>NC_139387.1:74100000-75350000 GCF_054392235.1 Sus scrofa
GTTCAATTCCTGGCCCAGGAATTTTCATATGCCACAGGCACAGACAAAAAAAAAAATTAAAAATAAATAAATAAAATTCGCATTGCTTTTTAAAAAATTCACATAACATTAACCATTTAGGAGTCCCCACCGTGGCGCAGCAGAAATGAATCCAACCAGGAACCATGAGGTGGTGGGTTTGATCCTTGGCCTCGCTCGGTGGGTTAAGGATCCGGAGTTGCTGTGGCTGTGGTGCAGGCCAGTGGCTACAGCTCCGACTGGACCCCTAGCCTGGAAACCTCCATGTGACACGGGTACAGCCAAAAAAAGCAAACAAACCAAAAAAATTAACCACTAACCATTTTAAAGTGAAAATTTTTTATCTGCTTTATTTATTTATTTATTTATTTATTTTTGTATTTTTAGGGCCACTCTTGAGGCATGTGGAAGTTCTCAGGCTAGGGATCTAATCGGAGCTACAGCTACTGGCCTACACCACAGCCACAGCAAGGCCAGATCCGAGCTGCGTCTGCGACCTACACCACAGCTCATGGCAACGCTGGATCCTTAACCCACTGAGCGAGGCCAGAGATTGAAACCTCGTCCTCATGGATACAAGGCAGATTCGTTTCCACTGAACCACAATGGGAACTCTATTATCTGCTTTTTAAGGTGTTGGAAAAGTATTTTTAAAATGTAGCATATTAGACTTGTAACGTTAATTTAATACTAAGTGGATTAAGTGTGAAGGTTAAATGCTTCAGTAAATCTGATTAGATCTGTAAGTTGAGACTTACTATGTTTTGTAAATAGTGTTTAAGTTCTTAGCGTTAAATGCTTAATGCCTAAGATTTTAGTAGATTTGTAAGTCTGCCTTTTTAGTTATTTGAAGTGCTTAATTTTAGTTTAAACAATCTAAGCTAATTTAATCAAGTGTGTAAGTGATAGTAAATGGTTAAAGAACTTAAGTTAACTGAACATTAATCAAGAGATTTAACATAAAAATACTAGCTTTGTGAATGAAATAGCAAGATTTATTAATTGAACTAAATCAAATTAGGCTTGAAAATGTAAAACTTTTAAACATTTTATTTCTTAAAATATACAACTTTAATCAGCTGAAAAAATTAAAATACAGAAATAATTTTAAGTATTTTTTTCATGCATAGACATTCCCCTCAGACATTAAAAATAATTGATAGTGATTTAGTAGTTTATAAACTGATACGAAGGTACAGAATGATACTTATTTGTTGGAATTTTGACAATTGAAAATATTATAAGTCAGGAGTTCCCTGGTGGCTCAGCAGGTTAAGGATACGGCATTGTCACTGCTATGGCTTGAGTTGCTGCTGTGGCACAGGCTCAGTCCCTGGTCTGGGAACTTCCACATGCTGCAGGTGCAGCCAAAAAAAAAAAAAAAAAAAAAAAAATGGAGTTCCCATCATGGCTCAGTGGTAACGAACCCGACTAGTATCCATGAGGACAAGTGTTCAATCCCTGGCCTCGCTCAGTGGGCTAAGAATCCAATATTGCCGTGAGCTGTGGTGTAGATCGCAGACTCGGCTTGGATCCCAAGATGCTGCGGCTGTGGTGTAGGCTGGCAGATACAGTTCCAATTTGACCCCTAGCCTGGGAACTTCCATATGCCGCAGGTGCAGCCCTAAAAAGACAAAAAAAAAATGAAATAAAGTTACAAGACAAATGAAAAGAAAGCACCTTTTTTGAATTTAATTTCTTTGTATCCTATTTTTATTGATATTTATTATTTTATTTATAGTAACTAAGTCACACCAAGATGAGTACATTGCTCAAATGCATACCTTTTCCAGGAGAGGAAGCCCATCTCCTGCTCCATCTCCAAGAAGGAGGAATGGTCACGGATTGGTCACAGTCTGGGGGTGGGGCTTTTCTCTGCACCGGGTCAAAAAGTCTAACCTATTGCTTCTCAAACTACTGTGGGTAGGAATCACCTGCAGATCTTGGTTCCTGAGGACGGGGGCGGGTGGGGTGAGAGTCTGCATTTCCACTGGGTTCCAGGGATGCACAGGAACCACGCTCTGAGACCCGAGTGCGTGCTCTGCCCCTGTGAGGACATTTGGATGTGGTCTTTCAGGGATCCCAGGTCCCAAGGCCTGGAGCTTCTCCCTTAACCGGATCAGTCAGTCTGTCTCTGTGGATGGAACAAACTGTCTTATTCTCATATGGCAGGGGGCTGGGAGCGGCTGTCTCCTCCCCTTTTCTTTTCCCCATTTTTTGGGGCCACACCCAAGGCATGCAGAAGTTCTCGGGCCAGGGATCGAACCCAAGCCATGGCAGTGACCAGTGCCACAGCAGTGACAATGCTGGATCCTTAACCCACTGAGTCACAGGGAACTCCCCTCTATGGCTTTTTTTTTTCCCCTTGTGTTTTCTAAGGCCGCACCCTTGGCTTATGGAAGTTCCCAGGCCAGGGGTCAAAATCTGAGCTGCATCTGCGACCTACACCACAGCTCACAGCAACGCTGAATCCTTAACCCACTGAGCGAGGCCAGGGATCGAACCTGCAACCTCATGGTTCCCAGTCGGATTCATTAACCACTGTGCCATGATGGGAACTCCATGGCTTTTTTTTTTTTTTTTTTTTTTTTTTTTTGTCTCTTTAGGTCCACACCCTCGGCATATGGAAGTTCCCAGCCTAGGGGTCAAAATCAGAACTATAGCTGCCAGCCTACGCCAGAGCCACAGCAACACCAGATCCTGCTGATCAAGGCCAGGGATCGAACCCTCATCCTCATAGATACTAGTCGGATTCATTACCACTGAGCCACAACAGGAACTCCCTCTATCGCTTTTGTCTTACACTCCCCCCCATCACAGAGATCAAATCCAAGACTGTGTGGCCGTGGGGGTAAACAGAACAGGAGACCAGGGTGCAATGCTGTTTACTAGCTGTGTGATTCCCCCACTTGCACCAAAGCTCTTCCAGGACCCGGACTTTGATTCTATTCACTGCTGCATCCCCAGGAGCTAGAACTGTGCCAGACATATCCTAGGTGATTGAAAAGGGGTTGTGGGATAAAGGAGGCCTGTTTCGGCCGTAGGCACTCAGGCCAGCCCTTCTAGAATTCGACATGGGGTCTGAGTCTCACCTGATAAAGTGAGCGGTTAAGTGCATTTCTCCCTCAAGGGAGAAGAACTGTGGCCAAGGGCAGGATCAGTGTCTTCTTCCTTATCGCAGAAATGCCAGCTGAAGGCCACTTCCATCTCTGGCCCAGTCTTGGGGTTCTCAGAGCCCAGGCCAGAGGGAAGACAGAAACCAGAGGCAGGCACAGAGCAGAGGGTGAGGGAGAAAACCCGAGGCCTGAAAAGCTACAAGGGGAATGTGACGAGTTGCCAAACCTGAGCGAGCAGAAACAAATATCAAAGCCAGGGACCATGGCCAGGAATCCAGGATTCAGCGAGATGAAGAGAAAGAGCAAGTGGGCCTGTTGCATGTGGGGAGGGGCCCGGCCGTTCCCCGCGGCAGGCATGTGAGACTTGCTTTAATGTGCCTCCAGGAGCGGGGCTGGGGCGGTCCGTCAAGATGCAAGGGGGCCCTGGGTGGGATGGACGGAATGGCATCTTCCGGGGATGCTTGGTTTTCTACAGCTAAAGCAGCGTGTGGTCTTACACGTCCCGTGGCTGGCTTCGGATCCCAGCGTCTACTCCCTGACTGCGTAACCTTGAGCAAGTCACTTGAAAGTGATCTCACGTCAGCTAGTGGCGGGGGTGGGGGGGGGGCAGGAGATGCCGACCCATTATCAGTTTATAGTCTGCATCTCCCCAACAATCTCCAAGTGCTCTTTGGCCTACACCCGCCACACAGTGTCTGCATCAGGATCAGGGGGGATTTAGCGAGAGAAATTGGAAAGAAGTCAGCAAAGTAGTTACTTAAGAGGAAAAGCAGGAGGAGAGAATCGTGCCAAACTTCAAAAGTTCTCGGCTGGGCCTCTGGAGGGGAATCTGCAAAGAGAAGCAGATCCCTTTGATACGGAGAAAACATTTCCACAGTCACAAGACGCTCGGCAGACTCCTGCTCTGAACATCTGATTGCTACCCAGTTCCTTCCAAAATGGGATTGCTAGCCCGCCAGCTGGCAAACACATTTCTCTCCAATGCTGGTGGGTGTCTGATCTTTACTTCTCTAATTATTCTCCACGATCTCCTCCCTTGTGGAAATAGAAGTATTTTCCCAAGAGGTTAGAAAGATTTCATTGCTGCTCCTTAATGCCAATGTCTCTAGCTCTCTGCCCAGCACCGGGCGGGCTCCGGGGCAGAACTTCCTGCACGTCGTAACCTACTCTCCACCTCCGGTCACCAGCACCGGGTGAGGAGCCAGAGCACTGGGGTAGAAGCAGAAGCTCTGAGGGGCAGTAACCAGGTGACTGGAGTGAGTGATCCCTCCCCCGAGCCTCAGCGCCTTCGTCTACAAAGAGAATGCCCACACTGCTGCAGAGCAGTCGCACACATCAAGCAACACAGTGTGTTTGAAAGCACTTTGTAAACTGAAAAGTGCTATAAAGAGTCAGGGGTGGTATTACTGTTGCTGTTGTTACAGCTGTTCATGCTTCAAACGCTGTGCCTCTATGTTTATTGCCAGATCCCATGATGGATCAGTTAGCAATAAGTTGGCTGCTAATTCCAAAAAAACACAAAATAAAAGTGATTTAAAGAAGACATTTTAGGAGTTCCTGCCATGGTGCCGCAGAAACGAATCCAACTAGGAACCATGAGGTTGCAGGTTTGATCCCTGGCCTTGCTCAGTGGGTTAAGGATATGGTGTTGTCGTGAGCTGTAGGTCACAGACGTGGCTCGGATCCCACGTTGCTGTGGCTCTGGTGTAGGCTGGCAGCTGTAGCTCCAATCGGACCCCTAGCCTGGGAACCTCCATATGCTGTGGGTATGGCCCTAAAAAAAAAAAGAAGATAGTTTATTTCTTTCTCATATGAAACCTGTCCAGAGCTATAATGGGGCTCCATGAAATCAGAGACCCATGATCCTTTTATCTTGTTGCCTTTCCACAGGTAACTTCCATTCCGAAGGTCACACAGGCCAAAGTGGCTACAGGAAATCCAGCCATCACCTCACAATCCAGTCAACTGAAAAGAAGGAGAGGTTGAAGGAGAGCACGCCCCCTCCCTATTAGGACACTTTGGGAAGTTGCAGTTCTGCTTTCCTCCATTGGCTAAACTTGGTCGCATAGCCCCATGGGCTAAACTTAGTCATACAGCCTCATCTAGCTGCAAAGGAGACTAAGAAATATGGCTTTTATTCTGAGTGGCCCTGTGCCTAGCTAAAAATGGGGGATCCTGTTATTCAGGAAGAAGGGAAACCAGGGAGTCTCAGCCACAAATGGTCATCTCTCTGTCCTCACCTTCACCTACGTGTCAGTAGCATCTCACAGCCGCCCCGGAAGAGCTTTCTTCTCTTCACTACTGAAAAGAAAACATCATTCTCTTGGTTTTCCCCTCCTCTTCCTCCCTTTCAAAAGTTGGAATGACTGGGGGCAGACCTGGGGATACCTCCTCCTCTCCAGCCAAGCCCTCCTCCTGAGTAGCCTCATCTAGTCTCAAGGGCTTACAGACCAACCCAGGCACCATGAATCCTAAATCCAGCCCTGAGCTTTCCCCTTCATTCCGGAATCACATGGGCAGCTGCTACCGATACCTCCACTTGGAGGTCTAATAGGGATCTCAACTCAACTCTGATCTCTGATCCCACATACTTGCTCCTCCCAAGACCTTCCCATCACCGTAAACATGTGATTTGAGCCAGGACACTTGGACTTAATCTTGATTCCTCACTTTCCCGCTCTCCTGTACCCAAGCCTCAGTAAATCACAGCGGTCATCTTCAAAACACATCTCAAGGTCATTGGCTTTCTTTCCTCTCCACCGCTAACCCTCGTCCAGAGCACCACTGTTTCTTACGTTGACTTGGCAGTAACCTCCTAACTGGGTCCCTCTGTTCTCCCCTTCCACACAACAGCCAGAGTGACATTTTAAAGAAGTCAGCACAGGGAGTTCCCATTGTGGCGCAGCAGAACCAAATCCAACTAGTATCCATGAGGATGCAGGTTTGATCCCTGGCCTCATTCAGTGGCTCGGATCCCATGTGCTATGGCTGTGGCATAGGCTGGCAGCTGTAGCTCCAATTCAACCCCCAGCCTTGGAATTTCCATGTGCCGTCCATGGGTGCGGCCCTAAGAAAAAATTTAACTGAATAAATAAATAAATGAATAAATAAATAAAGTTAACGACACAAAGTGGTAGATTCAATACATACCCCTACTTTGCTGCCCCCCTCCCGAGACCCTTCTAAGGTGATCATATAGGGAATTTTTTTAAGGCGTCAACCCTAAAAGACAAAGAGAACAGGAGGAAAGGAACAAAAATCCAGAAACTGGAAAACAAGAGGATGGGTGGCAGCTGCCTTAGCAGATAGAGAAAGCTGCATCCTAACCCAGAGAAACCAAAAAGGAACTTGGCTTCTACCAATGAACTCACCAAGCGTCGAGAACTGACCGCACTAGGGATCTCTGGAGGTGGGGTGAAGACAGGACGGCTGTCCCTCCCAGCTCAGGCAGAAGGCAGGAGTTCTTTTCCTCAGAGAGGGTGACACAGAGGGTCCTTGGGCTGGGGGACACCAGGTCCAGTGGAACACAAGAGACCCGTGCAGCACAGGGGACCCATACTGGACATGGGGGCAACCCTAGGCCTTCTCTCCCGCTTGGCTCCCAGGATGTTGGTGGCCAGACAGTTCTCCAGAGCAAGAGTCTGAGTGGGCCAGGAAGAAATGTGCCAAAGAAATCTGCAACCTTAAAGAAGATGTGGTTCTTATACACAATGGAATACGACTCAGCCATTCAAAAGAATGAAATAATGTATGGATGGACCTAGAAGTTATCACACCAAGTAAGGCAGACAGAGAAAGAAAAATACCATATCACTTCCATGCGAAATCTAAAAAATGACCCAAATGAACTTATCTACGAAACAAAAACAGACTTACAGACATAGAGAACAAACTTGTGTTTGTCAAGGGGGAGGTGGATGGCGGAAGGATGGACGGGGAAGTTGGGGGTAGGAGATATCCGCTATTGTCTACAGAGGGAGAAACGACAAGGTCTTACTGTATAGCCAGGGGATATTCCGTATCCCATGATAAACCATCACGGAAAAGAATATGATATGAAAAAAAAAAGAATGTTAAAAAAAAAAAAAGTGCCACAAATGTGATATTTAACCCTGAACTGAACATACTGGGGATGAATTTTGAAAACTTTAATTCAATCAATAAAGTAATTTGGGGGGGCTAAGAAATCTGCACCCTAAAGTGAGAGCCCCTCTGATGGTCACAGAGGCAGCTGGCCTCCCAGCCCTGCCACCCGGTCAGAGCCTCCCAGTGGCATTAGCACCCCTCTTAAGTAGAGGTAAGCAACCGGGCTTCTGAGCAAAAGCACATATGACAAAGGCTGAAATAAACCAGAGGGAACAGGTCAGATTAGAGCGGGAACTACATCCCTGTAACCATTGCTTCCCTCCAGTCACTCGGTGAAGTTGTGGCCCCATGAAGCAGGGACATGATATCACCCCTCCTGCCCCTCTTTCCCACCTCGGTACCCTGGAAGTCATTCCCGCTGTCACCCCTGGAGACGCTGGCTCAGAGGAAGCTCCCCAGTTAGTCCATAAGCCAGGATGGGGAAGCTTTCCTGGGAACGGCCACCGTGAGCCACATGTGGTCTCTGCCACCACCTCTCAAGTCCGTGTCATAGCAGGAAAGTTGCTATCGGGTCAGAGTGACCACAGCCTGTTTCAGTAACACTCTCTTCCCCGACACTGGGACTTGAACTGCAGACCGCCGTCACCCGTCACAGCACTGGTCTCCTTTAGATTTTGTTCCAAGCATTTAAAAACCATTCTTAGCTCCAGGGCTACACAAAAACAAGCAGAGGGCCGGATACGGCCAAACCCTGTTCTAACACATCCTCCTGCTTTACTTTCGTCAAAGCACTAATCACTTCCTGCTGTTTTCCTGTTTATTTACTTTTTCTTATTGCTCACTATGGATCGGTCTCCCCTACCGGGAGAGAAGTTCCATGAGAGCAAATGCCTTCATATCCCCCAGCCTCACCCCCCTCACACCCAAAATAGCACCTGGCACACAGCCTGTGCTCAATAAATGCTTGCCGCGGGCCACACCAGCCAGGACAAGCTCTGGGGGGGACAACCGCGTGCTCCCAGCCTGCTCTCCCCTTACCCTCTTTCCCCCGATCCCAAACCCTGAGCCCACTTGTGATGCCCAGCTACCTGAAGACTTGAGCCCCAAGAAAAACCTGGGGCCGGTGCTGTCCCCAGGCTCCCTGACCTGAGGTGCGGGAATGGTATTGGGTGGCTGAGAGCCCATTACCCTTAGATGGGAGAATTTAGGTTCCCAAAGTGGAGACGGGGCAAACTCTCACCACTGCTGGCATATGGTCCTTCAAGGTCGCCCACGTACCTGCCTGAACAGCCACCATCCGCAGGTGACCTGGCTTCCTGGGGAGCACGGAGAGCAGATGCTGCCACAAAGGGTCCTGGGAGCCGGGCTGCACAGGGTGAACTGACCAAGTAGCCTTCAGGCTCACCGATCGGCCATTATCCGTGGTTCTGATTTTGGCTACCCAGCCAGTCCTACGGGCCCGCTGGTTCCCACGTCAAGTTCCTAAGAGACCAAGCTGGGGACCACATCCCGCCAAGCCCTGCCTAAACCTCTGGCCTTGACCGCTCTTGGAACCCAATGATTCCAATCTGGGTTTTTCAGAATCAGGAGCCTCTCAGGAGGTGGGAAGGGATTTCCTGGCCAGGATAGCAGCCGAGGCACAGTCCTCCCCGGACGGGCTAGAACTTTACCCGGAGTGCGGCTCTGAGTTCCTGCTCCCACCAGCTGGCTGGTCCAGTTCAGATGCCTCTGCGGCTGCTATTTTGTGTTTTGTGCTTTATCAACAGCCATGGGGCTCCTTCATTTCCATAAAAAAACAAATCACTTGACAAAGGCCTTTGTGTGTGTAGCAGACTTTACTGAAGATGTGGGGAGACAAAGAGGGTTTACAAAGCAAAATACAAAAAACCTCAAGTTGAACATTAGACACCCATGAGCTCAAAGGCACCCAGCCGCATCCACCTGCTGGGCTCTAGCCTTCTGAGAAGATACGTGCCCACCTCACCCCATCTTTCTGGGGAAGTAAAACAAAAGCCCAATTCCGGACAGTTTCTTATTTAGTGTGGCTGACGCCTCCCTTTCCAGACCCTTTCCTGGGGCTCTAGACCCGCCTTCTCGCCCTAATGGGCCACGAAGCTGGTTTCTCAATTAAGAACACCTGCCTCCCCGTCCCTGCTCCCAGGGAGGAGCAATGACCAAAAGTGTGGTCTCTGCCAGAGAAGCTTCTGCCCAACCAGGAGCCTGAGGCCTCCTCTGCCTCCTGTGAGGGACAGCAGAGCAGAGCTTTTCTCTGAAAGTGTGTATGTACGTGTGTTGCATGTCTGTATGTGAGTGTGTACGTATGTACGTGTGTGTGTCTGTGTATGTGTTTGAATATCTATATGTGTGTGTGCGTGTGTGCACATCTATATATATATGTGAGTGTGCATGTGTGTGAGTGTGAGTTACATGAGTACGTGTGCATGAGTGTGTATATGTATATTGTATTTGTGTACAGGTCTGTGTGGTGTGTGAACGTGTATGTGTGCATACTGTGTGTGAGTGTAGGGATGTGTGTGGTTTACGGATGTGTGTGTTGAATCAGTGTGTGATATATACGTGTGTATGTATGGGTGTGTATGTAAGGTGTACATGCATGTGTATGACTGTGTGTGTGTGCAGATCTGTGTGTGACTGAGTGTGGTGCGTGTGTGAATGCGTGTACAGTCTGTGTGAGTGTGTGGTCGGGGTGGGAGGGCCCAGTCAGGACAGGGTTACTGGTTCTCTTCACCCATCACTGCCCCGTGGCAGGCATGGGGCTGCTCCCCGCCCGTGCTGTCATTTTCTCTTATTTTTTATTTTTTTATTTTTATTTTTGCTTTTAGGGGCTGCACCTGCAGCATTTGGAAGTTCCCAGGCTAGGGGTCGCATCGGAGCTAGAGCTGCCATCCTACACCACAGCTCATGGCAAAGCCGGATCCTTAACCCACTGAGCAAGGCCAGGGATCGAACCTGCTTCCTCTTGGATGCTAGTTGGATTCGTCACCGCTGAGCCACGACAGGAACCCCCCACACTGTCACTTTCTTTCCCCAACAGCACCAACAACCAGCCCACTTCACAAACGAGGTTACAGAGGTTCCCGAGGTTAGCCACTTGCCCAAGATCACACCACTTGTGAGAAGCCAACTCCACCCCCGATCAGCCTGGCTCCAGGGTTTACGTCCTTAAGAACAACTTACAGATTCCCCTTCTCGTGTCCTTTCTTGGAGCTGACACAGCTATAAGATGGGGTCAAAGGCAGTGACCACCAGCATGGCAGGCCAAGGGAGAAGCATGCCCACCCGCTTGCTCCTGCTCATGTCTCTCTGGGCAGGCGTGGCCCAGGGAAGCACTATGGGGCCAGGATCTCCCTGCTGTCACCCCTGCCCCACTGCCCCGACCTCACACCCATAGCATGAAGCAGCCCCGCACTTGTCACCCGCCTGCTTCGGTCCTCAAGAGCAAAGCCGTCGTCCACCCAGTACACACACACCACAAACTCCGGCTGCGCGGGGAAGACTGCCCCCGCTACGGAAGATCTTGCCCTACGGAAGGGCACAGTCTGGTCATCGGACCTCAGGGGACCTGTTCCACATCCCCATCTGCTGGCTCCAGATGGACGGGAGGGTCTCTCCTACACCACGGGGGACCCTCATTCACCTCCCAGGCCCAAACATCACGGGTCCCACACCTTGTCCACAGGCACCCACTCAGATGTTGACCGGGCACCCACTGTGTTCTTGACATGGGGTTTGCTTGCAGGAAAGGGGCAGAGCAGGACACTGGGGACCGTCTCACGCACGGCAGCTGAGTCCGGGGGCAAGACACACAGAGACAATTGCATGCACTGTCCTGGCCACGGCCGCCCAGTCTTGTTTCCTAGAAACCAGGTCGGACAGCCTCACTCCTTGCTCAAATCCCTTCCAGGACCTTCTGTCACACAGAGAAAAACCCAAAGCCTTTCACGGGGGCAGGGCCTGGGCACGACCTGGCCCCTGTTTCCCCCTCATTTCCTGACACAGCCTCCTCGCTGTCCCTGGGACACACCGCCACCCTCTCCAGGCCTTAGCTTCAGCCCCAGCACCCTCTGCCCTCTCCTGTCTGCATCAGCACCCATCGGTCTGCATGGCCTCTGCTCCCTCACTTTGTCTTCCCTGCTCAGTGAAACCTAAACTCCCCAGGGGCCTTGTCTGTCTTCGTGGTTGGCATGGTCCCAGTGCCCAGCATGAAGTAGAAGTTAAATAAATATGTGCTAAGCGAGTGAATAAAGGCATTCATACTCCAAGCAAGGTAGCTGGCTTCCATTCCCCACTCCCCTCAACTTAAATTTTATTTTTTTTTTGGCCAGGCTCACAGCATGTGGAAATTCTGAGACCAGGGATCAAACCCACATCACAGCAGTGACCTGAGCCATTGCAGGAACAATACCAGATCCTTAACCTACTGAGCCACAAGGGAACTCCTCCCTTCATCTTTACAGTAGGCAGAGGAGAGTTCCTGCTGTGGGTGCAGTAGGTTAAGAATCCGACTGCAGGAATTCCTGTTATGGCACAGCAGAAACGAATCTGACTAGTAACTATGAGGTTGTGGGTTCGATCCCTGGCCTCACTCAGTGGGTTAAGGATCCAGCATTGATGTGAGCTGTGGTGTAAGTCGCAGGCACGGCTTGGATCCTGCGTTGCTGTGGCTGTGGTGTAGGCTGGCAGCTGTAGCTCCGATTGGACCCCTAGCCTGGGAATCTCCATATGCTGGGGGTGCAGCCCTAAAAAGCAAAAAAAAAAGAATCTGACTGCAGCATCTCAGGTGGCTGCAGAGGCACAGGTATGATCCCCTGCCCAGTGCAGGGGGTCATGATCTGGTGTTGCCACAGCTGCTGCTCGAATTCAATCCCTGACCTGGAAACATCCATAAGCTGTGGGTGCAGCCATAAAAAAATAAAACAAAATAAAATGAGGGAGCAGAGTATCCACGGGGGAGGACAGAAGCGACGACAGAGTACCTGTGAGCAGGTACCTGTGACAGGTGCTCTGACTGGTTACAGGAATGATTTTGCCAGGGCAGGAGGAACTAGCCCCTCTGCAGGAGCAGAGGTGGTCCAGCAATGGCTCTTGACAATGAGCGACAGTTCTCCGTGGGGGCGATGGGAGGTCCTATTTGCCAGAGGACAGGCGGTGCCAGGACCAAAAGGCAGGGGGATAGGTGATTCAGAGGGACAGGGGAGCATCAGTGAGGCTGCAGGAGAGGAGGGGCCGGGTCGGGCCTCCCCAAGGGCCATGGTCTGTACCACAAGGGGGAAGGTGCCTGCATCTGTGTTCCCCGTGGCTGACCGGTTTGGCATTTCCAGCTTTAAGTGGGTGACTCTCCATTAGGCCACTGAGGTCACTTTCTAAGGAGAAAGGAAAACTCGTGGCCAGCACCTGCACTGACTCCTCCCACCCACAATGCTAAAAGACAGATAACTCCTGCATCTGTCCCAGGCCCCAAAGGCTGCTCACACATGCTTCGAGAGCAATTGTCTGAGAAAGGTCACAGTCATGCCAGAGGGGCAGGCATCACAAGCTCCCCTTATCCTGACAGGCCCAGGAATGGGGGTGGGGGGAGGGGGAGGGCCAGAATGGTAGCGGGGTCGGAGGAAGGGGCAGGAGAGGCTCCCGCAAAGGCAAACGACGCAAGGATACGTGCACGCTTCTCAGGGACTTAGGGCCCCATGCCCACCTCTACATCACATCTTCTGTAGATGAGAGCCACCCGCCCCCCACACACAGTAGGGTTACACAACTTGGCACGGGGTCTAGCTGCTGTCCAGAGGGACACTGCAGCGCTGGTTTCCCTGTCTCGTCTGGAGCGCGGCAGCCCGCCTCCTCTAGCTGCTTATCTAGACATCACCCCTCTTCCGAGGGGCAGCCCCTCTCGATGTCCACCTCTTATGTGAACCTTCCACACCCCACCCTCTCCCATGTTGGAACACCAGTCGCTCTGAGGACCGGCCCACCCCACTTAAGAATCTTCCAAATCTGACTTCTCAGACTGCAAGGAGTCAGATAATATTAATAATAATGCATATTTACTGCACCTGTTCCTGTGCTCGGCACTATGCTAGGCACTCTACATATATGAGGTAGGTACTATGCTATACCCATTTCACCAATGGGGAAATGGAGGCACAGTGAAATTAAGTAACTTGCCCCAAGGCCACCCAGCTAGTCAGTAGCTAAGTACCAGGCTTCCAATCCTAGCTGCCTGGCTCCAGAGCCCCGGCTCCTCACTACTCCACAACACCTCCACAATGCCCTCTTCCTCATTTTACATCCCCATATAGCTCCCTGAGTGCTGGGCCCAGAAAACACCCTTGGGGTGAAAGTGTTCCCCTGCTCCAGGCTCTAGGAACTGGGGTTCCCCATTAGGGGATATAATACCAAATGGCCACTAGATGGCAGCAAAGAGCCAGGCCCGGAGGGGGGCCTGTTGGGGGAGCAAGCAGAGGACAGAAACATGCATCCATTCATTCAGTGCCTCTGGCACCAGGCACTTTACAGGTACCATCTCTTCTCCTCACCTAGGTCTCCCCCTTTATAGGATGGAAAGGGCACTCAGGCTGAAGCATCAGGCAGCGGGGAATACCAGGACCAAGGCCTGTTCCCAGCAGAAACAGACCAAAGAAGCCCTTCAGCGGGTCTCCTCCCCTCCTCCTCCATCCCCAGGGGACACAGAACCTATGGACGGCCTGGGCCAGCTCCAAGGCAGTCACCATCTCGCAGGCGTCTTGTCTGGGAGGGGGTTTGTGCTAAGACTCCCTGAACATCCAAACTGAGTGGTCTCAGAGACCAAGGGTCCACCACAGACCTCTGACCAACTTTCTCGGTCTTTACCACCAAAGAGGATGCCAAGCAATCCCAACTTCAGAAAGCTGGCTTCAGCACTGGACCCCCACCCTTGCTGTCTCGGGCTCCTCTGACCCGGGACCCATCCCCCTGACAGCAAGCATGGCCACGGACGAAAAGTACTTCAAGGACCCTGTGTCCCCTTCCAACCTCCCAACAACTCAATCTCCCTCACACCTGAAACCCACCCCAGGGCTGGCCCAGGCTTCCCTGTTAGCTGCTCTGGTGCAGAGGCAGCAGAGGTGGCAGGAGGTGGGAGGGTGGCGGGGAGCGGGGGAGAGCAGACACATCACTCCTAGGTGGCTGCAGTGCCCGCATAGGAGGGAGGACCCACACCCTCCTCAGGCCTCGCAGCATGGCTGCAGCAGAGGGCAGAGATGCCCATGCACCACAGGGACCATCGGATCTTGAACTTCAGCATCTGGTGACACTCCTGGCTGAGTCCGCTGGGGCCTCGGCTTCAGAACTGCACGAGAGGCACCCCTGGGGCTGCTTCCAGCCTGCTCCCCAGGAAGCCCCCTTCTCCCTCGGTCCCTCCCAAGGCTCACACAGCCAGATCAGTTCCTCTGAAAATACACAGATCTTGGGTTTATTTGGGATTAGGCACTGCAGGTTCAGGCACGGTTTGTTCCTGGGTAGAAGAGTCGTGACTTCAACTCTCTTGGCACTTCGGGGGGGGGGCTGCCCCCATAGGTCCCCTCCCCACGTCCCGGCACACACGATGTCTCGTCCCCCCTCCCTGCTCCCTGGTCTCTTATTCCTTCACCAGCCGGTAGATATGATGCTGAGCCCCATGCTCGCTGGCTGACACCTCGAAGACATACGCGACGCACAGCAGGGTCTCCTGTGTGTCTCTGTTGGTGACCACCTGCAGGGGTGAGGAGAGGAGGGGGTCTGGGCCCCAGGAGACGGCATGCCCTCTGCTCTGCCCACTGCTCACTTCTGCCCCACTCGACACATCTGCGCCCCGCCCCCGCCTGCCCACACATACACTTGCACGCGTGCGCACACACACACACACACCTGCAGGATGGTGAAGTTCTCCAGCACGCTGTTCATCATGTACTTCTCGGGCAGGTGCTTCAGCTTGTGGATGAAGTTGACCATGTACTCACACAGCGGGGACCGGTGGATGCGGTAGGAGTAATGGCCGTTCTCATAGCGCGCGTACTCGGTCTGCAGGACCCAGGGACAGCGCAGCTTAGGAGGTCTCTGCCCACCTCCAGCCAGACCCAGCTCCAAGAGGAAGCTCCATAACCCACTCGTAGTAGAAGGAGAGGCCTCTCAGGAGGCCCTTGAGAACAGAGAGCCCTCCCCCCAGTGACCCAGCAGCTGGGTGTTAGAAGAAGGAGCTTAAAGACACAGAGGGGCGAATGGCCAGACGGGACAGAATGATGCCCCAACTCTGGTTGCACATGGGGACAGGGCCACAGGGACCCTTGCGCCCACAGAACCGTCACATATGTGTACCTATCCATTGGCATGCATGCCTGGGGATGCGCGCGCGCGCGCACACACACACACACACACACACACACACAAACATGTGCACACCAGTGAGTGTGTGTAAATGGAGGAAATCTGAATCAGGCTGGTGGATTGCATCACTGTCTCCTGCCAGGCGGTTCTTGTTACACTCTAGGTATGTAGGATGCTGCCACTGGGGAACTAGGGAAGGGATGACAATTGCCTGTAGATCCACAATTATCTCGAAATAAAAATGTCATTAGAACAACGTGAAGGGCTTTTCAGAGTCGCTGATGCCCAGACTCCACCCTAAGGTTCCGCGCTGTGGGCGGGGCTCGGCGCAGGTGTGTTGGGAAGGCTCCCCACTGGGATGGGGGTGCCCAGCCTCCCATGGGTTGATGCGAGGGGGGTTATCGCAAGCTGAGGGGTGAAGGTAAGACTTCATGAACTCAGTGTGGGGAAAGAGGTGAGCAGCGGCCGAAGCCCAGGCTGCAGGGGTGTGGGCGGCGTGGCCCTACCTCCACTTTCTCCACCACCTGCTTGCCGAAGGAGCAGACCTTGGTGGAGCAGGTGATGATCATGTTCTCGGGGCTCTCGTACTGGCTGGAGACGCCGTAGAAGGAGCTGCCCTCGTCCTCAATGTTGGTGTTGAGGTCTGCCTGGAGGGAGACAAGGGGAAAGCAAGAAGGGGATTCAGAGGGGCCCTGCTCGGGGCAGCGTCAAGGAGGCCTCTGGGGCCACAGCCCAGGTCCCAGGGCCAGGACTCACTCAGGAGGCTTGGAAAGAACCTGGCCGAAGGGTGTGTGAAAGCCTCCATTCTGTCCGCAGCAGGACTGGTATGAAGTCAGGTCCTGTGGCCCAAACAAAGGCAAAGGGCTCCCCTGCATTAGCCTCCGGCCCCTGCTGCCTGCCAGGTACCAACAGCCCAGTAGGCGGGGCCCCAAACTGGTCTTCAGGACCCTGCCAGTGCCCTTTAAGCAATGGCTTTGGGGGCTGGCCTCTTGCTCTCTCTGTGCACTGTGAGTCCGGCCACCCCTGACCTTCTGCACCTCTGTTCCACCTCCAGGCCAATCTCCCCAACGCCAGCCTCCTTCTGTTTGGCTCTTCCTCTCACTAGTCCGAGAGGTCTGGTTAGCACCTGCTCACAGAGCCCCTTTGCCACAGGGGCACCCACCTTCCCAGCCTGGCAAGACAGTTGGGTGCCTTGGTGATGTTGAGGCAGGAATTTCATTTATTTTCTTTTTTTTTCTTTTAAGGGCCGTACCTGCGGCATATGGAGGTTCCCAGGCTAGGGGTCTAAATCGGAGCTACAGCTGCCACAGCAATGCCAGACCAAAGCCGCGTCTGTGATCTACACCACAGCTCACAGCAACGCCGGATACTTAACCCACTGAGCGAGGCCAGGGATCGAACCTGCAACCTCATGGCTCCTAGTCAGATTCGTCAACCACTGCACCACGACGGGAACTCCAGGAATTTTATTTCTGAAGGCTTCAACCACAGAAGGGTCCTCACCCCCAGAACCCATTTGAGTCAGGGAGCTAAGAGAGGAACTTCAGACTCAGAAATGTGCCAAAAGATTACCAGAAGTTCCTTCTTAGGCAGAGCCTCCCTCCCACACACACACTAGTGGGAAGTCGCTGCCAAGCAGGACCCAGAGGGCAGCCCCACAAATGCAGGGGGGCTGCCAGACTTTGATAAAGACTCTGACACGGAGACCTCTCTTGCAAAAGGGGAACCCCAGAACCCGGGGAAGTTTCCAGCAGATGCAGAGCCGGGCCCCGGACTGTTCCATCCCTGTCCATTAGGGAACGTCAAAGCCATTACTTTTCTCTCCTTTGGGGAGAAAAGGTTTCCAAGAGCAAGAACACTTTCTTTCTTTTTTTTTTTTTTTTTTGTCTTTTTTTTTGCTATTTCTTGGGCCGCTCCTGCAGCATGTGGAGATTCCCAGGCTAGGGGTCCAATCGAAGCTGTAGCCACCGGCCTACGCCAGAGCCAGAGCAACGCAGGATCCGAGCCGCGTCTGCAGCCTACACCACAGCTCACGGCAACGCCAGATCATTAACCCACTGAGCAAGGGCAGGGACCGAACCCGCAACCTCATGGTTCCTAGTCGGATTCGTTAACCACTGCGCCACGAAGGAACTTCCAAGAACACTTTCTAGACTAGCAGGGGCTCAAAAGTCTTAAGCACAATAGAGATAATACATCGCACACGCCACGATGAGAGGGATCTGTTGTTACTCTTGTGAACTGACTACAACATAACGTTGAGTGGAGAAAAAGAAAAGCAGGTTATGAGATGGAATGAGGATGTGTTACTTTGATGAGGAAAATAAAGGCTGCTTTGACGCTGAATTAGATGGCAAATGTTTCAGTGCGCTCAGCAATGGCTTTCACAAGGCCATTAGGAAGGAAGCAAAAGAATTATAGCTGCATTCATGTCACTGCTTGGCTCTGAAATAAGCAGCAGTTTCTCTGCCTGTGGTGAAGGTGGAGCAGGGCGCGGGTAGGGTCAGGGAATGCCCAAGGGTCCTGCGGGGGTGGGCCAGGCCTTTGGGGGGGAATTAATTGCTGCTGGGATGGGCTCAAGGCCATGCAGTTACCCAGAAGGTGACCTGGGGCCCACACCCGCTCCCTGTCTCCTGTTTTCTCCTCTAAGTCACAGGCTCCTCCTTGGAAACCAAGGGACAGTTCGTGTGCTCGAGAGAAGTGTGGGCTGTGCCTGGACAAGAGCTGGCAGGGAGCCCCGCCTCTGCGAAGGGCAGGCACCGGGACGAGGGGAGTGATGCTGGCCAGCGGGTGAGGCCAGGACATAAAATGATGCCTCCAACTTCAGCCACCACCAGCTCCTCCCCTACACGGCCTAATTAAGGCCGTTCCTTCGTGTGGGTATGCCCCAAGAGTTTCTTTTCAATCAACCCGTTCTTTTCCTGAGCAATTATATCCATGAAATCAGGGATTCTGGGTTTTCTAATAGATATGAAAACGATCCCTTGTTATAGAAGAAATGTGGATTCAGGTGCTGTGCCTGGGGCTTGGGCAGGGCTGGCACTGCCCCTCCCAGGCTCTCCCTAGCGCATGTGGCAGCAGCTGTCCAGCATTCCGCAGCGATGGGATGTGCCTGTCACCACCCTGTGTTGGCACCACCTAGTCAGGTGGCCCTGCCCCTTCCAGATGGTAAGCACCCTGGAGGCAGGAACCGAGCTCTCCCAGGGCTGGGGCTGGGCCTGGTACAGGGCACACAGGAATAACTCACCCCTCGGTGGCTCTGGGTGAGGAGCGGTCCTGTGATCACAAGCAAGGACCTCCTTCTCCTGCATCCCCACCAGTCCCCTGAGCCCCAGCCCCACCCCCTAACCCCAATATTGCCCTGGGTCTTCTGGCCTCGCCTCCCTCTTGCCTGGCCCTTCCAATCCCTAACTCACCCGTTTATCCTGCCTGGCCCAGCACAGCCAGGCAGGGGACCCAAAGAAACCACAGCATTGCCTCTGCTCTTAAGGGTTTTGTGACTTGTATAAGAGCAAATAGAATAGGTGAGCTGGTGGTTGAGAGAGGGAGGAGATGGGGGCAGAGAGAAAAATCCCACAAGCGAGAAAACCCTAAGTCAAAAAGACACATGCACCCCAATATTCACTGGAGCACTGTTTACAATAGCCAAGACATAGAAGCAACCTAAATGTCCATCCGCAGAGGATGGGATAGTGAAGATGTGGTACATACACACAATGGACTATTACTCAGCCATAAAAAAATGAAATAATGCCATTTGCAGCAATGTGGATGGACCTGGATTGAGATTATCATGAGAAGTTAAGTCCAAGACAAATATCATATGATATCACTTATATATGGAATCTAAAAAAAAAGGATACAAAAGAACTTATAAAACAGAAACAGACCCAAAGATTTTGAAACCAAAATCATGGTTACCAAAGGGGAAATGTGGGGTGGGACAGAAAAACTGGGGAGGTTGGGATTGACATATACACACTGCTAAATATAAAATAGATAAGTAACGAAGACCAACTGTATAGCACAGGGTAATCTGCTCAGTACTCTGTAATAACCTATATGGGAAAAGAATCTGAAAAGGAGCAGATATATGCTTATGTGTAATGGATTTACTTTGCTGTAGACCTGAAAGGAACACAACTTCCAGGTCAACTAGACTCCAATAAAACTTATTAAAAAAAAAAAAAAACAGGAGTTCCCGTCGTGGCTCAGTGGTTAACAAATCTGACTAGGAACCATGAGGTTGTGGTTCAATCCCTGGCCTTGCTCAGTGGGTTAAGGATCTGGCGTTGCCATGAGCCGTGGTGTGGGTCACAGATGCGGTTCGGATCTCAAGTTGCTGTGGCTGTGCTGTAGGCCGGCGGCTACAGCTCTGATTAGACCCCTAGCCTGGGAAACTCCATATGCCACAGGAGTGGCCCTAGAAAAGGCAAAAAGACAAAAAAAAAAAAAAAAAAAAACCCACAGACAAGATGGTCCAAAGTCTGCCCAGAACCCATCCCGTGGTCCTGCTGCTTGGACCTCAGCCAGTGACAGCACACACCCCAAGCCCCTCACTGTCCTCAGTGCCATCCTTCCAATTACATCCTTCTAATTAAGTCCTTCTAAAACCCTCTCATGCAGGGGTTTCCTGCCCACCGTGTATCCCCGACTCTGAGCATCTTCCCCAAACAAGCTTGGCTTCTCTGCATTCTCAGCCTGAGGGCAAAGCTGCCCCCCGAGTTACCCTGAGAGGTGCCCCCCCACCCCTCCCACCATCCACCCTATTCATAGCTGAGGTGCGGTGGGCAGCTCCCAGGCTGTGCCTGGAACAGGTGCGGGGGATCGGGTGACGGACAGATGAGCCAGGACAGCCGGGTGTGGGGGCTGGGGGGCGGGGGCTCAGATCATTGTCATGTGCTGGTATGTGCGTGGAAGAAATGTCGGGGCCCCATGACAGGACAGTCTGGGGCACTCTCCTCCCCACACAGCCCTGCCCAGCATTTTCTTACTCTTTTTTTTTTTTTTTTGCTTTTTAGGGCAGCACCCGTGGCATATGGAAGTTCCCAGGCTAGGGGTCGAATTAAAGCTGCATCTGCCAGCTACAGCCACAACAAAGCGGGATCCCAGCTGTGTCTGCGACCCACACCACTGCTCACGGCAACGCCAGATCTCAGATTCACTGAGCAAGGCCAGGGATCGAACCCACATCCTCATGGATACTAGTCGGATTCATTTCCACCGTGCAACAGTGGGAACTCCATGCCTAGCATTCTCAATCTCCAGCCTGGAGTTACTGGCCATCACTGTCAAGAGTTCCCTCTCTCATGCCCTAAGGACAGAGGTGGCCTCCAGTGGTCTCACATGTCCTGGGGGAGGTGGGGGGCCTTCAGCTTCTCAGCCCCTGCACTCCGTGGAGCACACCCAATCTCTCCTGCACCCGATCCTGCCTCCAATGGAATCGATTTGTCCTGGCCGTCCGCCAGCCCATGACTTACCACCCAGCCCCACCAGTGAGAACAGCAACTTCAGCAGGAGGGGCTGGGAGGCTGGTGGACACCCAAGTCCTCCTCCCACTCCAAGTGGGCCCTGCCCACCTCCCTGCCTACATGCCCAGGGCCTGAGGGCAGGAAGAGCAAATCACCAGGCAGGAAAAGGGAGGTCTGGGGGAGGTGGCACCGTGTCCTGGCCTGGCTGCTTCCCTTTCTCCTTCCATTTTTTTTTTTTTTTTTTTTTTTTTTTTTTTTGTCTTTTTAGGGCCTCACCCATGGCATATGGAAGTTTTCAGGCTAAGGATAGCATTGGAGCTGGCCACAGCCACAGCCACAGCAATGCAGGATCTAAGCCACATCTGTTACCCACACCACAGCTCACAGCAATGTCCAGATCCTTAACCCACTGAGCAATGCTAGGGATCGAACCTGCATCCTCATGGATACTAGTCAGATTTGTTTCTGCTGAGCCACAATGGGATCTCCCTGCTTCCCTTTCTATCTGTGCAGCCAGTCTCACATCAGCTGGGGGCAGGGGGCAGGAAAGGAGGGATCAGGACAGCTGTGGATGCCCAAGCTGCCTGCGAGGACCCCACGACGGACCAAGTCTCACAGTTAACAGGCAGGGGGCTTTCTTTCCCCACATCACAGACCTGTACTTCCTTGGGCCTCTGCCTTCCCCACACAGCAGGAGGGGGACCAGGTGACGGCCAAGGTGCCCGGGTTGCCAACATGCCCCCCGGCTCCCATTTCACTCACTCTCACCCTCCCTAAGCCCCTGGCCTTCAGAGAGGCTCAGACAAGGGCTGGGCAGGTGCACGGTCCCCTTCACTGCCAGCTGACACACATCAGGGTCCTCAGCAAGTTGCAGGCCGTCAAGAACAAAGTGCTGGTTTTTCAGCTGGAGAAGCAGGGGCCAGTGGTGCCGAGATTCCCTCAGGACACAGCTCTCCCACGAGGGCAGAGCCTCAACGCCCCAGCCGGACCCAGGGTGCTTGCTGACACGCCCGGAGGGCTTGCTGGTAGCCCACGTCCCACCCTACGTGGTGGTGACCGCCCCAGGGCGCTGAGATCTGCTCTCCCACTTGGAACGTGAGCTCCTGTTGGATCCACACAGCACAGGATGTGGAGCCTGCGCCATCACACTCTGGCACCACTGTGCCCACCTTCTCTTCTCCTAGCACCCCCACTTCCAGTCTCCCTAGAGTCAGAGAGGAAGGAGAGGACCAGCACCTCGAGCCAGGCTAGACAAGGGCACTCAGGCTCCTCTTCCCCACTGACCACCTCTCACCTCCAGGTAAGACACCCCTGCCATTTCCTGGAAGGGACACCCAAGCTCTAGAAAACCCCAGAACCCCAAGTGCACAGCTAATTCTGCTCTCTCCATGCCCCCAGTGGCTGCCGCTCCTCAGGGGCCAGGGGCCCTTCTTTAGGCAATTCAGAGCCTTCTCCACCAGAAGCAGGGGAGCACCAGGGCCCCACAGGGTACCAGACACTTGGCAAAGCAGGATGCCTTAGTGGGACAGTCGCAGGGACACTCTAGAGCCGACTGCCTGGGTCTGAATCCCGATTCTGTCCCTATGAACCGGGCAGCCCTGACAAGTCGCTTCACCTCTCTGTGCCTCAGTCTCCCCGCTAGAAAACAAGGCTGCCAACGTCCACCCTTTGGGGGTGGCAAGGATAACACATGGTGATACAGGTAAAGGGACTCAGTGCCTGGGGTGACCTTCCACTGGCTGCCCTGACTCCCTCCTCATGTACATTACAGGGAGGACCAGAAGAGGGAGGCTTGCCCTGACTCAGTGGCTCAGAGCCCTTTCTCACGTCATGCCTCGGTTTCCCCCACCTGTGAAATGGGGGCCTAGGTGGTTCCCATCTGGATGGTGGCAAAAGAATACAGAATATTACCACCAACTAAAGGAGGCAGGAGCTAGTGAAAAGCCCCCTAATATGCCCTCTTCCCCCATCAGGGCAGTGTTTCCATCAAAGCCTCCTGCCAGCCAGGCCTCCCTGGTTAGAGTTCACCCCAAATCGGACCCTCGGAGTGGCGGAGCCAAGGGCCTTCTTCAGAGTCAAGGCTGAGCCTGGAGAGGCTTGAGGGGTGGAGGAAGGAGCACAAGAGAGAGGGCGGAGGCGGCCTGAAGGAAAGGCAGGAGCCTCCCTGAATGCACAGCAGGAAATGGGAGTTGCCACTGCCGGCTGCAAGGTGACAATGCTAATAGGCTGCCCTCAGCAAAGCCTCTTGGTTCCAATTCCCATGATCAAGGCTAGAAGGGAGAGGAGGGAGAGGGAAAAGGGAAGTGTGACAGTTTAAGCTCTTCCTGAGAAAAGGGAGCCAGGCATCCTGCCTCATACATCACACTGTAAAGCCAGCCTCTCCAGCTGAGGCCCTACAGAGGTGAGGTCTCTAGCTTGGCCTGTATTCTAGCCGTTCCCCACTTGCTTCCCATCTGGACGGCTGATGCATCCATCCAAGCACAACTGTGGCCATGCCATGCCCTGTTCAAAAATGAACCACTTCAGTGAAATGCACCACTCGCACCCCATGCTGCAACCATGGCAGACATTACCAGTCGATCCAAGAGTGGCTCCCTCCAGATCCTTCTCGGCCCAGCATTCCAACAATGGCTACCCATACATTAGAGGTGGTACCCCTGGACCCCTGGGTCACATGGGAAACTGACCATACACATTCACATTTCCCTTCCAGAGAGCCGAGCAGGATGAGAGCACAGGTCTTTTTACCATGCGGCCCCACAGAGATGAAGGAAACAGACGAGAACAAACTGACAGGAGAGTTCAATCAATCAAGGACTGACATCGATCTGAACTAAAACAGCTTCTCCAGGGAAGCAAGAGGAATGACAAACTAAAAGGGCCTTCAGACGGGTTCCAGGTGAGGGGTCAGCGACATAGGAGAGTGGTCAGGCCTCCCTCCAGGGCCCCTCTCAGCCCATCAGAGGGAGAAACAGGAGGGCATCAGGTTTTGGGGACACTGGCACGTGAGAGAAGAAGAGATGGGGCATTAGGAGAAACCCCCTGAAAAACGGTTGGCTCCCCTCACCGACCTCCCTGCCCCACTGCTGGAATGCTCGTGACCACATATGTCCCTGCCAGGGGAATGGGGGGAGGTGTCCCTGGAGATGCTGAACCTCCCCAGGAAAGAAAAAGGTTCAGGGAAATGCTGACACTGACTGGTCTCCTCAGTAGAACAGTGGGCTCCCCAACTCCAGCCCAGCAGGTGACAAGCCTGCCTTGCCCACAGAGCTCCCAGCCCCTGACATGTGGACAAATGGCCAGAGCAATGAAAGAAAGGATACTCAGGACTTCATCAGAATGAAAAGCTTCAGAGGACACTCTCGAGAATGCGAAAAGACACAGACATAGAAAACAAGCTTAGGGTTACCAAAGGGAAAGAGGGGAGAGGAAAACTTGGAAATTTGGGTTTAACAGAAACACACCACTTGGAGTTCCTGTTGTGGTGCAGTGGAAACGAATCTGACTAGGAACCACGAGGTTTCAGGTTCGATCCCTGGCCTTGCTCAGTGGGTTAAGGATCCAGCGTTGCTGTGAGCTGTGGTGTAGGTTGCAGATTCGGCTCAGATCTGGCGTTGTTGTGGCTCTGGCGCAGGCCAGCGGCTTCAGCTCTGATTGGACCCCTAACCTGGGAACCTCCATATGCTGAGGGAGCAGCCTTCAAAAGAAAGAAAGAAAGAAAGAAAGAGGGAAAGGAAGGAAGAAAGAAAAGAAAAGAAAAGAAAAGAAAAGAGAAGAGAAGAAAAGAAAAGAAAAGAAAAGAAAAGAAAAGAAAAGAAAAGAAAAGAAAAGAAAGAAAAGAAAGACAGACACGACTATGTGTAAAAAAGATAGGAGTTCCCTGTGGTGCAGCGCATCATCGAGGATCTGGCATTGTCACTGCAGCCACTTGGGTCATTGCTGTGGAGTGGGATCAATCCCTGGCCTGGGAAATTCCACATGCCATGAGGGACAGCCAAAAAAAAAAAAAAAGTAGCAAAGACCTACTGCATAGCACAGGGAATTATACTCAATATCTTGTAATAACTTAAAATGGAAAGAATTTGAAAAAGAATATAGACATAGATATATAAGTGAATCACTTCGCTGTTTTCCTGAAACATTGTAAATCAACTATACTTCAATAATAGAGAATAAAAAAAATTAAGACACACACACAAAAGAATGTGAAAAAAGACAGAATAGGGTCCATATCTATAAGTCATGTATCTGAAAAGAGACTTCTCTCTATAATATATGAAGAACTCATAACTTGATAATAAAAGCCAAAGAAGCCAATCAAAAAATGGGCAAAGAACCCACTCCTGGGTATCTATCCAGAGAAAACCATTATTCGAAAAGACACATGCACTCTGATGTTCATTGCAGCACTATTTGCAACAGCCAAAACGTGGAAACAACCTAAATGTCCATTGACAGAGGAGTGGATCAAGAAGATGTGGTACATACACACAATGGAATATTACTCAGCCATTAAAAGGAATGAAATACCGGCATTTTTAGCAACACGGATGGACCTAGAAATTATCATGCTGAGTGAAGTCAGACAATGAGACACCAACATCAAATGCTCTCACTGACATGTGGAATCTGAAAAAAGGACACAATTAACTTCATTGCAGAACAGATACTGACTCACAGACTTTGAAAAACATATGGTTTCCAAAGGAGACAGGTTGGGGGGTGGGGGGATGCGCTGGGGGTGTGGGATGGAAATCCGATAAAACTGGATTGTGATGATCATTGTACAACTATAAATGTAATAAATTCATTGAATAATTTTTTTTAAATGGACAAAGGAGCTGAATAGACGTTTCTCCAAAGAAGGTGTATGAATGGCCAATAAGCACAGGGAAATCCACTTCCTACCCACTGGGACAGCCATCATCACAGAAAATATCAAGTGTTGCCGAGGGTGTGGAGAGACTGAGACGCTCACACACAGCTGGGGGAGATGTAAAGCGGGGCCGCCACTTTGGAAGACAGTCTGGCAGTTTCTCAAAAAGGTAAACAGGAGTTCCTGTTGTGGCTCAGCGGTAACCAACCCAAACAGTATCCATGAGGACACGTGTTCAATCCCTGGCCTCACTCAGTGGATTAAGGACCTGGTGTTGCCATGAGCTGCAGTGTAAGCTGCAGACGAGGCTCATATCCCGTGCTGCTATGGCTGTGGTGTAGGCCAGCAGCTGCAGCTCCAAGTCGATCCCCAGCCTGGGAACTTCCATATGCCACAGATGGAGCCCTAAAAAAGAAAAAAAAAAAGTAAATGCATGTAAATAATTGATTTGGGGAGCTCCCGCTGTGGCTCAATGGGATGGATGGCGTGTTGGGAACACTGGGACACAGGTTTGATCCCCGGCCCAGCAGAGTGGGTTAAGGATCTGGAGTTGCTGCAGCTGCAGCTGCAGCTTAGGTATCAACTGTGGCTTGGATCTGATCCCTGGACTGGAAACTCCATATGCCTTGGGGTGGCCAAAATGAAACAAAAAAAGAATATGATTTGGAGTTCCTGGCTGTGGGATAGGTCTCAGCTGTAGCTCAGATTTGATCCCTGGCCTAGGAACTTCCATATGCCATGGGTACAGCCATGAAATTAAACAAAACAAAACAAAAATCAAAGCATAGCCATATAAGCATATTATTTAGGACTCAGGAGAGAAAACAGAAAAAACAGTGACACTTTACAGTGATGGCCTCTTGGGATTAGGGCTGGGGTTAAAAGGACTGGGACAAGAATCTGATGCCTGTTCTTACAAGCCTCTTGGTGTTAATAACTATGAACATGCATTGATTTAAAAATGAGATGAAATAAAAGACACAATCACCTGTTTTTCATCCCAGGATAGATGCTGACCTTCGTAGGATGCGGACCTTCCAGCACCTAGTTCACCTCTCACGCTTTTCTTTCTACTGCCCCTCTCGCACAAGTTTACCCACGACCAGCGACCCGGGAAGCCCTTTCTCCTGCCTCCTGAGCCTTTAACAGCCCTTTCCTTTTTCCACCTAATAGACTTTACCATCCCTAACGGCCCAGGGCCAATGTCCACCTGCTCGCAGAGCAAGCTGTCCTGTGGATACAAACCCAGGATCCAGGCCCTGGGTTTCTGACCCCCTGCAGGCAGCTGGCCCCACGCGTTTGGCTGTGGATGAGAGCTGGGCTGAGAGTTCCAAGCCAGGAGCCTGGAAGCCACCTGGAATCACATAGACTTTTGGGGGAACATGCCCACCTCTAGGAAAAGCACAGCTTTCAGATGGTCAAGGTGGTCTGGGATCAAATAAAGGGTGAGACTCCCTGAGCTGCGTCGGGATGATGCGGGAAGAGGAACGTCGGCAGAGCCACCCAGGCCCAGCTTCAGGCTCCCATCACCCGCCAGGACTGCCTGCCCTTCCACCTGCTGTCTTACTTTGTGCTTTTCCCTGCAACTGTTTTTCTGTGGGTGCTGGACGCCCAGACCAGGTACCATGCCTCCCGGTCTTGGAGGAGGTTTTGAGAGGAGGGGGCTCTATGCACACAATACCCATGCAGGGGTGAGGCGGGGGTGGGGGGCAGTGGAGGCCAAGCTACAGGCTGAGCTGTTTGAGAAGCCCGGCGTTTCTTTGGGGGTGACCTGAGTCAACAGTCCACATCTCCAAGCCCTGTCCAGCCCAACAGCTGCCCCACTCCAGCCTGGAAACCTCGGCATTCAATGCCTCAGGTGGCTGGGGGGCTCTCTGCTTACCCCTCGGGGTCTCCTGTAGGTCTTCGTCACCACCCGCCAGGAGGGGACCTCGCTCAGGGGTACCAGTGGCCCCACGGGTCTGAGCTCCTGCCACTGGAGGGCTCTCCGTGCCCGCTGGTCCCTTCACACTGGTCCCGCCCGCCCCAGAGCCCACCCGCAAGGGCACCCATGCCCACCTCTCCTCCTTCCTCTCCAAGGCCATCCATGTGCTGGGGTAGGAAGGACGAGGCCGTCAGGGGCTTACCCAGAACTTCACGAGGAAAAAGGCGTTGGAGGGGCCCCGCTCAAAGAGCTCCTTGAGGCCGCCCTTCTTCTCGGGGAACTTGTCGTAGATCTGGCGGATGTCCACGGCTTCGAGGTAGGGGTCGCTGTAGCTGGGGCTCGACTGGCCGATGTGCACAAACAAGTGCTTGTTGTACTGTGGACAGAACGGCTGGTCTGAGGAGCCGCAGGGGCAGCGGGGCCGACAGACCAGACCAGGCTCAGAGTCCAGCCGGGGGCCCACAGCGGAGGATGCCAGGGCTCAGGCCTCGGTTTCCCCACTGGTAAAACGGAGCCAGTAGAAGGGCTGAAGGTAAAGGAAAGCAGATTCGCAGGTGTCGTGCACCTGGTGCGGGCCAGCCCCCAGCAGGTGCTCGGCTCACTGTAGCTGCGACGGGTATTATGCTGAGTCCTGACCCCGTCACCAAACACCCTCAGGCAAGTCACTTTCTCTCTTTGCATCCCCGTTACCTCATCTGTGATGGAAAACCACTGGCCCAGACAGGGTGCACTCCCCCCTGGAGCCCTTCACTGCAACCAAAAAAATTCACTTCTTTTGAGGCCCTTGCTAGGCTTCTGAGGGACAGTGTGTTTGATTAATGGGCTCCTCACCTAAAAAATGTCTGAAAATGTCAACGTGGGATTTCTCGTCGTGGCTCAGCAGTTAACAAACCTGACTGGCATCTATGAGGACTCGGGTTCGATCCCTGGCCTTGCTCAGTGGGTTAAGGATCCAGCGTTGCCATGAGCTGAGGTATATAGGTCGCAGACACGGCTCGGATCCCGAGTTGCTGTGGCTACAGCTCTGACGGGACTCCCTAGCCTGGGAACCTCCTTATGCCAAGGGTGCGGCCCTAAAAAGACAAAAAAAAAAAAAAGAGTTCCTGTCGTGGCTCAGTGGTTGATGAGTCCGACAAGAAACCATGAAGTTGCAGGTTCGATCCCTGGCCTTGCTCAGTGGGTTGATGATCCGGCGTTGCCGTGAGCTATGGGGTAGGTCGCAGACACGGCTTGGATCCCGTGTTGCTGTGGCTCTGGTGTAGGCCAGCGGCTACAGCTCTGATTAGACCCCTAGCCTGGGAACCTCTATATGCGCAGGTGCGGCCCTAGAAAAAAAGGCAAAAAGACAAAAAAAAAAAAAAAGAAAAGATTAAGGAAAATGTCAAAGTGAAGCCGTCAGTGAAGTGTCCCTGGCTTTGGCATCCTGGCCCCCTGGCTGGGTGCCACTCAGCTCCCCTGATCTTTGCGGGTGATCCTGGTCACCCGGGACAGTGGACACTGAAGGGGACAGGGTGGGGGTGGACTGCTGCTCCCTGCTGGTGTCCTGAGATGTGGGGCAGACAGGAGGCTCCTCAGAGCCCCAGGGCAAGGGCAGAGCAGCCTGTGCGTGGAGCTGGGTGGAACAAGGACATGGAGGGAGCAGGGAGGGGACAGGGCTGAGGGGACCAGGATGGGGCCCAAGCTCTGAGGAGGGAGCAGCAGGTGGGGGGGGGCTCCAGTGAGAAAGAAGTGGGGAAGGGAGCAGACAGAGGACAGGGACGGATGGAGAGGAGCAGGGAGCCTAAGTCCAGACCCAGGTGGAGCGGGGCAGGAGGGCAGCGTGGGGAAGCGGAGCAGGCATGACCGGAGCTGGAGGAGGGGCGGGAGCAGGAGGCTCTGGGGATGAGGAAGGGGCAGTGGAGTGGCCGGACAGATGCCGGAACCTACCGTGTCGGGGTCTTGCTGCCGCTCCAGGAAGGCAGAGAACTCCAACATCCAGAGCTTGGAACTGGCCACACTGCGGCCCTGCCATGGGGGTGCCGGGGGTGCGGAGGGCGACGGGGTGTGTCCTGAGGGAGACTCGAACCCTGCACACAGTGGACACACATGGGAACTGGTCCACAGGCCTGCCAGCCGCACCCTCGCCAGGCCCCCAGGCTCACCAGCTGGCGGGGGGGGCCTGCTGTCTGCCTTAAATAGGCCTCCCAGGAGGGGTGGGGAGGAGGGCAAAGCACTGACCAGCAGGCAGAGAGCTCAGCCTGGACCAGCTCAGTCCCCTACGGCCCTGCACAGAATTTCCCTCAAGGGAGACAGGATGCTGGGTGGGACAGGGGTGGGGGGCAGGACCCCTGTTGGACCGAGGGCTTTCGAGGCAGCCATTGCTTAGTTCCTGCCCTGGAGGAGCTTCTGGTCCAGCCAGGGAGATGAGCAGACAAAGGACTGCAATGACATGGGGCCCATCACTGCAGTCTCTACAACCCCTGGAATAGCGCCTGGTCCAGAACAGGCACTGGATGCAGGTTTGCAAATTAGTGAAGCACTGAACACAAGGACAACTGACAGGGGAGTCACTCAGCACAGCAGCGGAGCTCCCAGGGCACCTTGGAGGTGGTCAGGGAAGGTCTTCCGAAGGTGATGCTTAAAGAAGCTATGAAGTAGAAGCGGGAGGCAGCAGGTGCGGACAGGGAAAGGGCGCTCCAGGCAGCAGGCTCGGGGCTGTGAGACGCTCAGTGACGCTGAGGCTCAGCCTAGCAGGTCTGACGGGAAGGGCAGTCTGTCCCGGGGCAGGAAACAAGGCTGAGGAGACGGGCCGTGGCTGCTGGGTTAGGAGCAAGTTTCAGTCTGGGCTCAGGAGAGGGACCAGAGGATTTTAAGAGGACAGAGGAATGATCAGATATGCATTTCTGAAGGATCCTATTCCGTGTGGAGAAAGGAGCCGGCAGGGGCAAGGCAAGCAGAAACACAGTCCTTGTGGGTTTTTATGTGAGTAGCAAATGAATAAGGCAGTGGAAGGAAGAGGAGGGGACACAGGAGGGACAAGGAGGGAGCAAAATCCCAGGACTCGGTGATGGAGGGGACGAGAGGTCAGGGAGGCAGACCTCCAGACCACACCAGCTTTTCCTGGCATCAAGTGCCAAGGCGGGTGAGTCAGGAGCCCAGGGAGGAGACAGAGAAAAAACAGTCGGGGGACAGGGGGCAGAGACCATGCTGGACACACCAGCTGGTACTTGACGCCTGTGCTGAATCACTGATTCATTTGTTCAAACGCGCCTTCCTGAAAACGGCCTTGCACACATCGGACACGGCCCAACACGCGGAAAACACAGGCACCGGGCAGATACTGCTCCAGGCAAAGAGAGTGACAAGTCAGCTCAGAAGGCACCAGTGAGCTGCTAAAGGATTATAAGCCAGAAGCAGCAGGATGAGATGGATGCTTTAAAAGATGATGGGGTGGGTTACTGGGGAGGATGGGGGATGACACTGAAGACGAGGAGTCGGTGGAGATGCTGCCACAGTGGTCCAGGCAAGAACAAGGAGGGCCTGGGAGAAGACGGGGGGAGCAAGGGGCAAGCACAGCCTAGATTGGAAGAGGGGGGACGGACTGGGGGTAGAGAGTGGTGGCGGGTAGGCAGCACCACGCAGCCATCAGAAATCAGGAGGATCATGGGGCCAGAAGAAGGCAGGAATCATGACCAAGCTGGAAAGGGAGTCTAGGGCGGGGACCCTGTCTTGCACTGCAGCGTGGAAGGTGGAAAGACCCTCCTGAGAAAGACGCAGGGACAGAGCTGGTCATGTGAGCAGTTAGGGCAGGACCTCCACCTGCTAACCAGGGGCTCCAGGCCAGAAAGCATTGCTCTCCTGAGCTACCCCCCTTTTTTTAGGGCCATACCAAGGCACATGGAAGTTCTCAGGTTAGAGGTCAAATGGGAGCAGGAGCTGCCGGCCTTCACCACAGCCACAGCAATGTAGGATCTGAGTCGCGTCTGCAACCCACCCCACAGCTTATGGCAATACCAGATCCTTGAACCCACTGAGAGAGGCCAGGGATTGAACCTGTGACCTCATGGATACTAGTTGGGTTCATAACCCACTGAGACACAATAGGAACTCCTGGTCCCCCATCTTGAAGGAGAGGATTATGGTGTCACCAAGGGAGGACATCCTAGGAGTCAAGCCGGACAGGGCACCACGTAGGTGGAACAGCCGCCCGGGGACCCGGGCGCTGGCCCTTGAACTGGGTGCAACCCGCGAGCCCTGAGCCCTGCTGGGGAAGACAGGCAGCTCAGGAGCACCAGGGGCTTGGCTCCCAGCAAAGGATGGGGAGAAGCAGGAAGGCGGAGATGCAGTCTAAGCACATGCTAGGGCAGCACCTAAGGGGGTCTGGGGCCTGGAGCAGAAGACGCAGGGGGGCAAGGGAGCCAGGCACTGCCGACCCACCTGGCAGAGGCAGCGACGGCTGGACAGTGTAGGTTTGCTGAGAGAAAGGTTTCACACTGTGGGAGACAGGAGAGGACGTGTGAGCCTGGGGCCAGTGGCTCTGGCTACCCGCTTCTGCAGGATTCTGGCCAACCCACAGAAGCAGCCTGTCTGTTGGGAAAAACCACCCCTCCTCCCTGCCTCTATCTCTACCAGCCAGGGAGCTGGTTCCAAGCCTCCTCCAAAGGTTCCGAGCTCAGGCCCTGCTACACCCTGGATAGACAGGAGCTGCAGCAAGTGCCACCCCAGGGTGCCCGTGAGTAGGAAGGCCTGATCCCTAAGTGCAGGGCCATCCTGCAAGGCCGACCCCAGACAGCGGCCCGTCCACCCTGCAGCCTAGGTCAGCCGCATGAGCTCACGGACTCCAGTGGTGCCCAGGGAGCAAAGGGCAGCCCCGTGGCCATACTCACTCGTGGGACGTTCCGGCTTGGCCCGGCAAAGCTCCTTGCCAGAACTAAGGAGGCAAAAGCGCAGAGTCAGCAGAGCCTCAAGAGCGGGGACAGACCCGGCAGGGGCCTCACCGGAGGGCGAGGCTGGTGGTGGGAAGCATGATAATGCTGTGGCCTGGGGCCAGGCAGAACCACATCCCAAAGTGTGTTTCAAGGAACTTTCGCCTCGAATGCCCGCCGCTGAGGGCTCTCGGGAGAAGTGCCCAGACTCCCAAACTTGGCACCCATCTACCTCCTCAAAGACTGATCCATAGTATAGGTACCCACAGTCCTAGAGTCAAGAATCCTATTTAGGGAGTTCCCGTTATGGCTCAGCAGTTAATGAACCTGACTGGCATCCATAAGGATGCAGGTTCAATTCCTGGCCTCGCTCCGAGGGTTAAGGATCCGGCATTGCTATGAGGTGTGGTGTAGGTTGCAGATGCGGCTTGGATCCCGAGTTGCTGTGGCTGTGGCTGTGGCGTAGGCCAGCAGCTAAAACTCCAATTCGACCCCTGGCCAGGAAACCTCCATATGCCGTGGGTGTGGCCCTAAAAAGACAAAGAAAAAGAGAATCCTAATTACATCTGAGTGCCCCCATCTCACTTGCGCACAGTCACTGCGGCTGCTGTCCTGTCTATTCAACACCCTGCTGGACTAACGGTCTCTGGACACGCTTGGAAAAACTGGAAAAACCTTGGACACAAGCCTCACCTGGCACAGGGCCTGCGACAGCCCCTTCCTCTCGGGCCTGAGCCAGTGCAAAGAGACATCCTGAAGTCCCGTTAGTCCCAGCAGGCTAGGAATCCCTGTGAGGACGCAGCCCTGGGAAGGAGGGGCCTTTCTGGACTATTTGAGCACGTGACCAACCTGGTCACAGCAGAGAGATCAGTTCTGGAGCCGAGAAGTTTAAAATTCCAGAGAAGTCTGTTCCTGGACATCAGCCCTCCACCTGGGAGGTGCACCTAAGGGTGCAGGTTGAGGCGGGGAGGCGGGGGCTGTTCAGGACACGCTGCTGCTGCACCAGAGCCTGGGGCCTCAGCATCCTCTCCTGTAAACTGGGCCGACTCTGCAGAGCCACCGGCCTAGCCGGCCAACAGGTGACCTCACCCTGTGTCGCTGCCAAGGCCCTGAGGAAGGGGTTCCAACACCTGCGTGGCCCCTCGCTCCTTGGTCCCTCCTTCCCCGGCTCTCCTGGCCCGAGAGGACTCAAGTGAGGACTTTGGTGCGGCCAGTGCTGGGGCGCCTCGCGGGGGGAGGAGTGAGAAGGACAGGGTGGTGTGGCCTCTGGCTCCGGGCAGCCCCACTTACCCCTGAGACTGCCGGGTAGCCTGGGCCCCGGGCGAGGGCCATTTTATTGTGGAAGGCTGAGGCGGAGATGATCTGGGCGGACGACATGGTAGCCATGCTCTGCAGGGCCTTGTCCTTAGCTGCCTGATCCTGGGGAGACATTGGAGGGAGGGCCTCAGCGCTGGGCCCCACCGCAGGCTCAGGGGAGGCGGGGGCCGGGCTGGTGACAAGAACGTCAGAGCCTGGACTCGGCCCCCCCCCCCCCCGGGGACCAGGCTCAGGCTCAAGTTCCTACAGGGCTCTGAACCTGTCCTGTGCCTCTGAGTCAGTCACTCGGTATCTCTGGTTGCTTTCCTCATCCGGCCAAGGGGGGTGACACTTGTCCTGCCTACTGCATGAGAGGTTAAAGGAACTCTGGAGGCCGGACCATAGCTTCATTTACCAACCTTGGGGACACTTGCAAGCTGGGCCTGCCCAGGCCTTGTTCGCCGCCACACCAGGGGCGGCTGGCGCCCCACCAGACTCACAGGTGATGATGCATGACATCTGTTCAGCAGGGGTCATCCTTGGTCACGTGGACAGTGACAGGGGAGGGCCTCCTGTGGCCCCTGCCCTGTGGTCTCCACTGTACCACAGGCACTCGGGCACCTGAACCTTCTACATGTCAGAATGGAAATATGGTTCATCAGCCCTCTGTGGGTCCAAAGACCACCCCCTCCCCAAAGTGGCTTCACCCCACACAGACTCTGAACAAATCCCCAGTATGAGCTAGTTATAATAATAATAGTAACAATACTTCATTAATACTTGAATAAGCCACTGGTTCCCATCCTAAGTTCCCCAGTCCCAAAGGTCTTCAGAACTAAGACAGGAGTTCCCATCGTGGCTCAGTGGTTAACGAATCCGACTAAGAACCATGAGGTTGCGGGTTCGATCCCTGGCCTTGCTCAGTGGGTTAAGGATTCGGCGTTGCCGTGAGTTGTGGTGTGGGTGGCAGACGCAGCTCGGATCCCGCATTGCTGTGGCTGTGGCGTAGGCTGGCAGCTACAGCTCCGATTAGACCCCTAGCTTGGGAACCTCCATATGCCGTGGGTGTGGCCCTAGAAAAGGTTAAAAAAAAAAAAAAAAAAAGACAAAAAGAACTACTAAGACAATATCCAACATTCTCAATTTCAAAAAGCCTAATGGGAAGTTCCCATCATGGCGCAGCAGAAATGAATCTGACAAGCATCCATGAGGGTGGGGGTTTGATCCCTGGCCTTGCTCAGCAGGTTAAGGATCCAGCATTGCTGTGAGCTGTGGTATGGGTCGCAGATGAGACTCGGATCTGGTGTTGCTGTGGCTGTGGCGTAGGTTGGCGGCTGCAGCTCTGACTCAACCCTGAGCCTGGGAACCTCCATATGCCATGGATGCGGCCCTAAAAAGACAAAAAAAGAAAAGAAGAAGAAAACAAAAAGCCTAATGGGAATCATGTCTTCATCCAAAATAAGACCACACACACAGACTGAAGAGCAAGTACCGTCTGGTGTGGGTAACATTACTGGGGCTCACAGGTGGGATTATATCAACTTGGGAGCTCTGATTAGAAATTCTATCTTTATGATGAATTTTTTTTTTGGCCACGACCGAGGCATGTGGAAGTTCCCAGGCCAGGGAATTGAAGCTGCGGCACAGCAGCAACCAAGCCGCTGCAGTGACAATGCCAGATCCTTAACCCACTGAGCCACCAGGGAACTCCCTATGGTGAATTTTTTTTTAATGGAAAAAAAAAATTGCCCTTTAAATAAAAATCAACTTGGTGGACCCAAATCTGTGGGACAAACAAGCTGACTGCCGAGGGAGGGTTGTGCACTTCACAGCTGGCTTTGCATATGATTTCGCTCAGCCAGGTGGGTAGGCATCAGGTGGTGTCAGGCCCAAGGGGTCCAGGTGGTGTACCCCATGTCCTGTGGGGTGCAGCAGTGGGGCTGGAACTGTCCACTCGGCCTCTCAGGGACCCTTACACTCATAGCGCACGAGACAGCCCCAGAAAGGTAAAGAACACTGCCTCGCTAGGATTCTGGACTTCTCGGCCCTCCTGTGAGGCTGCCAGGACCCGTAGGAGTAGGAACCCCAATGGAAGATGAAGAAATGAGGCTCAGAGAATTTAGGGGACTAGAGTGTTGACAGTGGTCACGTGACAGTAGGCCTGGTGAGGTCCGTCCAGGATGGCACACCCATAACCTCTGAGCCTCTGCTGGCCCGGGGACCCAGCAAACCAAGGAGAGGCACATCCAGATCTGACCATACCCACCGTCCCCACAGAGGCCCAGGAGGCCATGCCAGGTCCTGGGGCACCTTCAACCCCCTGTCCTTCTGGGGTCAAACTTGGGCCTTGCTCCAGGGTGTCTCTGACAACCAAAGCAACAGACTGCCTCTTCTTAAGGACTCTGACACTTGCAGGAGGAAGAAGCCATACACGCCCAGGGCTTCTGTCTCCAGGACACAGATGGGGCGGCAGGCTGCGCCCCAGAAAGCCCACAGACCCCTGTTTACAACTGCATCGTGAAGGCAGAGAGCTCCAACTCTCAGCATCAGCAACTGCGTCCCTTCCCCGTGGCCGGGCTAAATGAAAGGGCCGGGCTTCGGGGTGTGGGACAGAAATCAGGTGGGAGTGGGCAGTGACATCAGTGACAAGGCTACTGAATTTTGAGGCTGGAGGGGTCCTCAGTCACCACCTTGCTTAACCTGTTATTTTATAGACGGGGAAGCTGAATGGAGCCTGAGGCAGGTGACTGACCTGGCCAGGTGCCCAAGGCCTAGGGCAGAGCCAGGCCAGAGCAGGCCTGTGACCCGAGGATTTCTACCTGACCTCGCCATCCACCAGGAGCTTAACCCCCTTTGAGAGTAAGACAAAATCCCCAGACCAATCGTCTCAAAAAAAAAAAAAAAAAAAAATGCATAGACATGAATATCCGCTTATTATTGAAGGGGTTCATGGCTCCCCTTGAAACCTATCCGGCAGCTGAAGGCTATTCCTGGAACTCAAGGGAAATAATGGCTCTAAGCAGGACCCTGGATGTTTTGCTCTCCATCTGGGCCCCTGCCAGGCCCCAGTGAGTCACAGGAGGACCAGAGAAGGGAACGAGGAGCAAGTAGACTCTGGGCCTGGGGTGTCTGGGTACAAGTGCCAGCCTGAGAGGGAGGGCCCAGCAGCTGCGGGCCTGCCAGCTGTCCCGGGACAAGGGAGAAAGGGCTGGGCCACAGCTGTGGGGCAGGGGCAGCTGGGCTGATGCAGGAAGAATGGAGTTGAGTGGGCGGGCGGGGATGGGGGAGACAGTTTTCGGGGAGTTCCCACCATGCATTTGGGGCCTCCAATGTCAGGGTCACGGACCCAGGGCCCGGATGGGCCCTCTATGGTCCTCTAGTCCAGGGCCTTTTAAACTGGTTTCTGACGATGCTTTCAGGTTCAAGGGTCGTGGAGACTGAGAAGTGACTCGGAAGAGGGGTCCCTAGCCTGCTCTTGGCCATTCTAGCTTTGACCAGAGTGGCTCCTCTGACAACAGCTCGGGGTGCTATTTAATCTGGGTGAAAAACGAAAGGGCTTCCGCTGTTTGAAAAGTTGTTCTTGGATTTACTGGTTCTGGTCCAAGCCCCCGGTGTGGCTCCTCCTGCCAAGGAGCCACAGACTCTGCTGTTACCTCCTCCGTGATGGGGAGCACGCACCCCCTAAATGTTCACACCCAAGGGCCCCTCGCTCCAGGGTCCCCGCAGCCTAAGGCCTGTGGCTGCCCCCCCCACAGTAGTCACTTGTTGGCAGATAGCCCTGCAAGGCGGGGCTGATCCAGGGAGGGGAGCACCAGTCCCAGAGAGCAGGGCAGGAAGGAATTCCACTAGCCCTGCCCCCAGCACAGAACCGCACCCCAAGGCAGGGCTTCCACACGTGGTCCTCCAAGAATGGGCTCTGGAGGGCCATCCTGCTACTGCTCCCAGCCAGGCGATTCGGGGTGTGCACTGACCCTCTGAGCTGCAGGGGGGAGGAAGCACAGCAGGGGATGGGCCTGTGCCTCCCAGGATGGTACTGTGAGCCTGGCCATACACACACACCACACACCACACACACATACCACACACACACACACACACACACACACACACACACACACACACACAGCCTGGCCATACACACACACCACACACCACACACACATACCACACACACACACACACACACACACACACACACACACACACCTCCCAGCCAATGTCCTTCAGCACTGACGCCCCTTCCACCCCCCTTTCCTCAGCACCAAGAAGTGCACTGGCTCCATGGGCAAGTGTCAGCCCTCGAACCCAAGGGAAGACTTTTCCTACTGCAAAAAGAGCCCCAACTCCCGGGGACCGTCCCCACCGTGCCGCGGGCTCTCCTTTGCACCGCTGCCTTTGCCTTACCTTTAGCTTGGCCTGGATCTCACGGGCTTTTCGCCGAGCCAGCACCTGGATGTGGCTGGACACCTGTGGCAGGAAGAGGGGTTCCTATTCCTACCTCCCCGACCCCAGGCCCCCCATCCACATCACAGCCCCCACCGCATCATGGGCTGAATGAATGAATGAAAGGGCCAGTGACTGATGGGCCCTCAGTCCCGCCTCCCCCAGCTACACAAACTGAAGCCCTTCTGCTGACCTGGAGAAGGGTGAGGAGGGGTCTCTCCCAAGGGATGGCAGCAGGGACCCCAGGGAAACTGACCGTCTGGGGCATACCCAGCAGAGAACCCCTTCCCCAGCGGGTTCCCAGAGCCCACACCCCATCCTGCAAAGGGCCTGGCCCACCTTGGGAGCCAGCCAGCACCAGGGAACCTGCCCCAGGGCCCACCTGCTTCCTGGTGCGGGTCTTTCCAGTGCGGAGCTTGATGTAGCGGGCGATCAGCTCATTCCGACCTGCAGAGACACCAACAGCCTCTCAGCGGGTGGACAAGGACAGAGCCAGGCGAGTGGAGGACCTGAGGCCCCTTCCTTCTTGGGGTGAGGATTCTAGAGGTTCCCTCGTGCCCTCCTCAGAGTTAGGGATCTCCCAGCAGCGAGAGGAGGCCTTGCTGGGGGACTAGTAACCTGAGAGCAAGGTGACAGGGCCATGGGACTCTGGGCAGGAGCACACAGATCAAGAAGCCCTCCTGGAGCCTCCCCATCAGTGGCCTCTGCCCTCGCCTCCTCTTGGGGCCTCTGCTCGCTGGGGGGGCTGCAGGGAAGAGCCTGGCCTTGGTCCTTCCACCCAGGCAGCTTCCACAGTCCCCGTCACCTCCATTAACAGCAGGACCTTACAGGATGCCTGTACTATCTGTGGACAGCAGGGGACATGGGGGCAGGTGGGTGGGTGGGGGGCTGGCGCATGCAAGTGCTGAGAAGATGGAGTGACTCCAGAGAAGAACCTGAGACCAACCCCTAACCCAGATCCAGGAAACCCAGCCAACCATATCTCCACGCTCTGGCTCGACCGACGGTCACCAGGTCACATGCACGCTTGCTGCGGGCCCAGCCTCTTAGAGATGACACTGCAAGATCCCACAGAACCATGGGGTCCCCACATCCTTTCTTACTGTGAGGTCAAGACCAGAGGGCACCACCCAGCCAAGGAGAGGTGTGTGCCCACCTGATGGCCCAGGCAGGGCACTCGTCAGATGGGGCCATGCTGCCTGCTCAGAGGACTGGGCGGTCGGGTAAGCCTTGAGCTGCAATGCCCACTGGTAGGACTAGGCCAGAGAGAAGGGCACTGGTGGGGAGAGGGAGGGCAGGAGGGTCTGAGCAGAAGTTATTACTTCTTTTCCCCGCCTCCAGGCCCAGGGGCCTTGCTGAGCCTGAAGGGCGAGGCGAGAGGAAGCTGCTGATGTAGGGGCAGGCGAGACAAGTGGGCCGTCGGCCACCTGGGTTATATCCAGAGAGCACAGCCAAGGCCACGCGGGCCCCCCAGCTGACCTTTCCCCACTGCCAAGGCTGAATTAAGAGGCCACCCTTGGGAGGTCTGGTCTGCCAGAAGGACTTGCTAGCCTGGGAGCATGGATCCTGTGTCAAGGAGGGAAAGATGGGAGCCCAGACCCCAGGGACAGGTCTGTGGGCTGGTGTGCCCCTAGACTCGCGAGCCAGCACGATACCTCTTTCAAAACTTGCCAAGGAAAGGCTTCCCGCAGGCATCCAATGAACATGCAACAGCTCCCCTGCATCTAACTAGAGGTGCTCACGCTGTAGCTACAAAGGCCGCTTTCACGGACCCAGAGTCTAAGCATCACCAGCGGCGACTAAAAGTGGTCACCAGACTGGGAGTTGGGGCGGCAGCTCCACAAACAAGTCCTGGGACCCCAGCCAGGCACTTCCCTCTGGACCCTCCCAAGGCCTTCTCTTCTTAAACCTGGGCCCCAACAACCATAGGCTTTTTCATTCAAATGTGTCTGAATTGCACAGACTTTGGAGACAGACCTGAACTTTGACTCAAGTGACAGCTGTCTATGGTTCAGCCTCCTTGTCTGTAAAACAAACATGTTCCAGGCCCACGTGAGTGGTCCAGCCCCACAGTCCTGCAAAGGGCAGGGCGGGGAGGAGGGTCCCTGCGACCCAGAGGCAGATGATGGTGCTGGCAGACGTGGTACTCTGGGTGGGCTGGAGACGCCTGGTGCCAGTGGTGGGGAAGCTGGTGGGACGGGGATGGATGGGGACACTTTGGTCAGAGGCTCCTTAGACACCAGCCAGGATCAGGCTCTGGTGCTGCTCTAGCCCACACCATGTGGCCGGCAAGAGCCCACCACTCTTGTGTCTCTTCCTTCTAGATTCTAGGCACCTCAGAGAAAGGAAGGGACCGTGTGCACCTTCAGGTCTGCACTCCCAGGACCTGGCACCTATTCATCAAATGAATGAATGAGTCTGCCAGTGAAATAGATGGCTGTTGTCTTTTTTTTCTTTCTTTCATCCCCCCCCCCCTTTTTTTTTTTTTGGTCTTTTCAGAACTGCACTCATGGCATATGGAGGTTCCCAGGCTAGGGGTGGAATCAAAGCTGCAGCTGCCAGCCTACACCATAGCCGCAGCAACATCAGATCTGAGCTGTGTCTGCGACCTACACCACAGCTCACGGCAACACTGGGTCTTTCACCCAATGAGCGAGCCCAGGGATCAAACTCGCAACCTCATGGATACTAGTTGGGTTTATAACCTGCTGAGCCACAACAGGAACTCCCAGAAAGCTGATGGCTGTTTTCAAAACCGAGGTCAGAATCCAGCCACTTCTCATCACTTCCCCCTCCGGAGTCCCAGGTACCACCCTACCTGGTGAGATGGTGGTAAGAACTTCCTGCCTGGATTCCCCAATTTCAGTCTATTATCAACACAGCAGCCACAGGGATCCTGTTAAAACTCAATACCCCCCCCCAATAGCTTCCCTCCTCCCTCCCTTGAAAGTATCTGAGCTCCTATAATAGCCTGGGGGCCCCCACAAGATCTGTCCACCAGCTCAGCCCCTCTCCAACCAGCACATAGTGCATGTTTGATAAATATTTGCTAAATGAATGAAAAGAGAATGAGTGATTAGATGTTGGTAATATTCTAAGAGAAATTTGTAAGTTTAGGTGCAAATAACCTTTCACTTCCAATTAGTCCAACGAAATCTCCAATCTCCAAAGTGCTTTCTTTTCTTTTTCTTTTTTTTTTTGCTTTTTAGGGCAGCACCTGCAGGATATGGAAGTTCCCAGGCTAGGGGTCAAATTGGAGCTGCTGGAGTTCCCGTCATGGTGCAGCAGAAATGAACCCGACTAGGAACCATGAGGTTGCAGGTTTGATCCCTGGCCTCGCTCGGTGGGTTAAGGACCCAGTGTTGTTGTGAGCTGTTGTATAGGCCAGCGGCTACAGCTCTGATTCGACCCCTAGCCTAGGAACCTCCATATGCCACAGGTGCAGCCCTAAAAAGACAAAAAAAAAAAAAAAATTGGAGCTGCAGCTGCTGGCTTACACCACAGCTCACAGCAACGCTGGATCCTTATCCCACTAGGTGGGGCCAGGGATCAAACCCACATCATCATAGGTACTAGTTGGATTCATTTTGACGGCACCACAATGGCAAGTCCCTCAGTTTTTGTTTTTTTGTTTTTTTGTTTTTTTTTGTCTTTTTACTATTTCTTGGGCCGCTGTCACAGCATATGGAGGTTCTCGGGCTAGGGCTGCCGGCCTACGCCCCAGCCACAGCAACGCAGGATCCGAGCCGCGTCTGCGACCTACATCACAGCTCATGGCAACGCCAGATCCTTAACCCACTGAGCAAGGCCAGGGATCGAACCCGCAACCTCATGGTTCCTAGTCAGATTCGTTAACCACTGCGCCATGACGGGAACTCCCTCAGTTTTTTTTTTTAAGATGACCTTTTCCAAAAAAATTGGGGGTGGGGGTGGCCAGAGCATGCAATGGCTTTGAATGGGTTCTCAGTTCCCAGACCAGGGACTGAACCCAGACTGCAGCAGTCAAAGTACCAAATCCCCACCACTAGACCACCGGGGAACTCCTGGTGCTGTCCTTTTTTTGGCCGTGCCCATAGTCTGTGGAAATTCTCTGAACAGGGATCAAACCCGGGCCACTGCAGTGACAACACTAGATCCTTAACCCATCACATTGCAAGGGAACGCCCTCCCGGTACTTTCTTATCCTGCTCTCGTTTGTGCTCCTCTCTACAGGAACAAATCCAGATTTCAGTAGAGCCTAGAACACCTAAAAATGGGGAGGCTCTCTTTGAGAAAAAGAATTAAAAACACAAATGCAAAATTAGGTGAAGGCCTCTTGGGGATTGCTGGATGGGTTCACACTCTTGCCATGGTGATGGCCCCATAGGTGTACACAGTCATTACCAAAGTGTCCACTTCAAATATGTATAGTTTATTGTATGTCAATTATACTTCATTAAAGCTACCTTAAAATTTTTCATTAAAAATAAAAGAGCTCCTGTTGTGGCTCAGTGATAACAAACCCAACGGGTATCCATGAGGACACGGCTTCAATCCCTGGCCCAGTTCAGTGGTTTAAGGATCCAGTGTTGCCTCAAGCTGTGATATAGGTTGCGGACCTGACTTGGAATCCACGTTGCTGTGGCCGTGGTGTAGGCCGGCAGCTACAGCTCCAATTTGACCCTACCCTGGGAACTTCCATATGCCACACCTGCAGCCCTGAAAAGACAAAAAAAAAAAAATTGAAAATTAAAAAATAAACAATAAAAAAAATAAAACGTTCAGGTACCTGAGGGGGCCCACGTAAGTGACAGGCCTGAAGAGCCAGGCTTACCAATGTCACAGGAAAGCCGCCCCCCATAGAAGGGCAGGCAGATGGAGAAACTGAGGCAAGAAAATCCCACCCAGACGGACTACCCGGATCTAGGACGATGCCTGGGTTTGAGTCCTGGTTCAGTCACCTGGCAGTGGCACAGGGCCTGGCACAGAGAAGGAGCTGGGTCAGCGGGAGGTCCACCCCCAGACCGGGCAGGCCTCCTAGTCCAGACGCAATGACGCATCCTCTATAGCACGTGCTGAACAGCAGCTGGGAGGCCCCTGCCCACCCTCAGCTGAGACCCTTACTCTGTGCATCACAGATGACCCCCCAGGTCATGAAGATGGAGACCCGTCCAGCGCGTGTCTCTGCCACAGGCTTCAGAAGCTCTGCCTCCAGACAGGCCATCCCGGCCCTGGGCAAGAGGCTAGTGGTAGGGCCACAGGAGCCAGACCCAAGGGGTCCAAGGCTGGCTCCAATGGCTCTGTACTTTCCAAGTGTGTGTCTCCTCTCCCCTTGCGGGCTCATCTCAGGCCATTACCCCAGCCAGGCTCGTTCTGCTCCTCAGAGACAATGCCAGCAGCGGAAGGCTGGGATTCTCTGGGTGGGTGGAGTCAAGAGAGGCACACAGCTTCCTTCCTGCTACCTCAGGTCCAGCCCAGCCATTCTGCTCCCTCCAGACCAGCTGGCATCTAATCCAGGCCTTATACAGACATAGGGAACTGCTGTAGTTTCTTTCACTTTCATGATACAATATAGTGACAATAATGAACATTTATTGCGAACTTGCAGGCACCTGAACAAAATGCAAATATAATACTGGGACAGCTTTCTCTGCATTCACACTTTCAATCTGCACAAAAGCTCATGAAGCAGGTACTATCACCTTCATTATCCACGGGGAATTCCAAGAACAGAGAGGTTTAGAACTAGTTCAAAGTCACAGGCCAGCAGGGGTTGAGATTCAAACCCAGGCTGTCTGGTTCTAGAGCTCATCTCTCTCTCTTCTTTTTTTTTTTCCTTTTCCTTTTTCAGGGCCGTACCTATGGTATATGGAAGTTCCCAGGCCAGGGGTTGAATCAGAGCTGTAGCCACAACTCTAGATTCAAATTGCATCTGCAACGCTGGATCCTTAACCCACTGAGCAAGGCCAGGGATCCAACTTGCATCTTCATGGATACTAATCCAGTTCTTAACCCGCTGAGGCACAACGGGGATGCATAGATACCATCTCTTAACTCTTGCAGTATTAATTCTCTATAACATTGGATTGAGGTGATGGACCAGCTCACCCCAGAGGTCCTAGCTGGCCTAAGCAAGAAGAAACCAGAGAGGGGAAGTGACTTATTCAAAGCTACACGGTTTGTTGCCGTCCCAAAGCCACAGGAACATCCGTTTCTAAGGCCACACCCATTGCTTCACAATGGCTGCTTTTTCCCATGGATGCCTCCCCTGGCTGGGCTGGAGCTTCCTCTGCCAGAGACTATTTTGCTCCAGCCCTCTGGACCAGTCTCCGGGCCCTGATTCCCTGAGTCTTTGTGTAAAGTAAATTCTTAGTGATGTTTCATGGCCCCCTTGTCCTGACCCTGGCCAGGCCCTGCAGGGAGAGCCAACTATCTGGACTGCCCACCTGTTTTCACTCTTCTGGAAAGTGGTACCCAGCGCAGTGGGAGCCAGTGTATCCTGGATGATGGAGACACCAGGAGGCCCACAGAGCCAGCGGTAGATGCAGAGAGATGCAGACAGTGTGTAGAGCCCTGAAGCCACAGTGAAGGTAAGCAAAGAAGAGCAAGAGCAGGAGGACACTAGGAGAAAATCCAGCTGAGTTGGTGGGAAGGCAGGAGACCTGTATCCCTGTCCCAGCTCCGCCACCAGCTGTATAATCCCAGGTCCCTTCCCCTCTGGTGGTTGAGATCATGGCTGGGGAAGCAGGAGCCCAGCTTGGACATGGTGGAGGCTAGTCGGAGGCAGTGCGGCAGGTGGTCTGGTGGGGATGGAAAGGATGCCCTCCCAGACTGTGGCTCTTCCATCAGAGGACATGTGTCCATAGACCCCCAGCCCCACCCGACCATGGGTGAGGACAGCTGACAGATCCTCAGGCTAAAGGTGGGGCACTCCCAATGCAGAGTCCACACAGAGTGACCAGCATGTTCTCTGAACCCCACACCCAGTGTCACACTTGTCCCGCCAGCTACCCCAAGCTGTTCCTCAGTTGCACACCAGCAGAAAAATTGTTATCCCATTTGCAAAATCCTATCTGGGACAGGTTTTTCTGTGTCTCATTCCCCCCTGGGCAGGAAACATATCACATGTTTATGCATAAGGGTCAACAAAGGCAGTTGATCTTGCCGGTATTGCTGATAAGGTACTGTTAGAACTAACTAGTAGTTTGTAAAGTTGAAAGGGCAGGACTTCCCCCACAGGTAGATCTTTACAGAGGCCTCAGGGAGAGCGCCCTTTACAGGAGCTGGGGCCTGGGGAGAGAAGGCCAGCCCGCCCTATTGCCCATGGCCTGGCCTGAGGGCCTCTCTGGCCAGGGATCAGCTGAAACCATAAACACCTGCAGCTGGAGGAGGAGGCTATTTGTGGAGGAAAAAACTTCAAGCCTGACATCTGAGCTGTTACAGCCATTGTCCCTGGAGGGCTGAGGCTTCTGATGAAATCCTACCCCATGTGCAAGGCCACTGCTCTTCCTCTTCCTCGCTCCTGTCCCCACCCAGGTGGGCGTGCCCATTCTCGCCTCCAAGCCTGGTGCACAAGGTCTGTGCCTTCATGGGCTCAAGTCATTTGAGCTTCTCGAGGGCAGGGATAAAGTTGAGCCCCGAAGCTCCAGGCTGCTCACTGGGCACCTCTCCCCTCTGTCCCAGCAGCCACACTAAAGATACTGATTTCTTCCAACTACATGAAAAGATGCTCGACCTCACTATCCTTAGGGAAATGCAAATCAAACTGTGAGATACCACCTCACACCCACTAGAACAGCTCCTGGTAAAAAGTGGAACATAAAGTGTTGGTGAGGATGTGAAGAAATTAAAACACTTGTACGTTGCCAGCAGAATGGAAAATGGTCCAGCCATTTGTGGGAGACAGTCTGGTAGTTCCTCAAAAATTTAAAGAGAATTACCATGTGGTCCAGCAATCCCACCTCTAGGTAGACACCCCAAAGAATTGAAAGAGACCAATACTTACACACCCGTGTTCACAGCAGCACTCCCCACAACAGCCAAAAGGCAGAAAACCCGCAAGAACATCAGTAGAGAAACAGATCAACAAAAGGTGGTGTATACGATGGAAATATTATTCAGCTACGAAAAAGAGAAGAACGAAGGTCTGACATCGTCTACAATGTGGATGAACCTTGAAGACATTGTCCTAAGAAAACCCACCCAGACACAGAAGAACAAGTACTGTAGACTCCACCATCGTGATGAAGCCAGAAGAGGCAAGTTCACAAAGACAGAGAGTAGATTAGAGGCCACGGGGGCCTGGAGGGAGAAGGGAGTGGGGGATACAGTTTCTGTTGGGAAGAACTAAGGGTTTGGAGATGATGGTAGTGACGGCCACGCACTGGGAATGTACTTAATGCCAATGAACTGTGCACGTGCGAAGGGTCACAAGGGTGAATTTTATGTATATTTTCCCCCAATAAAATAAGAAATACATAATTAAAACCAACCCCAGAGTTCCCATCGTGGCGCATTGGTTAACGAATCTGACTAGGAACCATGAGGTTGCAGGTTCGATCCCTGGCCTTGCTCAGTGGGTTAAAGGATCCGGCGTTGCAGTGAGCTGTGGCGTAGGTCACAGACGCAGCTCAGATCCTGCATTGCTGTGGCTCTGGCGTAGGCTCCGATTCGACCCCTAGCCTGGGAACCTCCACATGCCGTGGGAGCGGCCCTAGAAAAAGCCAAAAAAAAAAAAACCCAAAGGTAGTACTATCAGTGCCCCATTCTTCAAATGGGGAAACCGAAGCTCAGAAGAGGTAAACGACCTGCTAAGGTCACACAGGCCACTGGACAGAGTGGACGCGGATGGAGACTCAGGTCATCAGGCCTCGCTAAGCAGGATGCCAGGGGTCCAGGCCAGGAGAGGGAGAAACAGCACAGCTGACGAAGCAGAGGGCAGCGGAGAAGGCAGGAACAAGGGCAAGGAGTCGGGTAGGAGAAGCTCGGAGGCGGCTCCCTGACCCATCCCATCGCCTCAGTGACAAGAGACCAGCCTGCGTGCAGCCTCTGCTCTGCCCCTTGTCATCTGAGTGATTCGCCTCTGGTGTCCCTTATCACAGGGCATTGCCCAGATCCCCCCAAGCCCACCAGGCAAAGCCCCACCTGTGAGTCACGGCTCACTCTCCCCTGCCCTCCTCCACCCAGCCAAGCTGCATTTCCTTCCAGAAAGCTTCCAAGATACCCCAGCCTTCAACGGACTGGCCATATACAACATAAGTGTCACTGGTTTATGGGCCACGAGGCTCCCAGGGAGACAAGGGAGAGAGGAGAGGAGAGGCAGACTTGGGAGATTCGGGCCAGGGGCCAGGCGGGAAGAGGGGGAGTTGCCCAGAGCAAGACAGAGAGAGCCCTAGCCTGTGGGCAGCAGCAGCAGCAGCAGCAGCAGCAGCAGCAGCAGCAGCAGCAGCAGCAGCAGCGGAGCGAGGCCGCCCAGGCCAGAGGGAGCCACGCTCACCTCGCACCACCTGCCCCCGGGGCCAAAGCCAGGCTGGGTGAGATCAGAATGACCATCCTGGCAGTGCCAGGGAGAGGGGCATGGCGTGACAGGGCAAAACCAATGCTGCATGAGTTGGGAGGACTGGCAGCCCTGGCCCAGGAGCCGGTGCACAGGCGTGGGGGCCTCAGTGCTCATCTGTCATCTGCGTGTTGCCTGGCCCTGGTCCGGGTGTGCAGGGTGGGTGGGGAACAGGCCTGATCCCGTCCTCAGAGTCCCTGGGGCTCTTCCTCCTCTGGGCAGTGTGCTCTTCCTGCCCACGGCCCGCTGCCCACCCAGAAACCAGCTGAGGGCTCTGGATATAGGCGTGGGGGAGGAGGAGGTCCAGGGCTCCTGCCCAGGGCTCAAGACGGGTCCCCAAGGGAAGGGGGTGGTGAGCAGCCTGAGGGAGACAGGCCTGGGTCAGCCAGGCTGCTGGTCCCTTCCCCCACAGGCACTGAGCCCAGGGTCATGGATACCTCCCAGCTGGGCCGCTCCACTCTGCTGAGAGCCCCCATCAATGCCTGCGAGGCCCTGCCCTGGCTCAGCCGCGGCCTGTAAGACGAGATGGGATAAGCCAGCGTCTGGAGCCCAGCAGGATGTGTACTCCCTCGGAGGACAGGTGCCGTGGGGGCTGGGTCAGTCACCAGAGTCTGCCGAGGGAGCGGCTTCCAGTCCCCCTGCTCAGAGCCTGACCCACCTGAGTCGGGGCCAAGCAGGAGGCAGGCAGGCTTCACAGAGCTGATGAGAGCCACTGGGGTGACACTGGGGTGACGGGAGCACCAAGCCCTGCTCTCTCACTTACCACCTGAGCCACTCCAGGGGAAGCTCTTGGCCTTTCTGAGCGTCTCTCTCTGCATCTGCAGAGGCAGTGACCCTCCCTCTGCTCCCTCGAAAAGATGAGGGCCCATCTCTAACAGGTTCCTGGCCTCAGCCCCCTTCTCACTTCCTCCTCCCGTGTCTCAGCCCCTCGGCCCCTCCCCGTCTCAGCGCAAGGGAAGGAGAGGCACGAAGGATGGCAATGGGGCCAGGATGGCCTGCCAAACACCACTTACACCGCGCTCCCCCCGGCAACGGCTCCCCTCCTGCCCAAAGGAATTCCACAGCCCTGCTGTCCCAAACCCTGCTTTGACCAAAGCTAGGCTCTCAACCCCAATACCTTTCTATGTGAATATGGATAGAACCATCCACCTGTCACCACTAAGAAAAAGGGACGCATCCGCCCAGATATCCATCAGCTGGGTGAACGGATAAACACCACCGGCTCGTGCGTACAGTGGAAGGTGATTCAGTCTTAAAAAGGAAGGACATCCTGACACCTGAAATGACACGGAGGAACCCTGAGGACATGATGTCAGGTGAAAAAGCCAGCACAAAAGGACAAATACTGTGTGATTCCATGTATATGAGGGCCCTGGAGGAGCTCTAGCCAAAGCGGTAGACTGGATGGCGGGTACCAGGGACTGCGGGAGAGGGACCTAGGGGCCAGTGCTGAGCGGGGACAGAGTTTCAGTTGGAGGGAATGAGAAAGTTCTAGAGACGGGCAGTGGGGATGGCTGCTCAACCACAATGTGAACGTACTTAATGCCACTGAGCTGTACACTTAAGAATGGGTAACAAAGAAACAGTGGGTCCCACTGTGGCACGCGAGGACTGTCTGCTGGCTCTCCAGACCTGCCACCACCGGGGCCTCCCCAACAGGCAGCACCCTCAGCGTTCTCCCCACACCGAGCGCCTCGAACACAATTGTATTTGCCAGGCCATGTGTCCTTTTAAAGCAGGAAGATCAATCCTGCTAGGCGCCTGGGCACTGACCACTGCCCCATCAAGGGACCCTGATTTCTCCAGCCACACCCCCGCCACGACGTCACCGTCACACCTCAGCTCATGACCAACACGCACCCCACTCTCCATCAAGCCGTGGAAGAGCCCAGGCCACCCAGCTCCACGGGAAGAGCCTACCTAAAGCAGGTCCCACCCCTGGCACCCACAGCTGCTCTGCGCACAGCGGCTGCCTCTTCCGTGAAGCTTCCATGGGGACCCAAAGTAAGAAGCAACCACTGGAGCAGGACGTGGTTAGAGCAAGGTGCCAGGGGAGCCCAAACCAGGGCGTGGAGACCCGCAGAAGTGGGGGCCCCGCAGAGCCTCAGCGGAGGGGCTGGTAAAGTCGGATGAGCAGCTGTAACAGGTAACCGAGGAGCAGAGCTGGGGTCTAGCTCGAAAGGACCTTGCTTCCTCCAGCAGGAGAAGGAATCCCTGCCCTTGCAGGGCAGGTGCAGATTAAAGACAAGCAGGTGGGGCTGGCTCCCTAGACCAGTCACAAAGCAGATTTGAGTTTAGTTAATTGAACAGAGTGGAACAGCGCCCGCCGCCCCCAACATTCACATCCATCCAGAACCTCAGAATGTAATCGTATCTGGAAATGATCTTTTTTTTTTTGGCCTTGCCCATGGCATCTGGAAGTTCCTGGGCCAGGGATCAAAGCCACACTACAGCAGTGACCCAAGCTGCTTCAGTGACAACACTGGATCCTTAACCACTAGGCCAGCAGGGAACTCCAGGAAACAGGGTCTTTACAGAATTAACTAGCTAAGATGAGGGCACACTGGATTAAGGGGGGCCTTATATCCAACGACTGGTATCTTAGAAGAGGAGGACACACAAAGACAGACAGACAGGACGGCCATGTGACAACAGAGTCTGAGACCAAAGTGCTACAGCTACAAGCCAAGGACACCAAGGGCCTCCAGCTGCCCCCAGAAGCTGGGAGGGGGCACAGATCAGATCCTCCGGCAGAGCTTCCAAGGGGAGCCAACCCCCAGCACCCTGAGTTCAGACCTTCAACCTTCTGACTCGGGAGAGGATACATGTCTGTCATCTTAAGGCAGCCCTGAAATTCGAGGTGGTTTTTTACAGCAGCCCTAGGAGCTGAGATCAGTCAGCTGATGAGGCATCTGTGCTGGGGGAGGGGCACCCACGTGGGGGTGGGCACTGGCCCAGAGCCATCTCATGGGAAGCAGGGCAAGACCCTCTGTGGACAGGGGCTTCAGCCAGTCAGAGATCCCCACAGCTCCTACCCAGTCCCAGTGTTTCAGGCTGGGGGTCCCAGGGAACTTTCCAATGGCAATGGAAGCCTGAACGGAGCCTCTAAAAGTTGTTCCGTGTTCATTTTGCTTCCCAGATACCCTCTCTTCCATCCCAAAGTCAACACAGCCCAGGCAGACGGCTCGTTCCTTCCCAGGGTCTGCGGGACAAAGTGCCTCTGTGTCCTGCATTGACAATGACGCAGAGGGCGTGTGGAGCCCCAGACCACGCCTTCCCTGATGGCTCTCAGCTAAGGGGCACACTCCTGCAGGGGGGTGGTCCTCACCCCCCCCCAACCCCGGGACACTCTCAACGCCTTGTGTACAGTTACCTGTATGCCCACCCCCACGTACCATGAGAAGGGACTAGATCTGCCCCGCCCCTGCCTGGCACACCAAAGGCCCAGGTATGAATGAGGGAGTGAACCAGGACCGCCTTCCTAAAGGCCTTCACAGCCACAGTGGGAAGCTGGGAGATCAGGCATCTGCCTGGGGGGTGGCTAAAGGGATTTTCCCAGCCTGCCCCGGGGGGATGTTCTAGGCTTTCCCAAGTTCCATCCTCACAGCCACCCAAAGGTGTCTCCCCTGATGCCTCCCAGCCCTTGGGAGCCTAGGACAGAGTAAAGCAGCGTCTGCCAGGACAAGCCCCAAGAGGTCACCTCTTTCCATCACTTGGAGGGAACCGGGTTGCTGTGCCCAGGCTGTTCCTGGGGCTGGACCATGAGCTGGCGGGCCTGCTGCCCAACACTGACAGCCTCCTTACCGTACATCTTGCCCTCATCCGATAGGATGATCTTGCGCCGACCGCAGGGCGGGTAGATGGCCAGGGCCTCCTGGAAGCTCTGCTCGATGTCGGGGCTCCACACGCCCTCTGCGTCATTGTCAATGGGCTTGTCCAAAGCCTGGCTGCCCCCAGAGACGTTGCTCCCCTCGGGGGAGTTGGGAGAGCTCCACTCGTTGGAGGTAATGGTGCCGGCCTTGCCCTCCAAGGCTCCGCTTGGAGGAGCGCCCGTTGGACCTGGGTGGGCAGAAAGCACAGCATTGGTGGATGAACGTGTGGACAAGGGGGTGGGGGAACCCAGGGAGCACCACCCCTGAACCAGGTGCTTCTCCTTTCCTGGTGCTCATGGCCCAGGAGCTCAAGGGGAAAGCCAGGGAATCCCATGGGGCAAAGAGTGAGGTGGGCGGGGCAGGGCGGGGTGGGGAGGGGCTGGTCAAGGGCAGGTCATCTCCCCTCCACAGACCTCAGCTCCCCACCCCATCAAAGGAGCTCAGCAACCAGGCACTGTCTGATTGTGGCTCTAGGAACCCAGATGGGGCTGAGAAGTTAGATGAGGGCCAAGTACCATGGATGTTCTACATTAGACCAAAAAGGGCCAAGAGCATACAAAATACTGTGCTCTGTTGGTGGGAATGTAAAATGGTGTGACCGCTAGGAAAACAGCATGGAGGGCCAACCAAAAAATCAAAGAGAATGACCATAGCACCTAACAATTCCACTTCTGAGTATATACCCAAAAGAACTGGAAGTAGGGTCTCAAAGACACTCATGTTCAAAGCAACATTATTCACCACAGCCAAGGGACAGAAGAACCCAAGTGTCCATGGACAAATGAATGGCTAAATAAAATGTGGTCTCTACGTATAGTGGAGTGTTATTCAGCCTTAAAAATGAAAAAAAAATCTTTTTGTTTGTTTTTTAGGGCCACCCTGCAGCATATGGAAGTTCCCAGGCTAGGGACTGAATCAGAGCTACAGCTGCAGGCCTACACCACAGATACAGCAATGCCAGATCCTAGCCATGTCTGTGACCTATACTGTAGCTTGTGGCAACATCAGATCCTTAACCTGCTGAAAGAAGCCAGGGATCGAACCCACATCCTCATCGACACTAGTTGGACTCTTAACCCACTGAGCCACAACAGGAACTCCATGAATATGCTTTATTTTGTCTTTTGTCTGGCCTCACCCATGGCATATGGAGGTTCCCAGCCTAGGTCAAATCGGAGCTGTTGCTGCCAGCCTACGCCACAGCCACAGCCACGCCGGATCCTTAACCCACTGAGCGAGGCCAGGGATCGAACCTGCAACCTCATGGTTCCTAGTCGGATTCATTTCCACTGTGCCATGACGGGAACTCTGAATATGCTCTTAACATTACTGAACTGCACACTTAAAAATGGTTCGTGGTGCAGTGGTTAACGAATCCGACTAGGAACCATGAGGTTGCGGGTTCGGTCCCTGCCCTTGCTCAGTGGGTTAACGATCTGGCGTTGCTGTGAGCTGTGGTGTAGGTTGCAGACGCAGCTCGGATCCCTCGTTTATGTGGCCCTGGCATAGGCCAGTGGCTACAGCTCTGATTCGACCCCTAGCCTGGGAACCTCCATATGCCGCGAGAGCGGCCCAAAGAAATAGCAAAAAGACAAAAAAAAAAAAAAAAAAAAATGGTTCAAGACGATAAACGTTGTGTGTTTTATGTGTTTAGAAGAAGCATGCAAGGAGTTCCTGTTGTGACGCAGCAGAAACGAATCTGACAAGTAACCATAAGGTTGTGGGTTTGATCCCTGGCCTCACTCAGTGGGTTAAGGGTCCAGAGTTGCTGTGAGCTCTGGGGTAGGTCGCAAACACAGCTCGGATCCTGCATTGCTGTGGCTGTGGTGAGGGCCAGCAGCTGTAGCTCTGATTCGATCCCTGGCCTGGGAACCTCCATATACCACGAGTGTGGCCCTGAAACAAAAAAGAAGCATGCAATATGGGAGTTCTGGATGACCTAGGGAAAAAACAACATAAAATAATTTAAAAAAAAATTTTTTTTAGGAGTTCCCGTCATGGCTCAGCAGAAATGAACCCAACTAGAAACCATGAGGTTTCGGGTTCAATTCCTAGCCTCGCTCAGTGGGTTAAGGATCCGGCGTTGCTGTGAGCTGTGGTATAGGTCGAGATGAGGCTTGGATCTGGTGTTGCTGTGGCTATGGTGTAGGCCGGCAGCTATAGCTCTGATTAGACCCCTAGCCTGGGAACCTCCATATGCGGAGGCTGTGGTCCTAAAAAGACAAAAGACAAAAAAAAAAAGTTTTAAAGAATAAGCATTAAGGAGTTCCCTTGTGGCTCAATGGGTTAAGGACCCAGCATTGTCACTGCAGCAGCTTGGGGGATGCTGCTATGCTTGGCCGGGGAACTTCCACCTGCTGCGGGAGCGGCCAAAAAGAAAAAAAAAAAGGAATGAACATTAAATAAAAGCATTTTTAGACAAAGATGGAGAGAATTCAGTAGTAAGACGGAAAAAAAAAAGGAACTCGTATGAAAATATACGATATACATGGAAAAGAGGTAAGCCAGGTGACTGGTAAAGACAATACTAACTATATAAACAAGAACAGCAATGAAGATGACTATATTTGATCACACACACACATGCAGAGAAACCATATTTCTGAACTATAAGCTCAGAAAATGCATTTGATGTAAGACCCATTCACAATGAAAACTCTTAGCAAACTGTAAAAACAAAAGGAACGTCTTTAATCTGACAAAAGATTTCTTCCAAAAACCTACTGTGATATTGTGGTTTATAATAAAAAATATGCATTGGTTTTTGCCCCATTTCTGGCAGGGAGCTCCTAAAACCCTTCAAATTCCCTAAGTGCTGAGAGCCACACAGGTGTCTTTTGCTATGGGAATAGGGGGCACCTGAGGATGGGGGCTGGGGGTCAGGAGAACCAACCCGGGGATTAGAGTGGAACTTCAGCCCCACCCACCTGACCTCTGGAGAGGGGTGGGGGGGCCGACTTAATCACCAGTGATTTAATCAACATGCCTACACAAGGACACCTCCATAAAACAGGAAAGGAGAAGGTTCTCAGAGCTTCTGAGTTGGTGACCATGTGCAGATCTAAGGAGAGTGGTGTGTACAGAAAGGGCAGAGAATTCCCATTGTGGCTCGATGGGTTAAGAACCCAACATAGTGTCTGTGAGGATGAGGGTTCGATCCCCGGCCTTGCTCAGTGGGTTAAGGATCCGGCATTGCCACAAGCTGTGGCATAGGTCACAGGTGCAGCTCGGATCCTGTATTGCCTCGACTGTAATGTAGGCTGGCATCTGCAGCTCCAGTTCAAATTCTAGCCCAGGGAACGTCTGTATGTCACACAGATGCAGCCCTAAAATGAAAAAGAGGGAGTTCGTGGCGCAGTGGTTAACGAATCCGACTAGGAACCATGAGGTTGCAGGTTCAGTCCCTGCCCTTGCTCAGTGGGTTAAGGATCCGGTGTTGCCATGAGCTGTGGTGTAGGTCGCAGACACAGCTTGGATCCTGCGTTGCTGTGGCTCTGGCATAGGCCAGTGGCTACAGCTCTGATTAGACCCCTAGCCTGGGAACCTCCATATGCCACAGGAAGCGGCTCTAGAAAAGGCAAAAAGACAAAAAATAAATAAATAAATAAAACGAAAAAGAGAAAAAGGAAAGAAAGGGCATGGAAGCTCCGCCCCCTTCCCCACGCCTTGCCCTGTGCATCCCTTCCACCCCTTCCACCCGGCTCTTCCTGAGCTTCATCCTTTTGCAGTAAACCGGTAATCCGGTAAAAGTGTTTCTCTCAGTTCTGGGAGCCACTCTAGCAAATTAATTGAACCCAAGGAAGGAGGGGGGGTCCTGGGAACCTCCAGGCTGTAGTCAGTGATGACCTGAGCTGGCAGAGGGTGGGGGCGGTCCTGTGGGACTGAGCCCATGCTCTCTCCTAGGAAAAAATGTTACAATTGAGTTGGGGACACTTGCTGGTTGGTGAGGGGGAAACACACCCATTCTCAGATTGGACTTGGTGATTAAACACTAAACGAATTACATTTAAAGTCAGGAATCAGATAAAGAATGCTTACTGTCAATACTTAACACTGAAGTTCTAGGCAACAGAGTAGAACAAAAAAAAAAAAAATCTGAAGATCAGAAGGGAGAAGTAAAATTGTCATTATTCTAAGGAACAGTGAGAGAAGATCAACAGGCTGCCACAAACAAGTCATAAACTTCGAAGAGAAGTTTCCGCAAGACCAATAAATCCAAAACAATTCCATTCTTTTTATGCCAGAAATAAGGCATTAGGCAATATATTTTTTAAAAACCCTCCATTTAGAACCAAAGCCATAACGTATCAAGTATGATAAATCCAACAAAGACATACAATCCCTAAAAATAAAGGACAAGGAAGTTGTGTGATCATGGTCGGGAAAGCAAAATCAGCAAGAGGTTGAATCTCTCCAGACAAATCATAACTAAATCATGAATAAAAATCCCCCAAGCAGAGTTCCCGTCATGGCGCAGTGGTTAACGAATCCGACTAGGAACCATGAGGTTGCGGGTTCGGTCCCTGCCCTTGCTCAGTGGGTTAACGATCCAGCATTGCCGTGAGCTGTGGTGTAGGTTGCAGACACGGCTCGGATCCCGCGTTGCTGTGGCTCTGGCGTAGGCCGGTGGCTACAGCTCCGATTCGACCCCTAGCCTGGGAATCTCCACATGCCGCGGGAGCGGCCCAAGAAATAGCAACAACAACAAAAAGACAAAAGACAAAAAAAAAAAAAAAAAAAAAAAAATCCCCCAAGGTTTTCCACAAAACTTAAGCGGATCCTTAAAGCACAGGGAAGCCCACGTCGGTTCTCAAACCACCTAACTCACTGTCTTACTTCCTTTCTCCCCAGGCTTCACCTTGGGTCAGATCCTTCTCAAACCTCAGCTCCAACCAGACTTCTCTTTAAACCCTGAACATCCCCCCTTGGGGGATCCTCTCCTGTGACTTACACCCCGCTATGTCTCACTCTGTCTCTTTTTTCTCCTTTTTCTTTTTTAGGGCCGCACACACCACATGTGCAACATATGGAAGCTCCCAGGCTAGGGGTCCAATTGGAGCTACAGCTGCTGGCCTACACCACAGCCACAGCCATGCAGGATCCGAGCCTCATCTGGGACCTATACCACACGTCACGGCAACGCCGGAGCCTTAGCCCACTGAGTGAGGCCAGGGATCGAACCCCCAACCTCATGGTTCCTAGTCAGATTCGGTTCCACTGCACCATGACAGGAACTCCTGTCTCAGTCCGCTTCTGATTTCCAAACCTGAATATCTTTCCTGAGTTCAAGCTGCACAGCAACCACCTACCGATCACCAGGTGTCTCCAAAGCTCACCCAAAGTCAAATCTTCAACTTGTGGCTGAATCCTCCTCCTCCTCCCCTTTCTCAGGAAAGGACACCACCTTACATCCAGAGGCCAGAGACCTTATTCCCAGAAACAATTACTGACCACTTCCCTCCTGTCTTTCTCTCTCAGAGCCCTAACCCAAAGCCTCCCCGCTGCTCACCTGGACAACCCAGCCAGCCCCATCCAGACTCCATAATCTTTTCACTGCAGCCAAAGTTTCTGATCCCGTGATTCCTCCACTTAAAATCTTTTAGTGGCTTTCCTGTGCTCCTAGATAATGGGATTTTATAGGGCTTTTTTTTTTTTTTTTTTTTTTTTGTCTTTTTTGCTATTTCTTGGGCCGCTTCCTCGGCATATGGAGGTTCCCAGGCTAGGGGTCGAATCGGAGCTGTAGCCACCTACCGGCCTACGCCAGAGCCACAGCAACTCAGGATCCGAGCCGCGTCTGCAATCTACACCACAGCTCACAGCAATGCCAGATCGTTAACCCACTGAGCAAGGGCAGGGATCGAACCTGCAACCTCATGGTTCCTAGTCGGATTCGTTAACCACTGCGCCACGACGGGAACTCCTTTTTTCTTTTTTTCTTTTCTTTTTTTTTTTTACAGGGCGCTTCATCCGCTGGCTCTCCAGCCATACCTTTCATCCATCTGCACCATCCGGCCTCCCTCTTCCTTTGCACCCACCCCAAGCCCCCAAATCAGTTGCCCGAATGTTATCGGAACTTGCCAAGCTCCTCCTCCGAGCCTGGCAGAGCCAGCTGCCTGGGGCTTCCTCTCTATCCCCCTTCACCTGACCAACCCCTACCCATTTTTACGGTGCAGCCAAAATCTTTTCGTTCACATTTTTATTTCTGTGCTTGAAGGCGAGTTGACTTACAATATTGTGCTAGTTTCAGGCATACCGCCGTTCCAGCCAAAATCTCCATATCCTGGGAGGAGGGCCCCCCACTCCGTGTGTGCCTCTGGCTCCGGCAGACCCCACGCTTCGGGGCCCCTCAGCCCCGGCTCCCAGGGATGGTGGGTCCCCTCAACTCACGGCAGCCCCCACGGGGGCAGGGCTGGCCGTCCTGCCTGCCGCACAGTGCTAGGGAACAAAAGAGTGAGCATGCGCGTGGCCGTGTGACGCGTTCTCTCTAGGACATTGACTTCCTGTGCTTGGGGCTCGCTGTTCCGTGTTGACTGTGGTGTTTAGTGTGAGCAAACAAGAAAATCTCAGCAAACGTCGGACAGCCTGCGCTGTAGGCAAATCACGGTGAGGTTTATGTGGGGGGCTTGCAAAATGAAGGTACAATGTCTGGGATCAAGAGACTGGTTTGGGCTCCGGGTTCTACAAGCCGCTGGCGTGACCACGGACAAGACCCTTGTTTCTCTGGGCTGCGGCCAGCCCCCTGTCACAGTCTGTCCTGGCAGGTCCTTTGTGCCCTGGCAGTGGCTGTGGTTCATGGCCCCGACCCCACCCTCTCCCACGCGGCCTCTCGCCAAACCTTGCAGACTTTCACCTGTGGCTTTGCTCAGAGGAGGCTGGGAAGGGCTCCACCTCTGAGAGGCGTCCACACGACGGACAGGAAGAGGCCCACTGCACAGGGCCTGAGCCACAGCGCATGCTCGAAAAGTTAGTCGCTGTCACTCTGTTACTAAGCAGCACCTAAAGCCTAGCGGAAGGTCCAGAGCTCTAAACAGATCAGGTAAATACAGATACCTTGTGCCCCAAGCCTCGTAGTCTTTACCCAGCCGATTCATCATACGAATACCCAAGGTGTTGTGTGTCCCGGCTTTACCTAGATGTTCTTCTGGGGTCTGATTCTAAACACAGCAGATACCCAGGAGGCCAGAGAGTTAGGAGGTGAGAACGAGGGCAGCCCAGCTTCCCTGATCCCACGTGGGCCCCTCAGAGACCAGGGGCCGTGGTCTGAGCTGGGAGCTGGGAGTTGGAACCTGGGACCTGGGCTGGCCCAGAATGTGGAACAAGGCCCTTCGGTTGCTGCAGGGCCGAGCTGCACACTGCCCCATGAGGGAGGTTTGCAGAGGCCTTGGGCTCCACATCCTGAGACTGGGGCTGCCCCAAGAAGAGCAGGGCAGCGGGTCACCCAAGGCCCTAGGCCACAGGATCCGTTACCAAAGTGGAGTTTCTCCCCGCCCCGTGTGGCCTGCTGTCCCGGGCCCACAACCCTGGCTGCCTGGCCTCTCCCACTCTCGCAGCCCCCGGCCAGGCCTGCCAGCTGCTCCCCTCCCCAGGCCAACCTCCCACACGGGGTCGGGGGTGGGGGGAGGTAAGCCAACACCAGCCCTGAGAAGGGTCCGGCTGCTCCCCCACCCCCACCCCAGCACTCCCCAGTGACCCTGGGACCTGCTTGCATGAGCCAGAGGGAACAGATGGCATGGTTAAGCCTGGGCCAGGTGCCACAAGCAGAGGAACAAAAATAATCCCTGACTTGGCTCTCAGGGCCCTGCCCCCACCCCACCCAAAAACCTACCCAAGGTAAACCCAGGCCCCCAGTATCCTTCCGCTCCATCCAAGGGACCACAGAGGCCGGTCACTCAGGAATTTCCAGAAGAATCAGGAACATAACAGATTTATTAGGTTCCCTCTCATAATTGAGAATAAGAAGCTTCTCAAAAGCACTCTCAGGACAGGGAGGGAGCCTTAATTCCCAGGTTACACATGGAGAAACCGAGGCTCCAGGAAGGCCAATGCCGCGCGCCCTCAGAAAGTGGCAACATCAGACCTCAGACCCTCAAGTCCTGTCCCCTGCCTGGTCCTCAGTGGTGTCCCCACACATGGTCTCCTGCTCGCAAAGCCCACTCCCTTCAGCAGCCTGACTCCCCCAGCCTCTGGAGCCCCCAACATGCTACTCAGAACGTGACAACACCTGGTCCCCTAAAAATGCTCACACCTGTGCCAACCTGTCTCCCCACCCCTGCTGGCTGTGAGCTACCTGAGGACGGGATTTTTCTCTTAAATCAGTGTTCCCACCCCTCCTGGCTCCAAGCTGGGGTTTGGGCAGCCCACGGCACCCTTAAGGGATCGATTCTTCCACGGACCCCTTTCCTTCCTTGGTCAAAAACAAATCTACTCATCATTCCCCCCCGCCCCCGCTTTTACTTTTTTGGCTATGCCTGAAGCATGTGGATGTACTCAGGCCAGGGATCAAGCCCAGGCAACAGCAGTGACCTAAGCCACTGTAGTCACTCCAGGTCCTTAACCCACTGAGCCACCAGGGAACTCCATGGCTCATTTCCTCTTATCATAAGATCTCTGACTCATTGGGGTCAACACATGTTCTAACCTCTTCTCTCTGCTCCCTGACCCCAAATTGAAGTTATGGAGGCTGAAATCAGAAAGTTTACAAGACTTGGGAGTTCCCGTTGTAGCTCAGCAGTAATAAACATGACTAGTGTTCATGAGGATGCAGGTTCGATCCCTGGCCCCACTCAGTGAGTTAAGGATCCAGTGTTGCCATGAGCTGTGGTGCAGGTCACAGATGTGGCTCAGATCCTGCATTGCTGTGGCTGTGGTGTAGGCTGGAAGCAACAGCTCCGATTCAACCTAGCTTGGGGACCTCCATATGCCACGGGTGAGGCCCATCAAAAAGACAAAAGACAAAAAAAAAAAGAGCATATTCATGGAGTTCCTGCTGTGGCTCAGTGGATTAAGAGCCCAACTAGTGTCGATGAGGATGCGGGTTCGATTCCTGGCTTCTTTCAGTGGGTTAAGGATCTGGTGTTGCCATAAGCTACAGTATAGGTCACAGACGCGGCTAGGATCTGGCATTGCTGTGTCTGTGGTGTAGGCCTGCAGCTGTAGCTCCAATTAAACCGGTAGCCTAGGAGTTCCCGTCGTGGCACAGTGGTTAACGAATCCGACTAGGAACCATGAGGTTGTGGGTTCGGTCCCTGCCCTTGCTCAGTGGGTTAACGATCCGGCGTTGCCGTGAGCTGTGGTGTAGGTTGCAGACGCGGCTTGGATCCCGCGTTGCTGTGGCTCTGGCGTAGGCCAGTGGCTACAGCTCCGATTTGACCCCTAGCCTGGGAACCTCCATGTGCCGCGGGAGCGGCCCAAAGAAATAGCAAAAAGACAAAAAAAAAAAAAAAAAAAAAAAAAACGTTAGCCTAGGAATCTCCATGTGCCCCAGATGCAGCCCTAAAAAGCTGAAATCTGCTGAAAGAGTATGACTTAAATGTTCTCACACACAAAGATAAATATGAGGTGACAAATGTGTTCCTTAACTAGATGGAGGGGACCATGTCACGATGCACAGGTACATCAAATCACCAGATGTACACTTTAAATATCTATAATTCCAGATGTCAATTATGCCTCAGTAAAGCTGAAAAAAAATTTAATTTCTATTGAAATATTTCTACTGAGTACCTATTGTTGGACTAAACCCTGAAAAAATGGGTTCAGGCCCTCAGGGGCTTAGACTTTAGATGGGGTGGGAGCTGCACAGATGCTTCTCTGAGGCATGAGTGGGGCAGTTGCAGGGAGGCACAAAGGCTCGTTCTGCCCTGAAGGCTCCCAGGCACAGCCCACAAAGGCCACAGGCTTGGGACACCTGCTGGCACTCAGCCTGTCAGTGGTCTTCCATCTGCTAGTCTAAGTCGAGGTCTTTCTTACCAACTACAACAGGGATGTCTGAGGAATTCCCTTCGTGGCTCAGCAGTTAACGAACCCAACTGAGATCCATGAGGATGCAGGTTCGATTCCTGGCCTTGCTCAGTGGGTTAAGGATTCAGCGTTGCCATGAGCTGTGGTGTAGGCTGCAGATGCAGCTTGGATCTGGCGTTGTGGTGTAGGCCAGCGGCTACAGCTCCAATTCGACCCCTAGCCTGGGAACCTCCATATGCCACAGGTGTGGCCCTAAAGAAAAAAAGAACAGGGATGCAAGGATGTCTGTGGCCTAGGGAGAATTTACACCCCTAAGGTGCCTAGGAGACCAGCTGCTTAGTGTAACCAGGAGGCTGGGGACAGAGGAAGACTGGGGCCTGGGGAGAAGCTGAGCAGAGATCCTGCAGGATGGCATCAGGTGCCCAGCCCAGGACCCAGGAGAAGGAGGCCGAGCCGTCATGGAGGACCAGATACTCTCACTCACCAGAGAGAACGGCTTTGATACTGAGGCTGGGAGGTGGAGGTGCTCTGTGCCTGGCACTAGGCCAAGCCCTTGGCTAACCTCAGCTCCTCTCAGCCTCCCCACCCCCCAACACACACAGCAAGCACCCCTGGCCAGGTACACTGCTGCCCTGACCTCTTCGCCAGCAGCTCTGTGGGCAATGGGAGGGGGAGGGGTCCGAATCCACAGCCTGAGGGATTCAAGTAAGGCATGAAGATGCCAGGGAGGGTGCCAGACCCTGGACTGACAGCTCGGGGGAGCCAGAGGCCTGGGTCCTCTGCTTAGCCGGGACCCTCTGCCCCCACAGCCTCTGGTGACGGTCCTGTGTGGGTGAGAAAAGACCCACGAAGAGAGAAAGGTGCCCTCCAACTTCCGAGAAGTGAAGGGGCTTGCCAAAAGGTGCGGAACTACACCTCAGCCCCATGGTTCCCCGTGAGCACACCTGTCCTGGGAAGGGGAGGAGCAGCGGCCCCTTTGTAGATGGGCACGTGCTGCCAAGACCTGCCTCTCCTTCCCTCCCCTCCCTGCTTCCTTGCAAGCCTGACACCCACCCTTAGCACTTTACCTCTTTGGGTTTTTCATTCATTCATTCATTCATTCAAAACTGCATTGGTGAAAGTGGCACAGGGGGTTAAGCATCTGGAGTCGTTGCAGGTTCAATCCCTAGCCCCAGAACTTCCACATGCCATGGGTGCAGGAAAAAACAAAACAAAACTGTAGGTTGAACACCTATTGTGTGCCAGGCATGGGAAGTCACTAGGATGTGGTCCAGCCCTCAACACCCTATGAGATGACGCAAATACAGTCAATCCTTGTCATTAACAGAATCCTCACGGATTCTGTTTGCAAATTCAGCCACTCACTAGGCTCTGTAACTCAGATCAACACTGGCTGTGCTTCCCAGTCACTGGGGTGCCTCCAGGCACTGAACTGCTCTCACACATGGTCCAGCTAAGGTCCAGCAAGGCTGGACTCTGCCTTCTGGTTTCAGTCAGACCCTAAACAAATGTCCTTTTCCCAGTTTATTTGGTACACCGCTTCTCACATTTTTTTGTTTTGGTTTTGGTCTTTTTAGGGCTGCACCTGTGGCAAATGGAAGTTCCCTGGCTAGGGATCGAATCAGAGCTACAGCTGCTGGCCTACGCCACAGCCACAGCAACACCAGATCCGAGCTGTGTCTGTGACCTACACCACAGCTCACAGCAATGCCGGATCCCTGACCCACTAAGCAAGGGCAGAGATCGAACCAGCAACCTCATGGATACTAGTCAGATTTGTTTCCACTGCACCACAACAGGTACTCCCTGTCTTTTTGATGTTGATTTTGCTGTTTAAAATGGCCCCAAGTGCAGTGCTGGAGGGCAGCCTGGTGCCCCCAAGCGCGAGAAGGTTATGACGGACTTCGTAGAGAAAATACATGTGTTAGAGAAACCTTGTCCAGGCATGAGGGATGGGACTGCTGGTCGTGAGTTCAATGTTAATGAATCAACAATCTATTTTTTTTGGGGGGGGGGGGCCCATGTCCATGGCATGTGGAAGTTCCCACACCACAGCAGTGACCCAAGCCGCTGCAGTGACAATGCTGGATGCTTAACCCGCTGCACCACCAGGGAACACCAACAATCTATAATAAATAAGGTGTCTCTGAACAGAAACAAGCATAAAACAAGGTTACGAATTAAATGCATGACAAAAATTGTTGCAACTGGAGGCTCACAGGAGCCTAACATGTCTTACCTTGGAAAACTGGTTCAGTATCTGCTAAATCGTCTTCTCAGTGACTTTATAGATTCGAACCACCATGAATGACAAGAATCCAGTGTACCCAGAGACACGTTAAACCATTACAGGTAAACATGCGGGCGAGGGTGGGGGAAGATTTCAGTGAGCAGTGAGCAAGGCCCTGGGAACGACCACATCTGGTGGAGAACGACGGCCCAGAGGAGGAGACGACCCAAATGCTCAGCAGCAGATGAAGGCTACACAAAACATCATCTCTCCAGACAGCGACTTATCACTCAGTTTCAAAAACGAACGAGTTCCCGTCGTGGCGCAGCAGAAACGAATCCGACTAGGAACCATGAGGTTGCAGGTTCAATGCCTGGCCTGGCTCAGTGGGTTAAGGATCCAGTGTTGCCGTGAGCTGTGTGTGGTGTAGCTCACAGACGCGGCTCGGATCCGGCGTTGCTGTGGCTGTGGCGTAGGCCGACAGCTGAAGCTCCAATTTGACCCCTGGCCTGGGAACTTCCATAAACTGCCAAGTGCAGCCCTAAAAAGAGCAAAAAATTAAAAATAATAATAATAAAATATAATAACGAGACCGCACAGACCCTGGGGGCCATGATGCCCAAATGCCCCTGCCCTCCCCTCCCAAGGCGTGCAGCTCCGGCGGAGATTGGTGTGGGTCTGTCTGGTCCATCGTGGATGAACTTCAGAATCACAGGACCTGGACACTGAGCAGCAATGCCCTCACCTCCCCAAGCTCCTGTTCCCTTATCCCTCAATCCTGGAGGAGCCACCCCTTGAGCAGCAGTGATAGGGGACCCAGTGGGATGAAACAGGTATTGCCTCTGAGAGGCATCAGTGTGCCCCTCCTCCCCTTCCAGTGGGGACTAGAATCACATTTCTCAACAGGACAGGCGTGGGAAGGGGGTGAAAGTAAGAAGGCAAAAGGAGGGGGCCCCCATAGTCCTTCTGTGTTGGAACCAAAGTCAGGGAGAACCAGGGATGATGGAGAGATGGGAGTGATAATGGAGAGATGATGGAAGATGATGGAAGATGACAGAGGGATGATGAAGGGATGGGAGGGATGATGGGAGGCAGGACAGGGAGGAGTGAACACTCTGGACAGTGGGGAGGTGAGGAACAGGATGAGAGGGGTGGGGAGAGGAGAAGGGTGGGGAGAGGAGAGAGAACAGGTGAAGAGAGAAGCAGGCCAGAGGGAGGAATCAACAGGGAGGGGCAGAGTGGCTCCGAGGTGAAGAAAAAGGAGGGAGATAAGATTCCTGGGTGGACAAAGGCCCCCAACCCACCCCAGGTGCCCCCCAATTCCACCTGAAGGCAGTAGGGTAAATGAGGGTGGGGCTCCAGGAATTATCACTAAGTGAGTGCAATCTGAAGCCACCTGGACTGCAGGACCCCAACGACGACATTTGGAAAAGGTGGTGCAAGGAGACCAGAGATCAGTGGAGGGATAAGCAGGTGGGACCCGGGAGTTTAAGGCAGTGAAGCGACCCGTCTTACAGTAATGGTGGGTTCATGCCATCAGACACTTGTCCAGACCCACAGAAGACACCAGGCAGAGAGGGGACCCTAACGTTCGTAAACTGTGACTTTAGTTAATAACCTTTCAATTGTGGTCCATCAACGTAACAAATCTCCCAATCAGAGCAAGGTTTTGATAACAAGAGAAAGAGGGGAAGAGGCTCAACTTTTACGTGCGCCGCAAACTGCCCAAACTAATAATAAGGAGTTCCCATGGTGGTTCAGCAGGATACCCAACCAGTATCCATGAGGATGTGAGTTCCATCCCTGGCCTTGCTCAGTGGGTTATGGGTCTGGCGTTGCCAGGAGCTGTGGTGTAGGTTGGCAGACACAGCTTGGATCCCACGTGGCTGTGGCTGTGGCTGTGGCTGGCGGCTACAGCTCCGATTGGACCCCTAGCCTGGGAATCTCCATGTGCCATGGATGTGGCCTTATTAAAAAAAAAAAAGGTGGAAAGGAATGTGTATACATATGTGTGTGTGTGTGTGTGTATACATATATAACTGGATCACTTTGCCAATACAGCAGAAATTAACACAATATTGTAAACCAACTGTACTTCAATAAAATATATATTTACTAAAGAAACAAACAAACAAAAAAAGTGGGAGGAGTAAGCCCTAAGCCCTACATTTATCTCTCTTCTGGGCCCATCTCAGGATTCCAAAATAAGGCAGAAGTCACAAAAGAAGTGGAGGCAAAGGACTGAACCAACCAGCCGCCCTCATGTAGGTGGGCCTGTCCTGTCCTGTGGAATCCAGAGCAGTGGGTGGGGGGGTAGGTGGTGCTCTGGCCGGGTGCCCACTCAGTACAAGGCCTCAGGTGGGAAGCACCCTCCAGGGCCCAGGGCATCAAGGAGCCCCAGGGAGCCCGCACCAGCGGCCCTGGAGAGAGGCAGACAAGTTCCACCTTCAGCTCTGCCCGGCTCCCCAGGCCTGAATCATCTGGAAAAAGCCTGCCCCAGGAAGAATGAAGACTCCTGCCTCTGAGCAGCACCACGGCTCCCAGGACACAAGGGGACAGGCTGGACCGAGCCTGGACAAGGGGCAGGAGGCAGTGCTCACCCCACCCTTGGTCATTTTCATAGGAATGCTCTTCTGTCTCAGAGCCGCCCCGCCTGGACAGGGAGAGAAATTCCAATGACCCAGAGGCCTCAGACCCCAGGCTGCCGTCACACCCCAGAGGCCCCACCCTGACCCAGAAACTCACCCCACTCATTCTCTTGCACCCGCCACCCACCCACCTGGCGCTTACTCCTGTGGGCCCGGCAGTGGCCCCACCTCCCGTTCCAGAATGCACGGTCATCCGGTTTGGAAACAAGGCCACGTAAGTGGCTGATATCCTGGCACAAGGATTTGTTGTTCTGGACGGGCCGTAACCATGCAGGGCAGACCAGCACCGCCAGCCAGCCAGCGAAGACGCCCAGCAAGACACCCCTGGTGTCTCCTCCTCTGAGGCAGACTCTGGGCCAGGAAAGCCCGGTTCCCTCCCTCATCAGAGTCATCTGGGCAGGTCTTTCTCTAGGGGATCCCACCCCCCACCTCCACCTGGTCCCCATTGGCCCCTGAAGAAAGACCAAGGCTCAGGATACTCTTACCCCACATCCGCCATCTTCTTTTAGAGATTTTCTCTTTAAATGAATTTTCCCCAAATGTGAAAATCACACATCTGTCAGAGGACGTGTATCCAGAATATTAAAGAACTCTCGATCAGAAGAAAAAAAAAAAAAATAGGCAAAAGATTTGACAGACATTTCACCAAGGAAGTTGTATGAATGGCAGTCAGGCATGAGGTAAGATGCTCAACCTCTTAGTCATCAAGGAAATGCAAATTCCAGCTGCAAGGAGATCCTACACCCGCTGGGACGGTACAAACAAAACAGAAAGAAACAAAACAGAAAGAAATCTGACAACGCCAAGCACCCGGCGCGCAGCTTAAGGTGGGAGGGATGAACGCCCAGGGGCTCTGCTGGGAGGGATGCAAAACGGGGCACTGTGGAAAACAATCCTGCAGCTGCTTAGAGCATCACACTCACACTCACACACACACACACACACACACACACACACACACACACACACACACACCCTACCATGTGACCCAGCCACCCCCCTCCGAGGTATTTATCCAAGAGAAACAGAGGCCTATGTTCACACAAAACCCTGCACACAGGTGGACAGCAGCTTTGCAAAGTCATCCGAGGCTGGAAGCCACCCCAAAGTCCTTCAACCTGAGAATGGACAAGCGCACGGCAGGACCTGGGGAAACGAGGTCCTCATGACTCAGTGACAAAAAGGAACACACCACTGATCCACACACCTGGTTGAATGGGAGATCCTGCCGAGTGAAGGTAGCAGAGCCCAAAGCTACATGCTGTGTGATTCCACCTGCCCTTCTCAAAAAGGCAGGACCTCAGGCGTGAGAACAGACCTCGGAGGTGGGGTGGGCACCAGGCGAAGGGGCCGCAGCCTGAGGGGATTGTCCCCGGGGATGGACGGCTGTGGACCATGATCGTGGCGACAAACACTCGGCTCTGTTCATTTCCCAAAGCCCACAGGACCATACATCCCAACAAGGAAACTTTGCTGCATTCAATTAAAAAAATAAACATTTTTTAAAGTCCTCCTTGGAGTTCCCACCGTGGTGCAGCAGGTTAAGGATCTGGCATTGCCACAGCTGTGGCATAGGTTGCAGCTGGGGCTCAGATTCGATCCCTGGCATAGGAACTTCCATATGCCATGGGCATGGCCGTAAAATTTTTTTTAAAAAGTCCTCCTTATCTGCCCAGAGGGCCCTGCAAATCTACCTGGTTCTAAAAAGGCCATTTATCTCTCCTCTTCTAATCATACCATGATCACAGCCCTGAAATCACTTTTTTCTATCTTTTCAGACACTTCTGCTCTTCCTTCCTCTTTCTCTATCCCTCTTATACACACATGCGTATGCACAACTGTCCAAAACCTACCCATTCTTCAAAGCCAGCTTGAGGGCCTCCTCCTCCACGAAGCCTTCCCTGACTGCTCCCAGCCCCATCAGAATGAATCATCTTTACCAGGCACCCCCTCAGCACTCGTCTATGCCTCTAATTAGCCCTTCCTGCACCCCAAAGGCTTTCAGTGTTTGCTCCTCAGTTGGCTCCCTGCTGGGGTGCTCGCTCCTTGAGCACAGGGACCAGCTCCTCCCTTCTGCTTCCTCCCACTGCACCTGGCACAGCGCCAGGCACAAAGTGGGTCCTCTGTGACCACTGTGGCTTGGCTGAGGCAGGTGCAAGCAGAGGGGGCTGATGCCAAGAGAGGAGCTGGCGCTGCCAGGGCTGGCGGAGCTCCGAGGAGGGTATCGGAAGGCACTGATACAGCCTTCCTTCTCTTGCATAAGCAGCCCTACTGCTCAGACTCCAAGTGCTGGACGTGACCCCGCCTCCCACGACAACCCAAGGTCAGGTGATTTATGGCGGAGCATTTCCGAGGACGCCTTCTTCCTCCACGCCAGATGCTCAGGACACACCGGTTGAGGGAATGGGCCCTGTCCCATTGTTAGCCTGCTGTCATCTCTCCCCCAGGAGGCAGCCCTCTGCAGCAACAGCAGATCAGTCTGTCTGATCTGAATCCACTTCACTCTGCAGAACCACAGGTACAGTCACGACCCACCAGGAACACCCAGGGCCCCTCAATGGCTGGGTTTTCCTAAGCATTGCCCTGGCCTCTCCCTCTTACAAACTTCTAGCCTGTCCAGGAGTTAAGAGCCAGTTATAGGTCATTTATTTGATAAACACTTATACGGTGTTTAATATGTGCCAGACAACAAACCAAGCACTTTATGAACAGTATCTAATTTAACCTTCACATCCACCATACAAGGTCAGCTCAATTATTATTATACGAGGTCAGCTCAATTATCATTATTGTTGCCACTTGCGGAGGCAGAAACTAAGACACATTGCCGTTAGGAAACCTGCCCAAGGCCACAGAGCGGATAGGCGGCAGGAAGGGGCTTCAAACCCAGGCAGGCTGGCTGGGAATCTCTACTGTCCAAATACACGGCCCCACATGGCTGCTGAGCGCTTGAAAAGTAGCTGGTGCGCCTGACACCTGTGCTGTGGGATATGCAACACAGGCTGGATTTCCAACTCTTTGTAGGAAAAACAATGCAAACTACCTCATGAATGTTGTTTTACTATTAACTACACAATAAGCGATGGTATTTTAGATACAGTAGTTTAATAAAATATGTTATTAAGTTCCCTGGTGGCCTGGCGGTTAAGATTTTGGCGTTGTCACGGCTGTGGCTCATGTCCAGTCCCTAGCCAAGGAACTTCTGAATGCTGCGGGTGTGGCAAAAAAATATAAATATATATGGATAGAGAGAGAGACAGATATCTATTGCTCTATCTATTTATATTATTAAAATTCATTTGACCAGTTTCTTTTCACCTCTTAATGTGGCTCCATCAGCCGACACAGCTCTGGGGTTCGCACTCACAGCCACTGCCCCCTCGCCAGCCTCTAGGTGGCAGCCTGACCCTGACACCCATCCACTCAGCTTGCACAAGGGTGACGGGGGCAGGAGGCAGGCAATAATACTGCCCACATCTCCCCATGCTGCCTCCTCTAACTGCTGGGACATGGCCCCTTAACCCTGAATCGCAGCCTCGACTCCAGCATCACCTCCCTCCAGCAGGATGGCCTTCCCAGGATGTCAAAGGAGGAGAACACCTCCCTCCTCCGCAGGTGCGAGCCCATCTACGACAGGTGGAGAAACTTGAGGCCAGGACCACAAGCAGGAGGAGGCAGGAGGCGTGGAGGTCATCTGATCCACTCTCCCACCCTGCAAAGCATCCCTACCAAGTTCTGCATAGAAACAGAAATTCTGGAGTTCCCATCTTGGCTCAGCCGAGACGAATATGACCAGCATCCACGAGGACGCAGGTTCAACCTCTGGCCTTGCTCAGGGGGTTAAGGATCCGGCGTTGCTGTGAGCTGTGGTGTAGGCAATTGGCCACAGTTCCGATTGAACCCCTAGCCTGGGAACCTCCATCTGCTGCAAGTGCGGCCCTAAAAAGACAAAGAGAAGAAGAAGAAACAGAAATTGTGCAGTACCATGTAGTCCTGAAATGGACTTCAGATCAGATGGGCCAATCTGCGTTGCTGCAAAGAGGGCCGCCTCCTGGGGGCTGCCACCCACCCCCAACTCTCACAGTGTTGGCAAGCTTACTCACTAGATCTGGGTGTGTCCACCCGCCAAAACCAGAGGAGGCTCCCAGCATAGCTGGAGCACTGCAGTAGACTCAGGCTTTCCTGACATAGACCCCAACCACTGTCCCACACAGAGAAGAGCCGGGTGGACCCAGATGCAAACTCCCACCCTCACATTCATCTCTGTGTAACTTCTTCCTCCTCTGTAAAGCAGAGGTTAAGAAACAAAAATGAACCCTATCTCACAAAGCTGCTATGAAGATTAAAAGAGAGATGTCGAAATGTCAGGAGAGATGCTTAGAACAACACCCGGCATCCAGTAGGCACTTAATAAATGCTCGTTTCCAGAGTTTCCATCATGGCTCAGAGGAAATGAATCTGATTAGCATCCATGAGGACACAGGTTCAATCCCTGCCCTTGCTAAGTAGGTTAGGGATCCAGTGCTGTCATGAGCTGTGGTGTAGGTCGAAGACGCAACTCAGATCTCGAGCTGCTGAGGCTGTGGTGTAGGCTGGCAGCTGCAACTCTGATTCGACCCCTAGCCTGGGAACCTCCATATGCTGCAGTGTGGCCCTAAAAAGCAAAAAAATAAAAATAAAAAAATAAAAAATAAATGCTCGTTTCCCTTCCCCTTCCTTTCGTCAACCAAAACCGCTAAGTTTTTTTTTTCCCACAAGAATTGACCTTAAGTTCCTATTCTATATAACATGTTCTGAACTCAAACGCAGGATTTTTACATTTAAACTTTTTAGATTTCATCTCGAGAATAAATGTTTAATAGTGATAGATATTAAGTAATTTAGTTTTGGTTTTTATTGAAGTATATTTATTTACAATGTTGTGTTAGTTTCTGGTATATAGCAAAGTAATTCAGCTTTATATATATTATCTTTCAAATTATTTTTCGTTATGGGTTATTGTAAGATATTAAATATAGTTCTGCTATACAGTTGGACTTTGTTGTTTATTTTATATATAGTAGTTTGTTTAGGGTTTTTTGTTTGTTTATTTTTGTCTTTTTTTTTTTTTTTTTGTCTTTTTGTCTTTTTTTTTTTTTTGCTTTTTAGGGCCACACCCACGGCTTATGGAGGTTCCCAGGCTAGGGGTCAAATCAGAGCTGCAGCCGCCGGCCTACGCCAGAGCCACAGCAATGCGGGATCTGAGCCACGTCTGCAATCTACACCACAGCTCACAGCAATGCTGGATCCTTAACCCACTGAGCAAGGCCAGGGATCAAACCCGAAACCTCATGGTTCCTAGTTGGATTCATTAACCACTGAGGCACGATGGGAACTCCTATATTTAGCTTTTTTATTTTGGTTTGGTTTTTTGGCTGCACCCGTGGCATGCAAAAGTTCCCAGGTCAGGGATCAAACTCACACCATATCAGTGACCTGAGCCACAGCAGTGGCAACACCAGCTCCTTAACAGCCTGAGCCACCAGGAAACTCCTATTTTTAGTTTTTAAGGAACTTCCATTCTGTTTTCTGTAGTGGCTACACCAGTTTACACGCCCACTAACAGTGTAGGTGGGATCCCTTTTCTCTGCCTCTCTCCAGCATTTATTATTTGCAGACTTTTTTATCATGGCCATTCTGACTGCTGTGAAGTGATACCTGTAGTTTTGACCGATGTCAAGTAATTTTGAATGGCTAAAAATCAAAAACAATTTTTAAAAATCAGTAGGGCACAGTTAAATAAGGTATAGTCATACAATGTAATATTATTCAGATACATAAAATTATGGTTTTCAATAATTTATATACTCACTATATAGTATTCAGTAGCTAAAAAAATAAGAATAGAGTATAATTGCAATTATGTTAAAGTATATAAATTTGCACAAACACAAATTTGGAGGGACATATACCAAAATATTAATGGTACTCATCCCCGAGTTATGGCTCTAGATACCGTTGTTGTTGTTTTTTGTCCTTTATATATTTCTTTATTTTCCTGGTTTTCTATAATGAGCATGTATTAATTTTGACAGAAAAAAATATTATTTTCAGAGTTCTGCTGAATCTCAGCATTCTAGTCAGTCGCAATGATTCTGAACCCTGGTTCTGTCATCCGATGTGTTTATCATCCTAAATGTCCCAGAACTGACGAAGGGCAAAAAGCCCAAAGAGCCCTGTGACACATCACCAGAGACCTCACCCCAGGGCGCCACGAGCCCACTACCAGGCCCCAGGGTGGTCTTTCAAACCAGCTGCACATCCACTTTCCTGCTGTTATCAGCCGGAACTCACCGACTTCTCCTGAACCCAGGAAAATCCTACACCCCAATTTGATGACCTTCCCACAATTTGGTCCCGTGTTGAACCCGTGTTGGCTACTAGTTAGTTATCTCCACTTCATTTCTGAGGTGCCCACAGCCTGTGTCTTCAAACACCTGGATTTTGGCGAGGGGTCACCAAGAAGCTTACCAGCCGGCCATTTATTTCCAGGACTCCCGCCTCACCCCCTGAGGGGATGAACCAGGACAGCATTTGTTATCCGGCTGTCCTGACCTCCTCCCGTCTGTCAGGGCTCCTCCTAGACCCCAGAAGCTTCTCTCAGGTTCTGAGCGAAAAACCTGCTCTGTGAGAATCCAGCCACCTGAACTCAGGAAAAGCAACTCGAGTGTGGCCTGACTCATGTCTTCCAAAGCCCGCCTGAGCCCTCTCACAGGTCGGCTGTACCCTTACAAAGATGAAGGCCAGATAAGAGTAATATACCTCCCAGAACATTCCACCAGCTGCTCCAAGGAGGATTCTGCCCCTGCCTGTCCTGGTTGTCCTCTTGCTCTGACGGGAGCTAAAAAAAAATCCCTTTCTGTTGTCCAGCTGACCCAGGCCTGCTGCCTCCCCACCCAGAACTCTGCCCACCACCATCAACTATTACTCAAGGCTCAACGCCAAGACGGCCAGCAGCCAGGAAGAAACAAAACTGGCCTTTTATCCCATCTTCTCAGGGGCTTGAGGAAGGGAGGACAGGGCTCTGGGGGGGCTGACAGACACCTTTACTGGGAAGACACAAAGCAGAAGCTGCGGCCAAAGAATGGGCTTGAGCAGCTCAGGTTTCTGAGTCAACAGCCCCTTGGGAGGAGAGGCCCACCCTGGGGGGTCAGCAGCCCTGCCCCAGTGCCCTCAGCACTGCCCCCAACACCCTGCCTTCCCTTCAGGCCGGATATGCAATCCCATCCCCCACGGGGGTCACCCAGCCTTAGCACAGTTCCCATTTCCTGCCCCTGGTGACTCCTCTGAAGTCCATTGTTCCCGTGGAGTTTGGGTCAAAGGAAGCCAGTCCCCACCCATGGGGGCCCGCCTACCCTCAGCAGGCGGGGGGCTGGCCCATCCTCCAGCAGGCGGGCAGCCGGGCCTGTGCTCAAGGCAGGAGGATGTGGGCAGGGCCCTGAGGGACTGGACTTCTAGTGGAAATGCCCCCAAAGAGCCCATGGCTACCCCCAAGAAGGCTCCAGGACCCCATCACACAGGAGGTGGTTAGAACCTCCCTCAGCTCTAAAGGGAAAAGCCAAATGCATGCAGACGACGGTCATTTCAGAAGGAGGTGGGGGCAAAGCTGGAATTGCATCCTGGGAGCTGGAGCCTGGGTGCCAGGCCGCAGGGCCCAGCCCCCACCTCCACCTGGGCCCCCGAGCCGAGCTGGTTAAACCCCCGGAGAGGCGGGGCTGGCCAGCAGCTGCTCAGCTCCAATTTCAGAGCCTTAAAGGGAGCTGTCCCCAGCCCTGCCAGCAAAGGGTCACAGGGGGCAAAGGAAGACAGGCAACCCGGGACTGACCTCGGCTCCTGGGAGGCATGGCCACCGAGTCCCCCACGGCCACTGGGAAGGGGGACAGGGGCCTCAAACAGGCATGGCTCTGGGACAGTCACTAGTGCAAGACCAGGATGGAAGCCCGAGGAGGCTGTGACACTGTATCCCAGGGGACCTAGAAAGGCGGGGGGGCCCTTCTCCACCTGGCTGAGCAGCGTGCAGACCCATGAGGAAAAAGGCAGGTGCCTCATTCCCTTCCAGAGGTCACTCTCCGATCCCAGGGTTCCGCACTTTCTGCTGGAAGGAGGGGAGGGGTTCTGCCCCCAGCAGCCTTATCTGAGCCCCAAGATGGGAGCCATCCCCCAGTCAGGCCTGTCAGACGAGGGTAGCGGGGGTCCGAGCACTGGGACCCACAGAGCAGGAGACAGATGTGAAGCGGACCAGAGTGGACTCTGGTCCCAGCGCTGCCACTCACCAGCTGTGCAATCCCACAGCCAGCTACTCCCCCCTGCCCCCCGGGGCCTCAGTTTCCCATCTTTCAAATGAGGGAATTAGGTGCTGACCTTGGAGTTCATTCGCGTTCGGCAAGTTCACCTGGGGTCAAGGCAAAACTGGAATTAGAACATAGGAGTTGGAGACCCTGTGCTCTCAGGCGACAAAGCCCAGCCCCCACCTCTACCCGGGCCACTAGCTACCTTGGTTCCTAAGCCTGTGGCAGGAAACCCGTAAGGCCTAGCATACAGTAAATGCACAATCCATTGTGCAAAATAAACATAAACGAGCAGGTCTGGGTTTATCCAAGGGTGTTCAGAAAAAAGAGGGTCTATGCTGAAAGAGGCTTAGGGAACACTGGCTGCTGGGTCCCCAGGACGTGCCATGAACTATGTGAGATACTCTGCAAACACTGAATTCTCACAACCAACTTTTGAGGTAGATATTAATTAACCCTTCCCATATTAGTCAAGAAATTGAGCCTGAAGTCTTAAAAGTAGTGAGTAACTACCAGGATTTATAGCCAGGTATGTCCCCTCAAAGCCCCACCCACACACCTGGCCCAAGCAGGTGAGAGGGCGAGATGCTCCCGGCAGAACAGCTTCATCCTCAGGGTACCCGGGAAAGGAGCAGCAGCAGCGAGACCCCCTCCCACTCTCCCACCCACAGTGTCTTGTCCCTTCCAAGAAGCCCTAAACATTATGCCCAGAGCATCTTGTTGTGAGAATTAAGGAAAAACTCCTTAATGCCTGGTCTGCCCGTGTCCCCACTCCCCCATCATGCACTGTCAATCTCACCCTCTGCCAATCTCCTGGCCATGTGGGCTCTGGCCCCAGCCCAGTTCCCTCCTCCAAAGTGTTTCAAATGGTAAGACCCCAAATGGAGAGAAAACAGAAAGCAAAGTAGAAAAGAAGAGATGGGGAAACAGAGACACCCAGCCAGGTCTCCCCAGAAGTCAACCAGCCAATCAGAGGCAGCTTTCCCTCCCAGGCTGGCACTAAAGCATCTTCGCAATGGATAGGAAAGTGCCTTGAGGTCTAGCAAGTCATAAAGAATGAGGATACGGGAGTTCCCTTGTGGCACAGTGGGTTAAGGATCTGGTGTTGCCACTGCAGAGGATCGGGTCGCTGCTGAGGCTCAGGTTCAATCTCTGGCCTAGGAACTTCTGTACGCCAAAAGTACGGTGGGTGCAGCCAAAAAAAGAAGAAGACGAAGAATGAGGATGCTTCCATGTGCCTCCCAGGCAGCTATAAGAAGAACTGGACCAGCAGAAGTGGTTCGATTCCTCCTTGTTCTTGGGACCAACTTTAAAAGGACTGTCTAAACAAATTCTGTATGTGAATCTAAAAAGTACAACAAACTAGTGAATAAATCAAAAAAGAAACAGACTCACAGATAAAGAGCACAAACTACTGGTTAGCAGTTGGGGGCAGGGAAGGGCAATAGAGGGATGGGGGAGTGGGCGATACAAACTACCACGTTTAAGATAAGCCCCAGGATGGAGTTCCCATCGTGGCGCAGGGGAAATGAATCCGACTAGGAACCATGTGGTTGCGGGTTTGATCCCTGGCCTTGCTCAGTGGGTTAAGGATCTGGTGTTGCCATCAGCTGTGGTGTAGGTTGCAGGCTCTGCTCGGATCTGGCGTGGCTGTGGCTGTGGCGTGGGCCAGCAGCTATAGCTCCAACTGGCCCCTGGCCTGGGAACTTCCATATGCTGCAGATGCAGCCCTAAAAAGCAAAAAAAAAAAAAAAAAAAAATAGACCCAAGGATGTACTGTACAATACAGGGAATAGAGCCAACATTTTGTAAATGGAAAGTAACCTTTAAAAATTATATTAAAAATATTAAAATTAATAAAAGCACCATGTACAGAAGTCTCAAGATTCAAAATGGTCTCCTGGGAGTTCCCGTTGTGGTTCAGCAGGTTAAGAACCCAACCTAGTGTCTGTGAGGGTGCAGGTTTGATCCCTGGCCCAGCTCAGTGGGTTATGGTTCCTGCGTTGCTGTGGATGTGGTGTTGGTTGGCAGCTGCAGCTCTGATTCCACCCCTAACCTGGGAAATTCCCATGTGCCCTGGATGCCACCCTAAAAAGACAAAAAAAGAAAAAAAGGGGGGGAAAAGTCTCTTCTTTCTGGGGGGGTCCAACCCCACAAACACCCCCAACTCTCACTATCAACAACCTGTCCCATCACCCAAAGGCAAGAATCTCAAGTTCCTTTAACCTTCCATAAACTCATTCCCTAAACTCTTCCAGGCGACAACAAAACCCAGCATCCCTCTGAAAGACAGCTGCCTGAAAGAGGCAGGTGTAGACAACTTCCTTCCAGCTCTGCCCAGTCCAGGGTCAACGGAGCCTGGGGGCCACACACCCCCAATTATTCCTAGAGCCAAAAGCTCCTGCACACAGACCACCAGAGACACTGCCCCTTGCCCAGGTTCTGCAGGGAGAAAGAACAGTCATGCCCAGAAACAACATCCTCGCGGGGAAGTACACACTGAGAGACGTGGCCTTCCACAAGTACTCAGAGAAGCTCAGCTTTCAGACAAAAACAGCACTTTTCTGCAGTGGAAATGCGCTCCCATTCCACACAAACAAATTCGCCTCCTGGAAGTCAGGTGAGTCATACGCGAGCAGGTACCACCCTCCCAGACACCCAAAGCTAAGGAGGCAGGACGATCAGACGCCACGTGAACTCATCACAGACCCACTGGTCTGACCCCAACCCCTGACACACAAGTGCACGGAGCCACGAGTCCCGGGTTTGCCTGCTGGGGAATCGTTCTCTGTGGGGTTCGAGAGTTCTGCTCCCCAGACCCACTCGTCCCCCGCATGGGGCACACCAAGCTTCTCAATCCCCGGGGAGCGGAGACCTTTTGCGGAGGTCCCCTCGCCTTCGCACTGCCCCGTACTTAAAACCGCCCGCACACCCTCCTCCAAGCCTCTCTCTCTCGAGCCCCAGAAGCGCCCAGCAGAAAGGAGACACGGGTGCTGGGTCTCTTCCACCGCCCGCGTCCTCGGCTCGGCCCCTGGTCCTTCCAGCTCCGCGCGCTCCCTGTCCCCCCAGGCCCTTACATCCCACCCGACCCCGTAGTCCGCGCGCCTCCACGTGTCCGGCTCTCCCTGCAGTCCGATCCCGCCGCCTTACCAGTCCCAGGGTGAGGGGAGGTGGGCGGGTGCGCCGAGCCAGTCCCGCGGAGTCCGCCCGGCGCCACTCTTCCAGCGGCCGCTCTGCTGAGGTCCCGGGAGGCCGGCGAGGGCGCTGCAGGGACAACAGGGGCTCAGCGAACGGAGTCTCGGGCTCTGGCCCCGGGACCGATTGGCTGCGTGGGGAGGAAGGCGGGTTGCTGAACGGAGCGGACGCGAGGCGGCCCGAACCCGGCTAGCCGCTCCCGGTGCGCGGTACTCGGTGCGCGGTGCCCGGTGCCCGGTGCGCGGTGTCCGGCGCGCGGTGCCGGGTGCGCGGAGCGGGGCGGAGCGGGGCGCGTGGAGGGAGGAGTTTTCCCAGAAGGGGCCTGACGGGAAAGCACTGGCGATCCCTATTCCTGGAGGGGTGAGTCAACGGGAGAGGAAGGGAGCTGGGGGGAACGGAGCGCGCGCGGGAGGGCGGGAGGGAGGGAAGCGGGGAGAGGGGCCGGGAGCGGGCGCCTCAGGGAGACAGGAGCTGCGGGTTGCCGTGCCGGGAGTGCTGGTCCAAGGCGGGAAGGAAAGAGCGCCCCGGGCGCGGCCGAGGGGCGCGGCGGCAGGGCCACTCACCTGAGGGACGGGGCCGCGCGGCGGGAGCCGGGAGTGCGGGCTCTCCCCGCCCCCTGCCTGGAGTTTGAAAGGAGGAAGACTGGAATGCGCGGAATGAGAGCTGGAATGAGATGCGCGCGGCCGAGGGCGGGAGCTGGAGGGAGTGGCGGCCCGGCCCCGGCCCCTCGGGGAGGAGACTGGGACTCGGGGAGGGGCTGCGGGCGCGGGTTGGGCGGGCTGGAGTGGGACGGCCGCGCGGACCCTCGGCGGCGACCTCGGGCGTCCGGCTCTGGCCTCGGCCGCCGCCCGGCACACGTGCTTCCCCTTTGATCTCGGCCCCAACTCTCTTCCTCCTCCCAGGGCCCGGGTTCCTGCCCCTCCTGGCAAGTCCCCCGCTCTCTCCGAGGCCGGAACCCTTCCTACTGACCCGGCGGGCTGGGCTCTGGCCTCGCGCCCTGCCGCCCGCGCGCCTCTCCTACCCGCCAGCCACGAAAGGCCGGGGAAGGGAGGGCGTCCGATGCGCGGGAAGCCGCTCACTTCCCCGCAGCTCTAAGCGAGAACCCCGCTTCAGGGAACCACGAAGCAGGATCTCTCCCCTCGGCTCGCAGAAACGCAGCCCGGGCGCCCATGCATGCCCTCTCCGACACAGCCCTTTCAGCCGTTCTCATCTGCCCCCGTGCGGACCTGCAACGTGTGGGAAAGGATACTCGATGTGACATGCGTGGCGCGGCAGGAGACAGGTTTGGGCTTTGTTACTCAGTGGGTGGATAGGTATCCAGCATCTGTTATGAGTCCATCGGATCTTGTGAAAATAGCAAAGCATAAGCCCGCAGCATCTGCCTTCTAAGAGCTTATAATTCAAGCAGCAAAGACTCGGTCTCTAGAGGAGCATCGCCATAAAATGGGGAGTCTGGGTCTTGAATAGGCCAGGTGGCTTTAGTCCCTTGACCTGGGAGAGGAGATATGGAAGAGATGGAGCTCCTGTTTGGAAGTCTTCAGAACACACTGGCTTAAAGCAAGCTATAATCACATATCTCTCTCATCCACCTTGTTGGGAAGTTGAAATCCAAGGAGTTTTGGCTTTTTCCAAAAATCAAATCCAACCTCTCCAGCCTTATCACTCAACCCTGTTTTGTAGTGGCTGTCCAGAGCTTATCTCACTTACCAAACAGAAACTTCCTTGGAGACAGAGTAAATGTCTTGATTAACCTTATCTCTCACCCAGCTCTAGCTGGGTTCCTGGGATAGATAAGTGCATAATAAATGCTAAGAACAAAAAAACCCAGAAACCTACTACCACAAAGGATATTGAAAAACAAAGTGCTATAAATGCTGATGTTGTTTCCGAGAGGGGTGTTCCAAAGGTATTCTGAGCCATCACGGCATCACTGGACAAAGGATCCAGTCTCTTAAGGTGAAGACTTGGAAGGAAGCCGTTCTCATGTGGATATGAACTCTGGACTGCTTATTAAATGATGCGTCACTTCAGAGCTTGGTCACACCTTCTCCACGGAAAAGTCTGCAGCACAGGACCACATTCAGGCCCCAGATGGAGCACAAACTGTAAACTCTGGCTGCTGAGTGTAACAAACGTTTATTGGGTGACTGTGAACTTTGAGCACCGTGTGGGACCCAGGGGCAGAAACAATGGAATCCAAGTTAGAGGTGATATTTGATCTAGCTCTTGAAGGGTAAGTAAGAGTTCGCTGCATTGAGACTGGGGGATTCTTGGAGCCTGCTAGCCAGTACACAAGGCAAAGAGAGGAGAAGCCGTATGAACTGATGTGGCTGGAGAACAGGCAGCGGGGAGAAGGGGTTACAACAGTGGTGCCAGTTGTGATGAACATTGTGTCCTGCACTGAAAGGGGGCACGGGAAGGGCCCTTTACACACAGGTGTGTCATAATCAGTACCACCATCAGAAAGACACCCCCCCCCAAAAGAAAAGAATAAGAGAAATTAAGGCCTTCCTGGACTGGACTGGAAGTGTTGCCGCTGGAGTGGAGAGTCAGGAGTGTCCGAAACTCAGGCAGTGGTCCTGAAGTTGAGGATGAGGGAAGGAGTCCAGGAAACAGACCAGAGGCAAAGTCAACAAGGATCGGCGCCCAGGTTGGCCATGAGGGGAGGGAGGGAGGAAACAGAAATCACCGAACTCGGACAGCTGAAGGGCTGGTGGTACCATTAACAGAGATGAGAACACAAACAAAAAGAGAACAGATTGGGAGTTTCCATCGTGGCTCAGTGGTTAACGAACCCAACTAGCATCCATGAGGACATGGGTTCCAACCCTGTTCTCACTCAGTGGGTTAAGGATCCAGTGTTGCCATGAGCGGTGGTGTAGGTCACAGACACGGTTTTGATCCTGAGCTGCTGTTGCCGTGGCTGTGACCAGCAGGTGAAGCTCCTATTCGATCCCTAGCCTAGGAACTTATATATGCCACACGTGTGGCCCTAAAAAGAAAAAGAAAATTCCTAGACCAGGATAGAATCCGAGCCACTGCAGTGACGCCAGCTCCTTAGCCTGCTTCTCCGCACTGCCTGAGTTTCGGACACTCCTGACTCTCCACTCCCCTTCTCTTTTTTAACTTCCTCACGCTGTGTTTCTATTTGCTTTCTTCCTGAAGAAGTCTCTTTTCTCCATACCACCTGAACCGCCGCATCTTTGTGTCTTAAAGGACAAAAGAGTGACCTTTATCACGTAGAAGTCTGTCTTCTCTGGAGAGTAAAAGCCGTCTGTAATATTAGTTCTGCTGTCTCTTCATCAGAGAGAAATGTGAAAGGGAACAACAGACTGCAAGTCTACCATCTAGGGGGGAGCATGTGCTCTGCGCTGGCTTGTCCCCTGCCCCCCCAAATCTGTACTGTTGAAATCCTAATCCCCAGGACCTCAGAATCTGATTGGATTGGGAGATGTCTTTAAGGAGGTGATTAAGTTAGAATGAGGTCTTGAGGATGGGCCCTAATCCAATCTGCCTGGATTAGGGCCCATCCTCTCTCTTCCTATAAAGAGATTAGCACACAGGCTTCTGGTGGAGGAAGGACATGTGAGGGCACAGGGGGGAAGGTGGCCATCTGTAAGCCAAGGAGAGAGGCCTCGGGAGAAACCACCACTGCCACACCTGGATTTTGGACTTGGAGCCTCCAGAGCTGTGAGAATCAAGCTTCTGTTGGAGCCACCCGGTCTGTGGCACTCTGCTGGGGCAGCCCTGGCAGACCCACACTGTATGTTTCCAGGCTGAAACATAAAGGCTTGGTTTCTGAGGCCCGGAGGTCGAAGCCTTCTCCACGCAATCCTCAGAGATCTCTGGGGGTCCCAGGGGCTCCTCAGGATCAGAATCCAGGGTCCCAAGAAAATAATCAAAGGGGAGGAAAGGCTTCCTCCAACTATTCAGTTAAAAGTTTTTTTCAGTGACTCTGATACAGTATTTTGAAAATGAAAGTTACAAAAATCATGTACCATTATGACCTTACTGGGGAGTTAGACAATTGGGTTCAAATAACTGCTTGGGCATCACTGACTGTGACCTTGGGGATACTTACACAGGAGCCTCGGTCTCCTGTCACTGACTTCCATTCCACAGATTGGACGTGTCTGGTGTCATAGAGATGAACAGTGAGTCCCCGTCCCTGCCCCGGGAGCTCCCGACACGGGGATGGGGGAGCTGGTCAAGCAACAACTTGCGCCCAGGAGGAGAGCTGGCAGGAAGAGCGTTAAGTTCTCGAAACCTGAGGCAGAAATTTCTGTGGACTCATGTTCTCCAACAGAACATTCTACAATGATGAAATGTTCTTTCTTTTCCCCTTCTTTTTTCTTATTTATTTATTTATTTATTTTTTGTCTTTTGTTGTTGTTGTTATTGTTGTTGTTGTTGCTATGTCTTGGGCCACTCCCACGGCATATGGAGGTTCCCAGGCTAGGGGTCGAATCGGAGCTGTAGCCACCGGCCTACGCCAGAGCCACAGCAACGCGGGATCCGAGCCGCGTCTGCAACCTACATCACAGCTCACGGCAACGCTGGATCGTTAACCCACTGAGCAAGGGCAGGGACCGAACCCGCAACCTCATGGTTCCTAGTCGGATTCGTTAACCACTGCGCCACGACGGGAACTCCCCCTTCTGTTTTCTTTTTGGCCACACTGTGGCATGTGGAAGTTCCCAGGGCCAGGGATCAAACCCACTCCACAGCAGAGACCCAAGCAGCTGCAGTGACAACACTGGATCCCTAACCTGCTGAGCCACAGAGGAATTTCAAAATTATCACTATTTAAATCTATTTTTATCTATATTGGATACAGAATAACATAAGACAGACTAAGGCAAGACGAGGACTTTTTTTTTTTTTTTTTTTTCCTCGTTTGAGGGCCTCTCCTGTGGCATATGGAAGTTCCCAGGCTAGGGGTCAAATCAGAGCTGTAGCTGCTGGCCTACACCACAGCCACAGCAACGCCAGATCTGAGCTGTGTCTTTGACCTACACCACAGCTCACTGCAACACCGGATCCTTAACCCACTGAGCAAGGCCAGGGATCAAACCCGCAACCTCATGGTTCCTAGTCAGATTCATTTCCACTGAGCCACAATGGGAACTCCTGAGGACTTGCTTTTAAGGTCACCCTTCTGTCTTGCCCTGATGGAGACTTAATTAATACCTGAGAAATGAATTAATACCTGAGAAATGAATTAATACCTGAGAAATTACATTTAGACCCCCTCTTAAAATCCTGATCTGGAGTTTCTGTTGTGGCTCAGCAGTAAAAAACCTGATTAATACACATGAGGACATGGGTTCAATCCCTGGCCTCCCTTCTTCAGTGGGTTAAGGATCGTCACCCACAATTGTGGTGTAATTCGCAGATGTGGCTCGAATCCCACATTGCCATGACTTTGGTATAGGTCGGCAGCTGCAACTCCAAATCCACCCCTAGTCCAGGAACTTCCATTAGCCACAGGTGAGACCCTACCCACCCCCCCCCAGAAAACCCCTGATGTAATTCCCAGGCCTCCCCTGCCTGCCACCCTCCTTTCCTCTCAGACCATTCCTCCTTCCTAACCTTCCTGCCCCCAGAAGCAAGGGCACTATGGATGGCCCTTGGAATCCTTGAAAATCCTAAGGGCTTAGACAGTGCTTAACTAGGTGATATACAGCGCTTAACCAGGTATTAAAAACTCCGAGGCTTGAGAACCACTGTATTACAACAAAATGTGAAATTAAGGGTTGGAACAAACCCCCACTCTCACCCTGGCCCCCACCAGCCTTTACGTGGCTCACTCCTCTTGCACCCTCTCTCCTGGGCTTCAGCTGTGCAACATGAAAAGGAGCTTGGCCCCATTGGAGAAAGTCACAGAGGCCCATTTCCTATTTGGAATATTTCAGAAACTTCCATTAACATCAAAGGCTACTTGTGGGGGGGCGGGTCCAGACTATTCCTTCAAGTAGAACTGGAGAGATGGGTACGAAGTAAGGAAGATGAGGTAGGATCAGGTCCGAGACTAGAACACAATGTTTAGTTAAGCTGTGCTCTTTTACTTTCCCAAGGCCCCCAGAAAACCATCCAAAATTGCTTTGAGTGTTTGTAAATCATTTTGTTTAACTGCATGCCAAGAAAGTCAAATAAGATGCATTGTTTCACTTTAAAAGAACACTAATAAAAATAATGATCTTGATACTTGCTATCTCACATCAAATGCCTAATATGTGCCAGTCCCAGACATCTTGTCTGGAATACCTCAACTTTCTAAACTCCAGAATGTCACTGTCCCCAAACCTTAACAGAGTCGTGCCACAGCACAAGGCACTGATTAAGTGCACATAACACGGTCCCCTGGGACCTTTGCCTCATCGGGATCACACCATTTGTGCTCCTCCTTTTAATAACTTGTAATGCACCCCCTGGGTCAGGAGGTGGTGCCAGTGAGCTGACTTGTTCTGCAGGCATCCTGGCGGAGCCTGCATTTACTATGGCATCCCTGGCTTTCTAGAGAAGGGACAGCTGGGGGGGCCTTCAAAGACCACAGCAGGTATAGGAGGCAAGACTAGCCCGAATGCACTTGGCCAAAAAGTGTGGGAGGGGCTGGGCAGAACCGACCAGGATCCCTTTGGGGAAGTTCGGGAGGACCAGGAACTGGGCAATGCAGCTGTGAGATGTGGCCTGAGTGCAGACAGGAGCTGGACGGTAAGGGCTGCTCGCAATGTTCCAGAGCTTTCTCCATGGAGCACAAAGTCTGCGGTGGTTGGGAAGGCAGCTTCCTCGCTGCCAGGTCTGTCATTCCCGTCTCCCCCCCCCTGCAGGCCCTTGGCTCCAGCCCCATCAGCTTCTCCCGAGGGGTCTCCAGCTATGAATGGTGTGGGAGCCGCCCAGAAGGGAACCAGGGAGCTTGATTCAGAACACACTGTGGAATCCCAGACAGTCACCAGCATGAGCGAGGAGTCATGTCGCCCAAGAACAGATCACCTAACAAAACCCTTCACTCTACAGAGGAAGAAAAACACGCATGGCCAGCGGCTGGCAGGGAAAAGGCCCGAGTTGAGCTGTCACTTTACTTTTGTACCCGTTACACTATCTAAAGGAAGTGAGCTGGGCTCATCCATTTGCCATCTTCTAACCTCCTGGGCACAGAGAGCCTCTTGCAGCCTGTTTAGATATCGAAGCACCACCTGCTGATGTCTTCATGTCAACCACCAGTGAACTACTCCTGGTCACTGAAAAGCATATAAAACTGGCACAAATAACCTGTGGCCAAAAAGAACCATGTGAAAAAGAAAAACCAAACTATAAAAATGAGACCAACCCCAGCTCCCTCTGCCCCCTCCCATGTGACTCCTCATCCTTGCGACACTCACAAGCAAGGAGGCCTTGTAAAGACTTGATTTTGGGGTGGGTTTTACCCACTGAGCAAGGCCGGGGATCGAACCCATGCCTTCATGAATACCAGTCAAGTTTGTTACTACTGAGCCACAACAGAAACTCCAAAGACTTGTGAACATACTTTTTGCTCAGCTTGTCTGCATAAGAAAGCTTTATGTATGAACACTGACAGCAAGAGGGTCTATTTCACCACCAGGTATTTAATCTGTTCTGCTTCTGAATAAGGACACAGTAGCAACACAGACGCCCCAGGGGGCTGGGCGGGACAGGCCTCACCCTCTGGGCCCCTCTGTGCTCAGGCTCAGCTGCCACCCACCCGTCCAGGGTACTCCTGGTGCAGGATGGCTTGCGTCTCCAGGACACAGACTCCTGCTCTGCCCTGGGATGAAGGCTTACGCTCATGCTCACCTGGCTTCAAAGAACTGACTAGGTCACTGCTGCAGGTGATGATGAAGCTACTGTGACACAACAGGACTGTCTGAACCTTGCAAGGGATGGGGCTTTGAAAAAAGAATGGCAACACTCCTAGATACATTTGTATATAAATCATGTTTTCACTTCCATAGCATACAAAAGGTATAAATATGATTCATGTAAAATCAATCGCCTGCACATTCAAGCAGAAAGTACATGAAGCTGGGGCATGTCTGTGAGCCAGGGTGGCCGGAGGAAGCAGGGTCAGAGGTCGGAGGCAGTTCCCCCCTCCCCAGCCTCCCCCCGGACACTTCACATTCTGGCAACTGGAGAGGAGTGGACAGCCTTCTGCGGTCAGCGAGGCGGTGCGTCAGATGGCACGTCAGGCCGCTGGGGTAGGAGGCTGGAGAGCTCGCACAGCAGTGAGGCACTTGAGCGAAGCAGGCCTGAGGGGGACCAACAGCGTCAGACTGAGCTGGCGGGGCTGGGCTTGCCTGTGGGGATGAGCCCAGGTCTCCTTCCTGCTGCTGCTGAGCTGCTGCTGGCAGGGAGCTGTGGCGGGGAGGGGGCAGAAAAGGAGCCCACAGCAGGGAGCCGCACCCCGGGGCTGGCCGAAGCTCAGGGCACGGGGCTCTGGAGCCAACCGCCACCAGGGCAGGGCTTCCCGCATTCTGGATCCTCAAGCCTCAGGCCCACTCAGAGGCTGTGAATGGGCAGCAGATTCGCGGGATTTGCCGGCAGAGGCTAAAACTCTTACAAACTCAGAGGAAAAGTGACACGATGTGCACAGATGAGCCAGGCCCCAGGGTGGAGGAGACCTCTCATGGAGAGGGGTCCCAAGCTCTTGACATCACACACTGTCCCCTCCCCTCCCAGGCGGCTGCAGGAGCTCAGCAGTGGGAGGCACTCCTGGCTGAAAATGATGAGGGCCGGGGCCAAACACCCAGCCTGAACTAAACTGTCACCTCCAGAGCTGCTGTGCCCGGCCTACACCAAAATTAAGACAAAGACGGTAAAGCTCTCACATTGCTCAGCACCAATCTGGCCATAGCCACTCCGGCTAAGGCTGGAGCCCGCCAGCTGGCCCTGGGCAGGGGAGACTTTGACATAGTGCCTTCCGAGCCCCATGGGGAAGACAGCAAGCCCTGAGGGGTGGGTGCCACATTCCCCCACAAAGCAGAGAGCCGAGCACTGCTCCCCGGGCCCTTCCCCACATGCTGGGTGGTCGACAAAGGATCACTGACATGATACCATGGAAACCGTGGTCCCCAACACACGGTACAAGCTACATGACAGTGGAGGCCAGGGCCCTCCTCATATCCCTTTTGGACTGTGGCTTCCTAGGGGCGGCCACCCCCACTCAGTGCCTTCACGACCTTGGACCCATCCTGGAAAATGGCCAGGCCCACACCTGGGGAGACTCCTGGGCAGGGCAGGGCCAGCCTGCTTCCCGCAGCACAGCCCCGCCTCCAAGGAGGGACCAGCCACGCAGGGATGAGCGGGGGAGACACCGTCTGGCCGCTGACCTGGATACCAAAGTAATTCAGGGAACTGACCCTTTCTGAAAAGATCTTCAAGAAAAGAGACCCATGGGAGTTCCCGTTGTGGCTCTGCGATAACGAACCCGACTAGCATCCATGAGGACTCGGATTCGATCCCTGGCCTTGCTCAGTGGGTCAGGGATCCGGCATTGCCGTGATCTGTGGTGTAGGTCACGATGCAGCTCAGATCCCAAGTTGCTGTGGCTGTGGGGTAGGCCAGCAGCTGCAGCTCCAATTCAAGCCCTAGCCTGGGAACCTCCATATGCCGTGGGTGCGGCGCTAAAAAGCAAAAAAAAAAAAAGAGAGAGAGGCCCGAGAACCTGATCATTAGAAAAGCTGATTCTGGCTGCAGGTTTCCAAGAACAGGACTCGGCCTCTGGAGGTGCAGAAGCTGCCGGGCAGGTGCTGGGCAAGCTCTCACCCAGGTTAGGCTGCGAGCCCCAGAGGAGGGGTGTACATACACGTGTACACACATGTGCGTGTGCACACTACGTGCTTTCAGGGGTCAGGCCCAAAGAGGCAGGCTGTCACTCTTCACATCCTGGGGCAAAAGCAAGGGTGCGGCTGCCTGTTCCGGAAAGCTCTGGGAGAGAAAGCCCAGGGCTGCTTTTCTCTCACTCACAGGCCAGCTTGCTGTCGAAGCTAGAGAGCCCGATGGCAAAGGCCTGAAGTGCACACAGCGGGTAGTTGTAGTCCAGCGTGAACACGTCGTCCGCCACGCGTCCAAACTGCATGACTATATAGTCGGCTAGAAGAAGGAAGAAATTAGGACGTTAGGAGGTAAAGTGCTTGTTCTGGGGAAAGGCCCGTCTTGGATGCAGACAAAGATCCTCCAAATAGTCAGTTAATCACCAGGTCTGTCTAAAATGGGAAACTTTTAGAAGGATGGACAAAGGCATTCACAAGAGTGGCTGCCAACCATGAGCAAAGTCTGTCCTGCAATTCCACTCAGGCCCAGGGCCCGGGCAGCAGGAGAGGGGCCTGCTGGGAGCGGCCAGGAGCCTTTACTGAAGAGGGGTCTTTGTGTCTGCTTCCCGAACAGCCTCCCCCTGGACTTCTCTGATTTGCCACAAGATCTCTCACACTCTCCTTCCCTCCTCGAGTGGTTCACAAGTTTGACTGTAAAACTGCAAACACTCTGTCTTTCCAAAGAAATCTGCTTTCTCAGATCCTTCTCTCCCAACTAAGGCTTCCCACCAGGGATGGGAACGCTCACTTCCTCCAATCCCCAGGCCACCCTTCCTGCGGGCTTACGGTCACTCTCATGGACGATCTGGAAGTTCTTCACAGAAGCCTGAGTGACCCGGCCATGAAAGTTCAGGACGTAGGACTGAGTGTCATCGTTCCAGACCGGGGACTTGTTGTGCAATTCAATCAAGTTGTCCATGGTTTTGTTCTGCCACTTTGAAAGCAGGCTCTCGTGGTCCTGCAGGAGAGGAGAAGCACCGGAAATCACTCATCCTCAGCACTGAGAGGCAGGAGGTAGAGGAGACCGATTTTCTCCATTTCAGAAAGTAGCACAGAAAACAAAGCCAAAAATTAAGCCAGATTTTCTGGATTCTTAGAGACTAACTAGCACTTTTGTGTGCAGACTAAAGTGGCTGCACATCACCCACGTGAGTAACTGGGCTGCAACTGTATCTGGCCTGAGGGTCTGGAGGGCCGGCTCCTCCGCCGGGAGTGTGAGCCATTCTCTAGTCTGGGTTCTGGAAGAACCAATACTGCTCGGTACTGATCTGTACTGCAGTCTTGTCCATTAGCGTCCTTTGCTGATTAAATACGCTCTTACTTACATTTCGTGGCTGAAATGGGATCCGTTCATGATTCATATTCATCCCTGGAATGATCACAGACATTTTCCTGGGGCCTTTGAATCCAAGTACATTTGTTTCCTGTAAGAGAGGGAAATAAGCAGGAACTTTCTTTATATAAGACTCTCTTGGGCAGCTAAAATGCTGACAGTATCAAGGGCACTAAAAACTATTCTATTACTTTACTGTAGTTAAAGAGAAACAGAGAATCAAGATCAGGAAAACAATACTATTTCGTCTTTTTAAACTTATTTCAAACATCTGAATTAAAAACAGATTTTATTGGCTTGCAACTTTAGTCTTAGTGAAATTTCAAACAATTGTGAGCAAACTGTCCAATTTTGTCATCATCAGTAACTATTTCCCAATTCAGACAGGGCACTACGTGATAATGAGTAAGAATTACAGTCTTAACTAAATAGAGTCTGGACCAGGAGAAGAAACCTCAAATGCCTGTCCAGCCAGGCAGATTATATATGAATAAAATAAGCACAGTAAACACGTGGATGTGTGTGCGCTCATACACACACAGATTCAAGTCAGGCATAATTATAAAACACTGCATTGATTCTGAAGCTAAGAAAAAACATAGTGTACATGATAAAGTGTGAAGCCAAATGGTTCTCAGTCCCTTAGATAAAATCTCATGGGAACTGAATGATTAATGAAGGAATCCAATGAAGGAAGTTGAGACTTTGGGATCAAAGCAAAGGGGTTAATGGCTTCTTGTTTCCTTTGGCTCCATCACTCTGAATGCCTCCTACGTGCCAGGTCCAGGTCGGTGTCCATGTGGACACAGCAGTAATGAGGTGCTTACAAACTGGCAGAGGCGGATCATGTTGAAGAAGCAGTGACCGGTGTAGCACATGGGTCTCGGGAGGACGCAGACGGTGTGGTCGGGACACTGGTGGACAGGCAAGGCTCAGAGGGGAGGGGCAGGCTCTTGGGCCGGGAGATGCCAGTGGGGCACAGGAAGGATGGAAACGGGCGGGGAGAGCGCCACCCGGAGTGTGAAAGGACAGAGCAGAGTCTGGGCTTGATTCTGTACCCAGGGGGCGGCATGGAAGGACACGGGGCAGGAGATGGGCAATGGCACTTATGGCAGGGGTACAGGATGGATAGGAAGGAGAAGAAAAGCAAAGAGGACAGCTTCTAACTCAGGGCAGCCTCTGGGCAGTTGGGAAGAGCAAGGAAGGCCTGAGGCACAACGGCATTAGGAAGCGAGATAAGGCGGGACATGTGGTGAAAACAGAAAATATGGTTAAACTCAGCAATTCACAAATAATTACCCTTGAACATACAGAAACGAGTGTGGGAGGGAAGCTTGGTTATGCTGAGCGTGAAGTGCCAGCGGGACAGCAGGGCAGCACTCACGTAACAGACGGCGGCCAGCTCCTGCCGGGTGTAGGTCTTCTCCACCAGACCCTGCGCCTTGGTTGGGCTGACACCGTGGTCATAAACTGTAAACTTGGTCCCCATGAGGTTGGATCTAGAATCAAGAGAGAAAGTCATCACAAGGCTCCATGTTTTTCTCTTACACAAACCCCATCGAGGAGGGTCTGTCACAGACAGAAGCCTCTCTGCCCGCTGCCAAAGGCCGAAGTGTTCCCATCGCTTTCTCGGCGATGTAGCATTAAAACCAAGAAGGGCCTTCGATTTCCTTTTAACTTCTTTTTACATAGGCGACACCAACACGTGTTCACAGTAAAGACGGTATGGATGGTTCTAAAACTATGAATCAAGGTATCAGAAAGAACAGGGCATCACATCAGCTGCTCTTACCTGAGCTTGCCAATGTAACTCTCCCCTTCACGAGATAAATCTGTTGGATCAGTGGAAATAAGGTAGTTGGACGTTTTGCTCTTTTTCCGCTTTCTACCTGCAAGAAGAAATACCTACAAGAAGAAAAAAATGTTTAGTAAAAAACTAACTCAAGAGAAACAGCCATGTTTGTCCTACCTATTCAGGCAGCAAGTATTCAACAAGTACCTATCAGGTACCAAGCAATCCATCTCTGGGCCTTAGAAAAACAAAACAAAAACAACCAAAAACAGGTTTCATTCACTTTAATTTTCCTTGCTGAAAAACCCTGAGGGAGTCCCCCTTGTGGCTCAGTGGTAACAAACCCAAGTAGTATCCATGAGGACGAGGGTTCAATCCCTGGCCTCATTCAGTTGGGTTAAGGATCCAGTGTTGACCTGTGGCTCTGGTGTAGGCTGGCAGCTGCAGCTCCAATTCTACCCCTAGCCTGGTAACCTCCATATGTCTTGGGTGCAGCCCTAAAAAAAAGATGAAAAACTATGAGGTGGCCACAGCTGGACAAACACCTTGACGCTGGTCTGCGGGCCAGCACGCCTGCTTTGCTCTAGTATAATCTTCCAAATCTCCTCCTTGTGGGACGTCCCAGGGAGAAGTCAGTCATCTCAGATTCCTGGAGGGATGGGTCTCCTCCAGAGACTTGACCTTCATGTCCCTGACCAGGGAGCCTGGCTTGGTGAGGGGCATCTGCTCCTTGTCCCTGGCCTTGCCTCTGACAGCTCTGTGGCCTTGCCCCTCAGATGCTATTGTGGAGGCCACTGTCTCCAGGCCCAGGCTCTGGGGGTCTCGCTGCCCCATCACAGCATCAGCGTGCCTGCCCTTTGGGCTTTTCTTGGAGACCAGTCTCTAGAGTCCTTACCCCTTTTTCCAACCCTCATAATGCTTCTCAGAATTCACTATCGGGGTTCCCTACTGCACAACTTCTCTCAATTTACTAGCTTGATTCTCCATATAATTATTTACAACTTCATCCCTAAAACCTCCAATAATTTTTCTGAAAAAGCTTCATTGCAATTTCCTGAGTAAGAGTCTTTCCACCTGTGGGAGAGGTGGGACCTGGACATGGGCTTCCCGTCCCCCACTGCAACTGCTTTCCTGCTTCTTTCTGCATTTTGTATGGTGTGCTTCTAAACTTCTGTGACTTCAGAGGTGGGAATACTGTGTATCTTTCCCAAACCCTATTAGACTAGGACAATAACAGGGAAGCAGGAGAGGCAGCAACTGGGGAGGTGACAACACTTTGGAATCAGAGTTTGAATCTGGCACTGACACTTCTCAGTGTGACTGAGAAGGTATGTCACTGCTGAAGTCCCAGCAATTTCACCCATAAAGCAGGACTAACAACTCTTATCTTAAGGAGGAAGGCTGTCATAAGGCTTCTAGGTGCTAACATACATAGAGCATTTGGCACACGCCCGACTCACTGTAAACACTCAATAAACAGTGGTTATAACAACACTGACTCCTGCTATCATTTCATCTCCAGGCTCTTAAAATCATCCACTTAGACCTGGTATTAATACAAGATGCTTGTTGACTGGCAAGTATTAAATTGCCTCAAATTCACATATAAAGTAAACTGGAATTTCTAGGGTGAGAAACAAGCTATTTCACTCTCTTTCCAATTCCTCCAATTCCCTAAAACTCGCTCTGCTTCTTCCTGATGTCATGTTGCACTGTAATAAAAAAAACCAAAGAGCACGCTGGAACACCCCTCACCCCAAAAAAGGGACGAAGCTAAAAATAATTACACTCAAATACTCTCTTCCATCTTTTTACATTCTGGATAAAACTCTTCTTCTTTGAGGTGGGGATAGATCTGACTATTAGACCATGAACTCTTTGAAGATATAGGGAAGACCCAGCACTTGACATGGTGTATACCCCCCACTGCCCCACTCCTAAGACCCATCAACAACCTGGCCCACAGGGGTGTCCCCGTCATGGCGCAGCAGAAAGAATCCGACTAGGAACCATGAGGTTGTGGGTTCGATCCCTGGCCTCGCTCAGTGGGTTAAGGATCTGGTGTTGCCATGAGCTGTGGTATAGGTCACAGATGTGGCTCGGATCTGGCACTGCTGTGGCTGTGGTATAGGCCGGCAGCTGTAGCTCTAATTAGACCCCTAGCCCAGGAACCTCCATATGCCTCGGGTGTAGCCCTAAAAAGCGAAACAAAAAAAAAAAAAAAAAAAAAAAAAACCCATCCCACAGCACCCTCCCTTCACCACAAGATCTGTCTTAAGAATCACTTCACGCACCTTCCGATTTTCATCCTTTTCCAAGTGCATATAGTAGGTGGGGAAGAGACCCCGGTCCATTCCTTTTTTATCCCTGGTGATGCGACACTTGACTGTGACACCTCGAGGGGCAGGGCTGTATGCGAAGCCCTCCAAGTTGTCTATTTCTCCCAGCTGGTTATCAGTTTGCTGGGCTGCCGTCCCAGAAGCTGCTGTATCCTGAAAGAACAGCCACATGTGAGCAACAGAAGCCTGGGTCAGAAAACCTCACATTCTCTTTGAGAAACACTTAAAGAACAAAATAACTTCTTGATTGACCCACATGTCTTCAGCCTTCTGACAAAATAAGGGAAAACTCTGAGAAGCTAAATAAGTATATGAATATTTAGAGTGATGAAGGAGCAAAGTACTAAAATGGGGTACAGCATCACAGTAGCTGCTCAAGACACAAGAAATTAGGGAGTTGGGAGCTTTCAGTGTAAGTTCCAGCTTAAATCTTGGAAGCCACCCTCATTCAGTAATGGCACTGAAATTCCAAAGATATGTTAGCAAACAGTTAACATTCGTTCCAAAGGCAAAAGTTGGAACTACATACTGTGGTTGGTTTCTGGCTGGATGCAGAACTGGGTCTCTCTGCCTCTGAATTTGGTGAATGAGAACTTAATTTTTTCCCTTCTTCTTCCTCCCCGTCAGTGTCCTCCTCATCAAAGTTCAAACTCCCTGAGATACCTAGCAGAAAAGGAGAAACGTCAAAAAGGGCCAGAAACCTCTGAACCACAGGTAACTTTAACTTTCTTGCTTAAAACATTTCCAAGCGGAGTTCCCATCATGGCTCAGTGGCTAATGAGTCTGACTAGCATCCGTGAGGACGCAGGTCCAATCCCTGGCCTTGCTCAGTGGGTTAAGGATCCAGTGTTGCTGTGAGCTGTGGTGTAGACTGGCAGCTGCAGCTCTGATTCGACCCCTAGCCTGGGAACATCCATAGGCCACATCCATAGCCCCAGAAAGCAAAAAAAAAAAAAAAAAAAAAAAAAAAAACACATTTCAAGCTATTCTGACTTAAAACATGGCTACTTTATCCAAATTTTGACAATCCTTTCTTCATAATCTCACCTAGATCCATCCCTTGTTTCCCCCTTCCTACTGTTGCTGTCCTAATTTAGCTCTTTGAAACATTATGTCTGAGAGAAAACATCTGCAATCATCTAATAAAGGGTTAATATCCAGATTAAATAAACTCCTACAACTCAACAAGAAAACAAAGCCAGCTCAAAAATGGGTAAAGAACTTGAATAGGCATTTCTCCAAAGAAGATACATAAATGGCCAATAAGCACATGAAAAGATGCTTAAGATCACTAGTCTTCGGGGGAAATTAAAATCACAAATCACAATAAGATGCCACTTTGCCAGCACTGAGATGACTTTTTTTCTTTTTTACGGCCATACTTGCAGCATACACAAATTTCTAGCCTACGGGTCAAATTGGAGCTGCAGCTGCCGGCCTACACCACAGCCACAACAATGCCAGATCCGAGCTGCATCTGTGACCTAAACCACAGCTCACCGCAGTTACCACTGAGCCACAACACACACTTCCAGGATGACCATTATTTAAAAAAAAAAAAAAACACTAGAAAATAAGTATTAGTAAGGATGTGGAGACACTGAAACCTCTGTGCACTGCTGGTGGCAACGTAAAATTATGCAGCCACTGTGGAAACAATATATAAAAAAATACAGAATTATCATATAATCCAGCAAGTCCACTTCTGGGTATATACCCAAAGGAACAGAAAGCAGAGACTCTAACAGATACTTACACAACCAATGTTCACAGCAGCATTACTCACAACTTTCAAAATGTAGAAACAACCCAACTATCTATCAACTGTTGAATAAACTGTGGTCTATACACACAATGGAATATTTTCAGTCTTAAAAAAAAGGAATGAAATTCTGACACAGGCTGTGACATTAATGAATCGTAATGAATGAAGATATTTAGCTTAGTGAATTAAGCCTGACACAAAAGGACAAATACCACATGATTTCACTTTTATGAGACACCCAGAAGGGTCAAATATATGGAGAAAGTAGTCCAGAGGTTGCCAGGGGCTGGGAAGGGGGATGAGGGGTTAGTGTCTAACGGGGATGAGTCTGTCTGGGAGGATGAAAGAGTTTTGGAGATGCTGCTGCTAATTTTTACAACAATGTGAATGTACTTAATGCCATGGAACTACATACTTTAAAATGGTTAGAACAGTAACTGTTGAGCTATGTATATTTTATCACAACAAACAGAATCAATAATCCATTGTTCTCTCCATTAGTTACACTTGTTTTCCTGAATTTTTTGTTCATCGCTAGCCTAGTTAACTAATTTGAATTGGGAACTTTGAAATACTGCTACTTGGATTTATGAGCAGCTTTTTTTTTAGGGCTGTACCCAAGGAGGTTTCCAGGCTAGGGGTCTAATTGGAGCTACAGCTGCTGGCCCACACCACAGCCACAGCAATGAGGGATCCAAGCCGCATCTGCTACCTACACCTCAGCTCACAGGCAATGCCAGATCCTTAACCCACTGAGCAAGGCCAGGGATCGAACCCTCAACCCCATGGCTCCTAGTTGGATTTGTCTGCACTGCACCACAACAAGAACTCCTATGAGCAAGTTTACACAGAAAATTTCAAACCATCAGATTAAAACCTATTTTTCCATTTTATTCTCACATTTATGAGTTTGAGGAGCGGTACTGGTAAGTCTTACGTTTTGCTTTGCCTCTTGCTTGTTTATGGAACACACCTGGCGAGGAACAGAGACATACAATAAAGCATGAGGTGTGTCACACAAGAAGGCTGGCACTCTGATCGACACATGAGAGCGAGAGGTTGCGGGAGAGGCATCCGCCCAAGAGAAAGAGGCAGAGCTTCGATGGAAACTCCACATCCTCTTCTCTGGTCCACAGGGTGAAGTTATCCCTCACGCATCACACATTTACAAGATTTAACAAGAAGCAGGGTGGCTTTTTTCTCCAAACCATTTCCTGCCCACATTCAACCATCTCGGAGGAGGGACACCTGAGATCTATTTTTACTGGTTTTTCCCAAGGACACACAAGGATCAGATGAAGGCCAGTTAAAAAATTAATCTCAAGCATAAACATATGTCTACACAAAACTTTAAGCATAAATATTCAGAGCAGCATGATTCATAATAGCCAGAAGGGGAAACAACCCAAATGTCCATCACCTGATGAAGAGAGGAACAAAACGTGGCTTATCCATACAATGAAATGTTATTCAACCACAGAAAGGAATGAAGTACTGACACAGGCTACCACGTGGATGAGCCTTGACAACACGAGGCTCGGTGCAAGTCATCCTTAAAGGTCCGCAAAGTGTATGATCTGTTTATAGGAGATACCAGGGTAGGAAAATCCACAGGGATAGAAACAAAGCAGAGGAGTTCCCATCGTGGCACAGTGGAAAGAATCTGACTATGAACCATGAGGTTGCGGGTTCGATCCCTGGCCCTGCTCAGTGGGTTAAGGATTCGGCATTGCCGTGAGCTGTGGTGTAGGCTGCAGATGCAGCTCAGATCCTGCGTTGCTGCGGCTCTGGTGTAGGCCAGTGGCTATAGCTCCGATTAGACCCCTAGCCTGGGAACCTCCATATGTCTCGGGAGCGGCCATAGAAAAGGCAAAAAAGACCAAAAAAATAAAATAAAAATTAAAAAAAATAACATAGAACAGTAGCAGAGAACTACCACGGTCACACTCATATTACAGACAGGGAAAGGAAGCAAAGAAAAGCTAAGTCTTTTTCCCCCTTTATCAGCCAGATGTGGCAGAGCTGAGATTCAAAACCATGCCAGCGGGCTCCAGAGCTGTGTTCTGAACCATGTCACACGCTGCCTGTGCCACACCCTACACTTCGGCCATCTGCCCCCGTTTGCACAAACACATCATGCTTTATACACCTGATGGCTGTGCACATGGAATTTCTTCTGCCAAGTGTGCCACCTAAATACCTAGCAGTGTGGTCTAGGACAGATTACCTAGGCTCTCAGAGAACCAATTTTCTTTCATGTAATAAGGAGAGGTTAATATGTATAAACCCCTCGGGACTGCCACAGATATGAGCTAACATACATCAAGCACCTGAAATGCAGAATGTCAGCCCCAGCTGCTTCCGAGCCGACACCTGTGCACAGCAGGACGTGCACCCTTGGTGGCTCAGCTTGCTCCCCACCTCTCAATGTTCTCGTCCCTTCTCATGGCCCCCCGGTGGATTTCCGCTTCTCCCGATTTTCCCCTCGCACACACCACACCATAACTCGAGGTCAGGCCATCAGCCAAATCATCTCCTAATCAGCTTTCCTGCTTTCGGGCTTGCCCCTCCAATTCATTCTTTACAGTGAAGAGTAATTTTTCTACAGCCCAAATGTGACAGCCTCCAGCTTAAAATCCCTCTGAGGTTCCTGTGACTCTTCAGATGAAAAATTCCTAATATGCCCACAGGCCCTGTAGTCGGAGCCCCCCTGCCTGCCCAGCTCACCTCTCTGCCTCCCCAGCCCACTTCAAGGCCTCACACTGAGCACCCGCCCTTCCGAACTACCCGCGCCCCTTCAGGCATCAGGCTCCGGCTTCGACATCACTTTCTCTGGCTCAGCTCTGGGTTGGGCACCGCTCTCCACGCTCCCGTAGCTGTGTAGGTCCACAAAGCCTCAACTAGAATAAACGCCCCCACGAGGGCAGCAACCGTGTGCTCAACTGTATGCTAAGTGCCTAGAAGCAGGCCTGACACACAGCACACGCGCAACACGTGTTTTCTCAACGAACAAGAGGACTCTGCACCTACTCTACCTGTCACACCCAGGCCGCAGCAGTGCCCACCGACAGCAAAGTGGGCACCGGGCACATAGCCTCCAGTTTTCTCCTCTGGGAAGCGGACACATAACCCCTCCCCTCACTACAAAATCAGTTCTCTAAGAAGGAGACAACTGCAAGGGACCTCTGAAAGGTACAGGGACATTTATGGGAATGATAACTCCAACTGGCACAAAACAATCTCCAGTGGAAAAACTCTCAGCCGGAGGACATGCTGATTTAATTTGGCTCGTCAGCTCTCCCCTTATCACCAGAGGAACAGAAACAGTGAAACAGAGGCAGGGTACAGTGCCGAGCAGCTGCCCTGCAGAAGGAGCAGGGTGCAAATAAAATGTCAAAACCAGGAAACAGCCCTAATAGTAGCTAATGCTGCTGACATTTTCTACTTTCCTTAATTAACTTACTGCCTCACCATGTCTCTGGAGAATGTCCTGAAGATCTGGTTTGGAGGCAGGGCCCCCGGTCTTCTCCCCCGAGGCACTTCCTTCAGGCTCCTCCTCTGTGACAGAAGATCCCACTGAGAGAACATGAAGTCCGCTTTCCGAATCTTGAGCATCTGGCTTCAGGAAGGCAGCAGGACCGTCAATGCCTGGGGGCCAAAGGAAAAGAAAAAAAAAAGAAGAAAGTGTGATCCACTACTTGGCTGGGTGGTTTTTTTGGTGTATATGATCCGAATTTAGAACCCCCAGGAGTTCCCACTGTGGCTCAGAGGGTCAAGCAGTTTTTCCCAGATCCTTACAAAACCTCTTGTAAATTAAATTATCCCACTTAAGAACAAAGTCTGCCTGAGGACGCGGGTTCGATCTCTGGCCCCACTCAGTGGGTTAAGGATCTGGCGTGGCCATGAGCTGTGGTGTAGGTCGCAGATGCGGCTGGGATCTGGCGTTGCTGTGGCTCTGGCGCAGGTTCCACTTCTCCTCCTTCCTTCGCATCCCTGAGGACACTTGTTACCTGAGTAATCCACTTTACTACCTGGGGCTCATTTTATCGCCGCGCCCTGACTGCCACTGACGTAAAACGGACCCGATGTTGTACTTTAGAGCCTGAGAATGAGACAAAGCAAAGTAGGTCCTGTGAAGTCCAGACTTTGTCCATCCGAGGGGCTGGATTTAGAGGTGCTTGGCCCTATTCCTCCTTTTCCCCGTCACTGTCTCAGATGTCCCTGAGTCTAGCAGAAGGAAGATCTGTTCCTGGCTTCAAGGTTAATTCTGCCCCGAGGTAACCATCAAGCCTGGAAGCTCTGCAATGGGCCGGGCTGCACCGAAAACAACAGTTCTAGGATGGACATGAACTTTAAGGGACCCCGCCAATGAGACCACGGCTGGTATTCCAACTCGAAGCCCCTGAGCATGATTATAAAAGTTCATGAAGGTGCCTAGTAATGATGCTAACTGTCCCTCTGATCCAGCTGGGGGCCCTCCTGCCCCCAAGCCTGGCAGCAGCAGGAGGAGATGCTACCACACTCACCATGCAGAACGACGCCATCATGCAGAGCCTGAGGTTCCACCAGGGGCGTGTGCTCCTCACTGCCCCTTGGCCTGGACCGACGCGGCCGGGCTTCGGGGTTCGGCTGGACCATGAGCGGCTCCAGGCGCTTTTTCCTCTGCTTCTTCTCCAGCAGTGCTCTCTGGGAAAAATTGTGATATGACAGCCAGGTCATCAATGTTGAGATCCAGCTACTTTGAACATACACAGTTTTTCACAGATCCTTTTTTATTTTTTATTTTTGCTTTTAAGGGCCTCACTCGTGGCATATGGAGGTTCCCAGGCTAGGGGTCCAATCGGAGCCACAGCTGCCAGCCTACACCACAGCCACAGCAACTCGGGATCTGAGCCGAGTCTGCAACCTACACTGCAGCTCACAGCAACGCCGGATCCTTAACCCACTGAGCAAGGCCAGGGATCAAACCCACAACCTCATAGTTCCTAGTTGGATTCATTTCAGCTGCACCAGGGCGGGAACTCTGAAAGTTTTATTTCTTTTTTTCACAGATCCTTATAAAATCTCTTGTAAATTAAATTTCCCCACTTAAGAAATGGGAAAGGTGAGGAGATCCGGTCGTGGCTCAGTGGTTAACGAATCCAACTAGGAACCATGGGGTTGCAGGTTCGATCCTTGGCCTTGCTCAGTGGGTTAAGGATCTAGCATTGCCGTGAGCTGTGGTGTAGGTTGCAGACACGGCTTGGATCCTGCATTGCTGTGGCTGTGGCGTAGGCCGGCTGCTACAGCTCCGATTAGACCCCTAGCTTGGAAATCTCCATGTGCCGAGGGAGTGGCCCTAGAAAAGGTAAAAGAGACAAAAAAAAAAAAAAAAAAGAAAAAGAAATGGAAAATTGAGGCAAAAACAAGGGTAGAGATTTATTTACTTCATTTAATATATATTTGCTGAACGCCTATAAAGATCTATGAAAATGATTCAAATGCATTCCTAACCAAGCTGAGACCATCCAAACCTATCAAAAGTTCATGGTAATTAACATATTAGCAAAGAATGATCACAAGTTTAAAATACATAAACACATATGAATAGGAGAAAAGATGAAGGAACACGGTGTCAGTGATTTCTTAGGGTTGTAGAATATGGATGACTATTTTTCATTTTTCCAGTTTTCCATATTTTCTTACTTTTGTAATTAGAAGAGGAAAAAAAAACTATTATCCTCTAAACCACAAACTATTTTCATGTTTTAATCAGCTAAAGTGCCGTAAGTTTTGCTTTCTTCCTCATTTTTATGTAATCGGTAATTAAACAAATTAGGGCCAAGGGTAAGATGGGGAAAAAATGGCAACTGGAAGATTCCAATTAGAAAGCAATTAGGGGAGTTCCTGTTGTGGCTCAGCAGTAACAATCCCAATGAGTATCCATGAGGATGCGGGTTCTATCCCTAGCCTTGCTCAGTGAGTTAAGGATCTAGTGTTGCATCGAGCTGTGGTGTAGGTTGCACATTTGGCTCAGATCCCACATTGCTATGGCTGTCACATAGGCCAGAGTGGAAGCTCCGATTTGACTCCTAGCCTGGAAACTTCCATATACCTCAGGTATGGCCCTAAAAAGCAAAAAAAAAAAAAAAAGTAACTGGATCCGGCTTTACCTTAGCTGTGGTGTAGATCGCAGACTTGGCTCAGATCTGGCATTGCTGTGGCTGTGGTGGAGGCCCGAAGCTATAGCTCTGACTGGAGCCCTAGCCTAGGAACCTCCATATGCCGAGGGTGCAGCCCTAAAAAACAAACAAAAAAACAAAACACAACAAAAGAATGGAAAGTGAGCTTCTACCAAGTTGGGAACAACTAAGAAGTCCAGTATAATGGGTAAGAAGTCATCTGCCTGAAGAGACGATAAGTGTGAAGTATAAAGACAGGAGAAACTGCCACAGCTTATCTGTGTGACCACAGCTAATTAGTCTCAGAGCGTCTCCTAACTGTGAAACGGCTGATGAAACAAAAACACAAGCTACAACTAACCCACTTTATTAACACAGGTCAAGAAATGATGTTCTACACACAAGGAATATTCGGCTTGTGGTCGAGAAAAGGGCAGCCAACAAACAAGAGTCTGACAGCTTGTCCAGCCCGTCCAAGAAAGACAGATACTGACTCTGGGAGACAAGAGTGTCCTATTTACCTGGAAAGCTTACTCCTTCTGAGGACAGGAAACTATATAAGGCTTCTTCCCAGCCTAGATGAACTAGCCCTCAGGACAATCTAACTCTGTTTCCTCTGACTCCTTGCTTACCAATCAGCCTTCTCACTTTCCGTTTAACTCGTGGGCACTGTATTCTCAGGATCATAGCATCGTGAACACCAGCAGTGAACACACACTGGAGGAATACAGTGTTCACTGTAAATGAATAAAGTGGCATCTGGGTTCAAACTGACTGCTGTTAAGTCTGACCAGTGTGCATTTGTGCCAAAGAACAACTCTGTTTATGGTCCGGAAAAGGGGAGCCAGAGAGCTAGATGCCACATGCTACATCTGGGCTCATGGACAAAACCAAGGTTCTGAGACCTGCAAAAGCAGCCTAGACGCTTGGCCGCAGTGATCCTATTGAGGTCTCTGCTGAAGCTTTTCTCTACCCATGCCAGTGCTAGCCACACCCATTCAGATCAACAACTTAAGAAAAAGCAACTCTAGAGTCAAACTGTGAATGTCAGGGCTATAGCTACTGAATATACCCTCCTATGGTCCAAGTTTGTAAATAAGAAAAAAAATAAATAACCACAAATGGGCAAACTGCTGTCTGGGTGAAAACTGTCACCTGACTTCTAATCACCCTCACAGAGTTTGGATGGAGGAGAAGAGATGTGCTGAGTTTCTTTCTTTCTTGCTTTTTTAGGGCCACACCTGCAGCGTAAGGAAGTTCCCAGGCTAGGGGTCGAATCTGAGCTGCAGCTGCCGGCCTACACCACAGCCACAGGCACAGCAAGGCAGGATCTGAGTCACATCTGCAACCTACACCACAACTCATGGCAACACCAGATCCTCAACCCACTAAGCAAGGCCAGATCGAACCTGCATCCTCATGGATACTAGTTGGGTCCATTACTGCTGAGCCACAACAGGAACTCACTAACTGAGTTTCAATGTAACAGCATCAACTCATGTTTTTACCTTCCCTGAAAAGCTAAGAGTGCTTTAAATGAGGCTACATAAACAAAGGACTCCTTACAAAGTTGGGAAAAGCTAAGGGGAGTCAGGAAAAGAGCCAAATGTGACTATTCGATGCCCTGGATGAAATTAAAACATGTCGACTTCAGGACTTTTAAGTGTCACACAAACTAAACCTTTAAATTTCCCAATTCCCTGGGAAACTGAATCCAATCAATGAATCCGTCTTCTCCAGACTCTGGTGGTAGGTCCTACTGTCATTCCCTAGGTGCAAAATACTGAATGGTAATTAATACCCAAATAAAAGAAGAGATAAAGGAGATTATATTGGAGGAGGGCATCAGAGGACTCTATCCAACAAAGTAATAAAACTCATGTAAGCCTCAAATTAAGGATAGCTTTAGACTTTACTGATTCTCAATTTTCTAAGGACCCCCCTAGAGATGCTGGGCTGGTACTTTACAAAACTCTTAGAAAAGAACACCTGACCACAAGGTACAACCACCAAGACCAGTATGGTTGCCAGAGGAGTTCCCGTCGTGGCTCAGTGGTTAATGAACTCGATTGGTATCCATGAGGACACAGATTTGATCCCTGGCCTCGCTCAATGGGTTAAGAATCTGGCATTGCCGTGAGCTGTGGTGTAGGTCACAGGCACGGCTCAGATGCAGAGTTGCTGTGGCTCTGGTGTAGGCGAGCAGCTACAGCTCTGATTCGACCCCTAGCCTGGGAACTCCCATATGCCGAAGGTTAAGCCCTAAAAATACAAAAAAAGACCAAAAAAAAAAAAAAAAAAAAGAATAGTTGCCAGAGGTCAGTCTGGCTAGAAATAATCAACTTGCCTAGCACACAAAGTGAGATGGTGGGAGGATGAGAATAAAAGTTCTAAACTAGACGTCCTAAAGCATCAATGCAAAGCGCTGATGACTGCTTCTCTAAGGGTACACAGCCACAGTTGGGGAAGCCAACCCAAAGGGGCTATGTTGTACTTCAATCGACTGTCCACCAGATGGCACTAACGCTCTCCATCTCAGGTGGGTCCCTGTCTGAGCACCATCACTGGAAGAATCTGAACATCTTTACATTCTGCAGCCAGTTAAGGAGTTGCATACCCTGAAAATAGCAGTATCTAGTAAGAGTAGTAAAAAATCAAAGCACAATATACTTGATGGGAACAAAAGGTGGTGAGACAACTGGATATCCTCATGCAAAACAGTGGCTCTGGACCCCACCTCACACCATATACAAAGATTAACTCAAACCAGGTCACAGAAAGTGTAAAACTCATAGGAAAAAAACGCAGGAGCAAGTCTTTGTAACCTTAGGTAGGTCATGGTCTCAGGACACCCAAAGTGCAAGTGAAAAAGAAAAAATAAGTAAAACTTTGTGCTGAAAATGACACCATCAAGAAAGTAAAATGGCAACCCACAGTATTAAAGAAAATATTATACAAATAGTATTTCTGATAAGGAACCTAGATTTACACTATATAAAGAATTCTTACAACTCAAAGATGAAAAGATGCTAATCCAATTTAAAAATAGGCAAAGGAAAAAAAATCAAAAAATAAAAATAAGCAAAGGACCTGGATAAACAGAACACACGGCCACTAAAAATGCTTAATGTCATCAGTCCCTAGTGAAATGCAAATCAAGACTAAAAGAGACACCACTTCATACCCACTAAAACGGCTCTAATCAAAGACAGACAATCCCAAGTACTGGCAGGAAAGCAGAGAAACTGGAGGCCTCATACATTGCTGGTGGGAACATAAAATGGTTCAGTGGCTTTGGTAAACAGGCTGGTAGTTCCTTGAAAAGTTAAACACAGTTACCATGTGACCCAGCAATTCCACCATTTTCAGATTTGCCTTTTAAGATAAGAAAAAAATCTTAGAGTTACATGCAGTTACAGTGTAGAGATGTGTTTAAGGCAGGAAGCCCAAATCACTACACAGAAATACAACGTTAACATTCTTCTCCTTCTTATGAAAGATGCCCAGGAACTTCAGTGACTAGAAATCCTTGGCCTGTTTTAATGCTGATGTCCTCAGAGCATTCTGGCCTTGCCACAGCCCAGAGCCCGGGTTCGATGAACGCTAATTCCAGATGCTGCCTCCTGCCAAACAGTAGCACCTTTTCCTGCCCTGCCAAGGCGTCGGAGTCAAGACTGTCAGCAGCATGGTCAGTACAGCTGTCTACTTCTTTCAAAAGAGGAGACTCTGCTCACCTGATTATCCAGTTTCAGCTGCCGAAGCTTCATGGTCTCATCTTCAAAGGCACTGTTTAAAAAAAAAAAAAAAAAACATAAAAAGAAAGCATGTAAAGAGAAAACCTTTTCAAACCAAGTCAATACCATCTTCTCATGTAGCTACTCCATTGGGCCATTTGGGACCAATGGATCCTGCCTTAGGGAAGGCATCACGCTGACGCAGGAGGACCTGACTTCCTTAGGGAGCCAAGGAGACTGAAATATCCCAAGATAAGAGACAGATGTAGAACTCGGGCCCTCACGCATGCAGGCAGGTAATTTTTTCCTCTCCAAAACCATATACTCAGTAGTTACTATATTCCAGACATGGTGCTAAGTAATTAAAATGTACTATTTTATTTATTCCTCAGACAACCCTATGAATTAGGTACTACTATTTTTCCCACTTTGAAGATGAAGAAACAGACCTGGAGAGCCATGCCTAAGATGAAACAGCCAAGACAGACCCTAATCCTAGCTTCTTTCCAGAGCCTAAGTTATACCTAAAAATCAAATATATCAAATATATTTTACTTCTTTTTTGTAGTTCTAGGAGGTTGTACATAGCATCTTACTGTATATAGCCTGCTGATTTCCTATAAGATCTAGCAAGTCATTTAACTTACTCTTCAAGTTTGTCATGAATAAAACATTATGTCAGTTATCATAGGAGACTATAAGTCTAGATGAACAGACAAGATTTAATACCAGACAGACTTGTTGGACTGAAGAAATCAGCAACAAAAAATGCAATCAAATTACTGTCTTCAATTGATAAATCAAAACCCTTTTGAATGTTTTTAAACTCTCTTTAAAGCCTTTTCTTTCTTGCTTGCTTGCTTTTTAGGGCCACACTTGCGGCATATGGAGGTTCCCAGGCTAGGGGTCCAATTGGAGCTGTAGCCAGATCCTTAATCCACTGAGCAAGGCCAGGGATCAAACCTGCAACCTCACAGTTCCTAGTTGGGTTGGTTTCCACTGTGCTACAATGGGAACTCCACCTTTTCTATTTCTGACAATTTCCTAATTTTAGATTTTGTGCCAACTCACTTGGCCCTCTTCACTAAACCGGAATTGTGAGGCTCTCCAGCATGGAAAAAAAAAAAAAAAAATCATTCTATTCCCCCACACAATGCTAAAACCTCTTCAGTAATGCTAAATTCTGAAACACAAGTAAAATCCTCAGACATTTCTCTTAAAGCCTCTAACAGTGAAGCAAACAGGTGTGTCTTCAATGCCTCATCTTGACACCACTTAAAATTCCTTTTATCAAGCCTGGGCAAGATGAACAATTTAAATAAACAGGGTATAATCAAAGAATTCTGACCTGAACAGAAGAGGCACTGAAAAGATGCTATATAATTATCACATTTAGATATTGCCTATACATCAAAAGCTACACTTTCTCTGAGCTCTACTTTTGAATTATATAACTTAGCAGAAATAATAAAGCCATTTTATAGACTTATACTAATCCTAAACTAGGATTTCTAGTCAAACTGGAATATGATCTTGCCAAATTTGCAATTTTTCCTTTAATATTCTCTCTTCTTCATTTCAAATTAAGTTGTTGAAGAGCAACCCTAACCAAGCCTGGTTAGTAAATCTACACGATACAAAAAGTCCTACAGAGTAAAAGAAATGAAATTACTGATATTCCTCCCATTGTTCTCATGGAAGATTTCCTATTTACTTGGTACAAATAGAGAGAAAACTTTAAACATACCCTGGAGGTATGTTTATCATCACTCGAGTGAGTCCCTTGACAACGCCCATGGAACACCATTCTCTTGAACTACTTGCCAGTTACTGACCAGCCAGAGACTAAACTGAAGGTCCCTGCGAGACTTCATTGCAGACCAGAGCACACCTGGCCCACGCCCTACCCACCCAACTTTGTCCATGGGCATCAAGTTCTCCTAATCCCTTTATTCACCTAACAAATATGTGGTAAATCTGGAGTTGCTGGTGTGGCGCAGTGGAAATGAATCCAGCTAGGAACCATGAGCTTGCGGGTTCGATTCCTGGCCTCGCTCAGTGGGTTATAGACCTGTTGCTGTGAGCTGCAGTGTAGGTCGCAGACTCAGTTTGGATCCTGCACTGCTGTGCCTATGGTGTAGGCCAGCAGCTGTAGCTCCGATTTGATCCCTAGCCTGGGAACCTCCATTTGCCACAGGTGTGGCCCTAAAAGGTTGAAAAATATACATATATGTGGTGAATCTGCTAACAAGACGCCCCTACTTACTCATTCCTATACTCGATATACTTATAAGAATCACTAAATGAGGAGTTCCTGCTTAGGCTATGTCTTGGGAGTGCTGAGACACAGGTTCGATCCCTGGTCCAGCACAAAGGGTTAAGGATCTGGTGCTGCCACAGATGTGGCTTAGGTCATGACTGCAGCTTGGATCTGATCCCTGGCCTGGGAACTCCATATGACAAGGGCAGCCAAAAATGGAAAAAAAAAAAAAAAAACACACAAGTAGCTATCAATGGTAAAATGGATGTTAAATTTGGTATAGTAATAAAATGGAATTTCCTGACATATTAAAAAACTTTTATTTGGGGGAGTTCCCGTCGTGGCGCAGTGGTTAACGAATCCGACTAGGAACCATGAGGTTGTAGGTTCGATCCCTGCCCTTGCTCAGTGGGTTAACGATCTGGCGTTGCCGTGAGCTGTGGTGTAGGTTGCAGACGCGGCTCGGATCCCGCGTTGCTGTGGCTCTGGCATAGGCTGGTGGCTATGGCTCTGATTGGACCCCTAGCCTGGGAACCTCCATATACCGCAGGAGCGGCCCAAGAAAGAACAAAAAGACAAAAGACAAAAAAAAAAAAAAAACTTCATTTGGGTTGCAGGGAAATTAACCCTTTTCAAACATCAGCTACAACTCCATATATTCCAGGGAAACGTTCATACACACCACTGGTTTAACATATGAACTGAATAAATTAAAACTTCAACTTAAAAAATGGTCCATTCAGTCAGCTTCCTGATTTTTGATTTTTAATTTTTTACTGAAGTACAGTTGATTTACAATGATGTAATAATTTCTGCGGTACAACAGTGATTCAGTTATACATATATCCATTCTTTTTCAGATTCTTTTCTCATGTAGAGTTCCCTGTGCTATACAGCAGGTGCTTGTTAATTATTTATTTTATATATACTAGGTGTTTATTATAGTAGGAGTACGTTAATCACAAACTCTTAATTTATAAAAAATGGAATTTTTACATGAATGAAAATGAATGAATTTCACTTAACACAAATCCATGAGTTGACGGTAAAACATAAACAAAAGAGGGAACACACAAAACAATACTTGTACTATGCTTCCTTTTATTTATTTATTTATTTATTTATTTATTTATTGCTTTTTAGGGCTGTACCAGTGGCATATGGAAGTTCCCAGGCTAGGGGTCGAATCCAAGCTGTAGCTGCCAGCCTACACCACAGCCACAGCAATGCCGGATCGGAACCACACTAAGGACCTACACCACAGCCCACGACAAGGCCAGACCCTTAACCCACTGAGCAAGGCTAGGGATTGAACCTGCGTCCTCATGGATACTAGTCAGATTCATTTCCGATGCACCACAACGGGAACTCCTACGCTTCCTTTTATACAAAGTTCAAAAACATAAGAAAATTAGATTGCATACAGAATACAGACATAAGGCAAAATGATAATGAAGAGAAAGGAAATAACAATTTCAGAAGTCAGAGCAGACCCATACATCTAAGGCCAACTGATTTCTCCCAAGGGTATCAAGATCATTCAATGCAGAAAGTAGTCTCTTCCACAAGTGGTGCTGGGCAAGACATCCATATGCAAAAGAATGAAGATGGGCCTCCTTCTCACACCTGATGCTAAACGCAACTCAGAATGGATTAAAGACCAAAACGTAAGTGCTACAACTATAAAACTCTTAGAAGAAAAATTAGGAGTAAATCTTCATGGTACTGAATTTGGAAACTGATTCTTAGATGACACCAAGAGCTTGCAACACAAAAGACAGATAAATTGGACTTCATCAAAATTAAACTCGTGGGAGTTCCCGTTGTGTGCAGTGGAGACAAATCTGACTAATATGCATGAGGACAGAAGTTCAATCCCTGGCCTTGCTCAGAAGGTTAAGGATCCAGCTTTGCCAGCTTTGACCCCTAGCCTAGGAACCTCCATATGCCGAGGGTGCACACCTAAAAAAAAAACAAAAAACCCAACACAAAAAAAAAAATCCAATCAATAAAGATAATGGAATGATGGAAATAGAATCTCACCACTAGGAAATACCACAGTAACAACCACTGCAGGCAAGAACCATCAATGGACTCTACCACTGGCAGGTAAGAGCCTGATGAGAAAGAGTGTATTTGCATTGTCTCAAAGTATCTGCCCACAAGATAATTACTGATAAACAATGGAGAAAAGGTAACTTCGCAGTGGAGAAACTTGGGAGATGCCCCCTTAACTAAGTGATTAAGGTCAGCATCACCTGTAATAAGACACAACTTCATGTTCCTCCTGATAGGATGCACTGAGAAGGGCACAGCATCATGCCTGTGGGATTCTTGCCAAAAATGCATAAAGAGGAAAGAGCAGACAAACCCACAGTCAGGAGCAGTATACTCTTCAAAAGTACCAAAGTCAAGGGGAGTTCCCTGGTGGTCTAGTGGTTAGGATTGGGCCCTCTCACCACTGCTACTCTGGTGAGGGTTCGAGCCCTGGACCTAGAACTTCCACATGTGGCAAAAAAAAAAAAAAAAAAAAAAAAACAAAACCACCAAAAAACCAAAACACCAAAACCAAGGTCAGGAAAGTCAAAAACAGATTAAGAAACTGCAGGTTGACTATGGAAAAAGCATGGAGGTATCCCAGAAAACTAAATATAGACCTACCATACTACCCAGCAATACTACTCCTGGGCATATTTCCAGACAAAGCTTTCAATGAAAAAGATACATGCACTCCTATGTTCACTGCAGCACTATTCACAATAGCCAAGACATGGAAACAATCTAAATGTCCACCAACAGATGAATGAATTAAGAAGATGTGGTACGTATACACAATGGAATATTACTCAGCCATAAAAAAGAACAAAATAATGCCATTGCATCAACATGGATGGAACTACAGACTCTCCTAAGTGAAGTAAGTCAGAAAGAGAAAGACAAATACCTTATGATACCACTTATATCTGGAATCTAATATATGACACAAATGAACCTACCTATGGAAAAGAAACAAGCTCATGGACTTGGAGAACAGACTTGTGGTTGCCAAGGGGGAGAGGGAGGGAGTGGGATGGACTGGGATTTTGGGGTTAGTAGATGCAAACCACTGCATTTGGAGTGAATAAGCAATGAGATCTGCTATATAGCACAGGGAACTATATCTAGTCACTTATGATGGAACATGATGGAAAATAATGTAAGAAAAAGAATGTATATAAATGTGTAACTTGGTCACTTTGCTATACAGTAGAAATTGACAGAGCATTGTAAATCAACTATAACAGAAAAAATAAAAATCTTAAAAAAAAAAGAAAAAGAAACTGTAGGTGGGAGAGGACTAAAGAGACCTTAAAACCACATACATTATAGGATCCTGTTTTGGATCCTAGACAAAAGGGACATTAGTGGGGAAATGGGCAAAATTCAAACCAGGCCTGTGGAGTAGTAAATAGTACCAAACCAGTATTAATTGGCTGGTTTTGGCAACTGTAGTATGGTTATATAAGATATTAACATTAAAGAAAGCTTGGAGTTCCTGTCACAGCTCAGCAGAAATCAATCTGACTAGCATCCACAAGGACACAGGTTTGAGCCCTGGCCTTGCTCAGTGGGTTAAGGATCAGGTGTTGCCCTGAGCTCTGGTGTAGGTCACAGACTCAGCTCAGATCCCATGTTGCTATGGCTGTGGCACAGGCCAGCAGCTACTGCCCCAAAGTGACCCCTAGCTTGGGAACTTCCATATGCTAAATGCAGCCCCTAAGAAGACAAAAAAAAAAAAAAAAAAACACACCTTAGGGAAAACTTGGTGAAGGACACACAGAAATTCTTAAATTTTTACAACTTTTCTATAAGTCTAATTAAAGAGATTTTTAAGTGAGATACTAAAAATAATGTTAATAAGCAATAAATCTAGGTGAAGGGCATAGGTTAATGACTGTACTTTTCTTGCAACTTTCTGGCATATATAAATTTTTTCAAAATAAGAAATTAGAGAAAAAAGAAAATAGACATTTTGCTAACTGTTTATTTCATAGTCATAGACAGTACACTTAAAAATCCACAAGCCCTTTATTCTAGCAACGAAATTACACACACACTATATCTAAGGAATGGAGATGATACGAAACATTAAAGAAATTTGCCCAAGATCAAATATCTGAGAAATTTTGAGCCCACTTTATTTTTTTTTTTGTCTTTTTAGGGCTGCACCCACAACGTATGTAAGTTCCCAGAATAGGGGTCGAATCAGAGCTGCAACTGCCAGCCACAGCCACAGCCACACCAAATTCAAGCCGCATCTGTGACCTATACCACAGCTCACAGCAATGCCTGATCCTTCAACCCACTGAGCAAGACCAGGAATCAAACCCACGTCCTCATGGATACTAGTCAGATTCACTACCACTGAGCCATGATGGGAATTGGCATTGTTGTGGCTGTGGTGTCTGGCTGCTACAGCTGAGATTCAACCCCTAGTCTGGGAACCTTCATATGCTGCAGTTGAGGCCCTAAAAAGAAAAAAAAAAATTCATTCAAACTAAAATGAATAAATTGCCTCCTGAGCCCCCTTTAAAACATTACTCATTTGATTATCATTTAGAGCTGTGCCTAACAGACCATGCTGCCAAGTAATTTGAAGGATTTAGTAATATTATCAATGACCTGCTAGATTCCCTAATTATTCTACACTTTTAACATTTCTGTCAAGTTCTCTCAGCTTGCAAAAAAAGAATAAATTTTTCTAGCTGCTGCCAATAACACAAAATTCTTGCTGCTACACAGTCGGGGAGTGCCTGCTGCTGCCTCCTACATGTGCCAGAAAATAAGGATGCTGTAATCAGCACTGAGCTGCAATTTGGACGGCGAAGCAGGAGGCTAAACAGGCTGCTTCTGTGATTGGAGGGAGTAAAAGCCAACCGCACCAGGAACACAGCAGGATGAGACTTGTAAAAATGACGGCTGTGAGCTTTCCTAAAAGTAATCTGAGTAACACTTCCTTTACGACTAATATTGCTTCACAAATGACAAATGATACTTTTCAGTCTCAGAGATGAGATATAGTTAAGAAACGAAGAAGAAAAGCCTTACCCTACTTTATTAAATGAACACAATAATGACAATGTGGATTGATGAAGAGGGCAACTCAGGAGGCAATTTATTCATTTTAGTTAGAGTTTATAATTGTAAATCTTTAGGAATTTGCTGCATGAAGTTAAAATAAATGTAATTTATAAAAATTTGGTTCAGCCCAACCTATCAGATATAAATATACTATGTGCAACAAAGAATTATTGGAAAGATGCTATTATAGGAAGGACAAAGGAAAAGAGGTTTACTTCAAAACAACAACCATAAAAATAACGTCATCTTTTATTCTTCAATCTAGTCAGTTATTTGTGCTTAAGTGAGATTTAGTTTTAGGGAGAAAAACTGTAGGTCTGATTATGACTTTTCCTTAAATTCACATACTAAAAAAACAAAATCAATAAAAACCAACAAGCTGGACTTCAAAATAAAAAGCTTTTCTTCTGCAAAAGATATTTTACAAAAATTAAAAGGCAAACCGCAGACTGGGAGAAAATCTTTTCAAATACATATCCCAACAGACATATTTAAAATCCAAAGAACTCTTTCTTACCTGTTACTAAGAAGACAACTCAATTTAAAACTGGACAAAGGGGGAGTTCCTGTCATGGCTCAAGAGAAACGAATCTGACTAGCATCCATGAGAACATAAGTTTCACCCCTGGCCTCGCTCAATGGATTAAGGATCTGGCATTGCCGAGAGCTGTGGTGTAGGTCACAGAGGCAGCTCAGATCTGGCATTGTTGTGGCTGTGGTGTAGTCTGGCTGCTACAGCTGAGATTCAATCCCTAGTCTGGGAAACTTCATATGCTGCAGTTGAGGCCCTAAAAAGAAAAAATTTTTGGACAAAGGATGTCAACATTCATTCCACAAAAGAAGACATACAGGGGAGTTCTTGTTGTGGTTCAGCAGTTAAAGAACCCAACTAGCATCCATGAGGACCCGGGTTCGATCCCTGGCTTCGATCTGTGGGTTAAGGATCTGGCATTGCTGTGACCTGTGGTGTAGGTTGCAGACTCGGCTCAGATCCCATGTGGCTGTGGCTGTGGCTGTGGCTGTGGTGTAGTCCGGCGGCTACAGCTCTCATTGGACCCCTAGCCTAGGAACCTCCATGTGCCGCAAATGCGGCCCTAAAAAAGACCAAAAAAAAAAAAAAAAAAGACCCCAACATACAAGTAGCCCATTAGTACGTGGAGAGACGTACAACGTGCTGTCATTAGGAAACAGGCACACAACCACATAGGTATTAGTGCACACCCACCAGAAAGAAGAACACTGAAGACAAGCCAGACCAGGCACTGATGAGGAGGTGGGGCTGCTCTCACTGCTGGTCAACTGGCAGCTGTAAGATGCACACCACCTTGGAAAACAATCTCTTTAAAATTTCAAGCATACACCTACCATTTGACCCAACCACTCTACTCCTACACACTCACTTTAGAAATGAAAGCATATGTCCACATCAAAAAAAAAAAACCTATAGGGAGTTCCCGTCCTGGCTCAGTGGTTAACAAATCCGACTAGGAACCATGAGGTTGTGGGTTCGATCCCTGGCCTTGCTCAGCGGGTTAAAGGATCCGGCATTGCCGTGAGCTGTGGCGTAGGTCACAGACGCAGCTCAGATCCCGCGTTGCTGTGGCTCTAGTGAAGTCTGGCAGCTACAGCTCCGATTCAACCCCTGGCCTGGGAACCTCCATGTGCCGTGGGAGCAGCCCAAGAAACGGCAAAAAGACAAAAAAAAAAAAAAAAAAAAAAAAAAAAGCTATAGATGAATGTTCATAGCAGCTTTATTTGTAATAGGCAAAAACTGAAAACAACCCAAATGTCCACCAGCAGGCGAATGGAGAAACAAATGTTATGTGGTATTTTACTGCCCAGCAACAAAAGGACAAAACTACTGATACACACAACGAAACTGAAGAGTGGCAATGTCAACCTGCCACGTAGGTACAAAAAAGAGAACACACTGCAGCACTACATTTGTATAAAATTCTAGAAGATACAAACTCACCAGTCGTGACAAGGAACCGCTCAGTAGGTGTCTGAGGGTGAGGAGAAGATCTGGATTAGAGAAGGAACAAGGGAGAAGGTATGTTCTTTATCTTGACCACAGTGAGTTTCAAACGTGTACACACACGTCACCAGTGCGTACAGTTTAAATGCAGTCTGATGTATGTCAATTGTACCTCAATATAGCTATTTTTAAAACCCGAGTACAGGGAGTTCCTGCTCATCGATAACAAACCTGACAAGTATCCATGAGGACACGGGTTCGATCCCTGGCCTTGCTCAGTGGGTTAAAGGATCCAGCGTTGCCATGAGCTGTGGTATAGGTCGCAGACATGCTCAGATCTAGCATTGCTATGGCTGTGGTGTAGGCCAGCAGCGAGAGTTGCGACTCGACCCCCAGCCTGGGAACCTCCACATGCTGCAGGTGAAGCCATAAAAAGACAAAAGACAAAAGAAAAAGAAAAAGAAAGAAACTTTTTTTCCAAACCAGACATTTTTGAGAGTAACAGGTTATTAGGAATTATATACTCATGATGATAAACATAATCAGTAATTACAAGAGTGGTCATAAATCAGAGCAACAAGGATGGCGGAACAGGGAAGCTTCCCACACCCACATTTTACTTCTGTGATTTCCCAGAACCAACCCTGAATCGGTACTGCCTTCCAATTTCTGCACATATAAATAGACTTTAAATTCTGATTTTGTACCTAATAATCTATTACTGGCACACTGATGTTAATGTGGGTTTGTGCAGGCAATATTTCCACCAAGGTGCCTCTAACAGCCAAAGAGAGTGATTTCATAGGAAGGGGGGGGGGCACAGCCCAAAGAGACCATCCACAGAATATTTCAGAACCTCAAGTTTTATCCTGAAAATTAATTTTGCAGTCTACATAATATTGTAACTGGCTCTATTTTAACAAAAACTGCACTGCTCTCTTGTAATAATATTCACAATATGAATAAAAACAACCTTCCAGGAAGACATATTTAACTTGTGACTTTGCACAGGGATCTTCAAACTGCAGTCTATAGCCCAAATGTGACCCACTATTTCTCTACTACTGATGAGCTAAGAATCATTTTTCACTTTCAGAAGGTTAAAAAAATCAGAATACTATTTAGTGATATGCAAAAGTTGTATCAAATTCAATTTCAATGTCTATAAATAAAGTCTTCTTGAAACAGCCACGTTCTCATTTACTGCTCATTCCTGTATGTATCACCTGTGGCTGCGTTAGCCCAAGAACAGCAAAGATGAGTAGCTGGCATAGAGACCACATAACCCACAAAGGAGAAAATATTTAGCATGTGGTTCTTTACAGAAGTGATCTGCTGACCCTTGGCACGGACCAAAAGAAAGAGTCAAAATCCCCATTTAGGAGTTCCCATCATGGCTCAGTGGAAACAAATCTGACTAGCATCCATGAGGACACAGATATGATCCCTGGCCTCACTCAGTGGGTTAAGGATCCAGTGTTGCTGTGGCTGTGATATGGGCTGGTGGCTATAGCTCCAACTCCCCCTCTTACCTGGGAACCTCCATATGCTGTGGGTGCGGCCCTAAAGACAAAAAAAAAATCCCCATTTAGAGAAGCATGGGCGTGTGGTTGGAGCGGTTTCTAACATAACTTAACCTCATCTATAAAACGAGGATAATGACACTTAATCCATAAATTGATCATTAAATCTTATCATTACCATGAGGATTATATGTGACTTAGCTCATAGTAAGCACTTAATAAATGCAACAATTGCTACCTACATCACAACTTTCTTTCTTTCTTTTTTTTTTTTTTTTTTTGCCTTTTCTAGGGCCATACCCTCAGCATATGGAGGTTCCCAGGCTAGGGGTCAAATCGGAGCTGTAGCTGCCAGCCTACGCCAGGGCCACAGCAACATAGGATCCGAGCCTTGTCTGCAACCTACACCACAGCTCATGGCAACGCCGGATCCTTAATCCACTGAGTGAGGCCAGGGATTGAACCACAATCTCATGGTTCCTAGTCAGATTCGTTAACCACTGAGCCACGACGGGAACTCCCATACATCACAACTTTTTTAATACTACAAATATATGACTTTGATCTTGTCTTCATTGAGAAGACTTTAATAATTCCATCATGATATTATCACATTTTTAATACTCCTTCATAGCCTTTCTAATGTTAGAAACTTAAACGAATTCTCTTTGTATTAAATCTTCAAAATTTTGAATTTTTACTGATAAGGAAACATTAACACATTGTCACATTGCCGGGTGGAATACAGTTCCATTTAGTAAATAACTACCGTGTGCCAGAAACTACATTAAACACTTTACACAACATCTCATCTAATCCTCACAATAAACCTACAATCCCTTTTCACAGAGGTATCAAACTCAGAGATGAAACTATGTGTTCAGGGTCTGACAGCTATCAGCGAAAGAGCTAGAATTCAATCACAAGTCTCACTTCTACCTATCTCAGCACAACTGTACCTCTGAGCACAAATACTCAAATGGTAGCAAAGCCTGGAATTTCATTATTACAATATTTCATTAAGTTTGCCAAGAATCTTTCCAGTCAAAATGCCAGTTCATTGATAGTTTTAGGTAGCAGAATTTCCAAGCCAGCGAACGGATTTTGAGGAAGCCCTTGGGAGCAGTTGATCACAGTATAAATAGTATTGCAAAAGGGTCATTGGATTTCATTGTGTCTGAATTGATTACGGTGTCAGGTGGTTGGGTCAATAGCTATTAATAAAGTAATCTTCTCTAAGTCAACTGACAAAGAGAGTCACCTCATCCAAATCCCAAATGTCAATATTGGAAGGCCGTATTTTCACATGCACTGAGACCCAAGAGCGCATCTGGCTGGAACAAAACATTGCTTCTGGGAAAAGGCACATAAAGTCCAAATTAGAAATGCCAGAAAAGACTCCTTAGAAATCTACCCTTCTGCATTGTTAACATTCTAGGCTCAGCTGTCTTCTACTTGAATGACTGCCACATTCTGGAACTAACTTAATTGAAGCTAGGGAATGAATATCCACTTCCCAAGAGGCCCATTTAGTAGAGATAATCAGAGAGAAGGGAGAATTGTTTGGGGAGAGAGAGACATTGAGAAAGGAAACTCTGCAACTGATTGGATGATTCATTTGACCCCAGAGGATACAGCAAGGAAACTGCTTTAGATGGAGCCCTGCCCATGCTGCATGTCCCACACAGCAAAAGCAAGCAGCACTCTCCTAAGCACGCCAAACAGAAAGGTTATTTAAAATGTAAGACTCACAGAGTTCCCTGGTGGCTTAGCAGGTTAAGGACCTGGCACTGTCACTGCTGTGGCTCAGGTTCGATCCCTGGCCCAGGACATCCACCTGCCAAGGGCACAGCCAAAAAAAAAAGTATGACTTAATCCAGAAATTAAAGAATCTGTTTATTCTTGAGATTAAAAAGGGCATTACTTAGAATCTAAGTCCATGCCACCTTTTGCTGGATTCTCCTTTCCTTAGGGGTTAGTTTCTCTCCAGGAATGCTACTTATTTCCCTTCTCTCTTGTGTAAAGCTGAAAGAGTATTCTTGGAGTTCCCATGTGGCTCAGCGGGTTAAGTACCCTGCATTGTCACTGCAGTGGCTCAGGTCATTGCTGTGGTGTGGGTTCAATCCCAGGCCTGGGAACTTCCACATTCTGCAGATGCGACCAAAAAAAAAAAACGAAAGAACAAAAAGAAAATACATTCTTTTGCCCAACAACACCAAATAAACATTTCCGCTCCCCTTCCTCTGTACTGATAAAATCAGTACGCATTTGTTACTTTGCCAAAATGTCTGATTTCTTCAGCAGCTTGCCCTAAACATATTTAGAATGTAATCCTATCAGGTGTTACCACTTATGTGCACAAACGGCACTCAGAATATCTACAAGAGATACACTGATAATAAGTGAGAAGAAGAAGAGAGGGGACCAGAAGTCAAAGGCCTGGTTTTACTTCTGATGACATCATCTACTTGTCATGTAAGCTTGACTGGATCACACACTTTCTAATCCTTAACTTCCCCACCTACAGAAGGAAGATAATGACTCTGGCCCCGCTTTCTTAATAGCAGGAGATGACCTGTGTGAAAGCTCTGTGAATGCTGTAAAGGATGCACAAATGTAAGCCATTATTACTGATCATTTTATCCTGACAGATGTTCCCCTTTTTAAAAACACAGCATACCAACTTCACTCAATCAAAACATCTCTACTTTGCCTCTGGCTTATGTGACATATCAAGTTGCCATAACAAAATTCTGCTATTTTTTTTAACAGGAAAACAAGTCACTCCTCTATTAAACTTGCTTCATTCTAAAACCTAAAAACAGGATTTTCTATTGTGGTGCAGTGGAAACGAATTTGACTAGGAAGCATGAGGTTGCAGGTTTAATCCCTGGCCTCGCTCAGTGGGTTAAGAACCAGCATTGCCATGAGCTGTGGTGTAGGTCACAGACGTGGCTTGGATCCTGTGTGGCTATGGCTGTGGCTGTAGCCGGCAGCTACAACTCTGATTCGACCCCTAGCCTAGGAACTTCCATATGCTGCGGGTGCGGCCGGAAAAGCAATAACTAAATAAATAAAACCTAAAAAACAAAGGCAAAGTATATAAATTTATTGAAGTTTCTTCCAGCAAAGCTAAAAAGCTTTTTCCTTTTCAGGAAGCTTGTCTGAAAAATAATTCTCATTTTCTTCTTCCCTTTTTTTTTTTTTTTTTTTTTGCTTTTTAGGGCCACAACCTCGGCATATGGAGGTTCCCAGGCTAGAGGTTGAATTGGAGCTGTAGCAACACGGGATCCAAGCCTTGTCTGCGACTTACAACACAGTTGGCAGCAATGCCAAATCCTTAACCCTCTGAGCAGGTCCAGGGATTGAACCGTCCTCATGGATACTAGTCAGGTTCGTTAACCACTGAGCCACAACGGCAACTCCAAATCAACTATATTTTAATAAAAAATGTTTTAAAAACTTAATTTCTATACATTAGTTATTGTAGAAAAAAAATTAAAACTTGAAGCCACTGTGGTTTATATTCTAAAAATGTATCTTGTCCACGATGAAAGTAGTTATCAGAATTTAGACTATCTTATTCCACCCTAAAACTCAAAGTCATCACATTTTAAGAGTGGGAAAGGAAAATTAAGAGATTATTTAATATTACAAAATATCTTTGGACGACAACTCCCCCACGAAATCGACCAACGAATGAAGTGACACGGAAACAAGAAAAGACATACTCTTCTCTTTTGAAATTGGAGCCATATGCAATTTAAAAAGGTTATTTTATTCACTTCAGTATAAATCACTGATGGAATCCTAAAAAGCCCTAATACTTCCCAGGAGAAAACTGAAGCCAAAGAAGTAGCCGAGCGGCTCTGCATCGCACTGCTGGACAGTGACAAAGCTGAGACTGGAGCTGGGGAACCCACAGAAGCTTCCAGCATTTTCCCCTCAGCACAGTGCCACGTGGTAAGACAGCAAAGGCTAAAGTATTACTAAATTTCCGTTCAGAACTGTTGTGTTCCAGAGGTCCTGCTGGCTCACTCTATGATGTGACGATCACCATTAGTGTTGTCACAGAAGATCTAAGGCAAGGGGTCAGAGACAGCCATCCTCATTGTCAAGATTCCTAACAAGTACTGAGTGAGCGAATAAAGACAGCACATCCATCAGAATGTCTCTTCTCAGGCTTCAGGAGACTCAAACTTTAACCAGGCCAAGAAAGTTCTGCAGTCCTTACCAACAGTAAGAATGTCTGATGAGGCAGCACAGATTCAGTAGTGCAAGGACCTTATTCCTAGTGAACTGACTCAGAGTAAATAAAGAAATCAGACTACAGGAAATTTTAGTTGAAAGACACCTTAACAAATCCACTGGGGAATTACTTGTGAACAGGGAATAATCAAGGCCCCTTCTAGTCCTCCAATCTTCAGACAAGGAGAAGCAAGGCAGCTTCAACTCCTCCTCTGAGTAATTCAAGCACACTTTTCCTCCTGGCAAGAAGAAATGTTAACATTTTCTTTCCGTGGGCACAAACGCAGGGAAAACAGCAGTTTCTGTGGGAAACCCTAAGAGAAGCCAGAAACGAAAACTATTCCCAAAAATGTCTGAGTCTGCTTGGAAAGGAAATTTATTATGGGGATTATTCTTTCCTTCCGGGGTCTCTATATAGTTTTCTTTGTATTTGAAGAAATACATGAATGTTAGACATCACAAGGCTTTTACTACAGCTTTTGATATGTGACAAACATACTGTAGTCTTGCATTAGTTAATCTAAGTATTTTTAAGCATTGGGTAAATCTGTTTGCCCACAATTAGTTCATCTGATGAAACATTTGAAAAAGAACAGGACGGAGTTCCCGTCGTGGCGCATTGGTTAACGAATCCGACTGGGAGCCATGAGGTTGCGGGTTCGATCCCTGGCCTCGCTCAGTGGGTTAAGGATCCGGCGTTGGCGTGAGCTGTGGTGTAGGTTGCAGACGCGGCTGGGATCCCGCGTTGCTGTGGCTCTGGTGTAGGCTGGTGGCTACAGCTCCGATTAGACCCCTAGCCTGGGAATCTCCATATGCCGTGGGTGCGGCCCTAGAAAAGGCAAAAAGACAAAAAGACAAAAAAAAAAAGAAAGAAAAAGAACAGGAGAGACATTGTACAACTATAAATGTAATAAATTCATTGGGTAATTAAGAAAAAAAAAAGAACAGGAGAGAGAATAACAAGCATGGTCAACACATAACCTCCAGCTATCACTACTGTTTGTATTTCTAAAGAAAAATCATGGTATTCAGCTAAACCACAGATTAGGACTTTCTTAGCCAACTGTGGGTCACAAGGTCACGTTACACAGAGACTCAGCACATCTTCAATCCTCTACCAGGAACAAAAGGCCAGACAGGCTCAAGTTGCAGCACTAGCCAACCACTGTCATCTCCAGGGCAATCTACAATTTAAATGCCCACTTCCGCCAAGGGCCAGAGAGTTGCCAGTACATTTCATCTCCAATTTCCACTAAATATTTCAGATACAGGAAAAAATGTTTGGAGTTTGCTTGTTAATGATTTTTCTACCGTGTTGACAATACATCTGCCTCTTGGGAAAACTCATCAAAGAAGAAACAAAAAGTCACAGGAAACTTGAAAGTCTGATGTTATCCTTCACACTGAAAGGTATTAATACCAAAAACTCTATTAATGTGTTACATTAAAAACATCATCAACACACAACCTGATGCCAAAAAAAACAAGAGACATTCATCCCACTCCCTCTCGGCAACAAGTGAGTTAACCAGTGACATGCGGTAACTCACACATTCTCCTCTGAGGTCAATTTTAAAATTAAAGAGCTGGTTTGGGAAGAAAAAGAACAAACTTTATAATTATCCCCTGAAACTTCCGGACCAATAAATTAAAAACCATTTTGCCTCCTGGGGGCAATTTCAAAGTCAATTCCATTTTTCTTTCCAAAAATCATGAGTCATATCAAACATATGGTAGCCGTGGAATTTGCAGCCTTAAATTCATTCTCTAAGATTTACTGAAGGCCCACAACTGAGTGAGCACCGTCTAAATTCAACGACGGCACTCAATTCTAACTTGATTTCCCCCAGCACTTCCAGATTTAGAGATTCTTCTTCTCCCAACCTGATAAAAAACCAGCAAACAGAGGAGCTCTCACCTAAGTAAAACCCGATAAAAGAGAAAGATGAGTGTCGTCCACCCACTGCCTCCAGGGCAGCAAGCTTTCGAGCGGTTCACCGCTGGTGACACGACTTCGGGCTGCCCCGGGCAGACGGCGGGCGCGGTCTGCGCGGGGCACAGGACCAGGACCAGGCCCAGGCGGAGCCGCGCTTTCACCCCCGCCGAACCTGACGGCCCGGCCCGCGCTGACCGCTCGGAGTTGGGCCCGGCGGAGGGGCGTCGCCGCCACCGCAGCGCGCTCCGCTGGACCCTGGAACCATCCCGCACCCCGGGCCCGGGCGGAGCAACCCTGACTGACACGTTCTGACGAAGCCGGACCGACCCCGCTGGTCCCCGCGCTGCTGGACACGAGCCCTCCCCACGCCCCCGGCCCAGCTTCCCGAACTCCGACTCCCAGCCCGGACCCCATCAGCCCCCTTCGGCTTCTGCCCGTCGCCACCGCTGCCGACCTGTCCCCACGGGGTCCGGGGCGGCGGCACGACGCCTCCATCCCGCCGCCGGGAGAGCTGCGACCGGGTCCACACCCGCGACGCGGCCGCAGCGGGGGCCACCCGGGTCCAGGGACCCCGCCCCGCAACCGCACACAGCACTGTCGCCGCCGCCCATTGGCCACCACGCGCCCACCGCTCCCCTCCCATTGGTCCGAGAGCCCGCCACTCCCCACGGAGGGTTGCTAGGGGCGGCCGCGCCGCGGGAGGGTTGCTATGGGCGGGTTGCTACGCGCCACTCTGTCGGAGGAGCCGCCCATCCCCCCACTAATCGCGGCGCGCCCAGGCAGCCAGCACCCCGAGACCACCCAGAGCGCTTCCTGAGGGCAGCCTTTTCCAGATCCCGAGGCCTTCTCGGAATCACGCTTGCCCTCCCCACCCCCCGCCGCCTCCTCAGCAGTCCTTCCCAAGCATGTGCTTCTGCGCCGCCACCGTGCTGGGCGCCTTCAGGCTCCCTTAGTTCCTCCCAAGCCTTTAACATGTCCCCAGACCTCCCTGCACTCTCGTCTGTCTTTTCCACCTACTTCTCTCTTCAGTCTACCCGCCATGTTCAAACATCTGCCTCGCGTGATGAGATCCGCTATCCGATCCAGTAAATCTTGCCCCAACTTGAACGCAGCAACACAGCCCCCAAGTTTCCACCCTGGTTTTGAGTTTCTAAAAGGCAGGGAACTTGTCACAAGCTAGGAGAGTCGAGCCCTGCGCTCACGGTGGGCACCCACTCACTGTGGGAACTCGAACACATTTCATTACCTGTGATTCAAATTCCGTTTAAAATAAGTAATCCTTGCTTGTCTAGCTCATGCTGAACTTGACACAGACTAGGTTCGGAAAGCTGATGGAATGGAGTCGAATGAGATGCTATTTGTTTGGGTGAAAGGACAAGCGAGACATTTTGCTGATGAGGCGGTCCCTCTGCATTAACTGCCGACTAAAAAAATACACAACCTGAAAGTGGAGAGTTAGATTTTATTGGGGGTGAAACTAGGACTTAAGCCCAGGAGAGAGCATCTCAGGCGACCCCAAGAAACTGCACCGAGCTGGTGAGGGAGGAGCCAGGATACATAGTTTTTGCAACAAAGGACAGGGAGCAGGAGCAAAAGAGGCCTGGGCTCACTGAAATCATTCCTTTGACATGCACCTCCGCTATCAGGGCCAGCATCCTGAGTTTCCACAGCCAACAGGACACACAGGCTCTCACGCTCGGAGGTGACGGCATTGACAGATGACGGTGACATTCTTTATCCTTAACTACAGACCCAGCTGAAACACCACCCAAGGAGGAAAAGGGGGAATATCAATATGATAAAGGGGGGGAGGGAGGTGCATGCAGCACACACACATTTTACCAGTTTGTTGCTGGTCTTCCGAAGGCTACGACCAGTCACAAGGAGAGGACATCACCATGAAGGATTTTAGTGTTTTTCTAGATATGAGGACATGCAAGAATTGGTCACATAAAATCTTCTACTAAAAATATCTGACTCTCTGAAGGTCTGTTCTTCCAGTTTTCCCAGAGCACAGAAACGCCTCACTCCTGGTTTCCACCCTGAGCTCCACTCAGGGGCTGCTGCGCATTGGTAGCTGCGGTTGCTCAGGTTTTACTCCATGTAGAGGCTGATGGCAAGTACCAAACTTCAGTTCACATAATTACAATAAAAAGCAGTATTTGAAAACATTTATTTACATACATTTTAAACAGTTACAACAAAAAGTCATTTCCCACCCTATCCTATATTGACAGATTACTTCAGTTGGAAACAAAAAATCAGAACAGCAACCTTAGGTAACTATGTCCCCTTTATTGCCCTGATCCCACCAATTCATTAAACAGGCTAGTTGCCTGTTCAGCATCTTGCCCTTTGAGCAGATGGGCCAAGACTGCAGAGGCATCAGCTTAACTATAAAGTCACTTTGCTTCCCATGCATCAGGTCAGAGGAAGCGGTCGCTGAGCCCCACAGAATTGTATTCAAACATGTGGAATGAATTCAATTTAAATGACATAATTAAAAGAATGACTAAGTAGTGGTTAAAGGCAACAATTAAGAGAGATCATGGGAGGGGGCTGTAGTGCTGCATTAGTGCTGCATTAGTGACAGAAGCAGGGTTCTCTAAAAAGTTTCTGCAGCTATATATTTACATATATTTTAAACAGTCATAAGATATTTAAAAATTTTAAACAGTTAATACAAGAAAAATAAGAAGCGAACTGTGGCTGACACTAAAAACTGTTTATGACACAAGCTCTTTTGCAAAAGCAAATCTGGGAATTGAATTCTTTTATGGCTTCAGGGCTCTAGTTAAAGTATCTTTTTTCTCCTGATGGTATTGGTGTTATTTCCAAGTTATTCTATTGACACACTCTCTTGTGAGCCAGAAAAGTGACTTGAGCAACTCCATGAAAACCAGCAATTTGAGACCACTGACGTCTGAGAAATCCAGTCAGTTTTTCACAAGGAACTGGTTTCTGCTCAGCTTCCCCCTCTCCCTGAGGTAAGTGAACAGGTGTCGTCTCCTCCTCCAGGTGACCTTTAACCCGTACTTCTCCTCAGGGGTATCTTCAACCAGAACAGGCCCGGGCTCCGGGCTCTCGGGCACACTTGTGGGAAGGGAGCAGCTGGGGGGGCTGTTTTCCCTCTGCTCCGAGGGAATGAGCCCGCCCTTCATCAAGGACTCTGGCGTCTGGATATCAGGGGGCAGTAACACATAAGGGAAGCTATGAAGCTCCTGTGCTGACAGCTCCCCACAGCTCTGGGGGCTGAGCAGTGGGACTAAGGGCCTCCTGGAAATGTCCTTTTCTGGCTGACTGGGGTGGTCCCTGATCAAGGGGATCCCAAGTGTGGCTGAACTGGCAGAAGATGGTGGACTCTCAAACGCTAAATGCGGAAACTTGGAGCTGGCAGATTTTCGACTTGAACGCCTTGCCTGGTCTCGGTGACGACGTTTCTGATTGTCTGGGAGCCAGCTTTCTGCTGTTGTGTCAAACTGAGGTGACACCTAAGGATTCCAAAAGGAGAAAAAAAAAGTGATGAGACTCAGCTGCTAAACTCAAATCTAAGCAAACTGCCCCCGATGACCAGGATCCTAAACGGGGGCCCACAACAGTGATGGTCACAGAACAAAAAACAGCTGTCTAAGAGTGAAACGTTTATACTGAACTCTTTCAGAGGAATGGGGGGGACCCCAATTCCAACCAACCCCTGCCCTAGGGTGAACCTAGGAAAAAAGATAAACAGAGAAGATGGCTGTGGACAGAAAGAGTACACCGCCTCCTTGGCCTGCTCCCATGACTTTCCTTATCCTTTGTTGTTGTTTTCTTTTTAGGGCCGCACCTGAAGCACATGGAAGTTTCCAGGCTAGGGGTACAATCGTAGTTGCAGCTGCCACCCTACACCAGAGCCACAAAGATGCCAGATCTGAGCTGCATCTATGACGTACACCACAGCTCACGCCATTTCCTTAACCCACTGAGTGAGGCCAGGGATTAAACCCGCATCCTCAGTGGATACTAGTCGGGTTCGTTACCGCTGAACCACATGAGCAACGCCCTAGTTTCCTTATCCTTTGGAAGCCCTGGTTCACAGGGCTCTGAGGTCAGGGTAAGAATCCCATGGCCTACCCAGGAAGTGATGGTGCTGTGGTCAATGGGCTTGCTGGGCACCTGTCTGGTGTGGGTGATGGGAAGCTGGGGTGATCCACAGCGGTGTTTGGGGCCCTCCAGTGGCCGTTGGTGGAACAGCAGCTGAGGTTTCCGGGAAGGTGGGCGGCGTCTTTTCCGGGGCGGCATCAATTCGTGAGAGAGGAGCAGTTAGTAACTGCATGATGCTGGTTGTGGTCAGGTCCGGGGAGAGACGCCAACTCCAACCCATGCCTGTGGAGAAGAAACAATCTGATGATTCTCCAGCTCTTCGTCATACTCTGCAAGCTGATTCTGCAGGCAGCTCTACCCCAAGATTTGGAGGGGTGGGGGTGGTATGCCTGCACCGGCTTCCTACACCTACACCACCAATACCTGGCAGTTCATGCTCAACGACATTGCTTCAGTGAACACTTATCAGCGCAAGGTAAGCACCATGCCCAGTGTTGGGAGTTTAGAGTGGAATAAGCACTTATCCCAGGATCCTCTGCTGAGTGCCAAGCACTGGTCAGGACAGGGATGGTGCCCTCTTCAAAGAGTTGAGAGCCAGCAGATCAAAGAGTTGAGAGCCAGCAGAGGGAGACAGTTACAATAATGAGACTGGTGCTTCCACTCCTGGAGAGAGTGACACAGACCTCGGGACAGAAGACTAGGAAAAGCCGGGGAACAGGGAGGGAGCTCCAAGCAGAGGGGCAGCACATACAAAGGCAAGAGCACAGAAAATTCAGGGACACAGGCTCCACTGGGCAGGACACAGGCCATGAAAAGACAAGGGGCAAGAACCAAGGTGTGACATGGCGTCAGGGTCAGTTCAGAAAACCAGGTGACCACCTGAGCGTGGGCTTTGGCCTAAGTGACTACTAAAGATTTCCAAGCAGATGGATCACCCTTGGTTCCTAGTCGGATTCGTTAACCACTGAGCCACGACGGGAACTCCGATTATTATTAATTTTTTTAGCTGCACCCATGACATGTAGAAGTTCTCAGGCCAGGGATCAAACTGATCTGAGCCACAGCAATGACAACACCAGATACTTAATCTGCTGAGCTACCAGGGTACTCCCGCTTTATTTTAAAAATCTGAGGAGTTCCCGTCGTGGCACAGTGGTTAACGAATCCGACTAGGAACCATGAGGTTGCGGATTCGGTCCCTGCCCTTGCTCAGTGGATTAATGATCCGGTGTTGCCGTGAGCTGTGGAATAGGTCGCAGACGCGGCTCAGATCCCGCATTGCTGTGGCTCTGGCGTAGGCTGGTGGCTATGGCTCCGATTGGACCCCTAGCCTGGGAATCTCCATATGCCGCGGAAGCGGCCCTAGAAAAGGCAAAAAGACAAAAAAATAAATAAATAAAATAAAAATAAAAATATGATATTCCCAGTCATGGTTTCATTCCTATTAACACAACTAACACTATACATTTAACATAAATGTATAAAATACATACATTTATATTTTGTATGTATCTATATAATATACAATATATATTTACATATGTAGATTCTTTAAATAGTAAATATCAAATAACCAGTGTTCAAATTTTCAATTGTCTCCTAAGTGCCATAACTGGTTTTTGTTTGTTTCTGTTGTCCTGGCAGCAGCGTGAAAGGAGAGAACAAGTGCCCTGGAAGTAGGGGGACCAGTGAGAAGGTTATTGTATTACCTGAGAGCAGATGAGGCCAGAACATGGGCTGTGTCATGTAGGGATGGGAGGCTGGAGACAGAGGCAGGGTCAGCAGGACCCACAAAGCAATACAAAGTCTGAAAAAGCATCCAGGGAACCTAGAACCAGATCAGCTTTTTTTTTCTTTTTAGGGCCACAGGTGTGGTATATGGAAGTTCCCAGGCTAGAGGTCAAATCAGAGCTATAGCTGCCAGCCTTCAGCACAGCTACGCTGAATCCTTAACCCACTGATCGGGGCCAGGGATCAAACCCATAACCTCATGGATACTTGTTGGGTTCATTACCGCTGAGCCACAACAGGAACTCCCCAGATCAGTTTTAGTAAGAACTTATCAATGGTTGGTGGGACCAAAGTCTGAATGCAGTGGGCAGAAGAGTAGGAGGTAGGGCAGGGCATCCCAGAGGTCCACACAGCAGGGCAGACTGGTTCTACTATACAGCCATGACTCATCCATTCAGTCAACAACAAAAAAGCAACATCCCTCATGTCACTAAGCAGTGGAGATGCAGGTAAAGAAAAATAAGGACTAAGTCTCTACCCTCAAGGGTAGAGGGTACCCTAATATTTTAGGGGGAACATAGGTAATAAATACATCCATTTGTTCATTCATTTACTCAATAAATATTTACAGAATGACTATTTTTTGGGCACTGTTACATGTGCTGAAAATATTTACCAGATTACAAAATTCAATCCCTGCCCTCGTGGCGCTTACATCTAGTTGGGAAGTGATAAGAGGTACAGATAAAAGGGAAATGGCCTAAGGGCTGAGCTGACCTAGGGCTGTTTAGACCTAGGGCTGGTTGGGAGGACCTATCTGAAAAGATGTGAAGAAAAACTTGCATGAAGAAAAGAGAACAAGGGAGTTCCCATCATGGCACAGTGGAAACGAATCCAACAAGGAACTGTGAGGTCTCAGGTTCGATCCCTGGCCTCAATCAGTGGGTTAAGGATCTGGCGTTGCCGTGAGCTGTGGTGTAGGTCGCAAATGCAGCTCGGATCCCGGATCCCGTGTTGCTGTGGCTGTGATGTAGACCAGCAGTTACAGCTCCAATTTGACCCCCAGCCTGGGAATTTTCATATGCCATAGATGCAGCCCTAAAAAAGACACACACACACACACACAAAATGCAAATCATTATGTTGTACAACTGAAACTAATATAATGTGTTATGTCAATTTATACTTGTAAGGGGGGGAAACAGAATTATAGGGTTTAGTGATAGTTCAGTACTAAACTTGGGATCAGCATTAGTGGCCATCTATTTTTTCTGAGACTTGTTTATTAGGTTCAACCCAAAATTTGATAAAAGTAATCCTTTGTGAAAAATAATAACATTACCCTACTCCTCTTTCTCCTACTCCCTCTGGCCCCCACACCCTTCAAGTTCCAACAATTCTGGCCTAGGGCAGTGCAATAGCCTAACTGGCCTACTCAGGCACACCCCTCCGTGAACTCTTTAAACTGCAAATCTAATCCTGACTCTCTTCTGCTTAACATGTTTTGATTCTCTGTAAGGGCCAAACTTTTCAGTGGTGGCTAAGGTCCTGAGGCTCTGGTTCCAGCTTCATCTCACACGCACTCTGCACAGGTCTCTTAGCTCACACTCCTCAGAGACGCTTCAGCCTCTGTGCAGACCTCCCTTCCTCCCCTCCTACCACACTGCCCTGCAGCACCTCCCACCCTTTGCTTTGAGGGTCTCCCTCCCACCTTTGCCTAAAGGTATCAGATCACAGACCAAGCATGAGTTCCTGGGAAATGCTCTTCTCACCTCCCTTAAGGCCAGATCCTCTTACTGGAGATACTCAATGTGATCCCCGAGTTCTAATTTATCACCTCACAGTTGAACTCTCCATTTGTTTAAATAGGTAATTTGCTTCGAAAATGTCTTCTTTCTCCTCCCATCAGACCTTAAGCTCAGGAGAAAGGCCCCTCTGCCACTGCATCCTAGCGCCGCCTGGTGCACAATGGGTGCTCAACTAAACTTAGGTGTTGCCTAAGTTAATAATAAAGTAATTTACCACATATAAACGATAGCATGGGGCCGGGGACGAGATTTGGATTGAAGGTTCAGAGCCGAGGCGGAGTTTGCGGCCTGTATGTAAATTTTGAGGAGGAGGGAGCTTGAACAAGGTCACAACTGCGCCCAAGTAGCCCGAAGGCCGGTAGGGGCTCCGGACGGTCGCTGGTTGCAGGTCAACGGAGGACAGTTCCCCCATCCCCTCCACCAGCTGGGAAGTCGCTGAGGGGGTAAGATCCCGGGGCGGCGACTGCTCAGGGCCCGGAGGGCTGCGGGGCCTGCCCGTGATACCCAGTGTCCCCGCGTCCCGCCGCAGCGGAGCCCTCCAGCGCCCTCCCCAAGAGCCGCGCGCCCGCACCTCTAGGTTCCGCCTCGCCCGCCGCGGCTTCGCCGGCGGTCCCGACTCCCCAGCTCACCTGCCTCACCCGCCGCCGCTCCGCCGACCTCACTGCCCGGCGGGGCCACCTCACTGGCCTCTCCCGCCTGCCGAGCAACCTCACCTGCCGGGCTGGACCGCAGTGCCCGCCCAGACGACTAGGCGGATCGCGGAAACAAGGCCGCCGCCGATTGGCCACGCCCGTCACGTGACCGCAACGCTCCGCCGGCGCCAATTTCAAACAGCGGAACAAACTGAAAGCTCCGGAGCGGGACCCCACCCCCGGCCCCGGCCCGGGACAACACCCCCCCCCCGCGGCGGGATCCCGGGATTCCCCACCCCGCAGCCCGGGGACGCGGCCCGGCCTGCAGGTGGGAGCAGCGCGGAGCCTCCGGGAGCCCAGAGCTGACGGTGCAGAGAGGTGAGCGGCGGCAGGAGGGAGGCCCGGGGGCCCGGCGGCAAGACGGCGCGGAGGGCCGGCTCCGGCGGGAGGTGGCGGGGCTGCACCGCGCTTCTGCACCACCTCCCGGCCTCCTCACCTCTCTCGCGGAGCGGCCCGGGCCCTCCCTGGGAGGAAGGGCGGCCTGCTCGCTCTGGCAGACGGCGGATGGGATCCATCTGAGCCCACTCCGCTTAGAACCGACACCGACCAGCTCCCAGTCCCTGCGCCCAGGTGCCCTCACCACTAGGCTGCACTGCCTCCACCCCGCCCTTTCCCAGGGCCCTCCTCGCGGTCCTGGAGACCCTTGTCCTATGTGGTCTGGATGGGGGTCGGGTCGCGGGGGTCGCGGGAGCCGTTCCGGGCTAGAAAGGATTGGCCATTGGAGGTAGAGGGTGGTCTGAATAGAAAGGAAAATTAAACTTTAGACCTGAAAGATATCCTGGGGTGAGGGGTAGGAAGCCAGTACTAGTGTCTTCTGATTGATGGGTGGAGGGAGGAAGGCCAGAAGAGATAGGAGGTGGAGGTAAAACTGAGATTTGAAGGGAGAGGAAACCTAGATGTAAAGGAAAGGGAGGAGGCAGAGTGGAGAAGGTCTGTGACTTCTAAGCAGATGGCAAATGTCATATGAGTGTGACAATCATTTTTAGGGAGATTGCAGATAGCCTAAAAAAGAGACAACCTATTCCTCTGTCTCTCAAAGCACCTCTCAGTAGAATCACACAACTCTACATTATGGTAGAGTATTCATGGATCTGTTAAAATCAACAAAACACAATTTTTAAAAGATAAAACCGATTTCCATTAACATTACAGAACCACCGGGCACATTGATGGTAGCACATTCTATTAGGAGAGAGGGATTATGGTCTTGATTCTGAAAGTTAATCGAGTCGCATGCCTAGAAAATCAAAATATGAATAAGTACTTACAAGTTATAAAATGTCTCCATATAAATATTTTGCAAATTGTGGGGAAAATGTTTTTTTTTTTTTTTCCTAAATCAGTGGAAGGATAATAGCCTGTTAAGTGAATGTCAGCCATGATCTGCACAACTGTACCCTGAGCCTTGAAGGGGGCAGTTTCCCTTTTATCTGAGGTCTCATGAACTGGGAGATGTTTCCTTCAGTGGTGTGACAATAGTGCAACGGATAATTTGCCTTTTTCCTCTGATTCTGTGGGCACAGATCCTTTAATTTATAAAGTGAAATATTATAAGAAATATAAAAGAGGGAGTTCCCGTTGTGGCTCAGCGGTAACAAACCCAACTAGCATCCATGAGGACATGGGTTCAATCCCTGGCCTCGCTCAGTGGGTTAAGGATCTGGCATTGCTGTGACTGTGGGACTGTGGTGTAGGCCAGCAGCTGTAGCTCCAATTCAACCCCTAGCCTGGAAACTTCCATATGCTTTGAGTGGGGCCCTAAAAAGATCAAAAAAAAAAAGAGAGGAGTTCTCATCGTGGCACAGTGGTTAACAAATCCGACTAGGAACCATGAGGTTGAGGGTTCGGTCCCTGCCCTTGCTCAGTGGGTTAAGGATCCGGCGTTGCCGTGAGCTGTGGTGTAAGTTGCAGACGCGGCTCGGATCCCGAGTTGCTGTGGCTCTGGCGTAGGCCGGTGGCTATAGCTCCTATTCGACCCCTAGCCTGGGAAACTCCATATGCCACAGGAGCGGCCCTAGAAATAGCAAAAAGACAAAAAAAAAAAAAGAGAGAGAGAAATATAGGAGAGTTACCTGGTGGCCTAGTGGTTAAGGATCTGGTGTCATCACTCCTGTAGCTTGGGTTCGATCCCTAGCCCAGGACTTCTGCATGCTGCAGTTGGGGCTGGAAAAAAAAAAAAAAAAAATATATATATATATATATATATGTAAATGCTCCAGACTAGAATGGATTATGGGATCAGGGACTTATCAGAATGTCCATTCTAGCATTCCCACCCCTACAGTCACTGCAAGTGATCTGAATTATTGTAGGCAATAATAGGCATTTCCACATTTTTGTAGCTCCCCTACTTGTATCTGTTGCCAAACATTCTTTTTTTTTTTTTTTGTCTTTTTGCCATTTCTTGGGCCGTTCCCGAGGCATATGGAGGTTTCCTGGCTAAGGGTCTAATCGGAGCTGTAGCCACCGGCCTACGCCAGAGCCACAGCAACTCGGGATCTGAGCCGCGTCTGCAGCCTATACCACAGCTCACAGCCTCGCCGGATCCTTAACCCACTGAGCAAGGGCAGGGATCAAACCCTCAACCTCATGGTTCCTAGTCGGCTTCATTAACCACTGAGCCACGACAAGAACTCCTGTTGCCAAACATTCTTAAGCTTCCAGACCTTTGGCTATGTTGACCTACAACTAACTCAATCTCACTTTGAATTGCCTCTATTTGCTTCCGTAGAACTCAGCTCCTGTTGTCTTTAGTCTTTACAGAGGCCCAGGGACCATTCACCTGGGCCCATGGCTTACCCTCCTGGTCATGAAGAGGAACACCCCTCTCTAACAAAACCTCCTAACAGATCTCTGACATCCTGCTCTTTCTTGCACTTTCCAGGGTCCATGCTTGTGATTTCTCAATGGAGAGTGAAAGCACAGACTCATAATGAAAACCAGCCCCCGTCGGCCACTGATTCTCAAAAGACGAAGGCTGCCCCTTCCTGATCAAAATGCCCCAGGTGAAACATCAGAAGAGGAGCCTAAGAGGCCCCCTGCCCAACAAGAGCCTAGTCAAGTGCAGGCCTCCAAGGAGGTGGCAGAGTCCAACCCTTGCAAGTTTCCAGCTGGGATCAAGATTATTAACCATCCCACTATGCCCAATACCCAAGTGGTGGCTGTCCCCAACAATGCCAATATCCAGAGCATCATCACAGCACTGACCGCCAAGGGAAAGGAGAGTGGCAGCAATGGGCCCAACAAATTTATCCTCATCAGCTGTGGGGGAGCCCCAACTCACCCTCCAGGACCCCAGCCTCAAGCCCAAACCAGCCATGAGCCCAAGAGCACAGAAGTGATAACTGAGACCCTGGGGCCAAAGTCTGCATCTCGGGACACGAATCTTCCTAAACCACCTGCAGCCCTTCCTGGGCGGAGATGGGAGAGCTATGGTACGTGGACTGCAAGGCAAAGGGGTGAGAAGCCAGCCTTCCCTCTCTGGTGGCAAGGACCACCATCAGCTGTGTTGATGCTTAGGACAGACAGGTGTCTGCCTGAATGGCGGGAAAGCCCTGCCTTTCTTCATCCTGAAACCTTAACTCAGATCCTTTGGACAGTGTCAAAAGGGTTGCAGTAGAATTTAGCTTTTCCTTTGCCTTCTTTATATTGGAAAAGGGTTTGTTTACCGTTTCTGTTTGTCCTTTGCATTGGATAGAAAGTAGGGATTTTTCTCCATTTTTTAAAAAATTTCTTCTTATGGTTGACTTACAGTGTTCTGTCAATTTCTGCTGTACAGCAAAGTGACCCAGCTACATTTATATACATTCTTTTTTTCACATTATCCTCCATCATGTTCCATCACAAGTGATTATAGTTCCCTGTCTTTCTCCATCTTAATTAAGGAGAAAGCATGAGGAGGAACGTGACTTTCTTTGTGCAGATAATCATGCTTTTGTAAGGTTCCCTTGACTGATTTCTAAGGTTCAGTGTGACTCAGGTTGAAATGCAATTCGAACTGGGCTCCTGAATTTCTCCCCAAACCCTAATGGGGCAGAGTACCTGAGGGCCACAGTAGCTTCAGCACATGCTCCCTGTCCCTAAGGGCAGAGGTCCTGGCGAGGTGATCTCTAGCCACCAATTTTGGTGGGTCTGCCAGGCATGGGGTCAGGCGGTTGTGGCATCTTGGGTTGTTTCCCTGTAGCTGGAGGCGAGGCAGCGGGCTGCCCTCTAGACAACAGCTTGACCAACATCCAGTGGCTTGGAAAGATGACTTCCGATGGGCTGGGCTCCTGCAGCATCAAGCAAGAGGTGGAGGAAAAGGAGAATCGTCACCTGGAGCAGAGTCAGGCTAAGGTGAACTGTTCCGTTACTCACTAGGGTGAATGGCCAATGCGGGGAATTTCTAGGAAGGGAAATAGATCAAGTGGCCCATGGAGCAGAATTTCCAGGTTCACTTAATGTGATTCTATGTAGTCTGGAACTCCCTCTCTGCCTGGAGTCTTGTGAAATTTCCTCATCTGTGAAATTTCCTCGAGGGCAGATTCCTTCCTCTGGCTCACCCTGTATCCCACCAGCACTGGGTTTTAGTACTCGGCCCTTAGAAGGTAGTGGGTAGGTAATCAGGAAATAATGAAGAGGTCTTAATTTGGAAAGCCACTTGAACTTTAAAGAGGCACCCCAACAGTATGAAAGGAATACAGCATTTCCTAACAAGTTTTATTACAAAATATATTAAAACGTGGAGTTCCCATTGTGGCTCAGCAGGTTAAGAACCTGACTAGGGTGTTCCTGTCATGGCACAGCGGCAGTGAATCTGACTAGGAACCATGAGGTTGCAGGTTTGATCCCTGGCCTCGCTCAGTGGGTTAAGGATCTGGTGTTGCCATGAGCAGTGGTGTAGGTCACAGACACAGCTTGGATCTGGCGTTGCTGTGGCTGGAAGCTGTAGCTCTGATTCGACCCCTAGCCTGGGAACCTCCATGTGCTGAGGGTGTGGCCCTGAAAAAAACAACCTGACTAGTATCCATGAGGATGAGAGTTTGATCCCTGGCTTCATTTAGTGGGTTAAGGATCCAGCATTGCTACATGCTGCAGTGTAGGTCGCCTATGTGGCTAGGATCTAACATTGCTGTGGCTGTGGCCTAGGCCAGCAGATGCAGCTCCAATTCAACCCCTAGCTCCAGGAACTTCCATATGCCGCAGGTGCGGCCCTAAAACAGGAAGAAGAAAAAAAAAAAAAAAAAGATATATTAATAGCAAATAAAATGAATTAGATGTGAATTTTATTTATTTATCTTTTTGTCTTTTCAGTGCCACACCCTTGACATAGGGAGGTTCCCCAGGCCAGGGGTCTAATAGGAGCTTTATCCGCCAGATCTGAGCCACGTCTACAACCTACACCACAGCTTATGGCAACACCGGATCCTAACCCACTGAGTGAGCCCAGGGATCCAACCTACAACTTCATGGTTCCTAGTCAGATTCATTTCCACTGCTCCACAGCAGGAACTCCCTAGGTGTGAATTTGAAATACCTCTCCAGCAATCAAAATTGATTTGACCCATTTGTGTGGCCTGGGGTGGTTTTTCACAGTTGCCGTACCTAGATCCTTTTGTATATATACTCTTTAGTCCACATTTAACAACCTTTATTTATTTATTTATTTTAGGGTCGTACTCACGGCACATGGAGGTTCCCAGGCTAGGGGTTGAATCAGAGCTACAGCTGCTAGCCTACGCCATAGCCATAGCAACACGGGATCTGAGTCGCATCAGTGATCTATACCACAGCTGACGGCAATGCCGGATCCTTAACCCACTGATCAAGGCCAGAGTCCTCATGGATACCAGTTGGGCTTGTTACCACTGAGCCACAGGGGGAACTCCTTAACCTTTAGAAGTGAAAATTTACATGCATATGTACAGCTGAAAATTGAGCTGTTCATGTGAAATGTGTACTTTATAAAGTTATGGCTCAATTTTTTTAAATGCGAATAATCAGATTTTTGCCTAAGACTAGGCTAGATGTGTGCTTAGCAGACATGTGAGAGTCCCATACTCTTGAGATTATTTTTTCATACAGATATTGAAAGGAGATGGATTTATTCGCATCACACCGGGATGCACTTGGCCTGAGTAGGTCAGACTAAGACCCAGGTCCCTCAACACTCAGGTCTAAAAAATGGGTATTGGGAGTTCCCATCTTTGCACAGTGGTTAACGAATCCATGAGGTTGTGTGTTCGGTCCCTGGCCTTGCTCAGTGGGTTGATGATCCGGCATTGCCGTGAGCTGTGGTGTAGGTTGCAGACGCGGCTCAGATCCCGAGTTGCTGTGGCTCTGGTGTAGGCCGGTGGCTACAGCTCCAATTAGACCCCTAGCCTGGGAACCTCCATATGCCGCGGGAAGCAGCCCTAGAAAAGTCAAAAAGACAAAAAAAATTTTTTTTAATTAAAAATAGGTATTGTTTTAGCATAAAATCAGTGCTTTAAGAGTCATAATATATACCCAGGCTTTCCTGAGAGGTTTCAGCTAAGGAAGACTGGACTTCTGCTTTTTTTTGGTGGGGGGGGCTTCTGCTTATGATTGAGCAATATCTTCAACACAATGACTGATGATGGAGAAGTGGTTCTGTGTTATCTGGAGCCTGGATTAGATCATCTCAAAGATCATTCCTAATCCTACAGTTTTATTCTATGAAATAGTGGTCTCAGATGAGTTTGTATCTAGTATGATTCTGTGGGATAAAAGGTTTCTCTAGAGGATGCTTTGTGGAGGGAGGGGGGTCTTATGAACTCTTCCATGTCATTGCCTTTTCTCTTTCCCTTTGGATTCTCAGGACCCTCAGGTTGAGGGGCCCCCAGGGACATCGGCCTCCTGGCCACACTCTGCGTCGGAGCGGCCACCATACTCTTACATGGCCATGATACAGTTTGCTATCAACAGCACAGAGAGGAAGCGCATGACCCTGAAAGACATCTATACTTGGATCGAGGACCACTTCCCCTATTTTAAGCACATTGCCAAGCCAGGCTGGAAGGTACCGTGTCCCCTAACAACCCAAGACAAGGTCCCTCCAGCCCGACAGTTTGTGTACCCAGAAGTGCAGAGTTTGTGTGTCCAGTGCAGGAGGGGGTGGGGAGTAGTTAAATGCAAAGGATGCTAGAACCATAAACAATTGTATCTTCTTTTTTTTCTTTTTTTTTTGTCTTTTTAGGGCCATACCCGGGGCATGTGGAGGCTCCCCAGGCTAGGGGTCAAATCAGAACTACACCTGCCAGCCTACACCACAGCCACAGCAACGCCAGGTCCAAACCACGTCTGCGACCTACACCACAGTTCATGGCAACGCCGGATCCTTAACCCACTAATTGAGGCCAGGGATCAAACCCGAAACTTTATGGTTCCTAGCCGGATTCGGTTCCACTGCGCCAAAAAGGGAACGCCAACAATTGTATCTTTTGAGCTGTGACTTGATCCTGATGAATCCAGGCAAAATCATCAATAAGATCCCTACGACCACTTCATCTGTCCCTGCCTTGGATTAATAGAGGCTCTTCAGTGCAGCACCAAAAGCCCACTTCTGTGCTGCATTGAACAGCTGCTGGAATGACTAAGTAGCTGCTTTGGAAAAGGTATTAAGGAAAAAAACAAAACAAAAATGTCATCCAAGATTCACCCCTAGGAGTTCTTCTGTGGCGCAGCGGGTTAAGGATCTGGTGTTGTCGCTGCAGCGGCTTGGGGCACCATCCCTGGCCTAGGCACTTCCACATGCCATGGGCACAGCAAGAAATAAAAACAAAATAAACAAACAAACCAACCAAGATTCATGTCCTATAAAGTCATATCTCTTTTCTAGAAGACAGGGATCTTCTCTTCCTCGTGTTCACGGGAATAGCGAACTGCCTGGCAGCATCAGGACTCAGAGCCACAGCTTAGGTCTCCCGACAGATACTCAACCCCAGGCCAAGGGGGCTTTTGGAGCGTTCTTCCCACAGCAGAAGTCTTACTTCACAGTCTCACCTCAACTAAACTTCCCAGCTTCCTAACTTCTTCACCCGTCTCTCGCTACTGACTACTGCTTGGCAGCCGCACTTCTCTCTCCCAGCCCTGGCAGCTGTCCGGGTCTCTGCTTTCTCTCCAGCCCAGGAATGGCCCCAGCCTCCGTCCCTGCTGGATAAATGGGCCTGTGGCTCAGGTGGCCGGCTCTGCCGAGCAGAGTGTCTGGAGAGAGAGCTGCCAGGAGGCAAGCTTACAAGGACCCAGAACCTGGGGCTGATTTTCTCGGGCACATCGGAGGCGATGTTTCCAAAGCCAAGAGTCGCTGATAAGTGGTGTCCTCGCCTTTCAGAATTCCATTCGCCACAACCTCTCTCTCCACGACATGTTTGTCCGTGAGACGTCCGCCAACGGCAAGGTCTCCTTCTGGACCATTCACCCCAGTGCCAACCGCTACTTGACGCTGGACCAGGTGTTTAAGGTGAGTGTCCTGATTTTGTCCAAATAGGGCCTTAATTTGGGGTCGTGAGCCGTCTCAGAAGGTTACACGTCCTTCTTGGAGTGATCTCATCTGATCCGGACAGGGTTGAGGTCGGCCAGCCCTTGAGTGGTGACATACTTCTCGGCCAGACCAGGCCCCAGAGGAGAGGGTGCGCTGATCTAGACAGAGGGCCTCCGGGGGACAGGTTGCCCTCACTGCCCTGTGATAAGAACTGCCTGGAACACTTGTTAAAATACAACTTCCCAGGCCCATCTCTTGGGGCCTCTGATGCAGTAAGACTGGGCTGGGCCTAGGAATATTTTTAGCAAAGGTCTCAAGTGATTCTTACAAAGAAAGTCTGGGAAATCTGGCTTTCAAAAAGCCCTTCTTTCTCATACAAAAGAATGAAATGATGCCATTTGCAGTAACATGGATGCAACTAGAGATTCTCATACTAAGTGAGGTCAGAGAAAGACAAATACCATAGGATATCACGTCTATGTAGAATCTAAATTATGACACAGATGAACTTATCTATGAAACAGAAACAGACTCACAAAGAGAACAGACTTATGGTTGCCAATAGGGAGGGAAGGATTGAGAGTTTGGGATTAGCAGAGGCAAACTAGTATGGATCAGATGGATAAACAACAAGATCCTACCATATAGAACAGGAGACTGTGTTCCATCTCCTGTGATAAACCGTAACGGAAAAGAATATATGGCGTTCCCGTCGTGGCTTAGTGGAAGTGAATCTGACTAGCATCCAAGAGGATGCAGGTTTGGTCCCTGGCCTCGCTCAGTGGGTTAAGGATCCGGCGTTGCTGTGAGCTGCAGTGTAGGTTGCAGATGTGGGTCAGCTCCAGCCTGGCTGTGGCGCAGGCCAGCAGTTACAGCTCTGATTTGACCCCTAGCCTAGGAACCTCCATATGCCATAGGTGCAGCCCTAAAAAAAAGAAAAAGAATATGTGTGTATGTATGGCTGAGTCACAATTTTGCTATACAGCAAAAATTAGCACAACATTGTAAATCAACTGCACTTCAATGAAATTTTTTAAAAAAATAAAATTAAAGTAAAAAGGCCTTCTTTAGGCTGGAGAGCAGAACAGAGCTACCAGAATCTCTTTTCCAAAGCTACTGCATTAGGATTTCAGGGTGCCAGTGCTTCTGGGGGGGACCGTTGTCAGGGTGACCCTGACCACCATCAGCAGTAGGTGCCTGCCCAGTCTGGTCAAGTTGACTGCACTGGTAGTAACTGCGTCTCATTTCTCTCCTGCGATGCCTGACCGTCACCAGCCACTGGACCCAGGGTCTCCACAGTCGCCCAAGCACTTGGAATCAGTAAGATTCTTTCCCTCCGGCTCGGGAGCTCAGCCTGGTTTCCCTTCCACGCTCAGCATGGCTTCAGTGACAGGGACGAGACATCAAGCAGGGGAAGGGAGCCTGCAGCCATGCACCTGCCAGCCCTGAACAGGAGTGGTGACACTGGTGGCCGCCACCTCTCTCAGAGTTCGGACTCCTGTGTGCCCTCCTCCCCCTGCCACAGCTCCTGCAGGTGCCCTGAAGCAGAGCAGGCCGTGGCAGGGGGACACCAGGGCGTGGCACAGGCCTGGTGGGTGGCATGTGCTCTCTCCTCTCCCTGGCTCTCTGTCCCTCCTCGAGCTCCACGCTTGCCGCCCTGGGAATGAGGACACCTGCATGAGGTGGTAGGAGGACCGCCCACCTCCCTCCTCGGGTCTGCTGCCACCTCCCCACAAGCAGAAATTGTACTGGAGCCGCTGGTGGGGTTTCCCTCCTTCATCCCCCACCTTGCTCAGCAGAGTCTCTTTCTCTCCCTCTGCCCCAAACAGCAGCAGAAACGACCCAACCCTGAGCTCCGCCGGAACATGAGCATCAAAACCGAACTCCCCTTGGGCGCACGTAAGTATGGGGGAGGCCTGGTCTGGGGGCCACGCCTCTAGGGGGTCGGACCCAGGGATCTGAGCTGGGGAAGAAGAGCCAGGATCCCGGACTACACCTCCAACCCCTCCTTTTTGTTCCTAGGGCGGAAGATGAAGCCACTGCTGCCTCGGGTTAGCTCGTACCTGGTGCCCATCCAGTTCCCCGTGAACCAGGCCCTGGTGCTGCAGCCCTCAGTCAAGGTGCCACTTCCCCTGGCAGCCTCACTCATGAGCTCAGAGCTTGCCCGCCACAGCAAGCGAGTCCGCATTGCCCCCAAGGTCAGTGCTTCTGGTTTCCTCAGAGGAGACCTGCAATTACAGGTGTTGGACCTGCAGCCTGCAAAGCATTCTGCTAAGTGTCCCTGGAGAAGCTTATAAATCCAGTTGGATAAACAAGGTTTAAATACGTAGGAAAATTCAATAGCATTATAAACTAACTAGGGAAAGTTCCCCTGTGGTGCAGCGGTTTAAAGATCAGGTGTTGCCACGGCTGTGGTTCAGGTTGCAACTACAGCCCGGGTTGCATCCCTAGCCCGGGAACTTTCATATGCCATAGGCACAGCCAAAAAAAACCCCAAAAAAACCCAAAATAAGAAAAAAAGAGCTAACTGGGAACTTGTTAAACAATGTAAACGGTGTTGGAAGGCCCATAAATGCCTGATGAGTTTGTGAGAATTCTGATAAGGGTGATTATAACAGATGCGCTGAGATGTTCTCGAGGATTCACAAGGGAAGTAGGCTTGAGGGAGTAGATTTGGGGGGAGTTGCAGTTGTGGCGCAGCAGAAAGAAATCCAACTAGTATCCATGAGGATGTGGGTTCAATCCCTGGCCCGTCGGGGGATCTGGCGTTGCCGTGAGCTGTGGCGTAGGCTGACAGCTGTAGCCCCATTCCACCCCCTAGCCCGGGAACTTCCATATGCCATGGCCGCAGCCCTGAAAAGGAAAAATAAATACATACATATATATATGCATAAATAAGAGGAAGTAGATTTGGGTAAGCAGACAGGTGTGGAGAGGGAGGATGATTGGGTCGGTCGAGCTCTAGGTTTCTCCACCTCCCTTTGGCGGACAGGGAGGGCTGCGGAATTCTTTGCTGGGAGTGGAGGGGTGCCATCCTGGGCCCTGAAGGATGTTTAGCTGCATCCCTCGTCTCCCTCCCTAGACAGCAGGACCACCCCCTGGAATGACAATTAAAACTATCTCCAGATGTCTCACTGGGGGAAGCTGCTCCTGGCTGAGCATCAGGGGTGTAGCCGGAGGGGCGAGGATAATGTTAAGCCCACATCGTGATGTAGAGAAGGACCCATGAGCACAAAGTGACCTGTGACAAGTAGAGGAAGGGCTTCTTGGCCGCTTTCCAGGAGATGGACATGGCAGGGGCTCTGGGAGGAGAGACTTGGGTTTGCTTTTGTTTTTTCCTGAAAGAAAAATAGTTTTGGAATTTCCTGATGGCTCGGCAAGCTAAGGATTCAGTGCTGTCACTGCTGTGGCTCTGGTTATACTGTGATTCGGGTTCAATCCCTGGCCCGGGAACTTCTGCAGGCCACAGGCGTGGCCCCACCCCCCAAAAATAGAAGAAAATATATGTTATAAATATATATATTTAAATGAATATATAAATAAATAAATGTACATAAAAGTATGCACGCCACATATAATTTCACATAAATGCATTAATGTGATTGTATCCTGAATACTGTTTTTGTTTTGAAGGCAGTCTTTTCTTTCTCCTTTTCTTCTGTTTGCCTCCCCTTCTCTCCCCTCCTCTCCCCTCCACCCACGTCACCCTTGCTCCTTGTGATAACCCATGCTGACAATTTAGCATGCTTTCTTCCATGATTTGCCCATGCTCTCTCTTTTTTTTTTTTTTTTTTTTTTTTTTTTGTCTTTTTGCTATTTCTTGGGCCGCTCCTGTGGCATATGGAGGTTCCCAGGCTAGGGGATGAATCGGAGCTGTAGCTGCCAGCCTACGCCAGAGCCACAGCAACGCAGGATCCGAGCTGAGTCTGCAACCTACACCACAGCTCACGGCAACGCCGGATCCTTAACCCACTGAGCAAGGGCAGGAACCGAACCCGCAACCTCATGGTTCCTAGTCGGATTCATTAACCACTGCACCACGATGGGAACTCCTGCCCATGCTCTTAATCTGCATACACAGATCACCAAAACCATTTTATACATGAACACAGACTACACCCAGAAAGCTGAAAATGGGATCATATTACACACACTTAGCCCCACAGAAATTCTTCCAAGTCACTTGGCATGCTCTAATTCGTTATTTTATAAGAGCCACACATGAGTTCTCGTCGTGGCGCAGTGGAAACGAATCCGACTAGGAACCATGAGGTGGCGGGTTCGGTCCCTGCCCGTGCTCAGTGGGTTAACGATCCGGCGTTGCCGTGAGCTGTGGTATAGGTCGCAGATGTGGCTCAGATCCTGCGTTGCTGTGGCTGTGGTGTAGGCCAGCAACTAGAGCTCTGATTAGACCCCTAGCCTAGGAACCTCCATATACCAAGGGTGTGGGCCTCGAAAGACAAAAAGACAAAAAAAATAAATAAATAAAAATAAAAAATAGCCACACAATATTCCATGGTGTGGCTCTGCCATAAATTTTCCAACTATTCCATTATTTATGGACACATCTTATTTCTAGTGTTTTTGCCCTGTGACCAACATTACAATAAATACCTTTGCAAGTATCTTTCCTACTAGTGCTCTTATTTCCAAGAAATAGGGAACCAGACATGAGATGGCTGAGTGGACAGATATTTATTTATTTATCCATTAAAGTACAGTTGATTTGCAATTTTGTGCCAGTTTCTGCTGTACAGCAAAGTGACCCAGTCATACATATACATATATACACATACATATACTTTTTCTTATATTATCTTCCATCATGTTCTGTCACAAGTAATTGCATATAGTTTCCTGTGCTATACAGCAAGACCTCATTGCTTATCCACTGTAAATGTAAGTTTGCCTCCCACTCCCTCCCACTCCCTCCCACTCCCTCCCACTCCCCCTTGGCAACCACTAGTCTGTTCTTCATGTCTGTGAGTCTGTTTCTGTTCTGCAGATAGGTTCATTGCTCACATTTTAGATTCCACATATAAGTGATATCATATGGTATTTGTCTTTCTCTTTCCGACTTACTTCACTTAGTATGAGAATCTCTAGTTGCACCCATGTTGCTGCAAATGGCATTACTTTGTTTTTTTATGGCTGAGTAGTTGAGTGGACAGGTATTTCAAATTTTATTAAATATTGCAAGATTGGCTTCCAGAAAAATCTGTGATAATTTACATATGCACCAGTAAGACCTATATTTGTAATTGGTACAGTCAGTCTTTAAAATATTTGCCCATCTCAGAGTTCCCATAGTGGCGCAGTGGTTAATGAATCCGACTAGGAACCATGAGGTTGCAGGTTCAATCCCTGGCCTTGCTCAGTGGGTTAAGGATCCGGCGTTGCCATGAGCTGTGGTATAGGTTGCAGACGCGGCTCGGATCCCGCGTTGCTGTGGCTCTGGCGTAGGTCGGAGGCTGCAGCTCCAATTCAACCCCTAGCCTGGGAACCTCCATATGCCGCGGGAGCAGCCCTAGAAAAGGCAAAGAAAAAAAAGAAAAAGAAAAAGGCAAAAAGACCAAAAAAATTTAAAAATATTTGTACATCTCCATGTATAAAGGGTACTTCCTTGTTTCCTTTCACCTTTCTTTGCTTATCAACCACGTTTGGTCGCTTGAAATTGTTCCCTGTGAAACGTTTACTTAGGGACATAGCCCATCTTCCTATAGGGTTTTGTTAATCATTTGTGAGAATTCTTTGTTATTAAAATATTAACCTGTCTTTTATGCCAAAGATTTTTTTTTTTTTTTTTTTTTCTTTTTAGGGCTGCACCTGTGGCATATGGAGATTCCCAGGCTAGAGGTCGAATGGGAGCCTATGCCAGAGGCACAGCGACACGGGATCTGACCGGCGTCTGCAACCTACACCAGAGCTCACAGCAACGGATCCTTGACCCATTGATCAAGGCCAGGGATTAAACCTGCAAGCTCATGGTTCCTAGTCAGATTTGTTTCCGCTGAGCCGCAACAGGAACTCCTATGCCAAAGATATTTTTTACTTCATTGTTTGCTTCTTTGTTTACGGTATCTCTTGCTGCAGTCAGACTTTAAAGTTGAATGTAGTCACATATGTCTCTCTTCTCTTTTGCAGCTTCTGGGTTTCCAGTCTTGGTTAAGAAGGTCACCCCCACCCTCAGATTGTGCATGTAGTCTGCTAGATTCTCTTTCAGGATTTGTATGGTTTTCTCTGTTGAAGACTTTGTGTCCAGTATGAAACATCAATTTTTTTTTTTTTTTTCTTTTTTTGGCTGCCTCACGGTATATGGAGTTCCCGGGGGCCAGGGGTGAGATCCAAGCCATAGTTGTGACCTATGCAGCAGCTGAGGTAACACAGGATCCCTAACCCACTGTGCCAGGGCAGGGATCGAACCTGCATCCCAGTGTTCCAGAGACGACACCGATCCCGTTGCACCATAGTGGGAAATCCCAGGCATCCCATCTTATTTTCTCTCAGATGGATGCTAATTATGCCGACACCATATTAAATGCTCCATCTCCCCCCCTCCCCAGAACCAAGCTACCACCTTCATCACATAGTCTCATATTTAATAGTTTTTAAAACTTCAAAAAGGCAAAAGAGGTTGGGTACCAGCACATCGCTCATCTTAGTCATGACCTTGTGTCCTCCCTGGTGCCTGCTTTGCATCTAGGGCCTCCCCTTCACCTTCTCCTGCTTCTTTCAGGTGCTGCTGGCGGACGAAGGCATTGCCCCCCTGCCCACGGCAGGACCGGTGAAAGAGGAGAAACTCCTGCTGGGAGAAGGGCTGTCTCCCCTGCTGCCAGTCCAGGGCATCAAGGAGGAGGAAATCCTGCCTGGAGAGGAAGCACCACACTTGGGGAGGCCCATCAAGGTCGAGAGCCCGCCCCTGGAGGAGTGGCCCTCGCCCTGTCCGTCTGTCAAGGAGGAATTGTCCCAGTCCTGGGAGGATTCATCCCACTCTCCCACCCCTCGGCCCAGGAAGGCCCATGGTGGGCACAAGTCCCCTGCCCGCTGCGTCTCTGACATGCTTGTGATTAAACGAAGGGAGAGGAGGGAAATGAGCCGGTCTCGAAGGAAACAGCACCTCCTGCCCCCATGTCTGGACGAGCCCGAGCTGCTCTTCGCTGAGGGCCCCGGGCCTTCCCGGCCAGCCACAGACCTCGCCCTCCCTGCAGTGTCCACGCGGCCTGCCTCCCAGCTCAGCTGCTCCCAGGAGGAGGGCGGACCTTTCAAGACACCCGTTAAGGAGACTCTGCCCATCTCCTCCACCCCGAGCAAATCTGTCCTCCCCATGAGCCCTGAATCCTGGAGGCTCACACCGCCAGCCAAAGTTGGGGGGCTCGATTTCAGCCCAGTACGAACCCCCCAGGGTGCCTTGGGTCCCCTGCCTGACGCCCTGGAGCTGACGGATCTTGGCACCACCCCGATGAAAAGTGTCCCCCTCTTTGACTCACCCCGAGAGCTCCTCAATTCCGAGCCCTTCGACCTCACCTCTGACCCCTTCAGCAGCTGTTCCCCCTCAGATATGGAAGTCCCCAAGCCAGGCTCCCCTGAGCCGCAGGTGGCCAGCCTCTCAGCCAACCGCTCTCTGACCGAAGGCCTGGTCCTAGACACGATGAATGACAGCCTCAGCAGGATCCTGCTGGACATCAGCTTCCCTGGCCTGGAGGAGGACCCGCTGGGCCCGGACGGCATCAGCTGGGCTCACTTCATTCCCGACCTGCGGTAGAGACGGGACCTTGCCCTTGCCACTCAGCTGTCTGAGCTCCCAGCGCTCGTGTGGCTGGCCTTCCAAGCGCTCTTGAGTGAGGACAGCAGGCAGGGGCCATCCGCTCCTCAAGCCCTACCTGGCCTGGCAATGCCAAGGCAGGTGTCACGCTGTAGCCACCCTGGGCCTTCCCCAGGCAGCCGGTTTCTGTGCCACTTGCTCCCCGATAGAATCTGATCCCTCGCTCCCTACTGGGAGCTGATGATGGGAACAGCAAAAACAAGGGTGAAAAAAGTGGGAGCCCCCAGACTGTTTGCATCTGTGCCCTGCAGCCTCCCACATCCCTGCTCCCTTCAGGGTGGCCCTGTAAATAGTATATATCCTCCAAATTATCCTCTAATTATAAATGTAAGCCTCTCTCCTTAGATCACTATCTAGACTGCCAGAAGTGGGGAGGGTGACGAGGGGGGTCACTTTGCTTCTGGCTCCTGGATGAGGGAGAGCCTGTAGCACCTCGTTCCTTCCAGGCCCAGGCACCTCCCTTGAGGGTTCCTCACTGTGGGCGCCCACACGAGTGGGTCTGCTTGCCCCAGCCCCTGTTACTGCCCTGCCCTCCCACCTCCCCGTGTTTCCAAGTCAGCTTTCTTGCAAGAAGAAATCCTGCTTAAAAAAAAAAAGGTCTCATTATGGGTAAAGAGGTGAATGGGGGTGGGAAGTAGAGGCATCTGGAGCAGCATGGGTGCCCAGATGTGCCTGAGAGACGTTTCTCTGATAAGGTCCCTAATCATGCCAGAGAGACGCATTCGGAGGTGGGAGGGCCAACCTGCTGCACGCACAGGAGGGAGGGCCTGCACTGCAGCTTTGCCTGGCTGACGGCGAGCACGCAACCCAGAACACTACTGTAACTACCTACTCAATAAAACCTGGGGTGAACATGCTGTCTGGCGTGCTGGCGGCTGGGTCCTATGGCATAGGCGGTCAGGAAGGAAAGTGGATGACAGGGAAGAGGCAAGGAGCCCTGGGAGGAGAGTCAGAGGGCTTCAGCTGGGCCACCCACCTGCCCTGGCACCTTCTAATACAGCAGCTTTTCAGATGCTGGTCCTGCACACCCGACCTCTTCTGGGGACCTCTGAACCTGCTGGTTAATGTAGGCCTTTCAGAGCTCCTCGGAAAGAGGAGGGCCTACCCAGGCAGCCCCCCAGGATTAGGTAAGGATGGGTCCAGTTAAAGGTGCTGCATCATCACCCCCAACCTGAGACCTGGAAGCGGCCTACCCTGCTTTCCTCCCCCTGCCTTCCTGGCTAATCCCTCCCCAGAAGCAGCTTCTATTATGAGTCCTACCCGCTGCCTGCCTCACCTGAGAGGCAACTGGGTCCCAAGGGACTGGCAAGTCCTCCCAGGGAGAGGTAAGGGCCTCCTCCGTGTCACCACCCAGGAAGCATCACCATGGCAACCTCAGCAGCAAACAATGCTACCAAGAAGATCTTCCCTACAAAGCTGCCCCTCCTGCAGGGAGGCCCAGAAGAATGACCAGCAACCTGCAAAGATCGCCCAGAGGGCAGAGTGACCCATCCCGAGTCAGAGAACCATTCCTGAAGGTAGGGGGCAGGGCTGCATCTCTGCAGCCTACCTTTCTGCACCTGGCTGAGCAGTGGACTATTCCTCCACCCGCCCCCGGGTGCCATGCTTTCTCCCAGGCCTCAGGGCTCTTGGCCCATGAACCTGCCATCCTCCTCCTCTCTTCATCTTGGGATCCTGTGAACACAGAGCTCAGGACAGAGAAGGAGAGAGGTGTCTGGTTATGACATCTCCCAGCCCCACCCCCTGGGGTGCTCCTGTAGGAATGACTTAGGAGACGGGGCCCCAGGAAACAGGGTGAGTTTTCAGAATCAGAAAATTCCCAGGGGCAGGGGGTAGGGAGAGGCGTTTTGGAAAAGCAGAGTGTCCTGAGTAGCACAGGCTGAGTCCTTGCTCTGCTGCTCACTGAGTCAGTGCCATGGACAAGTTATTCCCCTCATGTGCCTTGCTTTTTGCATCTCTGAGATGAAACAGTAACCACGCTTGCTCTCAGGTTGTGAGGGTTAAATGAGACACAGATCAATACTTAGTGACATGTCAAATACACATTGACCACTGTTTATTTCATGGGGAGTCCAGGACATGTGAAAGGGAAGGAGCCCAATCTAGATGCTTCCACACTTGCTTGTACTGTAATGAAAAGTGAAGAATGGTGGCATTCCCGTCATGGCACAGCAGAAACGAATCCAACTAGGAATGATGAGGTTTCAGGTTTGATCCCTGGCCTCAATCAGTGGGTTAAGTATCTGGCATTGCCATGAGCTGTGGTGTAGGTCGTACATGCAGCTCAGATCTGGCATTGCTGTGGCTGTGGCATAGGCCAGTAGCTGTAGCTCTAATTAGACTCCTAGCCTGGGAGCCTTCGTATGCGGCAGGTGCAGCCCTCAAAAGACAAAAAGACAAAAAAAAAGTGAGGGATGGGTGGAACGGGGACAACAAGCACTGGCCCCATTCTCTGGAGGATTTCCCTTCTACACTTGGCTTAGTAAGGGTGGTTTCCTCTCCTTTCCCGGCGAGGACCACCAGACCCCGGGCAGGAATGGGGGCCCTGGGATGGGCGGGTGGGTGAAGCCAGAGTGAGGAGTGGGAAAATGTCATTTGAGGAAAGAGGCCGGCAAATCAAAACCCAAACCCGATAGACGGAAAGAGAACAAACAACGAGAATCCGTGAGAATGAAACAGCAGCCACGTGCTCCGAGGGCCAGGCGAGAGCAGAGGCACTGGCAGGGCCACTCGGTCCGGATGAGAAGGCGGGTCTGAAGGAGGCTGGCAGCTTGCCTTCCCGGGAGGAGAGGCAGAGTGGCCCCCAGACTCCCTTGTCTCTCCCCAGATGGTCCATGCCCAGGAGACCCTCCCGATTCACCGCACGTGGGCTCAACGCGAATTCCTCCTCCCCAGCGAGTCCTCGGAGCTGCCCGGCTTCACCCGGCAAGCCTACCATCAGCTGGCCCTGAAGATGCCACCCTGCACGGACACAAAGGTCAAGGTGCGTCAGCGCCTAGCCGGCCCTTGGAAGAACGCGGCCCAGCACACCTGGGGCTTCCACACGTGGCTGGACGTGGGGCGTCTGCCCGCCACCTTCCCCACCAGGCCCGACAGGCCCTATGACAGCAACGTCTGGCGCTGGCTGACCAACTCCAGGGCCCACCGCCTCCCCCCGGCAGAGCCCCCCGTGCCCCCTCCCTCCCGGATGGGTCCAAACAGCTTTCTGAGCTTCATCTGCTCTACACCTATCTTCCTGGACGCCAACAGGAAGAACCAGGTGATTCTCAGGACGATGAAGGAGCTGAAAGAGGTGGAGAAGCTCAAGCTGAGGAGCAAGGCGAGGGCGCCTCCCCTCGACGCCCACGGCAACATCCTGACCCCAAAGAACTTCAGGAAGTAAGAGGACTCCTTCCTCCGGGAGCCCACCCGCCACCCGTGTCCAGGTGACACTCCCCACCCCCCGCCGCCCGGGCCCTGCACTCCAATTCCTCCTTCTGACGTCTAAGGGGCATGTTACCCTCCCTCCTCCGATCATCTGAAAACCAAATTCTGTTCAAATGTAGCTGGAAGGAAGGGATGGAGGTAAGGCGAGGACAGCAGGAGAGCGGCTTGGTTATTTTTTGAAAATGTGGGCAATACCTAACACCTGCTGGGCCTGGGGGATACAGAGAAATGTCCTTCTGTCCCTGCCCTCAAGGAGCTTGGGAAAGGCAGATACCTACACACACGTGTGGAAAGACAGCCATCAGTACAAGCCCACGCGTGCTAAGTACCCAGAGTGAGGGACAGACAGCGGGTGTTGTAAGGACGTCAATTGTTATTATTATTTTTTGGCTGCCCCCACCACATGCAGAAGTTCCCGGGCCAGGGATTGAACCTGAGCCACAGCAGTGACAATGCCAGATCCTTAATCAGCTGTGCCACCAGGGAACTCCAGGATGTCAACTATTAATAGAAAGAGTTGAGAGCTGGAGGCAGAAGCTTGGCTTAAAGTCCAGACTGTGTCATGTCGGCAAATGGCTTGGTGTTTCCTGACTCAGTTCCACAGCTGATAAAAGGTGGCGGGTAGATGCCGTGCCTGCATCAATGCTTAAAGATAACGTGGGTGAATGGATAGAAATTCGGAAGAGGGAGGGGTAGGTGTAGACTGCAGCATCCCCCAGGAAGGCTTGGCGAGGAAACGGGCTGAAGGCTGGAAGGGAGAAAGGCTGCAGAAAGGTGAAGAGGAGGAGCTGGAGGGTGTGAGTGGAGACAGGGGTGTGAGCAGGTGTCTGCGAGCCACACAGCCGTCCCTCCCTGCCCATCCACACGGCTCCAGTCTAGGCGCCAGGCAGGGGTGGGGGGATAGCGAGAGAGGAATACCAGCTCCACGGCCACTGACAGAAGCCCTGAGGGCTTGAAGGGGGAGGCTGCGGGGGTGTTCAATCTTTCAAAGAAAAGGCCAAGAGCTGGTGAATTTGAGAGGTTGTCACCGCCCTGGCTTCTCTCCGCTGTCCTCACAATGCAGCCCACCAATTGCTGCTCCAGTTGACAGATGTGAGGAACATTTAGGTCATGGCTCAGAAACCTCACAGCCAGACGGTTCTCATCACTTTACCATGTGACCCAATCCTCCCACTACTCCTCGAATAGAAACTAGTCTCTTCTTGGAGTTCCCGTTGTGGCGCAGTGGTTAACGAATCCGACTAGGAACCATGAGGTTGCGGGTTCGGTTCCTGCCCTTGCTCAGTGGGTGAACGATCCGACGTTGCCGTGAGCTGTGGTGTAGGTTGCAGACGCGGCTCGGATCCTGCGTTGCTTTGGCTCTGGCGTAGGCCAGTGGCTACAGCTCCGATTCAACCCCTAGCCTGGGAACCTCCATATGCTGCGGGAGCGGCCCAAAGAAATAGCAAAAAGACAAAAAAAAAAGAAAAAAAAGAAATTAGTCTCTTCAACCCCCTTTGAGAGACAGGGCCTCTGAAATACAGAGCGGTCAGGTGTCTTGCCCAAGTTGCACAGCCAGTAAAGGCAGAGCTGAGATTCGAATCCAGAGGGCACCAACTCCGGAGCTGCGTTCTCCACCACCACGCTCCACTTCCCCTCCTGTCTGACTGGGGACCAGCCAAGTTCACAGTTGCTTCTCACAGAATGTTCTGTGAAGGCAGCAGGAGAGAAACACAACTAGTACCCACAAAAACCTTGCCACAGTGCTTGGCACACAGTAAATGTGTGTCATGGCAGAAGCAGCTGGACAAGACTGGACTCTGCCTAGCTCCGTCACCACTGGCCACTCGACCTCAATGTTCTGAAATTCCTTGAGCCTCACTTTCTTCAGGTGTGTGTTGACGTGGTTGGTATCAGGTGGGGGTGTCCGGAGACAAAAAGTCACGGTGGCTGGCACAGAGGAGGGGCTCAATAAACCACCTCCATAGAGAAGGATCCCAGGAGTTCCTGATGTGGTGCCACAGGATCAGTTGGCCTCGTGGCCTCTTGAGAGGACCGGGACGCAGGTTCGATCCCCAGCCCAGCACAGTGGGTTAAGGATCCGATGTGGCAGCTTAGGCCTTGACTGTGGCTCAGGTCGGATCCCTGGTCCAGGAACTCCATATGCCTTGGGGTGACCGAAAATGAAAAAAGAAGAGGGAGAGAAGGACCCTGCTTTACTGGTTTGCTGCAGGCCTCGCTCCCATCCTGTAGGAGCAGGCAAGGAATGAGTCTCAGACAAGGTTCTTCTGTTCACGGAGGAGGCACCTTTGAGCTGGACCTTGAAGGGTCTGTCAAGTTCACCAGGTGGGAGCCTGAGAGAGTGAGCGGGGAGCCCCATCAGTCTTGCTGCCCCTTTGGAGCAGCTCTGAAAGGGCTTAAAATAAACCCGCCTAGACCAGTGAGACAGCATATTCTGAGCAAGAGGACCGGATGAGGTCAAGGCTTCAGGATACTCTCCATCTTCTTAAACATTTATATGAAACCCCACCGCTCTCCACGCTGGTGGAATATCAGAATCACCTGGAATGGAGTTCCCGTTGTGCTCAGCGGGTTAAGAACTCAACCAGTATCCATGAGGATGCGGGTTTGACCCCTGGCCTCGCTCAGTGTGTTAAGGATCTAGTGTTGCTGTGAGCTGTGGTGTAGGTGTCAGATAGAGCTTGGATTTGGCATTGCTGTGGCTGTGGTGTAGACCAGCAGGTGCAGCTCCTGTTCAACCTCTAGTCTGGGAACTTCCATATGCTCCAGGTGCAAGCCTAAAAAGCAGAAATAAAAAATAAAAAAAAAAGAATCACCTGGGAAAATGTTGAGGCTTGAGACCCACTAGGAGAGTCTAACTTATTGGCCTGGGGGGCAGCCTAGGCACTGGCGGGTTTTGCTTTGGTTGTTTTTTTTTTTTTTTTTTTTTTTGTCTTTTTGTCTTTGTTGTTGTTGTTGTTGCTATTTCTTGGGCCGCTCCCGCGGCATATGGAGGTTCCCAGGCTAGGGGTTGAATCGGAGCTGTAGCCACCGGCCTACGCCAGAGCCACAGCAACGCGGGATCCGAGCCGTGTCTGCAACCTACACCACAGCTCACGGCAACGCCGGATCGTTAACCCACTGAGCAAGGGCAGGGACTGAACCCGCAACCTCATGGTTCCTAGTCAGATTCGTTAACCACTGCGCCACAACAGGAACTCCTGCTTTGGGGGTTTTATTGGCCGCGGCCACAGCATGCAGAACTTCCTGGACCAGGAATTGAACTTGTGGCATAGCAATAACCTGAGCCACAGCAGTGACAACGTGGAATCCTTAATTGCTGTACCACCAGGGGGCGCCACTGGTGTTTTTGAAAAGTTGCTCGGAATGATTCTAACCTACCGACCTCTGACATTCACCAGACTCAGCAAAGAGGAATACCTGCTGAGCACATCAAACAAAGCTGCCACTATTCAACTCTATTCTGTAAAAAGTGGACTTCCCCCTGTTGAACCGAATACCGCAGGCCTGCAGAGGAGGGAGCTGTCAGACCAGTGCAGGAGGGCCACGTGTCAGCAGGAAGGGCTCTTGAACTCATCGTGGTCCCCGTGTCAAGGAGCACTGCGTTGGTGGAGGGGGTGGAGCTGGAGAACAGTGAGAACCTGGATGACTCCCTTATAAATCACACAGCCAACCAAACCGCATTATTTTACCAGCCTAATGCCAAAACACACACACAGGGAGTAGCGGCTGGGCACAGGTCAACGTTCAGGTGGGGAGAGCTGGTACGGTGCCCACAGCTCACAGCTGGCCAAAGGCACCATCTCCTTCCCCCTCTGCCACGCCCGGGTCACTCCTTTGATCTCTCTGTCCTCTCCACACCCCTCCCCCAACAGGTACCAACACATCTCAGCTGGTGGAAGGTGTGAGCCCCAGGGCCTCCAGCTCATGCCCAACCCACTCCCCAACAACTTTGCCAGGAGCTGGCCCTGCCCCAACCCGCTGCCTCATTACAGGGAGAAGGCCCTCAGGCTGGCCTTGCTGCCCAGTGCTCCTCTGAGCCAGGACCTCGTGAGGGCTTTCCAAACCCTGCTAGAGGACCGGGTGGCCTTGCCCCTCCACCATCTCTCCGGGACCCACCCTGGTGAAACCTTAGCGAGAAAGAGGAGACCTGGACACATCTAGAAGTCTCTTGGGGCCGGTGGGGATGGCGGTGGGCACACAGACCCCCCCAGGCTCCACTGTTCTCAACCAGCACGCCTTCAGCAAGAGGCCTTGGCTGCCTGAAGAACTCTGGCTTCTGCAAGATGCTTCCCACCGTCCCCCCACTTCACCTGTAGCCCAGGCTCCTGGAGACACTACTGCTACCTAGATTCTAAATTGTCCTGTCTTCCTTGGAGGACCGCCTCAGGGCAGGTGGGAGGACTGGGGAATGGTGTGGGGAGCAGCGGGGATCCAGTTCCTTGGGACAGAGGAGTGTGGAGGGAGCAGAGGTTGTGTGCGTGTGGTGGGGGGAGAGGGCTTATAAGAAAGTGGATAAGACAAAAGTTCTCTGAGTTCCTTGGTGGCTCAGTGGGTTAAGGATCCAGCGTTGTCACTGCTGTGGCTCACGTTGCTGCTGTGGCTCTTTTTGATCCCTGGCCTGGGAACTTCCATGTGCTGCAGGCTTGACTGGAACTGGTCAGGATGCAAAAGCTTCTTAGGCAAAAATAAACTCCATTCCATCCCTCCCTGGACCATTGATGTTTGGACAAAAACTGGAAGCAACTCTGCTGGGTTGCAGGCCCCACACAGGGTTTTGGGGGAGCGGAGGTCAGGCCAGGGCTGCCCTGGAGTGGGGAGAGTCAGGTCTGAGGAAGGCTGACCAGGAGGGAAGGGAGTAGAACACAGTGGAGATTCAAGGTCAGCGTGGGAGTGGTCCCCCCAGGGCATCATCTTAGGGCCTGGGCCCCCACTTCTGCTGACCCAGATACCTCAACTTTGGCTCTGGGGGGTGGGCAGAGACAAGGGGCCTCAAGTGGGCTTGCACTGAGCATGGGCCAGCTGGGTGCTGACCAGCTGGGCTGGAGAGTAGGGGGAGGGCAGCAGGAGTGGCCGGAGGGAGAGAAGTTCCAGAGTAGGACCCACCCCCCCCTTCCGCCTCTCCTGGGAATCACACCCCACCAGGGTTCCATCCCTGGGTTAACTGCTAACCCAGTTAATGGTGCCCTTTCAGCTTCCTCACCTGCACAGTGGGAGCCGCTAAGGCATAAATATTGGAATAAATAAAAGAAGCAAGTGGGAGTTCCTGTTGTGACTACGAACCATGAGGTTGTGGGTTCGATCCTTGGCCTCACTCAGTGGGTTAAAGATCTGGCATTGCCATGAGCTGTGATGTAGTTTGCAGATGCAGCTTGGATCCCACGGTGCTATGGCTGTGGCGTAGGCCGGTGGCTACAGCTCTGATTAGACCCCTAGCCTGGGAACCTCCATATGCCAAGGGAGTGGCCCCAGAAAAGAAAAAAACAAAAAAACAAAAAACAGGAGAGGGGGAGCGAGAAGGGCCAAGGCAAGGGGGAAGGTGAAACCGTCACTCAGGGGTCGAGATGTCTAGAAGGAGGTGAGCAACTTTGCCAGCTTCCCTGAGGGCACTGGCAGGGTTGAGATTGGGGTGCAGAGCCGTGGGGTGAGAGGGGCTCGCAAATGGGTGCCCTGAGTGCCAGGGAAAAAGGATGAGTAGAAAGGGGTGTGGAGTGACCCCTCACGCCATCAGCCAGATTCAGTGACTGGGAAAATCAGCTGGGGCACTCACCAAGCTGCCTAGTGTCTCAGCCCCTTAGTCACAGGGTGATAACAGCACACTTTCTGCAGCGTCCTAGGAGTCATGCTGGACAATTCAGTCCACAGACTGTGTAAGAGAGAAGACACCAAAACACACACACACACAACAAAATGCAGACTCTGCCCTTATAAAGCCTAGATTCTTGTGGGAAGATGGACAAGCAAACAACTTGAAATAGTATGAGAAGGAGTTTCCCAGTGCCTCAGTGGGTTAAGGATCTGTCGTCACCGCTGTGGTGTGGGTTTGATTCCTGGCCAGGGAACTTCTGTACCTCATGGGTGTGGCCATAAATAAATAAATAGTGTGTGTGTGCGCATGTGCACGAGACTACTCACATGTAGGTGTACCTCAGCTCCCAGGTAACCCCAAACACGTACCCAGCATTCGCTGTGTGTTAGGGGTTGAGAGCACCTCATGAATCAGCCCAGCTAATCCTCCCAATGCTCCAAAGAAGGACCCACTGGATCTTCATTTTTATTTAAAAAAAATTTTTATGGCCGTACCCACGGCATATGGAAGTTTCCAGGTTAGAGGTTGAATCACAGCTGCAGATGCTGGCCTATGCCACAGCCACAGCCAGGCCCGACTTGAGCTGCCTCTGTGACCTACACCACAGCTTGCGTCAATGCTGGATCCTCAAACCACTGAGCAAGGCCAGGGATCAAACCCATATCCTCATGGACACTAGTCGGGTTCTTAGCCTGCTCATCCACCACGGGAACTCCTAGGACCTCCATTTTAGAGACAAGTAAACAGAGGCCTCCAGAGCTCGTCACCAGCTTGCTCACGTGACTCTCATTCAAACTTCACAGCAGTTCTACAGATGATACTTTTTTTTTTTTTTTTTTTTGTCTTTTTGCAATTTCTTGGGCCGCTCCGGCGGCATATGGAGGTTCCCAGGCTAGGGGTTGAATCGGAGCTGTGGCCACTGGCCTACACCACAGCTCACAGCAACGCTGGATCCTTAACCCACTAAGCGAGGCCAGGGATTGAACCCACAACCTCATGGTTCCTAGTCGGATCGTTAACCACTGAGCCACGACGGGAACTCCAGATCATACTTTTATTTCAGTTTTACGGGTGAGGTAGTGGGTTCCAAAAGGTCAGGCCCTTCACCCAAAGTCACCCAGCTAGTGCTGGGATATATGACCAAGCTTGTCTGAGTTCAACGACCTCTGCTCTCTGCTCATAGAGACAAACACTTCATCTTCCTTTCTTTATTTTTTTGTCTTTTTTGTCACTTTGGGGCCACACTCTCGGCACGTGGAGGTTCCCAGGCTAGGAGTGGAGTTGGAGCCGTAGCCTCCGGCCTACGCCACAGTCACAGTAATGCCAGATCTGAGCCGCATCTGCAAACTACACCACAGCTCACAGCAACCTGGATCCTTAACCCACTGAGTGAGGCTAGGGATCGAACCCGTGTCCTCATGAATACTATTCGGGTTCATTAACCACTGAGCCATGATGGGAACTCCAACACTCCACCCTTCTATGCTTTGGCTTTGCTCCTGTGTTTGAAACACAAGAGAATGGTCCTAGCCTCAAATGTAAAAAGTGGTCCTGGCCTGGCTGTCTTTGGGAGATCTGCCTTTTTGGGATAGAGGTAGGCTGATGCCTGTCAAAACGGGCACCAGCCTCCTGGGAACTTTGCTGGACAGGAGAATTCTAGAAAAGCGTTTTATTCCAGTCCTGAGCAGATCTGACAGGGTTAGAGGAGAAAGCCTGAAATAGAGCTGGCTGCCCTCACCCTCCATGGGCTCAAGGGAGCTGTTTGTCAGGCTCTGAATAACCCATTCTCTGAAGAGTATTGTGGGAATTTCCTTATGTGGCAGGGCTTTAGACTGGCTGATTTCAGCTCGCTGAGTGAACCCTCCTCCCCATTCCTAACATCAGAGATAAGGAACGACACTATTTAGCCTCTTTCTTCTTAAAAAGAAAATGCGCAGATCTTTAAAGGCATGAAAGGTTATCACAGGGAAGATGAGAGCCGGCTTATCTCCACTCCTACTGGCAACACCGGATCCTTGACCCACTAAGCAAGGCCAGGGATTGAACCCACATCTTCCTGGATACTAGTTTGGTTCATTAACCACTGAGCCATGATGGGAACTCCCACCCAGTCTCTTGGGATAGAACATGATGGAAGATAACATGAGAAATAGAATGTATATATGTGTATGACTGGGTCACTATGCTGTAAAGCAGAAATTGACTCAACTATACCTGATTAAAACATATATATATATATATATTTGTCTTTCTCTCTTTTTAGAGCCGCAGCCATGGCATGTGGAGGTTCCCAGGCTAGGGGTCCAATCGGAGCTGTAGCCAATGGCCTACGCCACAGCTACAGCAACGCCAGATTCAAGCCACTTCTGTGACCTACACCACAGCTCACAGCAATGCAGGATCCTTAACCCACTGAGCGAGGCCGGGGATCAAACCTGAGTCCTTATGGATGCCAGTCAGGTTCGTTACCTGCTAAGCCACAACAGGAACACCCTAAAACATACATTTAAAAAATAAATTTTAAAAAGAAGCAGGTGATATCAACGTTTTTTTAAAAAAAATTCTTGGCTGAGGCATACAGTGCCTTGAGGTGGGATCTCGGTTCCCAAACCAGGGATTGAATCTGGGCTGCAACGGTGAAAGCACCAAGTCCTAACCACTAGACTACCAGGGAACTCCCAGTTTTATTTACCCCAACAGATCCCAAATACTATCAATAAAAAATAATGTAATCAATGTAGAATAATTAATGAGCTATTTCACATTCTGCTTGGTATTGTCTAAATCCAGTGTGTATTTTACACTTTCAGAATATTTTAGTCGCTAATGACTGTCTGACACCCCATGGCAGATAGGAGACGTAGCCTGGCTTTACCTAAAGGCAGAAAGTTCTCTAGGTGACTGAGGGCTTGTGAGGGTGAAGGCCAAGAAAACCATGCCTTCTGGAGCCCTCCCAGCTGTCCTCGATGCTAAAAACATAAAGCCCCGTCGCCCTTTGGCAATTCCCAGAACCCACTTCGTGGGGCGCTGGGCTCCCTTTCAGGGGAGGGAGCCCAGGCCCCGAGGGTCTGTGAGACCCAGGGTTCTGTGACTGTTCACCTGGGTGGGAAGAGCAAGGGGAAGGGTTCCGTCCTGGGTGGGCAAGGGTTCTGTTCTCTCCACAGCAGGAGACAATGCCCTTTACCACCAGCAGGCCGAGGTCCCGCTGGTGTGAATGACTGGTCCCAGGGCTGGGAGGCCCAGGGGGGCGGAGCCAGGCTGGACAGAGGGGCTGGAGGCACGGAGATCTAGCCCTTGCCCTTGAGGGGTGCGGGCTGGGAACATCAGCAAGGCCCCGCCTGCTGAGCCCATCTTATTCCCATTTGCGGCACCTCCTCCAGGCAGGCACCTGCAGGGCCTGACCTTGTTCTATCTCTGCACCATGTCTGCTGCTCTAAAAGAGCTGCCCCAGCCTCTCTCCCTGCTCCCTGCTCTGTCCTTCAGCAGCACGCAGCACCACCTACTACCATAAGTGGCCTATGGTCTGCCTTCCTCCTGGGGGTGTGAGGTCCATGGGGCGGGGCTGCGCCTGGCTCCCCACTGTCCGCCCAGGGCCTCACTCAGTGTCTGACGCACAGTAGGCGCCCGATGGGAAGTTTTTGACTGAGCGAAAGGAAAACTTGTTGTAATTCCAAGGAGCACTAAGGCCAGAAGGGAGCCGTCTCTCACTCCATTTTTGCCTCAGGAAATTTCTGAATTTGGATCCATTCTCCTCAGCATCCATGTGAACCACAAGATGAAATAAGTGAGAAACATTACAGGTATTTCCCAAGTGTCTTGGGAGGGAACATATGCAGTCTTCTTCCTGAGAATCCATAGGGTTTAATCTTCTGAGTAGCGTCCTGGGGCGTTTTCTCCCTAATGTCTCATCACTAGGGCTCAGATGTCATTGCTTGTGAACGAATGGGTTAGTTGAAATCCGTGAGAGTCAGGTTGGACAATAACATGGGGACAGAAGTGAGGTGAGCTATTGGCAAAGAGAGATGACCCAGCTGAGGGTACAAATGGGCCTTAGGGAGTTCCTGTCGTGGCGCAGTGGTTAACGAATCTGACTAGGAACCATGAGGTTGCGGGTTCGGTCCCTGCCCTTGCTCTGTGGGTTAATGATCCGGCGTTGCTGTGAGCTGTGGTGTAGGTTGCAGACGCGGCTCGGATCCCGCGTTGCTGTGGCTCTGGCGTAGGCTGGTGGCTACAGCTCCGATTCAACCCCTAGCCTGGGAACCTCCATATGCCGCGGGAGCGGCCCAAGAAATAGCAACAACAACAACAACAACCAAAAGACAAAAAAAAAAAAAAAACAAAAAAAACAAATGGGCCTTAGGACATTCCCCACACTCGGTGAAAGAGGAGCTCAGGACTTCCCATTGTGGCTCGGCAGGATAAGAACCCGACTTAGTGTAAAGATGCGGGTTCGAGCCCTGGCCTTGCTCCGTAGGTTAAGGATCCAGCGTTACTGTGGCTGTGGGGTAGATTGAAGCTATGGCTCCAATTTGACCCCTAGCCCAGGAACTTCCATAGAGTGTGGGTTTGGCTGTAAAAAGAAAAAGGAAAAAAAAGAAGAGGTCAGAGTTCTGTATTGCCAGAACATTCCCATTGCAGAACTCCCTGCAACATGGGGGAAAGAAGAGTTTTACAAAGGAAGGAGCCAAGAACTTAAAAAGCAAAAGAGGAGTTCCTGTCATGGCCCAGAGGTTAACGAATCTGATTAGGAACTATGAGGTTGCGGGTTCGATCCCTGGCCTTGCTCAGTGGGTTAAGGATCTGGAGTTGCTGTGAGCTGTAGTGTAGGTCACAGACAAGGCTCGGATCCTGTGTTGTTGTGGCTCTGGCATAGGCCAGCAGCTACAGCTCCGATTAGGCCCCTAGCCTGGGAACCTCCATATGACACAGGTATGGCCCTAGAAAAGACAAAAAAAAAAAAAAAAAAAAAAAGCAAGAGTCTCCTCAGCCCTGAGCGTGTGGGATGATGAGAGTGGGACAGTATCAGCTTGGGCAGCAGACACAGGGACCGCTGGACTCCTTCCCAGTCACATTCCAGAGAAGGGCACTTCCTGAGCACCCTGGTTCCCAGGTCTCATCAGAGCTGCTGGAAAAGAGGTGATGCCTTCCCCAACCTCGGTGTCCAAACCTCTGAACCATGGCCAAGCCCCCTCTCACACCGCCGTGCCTCCTCTCTCCCCAGGGTGCAATGCCCCAGCTGGGACATCTGTCCAGGTAGCCTGCCTGGCCCCAGGCAGCGTGGCTAAGTGCCCCAGAGTTACCCCATTCTAGTTTATTGGCAAAGAATGCATCCACAGAGAACTCTTGAAGATGGGGAAGCCTTTTCCAACTGAAGGAATGGGTGGCTGAGAGGAAGGCTGGAGGAGATACCTTTCAGAAAGCACCGGGCCTGCCCAGCATCCCAGTAGGTAGGGCACTGGCTGAGTGGTCCACACATGTGGTTAATCCTACTAAAACAACCAGGGGACCCCAGTATATGTCAGTGGATCCTCTTTGGCCTCTATCCCAGGCAAATGGATAGTGGGAATGGGTGTCAAGGCGTGGGGCTGGTGGAGCTGGAATTTGCCACTAAAGGAAGCCAGGATCTGGGGTGTGTGGGGGCGGGGGTGTGTGTGAGCAGAGCTTGGTGAGGGGATCACCCTGGAGCTTGGTTTTCAGGCCCTGTTTACCGCCTCCATGGTGCTCTCCCTTCGATGGAGCAGAGATGGAGCAGGACTCTGGAGACGGGAGGAAGCTTTGATCCTCACAATCCTAAATCCTGGGCATGGTTTTGGTCTTGGTGTTTTCACTTCCTGCAGCTGCCATAACAAAGTACCACAACCCAGGTGGCTTAAACAGTGGAAATGGATCACCCCACAATTCTGGAAGCCAGAAGCCCAGGATCGGGGTGTTGTCAGGACTGGCTCCTTCTGAGGGCCATGCGGAAGGGTCTGGCCCAGGCCTCTCTCCCTGCTGCTGGTGGTTTGTGGGCGATCTCTGACGCTCCTCGTCTCAAGCTGCATCACCCCTTCCTCAGCCTTCATGCTCACACTGTGTTCTTCCTGCGTGCATCTCTCTCTCTGGGTCCAATTCCTCCCCCTCCTTTATTTTTTGCCCCCCCCCCCCACCACGGCCGTGGCATACGAAAGTTCTCAGGCCAGGGATCAAACCCACACTAAAGCAGTGACAACACCAGATCCTTAACCCACTGAGCTTCCAGGGAACCTGATTTCCCCTTTTAGTAAAGACACAGTCATATTGATTTTTTTGTTGTTGTTTCTTTTGTCTTTTGTCTTTTTAGGGCCGCACCTGCAGCATATGGAGGTTCCCAGGCTAGGGGTCTAATCGGAGCCGTAGCTGCCGGCCTACGCCAGAGCCACAGCAACACCAGATCCGAGCCACATCTGCGACCTACACCACAGCTCATGGCAACGCTGGATCCTTAATCCACTGAGCGAGGCCAGGGATCGAACCTGCAACCTCATGGTTCCTAGTCGGATTCATTTCTGCTGCGCCAAGATGGGAACTCCAGGACACAGTCATATTGGGTGAGGGACCACCCTGGTGGCCTCAGCTTTACTTGATTATCTCTGTAAAGACCCTACCTCCAAATAAGGTCACATGCTGAGGTTCTGAAGGTTGGGACATCAACACATGAATTTGAGGAGCACACAATTCAACCCATAACACTTAGGTAGTGTCTTCGTCTGTAAATGGGGGTCGTGATAGAACTGCAGTGGTTGTAAGGTGCCTCAAGGAGGCATGGGCCGCAGGAGGCCCTTGTCTGACTGTGCCCGTGCCTGGGTGCCACCTGGGTCAGATTGCATGCCCTGGGAGTAGGGCCCAGGTCAGGACTCATCGAATCAATGTCCAACACATGTCAGCAGGAGCTTGTCCACATGCTGATGCTGGCGAAGACAAGAGGCTGGAGGAGAAATCTAATGGCAGATGAGTCAGCGCTGTTAAAAGCCAGATACCAAGTGTCGGCAAGGAGGTGAAGCCTCGGAGCCTTGGATGATGCTAATAGAGCACACATTGGTACAGACACATTGGAGGGAAGTCTGGCATAGCCTCAGAAAGCGAAGAGGGATATCTAATGTCCCAGCAATTCCACCCCTGGGGATGTGCTCTCGAGGAATGCTTACACGTGTGCCCCAGGAGATAGGTGTGAAAATGTTCACAGCAAGAACTTAATCACCAAACAAAAACAGACTCATAGGAGTTCCTGTTGTGGCACAGCAGAAACCAATCCAACTAGTAGTATCCATGAGGATGTGGGTTCATCCCTGGCCTCACTCAGTGGGTTAAAAGATCCAGCATTGCCATGAGCTGTGGTGTAGGTCGAAGATGAGGCTTGGATCTGGTGTTGCTGTGGCTGTGGTGTAGGCCAGCAGCTGGAGCTCTGATTAGACTCCTAGCCTGGGAACTTCCATATGCTGCAGGTGTGGCCCTACAAAGCAAAAAAAAAAAAAAAAGATAAAGAAAAAGAAACAGACTCACTGATTTCAAACTTAACAAAGGGGAAGCATTGGGGGAAGGGATAAATTAACAGGTTGGGATTAACATACACACACAACTATATATAAAATAGATAAGTAACAAGGACCTATTGTACAGCACAGGGAAATCTACTCAAAATTCTGTGATAACCTATATGGGAAAAGAATCTGAAAATGAAAGGATATGTGTGTATGTATAACTGATTCACTTTGCTCTACATCTGAAACTAACACAATATTGTAAATCAACTAAAGCCCAATAAAAATTTTTTGAAAAAGTTAAAAAATAGCAGTTCCCGTTGTGGCACAGTGGAAATGAATCCGACTAGGAAACATGAGGTTTCGGGTTCGATCCCTGGCCTCGCTCAGTGGGTTAAGGATCCAGCTTTGCCATGAGCTGTGGTGTAGGTTGCAGACATGGCTCGGATCCCGCGTTGCTGTGGCTCTGGTGTAGGCTGGCGGCTACAGTTCCAATTAGACCCCTAGCCTGGGAACCTCCATATGCCTCGGGAAGCAGCCCTAGAAAAGGCAAAAAAAAAAAAAAACAAAAAAACCAACTAGTATCCATGAGGATACTGGTTCAATCTCTGGCCTTGCTCAGTGGGTTAAAGATCTGGTGTTGCCACAAGCTGCAGCATAGGTCACTGATGTGGCTTGGATCTGGCGTTGCTGTGGCTGTGGTGTAGGCTGGCAGCTATAGCTCTGATTTGATCCCTAGCCTGGGAACTTCCATATGCCACAGGTGAAACCCTAAAAAAAAAAAAAAAAAAAAAATGCTGATGCAAACAAAAAAAATTGTTCATAGCAGCATCGTTTGTAAGGACAAAAAATGAAAAATAACCTTAATTTCCTAAATGTGACATTCACTAGAGAAATACTATATAGCAGTTAAAGTGAATTAAGGAGAGCTATGCATGGCTCACAGGTGAATCTCACTAATAAAATACTGAGTAAAAAAGAGCAAATTGCCCAAGAATATTTATAAATAGATCAGGCAAAATGGAAAGATACACTGCTTAGGGTACACACATGCATGTGCACAAAGGGCGTGTGGGAACGATAAACACTGAAATCAGGAGGGGATGTTATCTGGGGAGGGAGCATTAACTACCCTTGTAACAGGTTTTTTTGCTTTGTTAATGAGACAGGGAATAAAGGATATATTGGTTATGCTTTATAATTTCTCCAGGTTTGAATCATAAAATTTTTTTTAAAGAGCCAGGACTCAGTATTCCTGCCGTGGCGCAGCGGGTTAAGAATCTGACTGCAGCGGCTTGGGTTGCAACAGAGGCACGAGTTTGATCCCTGGCTCAGTGCAGTGGGTTAAAGGGTCTGCCATTGCCGCAGCTGTGACAAATTCAACCCCTCGTCTGGGAACTTCCATATGCCAAGGGTGCTGCCGTTGAAAAAATAAGATGGAGTTCCCATTGTGGCTCAGTGATTAACAAACCCGACTAGCATCCATGAGGACACAGGTTTGATCCCTGGCCTTGCTCAGTGGGTTAAGGATCTGGCGTTGCCGTGAGCTGTGATGTAGGTCGAAGACGTGGCTCGGATCTGGCGTTGCTCTGGTATAGGCCATTGGCTACAGCTCTGATTGGACCCCTAGCCTAGGAACTTCCATATGCCACGGGTACAGCCCTAAAAAAGACCAAAAAAGAAAAAAAAAAGAAGAGAAAAAGGAAAAAAAGGGAGAGAGAGCCAGGATTTAGTCTTACCTAAAGGAGAAGTGGAAGCTGGGCCCTATTTGTGGGGAGATCAAGAGCTGCTCTCGCCAGCCCTGAAAACTGCAACCCACAGAAAATGAGCTAAGGATGCTGAAAGGCTGAGAACCAGAAAGGGGGTGGCTGTCCTCTTGAGGGGGGTGGGGAGAAAGGGACAGTGTGACGCTGCCTCCGTTCAGAACCTATGATTGGCTGCACCCCACCCCCAGACTGCAGAGAACCCCAAGTGGAAGGCAGCCCAGGAGACTGGGAGGGGCACAGGCACAGGGACGCCCTTGCCTGCATCCTATGCACACCAAGCACGCGGGCTGCAAACCCTGAACACTGACACACACTGCCTTTCGCACAACCTGGCAAGACACCCTGACAGTTTACATGTCAGATACACGCCCCCCATACACACACACACACACACACACACACACACCCCTGCCATCACCCACTCCAGCGGGACCCCGGAACGAGAGATGCAGCAGCCCTGCCAGCCCTCCCTCCCTCCCTTCCAGTGCTGGGTTTTTCTAGCCAGAGCCTCGCTCCCTCTACTGCAATCTCTGCAAATTGGTGTCTGACGCAGCCACTCTTGCATGTTATTTATTTCTTTCCTTTCTTCCTGCTGAGACCCTCCAGTCAGGCGAGCCGCAGCGCGGGAAGCTGCAGGGACACGGAGGCTGAAAGGATGGAGGGCAAGGCTGCTCCGAAGCCCCCAGCCTGCCCCGCAGGGGCCAGGAGCACCAGGCCAGAGGCCCCAAAGGAGGCAGGCAACGCCGGGAGCAGGGCACAGGAGGCAGAGCTGCTGGGCCCAGCCCAGCTGAGCCAGCAGCGGCGGCTCAGACAGGCCACCCAGTTCCTGCACAAGGACTCGGCCGACTTGCTCCCGCTGGACAGCCTCAAGAGGCTCGGCACCTCCAAGGACTGGGTGAGGCAGCCCTGTCCCCTCCCAACCCCGGGAAGCCCAGACCCCTCCTCTCCTCCCCCAGGAAAGGACAGACCCCAGGCCTCCAGGTGTGCCTCCAGGCCCCCGTCGGGGAGAGGCAGTCCCAACTTGTGGGTTCACCTCAACCAGTCTCAGGCTCTTCACTGGGGGTATTCCCAGGGCTCAGTGACTCTGGGGACCTTGTCTCATTGCTCAGCTCCCTAAAGAGCTCTAGGTTTGTCTTGGGGGAAGTGACAAGTGCTGATCAGAGCAGGCGCTTGCAGGGACCAGGAGCCCCCTGGAGCAGTCCTTTTCTTTTCTCTCTCTCTCTTTTTTTTTTTTTTTTTTTTTTTTTTTGGTCTTTTTGCCTTTTCTTGAGCCGCTCCCACGGCATATGGATGTTCCCAGGCTAGGGGTTGAATTGGAGCTGTAGCCACCAGCCTACACCACAGCCACAGCAACGCGGGATCTGAGCCACGTCTGCGACCCACACCACAGCTCACGACAATGCCAGATCCTTAACCCACTGAGCAAGGCCAGGGATCGAACCTGCAACCTCATGGTTCTTAGTTGGATTCGTTAACCACTGCGCCACGACGGGAATTCCTTCTCTGTTGGGCCTTGAGGACTGGACATTCATCAGCTTTCCTCCTCATCCTGGCCAGAACCAGGGTTGCACATGGCTCTTGCTTGGCTGCAGACTCCTGAGGGCCTGCCAGCTCCCTCTGGTGCCGGGGCCTTTGCAGGCTCTTCTCTTTTCATCTACCTCTAGCAGCCGGGGCCTCCAGAGGGGACAGTGTGGGCAAGTGACAGTGAGGGGTGGCTGAGTCAGGGGACAGCTGCATGTACTCGTTCCCCTCTGAGAGGGGAGGGGCCAGGAGCATGGGCTTCATTTTATAGCCAGGATGCAGGGGTTCAGATCCTGGGTCTGGCACAGCCACCTGGGCAACTTACTTTATGTCTAAGAGCCTGAGTTTCTTCATCTGTCGAATGAGGATAAAATCAATACTATCTACCTCATAGGGATGTTATAAGTTACAAGGGCTAAGACCTGTGCAGGACTTAGAACAGTGCCTGGGTAATAGGGAGCTCTGTCCAAGGGCTGTTACTCCTCCAGCTACTCTTCCATGTAGCCTGAGAGAGAAAGGAAGGTCCGCAGGGTGCAGAGAAGATGCATTCACTCTGGCCTCTCACTCACAGGACAGAGGAAGGTTTCTGTAGAAAGGTTGGGGGCTCTATTCTCTCTCTCACCTCGAGTCGGGGGGTGTGAGAGGAGGAACTCCTGACACCTGAGGTTATAAGGCCATTTCCGGGGACTCGGTCACTGGCGCAGCCCCTTCTCCTTGGAAACCTGGAGCCAGATGCAGCCCCCATCCGCCTTTCCTTTTTTTTTTTTTTTTTTTTTGTCTTTTTAGGGCCGTACCCACGGCATATGGAGGTTTCCAGGCTAGGAGTCAAATCAGAGCTATAGCTGCCGGCCTTCGCCACAGCCACAGCAATGCAGGATCCACGCTGCATCTTCAACCTACAGCACAGCTCATGGCAACGCCAGAGCCTTAATCCACTGAGTGAGGTCAGGGATCGAACCTGCAACCTCATGGTTCCTAGCAGGATTCACTTCTACTGCACCATAATGGAACTCCCCAACCACCTTTCCTAAACCTGCCCTATTTTCCACCGTCCTCCCAGTCAAATGTTCCCCCTCCAGGATCTCGGCCCAGCAGCCCCTCCGAAAGGGAAAAGTGACTGGACTGAGATTTCAATTCAGAGAACCTCCTTGCAAACAGCCAGCACAGCTGAGAACCCGATGGAGAGGGGAAGCACATTCGTTGGCTCTCAGTGGCGAGGCAATTACAGGCCCCACTCTTTGGGGCCTATCCTTCATCTGCTCGGCCTTGGCAAAGATGCTCTAATCATAATGCCACCCCAGAGTGGCAGGTCTAGGTTTCTTTTTTTTTTTTTTTTTGGTCTTTTGTTGCTGTTGTTGTTGTTGCTATTTCTTGGGCCGCTCCCACGGCATATGGAGGTTCCCAGGCTAGGGGTTGAATCGGAGCTGTAGCCACCGGCCTACGCCAGAGCCACAGCAACGCGGGATCCGAGCCGCGTCTGCGACCTACACCACAGCTCACGGCAACGCCGGATCGTTAACCCGCTGAGCAAGGGCAGGGTTCGAACCCTCAACCTCATGGTTCCTAGTCGGATTTGTTAACCACTGCGCCACGACGGGAACTCCAGGTCTAGGTTTCTGACTGCAGGGCCAGCCCCAGGACCTCTCCAGCTGATCTCGAGCAGTTGGCTGTGTGGTGGTGTGGCATTGGGAGTGAAGACACGGCAGCGGGGAGGCTCCGGGTCTGCTTCCCTGGGGTAGCTCTGGAGCGCACCGCCCAGCAGCCAGGGCTGGAGTCTGCATCCTCCGTGGGAAAGGTGGGAGGAGAGCTGGGGACCCGCAGAGCTGCTCCACCCAGCGTTCCCAGAGCTCGCCGCCCTTTCCCAGAGCAGGGCCTCCTCCTACCAGCCTGTTGGTGGGAGTAGCCTCAAGGGTCTCATTAAGCCAAGGGTGGAAAAACAATATTGGGCTCCCAGGGAGGAGGGGGCAGGTGGGGAGGCCTGTGGGAGCCAGGAAGGGCACAGTCACTCTTGGGTAAGCATTTATTGAGTGCCTGCTCTAAGCTGAGCTGGGCCCTGGGATCTAAAGAGGAATGAGATTCCGACCTGACCTCAAGGGCAGGTTGCAACTGTGCAAAACGCGTTAGGCAAAAAGGGCCAAGAGATGGGATGCTGCCCCCACCTGGTGTGTGGAGGGAAGAGCACAAGGAGGTCAGAGAGGGCTTCCTGGAGGGGGTGAATCCTGCATGAATTACAGCATGCACAGGGAACCCAGACTTAAAAACCTCTCTCCAAAGAGGGAGTAGTTCCTGAATGAGTGTGTTGAGCCAGTCGCCCAGTCTGGCCTAGAAAAAGGTGAGAAGAAGTGTTTCAGGAGGAGGGGGTGCAGGAGCAGAGGCCTAGAGGGCAAGGCAGCCTGGCCCAGGCAGCACAAGTGGGGGTCCTGGGGCAGATGAACACAGAGTGGGGAGATGAGGCAGTGGCCAGATCGCCTGAGCTGTCACCCACAGGCAAGCAAGGAGAGGGAGGGCTCTGTGGATTTTAAGCAGGGGAGTGACAGGCGTAGTTCAATGTGTCACTTTGTGCCTCTCAAACATTACTGTGCCTGTGGGTCATCTGGGTATTTTTTTTTTTTTTTGTCTTTTTTTGCTATTTCTTGGGCCGCTCCTGCGGCATATGGAGGTTCCCAAGCTAGGGGTCTAATCGGAACCGCGGCCACCAGCCTACGCCAGAGCCACAGCAACGCAGGATCCGAGCCGAGTCTGCAACCTACACCACAGCTCACGGCAACATCGGATTGTTAACCCACTGAGCAACGGCAGGGATCGAACCCGCAACCTCATGGTTCCTAGTCGGATTCGTTAACCACTGCGCCACGATGGGAACTCCTGGGTATTTTTTTTTTTTTTAAGGGCCACAGGTGCAGCATATGAAAGGTCCCAGGCTGGGGGCTGAATCGGAGCTACAGCTGCCAGCCTAAGCCACAGCAACCCAGATTGAAGCCCAGTCTCCAACCTACACCACAGCTCACGGCAACTCCGGATCCTTGACCCACTGAGCAAGGCCAGGGATTGGCCTCATGGATACTAGGTTCGTTTCTGCTGAGCCATGATGGGAATTTCCTGGGCATCTTTTTAACAACTTTCCCATTCAGTGGGTCATGATTCTGTGCTTCAAACAGGCTTTCAAGTGACGGTGAAGCTGCTGGTCTAAGGACTGCACATAGAGTAGCGGGAGTTTCAGAGCAGGAGAGTTTGAGAGGCAGGTCCTCATGGATCAGCAAGGTGCTCCAGGGGCCCGGGAGAGCCACGCTGAGGTGAGAATCAAGCTGGAACAGGCTATGAACACAAGAGGTGAAACTGGAGGAATTTAGAAGTGGCTGGACCAGGAGTTCCCATCATGGCTCAACGATAACGAACCTGATTAGTATCCATGAGGACTGGGTTTGATCCTGGCCTTGCTCAGTGGGTAAGGATCTGGCGTTGCCTTGAGGTACAGTGTAGGCTGCAGAGGTTCAGTGTAGGTCGCAGACGGGGCTCGGATTCCATGTTGCTGTGGCTGTGGCATAGGCTGGCAGCTGTAGCTCCAATTTGACCCCTAGCCTGGGAACTTGCATATGCTGCAAGTGTGGCCCTAAAAAGACCAAAAAAAAAATAATTTTAAAAAAAAGGAAAGAAAAGAAATGGCTGGACCAGGTGGGATGGCTGCAGGTGAAGGAGAGAGAGATTGGCTCCCAGATTCTAGTTTGTAAGATTTGAACTGTTTTTTCTTTTTTGGCCGCACCTGCTGCACATGAAGTTCCTGGGCCAGGGATTTAATCCAGTCCTCAGCTGCAACCTTCACCACTGCTGTGGCACCACTAGATCCTCAATCCACTGCATCACAGTGGGTTTCTTTTTTCTTTTTTGTTTGTTCGTGTTGCCCTGACTTCTTTTCACTACACCATCACCCTGGGATCTGCATCCCACAGAAGAATGAGGTCGGAGGAAGAAAAAAAGAAAAAATGTTCCCCAAATACATGCTGTAGACTTTAAACAGAATTTCTCCCAGCACAATACCCATGCCTGAAACATCTGTCAGCCAGTAGGTCAGCCTAACCCAGGATGGACCACCCCCCCCTTCCCCATCTCGCCATTGCTGAGCAACCTACTGGGGGTCCCAGAAAATGGCGTGGTTCAATACTGGGGTTCCCTCTGCTATGGTGACCTGACTGCTGGGATCCTTGAGGAAGCTCCGGCCCCTTCCTCACTCCTGGGAGACCCGGGTCTGGGCCCGCCTGAGGAGAATGGTGTGGGACTTGTCAAGGGGGGAAACTGAGAAGCCCAGACCCGGGGTTCAGCCTCTCCCTTGTTCTGTGACGAGCCAGCAGCCACACAGCGTGATCCAGAGGCGCCTGGTGGAGGGGAGCCAGAGCCGGCCTGCAGGGGAATCTCCCCTGGCACAGGCCCTGACCCACAGCCAGGAGAGCAGGAGGAGGCCCAGCAAGACCGAGAGGCTGGCTCTCCTGGTCAACTGCAAGGTGAGACACCCCACCACCCCCCGGGGCCTGGCTCCCCTCACCCACTCTCCCTTCTGCCCTGGTGGTGGGGGAGGGGGTGTGGGGATTGAAGGCAACCCCCCCGCCCCCACCCAGCCTCAACCTACCGGGATCCTGCAAGCTTTTTGCTTCCACCTCACCCGTCTTCCCACCATGCAGCTCCATCTGTCTCAGCCTGACTCCCTTTCCTTGATCAAATTAGAAACTATACCAGAGTGTGCCCCCAGCACGCGTGGCGGTGTGTGTACCTGTGCCCTTCCGGGAAAGCTCACAAGCCCCAAGGTCACAGCCTTGTCATTCCCGGAGCCCATGCTGAGCCATTCCCGATCAATGTCTGCTCCCCTCTGCCGGCCTCTGCTCAGCTTCCTCTGCCTGCTCTCATCATCCTAGGTCCCTTCAAACCTCAGATGTCACTTCCTCCTTGAAAACTCCCCTGGCTTCCCCAGTAGAAGGGCCTTTTCTCCTGGTCGACATCTAAGACTCTAGACTCACGACACACAGGCCCTGAAACTCTCCCACGCACTGGTGACCATCCCCTCGCCTGCCTCCCAGAGAACAGCCTCTCCCACCTCCCTCCCCGCCTCCCCACCGTGTGTCCATACACAGACGTGTGTGGAATTCGAAATGTGCAGAATGCGAAAGCAGCATGGTTTGTGGTATCCAAGTGCAAACCAAAACATCTGGTTTTATTTCAAAGGAAGCAATCTGGACTTCCCTCCATGGCTCAACAGTTAATGAATCCGACTAGAATCCATGAGGATTTGGGGTCGATCCCTGGCCTTGCTCAGTGGGTTGAGGATCTGGCGTTGCCCTGAGCTGTGGTGTAGGTTGCAGACGTGGCTCGGATCCCACCTGGCTGAGGCTGTGGCTGTGGTGTAGGCTGGCAGCTGTAGCTCCGGTTGGACCCCTAGCCCAGGAACCTCCATATGCTGCGGGTGCGGCCCAAAAAAGAAAAAAAAAGGAAGTGATGGCAACCTAGTCTTCCTTTGCCTGCACTGGTGAGCCTCTGTTACTGCCTCTAGCTTCCTAAACAGGTAATGAGGTCTTCCCATCCCGCCTCATCCCCACCCCAGATTCATCTAGCTGGAGGTTTGTGGACTCCCAAGTATTCCTTTCAACAAAGGGATGGCCCCTTCTTTGTTTTTTGTCTTTTTTTTTAGGGCTGCACCCTCTGCACATGGAGGTTCCCAGGCTAGGGGTCGAAGTCGAACTGGAGTTGTAGCCTCTGGCCTGCACCGCAGCCACAGCAACGTGGGATCTGAGCGTCATCTGCGACCTACACCACAGCTCATGGCAATGCCAGATCCTTAACCCACTGAGCGAGGCCAGGGATTGAACCCATATCCTCATGGTGCCTAGTCGGGTTCGTTAACCACTGAGCCACGAAGGGAACTCCAGGGATGTCCTCTTCTCCCAAACACATGCACTCACCACGCCAGGCTCTGCTTCCTTTCTTTTCTTTTTTAATTTTAAGTGAGAATTGCAACTTTTAAACTTTTTATTTATTTTTATTTATTTTTTTGCTTTTTAGGGCAGCACCCGCTACATATGGAGGTTTCCATGCTAGGGGTCAAATTGGAGCTACAGCTACTAACCTACACCACAGCCACAGCAGTGCAGGATCCCAATGGCATCTGCGACTTACACCACAGCTCACGGCAGTGCCGGATCCTTAACCCACTGAGCAAGGCCAGGGATTGAACCTGCAACCTCATGGTACCTAGCTGGATTTGTTTCTGCTGTGCTACTTCCTTTCTTGATTCTTTATCTGACCCAGTTCTGCCTCAACTGTGTGAATCCCATAAAAATCCCTTTAAAAGAAAATATATATACATATATATACGTGTGTGTGTGTGTGTGTGTGTGTGTGTGTGTGTGTGTGTGTGTGTATTGGCCCGCAGCATTCAGCAGCTTGAGGCGGCATCTCAGTTCCCAGATCAGAGATGGAACCTGGACTGCAGCAGTGAAAAACGCCAAATTCTAACCAGTAGACTGCTAGGGAACGCCCCAAAAATCACCTTTGAAGACTCAGTTTGTTCCCTTCACTCATTTTTGAAAGGGGCTGGGAAGGGTGACAGAGGCCCAACTGAGTGTCCCGAGAGGGGGACTCATGGGGCCCCTCCCCTCTCTCTCAGTGCCGGGACCAGGTTCTTAGGGTGGCTGTGGACACGGGCACTCACTACAACCAGATCTCCGCTGGATGTCTCAGCCGCCTTGGGTAAGCGGAGGCACAAAAGAGTGGAAGAGGAGGGGCTCTTTTCAGGGTGTCAAAAGTATTCTGAAATAAGATAGTAATGTTATGTAACTCTGCTGTTCAGTTTAAAAGGGTGACTTTCATGTATAGAAACTATATCTCAATAAAACTTTTAATTTTAAAAAAAGAGTTGGGGGGGTCCGGCAGAGAACACAGGATTTAGACCCTGTGGGGGGCCAGGGAATGGCTGAGAGCCCAAAGTGGTGGGGAGGGACATCAGCTGACAAACAGGGTTGGGGTGGGGGCTGCGGTGGCCATGAGCCTTGCTTCCCAACCACAGGTTAGGGAAGAGGGTCCTAGGAGCCCCAGGTGGGGACCTGACACCTGGGCCCCCAGCCCAGGTGGCGCAGCTGGAGCTACAGCTGGGCCAGGAGACTGTGGTGTGCTCGGCCCAGGTGGTGGGTAAGTCCTCTGTTCAGCAGCCCATGGGCTCAGCTCTCCTTCCTCTCCTGGGGGGGGCGGGGGCAGATACTCAGCTCCTGCCAGCACCAGAGAAAGCATCCCCTATATGCTCCCATTATCCCCAAGATTCTCAGACCTGGGGGTGGGAGGCAGAGAAGGGGGAGCACTGAAAGGACAGCAGTGACCACAGGAGCCCTCCAGCCAGCCGCTTGTTTCCGATGGTTCCTGCAGATGTGGAGAGGCCTGAACTCTGCCTTGGACTGCAGACCCTGCTCTCTCTCCAGGTAAGGAGGATGCTCACGCTGGTACCCACACCCAGGCCTGGCCCAGAGCACTGGGAAAGAGGTGGGGGGCACAGGGGTGGACGCGTGGTTGGGGCTCCATGAGAAAGACCTGAGATGAGATGGGGGTTTCACCCTCACTCCTTAGTTACCCACATGTGAAAAATGCAGAGAACCCAGCCCCTCCCTGGAGCCATCCCTGGAAGGGGGAGGGGCAAGGAGCAGGGGGCTGGGGGCGGGGGGGGGGTCATCTACCAGGGAAGCTCACCTCCCCACACCCCGACAGTGCTGCATCGACCTGGAGCATGGCGTGCTGCGGCTGAAGGCCCCCTTCCCAGAGCTGCCCTTCCTGCCTCTGCACCAAGAGCCTGGCCAGTGACATCCGCCCCAGGCAGTCCCCAGCGGGGAGCTCCTTGCTTGAGGGGAAGAGCCTTGGGGGGATGGGGCATTACTAGAGCCAGGTAGCTGCGGACTGCCATGTCTGTCCCTTTGGCCACCACCCTGACCCCGCTGTCCCATTCCCCTGTCGGCTACATTCCTCTGCTTCTCCGCATCTGCCCTATCCCAGGAGGGGTGTTCCCTAGAGAGGACCCACAGCCTCAGGGCTCTGGTTCTCCCATCCACTCTCCTCCCTGCCCAAGAGCCAAATCAGGATGGCAAAAAGGACATAAAGCCAGGTTGGGGCTGGGCCCTTGGCGCCGGAGGGGGGGCCCCCGCCTGCTTGCCCACCCCCAACACCCTTGAGGTCTTTGCCCCATGTTGCTCCCTGCACCTCGGGGGCTCACCTTACCACCAGCCCGGGTCCCTGCTCTGCTGGTGCCCGCCTTCCTGATTCTGCGCACGGTTGAGTGAGGGAGAAACAGTCCACACGAGGGGAAGGGGAACCGGTAGAGGGACGCCTGGCCCCGGAGGCTGGGAGCAAATCTCTCAGCCGCCTTTTCCGGGGCTGCAAATGTCTGAAGCCAGTGATTCTTCGGTTACCCTGTGAAAACCCTGGCTACCCTTCGAATACTTACTCCAGTTATTTTTCTTCCACCTGCCTCTTCACGCACTGGGCCCTTGAACTCCAGGGACGTGTGGAGAGCTGCGGGGAAACCGCCCCTGAGGAGGACAGGATGCTGGGTCATCAGTATCAAGACTTCATCTGACCAGTATTCCTTATTTCTCGAGCTACCCGCCTCCTCAGACCTTCTTCCTGACCCTCATCTCTGGGCTCCTGAGGTCAAGCTGGTCTTTTCTGGCATCGGGGGCTTCCCTCCACCCCCTCCCACGCCCCCTTGAACACGGAGGCTCTGCCACCTTCACTGTGAAGAGAGGAACCTGAGCCTTTAGGGGCCTTTCTGGCTGGTTTTAGTCTCTCAAATCAGAGATTAGAGGGAGAGGAAAACAGTGACGTAACACCTGACCAGGAGCTTAGGGCCCTTGGGTTGGAAACAAAACCCTGAGCTGGGGGTAGATTAGATCAGAGAAGAACCAGGATCTGCCCGTGCTGCCTGGCTGTACCATTCCCGGCTGAGAGTAGAGGGGCTCCTTCCCACAGCTGTAATCGTGCGCTGGCCCCTCCGGCACCCGGGGTCTCGCCCTGTTCCTCTCCCTTCTGCCTCCAGTTGCTTCTGCAATTGCAGACATAGGCCGGAGGAGGCCTTTCGCCCAGCGGCTTCTCTATTTGAATAAACACTTGTTTCTCTAAGTTGGTGTCCTTTTCTGCTTTGCTAAACGACTGCCCTTACTCCCTCACAGAAGGAAACGTGAATGTGGACCTTCCTCCCAGTTGACCTCTCTGGCTGGGGTCTGTATAATCGAGAGCAATGGCTTTCACACTCTCAGAGCACACCTCACAGCAGGAAATCTAGTCTACGTTGCACACATGTGCACAGACACGTACAAGTAGAGCAAGCATTTCCGTAGCTGGTGAACAATGTCTGATGTTTTCTACCCTGCTTTCCAGCTCATTTATTCAAAAAAATGCTCACCATAAATCACCAATGGCAACCTACAATTGTTTTTTCTTTTTATGGCTGCACCTGCAGCATATGGATGCTCCCAGGCCAGGGGCTGAATGGGAGCTGCAGCTGCTGATTTACACCACGGTCACAGCGACACCAGATCTGAGCTGCATCTGTAACTTACGCCACAGCTTGTGGCAACGCCAGATCCTTAACCCACTGAACGAGGCCAGGGATGGAACTCGAATCGTCATGGAAACTAGTTGGGCTCTTAACCTGCTGAGCTACAATGGGAACTCCATCAATGTACAATTTGAAAACCACTGATTCAGAGCACGAGTCAAGAGTAGAAGGGTTATAAAGGGCCCAGGTATATCTAATTCTGATTGTGGCCCCGATCGTAAACCAGCATCAGGTTTTATTTTTTAATTAATTAATTTTTGTTTTTTCTAGGGCCGCACCCACGGCATATGAAGGTTCCCAGGCTAGGGGTCGAATCGGAGCTGTAGCTGCCGGCCGACACCACGGCTCACGGCAACACCGGATCCTTAACCCACTGAGCAAGGCCAGGGAGCGAACCCACAACCTCATCGTTCCTAGTGGGATTTGTTAACCACTGAGCTACAACGGGAACTCCTTATTTTTAAATTTTTTTGTTGTTGTTGTTGGTCTTTTTAAGGGCCATACCCGTGGCATATGGAATTTCCCAGGCTAGGGGTCAAATCGGAGCTGCAGCTGACGGCCTAAGCCACAACCACAGCAAAGCCAGATCTGAGTCTCGTCTGCAACCTACGCCACAGCTCACGGCAACACCGGATCCTTAACCCACTGGGAGAGGCCACATCCTCATGGATACTAGTCAGGTTCATTACCGCCGAGCCACGGTGGGAACTCCCGGCATCAGATTTTAAATGTCCGCCTTCTTACAGATAGTAAGGTGCTTGGGGGGGGGTTGGATCAAGGCCTAGGAAGCTGCGCATTACTTGAAGGACATGGTGGAATGAGAAAGCGCTAACCCAGTTCCTTAGGTAAAGAGAGGAAAACCATCTCAAGGTTGCTGGGAACAGGGTGTAAAAATGTCCTGAAAGAGCGCTCAGAAACAAAACAAATACAGATGGTCTCCCATTAAACGATGGTTTGATTTACAGCGTTTTGACTTTACAATGGTGCAAAGGAGATATGCATTCTGTAGAAAGCATTCTTTGAATTTTGATCTTTTCTGCGGCTGGTGATATCCAGCCTGAGCCTCTCCTGCAATGCTGGGCAGCAGCAGGTCCCAGGCAGCCCTGCGATCTGGAGGGTGGACCACCGATCAAACATTCAGAACCAGCCCGGACCCAGACAACCTTCTGTGTCCACTTTCAGTACAGTCATTCGTACATTACAGGAGACAGTGTTCATTAATACATTACATGAGACAGCCAACACTTTCCTATAAAGCAGGCTTTGTGTCAGGGGATCCTGCCCACTGGTCGGCAGATGTACGTGTCTGAGCATGTTTAAGGTGGGCGAGGCTAAGCTGTGACGTTCAGTACGTCAGGTGAATTCAATGAATGTTTGGTTTACAGTAGATTCAACTTGGAGTGGGTTTATCAGGACGTAGCTCTATTGCAGGCCGAGGAGGTGTAGTTCCGGATCCTGAAATGATCACAGACGGCAGTGACTTGGAGCTGCGCCTCAGAAGACAGAACGTGGGATGGGGTGGGGCCCTTACTGCACTACTGGCCCCAAACTCTGTTCCTTACAAGTGTTGGGGCCACACAAGTGCGTGCAGTCCTTCCTCACAAACAAGTCTATTTCCTGGACAACAAAAGTGGAAGGCCCTGGGGACGGGGCAGCACCAGACAATGTGGAAGAAGGTCAGGGACCCTGCTGATGAGACGGGAAGGTACCCAGGGAAACAGGCAGAGGGGCGACCTTTCTCTTCTTTCACCAAAAGGACCACGGGGTCTACAGTTCAGTCACCCAGGGCTGCAGCCCTCCTTCCTCTGTCAGGTACACTCCCTGTCTTGCAAATACCATGGCTAGCTTGGGGGTGGGGGGGTTCAGAAGGACCCCTGTTCAGCCAACAGGGCCAGTCCAGCTAGGTGGGACCTTGGAGGCCCGTGGGAGCACAGCGCGGCGCCTGGTCCGGATGGTAGAGGCTGTGGTGAAGCAGGGCGCGGGCGGCTGGGAGGTCGTCAGGATCTGAGGGCAAAAGAGGGGCTGGTGGGCCTGCTGGGGCCTGGGCAGCTGGGCCCTGCCGCGGGCGTCCAGGGACTCACCCACACCCAGCTCCTGCAGCAGGTCCCGGTACTCAGGCTCAGCCTCCAGCAGCTTCAGCAGGTTGGTGGACTCCATCCGCTCCAGCTGCACCTCCCAGTACACGTAGATCTTCTGGTTGAACGTGACGTACACGAGGCAGGGGCTGTTGTGGCCCCCTTTGCAGGCATACAGACCTGGGGGGGGAGGGTGAGGATGAGGACAAGGGAGGCTCGGTCCCGGTGGTGGGCGGGCCTCCGGGCCAGCGTTTCCGCCCATTCACAGACGCCAAGTAGAAAACTAAAGGCCCTCTTTCCATGTCTTCTCTCTTGGGACTCAGTTCAGCAGGTAAAACAGTATAAACCTCTGGCCCATTCTGGACATGGAAAACCAGTCACGAAACCCAGGCAGAAGAGCGTCGGGGGAGGGGTGCGCGCTGCTCTCCCAGCTCAGCGAGAGCCCAGAGTATCACAAGCGGCCTCTCCTCCCAGGTCCCTGGAGTGTGTGCAGCCTCGCACTGTCAATCCCCACCATCTCGGTGACAGAGACACCCCCACAGCCCCCAAGGAGTCGGTGCTGCTCCCCAAGGGCCCTGATTTGAGACTGGGGAGAAGGGAGCTAGGAGAACATTCTTCACAGCGTCTGGCACGTTCACACGGGGAAGAATTTTCTGACGTTTCCACGTGGCCCACACGGACCACAGCTCATCGGACATTTTTTTTTTTTTTTTTTTTCCAATTGAACAGCCCCTCCGCCCCCATCTAATCCTTTAAAATCTTCAGAGACGGACACCTCACTGTCCTTTATTTCTTCTTGTTGAAAACAGTAAAGACGGCAGCCTGGTACCCACTCATCAGTCTCGCATGAAAGCAATTCACTTGCTCACACAGACTTACAGACTTGCATCAGGGGACGCAGTGCGAGTGGAGATGCGGCAGACGGGGCGGGGGCGCGGGGCGGGGGCCCACCTGTACAGAAGGCGCGGATGTTCTCGTCCACCTGGAAACGGACCACGGTGCGGTTGTGATCGATGATGTACGTCTGCCCGTCCCAGGCACAGGCGACCACCTCCTCATGCCCATTGCCCTGAAAACGGCCAGAAACAAGGATACAGTGGCACCAGGAGCTGTTTTGGAAAGAGGGCTCATGATGGGGCTGGATAAAACTCTGGGAGCTGTGAAAACCGCCGGCACCTGGCACCAGAAGGGGCTGCCGCATGAGCTGCCCACGATGCTCCACACAGGCAACATTCCCCTCTGTCTCATTCGGAGGCTACAAACTCACTGGCCAAGGTCACCCTGCCCGGAGATGGCAGAACCAGGCCGCAAAGCCAAGCCGGTCCTACCTGACCTCACCTCCTGCCTCTCTAGAGACACAAACGTGGCCCCATCTACCACCCGGGGACCATGGCCTCGGAAGGACATCCTCATATATGGTTAAGAAATAAGCTATCAGACATCCATCTGCAGCTGGGCGGTAACTCACTTCTAGACCCTGAGAAGAAGGGGTGTCTCATGGGAGCCATGGCCATGACATCTCCTGAAAGAAAGCCCCCAGCTGCACAGGGGCAGGGCTGAGACCACAGGGGAGGGGAAGCTTGCTCACTAGGGGACTCGGGCCCATCGGGCCATCGAGGGAGACCGAGAGGAAGGCGGAGCTAGCTGGGAAGTGAGAAGACCGCCTCACAGAGCCTGCTCACCGTGACGTCCAGTTTCTCCAGGGCGAACAGCTGGTGGTCCACCTGCACCGACCACAACAGCTTGTCTGCCTGCTCCATGAGCTTAAGCGTCCCTGGGGGGAGAGGCAGGCTGGGCTGGGGACACAACCCCCAAGCAGACCCCAGGTACACAAACATCCACCCTGCACACTTGGGACTGGCTGGGGACTCACCATCCAGCGTGCAGAGGGCAAAGAGGCCGGAGGCGCCGCTTTCAGGGCTGTGGCCTGGGAAGGGGGTGGGGGGGGTGGGAGGACCAGAAGAAGGAAATGTGAAGGGCAAGGCAAGGTCACATGGTGAGGGTGGCCAAGGGCGGGGAGGGAGACCAAGGACTAGAAACTGGGAAGGCCCTTGGCCTCCCCTCCCCGCCCATTCATCCCTGCAGACCCTCCCCCTTCCCTGCAGCCCACAGTGAGCTGGGGGGTCCCTGGGGGCGGCAGTCTCCTTCTCACTCCACCTCGCTTGATGTTGCCGACAAGGTGAGTGGAGACGTTCTTGTTGTGGATGCGGCCAGATGTCTGGTGTAGCACGACGTCTCGGGCAGCTGGGGTCTCCCTGTGGACAGGGAGTGGGGGGGCTAAGTGGGAGTCCAAGAGAGCTCAGCTCTTGGGACCACGTGCGCCCCGCCTGTGTGCGAGCTTCCAGGATGTGAGTTAGGTTGGAAACCTATCGCCGCCCCTGTCTGGCCCACAGGCAAGTCAAAGAGAGGGATGGAGCTGCCAGACTGGAATCCCAGAATGGCTTCCAGCTGCCACAGTGTCACTTTGTCACAGGCAGGACTTCCGGGGTCCCCAAACGATCTTCCTTCATGGGGCTGTCTGTGCTGGGACCTGGCTGAAGGAGCTCTGCCACCCATGGACCAGCCATGGCCATGAGCCCACCTCGCTCCCATGCCCCTCCACCACCCACAGGCCTGCACCCCTCACCTGGTGCCCTCTGATGGCACCTCAGAGGTGGGGGGTGCCCCAGGGTCCTTGTTCCAGGTACACAACAGAATTGCATAAGCACAGCCGGGCTGAGATACCATCAGTTCGGGAACACCCAGGGGACCAGGAGTCACTGAGAGACTGTCCACCTGCACCAGAGAAGAGGGGCTTAGAGGGAGCCGGAGAGAGAAGGGGAAACCCGCGGAGGATGGGTGGGGGGCCCTGGGACACGACACATCCCCAGCCTTTGAGGGCAGCAGCAGGAGGAAGTCCAGAATCCATGGGCTCCTGCTGTGCCACCCTCTCCATGGGGACCACCTGCCTTCCCTGCCGCAGATCCTGGCACAGACTCATCACCCCTACCCGCGCATCCCTCAGGCTCAGCACAGATCCTTCCTATCTGCCTGTCACTAGCCGTCTCCCCTAAGGCTGATTCCAAATGATCTTCTTTGGCTCTCCATCAATAGGTGATTTTCCCTTCTTCACACCCCGTGTATGGCCCCCCAACTGTTCTCCCATATGCCTCTCCAGGAGGGGGCTCTCCCCATTCCTGGGCTGTGGTCTCCACACTCGGCTTCTCACCTGACCCTCCAGCATCCACTTCTTGAGTGACACCAACTGCCCCATCAGATGCTCAGTGCCGTCACCCAGATCCTCCCAGCGGAAAGCCCGGACCACACGGTCTGTGTAACCCAGCACCAGCTCGCAGCGGCCGTCACCATCTGCAGGTCCAGAAAAATAAGATGCATCGGGAGCCAAATCTGTACTCGTCGGCTTGAAGCCTACAAGCACCCCTCCCCGCTCCTCTGCACAGATGGTGGCACCACCATCACTGGTGCTTTTTCTCAGGTGGGACTCCTGGCCGAACCTGCTGCGTCCGCCACCTCACACACCTGAGCCTGGTACCCGCTCTCCTCCCCTCCCTTGTGTCCAGAACTACACAGCTGGTTTGAGGGGCATCATCCCTTCCCTCGGATACACAGCTTGAGGGCCCCATTGAGGGCCTCAGGCCAAATACCAGCCAGTTTCTGATGAGCCTACTCCCCTGCAAGCTTCAGCTGTTGGCCAGATGACCCTTCTGAGCAGTGACTCCCAGACAACTCCATTTAGAACTGCCACCTCCACCTCCACACCCTCCAGCCCCTTCCCATGACTGACTTCTGCCATGGCTCTTACGACCTTCAAATATACTATTTAACTTTCTTATGACATTTCTATTGCTTATTTTAATTTTTGTCTTTTTAGGGTCCCAGGTGTGGCACAGGGAAGTTCCCAGGCTAGGAGCTGAATCAGAGCTGCAGCTGCTGGCCTACACCACAGCCACAGCAACACCATATCTAAGCTGCGTCTGCATCCTACACCATGGCTCACGGCAATGATGGATCCTTAACCCACTGAACGAAGCCAGGAATTGAACCTGCATCCTCATGGATCCTAATCGGGTTCATTAACCACTGAGCTGCGAAGGAAACTCCAGGATACTAGTTGGATTCTTAACCCACTGAACCACAACAGGAACTCCTCTATTGCTTATTTTCTGTCCATTCCTAGTAAAGGCCCCTTCTGTCTGTTTTGTTCACTACAGCAATCTCAGTGCCTAGAAGGATTCCTGGTTTATAACAGGAGCTCAGTAGCATTGACTGCATAACAATTGCACAAACGAATACTGCTGAGCCGAATCCCTTGAGATCTGCTCTGTGGCCACCCTCACTCCCACCTCCCGCAGTCCACAAAGATTGCTGTGCCCACCGATGTCGCTGATCAGCATGACCTTGGTGTTGGCAGGGATGTGCTGCTTGAAGACTGGACGTTGCTCCTCCCCCACAAGGGTCTCGTGGTGCCCAGAAGCATCCAGGGCTTTGGCAGGCGTCAGGTCACACAAGTGAAACCAGCCCTCGGCACTCACAGCCACCACCAGGTTCTGGGAGAGACAGAGGGGGCACAGGAGTCAGGGCAGGAGCCTTGTCTGGCACCTGATCTCCACCGCGAGGCAGGGATGGGCTGAGGGGAGGTCTTGGAGCCAGACTGAGGTCCCTCGGTGGCCAGGCTTCTTACCTTCCCTTTATTACACACATCTCCAACCCCGACACAAGTGAGCTGCAAGAGAAGAAAGCAAGGCTCAAGGGGACACGCTGAGGGACCGAAGTACCCCTCAGTGTCTGTGATGCAAGGAGCAGGCTTCTCGTCACTGCTGTTTGTGCCAAGCCCCACAATGAGAGGCTGTGCTAGGGAGTTCCCTGGTGGTCTAGTGGTTAGGACTCGGTGCTTTCTTTCTTTCTTTTTTTGCCTTTTTGCCATTTTCTTGGGCCGCTTCTGCAGCATATGGAGGTTTCCAGGCTAGGGGTCGAATGGGAGCTGTAGCCGCCAGCATATACCACAGCCACAGCAACGTGGGATCCGAGCCGAGTCTGCAACCTATACCACAACTCACAGCAACGCCAGATCCTTAACCCACTGAGCAAGGCCAGGGATCAAACCCGCAACCTCATGGTTCCTAGTCGGATTCGTTAACCACTGAGCCACACGGGAACTCCAAGGACTTGATGCTTTCACTGCTGTGTTCAACCCCTGCTCTGGGAACTGAGATCCCACATGAACCCATTACTGAGCTCTGGGTATGGTTTACCAGATAGCTGTGGGAGTACCTGAGGTCAGGAAGGCAACTTGGGCTTAAACAAAAACTCTACATCAATACAGCTAGACTATCATACTCCTGGATGTGTTTAGATGACTGTCTCCTTTTTCTACTACACTTGGTAGGATGAGACAACCTAGGCAGATCGGTAAAGCACTAGGGGAGTCATTCCATCACAATGAAAGCCAGCCCAGCTGCGTATGTGTGCACGTTCATATGTCACACACTGCCTCGGGGCTTCCCTCCCTGACTCACATGAACCTCGAACCAGTAGCTGGGCTGAGCAGCAGGTGACTTAGGACACACAGGGGAGCTCACTTGTGGGACTCAATCCCAACAGTCTCTGGACAGGAGGGACCCACCCCTGGAGGCCCAGGGGGTTGAACACTGACCATTCCCTGGCAGGAACAGGTGAGCCACGGCCGGCTGTCATCATTCTTATACACCAACAGCTTCCCGCTGGTGTCTCCCACCACGAGTTCATTCAGCTTCAAAGGGAGAGAGAAGAGAGGGTTAGGACGGGGCCCACCCTGCAGAAATCACAAGACCTCAACCTGGATCTACAGACAATGTCAGCTCTGGGGCTCTCCCTCTGGCAAGACCCTTAGGTGCTGGTGTCTGGGTGAGCCGTGGGCTGGAAGGCAGAGGTGAGTAGGGCCGGCTCTGGGCCTCTCACGCCCTCAAGTGGTGGCTGAGCTCTCGTCACCATTTATGTCTGGGCCCTCCACTTCCCAGTGGTTCCCAGTGGCTGCCCTTTCAAGGGAATAAGGATAACAACCAGCTGGCTCCAAACGCGATTTCCACAAATAGTTTCATGATACCCCTTGGGGGACTATCCAACAGCCCTTTCGCTCCCCCAAATAGTGTGGTTATTAGATTCTCAACAGATTTAATTTTAAAGGCAACAAAGACCCAACAAAATACAGTAAGGAAAAAATTATAAGTGAATTAGGATTTATTAATAATGATTTACTTGATGTGAATCTTAGATGTATTACATTTTAAGAGTTACGGAAGTTTCCGGTGGGGATATTAGAATCCAGAAACATAAAGCAAGTTTATTTACATCAAACCCTCTACACCTGATGTTTTCAACACAGCTGCCCAGAGGATTTCTGCAGACACACAGGAGAGGGGCTGCATAGAGAGGAGGTTCTGAGTGCAGCTGCCTGAATCTGAATCCAGCCTACATTTTTTCATCTATAAATCGAGGATCATAAGACTTGTTATGAGGACTGAGCTAACAGAGCAAAGCATATAGAACAGTGATTGGCACATAGCCAGCTCTAACAACAGGTGGTTTTCTGCCTCTAGTTAAGCCTCTCCAAAGCTAGGGATCTTAGCATCTTTCATACAATCTATTCTCTCTCTCTCTCTCTCTCTCTTTTTTTTTTCTTTTTTTTTTTTTGGGCTATACCTGCAGCATATGGAAGATCCAAGGCTAGGGGCTGAATCAGAGCTGCAGCTACTGGCCTACACCACAGCCACAGCAATGCTTGGTCCAAGCTGTATCTGTGGCCTACATCATAGCTCACAGCAATGCCGGATCCTTAACCCACTGAGTGGGGCCAGGGACTGAACCCAAATCCTCATGGATGTTAGTTGGGTTCATTACTGCTGAGCCACAATGAGAAATCCTATTCTTTTTTTCATACATTCATGCAACAAACACCATAGTCCACAGCAGGGCCTCAATAAATGTTTACTTAACAGACAAATTAAAGAAAAGATTTTAGGAAAGAAAAATCAGAATGAAAGAAAATGTCCTAGTGATTAAGGATTCAGTGTTGTCAGTGCTGTGGCTCGGTTTCAATCCCTGATCCAGGAACTTTTGCATGCTGTGGGAAAGGCCAAAAAAAAAAAAAGAAGAGAGATAGAGAATGCCCAGTCAGCCCTTGAGTTTTCAGGTAAAGCTGGATGACCAGTTTGGGGTAAAAAGATAAATGTCAGACTTGGAGTTCCCATCATGGTGCAGTAGAAACAGTCTGACTAGGAACCATGAGGTTTCGGGTTTGATCCCTGGCCTCCATCAGTGCATTAAGGATTGCCGTTGCTGTCAGCTGTGGTATAGATCACCGATGCGACTCAGATCCCATGTTGCTGTGGCTGTGGCACAGGTCAGCAGCTATAGCTCTGATTAGACCCCTAACCTAGGAATCTCCATATACCGAGGCTGGGGCCCTAAAAAAAGCAAGAAAAAGAAAAGTCACAGACTCACAGTTTAACAACTGTGCTGAGAAGGACCTCGTGGTTTAACAAGGACACAGGAAAAAAATCATAACAGTGTGATAAGTGCAGTGAGCGAGAACATGGGACACAGCAGGCAGACAGCGAGACAATGGCAGGTGTGTCAGGAGAGGACATTTCCAGGGTCACCCATCTGCTCCCCAGGGATTCTGCTTCTCTACTGCAATGCTGGCTCTGGTCTCTGGAGGTTACTCAGTGATCCTAAAGAAGCTGAGCTGATATCCAATCTCTTGGAACAGACCATGATGGAATATAAGTCACATATATATATATAGATAGATAGATAGCTGGGTCACTTTGCTGTACAGCAGAAATTGGCACAACATTGTAAATCAACTCTAATTAAAAAAAAAAAACAAAACAAAAAACCCACCCCAGCTGGAGAGTACAGCATAGATCAGTCAGAAATGCTAAAAGAGACTGGAAGTGAGCTCTTTCTGCGATTCGCTTCAGCCTTCTAGAGACTTTTTCTCCCTTTGTGTAGCCAGGCTTCAGCAAGGTCCTGGAGAGTATGCATTCTATCCTTGGCTTCTCCCTCTGACTTGGCAGGAGAGAAAACACTTGCACATAACTTTAGGATAACAGTTTATTAGGATGAAATAAGTCTTTTTCCTGCTCCAAAGCTCCAAAGGCTGGCCTGGAGAGCCAGTAACAAAATTTCTATCCCCACTCATGCAGGCTGAGTGTACCACACTTGATCACTAGCCAATACCTCACCTATTTGCTTTTCTTTCATTTATAATAGGCAAAGCACTTCAAGTTGCTTTGAGGGCATCCCCGTTGTGGTGCAGCAGAAACAAATCCAAAGTATCCATGAAGATTCAGGTTGAATCCCTGGCCTCGCTCAGTGGCTGTGGTATAGGCTGGCAGCTGTAGCTCTGATTCAACCCCTAGCCTGGGAACTTCCACATGTCTGGGTTTTGGCCCTAAAAAGCAAAAAAGAGAAAAAAATGCTTTGAGATACATAATGATATCTGCCTTTCATAACAATCCTCATTTATTCAACAAACATTTATTGAGTGCCTACTATGTGCAAGGCACTATTCTTTTTTTTTTTTAATATATTTTTTTTAAATTTTCCCACTGTACAGCAAGGAAGTCAGGTTAACCTTACATGTATACATTACAATTACATTTTTCCCCCACCCTTTCTTCTGTTGCAACATGAGCATCTAGACAAAGTTCTCAATGCTATTCAGCAGGATCTCCTTGTAAATCTATTCTAAGTTGTGTCTGATAAGCCCAAGCTCCCGATCCCTCCCACTCCCTCCCCCTCCCATCAGGCAGCCACAAGTCTCTTCTCCAAGTCCATGATTTTCTTTTCTGAGGAGATGTTCGTTTGTGCTGGATATTAGATTCCAGTTATAAGTGATATCATATGGTATTTGTCTTTGTCTTTCTGGCTCATTTCACTCAGGATGAGATTCTCTAGTTCCATCCATGTTGCTGCAAATGGCATTATGTCATTCTTTTTTATGGCTGAGTGTATTCCATTGTGTATATATACCATGTCTTCCGAATCCAATCATCTGTCGATGGACATTTGGGTTGTTTCCATGTCCTGGCTATTGTGAATAGTGCTGCAATGAACATGCGGGTGCATGTGTCTCTTTTAAGTAGAGTTTTGTCCGGATAGATGCCCAAGAGTGGGATTGCGGGGTCATGTGGAAGTTCTATGTATAGATTTCTAAGGTATCTCCAAACTGTTCTCCATAGTGGCTGTACCAGTTTACATTCCCACCAACAGTGCAGGAGGGTTCCCTTTTCTCCACAGCCCCTCCAGCACTTGTTATTTGTGGATTTATTAATGATGGCCATTCTGACTGGTGTGAGGTGGTATCTCATGGTAGTTTTGATTTGCATTTCTCTTATAATCAGCGATGTTGAGCATTTTTTCATGTGTTTGTTGGCCATCTGTATATCTTCTTTGGAGAAATGTCTATTCAGGTCTTTTGCCTATTTTTCCATTGATTGATTGGTTTTTTTGCTGTTGGGTTGTATAAGTTGTTTATATATTCTAGAGATTAAGCCCTGCAAGGCACTATTCTAAGCTTTGAGAATACAGCAGTGAAAAAAAGAGGTAAATTTTTATCCTTACAGAGCTTACAATGATGGTGCTTACAACTAAGGTTAAAAAAAAAAAAAGAGGTTGTATGATATACCTAATATTGCAGAACTGAGTGGGTACAATTCCCAAAAAACCTGATACTATGACATTAAAAAAAAGGATTTTTTTTTTTTTTTGTCTTTTTGCCATTTCTTGGGCCGCTCCCATGGCACATGGAGGTTCCCAGGCTAGGGGTCGAATCGGAGCTGTAGCCACTGGCCTACGCCAGAGCCACAGCAACTCGGGATCCAAGCTGTGTCTGCAACCTACACCACAGCTCACGGCAACGCCGATCGTTAACCCACTGAACAAGGGCAGGGACTGAACCCGCAACCTCACGGTTCCTAGTCGGATATGTCATTAACCACTGCGCCACGACGGGGAACTCCATATTTTTCACTTTTAAACAAAGAAGATGATTTGATAAAATGGAAAATATACATTAAAATCACTTTGTTAATTTACTATTTTTAAATGCCTCCTTTGATTTTCTCATAAAATCATACTGCTTAGCATATGAAAAACACCTGAGAGCCCAGAAAACATAATACAAATTTATGAGAAAAACTTTTTCCTCCCCCAAGGGGGTAGAGCCAAAAGAGGCTTCATAAAGTATCTTCTCCACCACAGCACAAAGGAGGCTGGGGGCCAGGTGGGGTGGAGTGATGGGTATATTTAAGCCGCGGTTTTTTTCCAGGAAAGACAGAGCACAGAACAGTTAGGGAGGCAAAGTAGATGCTGGCTAGAGGGTAGGAGAGGACAGCAAAAATGTGCTTCAACATTTAAAATATGAAACAGATTGGGATAGACCATGATGGCATATAAGAAAAGGAATCTACATATGTATAACTGGGTCACTTTGGTGTACAGCAGAAATTGGCACAACGTTGTAAATCGACAGCACTTTAATAAATAAGAAATTAATATGAGGCAGAGATAATGGAAAACGAAGTGTACGACACCATCAAGAGCACCCATCTCCTTCGATGCTCCACCCCAAAACCCTTTACATGTTTTAATCAATGGGCCTCATTGATTATTACTTATTCTTGTGGTTACACCTTGTGACTACACCTCATCCGATGACAAGCTACCTGCAGGCGGGGATTTTCTCCTCCAGTTCTGAATTCCCACAATGTAGCCAAGCCTTTGGCCCATAATCCAATACTCACAAAGACTCTAGCACTTCCTGAGCATTACCCGTGTGACGGACACGATTCTGCCTGCTCTACCAGTACTAACTCAAACAAAGAGAAAAAGAAGGACTGTTGGAGGAGGAAAAGCAGACGGAGGCCGCCCGGTGGGCCCAGCCAGGCGGCAGGTGCCCTCGTGGAAGCCGCACGCGCGCTGTTAGATCATCTCCTGGACTCTGAAAGGAAGTAGCCCGGAGGAGGCACAGAAACCCAAGCGGGGATCCAGGTCACCAGAATACACTGGCTCCTACTCGGAACAAGTGACTGGGCCAGATGGACAACCAGTCACGTGAGCCCGGACAAAAACACCCGACACGGGCTCCACACCCAGCCTCCAAAAGCACCGCGCACCCACACTGCCTACAGTCATTCCCAGCACAGCTCCCGGAGCCCGCGCGCACGCGCACCGCCCACGCTGCACGCCGCTCACTGCCAAGTAGCACGCAGCACGCAGCCGCACGCCCTCTTCTGCCCTCCTGGCCCCGCCCCGCCCTACGCAGACGGGTTGCGTCTCTCCAGTGCGCATGCACCAACCGTGTCGTTATCGACGTCTCCAAGGCAGATGGCGTGCGGGAAGAGGCTCCCGCTGAACTCCAGGGCCACGCGCTGTACGTAGCTAACCGACCTCATCGCACTTCCAAGGGCTCAGGGACCGGGAAGCTCCGCTAAGTTTTACCGGAGCCCCTCCCGACAGCTGCCCGAGCGGAAGGCCACCCACAGCGGAAAGTTACGTCACCACCTCAGCCTCCAATCGCAGCCTCCTTCGCTTAATCTCCGGGAGGACGCAGGCCCTCCGAGCTCGCCTGGCTTGTGGGCGGGGCTCTGCGGCCGGAAGTGAGTGACAGGGCCGTGGGCCACTCCTCTGCTCCACAGGACTGGCGCGCACGCGTCAGCCGACGCTCGCCTGGCCAAGCCGTTTCCTTGGCAACAGGGCTCTTGAGGGTTTGACCTAATAACCTTGACCTCGTCCTTTGTTGCCCTGGTAGTGAAGATTCCCAGTTGTCAGACCATCCCTGAGGATCATACTGTAATAACTGACAACTGTGTGGTTTCCACTTTTTTAAAAAAACGGTGTAACGCCCCATTAGGAGTCGTGAAATCAATGTAGTGAATCGAAGTAGCACTTTAAGAAACGAAATAAAATAGAAAATGCCACGTAATCTCTAGTAATGAGGTAAGTATTATTTTTGTGAAACCTTTGTTTCAGTTGTATATGTGTATATATACTGGCTTCTTATGTAAAAAAACACAACCCTTTTTTCCCATGTTAGCTGTGCTCTGTCGTTAAAAGTTTGCAAATCACTTGTTGCAAAGCAGATTGCACATGTGTTATTTCCTGTAATTAGCGCAGCCACCCTGTGAGCTTGTCTTCTTACTTCGGGTGTTTGGATGCGGAAAATAGGTTCAGCAAGATAAAGCAAAATAGAGGTGGGACTCAATCAGGATGGTGTGAGCCGAAACCCCACATCCTTTCTGCCATTGAGTGCTAGGGTTCTAGGAACGTCCTCAGGCTGGAAGTCCCGGTCGCTGGGCCCCCAGCACAAAGCCCTTGCCTCCCTCCCTTGGTGGTCTCACAGTTGTGTAAATAGGACATCGTCAACCTGACTGTCCTCACGGGGACACCTTCCATGTTGAATCCAGTTCAGCCCTTCTTTGGGCCTCATCAGTCAGGGCATCAAAAGTATAATTTGTGGAAGTTCCCATGTGGCACAGCTGGTTAAGGATCCATCGTTGCCACAGCTGTGGCACAGGTTGCAGCTGTGGTGCAGGTTTTTATTGCTGGCCCAGAAGCTTCCATATGATAAGAGTCCAGCCAAAAAAAAAAAACCCACCAAAAAGTATACATTGTGAGATTCTACAGGTGCTCAGTACATTTTTAGGTTTAGGTCTTTAGGCACAGACTGATCTACACACTGGTCTTTCAGGAATCAACATTGTAAAAATAGGTATCTCTACCACCCAGGGGTGTTGTATTGGGGCTGGCCTGCTTTCTGCCTCTGAAAATGAGGAGGAGGCCCTGGAGGGCAGGACCTTTTTGTCTGGGGGACCGGGAGGGGATGGCGCCTTTTGTCATAGAGGTCCTATGGGTCTAATAGCCAGATGAGAACAGGGGGCAGTGGGTCAGAACGGCAGAGAGGGAGTTCCCGTCGTGGCGCAGTGGTTAACGAATCCGACTAGGAACCATGAGGTTGCGGGTTCGATCCCTGGCCTTGCTCAGTGGGTTAACAATCCAGCGTTGCCGTGAGCTGTGGTGTAGGTTGCCGACGCGGCTCGGATCCCATGTTGCTGTGGCTCTGGCATAGACTGGCAGCTACAGCTCCGATTAGACCCCTAGCCTGGGAAACTCCATATGCCTCGGGAGTGGCCCAAGAAATGGCAAAAAGACAAAAAGACAGAAAAAAAAAAAAAAGAACTGCAGAGAGAAGGCTGGACAGGTACTGGGAACTGGATACACTCAGGTCTCTGTTTCTTGTGTATTATTGGGTTGACCAGGTCCAGTCAAAGTTTCTGGGTCACATGGGTGTACCTGGTGCTTTATGTTCGTCCCCTACATTATGCAGGGCCTGCATGCTCCCTTGCCCCTGCTCTACCACGTCTCTGTTCCCTCGTCCTAGCTCAAATCCTAAGCTTCATATTAGGTTCAAGGAGCAGAAAAACAAGCAATTTTAAAATGTTTAGCTAAAGGCACGGTATCCAGGTTGCAAACATAATGACATGACCTTCATGATAAACAGAGCATGAAGTGTAAACTTAAATAGTTTTGAATTATGCGCCTTTTCACTTTATTATTGCTCCACTGTTTCTTTTTGTAGCCCTTTGAGTGAAATAGTAAAATAAATTAATTGGTAAATAAGCAGGATGGAATAGAAGAGGATCATCTTGCTTCTGACACCGAGTGCCCTGCCTGACCCAGCACCCACAGTACCTTAGTCTGTCACTTGGGCTTCTTGTTCTTGACCTTTCTGCACTAGGGTGCCTGTTTTTGTTTGCTGTGTGTTTGTCATGAGGGTCATGTCATTATGCTTGCAACTTGGATACCATGTCTTTTGGCTTTTGTCAAGAGAGCCAAATAAAGTTAGAAAGGGAAGAAAGATAGGTCTCCAAGAAATATGGGATGAATCAAGCCATACCCCACCCCCCGCAAGTGTCTCCCCACTGTATCAGTCACTGTAACTGCATTGAGTGTTACAGCTATGAGGTGTGCAGACAGAGCCCTGGCTCCACACAGAGACCCCTGTGTTGGCCCTTTTTAGTAGGATGGTTGGTGGGTCTCCACCATCTAGAGCTTGTCTTGGGTTTTGGTTTACACCCCAGCACTGTCCAACCAGGCCATCTATCTTACTGGTTAGGTGACTTGGGTACTGTTGTGTGGGTGGCATATTCTTTACAAATGAGCTGAACAGTAGCTTCCGTGGAAATCTGCTATGGCAAGGGAGGGGTTGGTGCAGTAAGTGGGAAGCATTTCTAGGGAGATTCTTTGTTTACTTCTTTCTCTAAGAGTAGACAGAGGGGTCGTGTTCAGAGTGTCAGCCTAAGATGCCTAGGTGGGAGACTCGAGGCCCAGAGCCATTCACCATCCTGAGGGTGGGGCAGAGTTGCCACTGGGCCCAGTTTGAGACTCCACATTCCTCTTCCCTCTCTGATTCACAGTGCAGTTAGCACACAAAAGGTTCTAAGTGGTAAAGTACAGAAACCTGTTCCTCAAACTTCTTTGACCTAGAAATTAGGCAGAACATCTTAATCCAGTCGTCTGTCAATGGACATTTAGGTTGTTTCCATGTCTTGGCTATTGTGAATAGTGCTGCAATGAACATGCGGGTGCATGTGTCTTTTTCAAGAACAGTTTTGTCCAGGTATATGCCCAAGAGTGGGACTGCTGGCTCATATAGTAGTTCTGTGTATAGGTTTCTAAGGTACCTCCATACTGTTCTCCATAGTGGTGGTTGTACCAATTTGCAGTCCCACCAACAGTGCAGGAGGGTTCCCTTTTCTCCACACCCTCTCCAGCATTTGTTATTTGTGGACTTATTAATGATGGCCATTCTGACTGGTGTGAGAATGATTTGCATTTCTCTAATAATCAGTGATGTTGAGCATTTTTTCATGTGCTTGTTTGCCATCTGTATGTCTTCTTTGGCAGCAACTGGATGGAACTAGAGACTCTCATAGTGAAGTAAGTCAGAAAGAGAAAGACAAATACCATGTGATTTCACTTATATCTGGAATCTAATATAGGGCACAAATGAACCTTTCCACAGAAAAGAAAATCACATGGAAAACAGACTTGTGGTTGCCGAGACGGAGGGGGAGGGAGTGGTAGGGACTGGGAATCTGGGGTTAATAGATGCAAACTATTGCCTTTGGAGTGGATAAGCAGTGGGATCCTGCTGTATAGCCCTGGGAACTATGTCTGGTCACTTGTGATGGAGCATGATAATGTGAGCAAAAAGAATATATACATGTATGTGTGACTGGGTCACCTTGCTGTGCAGCAGAAAATTGACAGAACACTGTAAATCAGCTATAATGGAAAAAATAAAAATCATTATATATAAAAAAAAAAAAATCAGGAGTTCCCGTAGTGGCGCAGTGGTTAACGAATCCTACTAGGAACCATGAGGTTGCGGGTTCGGTCCCTGGCCTTGCTCAGTGGGTTAATGATCTGGCGTTGCCGTGAGCTGTGGTGTAGGTTGCAGACGCGGCTCGGATCCCGTGTTGCTGTGGCTCTGGCGTAGGCTGGTGGTTGCAGCTTTGATTCGACCCCTAGCCTGGGAACCTCCATATGCCGTGGGAGCGGCCCAAGAAATGGCAAAAAGACAAAAAAAAAAAGAAGAAGAAGAAGAAATTAGGCAGAACAGCAGTGCGATCAGCAGCCCTGCTCTGAGTATGAGGCTGGTACTCTGAGGCCCACCCCTCCTCACAAGTTTGGCCCCTTTAGAAAGGACCACTAACTCTGGAAAGCTTTTTTTTTTTCCCCTCAGAGAGTAGTTTGTTTACTTATTTGAAGTAGAGTTGATTTACAGTGTTGTGTTAGTTTCTGGTGTACAGCAAAGTGATTATTTATACATATATACATGTATGTACGTGTGTATATATTCTTTAACTTTGTGGTTTATCACAGGATATTGAATATAGTTCCATGTGCTTTACTGTAGGACCTTGTTGTTTATCCCTTCCACATGTAATAGTCTGCAGGTACTAACCCCACACTTCCAGTTTATGCCCCACACCACACTCCACCTGCCCCGGGGAAGCTTTGATCTCAGAACCTGTCAGAGTTGTGTGTTCAAGACTCCACTGGCCATTAACTGAAGAATGTTCTTGTCACTAAAGTTCCAACATGAGGAAATGGGCTTAAAACACAGGATGGTGAAAATGTTTTAGAACTGGATAGAGGTGGTGGTTGTGCAACATTATAATTGGGCTGAATGCCACTAAATTGTTCATTTTGAATGGTTAACATTATGTGAATTTCACCTCAATAAAAAAAAAAATACAGGCGTTCCCGCTGTGACAAGAACTGGATCAGCTGTGTCTTGGGAGTGCTGGGACGTGGGTTTAATCCCCAGTGCAGCACAGTGGGTTGAGGGCCCGGTGTTGCCGAAGCTGTGTCTTGGATCTGATCCCTGGCCCAGGAGCTCCATGTGCCTCCGGGTGGCCAAGAACAAAACAAAACAAAATGGAACTGGGAGTTCCCTTCATGGCTCAGTGGTTAGCAGTCCTGATTAGGATCCATGAGGATGTGGGTTCAATCCCTGGCCTCACTCTGTGGGTTAGGGGTCCGGCGTTGCTGTGAGCTGTGGTGTAGGTCGCAGACGTAGCTCGGATCTTGAGTCGCTGTGGCTGTGGTAGCTGTAGCTCTGATTCCCCCCTAGCCTGGAAACTCCCATATGCCTCGGGCGTGGCCCTAAAAAGCAAGCAAACAAACAAAACCCAAAATGGAACCATTTGAACCATTTTCTGCGTGAAGCACCTCTCACCGTGGAACTGGAGACTGGAGGTCTGAAGGACACCCATGTCTTAGGTGGGGGAGAGGTTGTGGCTAATCCTGTCTTCTAGTCAGAGAACTCCGAGTTCACAAAGGCATTTCTCTTTTTTTATGGCCACACATGTGGTATATGAGTTACCGGGCCAGGCATTGAATTCAAGTCACAGATGTGACTTGCACAACGCCAGATCCTTTAACCCATTGCAAGGACCAGGGAACAAACCCACACCTCCACAGTGACCCAAGTCGCTGTAGTTGGGTTCTTAAGCCACTGCACCACAGTGGGAACTCTGGCATTGCTTTTTCTTGATCATCTCTCCTTAGAACCACTTTGTGAATCTTTCACACTCTTTGTTTACCACCCAAAGTGGTATATTTAGTGTTGTTAATTACATGCTAAATAAGTTTTTATTACATTTCATAATGAAGGAGAGTTGGTGCGTCTAAGTTATTTGAGGTTAGCAAGTAGCTGGGAACTACGGCCATCAAGTGAACAATAACAGTTTCCTTCAGAAGGAGGACAAGCTTGGAGTTCCCTTTGTGGCTCAGCGGTTAACCAACCCAACTAGGATCTATGAGAATTCGGGTTTGATTGCTGCCCTCACTCAGTGGGTTAGGCGTTGCCGTGAGCTGTGGTGTAGGTGAAAGACCCGACGTGGATCTGGCATTACTGTGACTGTGGTGTAGGCCAGCAGCTGTAGCTCCAATTGGACCCCTAGCCTGGGAACCTCCATATGCTGCGGGAGCGGCCCAAGAAATAGCAAAAAAAAGACAAGGAAAAAAAATAAAAAAATAATTAAAAAAAATAAAACAGAAGGAATAAGATAGCAAAGGTTCCACTGTTTAAGTCTCGATTTTCAAGCAGTGGTTTCCTAAAAAGGTATTACTTATTACTCGTCTTGTCTAAAATGTCTTTCACGTGTTATTTCTCCAACTGAAACAAGATGCATAGTTCACCCTTTTATTCCCAGACTCTGTGAAGTGCAGAGCAGGTGCACATGGGAACGCAGGAGAGCAGCCTTGCCGGGACAGATGGACGGGCTGGGGGTACATGGTGATGGGGGGAAGAGGCTGCTAGAATGCAGACTGGAAATACTTAGGAGAGAAAATCTATAGAACTGGATGTTTGGGCCAGCACTCAGACAAGAGAAACACCATTTAGAATCTCCCAGAGACCACTTGCAGGTCTGCACTAACAGGGCAGCGCTGGTTTCCTTTCAGTTCTCTTAATCAACACGTTCTGTGTGAATTTAAGTGATGGTGGGGAAGGTATCCTGACCCAGAGGAAAGAAGGGCCAGATGGCAGATTTATTTTTAACCTTAAAGACTTCTGGCCATTTTTACTGAAACATCCTCAGAGGACAGTTTTAATGTTACATAAACCAAGGCTTGTCCAGTTCCAGGGTTCTACAGAAGTGCAGTTAGTCTTGAGGGTTTTTGTTTTAATGTTTTACATCTTGGAGTCCTACACAAGCATTGAGAGCTGGAGGGAACCTCAGGAGTGTTTTTTGTCCATCTCCCTGTTTTTGCAAATGAGGAAAGAAGCTCAGCTTGCCCAAGGTCATGTGAGCCTCATGGCAGTTTGGATTTGTTCAGGTCACCTCACATTCCAGGCACTGTCTTTCCATTTAACTCCTGATCCTTGGTTTCCTCCTTTGTAACATGTGGCAATACCTTCTTTGTAGGTTGGTCATAAGGACAGAAGTTAATTTGCAGAGGCTTTTGCTTTAGTGCTAGGCTTGCATCAAAAGTGTGTAGTGAGGGTTAGCTATTATCATTAGCTTTAGGGCAAGTCTAATAATCCTGAAATACCAAAGACCCAGGCACAGTCCTAAGCACAGGACTGCGATGTGAACCCAGCAGGAGAACAAGCAGTGACGCCAGGAGAAAAGAACACTCAAATTTTGAATCTGGCTCTAGCATCAGCCATGCTGTAGGACTTGGTGAAAAACTTTCAGACAGAAATTGATCTTCCACAGTAAAAGAACAAATTTTTTTCTGAAAGGAGCTGCACAGGCTCCACCCGCAGAGAGGGCCAGGCAGCCCGCGGTAAGAGGGAGGGCAGATGCATGCTCTGGCCTGCAGTGAGAACATCTGGACCAGGCCCAGCAGCACCTATGCCCCTTAGCTTCTCCCAGGGCTCAGAATGCTGAAGCCCAAGATCAGAACCTTGTTTGAAAAAAGCATGAGCTTTTCCCCATTAGGCCAAGAAGAAAGGTGGAGAATGGATCCGAGTGGCTGCCTGGTGTTCCCAGGCTTGGTGGCTGTTCTTCCCTCTTTTGTGTAGTAGCTCACAGGTGTTGGTGACACCAGGAGTTTCACATTGTTAGGAAGCCAAGAAAGCTAGAACTTTCTACTGAATCAGTTTCTTGCAAAAATAAGACAAATCTAATCTGAAAACAAACTCATGGTCCCAGTAGCTTAGATGTTTTCCTAAGTGTCATGGAAGAAAACCAGAGCTATTGAAACCCGCCCGGCTGCTGGGGGTACGGAACGTGGGGAACCCAGGAGGCCCTGCTCAACCACTGCTGGTGCGTTCTGAGCAGAACTGGGGATGAGGTGGGCAACTACTATAATCCTGTCCCAGTGTAGCCATCCACACCCACCCTCCAAGGCCAAACAAAGGGCTACCTGTGACACCCAGGTTTTGTTTCCACTTTATTGCTCAAGCACAGAACTTGAGGCGAGCCTGGACCTTCAGCAACGTGCAGAGAAGAGGCTGAGGGGGTGGGGACATGACCCCGCTGAGAAGGGGAACTGAAAGGAGGGGAGATGCTGGAGAGGGTACACAGGGTGGTCACCGTGACACCAGGAGACACATCAGCCACACCGCCTGGGGTGAGGAGGGGAGCAGAGAGGTAACGGGCACAGCAGTGGTTTTCCCCATGCCCCTAGCACCCACGTGGGAAGAGGAAAGGGTGAGGAAGGGGGCTGCCCAAGGGTCTCCCTCTCCACCCTGCTTTCACATCAGACCTTACATCCCTACCACTTGCCCCTTCTACCATTTCAAAAATGGACATAACAAACAGAGGAAGCAAAATAAATTAACATTCTGATGAGTGTGCGTATAAAGGGGGAAGGGAAGAGGGGGTGACACCACCTGAAAAGACCACCCCCCCACCTCAATCCCCCAGCCTGCTCCTCCCCCCCTTCCCCCAAAGCCACCATCCAACCAGATAGAAAAATAAAGGTCTAATTCACTCAAAATTCTTCAGTTTTTACAAAACTAACAGGGTGGAGTAGGGTAGGGAGCAGGGGAGGCAGGCAGCTGCAGGAGCAGGGCTGGGGAGAGGCTATGCTTCCGCCTCCACCTGAGGCTGGCGCCCTGCCACATCATTCTTCTGCTCCTCCTTCATCTCTGTGTCTGCCTGCTGGTCTCCTGACACCTTGGCCTGCGAGGAAGAGGAGGAAGGGGTGAATCCCAGTTCTCATTTGGCCCAGGCCCCTGATAAGAAAGGTGATATTTCTGTTCTTGCCTGCTCACACCCAAGTGATCTGGAAGCACACCTGTACTCACTAACACACTGACACCATGTCCAGTCTTATCCCCAAGTAAGAAAAAAAGTAAAAAAAGTTTAACTTCCAGTAGAATTACACACACACAGCAATTCCCTTTCTAGATAAATTTCACCTACCTGACTTTTTTAAAAAAACATAGCTACTAGAGGAGTTCCCTCTGTGGCCCAGTGGTAAACAAACCCGACCAGTATCCATGAGGATGCAGGTTTAATCCCTGGCCTTGCCCAGTGGGTTACGGATCTGGTGCTGCTGTAAGCTGTGGTGTAGGTCGCAGACACAGCTCAGATCCTGCGTGGTTGTAGCTCCGATTTGAACCCTAACCTGGGAACTTCCCTATGCTTCAAGTGTGGCCCTAAAAAGACATAAAACCAAAAACATAGCTACTAGAAATTTAAAATGATAAATGTGGTTTATGTTTCTCTCAACATGGGTTTAGAAGACCGAAAGACCAGGAAATCAGGAGCAGATTCACTACATCCACACAGTGGACTACATAAGCCAACAAAGAACAGTGAAGTTCTTTTTACACGTTGATGTGAAACAAGCTTCCAAGCATGATGTGAACCGAGTCGGACACAAGGAACAGCAGCTAGAGCACATGGCCTGTTTTGAGGGTCGAGGGGCAGCACAGCACAATGGGGGATCAGCTACTGCTAGGTGCAGGAGGAAGCCTTTTCGCCACATCCTCTCTGGGCAGTTTGCATTTAACTATGTTAACATATGACGTGTTTAAACTTGTGTTTTAAACAGGCAAGGAGAATGTAAGTTGGGAAGCCCACTCAGAGACCAGCCAGTTCCTGATCCCCAGGGCTTGAATGGGGCGGGGGGACACACGCTCCTGGCTCTGGACAAGAGCAGCTTTGGCTTCCAGGACTGGCACAGGGTAGAAGTGACACCTCGTTTCCTGCCCATTCTAACTGGTCCCTGCCCCCATCCTCACCTTGCTCTCCTCCTCTGCCAGCCTCTCAAACATGTTGGCATAGAGCTTCTTCTCCCGCGCAAGCTGCTTACGGATCCGCTGCTGGCAGAGCGCCAACTGGGCCTTGGCGGCTTTGTTGCTGGGATAGAGCTGCAGGACCTTCTGGAAGTCAGCTCGAGCCAAGTCAAAGTCATTCACTGCCAGGTGGGCCTCTCCCCGGCGGAAAAGGCCCTTCTCGTTGTTGCTGTCCAGCTCCAGGGCCTAAGACACAGGGAGGAAGCAGCAACAAGACCTCAGATCCTACAGCTTCTCTGGCCAAGACTAGGTTCCAAAGACAGCCCTTGGCAGGATGAAGCTGAACAGAAATGGGGGCTCCACCCCAGAGTAAGTCTTGGGCATTACGTGGAAGGACCAAGGTCTAAAAGGGCACCTCAGTTAGTCCAAGAAGCAGAGAGGGAAGACAGGTCTTGAGATGAAAGCAAAGAACCTGTGGCAGTTCCATTCTCTTTAGAATGAAGCAGGTACATAGTAGGGAGACAAAGAACTAGGAGAGAACAATGAGGTGGTGGTTCCATCTAGCACTTCCTTCTACCCCGTGCCATCGCCTCCTGCCACTAAGGCTTCTCACACCCTTGCCTCTGGGCCCTTGACCACAGCTGCATCCTGCTAACCCTACCCTAGTCACCACGGGCACGTTCAGACCCACTGGCAGCTCACCCAACCCCGCCTGTGAACACTGCCCCCTGCCCTCTCTAACAGGGCCTCACCTTGTTACAGTTTTCAATGGCAGCCGAGAAGGACTGTAGTTTCAGATAACACATGGCTAGGTTGAGGTGGGAGGCCAGCCGAAGAGCCTGTGCCTTCTGTGCGTCCTCGTTAGAGAAACTCGACTCATATTCTAGCCAGGACACAATCTTCTTGTACTGCACCAGAGCTTGCTTGTACTTGCCTTCCTGGAATGGCAGGGAGACTCAGGCACCCAGCACAGGTTCGGTGGCCCCAGGCTACTGTACCCCATGGACATCAGTGAGTCCTGCCTTCCCCACACCTGCAGCCTTGACCAGCTAGCTCAGATACACTTGCGAAAGCTGTCTACTCCCCGGCAGCAAACCAGCTCCGACATAAGGGTCCAGGGCGCCCTCCCTGGGAGTGTCCTCAGGACCCCAGTGTTGGCTCACCTTGAAGTATACAGTGCCCCGCTCCTTCACAATGGTGCTCTGCTCCAGCTTCTCCTCTGAGCTCATCTCCCACGACTCCTTGGCCTGCCATGCCCCAAGGGAGAAGCGAAGTTGTCAGCTACCAGAGAGTCACCTCCAGCATAGGGAAGACCCCTAACAAACTCACCTTCTCAAAACTCTTGAGGTGTACTTCATACTTCAACTCAGCATTAGGTGGGATGTGGAACTTTTCCTTCCCAGCACTGCCGAACGCATAGCTGTGGGCCAAGATCACGCTGGGTCAGCTCAGCACTTAACCTGCCCCATAATGGAAAGTACCTCCCCACCCCATCAGTCTTGGTTCAGAAGTTTCCTCCTTGGCAAAAGCTTCCCTGACCTCTTCACACAATTAACTAATCTCTTACTTAGCCATCTTAAACATCCTTCTAAAAACTTATATTACAAAATGGCATGATTACTAATTCAAATGGTATCTTACTCAACAGTGAGTCACTAGAAGGTGGGAACAATGTCTCTGAACACTTAGGAATTTTCAGCACTGTGTCATGGCACACAGTAGGTGTGTTTCAACAAATATTAATGACTAAATGAATTAACAGGAGATGACAATCTTGATGTTGCTAGAGAAGGGAATCTGTAGCAGCCAAGAGTGAAAAAATTAGGTGCTGATTCAAGGAGATGTGGATGACTGTGGCCACACTCCTAAAATTCAGAGATCATGATGGTGTGTACGTGTGAGTACCCAGAGGCACAGTGAATGCGCGTGGGGTTACAAATGGCCAGTTACACAACTACCTGGGACGAGCAGATCTCTGACCCTGGTGTGCCCACCTACTCTACAGAATGCTTACACCTGGGCCAAAGTGTCCCTCACCTGGGTTTGAGGTACACAATGGAATGCTCTCCTTTTTCCATGCGCTGAATGGCTTTCTCCAGCCCACAAGGCAAGTCCATAGTCTCCCCTTCGCCGACCTCAAAGCGGATCTCCCGCCGGTCAAAGATCTGGTCCTTGTAGTACCCTTCCAGGGCAACTAGCATGAAAGAGAGGCAGTGGACCAGGGGCATAAATGAGCAGGTAGCAGGCTGAGAAGGATGCCACCAGCCTCCCTCTATCTCCTTATCACTTTCTGCCCCCACAGGCCCTTTTTGTGTTCTTACATATGAAGGAACATTAGAGGATATAATTCAATCCCTCACTTTGCAGATTAAAAAGGAAAAAAAAAGACTAGGAAATGGTATGAACTTGCCCAAAGCCACACAGGATCTAAGTATGAGAATGTGAACCCCAGATCGAACTGCCTTACCCTCCACAATGGCACCATCGTTGGGCCTGGCATAGCCTTCCCCCCGGGTCTGTATTCTCCTGATGATCCCACCGTCTTCCTCTTCTGTCAGGTCCTCTCCCTTGAACTCGAACAACTCCACCTACAAGATGTAAGGTGACACAACTCCTCTTTCAGAAGAGTCCCTAGTAAATGCCAGACCAGGTCTGACCACAGGGGCAGCCACACCACGAGCAGACAAAGTGGCAGTTTTGCTAAGTTCTTGGGAGCTGCCCTAGCCTCAACTTTGGTAGAGATGGGCAGTCATACAGATTTCATTTACCCTCAGGAGACCATTACCTGCTCCACTCAACAAGCACATGTTGCAGGCAATCCTAATTCAGCTACTTGAGAGGCTCAATCTGATAGCCATCAGTGGTATTCTGAGCGTCCTCCAAGTAGCCACTGGTGAGGGCTCAACATTTTCAAGCGTGAACACTGTCAAGTGCCACCTCCTCAGCAGAGGCTTTCTGGTTCTGCCTCTCCGCCCATGGGGAAGCATTTTCTCCCCTCCTATCTCCGGAGCACCAATACTCTCTCCTGTTAGTCTTCCTGCATGTAGATTATGACCTCCTGACTCCTTTGAGTTACAGCCCATCTCCACTGGGCGCTGCTCTGGAGATAAACATGCCCTAAGCCCTCACCCTGCTGCTTCAAGTCTGAAGAGGGGTTCATGGCTACCTCTTCCACCAGAAACCTCCATCGCTGACCACTTTCTGGCAGCAGCAGGTTATGTGCACGGCAGAGCCAGGTGCCCTCTCTGTTCCTCTCCTTCCCCTAAAGGCAGGCCCTCAGCCTTGGCTACACTGTTTCTAAGTGGCAGGAAGGGCTGGAGGGCAGCCAGGCCCCAGGCTGAGATAAGACTGGCTCTTTGCCTTGCTTTTTGTGGCTGGACACTCACCTCAAACACAAGCGTGGCATTGGGAGGAATCTTGGGAGGACTGCCGGCTGAACCGTAGGCATATTCTGGTTTGCAGGTGATGTGGCACACTTCCCCCACTTTCATGGTTGCTACAGCAATATCCCAAGCCTTGATGACCTCTCCTGTAGGGACAGAAAACAAACAGGTCCTCCTTGGCAGGGATCTGATTGGGTTCAAACAGTGGCCTGAGAGACTTGCTGTACCATGCCCTAGGGGAAGCTGGACACTGTTTAGAAATGGGACCAGGAAGGTAGAAAACCTGGTTACAATAATGCTGTCAGGTCTGAGACCTCTTCCAAAAAAAAAAAAAAAAAAATCAACTCTGAAACAAAAGGGTTCAAGAAACAAGGCAGTCCACTCCTAAAAAGGAAGGCATTCAAAGGTGACCAAGAGAAATGAGAGATAAAAATCAATCTAGTTTCAGGATAGTGAAGAAAAAAAAAAGCAGTATCCGGGGGGGGGGGGAGGAGGAAATGAATAGATTATAATAAACCATTCTTTCTCAAGCTTCTGAGAATATGGTTTCTGCCTGTCACAGCTTACACGCCCCTGGCCTACCAGCCCTCTAACCATACCTACCTTTCCCCAGGTCGAAGGAGAATTTGTCCTTGCGGTCCAGGCTGGAGTCAAACTTGGTGCCATCTAGTAGCCAGCCTGTGTAGTGGACAGAGACTCGGTCCCCGATCATGGGCATCTCTGTGCCTGTGCCCTCTCGCTTGATGACCTGGTGGAAGGGGAGAAAGTGAGCACCTGGGGATGGAAAAAAAGAGGTACCACAACTGCCACTGTCGGAATGTAAACAGGCTCTTCTGCCTCCTTCTAAGTAACTTAGTGAACCAGTCATCAAATGACTGCTGTGGAGCTTGGCTAGAACCAAATGACCTCTCTGTCTCACACTGCAGCATGACTTGGTTCGAAAAACTGGAGACAAAACACCTGAGTTCAAGTTTTTGCCGTATGATCTCACGCAAGTCACGTGAACTTAGACATTACAGTGATGAGAGTCCCTATCAGAGTTGTTACAGGACAACACTGGTAAAAGACTGAATAAACTATTAACAGCAAAGGGAAAAGTCTCCTCATTCTTCCTAAATGCCAGTCATCAAATCAAGGTCTGGTTCAGAGAGAAGAGGAACATGAGTATTGAAAAGAATAGCAGCTGTCCTGGGAGTTCCTGTCGGGGCGCAGCAGAAACGAATCTGACTAGGAACCATGAGGTTGTGGGTTTGATCCCTGGCCTCGCTCAGTGGGTTAAGGATCCGGCGTTGCTGTGAGCTGTGGTATAGGTCGCAGCTCGGATCTTGCATTGCTCTGGCTGTAGTGTAGGCCAGCAGCTGTAGCTCCTATTAGACCCTAGCCCAGGAACTTCCATATGCCACAGGTGCGGCCCTAAAAAAAAGTAAAACAACAACAACAAAAAACCAAACCAAAGAATAGCAGCTGCCCAAAAGAGGGCAAAGAAAATACCAGGTTACAGGTGAGCATGGGGTTCTTCACCAGGCCCTAAACTTTGACTTAGGACTTGAGCATTCCCGACTGGTAGGCTACTACAGTTCTTGGTTTCAGAACCAGGGTATGTCCCAGCAACTTACAAGACTCTCTGTTTCGCTTTATTTATAAAGTGTGACTCTGTGGGCTACCTGGTAGGTGGATGGTTACCCTCTAAGGGAAAGTTTCCACGATGGAATGGACGTGGGACTTGAGAATAGAAACCTAGAGGGGAAGGACTGAAGAATAAAAGGGGAAATGAGCCTCCCTGGAAGCCACGTGCCCACTGGGAAAGCAGCCAGGTGCATTTCTGGCCCAGCTAAGAGCTCCCAAAGTCTGCAGCTAGCCTAGGTCACTCATACACGTGGAGCTGAGCAGCAGGAAGCCAGGAGGAGGAGAGACACTGAGTGAGTACAGGGCATGAATCTGGGCTAGGATTTCGCCATTCTGGACAGCGCAGAACCTGCTCTGAACCATGGCCGGTTGTCCTGACCTGGGTCAAGACGCCCTGCTGCCTGGGTCCCAGACCCCTCCCCTGGCTCCTTGGTAGCCGGTTCCCAAGCTAGGCACCTCCTCCCAGCTCTGCACCCCGCGCTCAGGAGGCCGGGGCGGGGGAGAAGCGGAGCGCGGAGGGGGGGGAAACTACAGGTCCCGGCATGCACCGGGGTTGGGGGGGGACAGCATGGCCGAGCGGGTGACCTAGCCGGGTCCCAGCCTTTAGGAAGCGGGTGACGGGAGGGTGGAGAGCACCAGGCCCGCGCGCTAAGTCGCACAAAGGCCCGCGGGCCAGGAAATAACTCCTGGGACCCACTTCGCGTCCCGGCTAATGTTCAACTGCCGGAGTTGGCGGGCTCCGCAACACCGAGACGCTGGCGTTCCGGGGGCTCCCCGGCTGTAACCGCAAGGGAGGAGCTGGGCGCGGGGTCGCGGGGTCGCAGAAAGGGGCGGTGCACGCTGCCGGGCCCCCTGCAGCTCGCGCGCCCGCCCTCCCGTTGCGCCCCTCCCAGCGCACGCCGCAGCGGGAGCAGGCTCTGCGCTTCTCGCCTTTCCCCGGGCCTGGGGACCTGGAGACTGGAGGACTGGGGAGGCTCAGCCCAGACCTATCCTTCCGAGCGTGTGGCCACACTCCCGCTCCGAACCGGCGGCCCAGCCGGGAAGGCGATGCGCCGGGCCGTGGCTGCATGACCTACTCAACGGCCGGCGGGGAAGCTGCAGAAGCGGCCGTCCGCGCCCCGAACCCCGGGTGGACGCTGGAGTGCTGCGGCGATGGACCCCCCCGGCGTCCCTCGCAGCCCCGGGGCGTCCCCCGCCCTTTACCTTAAGCACGCCTTCATCCTGCTTGGGGCTGATGTCCACCCCCTCGAGGGGCAGCGGCGCCGACTGCGCCCCATTCTCGGCGGTCTTAGTCTCTTCGGCGGTCATCGCGCCGTTTCTCGGGGAGCGGGCGCCGGACAGTGTGCGCTGTGCGGGCGGCCGAGGCTCGCGCACCTCTTCGGCGCGGGCGCAGGCAGGCGGGCGAAGGAGGTGGGTCGTGGGCGGCCGGGGGAGCGATTGGTCCCACCGCCGCGGAGGGAGGGGCTGGGAGGAGCCGGGCGGCCGCTGGGGACGTGGGGGGAGAACTTTCTAGAGACGGCGGCGGCCGAGCCGGTTCGGGCTCTGGCGATCTAGGTGCTCCTGCGAAAGGTTGTCTCTGCTTCGTTCTTCTCGCCAGGCGCCTGCCCTCCGGGTCCTGGGACCCTCAGACTCCGGGGACAACCCCCCCGCCCCGCGCCCCGGCTGCGCTTCCTCTCAACCTCCCCCGCCCGTCCCGCGGTCTAACCGGATTCTTCCAGATCCTTCTCGATCCCCCGCAGCATCCGACGCCGCGCAGCCGGACGTGGGCGCCGCGCGTGCGTCTCCCCGGCCGGAGACGCGGGCGGCCGGCGGGCCTCCCCGCTTCGCTCGCAGCGCGTACTTAACGCAAAGCGGGTGGAGAGCTTTGCTGCGACGCGCAGGGCCTGGGGGAGGCAGCCCGGGTTTCCCCGGAGCGGGGGAGGCTTGCCGCCTGGGGCTCTGTGAAAGGCCCTGAGCTGCCCGTTTGCAAGAAAGGAGCCTCTGAGCTAAGGGCTCAAATGGGACCGTATTAAAGGGACTTTTACCGACAACAATAAAACTGTTATTTCGGTTAATACTGAAAAACGGTTTCAACTTACGGAAAAAGACATTCTATTTTACTGAAGGCCCATGGGAAGAGATATTTTCTTAATAAAGGGTTCCCAAGTGTTTATGGACTTCTTGTGGCGAGCAGAACATCGGGGACGGTAGGCCAACGCACCGCAGCGCCTAGTTACCTAAACAATAGCCTTTGGACGAAAAGATCCTTGTAGGGAGGGCCTTGATTTTTGCTTAGCACTTGACCCCAGTTGAGCCTAGTGCTGGTCCGTGGTGTCACGCACATGGCTACATGAATTTGTGTTCCAATAACAGCAATGATAATAATAAAAACCTTTTTCTTGGAGCCCTCGACCTGTGTTGGCCTGTGCTGTGCTACCCAAACTATCATGTTTAGGTAGGTAATTAAAAGGGCAATTGGAGATGAAATTTCAAGGCCGTAACCTACTAGGTAATTCGTTGTAATCCTCTCTGTTGGAATTTGACTGGAAGGGAATTCCGAAGAAGTAAAACCATCTTCTCCAGCAATGTGCGGCAAATGTATTTAGCTAGGACCAGGACATTTCTCATTGGGTGACTGGGCACACCGTCTGAGGACGTAGGGTGGTGGGGGTGGCTCCTCTAGAGGTTAAATCTGTTTTCTCCTTTGTCCTTAGCGGGAGAAGTTAATGCCAAGGCCCTGCAAAACTCTTGAGAGACAGGAATGGGGGTTAAGGTGCTGGCTTGTCGCCTTGGCAGGTATGTTGCTGTTGGCTTATGCACCTGTGTGGAGCTTGTTCTCAGCGTGTGCTCGTTTTTGGGGTGCTAGGGCCATGGGGCAGTGGCAGAACAAGTTGGGATAGAAAAAGTTCCCTTTAGAATAATGCTCTTCACCTATTTATTGGAAGCAAAAAGTATAGGTTTATGTGTTTTCGTTTGTCAGCACGTGTTAGTCAAGCACTGAAGATGTGCTGCTTTTGCATAAACACATGATGACGAGAGAAAGAGCAACTGTTCTGGAGTAAGCAAAGAGCTGGGTCACTGGGATACTGATTCGAGGCAGGTTATGGGGTTGGTACCATCTGTCGAGGGTAGTAGTGATGGTTTAAAGGAAGGGAATGTATGTCAGGCCTGTAGACCAGGCCCACCTTCAATCGGGTGGTTAATAAATAATGGTCCTTATTCTAATGTGGTAAGTGATATGGTGAAATGAGGACAAAGTGGTAAGGATACAGAGGTCTGTGAAAGAGGGGAAAGTATTTGTGCGGAAGGGGAACGACCAGAGGGAAAGGATTGCAAGGAGGAAGTTCTGTGTCCATTCAGTCCATGAGTGATGAGGGGCTGGGAGAGGGAGGGATAGTAGAGGCTCTGGATCCCAGAGCAGGACCTTACTGTTTCCAGAATTTTTTCTGGGTATTCACATGATGTGCTCTTGGTTGTAAATTTTTTTTTAATTGCATTTATTTTTGTGAAATTTATTCCTGGGTCATAAGTTTTTGCTTCTGCAGTTTCCTCTGGGATATCTTTTTCTTCTGTGCAACCTCATCTTCTGGCTTAGGAACAATCTGCTCTTTTTCAGTAAGGATCATCTTAATGTGGCAGGGAGAACTCATGTAAGTGTTGATCTGACCGTGCGCTCTGTAAGTCCTGCGTCGCATCTTGGGGGCTTTGTTCACCTGGATGTGCTCAATGACCAGAGAATCTACATCTAAGCCCTTAAGTTCAGCATTACTCTCTGCATTTTTAAGCACATGCAATAAAAAGTCAGCACTCTTTTTGGGCCACCGACCCTGTGTCCAGCCCCACTGTTTGGCCTGGGCATACCTACCAACTCCTCCACTGTAACGACAGAATGGCACACATTGCTTCTGTAGAGTGACATCTTTCAGATGCTCGGTGGCTTTTCAAATATGCATACCCTTAATGGCTTGGGCAGTTTTACGAGTGTTCTTAAAGTGAACATGAACAGTTGAACCTCTTGATTTGCATGATTTTGTGGGGTTTTCTGGGTCAAGTGAATAGCAGACCATTTTTAGAGGTTGCTTCCCGGAAAAGCGGTTGTAAGATTTAAAATTGTAGAAAGTGCACTGAGTTTTCATTCTTCCCCTCCTCCTCCTCACCCCTTTCCCAGCCTATTTAATGTTCCTGTTAAAGATGTTTAATAACATAATTATTTTCAGTGGTTTCATTCAGTCACGCAGAATCCTTCTGAAATATTCCCTTTTGCTTAGAGGAAGAGAACACGCCTCCCCCTGCCCCCCCCCCCATCCAACTTCTCTTGGATGATTCATGCTGTGGTTAGAAGGTTTACTGTTGCCAACATGAGTCTTTGGGAACTACCTGGTCCATCTCCCTAAAGCCAGGCCCATCCTCAGAGAATGAAGACCTCTTGTTTTTAAACCCCTTGTTTGTTTGTTTATTTTTCTTGAAGTATTCTTGATTTACAACGTTATGTTAGTTTCTGGTATTCAGCAAAATGATTCCGTTTTATATGTTCTTTTCCATTATGGTTTATTACAGGAGATTGAGTGTAGTTCCCTGTGTTATACCATAGGAACTTGTCATTTATCTCCTTTTTTTTTTTTGCCATTTCTAGGGCCACACCCACGGTACATGGAGGTTCCCAGGCTAGGGGTCGAATCGGAGCTATAGCCGCCGGCCTATGGCAGAGCCACAGCAATGTGGGATCCGAGCTGCATCTGCGACCTACACCATAGCTCACGGCAATGCTGGATCCTTAACCCACTGAGCAAGGCCAGGGATCAAACCCGCAACCTCATCATTCCTAGTTGGATTCGTTAACCACTGAGCCACGATGGGAACTCCTGTTTATCTCTTTTATATATAGTAATTTGTATCTGATAACCCCAGACTCGTAATTTATCCCTTCCCCATCCTCTTTCCCCTTTGATAACCATAAATTTCTTTTCTGTCTGTAGGTTTGTTTCTGTGTAGTAAATAAGTTTGTTTGTATCATATTTAAGATTCCACATGTAAGCAGTATCATATGGTGTTTGTCTTTCTCTTTCTTCTTCTTTTTTTTGTCTTTTTGCCTTTTCTAGGGCTGCACCTGCGGCACATGGAGGTTCCCAGGCTAGGGGTCGAATCGGAGCTGTAGCCGCCGGCCTACGCCACAGCCTCAGCAACGCAGAATCTGAGCCACGTCTGCAACCTACACCACAGCTCATGGCAACGCTGGATCTTTAACCTGCTGAGCAGTGCCAGGGAGTGAACCTGCAACCTCATGGTTCCTAGTCGAATTCGTTAACCACTGAGCCACGACGGAACTCCTAAATCTCTTGTTTTTAAAGGTGCTGTTTTGACTTTCTTAGACTGCCAGTGCTCTTAAACGTTAGAAAAATTGTGTAATATATGAATCATTCAGGAGAATGTGAGATGAGTGTGTGTGTGTGTGTGTGTGTGTACATATACACACATATTATGTAACATACCAACATAATGAACCTTGGGAATATACCACTGAACCTAAGAATTGAAACATCACCAATATGACTGGTGTCAAAAACGTAATACCAAACATGTTAAGGACACTTACAGAATTTCTTGCCACATTCAGTGTCTGCTGACTGAGAAAACACAAACTATACCACTGACCCAAAGAGCTACTACATGTTTCATAAAACATTTCTTTATTTATTCAAGAGATTACAGTCCATTTTCATACATTTGAAAAACAGTAGCCCTCTATGTTGGCTCCACACATAATAGAGACCTGCACGGACCATGGTGTAAATTTTCCTTTCTGTGGCATGGGAATCATGACAGGGTCTATTTCACAGGGGTTTTCTTTGAGGATTAGTGCTATATTATGCAGTTCATGGCCCTCAGCTAGCAGATAATCAGTATGCGTGCTGTGTTTTATTGATGCAGCTACTGATGGCTGGAATGTGGAGTAGAAAACCTCCAAAGTCTCCGTCCCTCAGGTTGAGCGTCACTGACTGGTCTGGACACAGGTTTGCTCCATCGTTTCCAGAGGAGTTTGTCTCCCTGATGTTAAGTTACTTCTGTCTTTTTTTTTTTTTTTTTGGTGGGGGGTGTCTTTTTAGGGCTGCACACACAGCATATGGAGGTTCCCAGGCTAGGGGTCGAATTGGAGCTGTAGCTGCTGGGCTGTGCCACAGCTACGGCAGCACAGGATCCAAGCCACATTTGTGATTTACACCACAGCTCATGGCAATGCCAGATCCTTAACCCACTAAGTGAGGCCAGGGATGGAACCTGCATCCTCATGGATACTAATCAGATTTGTTTCCACTGAGCCATGATGAGAACTCCTGTCCTTTTTTCTTGAACACTCTATTCTGGACCTGACAAAAATAGGAGCTTTGAGGAGTTCCCATCGTGGCGCAGTGAAAATGAATCCAACTAGGAACCATGAGGTTGTGGGTTCTATCCCTGGCCTCACTCAGTGGGTTAAGGATTCAGCATTGCCGTGAGCTGTGGTGTAGGTCGTGGAGGTGGCTCGAATCTGGCGTAGGCCAGCAGCTGTAGCTCTGATTAGACCCCTAGCCTGGGAACCTCCATATGCCTCGGGTGCGGCCCTAAAAAGACAAAAGACAATAAAATAAAATAGGAGCTTTGGTATTTTGTCATTCTAACGAGACTAGGAGCCCTGTAAATGTAAAGACTAGGTCTTTTAAAAAAATTTATTTCGTTGAAATATAGTTGATTTACAATGTGTTAGTTTCTGGTGTGCAACAAAGTAACTCAGCTATACATATTCTTTTTGATATTTTACATTACGGATTATCATAGGATGTATTTTTAAAATTTTTTATTTTTTTTTAATTTATTTTTTATTGTACCATGAGATACTGAATATAGTTCCCTGTGCTATAAAGTAAGACCTTGTTTATCCATTCTCTATATATATTAGTTTGCATCTGCTAATCCCAAACTCCCAATCCATCCTTCCCCTACACCCCTTTCCTCTTGGCAACCACAATTCTTAATACTTCCATGAACTCCAGTTATCTGACCTCCTTGGGGGTAGGAGATGGGATAGTTGATGGTTGTCCTGCTGAAATGAGTTTTTCCTTCTTTTTAAAAGTAAAATTTGGGGGGGGAGCTCCTCTCCCCTCTCCCAGCAACCCTGGGAGCTATCTGTTTTCCTTTAATAAAAACTTCGCTTGCTTGCAAAAATAAAATAAAATAAAATAAAATAAAAAATAAAATTTAACTTCCTGCTTCAGATAAATATATTTTTTATTTTGCTCCCAGGGGCAATAAAAAGCAGTGTCTTCATCCTGTATTTGTGGATGTGCTGAAATTTGGCTGTGGTCTCATTCATCAGAGGGTCCAGTGGCAAACACCTATTTCAGCATTATTGCCCGCCTCCTCAAACGTGTGTGATCAAAGATCACGTGTTTGTCTAGGTTATCATATCTAATTAGCGTAACTAGAGCTCGGCTTGCTGTTTGGGACAAATTAAATTGTGCCCTCCATCCTCCTCGGTTGAGAGTCAGTGTGTATTTAGTGTCATCAGTGTGCTCTGCAGTGACCACGGCAACAACCCAGCAGCTCTTACGCCTGAGAAATGAAGGCATCATTGTTCTTTCGGTATAATGTCAAACTTCTGTGATTGGTTTGCAATTACAGAACCTGTAAATTAAAACGTTTAAATTGTAACAGTAATAAAATATGTGTATGAAAGTTCAGATTTACTCTTGTTTCCCAGAAGTCCATTCAATGTTGGTAACAGTCAGCTCTAGTCAAATATTGACTTTCATATTTATCCTTTCAGCATTTAGCCAAAATGTGTACTCAGAACAGTTCTGAGTTTATCCCTTCCCAGGGGCCCTGCAGGTGGGATGTTGAGCAGCCCTCTTCTCCAGCCTAGCCTCCTCCAGGGGAACTATTCTGGTATTTCCTTGGGCTGTATGCCTCGGCTTTAATTTCCTCCTGGGAGCCCTGGCTGGGGTGGGGGTGCTCACCCAGATTCCGGGATAGACCGGACAGGGAGAGAGAAGTGGTGTCATATACCTTGAGGAGGGAGAAGTGGTGTCTTTTTTTTTTTTTTTCTGTAAGGGGCTCTGGGTTTGCCAGGGGCTTCTGTGATGAATTACATGGCTGCCCCAACTACCCTCTTTCTTTCCTGGGGAGAACACCCTCAGCCCCTGTCCTCAAGACGTGCACCCACTGATGCTTGCCCCCACTACTTCCTATAAATGGCCAGCTGGTGCAAACATGTATTGAGTGGGTTGGGAGGCCCTGAGCCAGGGAGTTGGGGCGGATGCCTCCTGGCTGCAGGTGGCTCTCAGTCGGAGCAGCATCTGGGCAGCACTGTGCTGGGCACTGAACTAAGGGCTGTACAGCACTTTCCCTTGGTGACACCCCCTGGATGGCTGAGGGCAGGTGCTGAGGCCGGTGGGCGAGGCTGACTGAGCTCTGGTGCGGGTCGCCAGGCTGAGGCCTGGCCTGTGGGACCTCCCATTCGAAAGGACGCAGGCGCGGGTGCCTCTCAGCCCTGGACCCAGGGACCCAGGTGCCCAGAGACCCAGGAACCCAGGGACTGAGCTCGGTCTTATCAGCCAGAGTGGAGGCTGCTCCTGGGGCTTCTCTGGGAGCTGGAGACTGGTTTCCGGGGATCTTGGGCGTGCCCTGGCCTCTGTGCCCGCTGTGGGGGGCGGGGGCAGAGCCGCTGCCTGGCACGCGACAGGGGCTCAGGACAATAGGGAAGAGGATGACTTCCAAAGGACAGTGGCCTGCCCCAGGCCCCACTCCAGCGAGGTGGCCCACGAGGCCTGCTGCCCGTTGGCCAGCCTTCGGAGGACTCATTTGACAGGGTCCCCAGCCCCCAGAGCAGGACACAGCCCAGGTCCGAGGGGAGAGAGCGCATGCCCCCTTCTAGGCAGCTGGGTTGCTTTGCTGCCCAAGTCTTTGTACCTTAATTTTTGTTTGTACCTGTGTGCTTGTGATTGTATCATTGTCAAGCTCTTTGGGAGCTTTTAGACGGACTGGGCTTGGTCTTCACCTCGATTGTCTCCCGCTGCTCCCCTTCCCACTTCCTCCGCCCCCTAGAATTCAGGAATGTGGTTTTGTGATAGTGTCTGAACTGTGATTTTGGTAAGACCAAGCTTTATCACACATATCGAGTTCATTTTTAACTAAAAAAGAGAGGCAGGGGGGAAGATTTCTGGAGCACCTACAAGGTCCCAGGGTCGGCACAATGGACTGTGGGGCTCGTAGTCTGTGATGCTGTCATAGCCCCTCCTGGCAGGCGCTGACATTGAGTAGTGACAGCAAAAGGGCTGACCCACCTGGTGCTGCTACAAAGTGCAGGATGGCCAGGTCTGTAAAGGGCAAAAGTGTTCTGGGAAGGCCTCACAAAGACCTAGAGCTTGAGAAGATCTTGAAAATGCATAATAATATCTTATTTGTTTAAAAGATGTAAATAAATGGATAGCTTGGTCAAGTTTTACATGTGTTTGACCCCTATCAGATCAAGATACAGAAACTTAGCCTCCCAACAGGGGCCTGCATGGTCCCTCCCAGGCAGAAAGGATCCCAGGAATAAGGGCTTTTCTGCCCTCTTCCAATAGATTAGTTTTGTCTGTTTTTGGACATCATTCAAAAGGAATCATACAGCATCTGTCTATCTATCTATCTATCTATCTATCTATCTATCTGTCTACCTATGGCCAGACCTGTGGCATATGGAAGTTACCAGGCTGGGGATCAAACCCCTGCCACAGCAGCAACCTGGGCCACTGCAGTGACAATGTTGATCCTTAACCTGCTGAGCCACAAGGGAACTCTTAGTATGTACTTTCTTTGACTGGCTTCTTTCATTCCATGTTGTCTTTGAAATTCATACACTGTCCTGAATATAGGAGGAGTTCATTACTTTTCCTTGCTATGTAATGCTTGATGCTGATATTGAGGTGTCCATTTTTTAGCTTTTATGAATAAAACTTCTGTGTACATTCTTTTTTGGGGGGGGGCACACCTGCAGCATATGGAGGTTCCCAGGCTAGGGGTCTAATGGAAACTACAGCTGCTGGCGTACACCACAGTCACAGCAACGCGGGATCTGAGCCACGTCTGCCACCTACACCACAGCTCATGGCAATGCCGGATCCTTAACCCACTGAGCAAGGCCAGGGATTGAACCCGCAACCTCAAGGTTCCTAGTTGGATTCATTTCCACTGCGCCAAGACGGAAACTCCAGTGATTTTTTTTTTAATACATATATTTTATGGTTGCACCCATGGCATATGGAAGTTCCCAGGCCTGGGAACAAAGCTGGATCCTTTAACCCACTCTGCAGGGCTGGGGACTGAACACCCACTTCGCCACAGCAGAAACTCCAGGGTTAGTGGTTTTTTTTTTTTTTTTTGTCTTTTCGCCTTTTCTAGGGCCACTTCCCGCAGCATATGGAGGTTTCCAGGCTAGGGGTCTAATCAGAGCTGTAGCCACCAGCCTACGCCAGAGCCACAGCAACGAGGGATCTGAGCCGCGCCTGCAACCTACACCACAGTTCACGGCAACGCTGGATCCTTCACCCACTGAGCAAGGCCGGGGATTGAACCCTCAATGTCATGGTTCCTAGTCGGATTTATTAACCACTGCGCCACGACGGGAACTCCATGTTGTTGTTATTTTTAGAAAACATTTTTTATTATGGCTGACTTATTTATTTATTTTTGCTTTTCAGGGCCGCACCTGCGGCATATGAAGGTTCCCAGGCTAGGGGGTCGAAGCAGACCTTCAGCTGCCAACCTATGCCCTATACGACAGCCACAGCAATGCCAGATCTGAGCCACATCAGCAGCCTACACCACAGCTCATGGCAACACCAGATCCTTAACCCACTGATCGAGGCTAGGGATTGAACTAGTATCCTCATGGATACTAGTGGGTTCTTAACTGATGAGCTGCAACAGGCACTCCCAATTTTTTTTAAGGATATGATAATAATTTTATTTTATTTTATTATTATTTTTTTCGGCCGCACCCAAGGCATGCACAAGTTCCCAGGCCAGGGATCAGTCTTGTGCCATAGCAACAACCCAAGCCACTGCAGTGTCAACACTGGATCCTTTAATCAATTGGCCACCCAGGAAACTCCTTAGTTGCTAGAGCTTTAAAATAAGTTTTTTTTTTTTTTTTCTTGTCTTTTCACCTTTCCTTGAGCCGCTCCCTCGGCACATGGAGGTTCCCAGGCTAGGGGTCCAGTCGGAGCTGCAGCCACCGGCCTACGCCAGAGCCACAGCAACTTGGGATCTGAGCCACGTCTGCAGCCTACACCACAGCTCACGGCAACGCAGGATCCTTAACCCACTGAGCAGAGCCAGGGAACAAACCCACAACCTCATGGTTCCTAGTCGGATTCATTAACCACTGTGCCACGACAGGAACACCTAAAATAAGTTTTGACATCTGCTAGCTTTATCCTTCTGTTCAAGATCCTGTTGGCTCTTTTAGGTTCTTTGATTTTTCATTTTCCGTATATATTTTAGAGAATCACTTTGTCCACATCTTTTAAAAAGGCTAGAATTCTGACTGAGATTCCATTGAATTTATACCTCAAATTAGGGAGATTTCACATCTCAAAATACAGAGTCTTCCATTCCATGAACATAATATATTCCTTCATTTTTGTTGGCATTCTTTCATTTTTTTCAGCAATGTTTTATATTTTCCAGTATAGAGGTTTGTTGTTTTGTTTTGTTTTGCTTTTGTTTTCTAAGGCCAAGCCTGTGGCGTACAGAAGTTCCCAGGCTAGGGGTGAATCGGAGCTGTAGCTGCCAGCCTATGCCACAGAAACAGCAACACCAACACCAAATCTGCAACCTATACCACAGCTCACGGCAATGCCAGATCCTTAACCCACTGAGTGAGGCCAGGGATCAAGCCCACATCCTCACAGAGACAATGTCAGGTCCTTAACCTGATGGGCTGCTATGGGAACTCCAGTAGAGGTTTTATACATTTTTATTAAATTTATTCGCAGGTATTTTTTGATTTGGGTGCTGTTACAAATGCTGTTTTCAAAAGTTTATTTCCAGTTGTTTATTGCCAGTATGTAGAACACAGTTGATTTGTTTGTTCTTATTTAAAATTTACCATTTTAGCCATTTTTAGGTATGTGGTTTGGGGCACTAAGTACATTCAAGTTGTTGTACAAACATTCAATTAATTTATTTTTGTTAATGGCCTTATTGAGATAGAATTCAGATGCCATACAGTTCACCCATTTAAAGTGTACAATTCACTGGCTTTTAATATATTACAGAGTTGTGCAACCACCATTACAATTCATTTTGAATGTCTTCATCACCTGTAAAGAAATCTTGTACCTTTTGACTATCATTTCCCAACCGTTCCCAGCCCCAGCCCCAGCCCCAACCCCAGGCAGCCACTAATCCACTTTCTGCCCATCTATCCCCTTCTCAGTTCACAGGTGTCTGAGAGGTTTGAAAGGATGGCTGGGGCTTCATCTTTAGGCACAAGTAATGCTTTAAGAATTCCTATAGGGAGTTCCCTGGTGGCTCAGGGCTTTAAGGATCTTGCATAGTCACTCCTGTGGCTCTGGTTATAGCTGTGGTGCAAGTTCAATCCCTGGAAACTTGGCCAGGGAACTTCCACGGGCATGGACAAAAAAAAAAAAAAAAAAAAAAAAAAAAAAGAGAGAGAGAGATAAAGAAAGAGAGAGAGAATTCCTATAGACGTCTTAGCTGCTCCCGGACTTCCCTCTGTCTAGATGCTTACATTCCTTGTTTATCTGCCTGAATTTTAGCTTTCTTTTTCTTTCTGTGTTTCTTACTCAGGAAAGAAAGAGGTGCATTTGTGACAACTGTCACTCTCCCTCTCAGCACACTGAGGCAACAGACCTGTCCCTCCTTGTCGGTGGCTTCTTCTACTCTGTCACATGCCCTCTGTGGCATGTCTTTCCCTGGCTCATTCAAATGCTGCTTGAAAGCATTTATCAGTCTCCATTTCTGTGCTCCAATTTTTCTTTCTCTCATGCAAGTGATTTTTGAAATCAGTTTTATTGGGAGTTTCCATTGTGGTGCAGTGGTTAAGTAATCCGACTAGGAACCATGAGGTTGCGGGTTTGATCCCTGGCCCCGCTCAGTGGGTTAAGGATCCAGCGTTGCCATGAGCTGTGCTATAGGTCGCAACGCTCGGATCTGGCGTTGCTGTGGCTGTGGCTTAGGCTGGCAGCTGTAGCTCCGGCTGGCAGCTGTAGCTCCGACTAGACCCCTAGCTTGGGAATCTCCATATGCCGCAGGTGTGGCCCTAGAAAAGACAAAAAGACAAAAATAAAATAAAATCAGCTTTATGGAGGGATAATTTACAAGTGCCAGAGTTCACCTGTCTGAAGTGGGTAGTTCAATGAGTTTTGACGAAGGCACAGACATGCAACCATCTAGATACAGAACATTCCCCTTATCCCCGAAAGTTCCCTTATGCACCTTTACAGTGAATAGCCCTCCTCCCTGGGAGATTTACCTATGTTGTTGTGTGTATATCATTTGTTCTTTGTTTACTACTGAATAGTATTCCACCGGGCGGGTGTACCACAGTTTGATTACTTCTTCAGTTGAAGAACATTTGGGTTGTTTCCAGTTTGTGGCTTTTAGGAACAAAGCTGCTAGAACATTTTTGTACAAACCCTTTTTTGGAGATGTGTTTTCATGTTGTAGGCACACCTAGGAGCAGGGCTGCTAGATCCTATATGTTTGACTTCATAAAGAACTGCTAAGCTGTTTTCGAAGTTGCTTTTACCCTTTTCCACCAGCAATGGATGAGCGTTGCATTTACTTTGCAACCTTGCCAACACTGACTGGTCTTTTAACCATTCTCAGTGACTGCGCAGTAAAATGTCATTGTGGTTTTAAGTCGCATTTCCCTGTTGAGTAAGGACGCTGAGTATCTTTCATGTACTTATATGCCACTTTGTGTATCTTCTTGGGCGTTCATATCTTCTACCTACTTAAAAAATTCAGATTGTCTTTGTCTTGATAGATAAGAGGTAGGAGATGTGTGTGTGTGTGTGTGTGTGTGTGTGTGTGTGTGTGTGTGTGTGTGTGGCACTGTGGTAAACTAAATAATGGCCCGCCAAAGATGTCCATTTCCTAATCTCCAGAATCTATGAATATGTTACCCAGGATCTTGAGTTGGGGAAATTATCCTGGTGGGACCAGTGTAACTGCAAGGGTCTTTCTGAGAGGGAGGTGGGAGGGTCAGCATCAGAGATGAAGATGTGACAATGCCCTGGGGCCATAAGCCAAGGCATATGGGCCATCTCTGGAAGCTGCAAAAGGCAGGGGACCAAATTCTCCCTGGAGCCTCCAGAAGGAACACAGCCCTGATGCCACCTTGATTTTAGCCCCATGAGACTGATTTTGGACTTCTGACCTCCACGACTGTAAGAAAATAAATTTGTATTATTTTCAGCTTCCAAGTTTTGAGGCAATTGGCCACAGCAGCAGTGGACAGGCACTCAGTGTTTCTTGAGCGATTGGAAGCTGGCTTTTCTGCCTCTGCGGCCAGTGTAGTTTGTTTCTGCCCCATTGTTCTGAGCGGAGGGGGCAGGGGGCCATGTTGGTGGCAACAGGAGCTGCCCAAGGTGGGCACAAGCATTTGGGCACAGAAGCAGATGAGCCTTGGGTGGCACTGAATGTTGAGGAGTGGGAGACGACAGGATTGGGTGGAGAGTACTAGATTTGGGAAGCAGACGAACTTAGGCTCGAGATGGTAAGAAGCCACTTTGCTGTTGGAGCATTTAGGCCATTTATCAGAGGATGGGGGTGGACTGGGATGAAACCAGCATCTGGGAAAACATCTCTCTGCAGCCCTCTCACTCAGTTCTGATGGGAAGGCAAACCTGGCCTGCTGCTTGTGTTACTTTTGAACAGTGGTCCACAGTTCTGCAAACCAAGCTGATGCTGTTGAGGGGTGGGGAGTCTGGAAGGTCAAGCCCACCTCATCCCTTAGAGACTCTCTGGCCCATTGGGCTGCCCAGCATCAGTCTCCTCCAACCTGGTGCTGGCCTCACTGCTGACCTTTTGCGATGCTGGTCAGCACTTCGATGTATCACTCTGCCCAGGCACAGGGTTTATCGAAGGGGGGCAAAGGGGACCAAGCACACTGGTGACCGGGAGCTGGCAAGGTAAAGTGAGCCGCTGAGTTCCTTGCTGTCCCTGCCCTGGCCCAGCTCTCTCTCTGAGAATGTGGGCTGGCTGGCCAGCTGCTTCTCTGAATGAGAACTCCAGCCCTGGGACGCAGGATGCCTCAGACCCCTGGACACGGGATGTTCTTTTCTTTGCTACTTCTCCCTGGCCTAGGGCAGTTCAAATCCAGCCTCCCTCAGGAAGCCTTCCCGGATAGCTCCCCCTGACTGAAAGCCCTTACTTTCTACACTGCACATTTTCAGGGCTCAGGGACTGCCCATCTATGCTTTCACTACTCCGCCTGTGGTCCTCTACTCATTCTGCCTTCCAGTGAGATGACAAGCTTCTTGAGGACAGGGTGCGATCTTTCCTCATTGGTGTCATGTCTCACTAAACTTATTGTAAACCACTGGAGGGCAGGTATTTCACCTGGAGACAGTGTGTATGGTGGTTCAGTAAACTCTTCAGGGAAAGGAGGGGTGGACTGGAGCTAATGAGTGACGAGGAGGACTTTTTCTGAAGCTCAGAAGACTTGAAAATGGCATGTTCTTTCTAGTGGGGTGGATTCCTAAATTTAGGGCAAACCTATCAGGAAGCTCAATTTTTTACACTGTAAGAAGATGGGCCTTAGGGCCTTAGTCCCTTTTGCTTTTTAAATGTAGTCTCCTCCCAATATTTCAATAGACATCAGATATTTGCTGAGTATCTTGTATGATAAAAATGAAGGGCTCCAAGATAAACAGTGTTTCTCTGCAGGTGGCTAACATCCTCGTGTCTGTCACTCACAAACCGCTATTTCCACTCCAAACTCCTTCCGCAAATCCATTTCCTGTGTTAGGTGTTAGTCCCTTTTCCGTGTATCAAAATATAGATGATTAGACCTGCAGCCTCACAGGTGTCTGTGGTTGTGCTTCTCCTCGCCAGGAGGGGGCGCACGATGTCGCATGACGTGCGAAAGGGCACAGGGGAGGGGAGAGGAAGGAGGAGGGTTAAGGGGGAGGGAAGAGGTAAGGTTGAGAGGAGGGGCTGGGGGGAGGGAGAGGAGGGGTGGGGCGCCGGAGGATCCTAATTCCCAGGACACCAGGGACAACTTGCGACCAGTAGGAAGCTGAGTCAGAATCGGGAGAAGCTAGTCGTCAGATTCAGTCTTTTTATACAGAAGAACCAAACACATGTTTTACAACGATGGAGGAAAAAATTAGGAGTAACCTACAAAAATAAATGAAAGCAGCCGTAATAGTAGCAATGACAACGACAGGACGGGTTGAGAAACAAATACGATGTAATCCAAAGACTTTGCAGTTTAGTGGGGGAAGGCTGGCCCACCTTGTTCTGCACCCTGGCTGCACAGACATGGGTGCCGCCAACCCCTCAGCCCAATTTGTCTCTTTAAACGGCTAGGCAGTTTCCCCACCCTCCATCACCTCCTTTTTCTACCTCCCCTTTCCTCTTTTTTGGGCAAAGGAGGGGAGGGAAGATGTTTGTGGTTCGGACAATGCCCCTCATGGCCAGGAGAGGGCAGCAGTCACCCCCATCTTTCAGGTGCACACGCCACGCGATCCAGGATTTGCGTCATTTTTCCAAAGGTCACCGAGTGCCCACTAGGTGGCAGGTTCTACGTTGGACTCCGGGGGTGCAAAGCTGACTCCCCGCTCTGAAGCGGTCAGGGGTCTAAAAGAGTGAGTCAGCCAGGGAAACAAAGTGCGGGAAAGTGGGGGGGAAGCGCTCAGGCAGATGGAGCTTCAGGGGACTGCGTGTGGATTCCCAAGGAGAGGTGGGGTGAGAAGGGGTATCAAAAGAAGCCTCATAGGAGAAGATGTCTTGAAAGAGAATAGGGGAGTTCCCATCATGGCCCACAGTGTTTAACGAATCCGACCAGGAACCATGAGGTTGTGGGTTCAACCCCTGGCCTTGCTCAGTGGGTTAAGGATCCGGTGTTGCTATGAGCTGTGGTGTAGGTCGCAGACGAGGCTCGGATCCCGAGTTGCTGTGGCTGTGGTGTAGGCGGGTGGCTACAGCTCCGATTAGACCCCTAGCCTGGGAACCTCCATATGCCACAGGTGCGGCCCTAGAAAAGACAAAAGGACACACACACAGAAAAAGAAAGAGAATAGGGTTTTGCAGTGGACACGGCCAGGAAGCATCCCAGGCAGGGGAACCGAGGTGAGCCTGACTTTCCATGGCCAGCTCAGCTTGAGCAAAGGGTGCTGGGAGGAACAGGAAGAATCGAAAGCTGGGGCCATGAAGGGCTTTTTGGCTGCCATGTGGGAAGCTTGTACCAGGGCTGTGGAGGAAACGGGAAGCCATCACAGGGGCTTAACTGGGTGAATAACACAGATTCACACTTTTTTTTTTTTTTTTTTGTCTTCTTAGGGCTGCACCTGTGGCATATGGAAGTTCCCAGACTAGGGATCAAATCAGAGCTATAGCTGCCAGCCTACACCACAGCCACAGCAACTCCAGATCCAAGCCACATCAGTGACCTATGCTGCAGCTTGTGGCAACACCAGATCTTTAACCCACTGAGCAAGGCCAGAGATTGAACCAGTTTCCTCATGGATACTAGTTGGGTTTGTTTTTTTTTTTTTTTTTTGCCTTTTCTAGGGCTGCTTCCCAAGGCATATGGAGGTTCCCAGGCTAGGGGTCTAATCGGAGCTGTAGCCACCCGCCTACACCAGAGCCACAGCAACACGGGATCCGAGCCACATCTGCAACCTACACCACAGCTCATGGCAAAGCCAGATCCTTAACCCACTGAGCAAGGCCAGGGATCGAACCCGAAACCTCATGGTTCCTAGTCGGATTCATTAACCACTGCGCCACGACAGGAACTCCGACTAGTTGGGTTCTTAACCCAATAAGCCACAACAGGAACTCCTTCATCAGCATTTTATTTTTTAATTTTTTTGTTTGTTTGGTCTTTTGTCTTTTTAGGGCCACACCCGAGGGATATAGAGGTTCCCAGGCTAGGGGTCTAATCGGAGTTACAGCTGCAGGCCTACACCACAGCCACAGCAACACCAGATTCTTAACCCACTGAGCAAGGCCATGGATGGAACCCGAGTCCTCATGGATGCTAGTCAGGTTCGTTAACCACTGATCTACCACGGGAACTCCTCACTTAGCTTTTTTGATCTAGGGCTTTCTCCTTTCATCTTTTTTTCTCCCTTGCAATTTATTTATTGAGGAAACCGAGTTGTTTCCCCATATTTTGGGTTTTGCTAATTGTATTCTCATGACATTTCACATGTGCCTGGTGTTTCTCTGGTTTCTGTATTTACTGTAAATTAGTGCAGTATAAAGGTTTGATTAGCTTCAGGTTAGATAAGGAGGGGGCAACAGAGATTATGCTAGATTCTTCCAGTAGGAGGTAGATAATGTCTGATTGTGGGTTGAAAAATGGTGTTATTATTATATCATTCCTTCTTCATTTACTAACTGGCAGACTTCTACAAAGAGATACTGCCCCGTATAAATAGTTTGTTACCCAGCAGTGGTACAGTTTATATAGAAAAGTTTGGATAATTGCTTGATTTGTTCTTTTATTTATCATTTTCCAAAATAACTGGTTGTTTCATATCCTTTAATGGCGACTTTTTGTTTTGTTTTTGTCTTTTAGCCTTTTTCTAGGGCCGCTCCTGAGGCATATGGAGATTCCCAGGCTAGGGGTCTAATTGGAGCCATAGCCATCAGCCTACACCATAGCCACAGCAACGCAGGATCCAAGCCGAGTCTGCGGCCTACACCACAGCTCACAGCAACACCGGATCCTTAACCCACTGAGCAAGGCCAGAGATCGAACCCGCAACCTCATGATTCCTAGTTGGATTCGTTAACCACTGCGTCATGACGGGAACTCCCTTTTTTTTTTTTTAAAGAATCATTACAGGAGTTCTCTCAGAGCCATAATTCAATCAGCAGCATCTCTGGAGTGCTGGGACAAAGGTTCCATCCCTGGCCGGGCACAGCCAGTTAAGGATCTGGCGTGACCAAAGCTTCAGTGTGGGTCATGGCTGAGGCTTGGATCTGATTGCCAGCCCGTGAACTCCATATGCCATAGGGAGGCCAGAAAAGAAAAGAATCATTATGAACTCAGAGGCGTAAACATAATTGATGTATTTCAATCCATTGCAATTATTATCTCTATTAATGCCACAAAATGTCCTGTCTTTGGACGGAAGTCCTTCCAAATAGCCTCTTGAGATCTGTTGACACCATCTTAATCGCCATGTCCTGATATTTTTTTTTTTTTTTTGTCTTTTTAGGGCTGAATCCATGGCATATGGAGGTTCCCAGGCTAGGGGTGGAATCGGAGCCATAGCTTCCCGCCCATGCCACAGCCACAGTAACAGATCTGAGCCATGTGTGTGACGTACACCACAGCTCACAGCAACACCGGATCCTTAACCCACGAGTGAGGCCAAGGATGGAACCCCGAGTCCGCATGGATACTAATCAGGTTCGTTACCTCACTGAGCCACAACGGAACTCCTGCTGTATTGTTATTTATAAGAAATATATGTTTGGTCATTCAAATGCCCAAAATGTATTTCTTATACATGTAGTTTAGGTCTTTATCCAAGGTTATTGAATCACAGCTCCCAAAACTCTTGGAATTCCCTGAGTGATGGAGCTATGAGAGCATTTTATGTCGTAATATTTGTCCTTAACTCCTGAAATTACTTCAGGGCCATAAAGGTGAAAGGGGTGCCTTGTTATTCATAATAAGCTCCTTTCCACCGCACTTGGGCTTATGTTAATGAGATGACTTTAGGGATGGGGACTTGTGGCCAGTGGAACCGCCCAGCTGATTACAGGGTTGGAATTTTCAGTCGCAGACCTCGGAGGAGGGGAGAAGGGCTGGAAGGGGAAATCAGTCACCAGTGGCTGAGGATTTAGTCAGTCGTGCCTACGCGATGAAGCCTCCATAAACCCCCAAAAGGGTGGGGTCTAGAGAGCTCCTGGCCTGGTGAGCAGGTGGAGATGCTGGGAGCGGGGAGCACCCAGAGGGCCCGGAAGCTCTGCACCCCTCCCCAAACGCTTCCCTGAGCCATCTCTTCATCCTGCTGTTCCTGAGTTACCTCCTTTTACAGAAACTAGTGCCGTGGCTGGTACGATGCTTCCCTGAGTTCCATGAGTGGCTCCAGCGAATCAACCAAGCCCAGTGAGGAATCTCTATTTGTAGCCAGTTGGTCAGAGTACAGATAAAGGCCTGGGCTTGTGACTGGCGCGTCTGAAGGGTGGGGGGCAGGGATAGTCCTGTGGGAGGGGGCCCTTAACCCATGGAATCTGATGCTGTCTCTAGGTGGATTCTGTCAGAATGGCCTTAAATTGTAGGACACCCCGCTGGTGTCCCAAGAAGTGCTCGGTGTTGAGGAGGTGGCAGACCCCCTCTAGGTTGGAAATTGAGTGCTCAGAGCATCGAGAGACGAGACGCATAGTCTTTGTTCAGTTCGTTGCTGTCAGAGTGGCAGTAAGTTCCCAGCTCCTGTTTCGTATTTCTGGCTCAGACCTGGAGTCAGCACTTTCTCTAGGAAGTCTTGGTTTCTCCAGTTGTATTTAGAGATCACAGTCTTAGTGCCAGGGGTAAATATCATCATAAAACAAACATTCTGTGCATACTATAACGTTCACCTATTTTGTATACAATTTAATGATAGTGTATCTACAGAGCTGTGCAACCATCACCATATCTATTTATAGAACATTTCTGTCACTCCGCAAAGAATCTCATACCCTTTAGAGTCGCTCATTGTCCCTCCAGAACACTAACTATGTTCTGTCTGTAGATTTGCCTGTTCTGGACATTTCACTGAAGGGGAGTCATGCGATCTGTGTTCTTTGGGGTCTGGCTTCTCTCGTGGAGCGTGATGTTGTTCCGCTTCGTAGCCGCTGGAGCTCAGGTCAGCGCTTCCTTCCTCTTTGTCGTTGAACAATCTCCTTGCACTGTGCCATGTGCACTCATCAGGCAATGGGCAGCGTTTCCACCTTTGGCGGCAATGGAGAAGGCTGTTGTGAACATTTACCTACAAGTCTTCACGTGGACCTGTGTGTTCATCGCCCCTGGGTTGATCACGTGACATGAAATGGCCAGTTTGTGGTAATTCTTTACTTAACATTTGAGAAACTGTCATACTATTTTCCAAGCAAGTGGCCGCATTATGTTACATTCCCACCAGCAATGGATGAGGATTTTAATTTCTTTACATTTTTGCCCAAACTTATCATGTGCTTTATTGGCTGTAGTCATTCCAGTGAGCAGGGAGAGATAGCTCACTGTAGTTTTGACTTGCATTTTTCTAGTGACTGAGATGGTGAGTGCTTTTCTTAAATGCTTACTGATCACTAATCATCTTTGGAGAAATGTCCGCTTAAATCCTTTGCCAAGGGAGTTCCCTCCGTGGCTCAGTTGGTTAATGAACCCTACAAAGGATCCATGTGCAGGTTCGATCCCTGGCCTTTCTCAGTGGGTTAAGGATCCGGCATTGCCGTGAGCCGTAGTGTAGGTGGCAGACACGGCTTGGATCCCAAGTTGCTGTGGCTCTGGTGTAGGCCACAGAGGCTGTAGCTCCAATTCAACCCCTAGCCTGGGAACTTACATATGCCATCGGTGTGGCCCTAAAAAGAAAAAAAAAATCCTTTGCCCATTTTTATTTTTAAAAAAAATTTGAAATTTAATTTTATTGGAGTATAGTTGACTTACAATGTTGTATTAGTTTCAGGTGTACTTAAAAATGACCTGTTTTTTGGGGGGGAGGGTGCTGCACCTGCAGGAAGTTGCTGGACCAGGAATCAAACCTGTGCCATAGCAGTGACCTGAGCCACAACAGTGACAATGCTGGATCCCTAACCCACTGTGCCACGACAGAATTCACTCCTTTGCCCATTTTTTTTTTTTTTTTTGGTCTTTTTGCCATTTCTTGGGCCACTCCTGGGGCATATGGAGGTTCCCAGGCTAGGGGTTGAATCGGAGCTGTAGCTGCCAGCCTACACCAGAGCCACAGCAACGCGGGATCCGAGCCGCGTCTGCAACCTACACCACAGCTCACGGCAACGCTGGATCCTTAACCCACTGAGCAAGGGCAGGGACCGAAACCGCAATCTCATGGTTCCTAGTCGGATTCGTTAACCACTGAGCCACGACGGGAACTCCTCCTTTGCCCATTTTTAAACTGAGTTGTCTTTTTATTATTTCTGGATGTGAAATTATGAGGTATATGATTTGTAAATATATTCTCCTATTCTGTGGGTTGTGTTTTCCCTTCCTTCCTCCTTCCCTCTCTCTCTCTTTCTTTCTTTCTGTCTTTCTGTCTTTTTAGGGCCACACACACAGTATATGGAAGTTCCCAGGCTGGGGTGAAATCACAGCTACAGCTGCTGGCCTACGCCACAGCCACAGCAGCATCAGATCCAAGCCGTGTCTGCAACCTACACCACAGCTCACAGGAACACCAGATCCTTAACCCACTGAGCAAGGCCAGGGATCGAACTCTCAACCTCGTGGTTCCTGGTTGGATTCTGCTGAACAGCATAGTGACCCAGACATACATTATATATATTAGGTTATGCTTTTTTCTCACATTATCTTCCATCATGTTCTATCACAGGTGATTGGATATAGTTCCCTGTGCTGTACAGTAGGACTTCATTGCTTATCCATTCTAAATGCAATAGTTTGCATCTAAATGTAACCCCAAACTCCCAGTCCTTCCCAGTCCCTCCCCCTCCCCCTTGGCAACCACATGGAGACTGTTCTCCATGTTTGTGACTCTGTTTCTATTTTGTAGATAGATTTATTTGTGCCATATTTTAGATTCCACATGTGATATCATGTATTTGTCCTTCTCTTTCTGACTTAATTCACTTAGTATGAGAATCTCTAGTTGCATCTGTGTTGCTGCAAATGCCATTATTTTGTTCTTTTTTATGGCTAAGTAGTATTTAGAGTCATCATTGATTTCGAAAGCATATCTCAATTATTTCTTTTTTTTTTTTTTATTTTCCCACTGTACAGCAAGGGGGGTCAGGTTATCCTTACATGTATACATTACAATTACATTTTTCCCCCACCCTTTCTTCTGTTGCAACATGAGTATCTAGACAAAGTTCTCAATGCTATTCAGCAGGATCTCCTTGTAAATCTATTCTAAGTTGTGTCTGATAAGCCCAAGCTCCCGATCCCTCCCACTCCCTCCCCCTCCCATCAGGCAGCCACAAGTCTCTTCTCCAAGTCCATGATTTTCTTTTCTGAGGAGATGTTCATTTGTGCTGGATATTCGATTCCAGTTATAAGTGATATCATATGGTATTTGTCTTTGTCTTTCTGGCTCATTTCACTCAGTATGAGATTCTCTAGTTCCATCCATGTTGCTGCAAATGGCATTATGTCATTCTTTTTTATGGCCGAGTAGTATTCCATTGTGTATATATACCACCTCTTCCAAATCCAATCATCTGTCGATGGACATTTGGGTTGTTTCCATGTCCTGGTTATTGTGAATAGTGCTGCAATGAACATGCGGGTGCATGTGTCTCTTTTAAGTAGTTTTGTCCGGATAGATGCCCAAGAGTGGGATTGCGGGGTCATATGGAAGTTCTATGTATAGATTTCTAAGGTATCTCCAAACTGTTCTCCATAGTGGCTGTACCAGTTTACATTCCCACCAACAGTGCAGGAGGGTTCCCTTTTCTCCACAGCCCCTCCAGCGCTTGTTATTTGTGGATTTATTAATGATGGCCATTCTGACTGGTGTGAGGTGGTATCTCATGGTAGTTTTGATTTGCATTTCTCTTATAATCAGCGATGTTGAGCATTTTTTCATGTGTTTGTTGGCCATCTGTATATCTTCTTTGGAGAAATGTCTATTCAGGTCTTTTGCCCATTTTTCCATTGATTGATTGGTTTTTTTGCTGTTGGGTTGTATAAGTTGTTTATATATTCTAGAGATTAAGCCCTTGTTCAATTATTTCTTCTAGGAGCTTTGGGGCAGGAAGGGATGACAAGCTATGCTCAATCGCACATCTTGAGCTAATCTACATGTGTACATTTTCTCTTTGTTTTTTTTTAAATTTTTAATTTAATTTTATTTTTTGGCCTCCCCTGAGGCATGCAGAAGTTTCCAGGCCAGGAGTCAGACCTGAGACACAGCAGTGATAATACTGTATCCTTACCTGCTAGGCCACCAGGGAACTCCTCTTTGTTTTTTTAAATTAAAAAAAAAAATTTTGTCTTTTGTCTTTTTAGGGCCACACCTGCAGCATATGGTAGTTCCCAGGCCACGATGGGAACTCCTTTTTTTTTTTTTTTAATCGAACCATTTCTCTGTTTAGCATTATGCTCACTGTGCAAAAAATAATGTGCACATCCAATTTGTTAAAATGTGCATTTCTCATATCCTGCAAGTCTTGGAATGTCTGTCTGATCCCACAATGCCTCTGCTATTTGGCACTGTGCCTCATTCATGATAGGTGCTTGATAAATATTTGTTCAATTAACATATAACATGCTCTCAAAAGTGTCCAGATTTAGTGATTTGTGATCACTGTTAATTAATACAAGCTGACACAGATCTACCCTTGTTTGGTTCACAGCTTAACTAGGTTAGCCATATGTAATCTTTTAAGTTTGGCATTCTGGAGCTACATCCTTGGAAGAGCATCAAGTTACAAGCTGTGGCTGTGGGTCCATGATTCCATTTACCCAGCTCTGTGCCTCAACAGACTGACTTCTTAAACCTGGGGGTCTAAAGAGAGTTACTCAGATACACAGATTGTTGCCTTTGCATCGTGTAAGCACAACGCCACCAGTCTGGACATGGAAAATGAGAGGCTGGAGTACAGAAGGCGGGCCAGTCAGGGCTGGAGGGAGACCCCGGCCTCGTCATCTCCATGCTGCCCTTCTTGGCAGGAGAGGGACCAGGTGAAGAACACTGCCATCTCTGCCCTGGGCCACGTGCTCCATCAGGTTGACAGATTTAAGCCTGGATCCTCCACCTGATGGGAGGTCTCCACCTTCCTGGTCCCGCCACTGGCATCTTTCAAGACAGCAACACCGAAGTGGTCCAGGTACCAGAGGCCTCGGCTCTGCCATTCTCCACCTGATTCCCCTCCTGCCAGAGTGCAGCCCCTTCCCCTTTCCTTGGCCTCCTTCTCGCAAGCCAGCCTTGGCCTCACGTGCAGTACCCCCCGGCTGGCTCGGAGCCCCTCTCCTGGGTGCCATCAGTCTTGTCCCATGTACTCCTGCCCCCTGAAGTTACTTATGCACCAAGTCACAAGCAGGGTCCCATGCTTCACCTGACGCCAGCTACTACCCCAACCAAGCCCCTGGGGACCAGCCTCGTGGTCTTCCACACAGCCGCCTGGCCCCACTCTGCAGAGTTGCAGGGCTTGGGCTTCAGGATGCCTTTCTCTCCATCCCATAGGCCTGTGAAGGGGCCTCACACAGGCGTTCGGACACCACCCTTAGCGATCACATCCAGGTATTGGAAGAAACGTGCAAGTACCTGGGGAGTGACAGTCTCCGACAGGGCAGGGTCACAGCACTCAAGCTGGGGACTCATTGGCAGGCGGGGGCAGACAAAAATGCTCTTTCTGTGCCTTGATTTGCATCCACTGTCACCAGCAAACCCTGAGGACCCTTGTGCTCCCTATTCAATCCTCCGGCACTCACTCCACTCTCTGCTTTCATGCAAGGCCAGGAGTGGCGGTGGGGCAGAGGCTTCCAGTCCAAATTAGAGGGAAGAGATGTAGGCAGAGGTCACGGTGCTGAGCGTCCTGAGAAGTGAAGAACAGGGCAGAAGTCAGGAATCCTGACGGTGGTGCCCGAACGCCTGTGTGGTTGAATAGTCCACGGTTAAGGGCTGTGGGAGCAGGTTAGGCACTAACCTGAGTAACTCTAATGTTGTGAATTTGGCTGCTTATTGCCTCACTCAGGTTTACAAAGCACTTTTTTTTTTTTTTTTTCCCTTTTTTAAGGGCTACACCCGTGGCATATGGAACTTCCCAGGCTAGGGGTCCAATCAGAGCTACAGCTGCCAGCCTACACCACAGCCACAGCCAACTTGGGATCCAAGCTGCATTCTTGACTTACATCCCAGCACATGGCAACGCCAGATCCTTAACCCACTGAGCGAGGCCAGGGATCAAACCTGCGTCCTCACGGATGTTAGTCAGATTTGTTTCCGCTGAGCCATGTCAGGAACTCCGCAAAGCATTCTTATGTACATTATTCCTTTGGAGCCTTGTAATTGAGGGAGGGGGATTGAGGCAGGTTTTATTTCACCTCTTCCAAATGAGAAAACTGAAGCCAGTGAGTGTTAGGGACAGCGTTCCAACCTGTGCCTTCCAGCTCCACATCAGCAGTCTTCTTCTTTGTCACACTGGGACCAAGGAGCAGAATTCTCTCTATGAACTTCCCGCTGAGTCTGCAGTGTTGTTGGGTGGGCCTCAGTGCTCAGGTTCAAGCCTCGTGAGCGGGCTGGAGACAGGATGGTAGCCGGAGGGCCGAAGCTGCGAGAAAGCCTTGAGTAGGGTCCTGGCTCCCTGCTCTCCAGGTCAGCGCTGCCCTGCTTTGGCGCCACAGGTGAGCACAAGCAGAAAACCGTTCATGGGGGAGTTTTTGACCCAGAGCTTCAGCTTCCTAAAGAGCCCTAAACTTCGTATGTAAGGTTCTCCCCGGACATCGCCCCTCCTCTTCAACAGGGACCCGCCCCCCCACCCCCTTTCTGGCTGAAGGGCTGAACAAGAACCAGAGCTCAGGGAAGCCGCCGCCCCCTTTGCTAGCTCTGACCTGATTCCAGGTTGTTCTGCAACCAGAGAGGCCAGGAGGCAGAGGAGGCCCCGTGCCTTTGCCAGGCTGTGTGTGGCCCCTCCACTGTCTGTGCTCTGCTTTGTCGGAGACAGCTGTCTATCTTTGAAAGGAAAAGACTCTATCGCTCCCACTGGGTTTTCCAAAACATTTTTGTTTTGAACTCTAATAGCAATGTGTGTTAATGTTCGAAAGCGCCCCCCCCCCCAAATCTGATTGGGAAAAAGAAGAAAATAGTGCCAGGAATTCTACCATTTGGATTTAATCACCGCTAATATCCTGGTGTTTTTTCCCTAAGACTAAACCACACACACAGACACATGCTCACACACGCGCACACACACACACACACACGGAGGTGGACATACACAGCACTTTTGAAAACTGCAAAAGTTGATGCAGTGTTTTTTCCTTTGCTGTATCAAAAATACATGCCATTACATCCTCATGACATTATTTTTAATCCTTGTACAATACCAATTTCATTGTATGGCTGGACTTAGGAAACTTTTAACCAGTTCTCATTTTTTAATATTGGGACCGTGTCATCTTTTGTTCCTATAAGCCAGGAGCACAGTGGTTAAATCTGAACGCCAGAGTTCCCATCATGGCTTAGCAGTAACGAATCCGACCAGTATCCATGAGGACGTAGGTTCGATCCCTGGCCTCACTGAGTGGGTTAAGGATCTGGTGGTACTGTGAGCTGAGGTGTATGTTGCAGATGAGCTTTGGATCCCGTGTTGCTGTGGCTGTGGTGTAGGCTGGCAGCTAGAGCTCCAATTTGACTGCTAGCCTGGGAACTTCCATGTGCCACGGGTGCAGCCCTAAAAAGACAAAAAAAAAAAAAAAATCTGAACACCATCACAATTGTTTAACATAAATTTCTTAAGTAGAATTTCTGTGCCCAAAGGGCACGCAAAATATTAAAGATTTTGGTGCCTGAGCTGCCCTCTAAAAAGTCAGAATCATTTTCTGTTGTCATCAGAATGCAAGTATCCATTTCTCCAGATATTTGCCAACCTGGGTAATGTTTTCAAAATTGTGGAGTTCCCTGGTACCCTGGTGGTTAAGGCCTAGTTGTTGTCACTGCTGTGGCTTAGGTCATGGCTGTGGTGTGGGTTCAATTCCTGGCCTGGGGACTTCCACATGCTTCAGGCACAGCCAAAAATAAGAGTAATAATAAAAATAAGTCATTACCGAGTTGAGAGGTGAAAAAGAGGAACTCGTTTATTTTGATAACGCTCGTTATCAGCGGAGGTTTGGCAGTGCACATTTTATTCTTGCCAGTTAACCCCCTTCGTGCATCTTTCTGTAGGTGCAGAAATCCCATGATGTTTAGGCTCCTGGGCTCATGCTTTGCTTGTCACCTGTCAGCAATATTTTTCTGGTCACTGCTGCTCTGGGGGTGGTTCTTTTAGGAGGCCACTGACATCTAGGCTGCAAGGTGTCTCTTGGACCCATCCTTGCCAGAACGCTTTACACACTTCCTTGTGTGCTGCTGAACCTGGGGGAGAGGGTGTCCAGAGGTCCGGGAGTTCTGGAAGGACTTCGCACGTGTCCTGTCTTTAGAATTAACAGTTAAGGAGTTCCTGTCGTGGCGCAGTGGTTAACAATCCGACTAGGAACCATGAGGTTGCAGGTTCGGTCCCTGCCCTTGCTCAGTGGGTTAACGATCCGGCGTTGCCGTGAGCTGTGGTGTAGGTTGCAGACGCGGCTCGGATCCCACGTTGCTGTGGCTCTGGTGTAGGCCAGTGGCTACAGCTCCGATTGGATCCCTGGCCTGGGAACCTCCATATGCCGCGGGAGTGGCCCAAGAAATAGCAAAAAATGACCAAAAAAAAAAAAAAAATTAAAAAAAAAAAAAGAATTAACAGTTAAGATTTTAAGCCTGAGTCTCATACACGAGGATGATATGCAGCTGTTACAGAACAGTGAGTCGGGACCTTGGACCTGGGTTCTGGGATGTCCAAGGGGAGGGGCAAGATGGAATTGGGGAGGGGGCATTCTTTAAGGACGCCTTATGTTATCTCAGGTAAAGTTTGTTTTTCACGTTCTAATGTTAATGTTACATGGAGAAGTAGAAAATGGAGGAAGAAAACAAATGATTCATCATCAGGCTGGTTGGATGAAAGACTAACCATGGTGGGTTAAAGCATTCACTATGTGCTGTGGATGCTGGTGCTCTGATGGTGTTCAAGGCAGGCACGGCCCCTGCACCTAAACTCTGGCGACTTTTGTGTGAAATGTGGTGGGGTTGTTTGTTTGTTTGTTTATTTATTTATCTTTTTGTCTTTTTAGGGCTGCACCTGCAGCATATGGGTGTTCCCAGGCTAGGGGTCTAATTGGAGCTGTAGCCGCCAGCCTGCACCACAGCCATAGCAACTCGGGATCTGAGCCACGTCTGTGATCCACACCACAGCTCATGGCAACACGGGATCCTTAACCCACTGAGTGAGGCCAGGGATCAAACCTGCAACCTCATGGTTTCTAGTCGGATTTGTTTCCGATGCGCCACGATGGGAACTCCTGTGTTAATGTTAAATGTTTTATTTATTTTGTCCATGTCCGAGGCATGTGGAAGTTCCCCGGCCAGGAGAACTTAGGCCCCTACAGTGATAATGCCAGATTCTTAACCTACTGCGCCACCAGGGAACTCCCGTGTTAAATGCTTTAAAATTAATTTATAGTTACTCAAGAAATACATGAATGTAGTCTCTTTGCCAAAATCAAAAAAAGAAAGAAATATTTACCAAAAAGGTGAAGTTTTGTCAACCCCCAAGTCTTTTTTTTTTTTTTTTTTTTTTTTTTTTTGTCTTTTTGCCTTTTCTAGGGCTGCTCCTGCGGCATATGGAGGTTCCCAGGCTAGGGGTCGAATGGGAGCTGTAGCCGCTGGCCTACACCACAGCCACAGCAACGTGGGATCCGAGCCAAGTCTGCAACCTACACCACAGCTCACGGCAATGCCGGATCCTTAACCTACTGAACAAGGGCAGGGACCGAACCTGCAACCTCATGGTTCCTAGTCGGATTTGCTAACCACTGCGCCACGATGGGAACTCCCTGTCAACCCCCAAGTCTTGATGCCCCTCTCCCCCTGCTGTTTGCTGAAAAGTCCTGTGTTCTTTTTCTGTGAACTCACAGAATATCTACAATGTATGTTCCGTATGTTATGTATGCTATTTGTTTTCCGTGTTACATGTATAAGCAGTTTCTGCAACTTGCTTTTTTCTCTGCTTTGCATGTTGGTACCTACAGGTCTACGTGCTTATAACCCTGCATATGGAAGCATCTGCACCTGCAGCTTTTGGAAGTTTCCAGGCTAGGGATGGAATTGGAACTACAGCTGCCGGCCCACGCCAGAGCCACAGCAACGCAGGATCCGAGCCGCATCTGTGACCTACACCACAGCTCACGACAACGCCGGATCCTTAACCCAATGAGTGAGGCCAGGGATTGAACCTGCATCGTTATGGATCCTTGTCGGGTTTGTTAACCACTGAGCCACGAAGGGAACTCCAAGATTGATTAATCTTTAAATTGCTTCTGAAGTTCCCTGGTGGCTCAGCAGGTTAAGGATCTGGCATCATCACTGGTGTGGCCCTGGTCACTGCTGTGGCATGGATTCAGTCCCTGGTCTGGGGACTTCTGCATGTTTTGGGCAGCAGCAAACAAATTCTAATTTTTTTGCTGCAAACAATGTTACCCTGACCATTCTTATATGTGCCTCCTTGGACTCAGGTAAAGTTCTTCTCCAGGCTGGATGCCAAAGGGCAGACTTTTCTCAGCCCGTGGAGCTTAAGTGAGTATAAAGTTACTCACTTTAACCTTCTCTCTGGGGTTGACCCTCATCCGCCGCATCGCCCCTCCCAACTTACAGGCCTAGTTAGCCAATATTTCAGTTCTCTTTTTTTAAACCAGAATTTGTTTTATTTATTTATTTGGCTGCACCGGAGGCATAGAAGTTCCTGGGCCAGGGACTGAACCTGTGCCACAACAGTGACTCAAGCAGCTGCAGCAGCAAACTAGATCCTTAACCCACTGTGCTGCAGGAGAACTCCTAACCCGGAAGTTAGATGCTGTGATTTTTGTTGTCATTTTATTCAGCCAGTTTAGATTTGCTGACTGTAACATGCTGACCATCCTTTCACATCTCTGACCATCCTTGAAGGGTCCCTTTTCTTCATCCTGGGTTTACCTTTTAGAAGTTTCTTTAGTGTAGTATCTTGGCTTTTGTTTGTCATATTCTTTTCCTTATCCTCATTCTTACAAGATAGCCTTACTAGTGAGACATTCCAGACCAAGGATTATTCTCTCTCAGCACTTTGAAGATACTGTGCTGTTGTTTTCTGGCTTTCTTTCTTTCTTTCTTTTTTTTTTTTTTTTTTGAGTTTTCTGGCCTTCTTTGTTGCTAATAAGAAGCCTGCTCTCATTCTAATTTTTGTTCCTTTGTAGGTATTTTATCCTTTTTCTCTGGCTGTTTTAAGATTTTTTCTTTTTGTTTTTATTTAAAAGTATTGAGGGGAAATCGTGCTGTGGCTCAGTGGAAATGAATCTGACTGATATCTATGAGGATGTGGGTTCTAGCCTTGGCCCCACTCAGTGGGTTTGAGATCCGGCGTTGCTGTGAGCTGTGGTGTAGGTCACAGACCTGGTTTGGATCCCCTGTGGCTGTGACTGTGGTGTAGGGCTGCAGCTGTAGCTTCCATATGCTGTGGGATGCAGCCCTAAAAAGCAAAAACAAAAAGTATTGAGAAGAGCATAATAATCATCCCCCCACCATGGGCCCATCTCTCAGCTTCAACAAGTTATTAATTCCTGGCCACCTTTGTTTTTTCTGTCTCCCTGCCTACACCCTCTCCCTGCCAGAATTACTCTGAATCAAATCCCAGAGTTCATATTATTTCATTTATAAATACTGTACACTTTTTTTTTTTTCTTTTTAGGGCTGCACTCATAGCATATGAAGGTTCCCAGGCTAGGGGTTGAATCGGAGCTGTAGCCGCTGGCCTACACCACAGCCACAGCAACGCAGGATCCAAGCTGCATCTGTGACCTACACCACAGCTCACGGCAATGCCGGATCCTTAATCCACTGAACAAGGCTAGGGATTGAACCGGCAACCTCATGGTTCCTAGTCAGATTCGTTTCCACTGTGCCACGATGGGAACTCCTTAATAATACTCTTTTTAAAAGGAAAACATTAAAAATATATTATGGCGGAGTTCCTGTCGTGGCGCAGTGGTTAACGAATCCGACTAGGAACCATGAGGTTGCGGGTTCGGTCCCTGCCCTTGCTCAGTGGGTTAACGATCCGGCGTTGCTGTGAGCTGTGGTGTAGGTTGCAGACTCGGCTCAGATCCCGCGTTGCTGTGGCTCTGGTGTAGGCTGGTGGCTACAGCTCCGATTCAACCCCTAGCCTGGGAACCTCCATATGCCGCGGGAGCGGCCCAAGAAATAGCAACAACAACAACAACAAAAGACAAAAAGACAAAAAAAAAAAAAAAAAAAAAAAAAAAAAAAAAAAAAAAAAAAAAAAAATATATATTATGGAGTACAAAGCAAATTATACCCGAAATTTTAAGATAAAAGAGGTTGAAAGAATTTGTAAATACACAGGACTTGAGGCAACTCTCTAGATCCCCGAGGCTGCCAATTTATCTTCTCCTGCGTCTGAAGTTAGGGGCACCGCAGAGAGTGTTTATTAACTTCAGAGGCTGGATCATCTCCCCAGGATCACAGAAGTGAATTGCTGGGAGAACCAGAACTAGAATTTCCAATGCAGAGAGCTTTGCTCTAATCCATGCTCTCTTTAGTCTTCCCAAAGTCCTGAAAAAGAGGCGGGGAGTGGGAGCTGGGGCCGTGGAGAAATAGGAGCTGATAGTTCCTAATTTATCAGAAAAGAAATTTGACCCCTGCCCCCTTTCGAAATGCTTTGTTCCCTCCAATCATGGGACAGACACACCTGTGCCTTCCATGGGATGTACTTTTGCTCTCAATTAATTTGTTTCGAGAAATTGGAACCTAGTATATGCCAAGAACTCTTCTGAGCCCTGGGAACACTGCTGTGAGCAAAGCCGATGTCCTCCCTCCCATGGGTGGGGGGAGATATGGGCCCTAACAAGTGGATGTCAGTCACAGAAACAGCTCATAAAAACCAGATCCTTGAAACTGGTCACAGTTTCCCTTGCTCTGGCCCAGTCTCTGTTTTGATCACTATTTTATGTTCATTTGTGCTGTATATTAGATACCAGATATGAGTGATATCATATGGTATTTGTCTTTCTCTTTCTGACTTATTTCACTCAGTATGAGAGTCTCTAGTTCCATCCATGTTGTTGCAAATGGCATTATTTCATTCTTTTTTATGGCTGAGTAACATTCCATTGTGTATGTATACCACATCTTCCTAATCCAGTTGTCTGTTAATGGATATTTGGGTTGTTTGGCTATTGTGAATAGAGCTGCAATGAACTTGCAGGTGCATGTGTCTTTTTTAAAGAAAGTTTTGCCTGGATATACGCCCAAGGGTGGGACTGCTGGATCATGTGGTAGTTCTATGTATAGATTTCTAGGGTACCTCCATACTGTTCTTCCATAGTGGCTATACCAGCTTACATTCCCACCAACAGTGCAGGAGGGTTCCCTTTTCTCCACAACCCCTCCAGCACTTGTTATTTGTGGACGTATTAATGATGGCCATTCTTACTGGTGTGAGGTGGTATCTCATGATAATTTTCATTTGCATTTCTCTAATAATCAGTGATGTTGAGCATTTTTTCATGTACTTGCTGAATAAACTGTCGTTTTCCCATTTTATGTTCTTGCCTCCTTTGTCAAAGATTAGTTGACCATAGGTGTCAGCGTAGCAGGTAGACTTTGTCCTTGAATTGCAACTGTCCCCAGACTTTGGACAGCCTACCCTATCAGATTTTGGACTTGCCAAGCCTCCATAATTGCATGAGCCAATTCCTAAAATACGTATCTATATACATCCTGTGGGTTCTGTTTCTTTAGAGGACCCTGATTAATACATATGTTGTCTTCAAAGTTCATCCGTGTTGTAGCATGTGTCACAATTTCTATTTTAAGGCTGAATAATATTTCACTGTGTGTAGATCCTGCATCTTGCTTATCCATTTGTCTGTTGATGGACACTTGAGGTGCTTCCACCTTTTTGGCTATTGTGAATAATAGAACTATGGTCATGGGTGAACAAATATCTGAGTCTATGCTTTCACTTCCTTTGGGAGTATTATCGCTGGCTATGGTAATTCAATTTTCAATTTTTTGAGGAAGTGCCATACTATTTCCGTAGTAGGTGCACCAATTTCCATTCCCAACAGCAGTGCACAAAGGTTTCCTGTTCTCCACAGACTTGTTAACACTTGCTGTTTTCTGTTGTTTGTTTTTTTGATTTTTGTTTTGAAAAAGAGCCATCCTAATGGCCGTGAAGTGTTATCTCACTGTGATTTTGATTTGCATTTCCCTAATGATTAATGATGTTGTGCATCTTTTCACGTGCTTGCTGGTTATTTGTATATTTTCCTTAGACATATCTCTTCAAGTCTTTTGCCTATTTTTCAATGGTCTGCTTTTTTTTGCTGTTTGATTATAGAAGTTCTTTATGATGTTAGCCTTTTATCATATATGTGGTTTCCATTCTGTGGGCTGTATTTTCACTCTGTTGATTGTGCCTTTTAATGCACAGAAGTTTTAAATTTTGTTAGAGTCCAACTTATTTACCTTTTTGCTGCCTTTGTTTTGTTATCATCCAAGAAATCATTGCCAAATCCAGTGTCATAAAGTTTTTCCCTAATATTTCCTTCTAAGAGTTTTATAATTTAGCTCTTAAGTTTAAATCCATTCTGAGTTAATTTTTATATATCGTGTACAATAAGGGTCCAACATAATTTTTTTGCATGTAGATGCCACATTTAAAAAAAGGGAGTTCCCGTCGTGGTGCAGTGGAAACAAATCCAACCAGGAACCATAAGGTTGCGGGGTTCGATCCCTAGCCTCACTCAGTGGGTTAAGGATCCGGCGTTGACATGAGCTGTGGTGTAGCTCACAGACTTGGCTCTGATTGTGCGTTGCTGTGGCCGTGGTGTAGGCTGGCAGCTGTAGCTCCAAGTAGACCCCTGGCCTGGGAACCTCCATATGTGGCAGGTGTGGCCCTAAAACAAAAACAAAACCAAAAACACACTATTCATTTCTTCAGAAATATTACTATTGCTTTGATTTGTTTACTCAGGGTGATCACACCCATGTATCCAGCTCCTACCTCTGAATTCTAGCTCCCCTATTTTTTTTTTTTTGTCTTTTTGTCTTTTGTTGTTGTTGTTGTTGTTGTTGCTATTTCTTGGGCCGCTCTTGCGGCATATGGAGGTTCCCAGGCTAGGGGTTGAATCGGAGCTGTAGCCACCAGCCTACACCAGAGCCACAGCAACGCAGGATCCGAGCCGCGTCTGCAACCTACACCACAGCTCACGGCAACGCCGGATCGTTAACCCACTGAGCAAGGGCAGGGACCGAACCCGCAACCTCATGGTTCCTAGTCGGATTCGTTAACCACTGCGCCACGACGGGAACTCCCTAGCTCCCCTATTTTTATTTTTATTTTTTTCATTTTTTTATTACTCAAATGAATTTATCACATCTGTGGTTGTATAATGATCATAACAATCTGATTCCACAGGATTTCCATCCCACAGCCCAAGCACATCCCCCCACCCCCCAAACTGTCTCCTCTGGAGACCATAAGTTTTTCAATGTCTGTGAGTCAGCATCTGTTCTGCAAAGAAGTTCAATCTGTCCTTTTTTCAGATTCCACATGTCAGTGAAAGCATTTGATGTTGGTGTCTCACTGTATGGCTGACTTCACTTAGCATGATAGTTTCTAGGTCCATCCATGTTGCTAAAAATGCTGGTATTTCATTCTTTTTGATGGCTGAGTAATATTCCATTGTGTATATGTACCACATCTTCTGGATCCACTCCTCTGTCGATGGACATTTAGGTTGTTTCTGTGTCTTGGCTATTGTAAATAGAGCTGCAATGAACATTGGAGTACATGTGTCTTTGCAAGTCGTGGTTTCCTCTGGATAGATGCCCAGGAGTGGGATTGCTGGATCAAATGGTAGTTGTACGTATAATTTTCTGAGGACTCTCCATACTGCTTTCCACAGTGGTTGCACCAATTTACAATCCCAGCAACAGTGTACGAGGGTTCCTTTTTCTCCACACCCTCTCCAGCACTTATTGTTTGTAGACTTTTGGATGATGGCCATTCTGGCTGGTTTTGTAAGGTGGTACCTCATTGTGGTTTTGATTTGCATTTCTCTAATAATGAGTGATGCTGAACATCTTTTCATGTGTTTCTTGGCCATCTGTATGTCTTTTTTGGAGAACTGTCTGTTTAGATCTTCCGCCCATTTTTGGATGTAGCTCCCCTTTTTTAAACACCACTGAATACCTCCTGGAGACAGTGAAGGGGGGCAGCTTGAAAGTTCAGTTTGACTAATTAGATCAACCTCTTATATGAGGAAACAGGATGTATCTAGCCTCACTAGAGTGTGGCTTCATGAGTGCAGGTAATCTTTCTCCACATACACTGAGCACAGTAATCAATGAAAGCAAGGTTCAGGGGAACAAATACTATTAGGGGGCACCTGGGGCTGTTCCAGGGAGAGGCGCATGGGGTCTGAGGATGGGAGCAGTCTGGTCTCTAGGAAGCTGTTTTCACTCATAGGTCAGGCACAGCTCGTGGGATTTGCCCAGTGCATGGGTAACGTGTCTCACTCAAATTCTTATACTTTCCTCATTCTGATTCTGTCATCACCAAGCAGTCTCCCAGTTCACATTGGCTTCCCAAATAGGAAGAGAGACATTAGCTTATGCTCCTTGGAAATGGCTCCTTATATAAATGAATTGGCATGAACGTGAATTTCATGATTGTGCCCCTCTAATGAGCTTGATACTTTCTGAGTTTACTAAGATAATTCAGCTTGCGGACTGGTGCTCAGTTAATACATGTTGAATGAACGAATGAATAAATGGCAAGACTAGGCTCCGCCCTGGAATAGGATGCCTTTGAGAGGTCCTGGTACTGCCTGTACATGGATGCCCCTTTCCCTCCCAACGAATACACTAACGTGCACCCCATCAAACTTTCAATATCTCAAAACAATATTCATATTCCCCTTCAAAATATCACTCCTGGCCTCCTTATTTCTGTTTTCCAAGTGCCGAAAGCCTAAATCTCAAAATCTGATTCACAGTCAGGACCCAACTTTACTTATTATTAGATTTTATGTATTTATTGCTATTATTATTATTTTTTGTCTTTTTGCTATTTCTTTGGGCCGCTCTCACAGCACATGGAGGTTTCCAGGCTAGGGGTCGAATCAGAACTGCAGCCACCGGCCTACGCCAGGGCCACAGCAACGCAGGATCCGAGCCGCGTCTGCAACCTACACCACAGCTCACGGCAACGCCGGATCGTTAACCCACTGAGCAAGGGCAGGGACCGAACCCGCAACCTCATGGTTCCTAGTCGGATTTGTTAACCACTGCGCCATGACAGGAACTCCTATTGCTATTATTTTATTTTATTTATAGCTATTTCTAAAGTGGATCTAAGGAAACATAATGAAAAGCACTAAAACAAAACCCAGTTGATATTAGCAATAGCTACCCTTTATCGAGCTTTTATAATGTGGCATGCAAGGTGCTAAGCCTTTTATGTTACTCAGATGAGAATCCTATAAGGCAGGTCCAGGTATTATCTCCATTTCCTAAGTAGAAAACTGAGCCTCAAGACTTAAACACCCTGACAAGGCCACCCAGCTTGCAAATAGCGGAGTCAGTCCAGGTGGTCTGACTTTACTAGGGCATGTACTTAAAATTAGCAAGTCATGAGAACAGAAAAAAAAGTATCAAAAAATGCCTTCCCAGAGTTCCCATCGTGGGGCAGTGGAAACAAATCTGATTAGGAACCATGAGGTTGCCGGTTTGATCCCTAGCCTCGCTCACTGGGTTAAGGATCTGGCAATGCCATGAGCTGTGGTGTAGGTCGCAGATGAGGCTTGGATTTGGCATTGGTGTGAGCTGTGGCTGTGGCGTAGGCTAGCAGCTGTAGCTCCGATTAGACCCCCTAGCCTGGGAACCTCCATATGCTTCGGGTGTGGCCCTAAAAAAAAGGGACAAAAGAAAAAAAAATGCTTTCCCAAGTTCCCTGGTGGCTCAGTAGGTTTAGGATCCAGAATTGTCACTGCAGTGGCTCAGGTCATTACTGTGGCTCAGGTTTGATTCCTTGCCTGGGAACTTCCACATACTGTGGGCCCAGCCAAAAAAAAAAAAAAGTGCTTTCCAATAAAATGCTAAAACAACACACACCATGTAGTTGAGATGACTAGCAGCAAAGGCCAAGATGGATACATAATGGGTTTAAATAGCTCTCACTGCCAGGTTACAGACAGCATACTTGTACATGAGTAGAAAAAATTTTTTCCCTGGCGTTGAGTTTTGAGAGGAGTTAGCTAAGAAAGTCTCTGAGTTAATTCAATGAATGGCACCATCGAAGGCTGTTTAGTAAGAAAGGTGGGAGTGGAGTTCCCGTTGTGGCGCAGTGGTTAACGAATCCGACTAGGAACCATGAGGTTGCGGGTTCGGTCCCTGCCCTTGCTCAGTGGGTTAACGATCCGGCGTTGCCGTGAGCTGTGGTGTAGGTTGCAGACGCGGCTCGGATCCCGCGTTGCTGTGGCTCTGGCGTAGGCCGGTGGCTACAGCTCCGATTCAACCCCTAGCCTGGGAACCTCCATATGCCGCGGGAGCGGCCCAAGAAATAGCAACAACAGCAACAACAACAACAAAAGACAAAAGACAAAAAAAAAAAAAAAAAAAAAAAAAAAAAAAAAAAAAAAAAGAAAGGTGGGAGTGGTTCACTTAGGGCTAACTTCTGATTCAATTTTTGGGACAAAGCCCAGGGTCTTATGTTAGGAGTAAATAATAGCCTTGGGTGAGGATGAGAGGAGATAAGAGGGCATGATGGGGGGTACAGCCTGGTATTAACTGCCTCCATCCTCCATTCCTATGGCCACTCAAGGTCCTATCACATGGTTTGGCTTGGAACATAGCTGGGCTGCTTGCTTGCCTCCGACCTCTCTCCCCTCTAAGCCGTTCTTCACATTGCTTCTGCCCTAAAACTTCCAAGACATTGATCTTGCAGTTTCACTCCTCTGTTCAAAAACATTTCAGTGATGTGCAAATTGCTTATAAGAGAAATTATAAATTTATTTGTTGGCTCTTTAAGGTCTTCTACCACCAGACCCCAAGACGTATCACCTGCTATTCTTTCCATGGTGCCTCTTAAATTAGAGAATTCATGCGCCAGGAGTGTGTGTATGGAAGGTGGGGAGGGGCAACTTTGAAGAAATAGGCCCAAACCCAGTGCATCTTCTTGGTGGTTTTTGTTTTGGTTTGGTTTTTTGTTTGTTTTCCATATTTGGCCTCCCCACAGCATGTGGAGTTCCTGGGCCAGGGATCAGATTCAAGCCACAGTCACAACATAAGCCGCAGCTGTGGCAATGCCAGAGTCTATAAACCACTGTGCCAGGCTGGGGATGGAACCTGCGTCCTGGTGATAGGGCTAGAGTAGGTACAGGTGGTTGTGGAATTCCCAGTAGGGGATCATAGATAAAGAGGGAAACCTGGGGGGTTGTTGGGAGACCACTGTAAGTTCAAGAAAACCATCAGAATGAGGTAGACTTGCTCGACTAGTGGAGGTGTGAGAACCGCCTCAGTTATTGGGTGGGGGATGGGATTCAGACCTAGGGCAAGAGTTTGATGTCGGCCCTTCAGGTGATTTGAATACACACCTTACTTAAGGAGGAGCTACGACTCCTGGAAATGAAGAGGTGGGTCTTTCCAACCCCTCACGGCCCTGTGGCCCCCACCGGAACCTGAGGGCAGAGCTTTCTGGCCTGTCTGGTTGCACCTCTTACAAGAATCCTATCCCAATCTGTTTCTTACCCATCACTTTGACTCTTGCTGAATTCCTTCTGCGCAGAGACATAAAGAAGCTGAACCTTAGCAAGTCCGGAGAGAGGGTGAGTAACTCAAATTTCAAACCATGGGTTTAAGTCCCAATCTGGCTTTAGGTTATGCTCGAGTCCCGGCAAGTGGGTTCAAGTCCAAGCACATGGGTTCAAGTCCCAACCTGTGTTGTGGCTAGGTTCAGGCCATTAGTGCTGTCAGTTTCACTGGTGCTACAGAAATGCTGCCAATCCTGTTGTGCCACAGTGAGAACTCCCCAGTGCGTCTTCCCGAAGTGTCCAATTTACCTGGGACAATTACTTTATTTTTTTTTTTTTTTTTTTTTTTTTTTTTTTTGTTGTTGTTGCTATTTCTTGGGCCGCTACCACGGCATATGGAGGTTCCCAGGCTAGGGGTTGAATCGGAGCTGCAGCCACCGGCCTACGCCAGAGCCACAGCAACGCGGGATCCGAGCCGCATCTGCAACCTACACCACAGCTCACGGCAACGCCGGATTGTTAACCCACTGAGCAAGGGCAGGGACCGAACCCGCAACCTCATGGTTCCTAGTCGGATTCGTTAACCACTGCGCCACGACGGGAACTCCGGGACAATTACTTTAAAACGTTTTGTAAATGCTAAAACAAACTTAGTTGTTGTACAGTAAATGCAACGTTTATAGGAACTTAAAAGGTAACACTGACGCATTAGACACCTTTTCAGGATTTTGGTGGGCCACTTCCAAGCCCCCGAAGGGTGTTAGATCTTTGTCCTCTTCAAACCACACCGGTCAGTGATAATTGGGAAGTAATGACAAAGAACTGACTCTGGAACTGTTGCCAAGACTTGGCCTCTGTTCACCAGTGCCAAATAGGGATAGGGAGACAGAGTTTTAGGCGAAGAAGAAGAAAAATAAATAGCTTTTATTGCTTTTCCAGGCAAATGAGGCCACAGCAGGCTAATGCCCTGAACACTGGGTCCTCCTTTGGGAGAGAGCAGGAGGTGGTTTTAAGGTTTTAGAGTAGAAAATAGGGCCACAGATGAGGCTCAGGGTATCCGGAAGCTGGTAGTCTCCTTCAAAGCTGGTGTCTAGTGGCCCTGGGGACAGGTTCTGGTGGTCCTGGAATGAAGATGGCTTCATCAAGAAGTTAACCTCTTCCATTTGTTGGGGGTTTTAGTTCTGCAGAAGCGCTGAAAGATAATGTTAAGTGTGTCCCTTGAGGAGGAAGTGGGACCCTGCCCCAAGGCTGCACCATTGTTTCTTGACTGTTTCTCCATAGTCTCTGCATCCCCTCATTTTCCTGATTAGCAATTGTTTAAACCTGCCCTTTGGAACTCAGGGAAGGTCCTGTGGGCTGAAGGAGACCTATTTCCTAAGAACAAGGAATGCGGGACACAGAAGGGCTTTTACACCCAGGAGCCCCACAGGGCCCTGCTCAGTTTCAAACCACCCTTTCCTTTTGTAAATTCCCACCCCCAAGTTTTTACACAGTTTTACACTGGCTCCTCTCCTTGAAAGCCTTTCCCTCAAGTCCCAGAAACCATCCCTAATGTCTCTTGAAAGTCACAGCAATGACGAAGGTCATTCCCAGGAAGCACAAGCATAAAACATCCCCAGTTGTAGAACCATCCTGTGACAGTGTGAAAATAAATATTGGATTTGGTCTCTATCTCCATTCCAAGCAGAGCTCCTAAAGCCCTTGGGATTTCCTGAGGCAAGGAAACATTACAAGGTGTCTCTTGTAATGTTGATGACGTTATTCTTGGAAAGCCCCTAGGTAACCAACCTGAGGAGGGGGCTGGTTGCTAGGGGAACCAACTGTGTGATTGGAGGGTTGGAACTTCCAGTCCCACCCCCAGACTTCCTGGGAGGAAGAGGTGCTGGAGATTGCATTCAATCACCAAAGACCCAAGATTTAATCAACCTTGGCCCACGTAATGAAGCCTCCATTAGTTACAGGAGGGCTGAGGTTTGGAGAGTTTGCACGCTGGTGAGCTAGTGGAGATGCTGGGATGGGGGAGTGCCCAGAGGGCATGGGAGCTCTGGGCCCCTCCTCACATGCTTCCCTGCACATCTCTTCATCCTGTTTCTGAGTTACACACTTTCACAGAAACTGGTGATCTTAGTAAGTAAAATGCTCTTCTGGGTTCTGTCAGCCTCTCTGATGTACAGCCAGTAGGTGGGCTGCACAGGTGACACCCTGGGCTTGTGATTGTTGTCTCATGTCAGTTTTGTGGGACTGAGCCCTAATATGTGAGATCCCAGTTACCTCAAACAAGTATTAGAAGTGGATTACTGGGTGGTGCTGGAAAACACACTGGGTGTGCTTTTAGAAAAGCTCAGGGATCATGCAGTCCAGTCCCCCACCTGACAAAGGAAAACCCACATCCGGGTGGAACTGAAGACACTGCTGGCTTGAAGCCAGCCATAACCCAGATAGGGCCTTGAACCTCCAGTTTTTTTAATTAGAATCACTCGCTTGGTGTCTGGACTTAGCTGAGGTTCAGGTTCTTTGTGCCTCAGCACAGAAGGAATTCAGTCAGAGACAAAGTGATTGGCAAGAAATAGATTTATTAAGGTAGACGCTTGTGAGGGACACAAGCAGGCAGGCAAAGAAGCTCTGCCCTGAGGATTTCTGGGCCACATCTTTATAATCCAAGCAAAGTGGGGAGCGGGGGGAAAGACCACCTAGGTCTTTGAGGATACATCAGGCTTAATCCATTAGCTCCTCCTTCATATCTGGGTAAGGGTATTTGACCCTATGAGGTCAACCAGGACAGTCATGGCGCTCACTCAAATCAGCAGAAGGGCGGTACCATACGCTAAAATCTGTTGAATCATCTCAGGTTCTGTATAATGAGGGTCTCCTTAATGATGTGAGTGATATCTCAGGTCATTATCTTATTTATGGTTTTATATTTAAGCAAGCCTGCTTCTGATGACTTTCTTGACCTGTCATTAACTTACAGTTGTCTCCCAAAGTTCCCTAGGTTTCCCTCTCTATCCATGGTCCCAGAGAGAGACCAAATCCAATATTTATTTTCACACCGTCACAAATGGGACTTCTACACTACCTGTGTAACTGTTCTACTCTAACCCTATCACAGGGAGGTGAAGGCGATGTACTCTGTTCTCCTGACCAGGTGAGCCACCCACTTGCCACCCAAAGCAGGGCAGGTGCCTGGTAGCAATGATCCTAAACTTGGCTTCCAAAATGCTGCCTCTTACCTGGTCTGAGCCCTGCTGTGGTTTTGCCTCCCTTCTAGAGGTAAAATAACCAGTTCACACATACTAAGGTCTGACAGGAGCAGGGACTATGAGACTGAATTTTGGGTCTGCTTGCCTTCCACGCAGCAAAACCAATTTACTAACCCTGTATTGTGGTGAAGCATTTATTGCATTTCCAGGCAAGGAAAACAGCTTGGATTTCAGGCTCAGAAGACCTGAACTCCTTGATGGCATTCAGGGGAGCGTGTTTCGCCTCCCTCCAGCCACACCTGTGGCATATGTAAGTTCCCAGGCCAGGGTTCTAATCTGATGCACAGCTGTGACCTATGCCACAGTGCTGGATCCTTAACCTGCTGCATCACAGCAGGAGTTCCTAGGGGAAGCATTTTTAAAGGCACCGGTGGGATGAGGGCTGCAGGGTGCATGCTTTCTTCTGATTGGTTGGTGGTGAGGTAACAGGGTGATGTTTCTGTACTCTCAGTCATCAACTTTCTGGTTCCCAGGAGTCGGGGGTCTAGTCCACGTGCTCAGCTAGTAGTCACCATCCCCCACCTGGGACGGGTGTGGGGGTAGGTGTCTTAGTTCCTGCAGAACAGCTCAAGGATGTGTCAGATTGTTGTGTACATCACTCGAGGATGCACTAGGACTGATTTATCACTGAACTCTTATTCTCTTCTTTAGCCACTTTTTCTTCCTTTCCTTTGTATTCCCTTCCTTACCTACTTAGTAATTACCTTTGGAACTCAGGGAAGGCCTCAGAGAGGAAAAGCCTTTTTCTACAACAAGGATCAAGGGCATGGAGGGTTTTCCTGCCAGGAGGGACCTGCAGGGTTCCACTTGGTTTCAATCACCCCTTTTCTTTGATATTCCTCAATCCTGAGGGAAACAGGTGCAAGACAGGGAAGGGAATAAAGTTTGGGATAGGGAGGTTGATGATAAACTGGGCAGAGGAACCTGGTTTTTACGGGTGTAGAGTTTCAGGACCAGACTACAGGCTTCCAGAATCAGCTACAGCACCTGCCCCTCAATTTAAACCAAGCAATTGCAGAGCGGCCCTTTGGGCTCCAACTGCCCGAGGCGCAAACATCCTGCACCTGACACCGACCACGTGAAGAGACTAGTAAGCAACACAGCCTCCCTGGGGCCCCGTGGTCAGCCGCCAGCTGAGCCCGCTGGGCAACCGCACTGGCGCAAAAGGGCGTGGTAAAACGTTTCCCGCGAGCTCTGGAGCGCGCACGCGCAGTGGCTCGGGCGTGCAGCGCAGGTCGGTCTTCCCGGATATGCCCATGAGTGGGCGGCCCACGCCCGTTGCGCAAGCGCAGTGGCCAAAAGGGGGGGAGGACCCGCCCCGCTGAGCCGAGAGGCGTGCTGCAGCGCGCTTTCACCCGGTACGCTGAAACCGGCGAACCGGGGTTTCAGGTTCAGTGGCGTCCGTACGGACTTCTCGCCCGCTTGGCCTCTGCGGAGGAGCCCTGCCGCCGAGAAGGGTAAGCACGCTGCCGCGTGAAACTGCTCGGGACAAGGAACGAAATGAGGTGGAAACGCGTGGGGGCGGGGCGGGCCGGCGGCGGGAAAACGTCCGCGAGCTGGGGCGGGGCCTACGTGTGATCGACAGGCTGGGCACCAGTGAGCGGGCCAGGGAGGCCGTGGGGGCGGGACCTGGTGGTGAGCAAGGCGGCTGCGGGGCTGGATCGCCGGCAGCTTCGGGGACGTGGTTTCGTTTGCTGTTCTAAGCGCGCTTCTTACCTGTGGGCCCTGCAGCCCTACCGTGTACGCCATTACCTGTTCTCCCGCAGGTGAGAAAACAGGGTCAGAGGTGTGGACTTAAGCACGGATACAACTTGGCATCCCAAATTAGGCAGTTTGACCCCAGAACCTTTCCGCCTCTCAGGGACAGTGCTCTCGAGGTGGAGGAGAGACAGAAGCAAGGTGAGGGTGTGGGGTTGGGGTCAGCCGTCAGCTCTCAGCGCGCTGGTGCTGCGGATTAACCGCAGGAGCACTAGGGGTTTGCTTCTCTTGGGGCCAGGCTGTCTCCCACGTGTGTGGCATTTAAGCACTTTAGGAGCATAACAGTAGGGTGGTACCTGGAACGTAGTGTCTCGTCTGCTCAGGCTGCCTTAGCAAAACGCCATGGTCTGGGCAGATGAAACTATAGAAACCTCTCACAGGTCTAGAGGCTGGAAAGTTTAGGCCCACCAGTACTTACAAAGACTAGGACCCAACTGTTAGGACTTCATTTAGTTTTAATTACCTCCTTTATTTAGTGTTAATTACCTCCTGAAAGCTCTGTTTCCAAATACAGTCCCACATTGGTGATTAGGGCCTTAACATGAATTTTGGGGAGGGGAGACAGGATTCAGTCTGTAGTATTTATTTGTACGCAGCTAAATAAGTGATCATTGAAGAATGGAGAGAATGAACCCTTTGAGAACTAATACATACCTGAGATGCTTTCACATACTTTACCCCATTTAATGAACATGAGATTTGCTGTGGTGTGTGTGCCTTAGCACTGGCTGGGAATTCAAGGAACAGCTTGTGTGGGTGTGCCTGTTCTCCATGCAACCTGCCACAAGAGGTAAGAAAAAGTTACACCAAACATTCCTTTTTTTTTTTTTTTTTTTTTTTTGTCTTTTTAGGGCCACACCCATGGCATATGGAGGTTCCCAGGCTAGGGGTATAATCAGAGCTGTAGCCACCAGCCTACACTACGGCCATGCCAGATCCGAGGTGCATCTGCAGCCTACACCACAGTTCACGGCAATGCCAGATCCATAACCCACTGAGCCAGGCTAGGGATTGAACCCACAACTTCATGGTTCCTAGTCTGATTCCTTTGTGCTGTGCCACGATGGGAACTCCCAACACCAAGCATTCTTAATAGTTCCTAGTGTATCCATCATTCACAGATTTATCCAAACCCTTCTTTAACTTAGAAGCAGCACAAGCTAAACCCTGAAATAATGAGATCCATAATTACCACCCACAGAGAAGTGAAATAGTAATTACTTTTGTTCTGTATTGTTCCCTGTTGTCATTCTAAAGTTTGATAACCAAGTCTTTTTACCCCGCTTCCCCCAGGTGGGAGGATGATCAGCGAAGAGATTTACAGCTCAGAGGGTGGGAGGACTAGCAGATGTGGGTTCAAATCTTGGATTCAGGCACTTGCTGAATGATTGCAGGCAAGTAACTTAACTTCTCTGAGCCTCAGTATCTGTAGAGCTAACAAAAATCCTGACCACACAATTGTGAGGTTATATAAAAACAGTTTGAAACCATTAAAGGACTAGATATTTAAGTCCTAGACATCCGCTTCCCACACTTCTGAAGAACAGAAACCCCATACCCACAGTCCCCACCTCAAGCTGGCTATTCATTTAACAGCATTTGTTTGTTTGTTTTTAAATGGTTGCATCTGTGGCACAGGGCAGTTCCTGGGCCAGGGATTGAATCTGAGCTGCAGCTGTGACCTATCCCTATGCCACAGCTGTGGGATACTTTAACCCACAGCACCGGGCTGGGGATTGAAACTGTGCCTCCACAGTGACCTGAGCTGCTGCAGTCAGTTTTTTTTTTTTTGTCGTCTTTAGGGCCGTACCCGAGGCCTATGGAGGTTCCCTGGCTAGGGTTCGAATTGGAGCTACAGCTGCTGGCCTGCACCATAGCCACAGCAATGCCAGATCCTAGCCACCTCTGCGACCTACACCACAGGTCACGACAACGCCGGATCCTTAATCCACTGAGTGAGGCCAGGGATTGAACCCCTGTCTTCACAGTTACTAGTCGGGTTTGTTAACCACCGAGCCACAACGGGAACTCCTCCCATCAAATTCTTATTGATTTCTCACTCAATGCCAAAGCACCTGTCCTGAGTGCGAGGGACAGAGAAGAGTAGGACAGATCAGGTCCCTCCTATTTATATTCTAGTGGGGGAGAACAGTAAATAAAAATAAATTCAGATAGCGCCAAAACCTATGAACAAATGAAATACAGGGTATTTCATGGAGTTCCTGTTGTGGCACAGCAGAAATGAATCCTACTAGGAACCATGAGGTTGCGGGTTTGATCCCTGGCGTCACTCAGTGGGTTAAGGATCTGGTGTTGCCGTGAGCTGTGGTGTAGCTTGCAGATGCGGCTCGGATCTGGCGTTGCTGTGGTGTAGGCTGGCAGCTGTAGCACCTATTAGATCCCTAGCCTGGGAACCTCCACATGCGGCAGGCAAAAGACAAAAGGAAATACAGGGTATTTCAGAATAATGAGATAAAAGAATGACTTAAAGCAGGGCAGGGTGAGTGTGTACGTGGGATTATATTTATTTATTCTTTTTGGCTGCATCTGTGGCATGTGAAAGTTCTCAGGCCAGATCAAACCCAAGCTGCTGCAGTCACAATGCCGGGTCCTTAGCCCACTGAACCACAAGAGAACTCCTCTCTTGGGATTTAGAACTAAGAAACCAGAAAAGACTTTGCTTGGCAGTGGGAGCTGAAGCTAGGAGGTGGAGAGGGTTGCAGAGGCTGCGGGCAGGCTGATGGGGTGGGTAGAAGGAAGTGTCAGACTCCACCTGGCGTGGGCCTGAGCAGGAGAATAGGAATCCTCAAATGTTTACTTGATGGTGGGCTCCCTGGAGCTGCCCTAAAACCTGAACCGCTTTGCAAGTTTAGACTTGCAGAAGTCCTGCCCTGTCCGTGGCTTTTGTTCATGGTTTCCCAGAACATCTGTATTCTTAATCTCTCAATATATATCTTTTCATTAACTCTCCCTTGTACTTACTATGCTCCTTGTCTCTTGCAGCCGAAAGAGTTGGACTGAAAGAGAGCCATGTGGACCTGGGCTTGGATCCCTGAGTTTTTTTTTTTTTTTTTTGTCTTCTCTAGGGCTGCACCCATGGCATATGGAGGTTCCCAGGCTAGGGGTCTAATCAGAGCTGTAGCCGCCAGCCTATACCAGAGCCACAGCAACACGGGATCTGAGCCACGTCTGTGACCCACACCACAGCTCACGGCAACTCCGAATCGATAACCCACTGAGCGAGGCCAGGGATAGAACCCTCAACCTCATGATTCCTAGTCGGATTTGTTAACCACTGAGCCATGACGGGAACTCCTGAGTTTCTTTTTTAAGCTGAGTCCTTGAACAGTTATTTCATTTCTGTAAGTGTCAGGATCCAGTGGTTGTATCCTTACAGTGTTGTAGGATATTTGGTCCTTAAACAAGATGACTGGAGTTCCTGTTGTGGCTCAGTGGTTAACAAATCCGACTAGGAACCATGAGGTTGCAGGTTCTATCCCTGGCCTCGCTCAGTGGGTTAAGGTTCCGGCGTTGCCGTGAGCTGTGGTGTGGGTCGAAGACTCGGCTCGGATCCCGTGTTGCTGTGGCTGTGGTGTAGGCCGGCAGCTACAGCTCCGATTAGACCCCTAGCCTGGGAACCTCCATATGCTGAGGGTGCAGCCCTAGAGAAGACAAAAAACAAAACAAAACAAGATGACCAAGGTAGAAAGGGCCTGTGGAGCATGTAACGCAAGTCTGGTACTAAGAGTTTGTGAGGACCTTTCTTCGTTCCCTTCATGTCTTAGTGGGTCTTCTTTCTTTAAATTTTTTTTCTTTTGCTTTTTTCTCAGGCTGCTCCCATGACATTTGGAGGTTCCCAGACTAGGAATCTAATTGGAGCTGTAGCTGCCGGCCTACACCACAGCCACAGCAACACAGGATCCGAGCCGAGTCTGCGACCCACACCACTGCTCGTGGCAACACCGGATCCTCAACCCAGTGAGTAAGGCCAGGGGTCGAACCCAAAACCTCATGGTTCCTAGTCGCATTCGTTAACCACTGAGCCACGACGGGAACTCCCTAAATTTTTTTATTACAGTTGATTTACAGTGTTCTGTCAATTTCTACTCTACTGCAGTCAGTGGGTTTTCGATTACATGCGTCCCTCTTGAATTGTCCTAGATTTAAGTCATCCTTCCTATAGTTATCCCTCTGCCTCTTTTGTTGGGTTAACTGCCCCTAAACTGTCGTTGTGTTAACTGTTCTTCCCTAAACTGTCACTGGAAGAACATCATGCAGCTTTTTTCTTCCTAAATGAATTGACACGGTCCCTAGTCTTAATGGAGCAAAGGTGTGAATGGCATTTAGATTTATTCCTATGTGTACTGAGGTGAGATGGGTCTGCTTAAATAGCTTGGAGCAGTGACTTCCAGAGAGAGTGGGGCTAGGATGGAAGATGGTGATGAAAGCAGGAAAGGCTGTGTAGAGGATGTCTCTGAGCGATTAGGGCCAGAGGAGGAGGAGAGAAGTTTTTCTTAGACCTTGGCCTTCGGGGGAAGAGAGGTACTGTGGCCTGAGTTCTGGGAAGCCCTTCCAGCTGGGTTTCAGCCTCTGGGAAGAACCCTCCCCGTCGGGGACCACCCAGAAAGCTCTTATCCTAGGCTCTGGTTTGTACTGGAAGTGGAGGCTAGGGTGAACTGGAAGCAGGCTGGGGTGCCTGTCGGTGGGGGTGGGAGTGTTGGCTTCGGAAAAGCTGTGCTCGCGACTCCCTGTCTGTTGGACTTGACCTCTCAGGGCTGCTCGGCAGGGGGAAGAGAAGCAGTTAGGCACAGGCGCCCCAGAGGAATCTCCAGGCCAATGGAAGGTGTGCAGGCAGGTGAAACGGCAGGGGTTTCTATGAGGCCTTCCTAGGTTGAACTCCCCCACAGCCAGTTTGTGCAAACATTGCTGGATTGGCTGTGCCATCCTGGTGAGGCTTCCTGGAAAGATGCACATGAAGCAGAGAGGTTGGTCCCTGCTTGTGACAAAATGTGCAGCCTGAGGAGAAACTCCGTAACTAGAATTGAGACCCCTCTTAGGAACCGTTCTCAATTTCAGGCCAGTACTTCCTGGTCCATTAGAGAGCTAGCAGGTTCTTTTACCCCCGCAGGACCATGGCTGACAAAACCCAGGAGCCTGGTGGCATCCACTTCCCTTTTCCCTTCACACCCTATCCCATCCAGAAGGACTTCATGGCAGCTCTCTACCAGGTGTTGGAGGCTGGCAAGATTGGGATATTTGAGAGTCCAACCGGCACTGTGAGTATGACTGGTTGGGGCCCAAGAAGGGTCTGGGAGGTGGAGGGGACAGTCTGGGACAGCCAGTGTGCTCGTCTGCCTGCAGAGGGAGGCATGGTTTGAAGCTGAGCCGAGTAGTTCTCTCCATTTGTCTTTCTGAGTGGTAGTCACATCTCTCTGTTGGGTTGTTCAACACAGCCCCGGGAGCTGAGAAAAGTTAGACTGAAGGCAACTGAGAAGTTGAATGGCAGTGAACACCTTGACCTGGAGCTCGGAAACCTTCCACATTGCTCTGGGTGTGTGACTGCTTTGATGCTGATGAACCCAGCCTTTACTCTGGCTTATTCACAAGTCAGACGCACTGGTTCAGTCTCCAGGAACCAGGCCACTGAGTGCTGGAGGGATCCAGCCAGAGCCCCTAAGCCTGCCTTTGGCCTGGGACAAGGGGGCTATTAAAGGTTGGCTGCTGAGGATGTTAGGGCGGTGGAGACGGGTTCCCACTTTTTCTTACACTTTGTTACCTTTGGGAGCAAGGTATTACCTACTGAGTGAGAGTGCAGTCCCTGTGTTGATGTTGCCGGAACCTCCCGGAGGACCAGGACCTCGTCTCGGCATCCCCTGCATCCAGCAAAGCTTGGCACGCTGGCCCCCTGGAGGCCCTGTGTGTGTGCTGATGAATGAACGAAAGTGACTCATTCTCTCTCATCTGCTGACAGTGCATCACCCCTCCTGGGATGACACGGTCTTCTGGGGCAGGCAGAGGGCAGGCAGGCTCTCCTGGTCCCCTTTGTTCCTTTTGATAGAGTGAGTGGGAGAGCATCCGTCCTGCCCGTTAACGAAATGTGAGTCGAGCAGACACTGTGCAGAGTGAGGCGTTTTAAGTAGGATTCCACCAGCATCCAGCCTTCCACTTATCCCAGTGCCTATGACTTCTTCCCTCCCGACCACTGAAAGACTGCTTAGGATCAGCAGTGGCTTCCTGACAATAGATCGCAACATGTCAGACCCTCGTCCAACCACCTGCCACATTCCGCATTGTTAGGCACATCTTTCTCCTCCCTTGAAAGTCATGGAAAACAGTTAAGCAAAGGATAGTGCATGTCGTTTCTCAAGTTGAATTTATCCAACGTGGTTTTTTGGCCAAGTACTCTTCTTTCAATTGTTTCTTAAGAAATATACATGAGGAGCTCCCTGGTGGCTCAGTGGGTTAAGGACATGGCATTGTTGCTGCTGTGGTGCAGGTTTGATCCCTGGCCTGGGAACTTCCACATCCCTTGGGGCATGGCCATAAAGAAAGAAAAGAAAAATACATTTGGATGGTGTATGTTGAAATTTAAAGCTTATGCTGCTGTTTCTTGATTTATTGATTTTTGTCATTGGGACCTTCTTGTGATAAGAGGTAGTAAGTAGCTTTCTTACCACTTTTCCCTTTCTCCCCTCCCTTCCCTCTCAGTATAGTAATATAGCTTAGTCTTTTTTAGTAATATATCTTAGTCTTTTTTTTCCTTAAATACTTTTTTGGTTTTTTTAGAGTTAATAGTTGTATTTTAAAGGTTTGTTTAGGTTTTGGTATTTTTTGTTTTTTTTTGTCTTCTGTCTTTTTAGGGCCTCACCTGCAGCATTTGGAGGTTCTCAGGCTAGGGACCGAGTCAGAGCTCCAGCTGCCAGCCTCTGCCACAGCAACACAGGATCTGAGCCATATCTGTGACCTACATACACTACAGCTCACAGCAACACCGCATCCTTAACCCACTGAGTGAGGCCAGTGATCGAACCCCTGTCCTCATGGATAGTAGTCGGGTTCATTAACCACTGAGCCACAATGGGAACTCCTGTTTAGTTTTAAATATGCTCAGGCCACTTCCTCTCACACCATTCAGTGATCTCTCAATATGATATTTCATCATAAAATTATCTGCCTGGGCTGCCATAACAAAATGGCACAGACAGAGTTGCTTATATGATGGGAATTTATTCTCTCACAGTGTAGAGGCCAGAATCGAGGTGTGGTGGGGTTGGTTTCTGCTGAGGCTGTGGGGGAGGGTCTGTTCCACCCCCCAGACGGCAGACGTCTTCACAACTCTGCACAACATCTGCTCTCCTGGCCTCTGTGTCCAAATTTCTCCTTTTTATTTTAATTAATTATTTATTTTCTTTTTGCCTTTTCTAGGGTCGTTCCTGTGGCATATGGAGGGTCCCAGGCTAGGGGTCTAATCGGAGCTGTAGCTGCTGGCCTACACCACAGCCACAGCAACGTGGGATCCGAACCGCGTCTGCAACCCACACCACAGCTCACGGCAATGCCAGATCCTTAACCCACTGAGGAAGGCCAGGGATCAAACCCTCATCCTCATGGTTCCTAGTCAGATTTGTTAACCACTGCGCCAGAACAGGAACTCCTCTCCTTTTTATAGGGATACCAGTCCTGCCGGATTAGGGCCCCTTCATCGTAACAGAGTACGCCTACGGTGACCTTATTTCCCCGTAAGGTCACGTTCTGAGACACTGGGGGTTAGGGCTTTAACATCTGCATTTGGGGGAGGGGGATACAGTTCAGCCCATAACATGGACCTACAGGGAGGGTTCTAGTCTTTAAATCGGGGTTGGGTTTTCCAGAACAGTTGATGTGCTCTAAAAAGTATCTGAGCACTGGGACTCCTGGGCTGATCAGGTTCTGTCTGCACGTTGGCTGCATCAAGGCTTAGAGCCAAATGCATTCCCTCCCTCAGCGCACCTCCTGGTGTGTTTTTTTTTTTTGGCCTTAATTTATTTTCCAGGCTATTTATTCAATTTCTCCCATTCTAATTATGCCAGCTTGTAGCACTTACATGCAACTTGATAAGCCGCTTCCATTCTTTGGGGAAGAGTGAGCCATATAATTAAGGAATTTCATCTTCATTTCTCCCTTTCCCCATTTTTCCCAGCTGTTCTCTTGCCGGTTCCCTTCCTTCCTTTCCGAGGCTGGTCCGAGAGCACCCTCTGGTATTTGAAGTCAGATCTCCCTTGCAGGCTTTATTAAGATGGGAAAGGTCATTTGGGAAGCATTGTTTCTCGTTCTCTGAGCGTGTTTTCCTTTCTGCAGGGAAAGTCCCTGAGTCTTATTTGTGGGGCCCTCTCCTGGCTCCGCGACTTTGAACAAAAGAAGCGTCAGGAGGAGGCGCGTCTCCTTGAGGCTGAAGCCACAGCTGCCCCCTTGAGCAATGGGAAGGACCCGCTCCTGCTTCCCCTGGCCTCCCAGGGGACCTTAGGCCCCCCAAAAGACCCTGCAGAGCCCGACTGGGTCACTCAGTTTGTGCAGAAGAAAGAAGAGAGGGACCTGGTGGACCGCCTGAAGGTGAGAGCAGGCTATGGGAGGGGGACATCCAGGTGGGGCTTCTTTTTTTTTTTGGTACCTTTTTATGGTTGCACCTGTGACATACAGAAGTTGCCAGGCTAGGGTCAAATCCGAGATGCAGCTGTTGGCCTACACCACAGTAATCTGGGATCCGAGCCTGTCTTCCACCTACACCACAGCTCACGGTAACGCCAGATCCTTGACCCACTGAGTGAGGTCAAGGATCCAACTCATGTCCTCATCAGTCCTAGTCGGATTTGTTACCATTGAGCCACAATGGAAATCCCCCAAGGTGGGGCTTCCTGATTGCTTGGGGGGGATTCTGAGGCTGGATGGTACCTTTCTTGCCATGGCCATGCCTCTCAGCTCTGCCATCAGCCTCCTGGGTCGATGGTGCTCTTCTGTCTTTAAGCTGATGTCAACAGCCTTCTCCAGGTTGGTGTTCCCATCCACCCCCCACCTGGGAAGGAACTGTGCTGTAGCTCAAGGCAGCATGCTTCAGAGGCTACCAGCTGGGTTAAGGGCTGCATTTGAGAGCCTGAGGCTAAGAGAGGCAATGCATGCCCTGCAGTGCATAGCAAGGCTGGGCCTAGGGCTCCAGGTCTGTGGACAGGAGGCTGCTGGGGGAGTTCCCGTCATGGCTCAATGGTTAACAAATCCAGCTAGGAACCATGAGGATGAGGGTTTGATCCCTGGCCTTGTTCAGTGGGTTAAGGATCCGGCGTTGCCGTGAGCTGTGGTGTAGGTCACAGACAAGGCTTGGATCCGGAGTTGCTCTGGCTGTGGCGTAGGCTGACTTCTACAGCTCCGATTCGACCCCTGGCCTGGGAACTTCCATATGCTGGGGGAAGCGGCCCTAGAAAAGGCAAAAAGACAAAAAATAAAAATAAAAAAAATAAAAGATGCTGCTGGGGCCTGAAGGGACCCTGGGCTGAGACACCCCAGGCTCTTGAGAAAGGCCTGGCCTGGGGCTTCCTGTGGGAGTTTGCTTATGGACCCCTCACTTTTTAGGAGGAGCAGGTCAGGAGGAGGAAGCGAGAAGAGCGCCTACAGCAGATCCGCCACAATGCACAGCTCAAGTATGCAGCCAAGCGTATGGTGAGTGTTGTCCCACCAGTGTCACGCCGAGGGGGCCCTCTTGACATCAGGGTGAGTGGCCGGGACCTCCGCCTCCTTCCTGTCCCCCTCTGGCTAAGCTCTCATCACCTGGAAGCTGGGCAGCTTGAGCTGAGATGCTTATCCGGGGCTGTTGAGACCAGGCGGTGGTAGGACCTGTGTTGATGGCGTGTGTGAGGTCCTTGGCGATGGCTTCAGAGGCTGCCCCCATCAAAGGCATGGGGGCACTGGTACTGAGGTTTCTTTCTCTTCTCCCACCGGTCATAATCCTGCACAGAGACAGGAAGATGAGGAAACCGAGCGTCTCCTCGACCTCAGCAGGGAGATGCTGGCGGCGGGCTCAGAGCCTGAGCAGCTGGCCTCAGAGGAGGAGGAGCTGGTCCTCGCCGAGTACGAGAGTGACGAGGAGAAAAGAAAGGCTAGTGGGTAAGAACGCTGCTCCTCCGCCCACCGCCCTGCACGGGGTTCTGTCTTCACAGGGCACTGACAGGGAGAATGCCAGCCACCTGCCCTTTTCCCCCAGCCAGGCTGCTCCTCAGGGCACAGGCAACGATGGCGGCTGGCCCTGTCTCAGCACAGGCAGGGGTTACTTCCAGACCCTCGGTGGTATTTGCATCTCCACTCTGCACCCAGAACGCCATGGCCCAGCTGTGCCCGGGCCGAGGCCACCAGCCAGGATTTGAACCCAGTGGTCCACCTCTGAGTCTCAGGCTCTTAATGCCAAACTCAGCCATGTAAGGCTTGTGATGTAAGCCATAGAGCCAGCGTCAGCCCGAGTTTTTCTTCTCACCTAAGGCTTCTGTTGGTCCAGGTTCATAGGGTTCCAGTTTGTCAATTGTAAGCTCCTGAGTGAAGTAGAAATGCTGAAGATAATAACTGGGCTGTTCCTAGACCTTGCTGCCCTTGAGAGCCTCCCTTTCCATTCATGCTTTAATTTCACAAATGCCCTTTGAGTGGGCCTTGCTCACCTGGCCTTGATGTGGGTGACTGCAGACCGATCAGGGTGGTGGTTGCTGAAGGCTTGGGTGGTCATGGCAATTTCTTGCTTTTCTTCTTCCTTTTTTTCTTTTTTGGGCTGAATCCACAGCATATGGAAGTTCCCAGGCGAGGGGTCGAATCGAAGCTGCAGCTCCTGGCCTGCACCACAGCCACAGCTGTGTCTGCGACCTACACCACAGCTCACAGCACACTGGATCCTTAACCCACTGAGTGAGACCAGGAATCAAACCTGTGTCCTCATGGATGCTAGTCAAATTTGTTTCCACTGAGCCACGAAGGGAACTCCTGGCAAGTTTTTAAAATAAGACGACAATGAAGTGTTGCCTGTCAATTGATTCTTCCTTTTACAGTTTCTCTTGATAACATTTTACCCAGAGTAGAACTTACTTCAAAATTGAAGTCAATCTGGAGTTCGCGTCAGTGGCTCAGTGGTTAATGAATCCAACTAGGAACCATGAGGTTGCGGGTTTGATCCTTGGCCTTGCTCAGTGGGTTAAGGATCTGGCGTGGCTGTGGCTATGGCTGTGGTGTAGGCTGGCAGCTACAGCTCTGATTAGACACCTAGCCTGGGAAACTCCATATGCTGCGGGAGCGGCCCTAGAAAAGGCAAAAAGGCAAAACAGACAAACCAAAAAAACAAAACAAAATTGGAGTCAATCCCCTCAAACGCTGCTGTTGCTTTGTCAACTAAGTTTATGCAACTCCCTAATTCCTTTGTTGTCATTTTAATAATTTTCACAGCATGTTGACCAGGGCGAGATCCTGTCTCAAGGATCCATTTACTTTGCTCATCCCTAAGAAGCAACTCCCATCTGTTCAGGTTTTATCATGAGAATGCAGCAGTCCTGTCCTATCTTCAGGCTCCCCTTCTAATTCTGGTTCTCTTGCTGTTTCCACCACATCTGCAGTTACTTCCTCCAGTGACATCTTGAAGCCCTCAAAGTCATCCATGAGTGCTGGAATCAGTTTCTTTCAAACTCTTGTTAAAAATGTTCTTTTTTAATTTTATTTATTTTTTTTGTCTTTTTGCCGTTTCTTGGGCTGCTCCTGCGGCATATGGAGGTTCCCAGGCTTGGGGTCGAATCGGAGCTGTAGCCACCGGCCTACGCCAGAGCCACAGCAACGGGGGATCCGAGCCACGTCTGCAACCTACACGACAGCTCAGGGCAACGCTGGATCCTTAACCCACTGAGCAAGGCCAGGGCCTGAACCCACAACCTCATGGTTCCTAGTTAACCACTGCGCCACGACGGGAACTCCTTTTTTTATTTTTTTGTTAATGATTTTTATTTTTTCCATTATAGTTGGTTTACAGTGTTCTGTCAATTTCTACTATACAGCAAAGTGACCCAGTCTCATATATATATGTATATATATGTACATTTTTCCCTCAAATTATCCTCTATCATGTTCTATCATAAGTGACTGATACAGTTCCCAGTGCTATATAGTAGGATCTCAGTGCTTATCCATTCCAAAGGCAATAGCTTTCATCTATTAACCCCAGATTCCCAGTCCATTGCATTCCCTCCTCCTCCTCCTTGGCAACCACAAGTCTGTTCTCACAAGTCCATGAGTTTCTTTTCTGTGGAAAGGTTCATTTGCTCTGTATATTAGATTCCAGATGTAAGTGATATCACATGGTATTTCTTTCTCTTTCTGACTGACTTCACTTAGTATGAGAGTCTCTGGTTCCATCCATGTTGCTGCAAATGGCATTATTTTGTTCTTTTTCATGGCTGAGTAGCATTCCATTTTGTATATATATATCACATCTTCTAAATCCATTCATCTGTCAGTGGACATTTGGGTTGTTTCCATGTCTTCGCTATTGTGAATAGTGCTGCAGTGAACATAGGGGTGCATGTATCTTTTTCAAGAAAAGTTTTGTCTGGATATATGCCCAAGAGTGGAATTGCTAGGTAGTATGATAGTTCTATATTTAGTTTTCTGAGGTACCTCCATCCTGTTTTCTGTAGTGGTTGTACCAATTGATATTCCCACCAACAGTGTAAGGAGGGGGACCCTTTTCTCTACACCCTCTTCAGCATTTGTTATTTGTTGACTTGATGGCCATTCTGACAAGTGTGAGGTGTAGTTTTGATTCGCATTTCTCAGATAATTGGTGATGTTGAGCATTTTTTCATGTGCCTGTTGGCCACACGAATGTTCTTAATGGCATCTAGGGTAGTGAGTCCTTTCAAGAAGATTTTCAGTTTAATTTGCCCAGGTCCATTGGAGGAATCACTATGGCAGCTTACGCCTTACAAAATGCATTTCTTAAGAAGAATTGATAGTTCAGGAGTTCCCGTTGTGGCACAGTGGTTAACGAATCCGGCTAGGAACCATGAGGTTGCGGGTTCGGTCCCTGCCCTTGCTCAGTGGGTTAACGATCCGGCGTTGCTGTGAGCTGTGGTGTAGGTTGCAGAGGTGGCTCGGATCCTGCGTTGCTGTGGCTCTGGCGTAGGCCGGTGGCTACAGCTCCGATTGGACCCCTAGCCTGGGAACCTCCATATGCAGCGGGAGCGGCCCAAGAAATAGCAACAACAACAACAACAAAAAAGACAAAAGAAAAAAAAAATAAATAAATAAATAAAGGAAAAAAAAAAAAAAGAATTGATAGTTCAGATGACTCCGTGATATTTGGACTACGGAATGGATGTTATGTTAGCAGGCATGAAGCAGCATTCATCTCATTGTTCATTTCCATCAGAGCTCTTGTGTGACCAGGTGCCTTGTCACGAGCAGTCATATTTTAAAAGGAATCTTTTTTTCTGAACAATATTTCTTAACAGTTGGCTTAAAATACTCCTCAAACTGTGTTGTAAGCATATGTGCTATCATCTAAGCTTTGTTGTCCCATATATAGGGCACAGGTAGGGTCGATTTAGCATCATTCTTAAGGGCTCTAGCATTTTCAGATGGTAAATGAGCACTGGCTTCAACTTAGTCACCAGCTGCATTAGCTCCAACAAGAGTCAGCTTGTCCTTTGATGCTTTGAAACCAGGCATTGCCTTTTCCTCTGTAGATATGAAAGTCCTAGATGGCGTCTTCTTCCAATAGAAGGCTGTTTCATTTACACTGAAAATCTGTTGTTTAGTGAATTATCTTGCTAGATCTGGACAACTTGCTGCAGCTTCTGCATCAGCACTTGCTGCTTCATCTTGGACTTTTATGTTGTGGAAACACTTTCCTTAAACCTCATGAACCCACCTCTGCTGGCTCCAGACTCTAGTAGCTTCTTCACCTGTCTCAGCCTTTATAGAATTGAAGAGAGGACCTTTCTCTAGATTCGGCTTTGATTAGGGGAATGTTTGTGGCTGGTTTAATCTTCTATCCAGACCACTAAGACTCTCCATATCTGCAATAAAGCTGTTTTGCATCCTTATTCATGTGTTAACTGGACTAGCACTTTTAATTTCCTCAAAGAACTATTCCTTTGCATTCCCAACTTGGCTAACTGGTGCAAGAGGCCTTGCTTTCAGTCTGTCTTAGCTTTTAACATCTTTTTTTTTTTTTTTTTTGTCTTTTTGCCATTTCTTGGGCTGCTTCCCGCGGCATATGGAGGTTCCCAGGCTAGGGGTCTAATTGGAGCTGTGGCCACCAGCCTACATCACAGCCACAGCAACGAGAGATCCAAGCCGCATCTTCGACCTACACCACAGCTCACGGCAATGCCAGATCCTTAACCCACTGAGCAAGGCTAGGGATCGAACCCAAAACCTCGTGGTTCCTAGTTGGATTCGTTAACCACTGCGCCACGACAGGAACTCCTTTAACATCTTTTTTGTTTGTTGTTTGTTTGTTTTAGGGCCACACCCACGGCATATGGAGTTTCCCAGGCTAGGGATCCAATTAGAGCTGTAGCTGCTGGCCTACACCACAGCCACAGCAACTTGGGATCTGAGCCGAGTCTGTAGCCTGCAGCATAGCTCACGGCAACGCCAGATCCTTAACCCACTGAGTGAGGCCAGGGATCAAATCCAAGTCCTTATCGATGCTAGTTGGGTTCATTTCCACTGAGCCACAATGGGAACTCTCCATATGATTTTTAGAGTTGTTTATTTCTGTAAAAAATGTTGAGGGAGTCTTGGTCAGGAATTCCGTTGAATCTATATATGGCTTTGGGTAGTAGCATTAATTCTTCTGATTCATTAACATGTGATGGCTTTCTGTTTGTTTGTTTCTTCAGTTTCTGTTATCAAAATCTTGTTTTCAGTGTACAGATCTTTCCTTCCTAGTTAAATTTATTGCCAAGTATTTTAGTGTTTTTGATGCTATTCGTAAATGAGATTTTCTTTGTCTTTTTCAGATAGTTTGTTAGTGTTTAGAAATATAGCTTACTTTTTGTATGTTGATTTTCGCATCCTGCAACTTTACTGAATTTGTTTATTCTACCAGGTTTTTGGTCGAGTCTTTAGACTTTTCTACATGTAAAATCATGTCAACTGCAAACAGACAGTTTCACTTCTTCCTTTCTGATTTGGAGGACTTTGTTTCTTTTTCTTGCCTGATTGCTCTGGCTAGGATTTCCAGTACTCTCTTGAGTCAGAGTGCTAGGAGTGAGCACTCTTGTTCCTGATTTTAGAGGAAAAGCTTTCAACCTTTCACCACTGAGTGTGATGTTAGCTGTGGGTTTGTCATACACGGCCTTCGTTGTGGTTTTGGTTGTGGGGTGGTTTTTTTTGGTGGGGGGGGCACTTCTGAATTTGGTCACATGCTTTTTCAGCATCTATTGAGATAATCATATGATTTTTTAAATCTTTCATTCCGTTAATGTGACATAGCACATTCATTGATTTGCTTATGTTGAAACATCCTTGCATCTAGAATAAACCCTACTTGATTATAAAATACCCTTTCTTTCTTTTTTTGTCTTTTTTTTTTTAGGGCTGAGCATGCTATGTATGAAAGTTCCCAGGCTAGGGGTTAAATCTGAGCTGCAGCTGCCGGCCTATAGCACAGCCATAGCAGTGCCAGATTCGGGCCACATCTGTGACTTATACTGCATCTCATGGCAACACCACATTCTTAACCCACTAAATGAAGCCAGGGATTGGACCTGCATCCTCATGGGTACTAGTCTGGTTCTTAACCCACTGAGCCACAACAGGAATTCCCATGAAATATCCTTTCCTTTTTCTTTCTTTTTTTTTTTTTTTTTTTTTTTTTTTTCTTTTTTTGGCCTTTTAGGGCTGCCCCCATGGCATGTGGAAGTCCTCAGGCTAGGGGTCAAATCAGAGCTATAGCTGCTGGCCTACACCAGAGCTACACCCCATCTGAGCTGCATCTGCGACCTATACCACAGCTCATAGCAACACCAGATCCCCAGCCCACTGAGTGAGGCCAGGTATTGAACCTGCGTCCTCATGGATACTAGTTGGATTCATTTCCCCTGTACCATAACAGGAACTCCTGAGATAGCCTTTTAACGTGCTGTTGAATTTGGTTTGCTGGTATTCCGCTGAGAATTTTTGCATCTGTGTTCAGCAGGGATATTGGACTGTAGTTTTCGTTTCCTATGTTCTTACTGCTTTGGTTTCAGAGTAATGCTGGTCTCATGAGGTGAGTTTGGGAGCATTCTCTCCTCAGTCTTTTGAAAGAGATGGAAAGGACTGGCATTCATTCTCTAAATATTTGGTAGAATTCCCCGGTGAAACCGTCTGGTCCTGGGCTTAGGTTTCTGGGCCTGGATTAACACTTGTGACCCCTGCCCAAGGCTGAGATGCCCACTGCTCTGTGCACCCTGCTGGGGGAAGGAGCATCAAATGTCCTGTGGCCCTCCCTGTTCCTCCTCTCGCCCACCTTGGGGTACCGGCTCCTCTTCTGTTCCCCTGGGGCCCTCGGAGGCAGGGCAGAGAACTTGAGTGGAGTTTATGACCATTGGAGGAAAAAGTTGCTCCTTGGGATCCAGGCCAGGGCGCTAATCCTCCAGTTTAGCTTCTGTGGCTTCTGATGCCCTGGGTTCAGGAGATGCCAGCCTCTGGGGATACCCCCCAACCCCACCCTGCCCCTGGCTCTGCACACAGGGCTGTTCACTTCCTCCCACATCCAGCCCCTTACAGGGTCTTGCCTGCGTTGTCCCCACGTGGCGTGTGATGTAAATCCAGGCTTTTGTAGACCAGGAGGCTGACCCTGTCCCTGACACCTCTCTCAAAGCCCCAGGCAATGCTTGCTTCTCCCTTTCAAAATTTTTTGGATTTCTAGGTGAACAAAAAAAAGATCTGAGAAGACTTTTTTTCTGTGCGTGTTTTTTCCTCTCAGAGCAGATGAGGATGAGGATGACCTGGAGGAGGAGCACGTGACTAAGGTGAGGCGCCAGGCGTGGCCCTTCTCCTGTGACTGCACCCAGGGCTTTGGCCCCGGAAGGAGGCTCGAGCTTCCAGCTGCGTCTCCAGCGGCTGATGGGCTGGGCACCTGGGAGCCGCCTCTGGGCCAAGGCCCCTCTGCTGAGGGGCAGGGGAGTGGGGACGGGCTCTGCCCTTGGCTCTCGGGGCTCATCCCCTCCTTTGATGGGCATCTGCATGGAGCGCTGTGGGGGAGGGTATGGTTCTGACTCCGTGCAGGTATCACTGCACCTAAGACTTGGTTTCCTCTGTTGAAAGTGGATCCCCTCGTGTTCCTTTTCTCCGTCTTCTAAGCCGGGGTGGGGTGCAGAGACAGCCAGCTTCTGCCACCTGCTCTTTTACCCCTGCCTGCCTGCCGAGCTCTGGGACACCCCCCGACCCCGGCACACCCCAGACCCTCACGTCCTTCCCATGTTCAGAGTCACCAAGGAGGGGATGCCCCCTTTCTTCCAGGGCGTCTAGTCCCTGGCTGAGGTGTGACCGAGGGGAGGGGCACCTGTCCTGTGGCTGAGGGTGGGTGTGGACGCCCTGGTCCTTGACCTGAGTGCTGGCTGAGGTCACTGTCCCGGCCGCCCTCCCTGTTGCCCTGGCCCTCCTTGCGGTGCAGAGAATGTTGGGGGCATGACCACCTCTTTGAGCCCCGCTCTCGCGGGCAGATTTACTACTGCAGCCGGACACACTCCCAGCTGGCCCAGTTTGTGCACGAGGTGCAGAGAAGCCCCTTCGGCAAAGACACGCGGCTTGTCTCCCTGGGCTCTCGGCAGGTAAGCACAGGCAGGTGACAGGGCCCCGTGCCATCCTGCTGCCTTCCACCCTGCAGGGGAAAGACATGGGTCTGAGGCTGGCTGAGCAGGGCAGGACCAGGCCTTGTGCCTGGCTGGTCCTTGGAGGGAAACAGGGCTGTGTGGCAGGCCTGGTGGCTTTTCCGGTGTCACTTAGCCATCCCTGTGTGTCATGCTGTGTTGCAGAACCTTTGTGTCAATGACGACGTGAGGAAGCTGGGCTCCGTGCAGCTCATCAATGACCGCTGCGTGGACATGCAGAGGAGCAGACGCGGTAGCCACCAGTGCCGGGAGCTGGGGGAGGGGCCTCTGGGGCCACTGAGTGGCTTGGGTAGCCTGGGGGAGAGGGAGTGGATGTGGCCTGGGACCCAGGAAAAGATAAGAGCAATGGCTGGGCAGACCCTGGCCTCCTTTCCTGAAGAGCCTCATGCTCGGAAAAAGGCCTTTGTAGTTCTTAATCCAGATCTAGTCGGAAACCCTGGCTGTGAGGCAGTTTAATAGGCTTTTCCAGAGAAGGTGGAGTAAAATGCAGGGCTGCTAAGATGAGACCAGAGGAAGCCGTTCCGGGAAGGGTTCTAGGCCCCGTCCATGGAAGCGGGTCTGGATAGGACAGACATGCTCCCAGCCCTGGGCAGTCATGCCCTTTTCTGCCTTTGCCCCCTGGCCTGCACCCACCCCACCCAGAGAAGAGCATCGCTGAGGAGGCGAAGCCCAGGAGGAGGAAGCAGGAACAGCGGACTGCCTGCCCCTTCTACAGCCACGAGCGACTGCAGCTCCTCCGGGACGAGGTCCTGGTCGGGGCAAAGGACATTGAGCAGCTGGTGGCCCTGGGAAAGGAGGCTCGGGCCTGTCCTTATTACGGGAGCAGGTTCGCCATTCCCGCAGCGCAGGTGAAGACCCTGGGGTCGGGCCGTGGCTCTTGGCTCTGAGTGGGGCCTAGGAGGGAATTCTCACTCCTCTCTTAATTCTGGAGGCTGTCACCAGCCGTGAATGGACTGCCCACCACACCGCCACTGAGGACCCATCGCCCACTCTCAGTACAAGGATTGGAGGAGGCCCTGGGTCCCTTGGTGGCTCTGGCTGCAGGGACAGTAGGCATTATGGGGGATGGCACACAAGAGCCAGGTAGGGGTGTGCTTTCCTGGTGAAACCACAGCCAGAAGATGCCAGGGCAGAAACGGGAGTGCCATGGGGGAGCTGCAGGATATAAAGCTCTTGCAAGACGCCCTTTCAGGCCACTGCCTGACCCTGTGCACCTGCCTGCAGCACCTGGGCGCACCCTTCTCTAGGCCTGTCAGGCTGCGTGAGCTAATCTGTGGGTAGGATCTAAATGTTTTCTTGCTACTTCCTTAAGTTGAATGGCTTTTGGAAGTACGTGGAGAACGTCATATAATCGAGAAAAGATTTACATAGATTTTAAAAGGTGCCAGGAACTCTGTCATCATCTCACCTGGCAGTTACGGGCTTGAGGAAACCAAGGCTCAGGCTGACTGCCGGAGTCCCACAGCTGGGAAGTGGTGTTAAGCGGCGACTCCAGGACCAGAAGCCAGGGCTGCTTTCTGGTGCATCAGCCTTGGTGCCTCAGGGGCTCAGAGGGGGCACAGAGCAGGGGTTCCAGGCCCCTGCTCCTTCTTGGTTCTGTTGCTCGGCTCTAGTTTTATCTGTTTCGTACCCAGTGTCCAGGTAAACTTTTAGGGCAAGGTTCTAGGAACAGCTTGGTGTGCTGCTGCAGCTCTCTCCACAGTGTCCCCACACAGGCTCCGCGCAGGAAATAAACCATTCACACCGGGCCGGTGGGGAGAGCTGGGCAGGCGCCCTGTGGGAGGGGTCCCAGTGCCGCTCAGGCCACCTCTCGTCCCCCCAGCTGGTGGTGCTGCCCTACCAGATGGTGCTGCACGCGGCCACACGGCAGGCCGCGGGGATCCGGCTACAGGGCCAGGTGGTGCTCGTCGACGAGGCCCACAACCTGATGGACACCATCACGGGCATCCACAGCGTGGAAGTCAGCGGTTCCCAGGTGGGTTGGCCTGCCTTGCTGGGCAGGGCTGCCGTGGGCAGAGGGCGGACCATCTCCCCTGCGGGACTCAGGGCTGGGGCTGGCCCAGCAGTGGGCACTGGGCTTGCTCTGCAGCAGCCTGTGTCATCCCCCGTCCCGCCCAGGGCAGGGCCGACTAGATCTGTGACCCAGTAGGGGATGAGAAGCAGAACTCCTCACACCTTTGTATGTTGTTGACACTGCCCTGAAGGATGCTTGAGGTTTCTGAAAGCCACGGTGTACTTACTGCCTGTCACGTGCCCGTACCGCGTGCTGACTGCGTCAGGCCAGTGTTCTGTTTTACTTGGAGAACTCAGAGGTCAAGAGAGGTTGGAGCCCCGAGCCCGGGGTCACACAGCTAATGTGTGACCTGGGAGTTGACTACTGGTTTCCGACCTTCAACCACATACCACATCCCACTTCCTGGACTGACCAGTGCTGGTCGCCCTGGGCCAGGGTGTGACGGTTGCCTTGAACCCTGTCTTAGTAGACAGCGTTCTTTACCAACTCAGGGAAAACCAGCAGGGACACTTCTGACCTGCAAGAGTCTTTGCCTTGCTTTTTCTCTGACCCACGTGGATGCTGCAGCAGGAGCTGCCTGCCTTCTCCTCTTGGCTCCCACCAGCCTCAGGCCTTTAAAACTCACACCTTTGTCTGCAGCAGCCCACCCTTCACCCTGCTCCTGTGCCTGGGCTGGCACCTTGCAGATGTGATCTGGACTGGCACTGGCCCAGCCCCAGGCCGTTCGCCCCAGGCTGGCCTGCCATCACACCTGTGCTCTCTCCTCCCAGCTCTGCCAGGCCCATTCCCAGCTGCTCCAGTACATGGAACGATATGGGTGAGCACTGCCTCCTGGGGGGTGGGGGGTGCTCAGCTTTGTGCCCCGAGGTCAGCCTGTGAGAGGAGGCACCAGGGTGGCGTTTCTGGCCCGGCCGAGTGCAGTGGTGAGCATGTCTTTACCTCCTGGTTCATTGGGCGTGCACCCCCCTAGGCTGAGGGTCTCAGGACGCAGCAGTGGCTGTGGAGGCCATGGCCATAGCCAGCCTTTCTTCTGGGAGAGTGTGTAGCTGGTGACCGGGGGAAAGGCAGCAGACAGGAAGGCCTGGGCCGTTGGGGTGCTGTTGGGGTGCTCCCACTGATGCCCGCTGGCCTCTCTGCAGGAAGCGCTTGAAGGCCAAGAACCTGATGTACATCAAACAGATCCTGTATCTGCTGGAGAAGTTCGTGGCCGTGCTGGGCGGTGAGGGGCAGCCGCGGGTGCCTGGCAGGACCCCTGGGTTTTCCATGTCTCAGGAATTGTCTTGGTCATTAATTTAGGAAATCTCATTTGTCTGACCTTAAATCTTTTTCTTGGAAGCCTGGTTTATTTTGCCAGGCCCTATTCCTTAGGTGGCAACGATAATCTCTTGTCACATAAGTGTGTATGATGTTCCATGTCACGGTGCTGGGCCTTGGGTGCCCCTGGGAGGAAAGCAGCACAGGCATGTGACCCTCCGAGTCTGGGCCCCATGCCCTTCCCATTGCTGTGCGGCAGCCCTGCTAAGGGTTTTCAGAGCAGCTGAAGTGCAGAAAAGCAGCGGGGCTCCCGTGGGCTCTGTCTCAAGCTGGCGCCCTTCACTTGGTGTCTGCCACTCTGCTGTCATTGTGCTGCCTGGGCATCACCTGCTGGCTCCTGCGTGGAGTGGGGTGGCCCTGTCCCCACGTCCTAGGAGGAGATGCGAAAAGGATGACAGCTTGGACTGTGCGTGCAAACACAAAGACCTTGAGACTGGGACCTCCTGCCTCTCCTGTAAATAGCAAAAGATTGCTTCAGACAGGAATGTTCTTAACTCAATGACTACGGAGCCAGGGTGAGGAGATGGGACCAGAGTATCCCCTCCCCCGGCCCCATCTGACCTGTTTGGTTCTCTTTTGTAGGGAACGTTAAGCAAAACCCCAATACCCAGAGCCTCTCGCAGGCAGGTAAGAGTGGGTCTGAGCGATTCTGAGCCTCCCTCTGGGACTGAAGGCCGCGGCCTCCGAAGACTCCGGGCCCTTGGCCTTTTTGCCCCTAGGGACGGAGCTGAAGACCATCAACGACTTCCTCTTCCAGAGCCAGATCGACAACATCAACTTGTTCAAGGTAGAGGTTTTCATCCGCCTGCCGGCCCGTCCAGGTTCCTTGTTCTGATCACCACCTGTGAGGGCAGGACGCTGCTGAGACCACGGAAGGAATAGAAAGTAAATCCCTCTGTGTCCACGCAGCCTAGAGGCCCACGCAGTCACTTAGCCCTTAAACTCAGCACCATGTCAGAGGAGAGGCCAGTCTTCAGTCTAGGGTCAAGGGTCGCAGGGTTGGTGAGAAGGGTGCTTTTTGCAGTTGGTAATCAGGTTGCCCGCAGGTGCCTTCTGCCTTCCTCCGTCTTTCCTCCGCACAGTCTCCCAGGCTCGGGGCAGAGCAGGGATGACTTTGTGAGCCTGGCCTTGCTGGCGGGCTGAGGTGGGCAAGGACATGGCCAGGGCGACTCCCTCGGGAGGGGCCGAGTGACTGACAGCCTTAGAGACTCTGGTTTGCTAACAGTTAAGAGCAATGATGGTGGCTAAGGCTGCGGGCAGGTCCTGTGACTCCAAGCAGGAGGTGTTGTGTCATTTGAAAGCGGTGGAAGCCAGCTTCCTGCCTCAGGAAGATGTCTTAGCAGGCCCTGCCATACACAGTGAGCTGGTGGTGCACGGCGGAGCCACCCGGACTCGGGGCCCGCTCTCCTCCATCCCCCGGCTTCCCTTCACGCCAGCTGCCCCTGGCCTGGTCACCACCATCACCCGTCAGGCGGGCCGCAGGCCAAGTAGCCTTCGATTCCTTTCTGCCCTCGTCTCGCATCCATGCGGCTGTCGGCTCTGGAACTGCTCTTGCGTTAAGGGCGCCCTCATTCGCACGGCTGCTGCTGAGAGCAGGCTCTTGGCTCGCCCTCCTTCTGGCCCCTTGACCCCCTAATCTCCCTTGTGTGTCCTTCACAAACTCCAGTCAGGTGAATCTTTTTTTGTGTGTGTGTGTGTCTTTTTGCTATTTCTTTGGGCTGCTCCTGCGGCACATGGAGGTTCCCATGCTAGGGGTTGAATCAGAGCTGTAGCCACTGGCCTACGCCAGAGCCACAGCAACACGGGATCCGAGCCACGTCTGCGACCTACACCACAGCTCACGGCAACGCCGGATCGTTAACCCACTGAGCAAGGGCAGGGACCGAACCCGCAACCTCATGGTTCCTAGTCGGATTTGTTAACCACTGAGCCACGACGGGAACTCCCCAGTCAGGTGAATCTTAATGGAAGGCAGCCTCCGTTGAGAGGTCTTTAGAGGCTCCAAACACCCTGTCGCTTTCCAAGCCGCACACGTCGTGCACACAGGCAAGCTCCTCCACGTGCCTCCCTGCGTGCGCCCCAGCCTGCCCTCCTTTGCTCATAGGATTTTAAAAAACCACCTCTTAATCCTCAAGGTCCAGCTTTGCTGTCACATTGGAGGAAAGCGTGACCATCAACCAGGCACCTTTAAAGGGGAGCCTGTGCGGGGGGATGTGTGTGCGTGTGCGTGCATGTGCTCAGTGGGGCAAAGTGGCAGAGGGGCCTTCAGAAGGAGGCTTCCAGCCCCTGGGGGGTGGCAGTGGACCGTGCTCTGGGATTTGAAAGGTGGCTTTTTCCAGATGGGTCAGCTTTCACAGCACCTAAGGCTGGGTTTGGTTTTACAGGTTCAGCGCTACTGTGAAAAGAGCATGATCAGCAGAAAGGTACCTCGCTCTCTTTGGGCCAGGCCCAGGGGTCCAGCAGCCCCTGCCTTTCTCGGTCTCACCCTGTGGGAAACCCCATGCTTGCTGCAGGCCAGCTGGCCGGGGGTGGGCAGCGGCCATCCGGCTCCCTCTCATGCTGGCTGCTCTCGTCCATCCCAGCTCCTCGGCTTCACAGAACGGTATGGAGCGGTCCTGGCGTCCCCCAGGGAACAGCCCAGACTGGCTGGCTTCCAGCACTTCCTACAGAGTCTGCAGCCTGGGGTGACTGAGGGTGAGTTGGAAAGGGGAACCTGGGCAGGTCTCCTCCTGCGTGGTCTCCCCTGAGGAGGGTGGAGCCCCCACTGTCCAGGGACCCAGGCCCTCTTCTTCCCTCTGCCCTGTGCAGCTCCTGCAGCCCCTGTGGAAGAGGAGGAGGCCGGGGCGCCTCGGCCTGCCTCCCCGTTGATGCACATCGAGGGCTTCCTTGCCGCTCTCACCACTGCCAACCAGGACGGCAGGGTCATTCTGAGCCGCCAAGGTAACCCTGGAGGGGCCGGCCTGGAGCGGGCTACTGTACCTCCATCGGGCACCTTGCTGGGTTAGGACGAGGAAACGGGTGGAAACTGCCTGCCTGTGACCTGCACTGGTGGTGGTGATGGGGAGGAGGGGCACAGAGGGCCAGGTGCTGGCTTATCTCAGGCTAGTAGCCCAGTGGAAAAGCTTGGGTGGGAGAAGCCTCGTGGCCGATGGTGAAGATCGAGCTGCGGTTCTATCACCTATGAGTGTGGGACTTGAGTCATTTTGTTCCTAAACCTCAGTTTAGGAAGAAAAGAGAGATGATTTCTAGTTAGGGTTGCCCTGGGGATGAAATAGGTCTAATTTAAGAGAAAGTGGCATTTCTTAGGTCTCCTGCATGGACCCAACTGGACCTGTGCCTCAGAGGGATGCAGGTCTTGTTGGGCCTGTACCCGCCCTTCTCCCTACAGCTGTCTTTTTTCTTTTTTCCAGGCAGCCTCAGTCAGAGCAGCCTCAAATTCTTGCTCCTGAATCCAGCCGTGCACTTTGCCCAGGTGGTGAAGGAATGCCGGGCAGTGGTCATCGCGGGGGGCACCATGCAGCCGGTAAGGACACGGCCTCTTCCCCATCCCGTGGGTCCCCCAACCAGAAGGGGATTGGTTTGAGCAGGCCAAGCAGCGTCCAGCAGGTGGCACAGCTGTACTGCCTCGTGGCCTGGGCTGGGGCCCAGGGGTGGACGGGCACTGCCCTGCTCTGGTGTTTCTGTAGTTGCTTCTCTAGAGAAAGCAGTTCTGGAGTTTCAGACCCAGGATGGAGTGCTCTTCCCTTCCTGTACCCACCACAGACACAACCCCCTCTATCTTTTAGAAATTTAATATACATACTTAGGGAAATGTGGTATTTTCATTGTGAAAAGCAGAGACAAGCAAAAACAGGAAAAAAAAATCATAATTCCAGCAGCAAAAGATTCACTTCAGTACATATCATTATAATTTTTGTATGCATAATTTTTACAAACATACGTATTTTAAAAACAAAAATTGTTTCTCTACATGTTGCTGTTACAAAATTCGCTTTTTTCAATTAGCAAAACATCTTAAATATTTTTCTTTGTCAGCAAATATGCACTTATTCCGCTCAACTCTGGCTGCATATTATCCCATGATTATGTTAGATATGGCTGCTCTTCTTTCATTAGGTATCTCGGCCACTTGCAGTTCTTCTGTGTTAAATAGAGTGGTGGATACAACCACGTCTGCACGGCGGTTACCTCCTTAGGGTGCATCTTAGAACAGGACTGACTTGGCTGAAAGGCAGAAGCTCTTCAGCCTTCTCAAGCTCTCAGAGGTTCCCAGCCTGAGCTGCCTGTTAGAATCACCCCTGTAGCTGTATTATTTTTCTCTCTTGTGGGCAGACGTGGGTTTTTATTCACTTGTGTATGAAGATCAATTATAGTCATTTTTTGCTGCTCAGATCATCTCAGACTTGGCCTGTGGGCACCCCTCGTGCTGCTCTGGTCCCTCTGACGTGGCCTCAGCCCTGGATGCTCCCCTGCTTTCGGCGCAAAAATGTCCCAGGCTAATTTTACGCTTTTTGCCCTAGACTTGGAACCTTGCGTTTCAGCAAGGGCCGTGGTTTCTTCAAATGGGGACTGGAATTTAGAGACCAACAGCTGGGAGTGGGGGTGTTCAGAGTGCTCCTGGGTTATCACTGTTCTCAGCCATTTTGATGGATAGACCTAGGAACTAGAAATCCTGAGTCCACAGTGACATTTCTGTATCAAAACCGGTCATTTTATCTGACCTTACATGGTATCTCTTTTAATCTGCTGTTTTGTTCCTTATTATGTTAACATAATTAACATATTATTTGCTCTATCCTACAATATACATAAGAGTTTCAAAATTATATGAATATTCTACCAGTAAACTAATTGAATTCATTTACATGCATTTGTTCTTGCCCTCAGAGTATAAATACCCCACTAAAAATGTGTGGGCCCTGGGGATATAAAGTCACTTGTGGTTACTGTCTGAGTTTGATAGGTAGCTAAGCTTTCTTTGTTTCAGTTTTCAGCTTTACAGTTTTCCTTTTTCCTTTCTTGATTGTATTTTTAAAAATATGTCAACACCCATAAACTATATACAAGACCTATGTAGCATAATCAGTGTTGATTTATCAGCATGTTCTTTTTTTTGTTTTTTGCTTTTTAGGGCTGCACCGGCGGCATATGGACGTTCCCAGGCGAGGGATCGAATCAGAGCTACAGCTGCCAGCCACAGCCACAGCAGCGCCGGATCCAAGCTACGTCTGTGACCTACACTGCAGCTCACAGCAACGCCAGATCCCTAACCCACTGACCGAGGCCAGGGATTAAACCCTCATCCTCATGGATACTATGTGGGTTCTTTACTGCTGAGCCACAACAGGAACCCCTTACCAGCATGTTCTGGGGATCCTTAGCTCACAAGGTGGTCTTTGGGCTGCATGGTTCTCTCTTGGGTGGAGGGAGCTTCTTTAGTCCGTCCCTTTCTGAAATGTAGACCATTACAAATAACTTCACAAGAACTGTCCTCGTGCATGTGATACTTGGTTTGTGAAGCTGTTACTTTAGGGGAGACACCTAGATAGGGGATTGTGGGTTAAAAAGTAAATATGTCTAATTTTGCTAAATTAAACATTGTCAAATTCCCCAGCCACAGGAGTTGTGCTGTTCTGTATCCCACCAGCAATGTGGGAATGCCTGTTTCTCCACAGAGTAGTCAGCCTTTGGGACTTGTGCCAGTTTGATGGGTGAAAAACCTGGTGCTCTTAAGAGTAAAAATACGATGCATATGTCTTTGCATAGAGCTTCTTATTCAGTAGTTTGCTGGGGCCTAACCATGTATATGTATTTTTTTGTTTTTCCCTTTTTGTCTTTTTAGGGCCCCACCTGTGGATATGGAGGTTCCCAGGCTAGGGGTCGAATCAGAGCTGTAGTCGCCAGCCTAGGCCAGAGCCACAGCAACGCAGGATCTGAGCTGCGTCTGCGACCTATACCACAGCTCAGGGCAACACCCGATCCTTAACCCACTGAGTGAGGCCAGGGATTGAACTGGCGTCCCCGTGGATGCTAGTCGGGTTCGTTAACCACCGAGCCACAACGGGAACTCCCTATGTGTATTTTTTTAACTCTAAATGGTGATTTTGTTGCCCAGCCAGGGTTGAGAATCACTGTGCCAAATTGCCGAATTTGCTGTTCCCGCAAGTGGTTTAAGTGAGGCCGCTGATGCTGGGCATCGTTGATTTTCTCTGCTTTTAGCTAATCTGTTACCAGCCTTTCCTTCCACCTCTTTCTGCTCTTGTGTGTTTGCTGCCTCCTAGCCCAGACCTCCATCTCCCCCTCCCTGTGGGGGCCCCCATGCCTGGGCCTTGGGGAGGTGACAGAGCTGGCCTTGTGGTCTGCAGGTGTCTGACTTCCGGGAGCAGCTGCTGGCGTGTGCCGGGGTGGAAGCTGAGCGCGTGGTGGAGTTCTCCTGTGGTGAGGATCCACGCCGTCAGGTGGCGGCCTCCTGCCATAGTCCAGCCATATACTGTGACCAGGCCCAGGGCCTGAGGCCTTGGGTCGGGCGCTCCATCCTCTGCCAGCTCTCTTGCGAGCTCGCTGTCTCCAGGTTCTCATGCTGTGTTTTCTCCGTCTGTATGGAGAGGCTCGAGCATCGCCCAGTTGGTTCTCTGGAAACGGGGCAGAGGGTGGGTGCTGTGCACAGTTGTTCCTAGTCTGGAAGCCAAGGTTGGGGGTACTCTTTCTGCACAATACCTGGCGGGACAGTCCAGACTCCAGGTCAGCCTCACTGGGTCTTGCCAGGTCACGTGATCCCTCCAGACAACATCCTGCCCCTCGTCATCTGCAGCGGGCCTGCCAACCAGCAGCTGGAATTCACATACCAGAAGAGGGAGCTGCCACAGATGGTCAGTACCAGCCTGCCTGCCGTAGCCTTGGGGGCAGGAGAGAGACTTGGGGCTGGGGGCCCTCTGGCCAGTCCTGGGTATACAGGCCTGGGGTCTCCCATCGCAGCTGGCACAGGATGAATAGTATCCAGATGTTTACCAAGGAAGGTCTGAGCCACCGTACCCCTTGCCCCTTCTGCTAAGTATGTTTCTTTAGGGCGAAGCTCACAAGCGAGCCCGTCACTCCTTGTGCTCCTCTCGCTGTTTGATTCTTTTGGCCCCGGCCAGGCAGGGATGCAGGTGTGGGGGCACAGCTCCAGCAGTGTGCCTGGGGTTTTCAGTGCCGGATTTGTCCTTGGTGATGCTTGGTCCCCAGCTGCCTGCTGGGATGCTGGGGGTTGGAAAAGGGCAGAGTTGGTGGTATGCTAGCTGTGGGTTTCAGCTCTGGTGTGCCAGCATGGTGGCATGCCTGCCAGTCAGACCACCAGTCCCCAGGAGCGTCAGTTGGGTGTGTGGGAGGGAGGGTGGCATACTGTACCCAGGGGAGCCATCTGGCCGTGGTCCTTCTCCTGACCGCAGTCACTGTGGGGTCTGTACTTGGTTTGAGCGGGGCTTTGGGTGGGGTATCAGGAGGGCTCCCTGAAGGCTCCTTGCCCCTCCCCCTAGATGGATGAGACGGGACGCATCCTCTGTAACCTGTGCAACGTGGTCCCAGGCGGGGTGGTCTGTTTCTTCCCTTCCTACGAATACCAGCGCCAGGTCCATGCCCACTGGGACAGGAGCGGCCTGCTGGCCCGCCTGGCTGTCAGGAAGAAGGTGGGTGACCCTCAGCTGGACTTCCCACGTGTGAGGGTGATGGCGCTGAGTCCCTCCTGGGGTTTCCTGTGTCCGTGGAACCAGATGGTCAGGCCGCTTGTGCTGGGGGCTGCTGGCTCCTTACCCGACTCTGATCCCTGATAACCACCCAGAGGGTTTCCTCACAGCCTGTGGGCTTCTCCAGGCCCCAGTCTAGAAAACGTTAAAGCCAAGAGCGGATCCAAGACCCAGGCATTCTGCACCCCTTTTCTGGGAGACATCACCTGTCTACCTTCAGATATTTCAGGAGCCCAAGAGAGCAAATCAGGTGGAGCAGGTGCTGAAGGAGTATTCCAGGTGCATCAAGGTGAGTGTGCACCTTGGGCCTTGGGTAGCACTGGGGGAGGGTGGGAGGGCAGCTGACGTCTTCAGATGGGCATCCGCACTTTGGCTCTGCAGCACTGTGGCCAGGCTGAGGGCATGGTGACAGGGGCCCTGCTGCTCTCCGTAGTTGGAGGGAAGATGAGTGAAGGCATCAACTTCTCAGACAGCCTTGGCCGGTAAGTGGGGGGGGCTTCACGTCTCCTGAGGCTCTGACCCCCACTCCCCTTGCTCCAGGTAGCTGTAGTCTCGTGTCTTCTGAGTCTGTGCCAGGGCTGATCCCTGTATGGGGGCATCGATGGGACAACTCTGGGTTTGACCCTTTGGGGCCAGGGGGAAAGCAAGGCAGACCCCAACTTTACCAGGACTCGAATCTGTGGTCTAGTCAGGATGTCTCAGCCTAGAAAACCCTGTCGAGGTGGCAGGGAACAGGGGACACTGCCGTGAGGGTGAGGCCTTGAGAATCACTCCCGGTGCCAGGGCTCACACGCACCTCCACCCCAGGTGTGTGGTCATGGTGGGCATGCCCTACCCCAACATCAGGTCTGCGGAGCTGCAGGAGAAGATGGCTTACCTGGATCAGACCCTCGTGAGTACCTCCGGCGCCCTGGGGCACAAGGAGAGAGGGTGCCTCACGGCTGTGACGTCCGCGCTGCCCCAGAGGGATGCGATGCATCTCCATGCCCCCCACCTGTTCTCTCAGCTGTTGGCGTTGTACCCCCGAGGCCCCTGGTCTCGCTCCAAAGCCTGGTGTCACTGTCGCAGAGCACACTAGGCAGGAGGCAAGAAACAGCTGTGACAGGTCATCTCTGCCCTCCCAGCCCAGAGCCCCAGGCCAGGCTGCCCCCGGGAAGGCGCTGGTGGAGAACCTGTGCATGAAGGCCGTCAACCAGTCCATAGGTGAGCCTGGGCTGCCCCTGGCTGGCAGGTGCATACTTGGGTGGAGGGCCGGAGAGCGAGGTGACAGGAAGAAGGGATTCTGCCTGCCGTCTCCCCGCCTGAGGGCCGAGCAGAGGGCAGGGACACAGTAGAGATGTCCTGAAGCGGGGGGGGGGGGGGGGCAGGTGCACCTGGGAGCCCCAACCGGTTCCCACCCAGGCAGGGCCATCAGGCACCAGAAGGATTTTGCCAGCATCGTGCTCCTGGACCAGCGCTATGCCCGCCCACCCATCCTGGCAAAGCTGCCCGCCTGGATCCGGGACCGCGTGGAGGTCAAAGCCACCTTTGGCCCTGCCTTTGCAGCTCTGCGAAAGGTAGTCCTGCCTTTCTCTTCCCCGAGAAGCTCACCAACCCTCTTCCCTACCTCCTCCCACCCCAAGACCTGGTGTCTCCGTCTCTCCCCAGTTTCATCGTGAGAAGCGTGGCTCTTCCTGACAGCTGGCCGCACCACCGCCTGCTGGCCAGGCCCCTCCTTACCCGCCTGCGTGAAGTGTTGTCTGCCTGGGGCCTGGTCTGCAGAGCTCCTTCCTGAGGAGGAGAGCGTGGTACCCTTGGATCAGTGGGCTGCCAGGATCCAGGAGTAGGTGGAAAAGCCAACAGAGAAACTGAGGCCGGTCCTGAAGCAGCAGTGGGCTCGGCCCTTCCTGGGCAGCTCCCCACACCACGCCTGGCCAGCCTTTGTGGGGCGTGGGGGCTGCAGCACCTCTGCTCTTGCTTGTTTCTTGTCTCCACATTCTTCGAGGTGACAGGGAGCCAGCCCTTCCTACCTCTCCCTTTCTCACTAGAATGAGCTATTCTAGAGCTTCCACTCTCTCCTGGAAACTAAGTGTTCCCCACTCTGTCCCCTGGTGTCCTGGGGCTCTCCTGCCCATCTCAGCTCGCCTTGCCCCAGGCAGGCAGGAACTGCCTGCTTTGCCTCCCCCCTGCAGCACTGTCCTAACCTGCCCTCACCCCAGCAGCAGCTTCCAGGCACCTCCAGGCCCTCCGAGCCGGTGGCACCTCCCTCCCTCTCTGCCGCCTGAGCCGACTCCAAGACACCTCGTCCCCTGACATCAGCGAGTCTGCCCAGGGCCATTAGGCTCTCAGCGGGACTATTTTTAGAGACCCTGTGTCTGTCACTGAGACATTTTTTCCTGTGTGGAAGTCTCCTTCCATCCGGCTGTACTGCTGACTGCACCTCCTCTCCTGCCCCCCGGCCTGAGACCAGGGGCAGCAGGACAGGCCCCGTTGGGAGGGACGCCTGCATTCTGCAAACACAGAATAGATAGGATAATTAGTTCCTTAATTAAAAGTGTACTGTTGGTTCGTGCTCAGTTGTTGCATCACACTTCTTTATTGATACTTGTACTCTTTTCCCTCAGAGTCTCTGTCCTGAGATGCCCCCCTCTCCCCACCAGGAGCCTGCTGGGCTCTTCTGCACATGGGCACGGCAGCGGGGGGGGGAGCCCTTAGGATTCCCAGTCGTCCTCGTCCTCCTCTCCTGGGGGCTGTGGGGGTGGCAGAGGTGGGATGGAGTCTGACATCCGGGCAAAGGCTCCTCCTGGCCCCTCGCTGGCCCCTGGCCCAGGTCCTTTTCCAGAGATACCTGGGAGGGCAAAGATCAGGTCAGGGGTGAGGGGCTGGATGGGCACTGGGCCATCTTGGCCTTAGAGACTTGAAGACAGAAAAAGACATAGCCTCAGCCGGGGCGGCCAGCGTCCTGCCTCCTACCTTTGCGCCTCATGGCCAGCTTGCTGAAGAGATCGGACATCAGGTCCCCGCCTTGGCTGGTGGCTCTCGCTGCAACGGGAAAGCCCCGGGGGGAGATGAAGGGACCAAGGCTGGGCTGAACCTGGTCCTGTGCAACCCCTTAGGACTCACTTTGTCTTCTGTGCTTTCAGCACACCCAGCCCAGTCCCTAAAAAGCCACCAGGTCACCATAGCTCACAACCGGCCCCTCCGTGCCCACCAGGTCACCACGGCTGGTCGAGCTTTGGTCAGTGCTAATAAGAAAAGTGCACCTTGAAGCAGCACAGCCACAGTCCCTATGAGGCAGGCACAGATGAGCGGTCCCATGGGGAGGTGAGGAATCTGGCTCAGAGATGAAAGGCAATTGGCTTGGCATCACAGTGCAAACCTCAGAAGCAGAGCTGGGACTCAAAGGACTGTGGACTCCCAGGGTGCTGCTGCTTTGGGCCCAGGTGTGACATTTATGTCAGCGCTGGGGAGTCACAGTTGACGTAATCCGGGGCCTCAAGAGACTTGGAGAAGCAGGACTGAGCCAGGTCCCTGACCATTTCCTTGGACAAGTGGCAGAGTGCAAGAAGGTTCCGGTACTTTGAGCCGGTCAAGGCTCTGGCCCCAACAGGCTTAAGGGGAAAATTCCACTAGGCAGGGTCCGAAACCAAAAGGAGCCCGAGCCCAGGCTGTTAGGGAGGGCCACCGGGCTGCCTGCAATGCCCTGAGGACAGCAGGGCGGTGGGCAGAGAGCACCCCACTGGCGCCTGTGGGGTGAGTGCCCTGCAGTGGGTCTGACCCTACCTTGCTCCTGCTCCTTCTGCTTCTTCTTCTCCAGCTTGCGCTCCTTGACGCTGCGGAGCTTGGCCTTGCCGATGCCCCCAGCCTGGCGGATGGACTCTAGCAGAGTGGCCCGGCCACTGGAGGGATCAACCACTTCCTTGGGCGCTCCCTGGACGGGGACTAGGGGTGGGAAGGGCACGGGGAAGAAAGGCTGCTCAGGCAGGGCCGCTGGGGGCCAGCCCAGCCTAAGGTTCTGCCATCCAGAGGCAACCGTGGGCCGTGGGCTACTCTGGAGGGAGTAGCTGGGAGGAAGTAGCTGGTAAAGCGGCGCTCAGGAGGGAGACCGCGCAGGGCCTGGGTGCTGACCGCATCCGCCTGTGCGCATGCGTGGAGCCTGGCCCGTCCAGGCTGCACACGTGGACCCTGGCGATACGGATGTGCTGAGGCTGAACTTGACTCACAAGCTAACAAAGGGTTTTTGTGCCACTTCTGGGTGGAGCTAGACCGGGAAATACAATTTTCTAGTAACCAACCCCCTTCTCCACTGGTTTAAGTGGGACTGCGACACCCCACCCCTGCCCAGGACCCGCTTGCCCAGGCTCCCTGTACCCTGGAGGTTAGAATTCCGGGGCTCCAGAGGCAAGGTTTGAAACCGCTCTTTTATGAACCCAGTGGAACAAGATTTTGAAATTAGAACTATTCTGCAAATCTAGAATGTATGACCACTTAACCAAACCTACAGAAAACCTGCCAGGGATCCAGAATTTAGAGATGCCCTCTCAGAAAGGCAACCCTCTCCCCACCCCGCACATCCTGGCACTGCTCTTACCTGAAGGAGACCCGCCACCGCTGTCATCTTCCCTGGCGGTCTGTCCTGGAGGAGCCGTGGGCGGGGGCGGGGGTGGGGGAGCACTGACCAGCACTGCCGGGGCTGGGGGGGGCGGAGGCGGTGGTGGGGGTGGGGGTGCCGTCAGCACCCCATCTTCTAGGTCTGGGACAGAGTGTCAAAAGGTGTGAGGAGCCTTGGCAAGAAAGTGGCCAAGCAGGGGGCTCCCACCCAAGTCCATTCCCAGCTCTCAGCTCACCTGGCTTGAAAGGCTCGGCCACCTCCGTGTGGAAGGTGGGCAGCTCTGGAATGGTGCCAGGGGCCGATGGGGCGATGCCGGGGCCTAGGTCTGCACTGTACATGAGATCATCGGCCACGCCCGGCAGGTCAGGCAGGTAGGATGGTACGTCGATCTCAGGCACTTGGCCCAAGTCGGGCACGTAGAAGTAGTTCTCTGGCATCTGTGGGATAGACGGGCTGTTGGGGGCTGTGGGGAAGGGGGCTGCAGTTTGGTCCTGGGCAGGGGCCTCACACACGCCCAGCCAGGCAGGGTAAGGGGCTCATCAGACCCCTGGCCTAGACGGCGCTGGCAGGGCGAAGCCTCCGCCCCCCGGCCGACCCAAGAAGCGTCGACTCTTCACCTGCTGCTCCAGCTGCTCTCTCTTGCTGATGGACAAAGGGGCATCGAACAGCTTCTCCTCCGTCTCTGCCCCCAGCATCACATGTGTCTTTGTGACAGCACCAGCCAGGGGATCCAGGAAGACGTACTTCTTGTACCTACAGAGGTGGGGTGGAAGGCAGACGATCCAGCACCTGTTCTCAGCCCATGGTCCTCATCACCTTTCTGACTCCATCAAGACTGCCATGAGCTGGTACTGGCGTCTCCCAGGCCTTACAAGGCAAACCCAACTGGTCAGGGGCCTCCTGGCTCCCTGGCTTCCACCGCACCCGACATCAGTGCCCTCACTACTCCAGGCCAGCCTCTGCCCACCCCTCCGCAGCCCCCACCCCCGCCGTACAAGTTCTCGGTGGTGTTGAAGAGCAGTAAGGAGCTGACGGAGCTGATGTTGCTGGGCAGGCCCCCCAGCCCCTCCTCGGCCTCATCCTCAGGCTCCGGCTTGGTGCTCACACACACGGGGAAGTACTTCAGCTTCTCCTGGGGGGTGGGGGTGGGGGTGGGTTTCAGTGACCGGCCAAAGGGACCTCTGCCCACTGCAGTCAGAATCCTCTTGGGGGACAGAACCCTGTGATGGGCCTCAGTTCCTCCCCAACATCCAGGCACCCCCATAAGACCTGCAGGGCCCGCTCATCCAGGGGGCGGTGCTTGCTCTGGATCCTGTGGCGGGGGCGCCTCTGCAGGCCAGGGTCCTGGGCACCCGTGAAGATGGAACCGTACTCCCGCAGGCGCTCTGGAGCTGGGTACTTGGCACTGGAGAACACCTGTGGACACGGGAAGCTGGACATTACTTCTTTGGGGGGTCCAGGTTAGGCATGGGGGGACTCTGGGCAGGAGAAAGGCTTGAGGTGTGGCTGGAGTGCACGTAAGACCTGGCAACTCCGGAGGCCTAGGGAGGAGGTAGGGAGTGGGATTTCTGGGACTGCCCACCAGCCACTGGGGCTACCTTAATGGCCTTCTTGCTGCCCTTGATCTTCTCAATCTTGGCCTGGGCTAAGGAGACCCTCTCCCCAATGGCCTGCAGCTGACGCCGGCTGAGCTCCACTCGCTGGGAGATCCTGCCGTGGAAGAGATCGAAGGGGCTGGAGGCTGCTCCCCAAGGCCCAGGGCCTCTCGCGCCCCTCCAGTGGCTGACGGCCGGCCTGCACAGCCAGGAGCTCGGGCAAGGACTCTTAAAGCCCAGCGACACCTGCTTCTCAGGGCCGGCTTGGAACTGCCCGGGGACCAGCACCATCCAAACTGAAGGCCCTGGGAAGGTTTTCTTCTATTGTATTAAGTTGCTTGGAGTCTGGGCAGGAATGGGCCACCACCCTAGCCCCATGCTGGCACCTGCATGTGCCATCTGAAGGGACGTGGCCCCTGCCTGCTGGAGTTTTCAGTCTCAGGGAGAGGTGAGCAGAGGCAGAATTGTCATGACTCACATGGAGGAAACCAGGGCTCTGTGAGGCAAGTGACAGGCAGGGCTGGGCCTTGATTCAAGTGCTAAGCCGTACACGCAGGACTGTCCCCCACACAATCACTGGCGCTGGGAAAATCAGGTCCTCACCGCCGGCTGCATGTTGAGGTCGACTGCCCACGGGCTGCCCCAGCCTCCTCTCCAAATCGGTGGGCTCCAGCAACACGGTGCCCTGCTGTTCCCTGAATAGCCGATGCAGTCTCGTCCTGAGGCCTCTGCTGTCCTCCCAGACACCCACACGGTGGTCCTTGACTTCACTGACCCCTCCTCACCAAAGCCTGGCCAAGCACGGAATCTAAAATTGCACCTGCCACTGTCCAGCTGACTCCACTGTCACACAGAGCCACCACATACCTTGCTCTCTGGCCTGTGCGCCCCTAGGCTGGGGTCTGCTCTCTCTGTATTCCCAGCGCCTGGCAGCTGGCACCTGCAGGGCTCACTCTGCAGTTACTGAACTGCTAACACCCCGCACCCCAAAGGTGAGCGCACACGAGTCTCTGTTGCGCCCTGAGTTATTCAGCAAAACACAGTCGTCCTCGTGCAGGGTCCCTCTGGCTCGCACTGCCGGGGCGCCCTCTGGCCAGGTGCTCCCCACCTCCAGGAACACCAGCCCTGCCCGTGGCCACCGCGTTCCATGTACAGAGCGGTCACAGCTCCTCAGGTACAGGGCAGGAGTGAGGACACAGCGGGGGAAGAGAAACGAGGCAGAGCTGCAGGCTCAGTTCCTGGGGAACGGTGGGAGGGCACCGCGGGTGGCAGGCAGGTGGCCCGTGGTCTCCAGGGTCAGAGACCACATGGCCAGTGAACTCCAAGATTTCCTTAAAGGTTTGAACAGTCAAGACTCTGGGTCGACCTTCTCAAACCACCCCGACCAACTGTATAAGGTTTTGGCTCCCAGCAAACCCACCAGATCAGCCAATTTCACAACCCAGAGGTCTCCACCCCCTGATGAAGTTTCCTTTATTACTCCTGGCTCCTCGTGCGTGGGGGCTCAGGGACACAGGGGCTTCAAGCAGGCACCCAAACCAGCTCAGTTTGCCTTGACAGGCTAGTCTGAGTGGGGCAGCAACACAGAAAGAGGAGAAGAGGCAGAGTTTCCTTCCAGGAGAGATGCAGAACCAGCGAGCTGTACGAGCCCTGTGTTTCCAGTGGGGAAAACGGTCTCCCCCCCGTGAATGGGTTCTTGAGCACAAACCGCTTCCTCCGTGCCCGGCTCAGCCCCACGCTGCCCAGTGCTGAAGCAACCTCATGGTTATGTAACTGCTCCCCCTGAAGTTGGCGTGGGGGTGGGGTGGGGGGGGCATCAGAACTGGAGATGGACAAAGCCAGCTCCAGGGCCTCCACCTGATTCCTCAAAAGCAACAGACATCAAGCTTAAGAGCCAACCCCAGGCAAATTTTGGGTATGGCTTATTAAATAGAGGGTCCTGAGGACTCAGAAATGGAAGAGGCAGATCCCCCGGGGCTAGCATTGTTCTAAATTCTTGTCTGACAGGGTTATTAGACCAGGGTCCCACAGGAAAACCTTGCACACAGTGTAGCTGGAGTCAGCAAGGATTCTGATGGCCTCTCACAAAATCCCGTGGACAAGATGGGGCTGTGGGGGCTGGAGGGGCACATTTAGGAGGAAAATCAGAGCCAGATGAACAACAGCACCCAAAGGTGCCGTGGAAGAGTGGACTGATCTCAGCCTGGCACGAAGGTCTCGGCAGGCCCTGTACGGCTCGCTGATGCTGGGGTATCCAACAGTGAGGGCCAAAAATCGTCAGCACGATGGAATCAAGGCTCATGTGGGGAGTTCCCGCCGTGGTGCAGCAGTTTATGAATCCGACCAACATCCATGAGGATGCTGGTTCGAGCCCTGGCCTCGCTCAGTGGATTAGGGATCTGGCGTTGCCATGAGCTGTGGTGTAGGCCACAGACACGGCTCAGATCCAGCACTGCTGTGGCTGTGGTGTAGGCTGGCAGCTGTAGCTCTGCTGATTTGACCCCTAGCCTGGGAACATCTATATGCTGTGGGTGCAGCCCTAAAAAGCAAAAAAAAAAAAAGACTCACATGATCTTGAAAGGCCAGGCCGACAGAAAACACAAAACTGATAAGGAATGAATGTGAAGCCCAGCATTCAGGTTTAAAAAGTCAAGTGCGCAAACACAGAGGATGGAGGGTTAGCGGCAGCTCAGGGGAAAAAAGAGCCAGAGGCTTCGGTTACCTGTAAGCTCCGTCTGAGCTAAAAGCATGTAAAGCAGCTTGGAGAGGCAATGAGATCTCAGAGCACAGCGCTGCCTGTCCCTCTCTCACCTTCTTCCAATAACAGGGACTGTCCATGCTCTTGCAGGTGCTACAGACACAGAGGTCCGGATTAAGCAGCTCATCTATGCCAGACACCACCTCAGCCATGGCTGTGCCCATGTTTTAAGAGAACTCTGAATTCCCTTCTGGGCTGTCTGATCCCCACTGCATTTCTGGGATTCAGCACCTGGGACAGTGCCTGATATGAACAGACACTGGCTGGATAAAAAGTGACAAGTTAATGAACGTCCAGAGGAGGGTGGTGAGAACCATGGTGAGTGAGAAACTCCCATCAGACAAGATAACTGGAGGATGTTCTCGCTGAAGATGAGGTGACTTCGAGAATATGCTAATTCCCTTCAAATATCAAGAAGATCACAAGTGCTGTCAGGTGGAAAAGTGATTACTCTGTCACCCCAGAGAGGGAGCTGTGTTAGAGCCAGTGGGAGGAGTTACAGGAGGCAGGACTCAGTTCTGCATAAGAATTTTCTAGTAAATAGATGCACCGCTGTGCAAAGCAACCAGATTCCAGCTGGATGCCCTGCCAGGGATGCTCCAGGGGAGATTGCTGTGTGGGACAGGCGAACGCAAGACATGATTTCCAGAGCTCTTTTCTTACCCAAGAGTCTGTAAGGCTAAGTAATGGCCTGCTTGTTGACAAAGTCCCCAAGTCGCCTAATCTCAGACCAAGGATGAGAAAGAGGTTTCAATTTGTGTGTCATCACTAAGACTGGCAGTGATGGTCTAGAGGGTGGTTTAGGAAGGCATGCTGGGCCGGGTTGGGGCTGGGACCAAGAGCCATGACTGATTTGCAAAGTCCACCACGAGGTGGGGATGGTGGCAAGGGGGCATGGTGTTTGCTGTTCCTGATCTAGACCCCCTGGCTTGGAGGCTGGCTTCAAGGCAGTTCAGTTTCCAGGCTCATCACTGGCGTCACGTCCCTACCACCTGTCACTGGGACACCGGCATGGAGGGACCTGGCTCAGTCAGTCTGCTCAGAGCTGGGACAGAGGAGCATCAGCACACACCTGCCTCCATCGGGGAGGTAAATAACTACAATGTCCCACAGGCCTGGGGACAGTGGCAGTGTGGCCTTGGGCAAGTCACTTAACTAGACTACATCTTATCTTCTTCAGCCAAAAATAAGAATAGTAACTTCTACCCTGCGGGATTGCTGTAAAGGTCAAAATGAGCGACTATGTCTCATGACCTGTGTGTCGACACATCTCAAGAACCTGGTCAACACTTGCCTTTACCACCCAGACTGGGAGGGTGAGGGGCTCCAGGCAGTGCTAAGCGGACACAGAGAAGAAAGTTCCAAAGGAAAGAGACTCTGCAAGGAAGCACCACGGAGGGGGGAGTGCAGAGGGCTCCTGGCTGGGGCCTGGAACGTGGGGCCCGTCAAGGTCAAGGAGGGACCTAGGGGACACACTCCCCCTGGCGAGGGAGGGGGAGGATGGCCAGGGCAGCACCTGGGTCCCTGTCCAAGGCTGACCCCCATTACCTCTGGGAAGATGTCTGATGATGCCAGGTAGGCTCATGGACCCTGCGGGGACTGCCCCGACTCCAAGCATCAGGCCCACCAGCCGCTGGGGTGTGGGGCCTCCCTCACACCCCCCTCCCTCCTCCCTCCCCCGCCCTAACGGCTGCCTCTCTGCCCTCAGCCCAACCTGAACCGCTCTTGCTCCCCTGTTATCCTCTCCACTCCTGGGGTAATTAAGAATGATCTGCTAATTATGCAGGCAGCTGATTGAGGTCCCCTAACCTCAGAGGCACCAGGTGCCAATCAGCAGGGAGAAGGGGGGAGAAGGGGGAGAAGGGAGGAAGGGCTGATGGGGAGAAAGAGTGGGGAGGAGGAAAGGAAGAAGGGAGGAAGGGAAAGGCTTTGTCGAGGCAGAGTGGTCCGGCGGGGGCTGCCGAGAAGGGCAAGTGACAGCAGCCCCGTCCTCCGCCCGCTCCTCCTGCAGCCCCCCTGCCTATCGTCTAAGTCGTGTGGGCAGATCTCCTGGACTGGCCCTTCCCGGGGGGACACAGCCGGTGAGGGCGGGAGCTCTAAGCAGGAGGAAGGGCCAGGGAGGGGCTGCGGGGAGCGGCTCCAGGCGCCTGCAAGGTGCCCGTCACTCTCTCGGGCTCTGCAGGCTGCGCTGCGGCAGGGCAGGAGGAAGGAAGCGCTCAGAATGCTAATCGCCCAGGAGCTCACCTGCTGCAGAACCGGGCAGAGGCTAAGGGGGGCGAGGGGCCGGGCCTGGGGCGGGGGAGGTGGCGACAGAGAGCGTCTCCCCTCTGCCGGCGGCGGAGCACGTTCAAGGGGAGGGATTCCAAGCTGGGGTCACGTCCCCACCACAGAAGCCCATAACAACAGAAAAACGCCGAGCCTGAGCTGTGGACGGCTGCAGGAGCGGGGCACACCCTGCTCCTCCCTTCCCTTCATCCTCATTCCCAATCTGTCACCATGTCCTGTCATTACTCCCTTTGAAATGTCCCTTATCTGCCCTCCCTGCTGCAGCTCCCTGGGCCGCAGCCTCTTCCCCTCAGCACTGCTCCCCTCCTCGACGGCTCTCTGATGAACCTTCCCCAAACTCTTCTGTCCCAGCACTTTCACCCTATCCTGCAGTGAAGGAGCTGCCCGAGAAGGGCAGGCGTACCCTGCGCTGGCCGGACTCAGGTCCCACAGCCCAGGTGGGCCACCCTCCAGTCAGGCCTCAGGCCCTTGGCGCCCATTCCTAGGCCCCAGGGGAGGGCTGTGGGCCAGCGTTCCTCACCTCCAATCAGAACCTGTCCTGCGTGGCCCTGTTGGTGCCCGTCCGTCAGGAGGTCTCCCCTGACCCGCGGAGCAGGCTGGTGCTCTTCCTCTCCAGCATCTGCCTCCTCCTCATTCAAGTAACAGCCCGTTTCCTTTGGGGACACCACTAAGGGGTGCCTGTAGGGCCTCCCACAGGCTCAGCCCCGCACTTCAAATGAGGCTAAACCCAGGGCCAAAGGGCAACCTTGGCAGGTGACCAAGGTCTGAGCCAGCAGTGTGTCACCCAGCGCCCCCTGGCTCCAGGCCAGTGGGAGGGCGGGACTTCCGAGGAGACGCCGCTGCGGAGGGAAGCACTTCTTCCTGTTGGACCTGGACCTGGGCCTGAGCACGAGATCTGGGCCTACTGGCTACCTTGCAAGAGAAAGGCCTGTCTGGGGAAGGGACCAACCCAGAGCAGCAAGCAGGGACGGGATGAAAGCAAAACCAGGTCCTGATGACGACATGTAGCCTGCAGCTCCAGAGCCTACGAGATGGGTGGTTACTTTTGCTTAAATAGGTTTAGGGCTTCTGACTGATAAATATGCTGCCAATTCTTCCTCACTTCTCTCTCCTCTAGATCCCTCGGAGCCCACGCAGTTCATGCTGTGTGATTCCCAATCAGCCCAGACTGCCGCTTTCCCAACCTAGGCCATGGCGTACCTGAGGACAGGAACCAGGCACTACACACCAGGAGGACCCCTCGGCCTGAATGCTGGGCACGTTGTGGGGGATCAATGGGCCGTGGGAGCGGGCAGAAGCCGGCTGTGAGAGGAGCCTGCTACATCCCTGGGGGAGGCCTCACCCATGTTCAACTTACTTGCCACTCCCACCCGGGAGATGGCCTTCCTGCCCTCTGCTCGCCACACCCAGGGGCAGGGGGGACATGAAAATGTCTACAGGTGCCAAACACCAGGAAGGGAACGGAAAGCATGCTACATGGCCGATGCTCCCCCTACCAAAAGGGAGGCAGACAGACATGGAGCGAGTTTTCATTCTGGTGAGGAAACACAGATGTTTCTTTCTCTCTCTCTCTCTTTTTTTTTTTTTTTTTTTGATCTTTTGTCTTTTTAGGGCCACACCCGCGGCATATGGAGGTTCCCAGGTTAGGGGCTGAATCAGAGCTGTAGCTGCTGGCCTACACCACAGCCACAGCAGCGCAGGATCCCAGCTGCGTCTGACCTACACCACAGCTCAGAGCAATGTCGGATCCTATGCGAGGCCAGGGATTGAACCCTCATCCTCATGGATACTAGTCGGGTTCATTAACCACTGTGCCACTACAGGAACCCCGAGGAGACACAAACACGTCTGATGGATTGTTTCTGGCAGGGGGCGGCCATAATCTGGGACTAATGGCTCTTCAAGGCCTGTGTCCTCTTGCCTCGTGTTCCCTGGGCATAATTAGCACAAAAATGAGCACAAAGCGGGCACCTAACGCTTTCTGTTACCGATGATCGCAGGTTAAGGGAGGCCGGCACAGGCAGCACGTGAGCAGAGATGACATCACCGGACGATAAGACGGAACATCACTGAACGCCTACTACAGACACGGCACCTCAACTCCTTCCTTCGCATGTTTCAACTCATTTAACCTTAACAACAGTCCTCAGAGGAAGGTACCACCATTATCACCACTTTGTCGACGGGAACCCTGAGGCTTAGACAGGTAAGCAACTTGCCCAAGGTTGCAGAGCAAGCAAATGGGGAAGCCAGACTGGAGCCCAGGAAGCCTGCTCCAGAGGCAACCCCCTTAACCACGGCTGGCACCGCCCTGTCACAGTTACATCCTGATGGGCCCGGGGCACAGGGGCATCAGCGGGCAGCTCAGAGGCAGAGGAGGCAAGAGCATGGATGTCTGGTCTGTGTCCAACTGGAGACAATGATCCCATTTCCTGTCTCCCCCCCCGGCCCCGGCGGAGTTCCAGCAGGTGGAGGAGGAAACGGTGCTGCAGCGATGGGGGTTCCTGGTCTGGGCTCCAAGCAGGGGAGGCTGCGGGAGACCTGGCCAGGAGAGGGACTGACTCAGGCAGTCAAACACTCCAGCCTGGGGGAGGTATGATGTGGGCGCCCGGGAAGCAGAAGGTCTAAGCCCATCTCAGCTCATGGTCAGAGAAAGGTAAGGACCCGCATACACAACAAACCGGAGACTTTTGCAAGAAGCAGCAAAAACCATGCACTCAGGTTCAATAAACATTGGGGGACAAACCACAATAGCCTGAGGGCTGTGCTGGATCAGCATGGGTGGAACAAACAGCCACCGCACCCTGCACGAAATCGTTGCTGACCTCGCCAGCCTCATGAAGTCTCGTGCTCCAGCCACCCTGGCTTCCACTCAGGCCCCCACCTCGGAGCTGGAACGCATGCCCTTCTTCCTTTCTGGAATGTTCTTCCTCCCATCCTACCCACTCATGATGACTCCCACTCACCGTTCAGATTTTGCCGTAAATGCTTTTCCTCACAGATGCCTGACCTGACCGGGCAGATCGTGTCGGGCCTCCTGTCAGCACAGAGACAGTGGTAATTCCAGAGCCCTGCAGCCCCAGGCCCCAGGGTGACCCCTGGCTCTGCCACTCAGGTAAGTCTCCTGGCCTTTCTGCTTCAGTTTCCTTATCTACGACAAATGGAAACAACCACAGGCCCTCTTCCCAAAACTGCTGGGAAGGCTGGATGAGTGGCACATGGTTAATGTCCTGCAAATATTAGTTGCTGTAAAAACAGCAAAAGTAAGTCTTATCACAACTACAATTAACTCATCCACAATGGATCCAGGAAAGCCTGTCTCTGCCGCTGGAGTGTATCTTCCAGTCAGGCAGGGAGGCTGCCTTATTCGTTGCTGTAACTGAAGAGAGTAGCACACCCAAAGCAATAGAAATAAAAACGAAGATAAACCAATGGGACCTAATCAAACTGACAAGCTTGTGCACAGCAAAGGAAACCATAAAAAAACCAAAAAGACCACCTACGGAATGGGAGAAAATAGTCTCAAACAAGGCAACAGACAAGGGCTTAATTTCCAAAATACACAAACAACCCATACAACTCAACGGCAAAAAACAAACAACCCAATTGAAAAAGGGGCGGAAGACCTAAATAGACATTTCTCCAAAGACATATGGCTGGCCAACAGGCACATGAAAAAAGGCTCAACATCACTAATTAGTAGAGAAATGCAAATCAAAACTACACTGAGGTCCCACCTCACACCTGTCAGAATGGCCATCATTAACAAGTCCACAAATAACAAATGCTGGAGGGGGTGTGGAGAAAAGGGAACCCTCCTACACAGTTGGTGGGAATGTCAATTGGTACAACCACCATGGAAAACAGTATGTTCAGGAAACTAAACACAGAACTACCATATGATCCAGCAATCCCACTCCTGGGCATATATGCAGACAAAGCTTTCACTGAAAAAGATACATGCACCCCTATGTTCACTGCAGCACTATTCACAATAGCCAAGACATGAAAACAACCTAAATGTCTAATGACAGATGAAGGGGTTAAGAAGTGGCACATATACACAATGGAACACTACTCAGCCATAAAAAAGAACAAAATAATGCCATTTGCAGCAACATGGATGGAACTAGAGTCTCATACTAAGTGAAGTAAGTCAGAAGGAGAAAGACAAATACCATATCACTTATATCTGGAATCTAATATACAGCACAATTGAACCTACCTAAAGAAAAGAAACAAACTCACGGACATGGAGAACAGACCTGTGGTTGCAGAGAGGGAAAGGGAGCGAGCGGGAGGGACTGACTGGGAGTCTGGGGTTAGTAGATGCAAACGACTGCATTTGGAGTGAATAAGCAATGAGATTTTGCTGTATAGCACAGGGAACTATATCTAGTCACGTGTGATGGTACATGATGGAGAATAATGTGAAAAAAAGAATGTATATATATATATATGTATAACTGGGTCACTTTGCTGTACAGCAGAAATTGATAGAACATTGTAAATCAAGTATAATAAAAACTTTTTAAAAATACAAACTTAAGTCAAAAAAAGAGAGAGTAGCACACAAGAGGTGTTGGAGAAACTTTTGCTGACTGTAGGGATAAGTGAAGGAACGGAGCCCCCCAGTGGGAGGAAGAGCCTGAGGTGGGAGACCTGTGGATCCCCAGGGAACCCACAGGTTCTTCAGGACAGTATATAGTGAGCTCTTAGGACAAAAAGTTCTAAGCTAGGCACCCAGCTGGGCCCCTTGGACACATGGAGGCCAGCTGGGTCCCCCTCGGAACTAAGAATCACCAAAAGGGGCGCATTCCTGGGACTGGAGACATGACGGTCCAGCGTGGGGGCAGCCCTGGTCAGGTAAGGGTGGTAGCAGCACTCACCTGCTAAAGATGTCTCCGGAGACCTTCTGGAGGTACTGGAGGGCATCCGCCACCTGCTGGATGGCCTCCTCTCGCCGCAGGTCTGGCTGTATGAGGGGGACTGTGTAGGTCTGACCGGCCAATGAATGCTGGGTCCCCGTGGGGGTCATGGTGCCTGGGGGTGGAAACTGAGCATTAGGACTGCCCCACATTCACCCCCATCCGCCCACCACAGAGCAAGGTGCCAGGGGAAGAGCACACAGCCCCCCACCCAACGGTCTGCACAGGTTCAGTCTGGTGAGAGGCTGAGAGCTCAGGGGAGCAGGTGTTCTGTTGGGTGAATGAGGGGGTGAAACTGGTCAGGACCGGAGACTGATGAGAGGCACTCAGAGGTGCGACACTGAGGGGCTGCCAGGAGGTGCTTGGTACCTGGCTAGGTACCCTTCCCTCCCTCCTCTCCCTTCAACCTCCCAGGCCTGGATGAACAAAAAAGTAACCCTGGTTGCAGAGAGAAGAGAGCAATGGATTTGGGGTGTGGGGCGGGGGGGACTGTTTCCTAACTTCCTGCATCAACTGTCAGATGCTCCCCGGGTCTGGAAGAGCACAGAAAACCTGGACTCCTGGGTTCTTCTCACTCTGGCCCGAGAACCCGCTCCTGAGATAGGACAGGCAGTGGCTGGAGAATCCAGGCATGGGGATGTTGGGGCTCTGCTCTCCCAGGCCAGAGCTAAGGGGGGCCAGGAGGAAGGAGGGGCAGGTGGGGGCGGGGGACAGGAAGGAAAAACACTCCTTCCAACTGCAAGAGGAGGGCAGAGTCAGTCTATTTATACCGGGTTTAATTAACTCCGCTCCCTGGTGCCACCAAAGCAGCAATCACACTGCAGTCGGCACTGATTTGATTGGCAAGAGAGGCAACCGGCAGAATATTAAGGCACCAAACCCCTATAAATAGGCCTAATCACAGCCCCTCAGTAGAAGACAGGGAGGAAGACATTAATCAGGCCTGGCACTCTGCCCCAGACCCCTTCTAGGTGCCAGGTTGGGGCCCCTGGTTGCAACAGAGGTGTGGGTGGGGCTGGGTAAGCGTGGCAGGGAGAGTTTAGGAGACTTCATTTGAGCTTCAAGTGCTGTGGGGCATGAGGTAAGCTGCTTGCCTTCTCTGACTAATTCTTTCCATTTCTCATCCTACAGACTGAGAACAGCACTGCCCTCTGAGAAGTGGATATTTCAAAGTCTCCCACCAACACCCTCAGCAAGCGAGAGCTTCCTCCTTTGCTCCCTCTGTTGGCGTCCCCCACCCTTCCTTCTACACAGCTTCTCTCCTGCTCTCCCCAGGCCAGCACTTTTCCTGATCTGAGATGGTTTTCCTCCAGCAGTTAGCTCCTCAGCTCCCCAGACCTGAACCTGCTAGAAGCCTCATCAGGGCCCAGGCAGGGGTAACTCCTTATCAATGACCAAAGTGGAGCCAGCTGATCCCAAACCGTCTGAGGACCCTAACCCTCTGGGAACCCTCTGGGAACTCACACTCCTTTAAAAAATCCCCACCCCACCCCCTTGCATTTACACTGATTCACATCTTACAGATGGGGAAACTGAGGTACAGAGCTTAACATAGTTTCCCCATCTGTAAGACAGAGTAAAAGGCAGAAGGTACTTTCTCTGCACATCTTGACACACATTCCTCATGGTTAGTCACCACACCCCGTGTGTACACACACACACACACACACACACAAACACACTCATGGTGGTAGCACAAATCTCCTACCCAAAGAAGCAGCAGGTCTGCTAAGAAACCGAGTACAAGTAATTAGTGGTTCATTCATTCTGTCTGCTAACAAGTGCTGATCAGCTATTAGGTGCCAGCCAAGATCACAACAAAGATGAACAAAGATGATTAGGATGCCATACTAGCTGTGAAGACAGCCTGGAAAACAATTAAACAGCAGGTGATAAGTGCTCTAATCCAACACTAGGGAACACTGAGGAATAAATCTCTCCTGAGGTCAGAGGAGTCAGGAAAAGCTCTCAGCAGAAGCTGTACCCTCCCGACCAGGCCCAGGGAGAGCACCCCAGGTGGAAAGGACCGTTGAACAAAGATGCGCAGGGGAAGGGCAAGTGGTTTGGGCAGTGAGGATGAAACCATCCTTCGGCAAGTAGCAGGAAAAGAAAGAGAGGCCAGACTGTGAAAAACACTGAGTACCACAGCAAGGAGTCTGGACTTGAGCCTGCAGACCAAGAATGAAATCCTTAGATACCGTCATCCGATACAGCAGCCACTAGCTCCATGGGCTAGTCAGCACTTGAAATGGGCTAGTCAGAACCAAGATGTAGTTTAAGTGTAAAATATACACTGAATTTCAGGCTTAGTAGCAAAAAAAAAAGAAAAAAAATCTCATTAAAATTTAAATATTGATTACCTGCTGAAATGACATTTTAAATATAGTGGGCTAAATACAATGTATTACTTAATTTCACCATTTCCTTTTAAAGTCACATATGCGACTCATACCTTAGGGAATCTGGTGGCTCCCTAAAAACTAAGACCTGTGGCTTCTCCCAGGGAAGTGAACATACAGTATACCCCTGTCTCACAATGCTGTTTATAACTGTGGAAGTGCTCAGGACCCCTCCCTGACACCTGGCTTGGCTGCAGGCAATCGGGACCCAAGCAGGTGTGGAGTCAACCAGGGGCCGGAGCGCTGGCCGCAAAGAGAGGGTCTAAGCATCCAGTGCAGAGACCCGGGGTGGAGGTGGGCAGGCCCGAAGGACCGGGCCAGGACCCAGGAAGTGTATGCTGGAGCCGGATCCTCCCTGAGAACCGACAGGGGCTCCCCGGGAAGCGCGGGCGGGCGGAGGATTGGCGCCCAGGGCCCGGGTGCGGAGGGCACGGGCCCGCCTACGGAGGCCCAGGCCGGCCCCTCCGGGCGGGCAACCAGCCAGCGGCCGAGGCGGAAGTCACCGGGCCCGGGCTCGCCGTTCAGCTCGCGGCTCGACCTGAGCCTCCCAAAGCCGCTCCTGCTCCTGGCTCCTCGGGTCCCCTCCGCGTCCCGTCCCCGCCCCCGCCCCGCGCGCCCCGGCCAGGCCCGTGCCCTCACCTGCGCACCGCCCGCCGGGCCCCGGCGCCTCCCGCTCCGCCTCCCCGACGCTCCCGGCCCAGAGTTCTGGCCCCGCCTAGAGACGCCAGTTCCGCCCGCTTCGCGCCGCCGCTCTTGGCCTGGAGCCGCCAGCCGGCGCCTGGCTCCCTAAGGCCAGACACTCCGCCGGCCCAGCAGCTCCGCCTGACTGCCCGCCGGGTGCGACCCCCGCGCGGCCCCGCCCCTGCGCAGCCCCGCCCCGCCCCGCGCGGCCCCGCCCCCGCTCTGCCCCCGCCCCCTTTCCTGGGCGACCCGCTTGACTGACTCGTTCAGCCCAGATTTTCAGGTCTTGGCCTCCGCGGGCGGAGCTCCCGCCCAGAGCCCGCCCAGTTCCCGCCCTCGTGTATAAAGTACAAGCAGGCCGCAGGAAGACAAATGGGGTACACTTATGTGTGTACTTATGCGAGGTGCCCTGAACCATCAGATCCGAACAGAACCAGAACGATGGAGAGAGTTATTGTTTAACGGATAGAGTTGGTGACAGTATCTGCTTGACCACACTTTAATCAGGCTCTTCCGAGTCCTCTTCTCTACTAGACCTGCTCTTGAGTCGCCCAGTTTTGTGAGACTCCTGTTACTCACTTTAGCCAGAGTCACCCCCCTCAACGCCTCTCTAGCAGACCAACCTGGTGTCTGACCAAATTCCCTATGCCCCCACCGCTGTCCCTAGGTGATGTCCCATTCCTGACCTGCCCGCTTGCAGCAAGAATCCTAGCTAAGAATTACCCTACCCTCTTAATAATCCCCCCCACCTCCTTGGCTAGAAGTTGCCACTTGTCCATGCTGTATTTGGACTTGACCCCGGTTCTATACTTACCTTTTTCCCCCCTGTTGCAAAGTCCTGAGTAAAATCTGCTTTTACTGCTTTATTACTGTGCGACTCTGGTTTTCTTTAACATGTCAGTTTGGGATGATGAAAAAATTCTGGAGATTGGTAGTGGTGATGATTGCACCACGATGTATGTAATGCCACTTAAAAATGGTTAAAGAAGTTCCTGTTGTGGCACAGTGGAAAGAATCCGACTAGCAATCATGAGTTTGCAAGTTCGATCCCTGGCCTCGCTCAGTGGGTTAAGGATCTGGTGTTGCCATGAGCTGTGGTGTAGGGCACAGACTGGGCTTGGACCCTGAGTTGCTGTGGCTGTGGCTCCAATTCAACCCCTAGCCTGGGAACTTCCACATGCTGCAGGTGCGGCCCTTAAAAAAAAAAAAAAAAAAAAAAAAAAAAAAAAAAAAGTTTAAAAAGGCAAATTTTATGTTAAAATTTTGTTTCTACAAGAAAAAATAGCTAGACTTTTAAAAAAAGAGACATTTAAAAGTTAAATATATACATTGAGAACTATGTCTAGATACTCATGTCGCAACAGAAGAAAGGGTGGGGGAAAAAACTGTAACTGCAATGTATACATCTAAGGATGACCTGACCCCCTTGCTGTACAGTGGGAAAATAATAATAAAAAAAATAATAAATAAATAAAAGTTAAATATATAAAGGAAGTGTCAGTCCAGAGATCCTGTAGTAGTAGCTCCTGGAGCCCATTGGCTTGTCTCAAAATTCTTGGCTCCTCTCTTTCAGGGTTGCCAGATAAAAATACAGCAAGCCAGGAGTTCCTATTGTGGTGCACAGAAACGAACCTGGCTAGTATCCATGAGGACTCAAGTTCAATCCCTGGCTTTGCTCAGTGGGTCAAGGATCCAGCGTTGCTGTGAGCTGTGGCATAGGTCTCAGATGAGGCTTGGATCTGGATTGGCTGTGGCTGTGGTGCAGGCCAACAGCTACAGCTCTGATTCGACCCCTAGCCTGGGAACATCCATATGTCGTGGGTGCTTAAGTAAGTGTTTGTTTCTATTTGCCAAATATGGCAAAGTTACTCTCTTCCTAATAGTCTTAATTTTCTTTGTTTCTTTCTTTTTCTTTTCTTTTTGGCCATGCCTGCATCATGTGGAAGTTCCCAGGCCAGGGACTGAACCCAAGTCACAGCAGTGACAACACTAGATCCTTAACCACTAGTCAACCAGGGAACTCCTGAATTTTCTTTTCTGATGAGAATGTTGCAGTGACTTGCTGGCTGCAGCATATGGTTCCCATCAATAACAGAGAAGAGATGGGTTTCCACTTATATTATAGACTGAATGTGTCCCTCGCAATTTAATGTTTTAAAACCCCAACCCCCAATGTGACAGTACTTGGGGCTGAGGCTTTTGGAGGTAAATTAGGGTCAGATGAGTTCATAAGTAATCTCATGATGGGATTACAGCCTTTATGAGAAGACATACCCTCTCTTTCCACCAGTAAGGACACAGAGAAAAGGCAGTAGTTGAGCGCCAGGAAGAGAACTCTTACCAGGAATGAAATCAGTAGGCACCTTGTTTTTTGTTTGTTTGTTTTGTTGTCCTTTCTAGGGCCTCTGCATATGGAGATTCCCAGACTAGGGGTCTCATCGCAGATGTAGCTCCCGGCCTATGCCACAGCCACAGCAAAGCCAGATCTGAGCCACGTCTTTGACCTACACCACGGCTCATGGCAACGCTGGATCCTTAACCCACTGAGCAAGGCCAGGGATTGAACCCGAAACCTCATGGTTCCTAGTCGGAATCGTTAGCCACTGAGCCACGATGGGAACTCCAGCAGGCACCTTGAACATGGACTCTCCAGCCACCATATATTTTACTCTATTTAAACAGCAAAGTTAAACCATCCAATGGTATTTCGTTTTTGACTAATACAACCTGCAGGCACACTGCCCCTCACTCGACCTGAGCAATGACTGTGTGACTTATTATCCAGGACGCATCCAAGAAGGAGCGCTCGCAGGCCTGGGGCTCTGCCACTCATCCTCTGACCTCAGTCCTGTCATCCGATGGGGTCTCGGCGGCCCCACGTATGAACTGGGGCTAAGAGCACCTGCCCTTCCTCCTTCTGAGAGCTGCCAAGAAAGGACATCAGCGCTCTGTGATCTGTAAAGTTTATTTGAACTCGGAAGGGTCCAGGATGTCTGTCTGCATATAGACATGCACCTATACACCCCACGTGACAGGTCAGACCTGGATATGTTTTCTCACAAATGTACTGCTGGGCTGCATTTCTCCCACCCGGAGCAGCCAGTTCACCCTTCAGACAATTCATCCTCACTTTATAAAAGCTCTTTTCCCAACACACTGCCAACGGGAACATCCCAGACTAAATTTTAAGATTTCCTAGGAGCTGGATTGCAAAGACATTCAACCTCAGCCACTAGAGCTGCAGTGGGAATCTTTGACCTCATTCTGGATGAAGGAAAGCTGGGCGCCATCTTAATATGTGGACACTGAGGACTTATCTGCTTTTGTAGGCTCATCATGTAGTTCTATTTATTTGAAACAGTCAGAAAAGGCAAGTATGCAGAGAAGGAAGATTGGTGGCTTCCAGAACTGAGGGGAGGGGATAATGGGAAATGGCTGCTTCATGGTTGCAAGGTTTCATTTTGGGGTGATGACAGAAGCAGTGGTTGCACAACACTGTGAATGCACTAAATGCCACTGAGATGTTCATTTTAAAGAATGTTCTCTTTAAAACAGTCAGGTTTATGTGGCTTTCATCTCACCTGAAAAAACAAAACTGAAACATGACGCCAGGGCATAGAAAGTGCGTCTAAGCACTAGTTGGGATTGTCTTGCATCCCTTGACCTCCGAGCAAGGTCTCAGACTGTCTGGAACATTGGTACCCTCTCTGGGGTGGAGAACACACTGGATGTGGGGTGGAATCAGAGGACGTATCTTTCAGACCTCAGAGCACCCGGAGCTCATGCTCCACAAGAGAGTGGGTGGGGAGCTACCAGCTGAGGGCCTCTTCTGTACATCCTCTAGGGACACCCTTTTCTTTCTTCAGAAGGAGGATGAGGAAGCCACAACAGCATCCCTTGCCACCATACTCTCAGCACACATTTATTGAGTGCCAGGGCGTACAGAAGAGGCCCTCATTTTGAGGGGAGCAGGGGCACACATTCTGTTAAGAGTGCTTTCGGGTGTGCCCAATGGAAATGTCACCATAGGGCCTTCAGTGTTAGAAGACTCCATTGTCCATGTTGCAGGAGAACTGGAGGTAGGCATAACTGGATCTGGAGGCTCTGTGGTGCCTTTAGGAACCTAGAATCTTCTTTCTAATCTGCCTTAGCCCACGGCTTTCATCCTTATGATTGTAATACGTGTGCTCCATTCTGGGCACTGCATCTGACTTCTAGGTGGAAAGAAAGGAAGCACAAAGAAAAAAAAGTAAAATGCAGATGAGAGCCCAGTCTATTCCTTTTATTTTATTTTATTTTATTTTATTTTATTTTATTTTATTTTATATTTTTGAAGAAGAAAAAGAACAGTTTTATTGCTTTGCCAGGCAAAGGAGGACACCATAGTCTAGTGCCTCAAAACTATGTCCTGACTCGAGAGGGGACAGCAAGGGGTTTTATGGGTTTAGCTCTGAACATGGGGTTATAGATTGAGGTGTCTGTATTATTCTTCATCCGTAGATCATTTGAGTTGTCAAGGCCGGTGTCAGAGGGTCTGGTAATGGTTTCTGGTGTCTTCAGGGTATTGTCCCCTGACCTTTTTTCTGGAATGAAGATTGTGAGGTTCAGGTCTTCATGCCTCTGAGCTGAAGGAATTCAGCGGGAGACAAAGTGATAGGCAAGAAATAGATTTATTATGATAGGACGCTGTGAGAGATGCAAGCGGGCAGGCAAGGAGGCTCTGGCCTATTCCATTTATTTATTTATTTAGTCTTTTGTCTTTTTAGGGCCACACTCATGGCATACGGAGGTTCCCAGCCTGGGGGTCCAATCGGAGCTGTAGCTGCCTGCCTAGGCCACAGCCACAGCAATGCCAGATCCTTAACCCACTGAGCAAGGCCAGGGATCGAACCTGACACCTCATGGTTCTTAGTTGGATTCATTTCTGCTGCGCCACGACAGGAACTCCTGGCCTATTCCTTTTAAAGAAAGATTCCCTAAGAATCTCCATCCAGCATCTTCCTCTGACATCTTATTGGCCAGGGCTGGACCCCATGACTGCAGTTAGCTGCAAGGGAATCTTGGCTCAAGGGTATTTTTAGCTGAGGCTACTACTTCCCTGAACAAAACAGGGCTTCAATTAGGAAGAAAAGGATGGAAAGAGAGTAGTTACGTGCGCAGTGTCTGCTAGAGACACCTAAGCTTCGTTCAAGGTTGCTCAGAGAAGGGATGCGATGCCAGAGATGACGCTTAAAGGATAAGCAGGATTTACCTCAGGAAGGAGGGTGGGGTTCCAGGTATTCCAGGAACGTTAGACAGCAGGATTGCTAACTAAGATAAGGCTAGCTGCTGCAGCAAACTGGGAACAGTTCTCTCACTTCTTACTCATGGGGCATCCAAATTAATGGACGGCTCTCTTTCATGCTTTAATTCAGGACCTGGTTTCTTCCCACCGATGGCTCTGCTGTCTTCACCGTGCAGCTTCTGAGGTTGGGAAGGGAAAGAACATGGAGAGCATGTGGGAAGTTTGATGGAACAGGCCTGGCAGCAGTTTATCGGCCACTGGCCAGACTTTGTTCAAATGCCACACTGAACTGCATGGGAGGCTGGGAAATACAGTCTGTCTACAGACGAGCCAGTTTCTGCTACAATGATCAGGAGGCGCGAAAACGTGCAGTAGGTGTGGAAAGTGCCCCCAAACCATGGGCAATTTGGCATTGGTGAAGTTCAAGGCAGACAGGGTTGGGGGTGAGATTAAAGAAGGAGGAACCCGGCCACAATCCCAGGTGCCATTTAGGGGGCTCCTGCTCTGTCCTGGGCAATGTACTTGGTACTTTACATTTATAATCTCAGTTATGATAGGGTGCCTGACCTGTGCAGAAGGGGTGGGAGTCCTTCTGTGCTTACTGTCTTGTCTAACAACCCTATTTCCTAACAATTACATAGCATTTCACTGGGGGCAACGTACATGTACAGTCACAACATTTAATACATTCAGGAAAGTGATCCCATCATTCCCATGTCCATTTGGAGGAAAATGGGGCTTTGAGAGGCTTAAGAACTTGTCCTAGGTTAGACAGGTCCACCTGTCCATACGCACTCTTAGCCACTCTATCATATCACCTCCTAAGAGGATCTCATGTGTCATAGTGGGGAGTCTGGACCGGAAACCCTGGGACCGCGGCTCACAGGCTCTGTAGAAGCCACATTTCTGAGGCCAACTGGCTCAGAAGTACCTGTAATCAGGGCCAGAGGGGGAGGGGCAGGAAGGACTCCATAAGCCATGACCGTGTCCTCTCCCAGGGGACGAAGATCTCTATTTTCAGAGCGAGGGGACACAGAGTTTCCATGCCTATCTCTACCTCTGAGCCCTGAATGACCCATCCCAGGCTCTAACAGCCCTCCTGCCACCCCCAAGCCAGCCTCCTCCACAGCCTTGGAGGACCAGGGCTGGGAAAAGGGGTGGGGGGCCCACAAGCAGGGGGCAGGCAGGGCCGACTTCTCTGTGAGGCACAGTGACAGCACTTTCAGAGGACCACAAATGTATTTTCATTAAAATCAGAAGAAAAAAATTAATGAACTTTAGATTGCAGAAAAGGTTTTACTGTACATCAATAATGTTCATCTATGTACCAACAGTCAGAAAATATGATTGTTGATATTTATGAGGTAAGATCCCCACAGACAAAAGGACCCACCTAGCCTTTGATAGTTGTGAGGAGGTTGGTGTGTGAAGTCAGGAGGAGGAGGGTGTGTGTGTGTGTCGACCCTGACCCGACCCAGGTGCCCACTGCCCTGCGTGGATCTGCATTTCAGGGGCACACCCCCCCTTCCTGGCACAATGTCCACATCTCTGAAATCCCTGTGTGTGGGAGCCGGGCACAGGGCAGCAGGACTAATCCTTGAAATAGCTCTGGGAGGATTATCCCATCCTCTCAGCAACAGTGCAGCCAGGCTTCGGCCTTGTTCCCAGGGACCGGGAGGCCAGAGCAGGGTGGCTGCCCACACTGGGAAGGCCGGGAAGGGAGGTGAACACCTCCTGCTGTGCCTTGGCTTCCGGGTTGGACCAGGCCAGGAGGAGGGCCCTAAGGGGAGGGGCTCAATCTCAGAGGTGGGATTATGCAAATCAAGCCAATTCCAGCCAGAAAGCTGAAGCTTGGAAAAAATCCAGCCTGGGGGAAATAATTTAATTTATAAAAATTTAAAAGTATGACATGTAAAATAATCCCTTAAGGTGCTTATTTAATAACCAAATCATTCTGACACAATGAACCATATGTAGAATGTCCCTTCCCCAACCCCCAGGTCCCACACCCAGTAGCCCCTCCCCTCTCATTTGCAAAACCATCCTCGCTAGGGCGTTTATCTTCATCCTCCTTCCCACCTCAGTGACCCAGCAAATTCTGAAATTCCACCTCCTCCAGGCAGATGAAGCTGGAAATGCCTCCCCATACCGCCGAATTTGACTAGAGCAGAATTAGTCAGTGCTAAGTGGACTTTCTGATATGCTCAGATGTTAGGAGGACCAGGTAACATGGGTTGGGGAGCCAGGCTTGGATATGAGTCCTGGGTGGCTCCTGCAGCCAGGGATGCAGGGAGGAGGGGAGGCCCCCTTGGAGAGGGTCTGGGGAAGTCTGGGTGACTAGAAAAGGCCACAGCTGGATGGGGCATCTGGGCCCAGACAGCAGAGGCTTACACTCTGTAGCCACCAATCACCAGTGGGTGTCAGGCACTGGAAATTCGGCTTGTTTGTGCAACTGGGGAACTGAACTGTGAATGCACTAATTTTTTCTTTTTGTCTTTTTAGGGCCGCACCCTTGGCATATGGAGGTTCCCAGGCTAGAGGTTGAATTGGAGCTGTAGCTGCCGGCCTACACCACAGCCACAGCAACTCGGGATCCAAGCCACATCTGTGACCTACGTTGAAACAATGCTGGATCCTTAACCCACTGAGTGAGGCCAGGAATTGAACCCACCTCCTCATGGACGCTATGTCGGGTTCTTAACCCACTGAGCCACAGCAGGAACTCCCCGTTTTTTTTGTTTTGTTTTGTTTTGTTTTGCTTTTTGGTCTTTTTGCCATTTCTTGGGCCGCTCCCGCGGTATATGGAGGTTCCCAGGCTAGGGGTCTAATCGGAGCCGTAGCTACCGGCCTATGCCAGAGCCACAGCAACGCAGGATCCAAGCCGCGTCTGCAACCTACACCACAGCTCATGGCAACACTGGATCGTTAACCCACTGAGCAAGGGCAGGGATCGAACCCGCAACCTCATGGTTCCTAGTCGGATTCGTTAACCACTGCGCCACGACGGGAACTCCCCGTTTTGTTTTTAATGAGGTGTAATTCATATACCATAAAACTTTTCCCTTTAAAACTTTTCCCTTTTTTTTAGTATATTCACAAAATTGGTAACTATCCTTACTATCCAATTCCAAAATATTTTCATCACCCCATAAGAAACCCCATACCCACAAGGAGTCATTCCCCATCTCCCCTCTTGGCCCCTGGAAACCACAAATGTACTTTCTATCTCTGGACATCCTCATTGCAGCCTTATAGAGGACCAGTTCCTTCCTGCTCAAACCCCTGAGAGATAATAAGAGTGTGCCACCTTAAGCCTCCAAATTTGTGGAGGCTCCAAATTATTATACCGTGAGGAGCAGTACTGAATCACAGAAAGGGCTGTTTTGAGAGATTGAGGGCATGCCTCCCAGAACCTCTTAATCCAAATACAGGGCATTGGAGTTCCCTGGTGGCTCAGTAGGTTAAGGATCTTGTGTTGTCACTGCTGTGGCATGGGTTTGATCCCAGACCTGGGAACTTCCCCAGGCTGTGGGCCCGGCCAAAACCCAACACAGCCCTTGAGGAAGCTGAAAGGCTTCTTCATCCCCTGGTGACCTCAGCCAGAGCTGAAGAGAGGGAAGGCTCATCTCATGAAGATCTGGGGTGTGGCTTTTGCCAAATGAGGTGAACCCTGTGAAATACACAGAAGACACACAAAGTTTTTGCAAAAGCTAGTCAACAAGAGCCCTGCCCACTTGGACTGGCAAGGCAGAGAAAGTGCTGAAATGAGGCTGGAGCACCTCCAAATTCTGCTGGTAAGAAGAAAGCTGATAGAGCCACTCAGCTGCCTTTCATGAGAAAGGAAGGATGACCCCCAGGGCAGAACCTAGAAAGTAGAGCCAAAAGACACGGAATCATTCTCAGGTCTTAAAACCTAAGCAGGGAACATCCAACATTGGCCCAGTGGATTTCAGAATTGTTATGGACCAGTGATTCCTTTGTACTCCTGCAGTATCTCTTTTTAAGCAGGACTGTCTGTAGCTGTTGTCCTGCCATTGCACATTGCATGGAGCCAGATAACTTGTATCTTTAGTTTTATAGATCAGATAAAAAGAATACCCAAAGGAACCTCATCTGCACCTAGACCTGACTTAGATGAGATTCGAGACTCTGAGCTTTAGGGGGTCTTGGGAGGGAAGCGAATGTATTTTGCAGGTACAACAGACATGAGTCATTGGGGGACAGAGGACAGAGTGGACAGCTCTAAGGTGGCCCCCCATGATTCTACCTCCTGGTACTCACACCATTGTATAATCCTCCCCCTTGGTTGTGGATGGGACCTGTGCCTTGCTTCTAATCAATAAAGCACAGCAAAGATGGCAGCATATACGTGATTATGCATCTGTGATTGTGTAACCTCTGTGATCATAACATTGGTTTTGCTAGAGCACTAACTCCCTTGCTGACTTTGAAGAAGGAGGCTGCCTTACAAAAAGGGCCAGCTGCCTTACAGAAAGGAACTGGGAGACACCTCCCACTGATATCTAATGGAGGCCTTCCATCCAGCAGCCTGCAAAGATTTGAATGTTGCCCCTAGCTGAGGACTGAGCCCTGGCTAACACCTTGACTGTAGCCTTACAGAGGACTGAGTTAAGTTCTGCCCAGACCCCTGACCTTCAGCTATTATAAGCTGATGCATGTTGTTTGACACTGATAAGTTTTCCATAATTTGTGACCCAGCAATAGAAAACTGATAAAGCCTACAAGGCCCTCAGTCTGAGCCTCACCCTCTCCTCTCTGACCTCATCTCCAGCCACTGTCGCTGGCTCACTCTGCTGTAGCCATAGGGCTCCTTGCTGATCTAGACCACCAGGCAGGCATCTGGCTCCCAGCATCTGTTCTCCCTTCCTGCAATGCTCTTCCTAAACATAAAGGGAGGACTCACTCCCTTGCCTCCTTCAAATTATTGCTAAAAATTTGCTGTCCTAGTGAGGCCTTCCATGGTCACCCTTTTATTTTTTAACTTTTTAATTTTTTGCTTTTTAGGGCTGCACCTGCAGCATGTGGAGGTTCCCAGGCTGCGGGTCGAATCAGAGCTACAGCTGCTGGCCTACGCCACAGCCACAGCAATGCCAGATTCGAGCCATGTCTGTGACCTACACCACAGCTCACATCAATGCTGGATCCTTTAACCCGCTGAGCAGGGCGGGCGATGGAACCTGCATCCTCATGGATACTAGTCGGGTTTGTTACTGCTGAGCCACAGTGGGAACTCCACGGTCACCCTTTTAAAACTTGCAACCCCGGAGTTCCCGAGTGGCTCAGCAGGTTAAGGATTTGGCATTGTCACTGCTGTGGCACAGGTTCGATCCCTGGCCCAGGAACATTCGCATGCTTTGGGCACCACCAAAAAAAATACACCTCACCTCTGCTCTGACTCCCACACTCCCAATCTCCCTTTCTTCTTTATTTTTCTCCAATGCTTTTAAAGTCATTTTTGCGTCCTCAGGTCATGGGAGATGCTCATTAAGTACTAGCAGAGGAGTTAAGTGAACCATGGAGATTCACGAAGGTTGCGGATGGTTAAGATAATGAAGAGGAAGAGACTGAGGCTGGAGGACATGCTCTGTCTGCAGATGTCTGCAGAGTCCAGCGTCTAACATGCTCTCCCTGGACATACTCCTCGTTACAGAAAATACCATCTTTCAGGTGGGTGGTGGACTGTGGGTCTCGTCCTATGTTCCATAATGTAGCAATGACTAGATACCTCCAGTTACTCCAGGTCTGTGAAAAGGTTGACGGAACATTACCCCTAGTGAGTGGTCAGTAGTGACGGGGGTGCCCCTCACTGGATCCTCGTTACACTTGTGGGGACACCCAGATTCTCCTGTGACCCAGAAACTTGACCAGGGTCACCTAGGTATTTCGCCCCAGATCTAGGCGCCAGAAGGGAGGTCTCCAATCACAGTCCACAGCTGGAGGATGTGTTTCATGGGAAGCTCCCCTGGGACTTGGCTCCTGGAGTGGGAGGTGGGAGCTGTGGGCTGGAATCCAGTGCTGGCATCAACGCCCACATGTCCGAGGCACATGCTCCAGCTGGGAGAGGAGCTGAATGCTGCTCCGGTGTTCTGTCCAGACCGAGAGGATGAGGGGCTGCGTCAGCCAGAGGCTAGGGCCCCTGGACCACACACAGAAGGGAGGTCAGGAAGTCCCCACCCACAGGGGAGCAGCGCCCCCTGCAGCTGGAGAGCAGACTGAGGGACCACAGCGGCCTTGCTCTGTCCAGTCTCCCGCAGGCTTCCTCCTCCCCCCTCCCTCCCTCTCCTGCCCCACCCCCTCCTCTCTTCCCTGTCTCCATCTCTCTGGGTTCTTCAAGCCCTTTATGTCTTCATTTCTGCCTCGCTTTATTTCCTGCTCCTCTCTTCCCTCTTCCCATCTCTCTCAGCCTTTCTTTTCCAAGCCCAGGCTCTCAGCCTTTCTTTTCCAAGCCCAGGCTCTGCCCCCAGAGCAGGCTGGGGGCTGCAAGGAGCTTCCGCCAACTCCACAGAGAAAATGTGCCTGGCCTGGAAGCATCTCGTTCAGACCTCCCTCTAGCCAAGCCAGCGACTTGGACCACAGCGTGGGAAAACCTATTGACCTGCTCTGCTCTGCTGTTCCACGCCTAACCTGGCTGTGCAATCTTGGGAAAGTCACCTAGTGTCTCTGAGCCCCCTTTCCTTGTGTGCAAAATGGAAATAATGATACTCGCCTCCTAAGGACGCTGGAGGATGCAGTTGAATGGAGTAAGCATTTCCCTCATGATTCCCACGAGCCAGGCACTGGGTTAGCTGCAGAGGAAAACAAAGATGGGTGAGAAAGACGCTCAAAACGCAAGGCAACTGCAGGAACTGACACCTGAATTTACCTTTATTCAAGCTAAATGGAAAATGCTAAAGAGAGGTATGTGAAAATGCCTTCTGGGAACCAAGAGAGGTATGGCGAGAAGGTTGAGGATTTTCAGAGGTTGTTGTCCACAGGCAAATTGCAACAGGAAAAAGGGGATGAAGACCAGGATGGAGGGAGTGACGTGGGCAGAGCTATGGATGCGTGAAAGGGGGTCTGTTTGGAGGGACGTGGGGTCTGGCTGGAATGCAGGATGTGGGAGTATGCATAGGGGAGGAGAGAAAGGTAGCTGATATCTGATCATAGCAAGACTCCAGGTTTTCTAATCTTTTTGACTGTGGTCTACAGCTCTAGTTAGGACATAAACACACACAATGGATATAGGCAGACCCAGCTGAACCAAAACTTTCAAGAGAGAATATTTAACCTTACCAAATGTGATGAGCACTGTTTAATTTCATATTTATGAATGACCACTACTGGAATGTTGGCTTTGATCCACTACCAACTATGTTTTGCAATCCCTGCTTAGGTGAGAGGGAAACCACTGAAGATGTTTTGAAGGTGGCAATGACAAGTTCTTCCATCCGGGAGGCCCCGCTTGGGGTAGCATGGGAAGTGGTCAGGAGTTGGGTGAGGGGGAAGTGCGGTGAGCCACGATGAGGCTGTGGTGACAGTCGCAGGCAGAGATCAGGCCACAAGCGCTGGGACAGATCCAGAGGGCCCACAGCTGAGAAAGAGCTTTGAGCGTGGTCGTTCTCAGTAAATCTTCAGGAGCTGGAAAGTAGAAAGAGCTGCGGCCATGCTGAGCTCCCCAGCAAGTCACGGTGAGATTTTCCGCATGGATTACACCACATGGATACCCACATCTGTCCGTCCACTCACAACTGAAGCACATTTGGTTTGTTTCATCTTCTCTGGAGCAGATCTGGCCGTGGCTCTCTGGGTGTCTGACAATCCCAGGCAGAGCCCCCAACCCAGGCCTGTCACCTTGCTAGGGCTTCCTTGGGTGCCATGGGGGCCGGTGGCGGAATGTGGCTGGCTTTGGGCAGAGCCAGCACAGTGACCTCGTCCCCTTCCTTCTAAGCGCCGGGGTGATGCAGACAGGTGCGGAGTCCCATCTCTATTCGCAGAGAACAGAACATGGTTTCTCAGACCTGGGCCCAGCCCTCAAGGTCACTGCCTTTCTTCCTCAAAGAATAGGGGTCAGGGGCCTACTCCTTGCTTGGTGACTACCTCCAGACATGGGCCCAGGCCTGGTTGATGGCTCTGGGTTCAAACTCCAGATTTTTTTTTTTTTTCCTACACCTGCAACATGCAGAAATTCCCAGGCCAGGGATTGAACCTACACCATAGCAGTGTCCTCAGCCACTGCAGTGACAATGCCAGATCCTTAACCTCAAAGTCACCAGGAAACTCCGCAGCCCCAGCTTTCCTCCTTCATACTGTGTGATCCTGGGGAAAGCACTTCACTTTTCTGAGACTCATTTTTCTCACGTGCATGATGGGGGTAACAACACCTCTTACCCGCTGGTAAGATTAGCAGCCACCCCACCCGCCACCATTCTCTTCTCTTCTCACTCTCTCCTCTTCACTTAATGAATCTTATCTATACTCATGGCTTCAATTAAAAAACTGGGTTTTTTATAGATGGAACTAGAGACTTTCATACTAAGTGATGTAAGTCAGAAAGAGAAAGACAAATACCATATGATATCACTTATATCTGGAGTCTAATATACAGCACAAAGGAACTTTTCCACAGAAAAGAAAATCACGGACCTGGAGAATAGACTTGTGGTTGCCTGGGGTGGGGGGGATGGATGGGGAGACTGGGGTTAAGAGATGCCAACTATTGCCTTGGGAGTGGATTAGAAATGAGATCCTGCTGTGTAGCACTTAGAACTATGTCTAGTCACTTATGATGGAGCATGATAATGGGAGAAAAAAGAATGTGTCCATGTATGCGTAACTGGGTCACCATGCTGTACAGTAGAAAAAAAATTGTATTGGGGAAATAACCAAAAAAACCCTGAGTTTTTTAAATTAAGGTTTAAGTTACGTGCAGTAAAACTCTCACATTTCCACATACAGTTCTGAGAGTTTTGGCACGGGTATAGTCATGTAACTACCACCACGATGGAGGTACAGAGCAATTCCATCAGCCCCCAAACCCGTGCCCCCCTCCCCTGCCTCATCCCTTCGAAGTCAATTCACCACCCTCTCTGCTCCAGGCAGCCACTGATCTGATTTTTATCACTAAGGATTAGTTTTGCCTGTTCTAGCATGTCATGTAAATTGAACTGCGCATATGTACTCTCTTATATCTGATTTCTTTCTCTAAGCAGTGTTTCTGAGATCCATGCCTTTTGTTGCAGGTAGCTGTGTGTTGGTTTCTTTTTATCGACAGGCAGTATTCCATCGCGGGACTACTCCCGATTCGCTCCTCCATTCACAACTGAAGCACGTTTGGTTTGCTTCATTTTGGGGTTGTTATGAATAAGGCCGCAGCGAGCATTACTTGCACGTCTTTGTGTGGACCAGTGTCCTATTCCCCTAGGGTAAACATCTAGAAATGCAACTGCGGGCTTGTATGCTAAGTATGTTTAGCTTTTGAAGAAACTGCCTGTTTTCCAAAATGGTTGTAAAATTCGATGTGTCCACCAAGAATGGATGAAAATTCTAGCTGGTCCACATTCTGGCCAACATTTAATTTTGTCAGTCTTTAAAACCAGTTGCCCTCCTAGTGAAATGGAGTCTGTGGTTTTCATTTTGTCTTTCTTTACTGACTAATGACATTGAGCTCTTTTTATGTCCTGGCCATTTGGAGAATCTGTGAGGTGCCTACTCCAGCCTTGTGCTTGGCTGCAGTTTTTATTAGCTGTTCTCCAAACCTCACCTCCGGCCTCTGCATGAAGATGCCAATAGCATCCTTGATAACTCTGTTTCGATGTCTCAAAGGAACTTAACTGAACGTAAAGTCACACCCTTCTCCCTCACCCCTCCTCCACTCTCCAGCCTCGGTCTGCATCCCTGACACCATCTAGTCCATGACCTCGCCGCCCACACAGGCTCGCAGACCAGGGGCTTGGGAGTCATTCCTGATACCTGTGGTCCTCTGTGCTCCCTCCTCCTCCACTCCATCGCTCTTCCTCCTCCCTACCCCCTAAACCCATTCACTCCACCCTCTCCCCACTGCAGCCCAAGCCACTCGCATCTCTTACCTGGACTATTGCAACTGCCTCCTTTCCAACTAGTCTTGCTTCCTTCAGGCGGTTCTAATATCTGTTGATGAAAATTCAATTAGTTATCATGTTAAGAAGAAAAAAAGGGAATTTTACTTGAGCCAAGCTGCAGATTATAACCTGGGAAGAAGATTCTCGGAAAGCTCTGAAAGAGAAAGACATATGATATAACTTATAAGTGGAATCTAAAACATGACACAAATGAATATACCTACAAAACAGAAACAGAGTCATGGATGTTGAGAACAGACTTGTGGCTGCCAAGAGAGGGTTGGGGGAGGGTTGGCCTGGGAGGCTGGGGTTAGCAGATGTAAGCTAGTCCATACAGAATGGAGAAATGATGAGGTCCCTGCATGGCTCAGTGGTTAATGAACCTGACTAGCATCCATGAGGATGCAGGTTTGATCCCTGGCCTCGCTCAGTGGGTTAAGGATCCAGCGTTGCTATGAACTGTGCTATAGGCCGGCGGCTGTACCTCCGATTCAACCCCTAGCCTGGGAACAGCTACCTGCCACAGTTGCGGCCCTAAAAAAAAAAAAGAAAAAAAAAGCAAAGAATATAAAAAAGGAATATATATATATATATATATATATATATATATGTTTGTATAATTGAATCACTTTATTGTACAGCAGAAATTAACACAACATTGTAAATAAACTATACTTTATTAAATATATAAACATGAAAAAAGAAAGCTCTGAGAACTGGTCTTCCTCTTAGAAGTCAAAGGCACAGTCATATACATTTTCTAGACAAAGGATCATACCTCAGAATGACATACTGACATTTCACATAAAGCTCACCAGGGATACTAGCCCAGGTAGCACTGTACAAAGCGAGCAGCAAGTCCCATGACCCCCGACAGAGCTGGGGAAGAAGGCTATTCTCTTCTGAAGTCACATAATTGATCCTCACTGTGCAGCAGGCTCCCAGCTTGAAAAGTTCTGGTTAATGTGATGCAGACACACACTGTACCTTAGGGAGGGAGGGAGGAGGCCCAAACACACACACACACACACACACACACACAAAATGTTCTGCTTAATTTTTTCTTGTTCTGCCTTAAAATATAAACTTTATTTCATCACATTTTAACAGTGAAAGAAATTTAAAAAATTTTTTGTCTTTTTAGGGCTGCACCTGCGGCATATGGAGGTTTCCAGGCTAGGAGTCCAATCAGAGTTGTAGCCACCAGCCTACATCACAGCCATGGCAACATGGGATCTGAGCCGAGTCTGTGACCTACACCACAGCTCATGGCAATGCCAGATCCTTAACCCACTGAGCAAGGCCAGGGATCGAACCTTCATGGATAGCAGTCAGGTTCTTAACCTGCTGAGCCACAATGGGGACTCCTGAAAGAACTTTTTTTTTTTTTTTTTTTTTTTGTCTTTTGTCTTTTTGTTGTTGTTGTTGTTGTTGCTATTTCTTGGGCCGCTCCCGCGGCATATGGAGGTTCCCAGGCTAGGGGTCGAATCGGAGCTGTAGCCACCAGCCTACGCCAGAGCCACAGCAACGCGGGATCCGAGCCGCGTCTGCGACCTACACCACAGCTCACGGCAACGCCGGATCATTAACCCACTGAGCAAGGGCAGGGACCGAACCCGCAACCTCATGGTTCCTAGTCGGATTCGTTAACCACTGCACCACGAAGGGAACTCCTGAAAGAACTTTTTAAAACACATATTTGATCCTATTGCTCTCCTGTTTAGAGTCTTGATGGCTTTCCATAACTTCTAGGATAAAGAGCAATTCCTTAATATGATTAATAGGACTGGGCCACCTCCCAGCCAGGTGGCTTTCTTTTAGTGGGGATGATAGGCTCGCTCCTGCCTCAGGGCCTTTGCACACACCGTCCCCTCTATCAGGAACACTCATTCCCCCTTCTTTACTTCACTAACACCTGCTTATTGTTCGCCTCTCAGTTCAAACATCACTTCCTCAGGGAAATCTCCCCAAGACTCCCTGAGACTATATGCCCTCAGGGAATGCCATCAGTTTGTTTTTTTTTTTTTACTTAGCACTGATCAGCGTAAAATGATATATTTATAGGATCACTCAGTTAACCTGTTTCTCTCACTAGACAGGAAGGCTCTATAAGGACAGGGGCTATATTTTTTTACCCTATATCCCTGGTAGCTCACCCCAGGGCCAGCTATGTCACATGCGGGCCCCATACAAAATGAAAATGCAGGCCTCTGTTGAAACAGCAAGAAAAAGTGGCATTAAAGGTATTCACCTATATAGCTTTGTCTTTTCTTTGTTCTCTCAACTTGTCACGGTATTTAAAAAAATTTTTTTAAGTGTATTTGATTTACAATGTTATGTTAGCTTCTGGTGTACAGCAAAGTGATTCAGTTATACATAACTATATATTATTTTTTAGATTCTTTTCCATTATAGTTTATTTTTAAAAATGTTTATTGAAGTATACTTTGTCACAGTATTTTTATATGCTATTTAATATCATTCTAGGTTAAAAGGTTAAATAATACTTGTAAATTGTTGTGATGAATTTTCATTCATCTTTACAGTGTATGATGCAAATTTTTAACTGGAAAGATAGCATTTTAACTCCTTTGTGGAAGCACCAAAATCACACGATTCACAGCTGGTTCGTGTATATTTCATTCTTCCCAGAGCAGTGGAAATGATGCACACGGTACCTGGCTGTCTCTTTTTCCCTCTTGACATGGGCTGTTCCACCCCCACACCCTGCTTCGGGTCACTGATGAGTCAGGCAGGCCAAAAGGAAAGGCAGCTGTTGGCTGCTCTGTCTTCCCCTTTCCTTCTGTGTCACCATTTTCAGCATAAAGGTTGGTTAATAGGGACAGAACATCAGTAGGAAAGGATGTGATGAGATTCCTTAGTCATTTGTGTTTCTTCAAACGTCACTGCCTTCTTTCTGTGCACAGAGTAAGCTCTGGCAATGATGGAAAAAGTGGCCTCTCTGGCCTTTGAGCGCCCCCGCCCATCAGCCATGGACCAGACACCCCTCGCTGGGCTGGACTGGAAGCTCCCTGCACTCACCACAGTGTGTTCACCGGAGCTCCCTGCTCGTGGGGCACCCAGAAGGCCACAGGAAAGCGGGGCGAAGGGTCAGCAGACACAGGTGACATTGCCTGTCCATGTGCATGTTACATGGTCCACTGGGCTTGCCTGACAACCAGACCAAAAAACCAAGGTCAAGATAAAATGATTACCAGAGTTCCCACTGTGGCTCAGCGGGTTGCGGACCCAACTAGTATCTGTGAGGATGCGGGTTCAATCCCTGGCCTCGCTCAGTGGGTTAAAGATCTGGCATTCCTGTGGCTGTGGTGTAGGCTGGCAGCTGTAGCTCCAATTCAGCCCCTAGCCTGGGAACTTCCATATGCTGCAGGTGCAGCCCTAAAAAAAAACAAAACAAGAGATAAAATGATTACCAACTTCAGGATGCTGACGGCAGAGCATTAAACCAAGCGTGGTGCCCTTCTGAGCACAGGACTCTGTGTGATTGGTTGCACGGGTCACACACTCAAGAAGGTGGCTCTTCCAAACGCACAAAGAAGATACTCAATCAGCATGTTAAATGAATGAGTGCGGGTTGTCACTTGATATGAAAGAAACTGTGCTTGGTACTGCCTGTTTGGGGAGAGACACTTCCTCTTGTGTTTGCGAGGGGAGTCAGAGAGAAGTGGCGAGGGTGAGGAGGAAGCCTGATGGTCTCCAGCCTCACCCCGTCGTCATCACTGCACTTTGTACATACAGCATGTTAACACCTTGCAGCCTGTGCTCTTAAGAGGTAAGTGAGAATTAGGCTTCACAGCTCACTGCCTTCATCCACCTCGCCCCTCAGCCTCCGCTCTCAGTCCAAGAGAGCTGAGGTTGCTACTTCCTCAGCAGAGGACCTCTGAGACCCAGCCTGGAGGGGATGGGGAGGAGAGCAGCTTAGCCAAAGTCAGACCTTGCTGGCTGCCGGGAACTGCTCAGATGCCTTGTCTCTGGGCTTGACTCGGATCCACAACTGGGCACGTGCAGAAAGATCTCTGAGAATTGCAAAGGCTTGGAGACCTCAGCTCAAGATCCGGCTTTACTCACAACACTCTGTTGTGTGACCCCTCTTGGGGTCTCATTTTCATCAAATGAGAAAATGAACTAGATAAGTGGTCTCCAAGCAGTGTTCCCAGAACCTCCGCTATCTCAAGGATTACACTTGTTGGGAGAAGGGAGAGTCTCCCCACCTTCCGTCAGTGGTCATTATCCTCATCAGCGCCACCATCCCCCCTCTCCCCCCGGCATCCCGCCCACCATCATCAGCACTCACTGCTCTCGGGTTTATCTTAAGGCTTTACATACAGTAACTCATTTCGTAGTCACGATATTCCTATAAGCTGAGTTTTAACCATTACGTCCATTTTCAGAAGAGGAAACGGAAGAGCTGAATGGTTAAGTGACTTGCTCAGGGTCACAGCAAGGACCTAAACCTGGTACTCTAGCTCCAGAATACCGCTACATAACCACACCATTCCTCTCTTATTTAACTACCTGCCTAGCCATCCACCCATCCGAGTTCCATGCAAGAGTCTATTTGATAAAAAGGATTCTTCTGAAAAAGTTATTAAAAACAATAAAAACATGAAAACTACTAAACATTGCTATTCAAACTGGAGAAGCCCTGGCAGGTGGGGGCGCTACGATGGTTTTTCCTGGGTCATTCTCAGAGCAGTTTCCGTGGGTGGGGGGGTGGGGGGTGAGGAAGAATTGGGAGCAATTGGAAAAAGAGTATTTTAAAACAATTTGTCAAATGTGACACCCACAGCTTCTGCAGAGACAACGCCATGTAGGAAAGCTCAGGCGGTTTAGACGGGGCTTCCTCCCTCCTCCTTCCGTCTCATCTCCCCTTCTCTTCCGGGAAGGCAGAGCTGGAAGGGGTTAGGGATTGACTGGTACGAGACTGTGGAGGGCTGAACTTGACCCCTGGGAGAAAGGTCGAGGGAGGCAGATTGTAGCTCAACATAAGACTCTTCCTAGCCATGCCGTCATGCTGAAATGAGACAACCATCTGGTGATGCAGGGACTTGTTTGTCCTGGGGAATTAGTGGAGAGCCCAGCGGTCAGGGATGGTGGGCTGGGACACTAGTGTTTGGGTGGGAGGGGGTCCTCGGGAAGGTGAGTGCCCAGGTCCTTCTTTGCCCCAGATCCAGTGACTCTACCTCCTCCCCGACTCCACTGTGGATCTCCTGAGGTCTGGAGAAGAGCAGACCTTGGCCCTGGCTCATGGCTTGTAGGGGCAGAGAGGAAGGGCTACCAGTAACCAGGGTTCTTGGGCCTGCGGTTGCAGCTCCAAGCTTCTCAGTGACACCCCACAGCACCCCCTCGAGGAAGGTGGAAATTTCTCTCCATGCCCTTCTTTTTTTTTTTTTTTTTTGGTCTTTTTAGAGCTGCACCACGTCATGTGGAGGTTCCCAAGCTAGAGGTCAAATGGGAGCTGTAACTGCCAGCCTATCCTACAGCCACCACAACGAGGGATCCAAGCTGCGTCTGCAACCTGCACCACACCTCATGGCAATGCTGGATCCTTAACCCACTGAGTAAGGCCAGGGATTGAACCTGTGTCCTCACGGATACTAGTCAGGCTCACTAACCACTGAGCCATGACGGGAACTTCACCGTGCCCTTCTCACTCCAGGGCTTTCTGGAGTGTCTCTATGTGTCTGTCGTGAAGGCTTATGGCCTTCTCCAAATTCAAGGGAGGCCATTTGCTGGGGCTGGTGATGGGGGGACAAGGGAGGAGGCGTGTTCCCACCTTCAGCTGGGCCCACACGTTCTGCTTAGGCCTGGACTTCCTCAAACAACGTGTTTACCACGGTCCTGTTCAAACAGAACATTCACAGGAGTGAGCTCAGGGGACACCAGATTGGGGGTGGTGGTGGTGGAGAGAGTGAGTGAGTCGCCAGGGGCCGGGCCCAGAGGTGAGTGCAGTCTTCTGACTCCAGGGCAGCCTTCTCCACGCCTCCTCAAAGTGCCGCCCCCTCGGCAGATGGTGTGTTACCACAGCACCGCACGAGACCCGCCATCCGGCTGAAGAAAGGCAGATTCAGAGAAGCTGACAAGCTGCCTCAAGGTCTCGTGGTGGAAGGGACAGCGTGCGGGCATAAACCCACATCCGCCTCTTCCAGAACCCATGTTCTTTTCCATGACTAAGCCACTCCTAAATCCAGAGAAGCCCCCAGAAAATGGTATCTTGGGAGAAGGGGCTCTGATCAAGCCAGAAAGCTTGGCCTGGAAGCTGGCAGGACTGGTCTGATCCATTACTTAGGCTGACGAGGGCTTTCCCGGCCCGAACCCCAGCTGCACGATAGTCTCAGAGGCTCCTTCTGAGGCCCACGCCGTGAACTGCATCCCCTCAGCTGACCTTCACTATGTGAGACCAGGGAGAGGCCACCTCCCGGGCTGCACTTGAGAGAAGCCCCGTCCGAGGAGACCCAGGGCACTCGGCCTTCGTGGGGTCTCAAGCTCTGACATTTACTAGCCTTGGGGAGGTCACGTTAGTCCTGTGTGCCCCTAGATCTTTCACTTTTTTTATTTTGGTCCAGCCTGCAGCATGCAGAAGTTCCCGGGCCAGGGATGGAACCCATGCCACAGTAGTGACAACAGAGGACCCTTTACCACTAGGCCACCAGGGAACTCTGGCCCTGGACCTTTTCCTGTAAAATGGAGTTAATACTCCATGGACTTTCTGTAAAGACTAAGTGAGACTGTGTATCTGTGAGGCTATTTTGTACGTGATACATACAGCTTTACTGCATTTATTACTGTATTTATAGAAGCTTCATTAAAATAAAGCCGATTTTATTGGACATGTGCTCTGTGTCAGACATGGTTCCGAGTGCTTTGATGCTCTGCCACATTTAAGCACATGTACAAGTAAAGGTCACGGCTGACCACTCCCCAAGCATTCCCTCTGCATCAGATATCCTGGTAGGTGGTGCAGAGGACAAGGAGAGGGGCTTAGGATAGGAGACCTGGGTTTGAGTCCTGGTTCTGCCATCGCTGGCTGTGTGACATCAGGAAAGCTACTCACCCTCTCTGAGAATCATGTGCCACATCTGAAAAATGAATGTGTCTTGCTTACCCACTCGCTGAGAATCAAATCAAATGGATACGTGTGACTGCAGATTTCATGTGCTGTTTACTTATCCTTACAACAGCCTTACAACCCGTGATGGGGATTCGGTTATTATCCCCATTTTACATTTAAGGAAATCCAGGCCCAGAGAGTGAAATGCAAATGCTGCCCATCGCTGTCGTTACATAACAATAAGGCGAACACCCGGGAACACAGATCCAAAAGGTCACAGGAGAGGCCGTGTTTGCTCTACTTCCCTGCAGGCAGATAGCCTGGTTTATTTCCAGTCTTGGCCACAGAACACATATGAAGCACGTGGAAGCCCAAGTTCTGATGTGCAGGGAGCCCAGAGGCAGCGAGTTCGACAAAATGATCCTGAACACTCTCTGATTCATCCACAGAATCTTCTGGGACCAGACACCGCCACCGTGTCTCCCGCAGCCCCACCTGCCCATCTGGTGAACTGTCCAATCCGAGGCACGTGTGAAATGCCTGGGTGTGGGGGGCTGAAGTGAGAGAATCCCCCCACTTCCCTGCTGCCCTGCTGTGTGATACGGTCTATGGGCAGAGGTGGCCTCACCTTCTGTTCTCATCAGGTAGTTGAGGGAGAAGAAAGGCACGAGTTCGTACCTTGGACCAGAGGACCTGAGTCCCTTGCTGTTCCCGCTGCCGGTCACTGGGTGTCCACGCCCTCAGCCGTACCTCTTCTGGTCTCATCAAGTTACCTGGAATTATAACCAACATGTACGTCATGGCTAAGAGGCGAGTCCTAAAATCCCACCTCCTTCAGGAAGTCTTCCTGAACTGATTGCAATGTCAACATTTTATTGTTGATTATGCACACATACAGAAAAGTACATACACACACACGCCACACATACACAATTTTTATTTTAATGATTTTTATTTTTTTCCACTACATCTGGTTTAGCGTGTTCTGTCAATTTTTTGCTGCACAGCAAGGTGACCCAGTCACACATACATGTATACATTCTTTTTGCTCACATTATCATGCTCCATTGCAAGTGACCAGACATAGTTCCCAGGGCTATACAGCAGGATCCCACTGCTTATCCACTCCAAAGGCAATAGTTTGCATCTATTAACCCCAGATTCCCAGTCCCTCCCACTCCGTCCCCCTCCTCCTTGGCAACCACAAGTCTGTTCTCCAAGCCCATGATTTTCTTTTCTGCACACACACAATTTAACCAAGTCTTACCATGTCATTTTTAAAGAGAGATCTCTGAGGCTCAAGGAGGTAAAGCGTCATCTTCTGTGGCTGAAATTGTCCCTACAATTAAGTATATCTGCTCACTGTCCTCTCTCTGGCCCGGCCTCTACCTTATTTTTTCATGGAGCACATACTGTCGGAACATTTACTGGCCCAAGGCCCTGTGATTAGGGCAGAGTGGCTGTGCGGTGTGTGCCCAGATTTATAAGGCACTAATTCTTGCCCTCAAAGAGTTTGCCTTCTAGAGAAGAGAGCTACGCAGAGAACAGAGAGGGTGGCGCATGTCAGAGAGACAGCGCAGTACTATGAGAATCCACAGAGGCGAGGACAGAAGATACTCCCCGTGTAAGTGGTGCTGATGGGCTGGGACTAGGATGTGCAAGGATCCCGGGTGAGGAAGGGCACTTCCGACAGAGTAGAAACTAGTAGGAAGACAGAAAAGCGGGTGGATCTGGGGAGGAGGAAGCAGCCTAATCTGGCTGGAATCTAAGGTTCACCAGGAGGAGGGAAGAGACACAGCACTGGGAGGGAGGCTGCAGCTGAGCCTTGGGCAGCAAATGCAGCTCAGGGAAAGGTAACCCCGAGCTGCCTCACCTCTCATGGAGCGTGGGACACAAGGGTCCAGCCACCCCATCATCTATCAAACCCATCTATCAATCATCCTGATTCAAGGAAGTCACCATGTCCTTGGGCCTCAAAATGTGTGCCATGATGGAGTTCCCGTCCTGGCTCAGTGGTTAGCAAACCTGACTAGCATCCACGAGGACACGGATTCGATCTCTGGCCTCACTCAGTGGGTTGAGGATCTGGCGTTGCCATGAGTTGTGGTGTAGGTCGCATACCTGGCTCAGATGGCACATTGCTGTGGCTGTGGCTGTGGCTGGCAGCTAAAGCTCCGATTGGACCCCTAGCCTGGGAACCTCCATATGCTGCAGGAGCGGCCCTAGAAAAGGCAAAAAGACCAAAAAAAAAAAAAAATGTGTGAGTGTCACGAAAGGGGAATAGTAATCCCTTCCCGGCCTTCCTCAGAGACTGGATATAAGGATGAAATACTACCAAACATGAAGGCATCCTGTAAACTGGCAAGGCATTCCTTCTGGCCTCTGACCCAGGAGAGCTCCACCTTAAGATGCATCAGAGTCACCTGGGCTACTTTTAAACATGCCATTTTTGGCTTCTGGCCATAAAAAAAAATTGGCTGGAAGCCAAGAATTGGGACTGCCTTTGCCCTCCTTCTATCAACGACTAGAAAATTGTTACATTCCTGTACACACATATATTTCAAAACCAATTTTCAGACACTGAAAAACTAGCAGCAGAGGGCTGATTCCTGAGAAAAAGAATGCAAATTAGGTGAGCCCTGATCGCCCTGGTTTGCCGACCCAGCCCTGGAGGGAGGAACGCTCAGGACTGCAGTGCAGGGAGAGGGGACCAAAGCCGAGTGTGACAGTCCTCTGAGTTGAGGACACAGACAAAAGGGTCTGGGGAAGCTGAGGTGGCTGGAATGTGCAGGGCAGAGTACCAGAGAAGAGGGAGTTCAACAAAGAAAGAGCCCCAGGAATCTGGAGAGTCCTTCTTGAGTCCGTTGCTAAACCGTACACATACAGGGTAAAACCCTACGATACTGAGCAAGTAATGACTTGGAGTGGGGGCAGGGTGGGTTAAGCTGAACAGTTCTCAGGGCTCACACAAGGCTGGAAGAGATCAGAGTTCTGACCAGTCCTACTGAAGACAGCTTGATTGGCATTCAATCTGATGAGAAAATGATCATATCATAGCAGTGGGGATCAAGTCATCCAAGAGTAATGATTCCTCTGACTTGCCCTGAAAAAAAGTTTAGAAACTAGTCTTGAAAGGATCAAGCGGATCCATAAGCAACTTAACTACTTGTGAAAACAAAATCCAATACAATTTTTTTGTTTGTTTGTTTTTGTCTTTTTGCCTTTTCTAGGGCTGCTCCCGCGGGATATGGAGGTTCCCAGGCTAGGGGTCTAAGCAGATCTGTAGCTGCCGGCGTAAGCCAGAGCCACAGCATCACAGGATCTGAGCTGCGTCTGCGACCTACACCACAGCTCACAGCCACGCTGGATCCTTAACCCACTGAGGGAGGCCAGGGATTGATACTGCAACCTCATGGTTCCTAGTTGGATTCATTAACCACTGAGCCACCATGGGAACTCCTAAAATCCAATACTCTTTAAAGGAAAACAGCACAATTCAGCACTCAACAAAGTCACGTTCCAAATGCCCAGCACAGAATAAAACGATTATTGGATATGCGAAGAAGCAGGAATGTACGACCCAAACTAAGAGGAAAAACAAACATAATGAAGTGAGAAGTGTAAGATAAAAAAAAGAACTAAATGGAACTTCCAAAGGTAAAACTATCATCACACAGCTCAGAGAGAAAAGAGACTGGGAGAAAAAAAAAAGATTAGAGACTCAGTGACCTATGGATTAATATCAATCAGTTTGGATAGTTTCTGTTGCTGTATCTCCTTTTTACGGCTGCACCTGTGGCATGTGGAACTTCCAGGGCCAGGGAATGAACCCACCCCACAGCAGCAACCAGAGCCACAAGGCAACTCCTGCTGGTGTATCTTTAAGTTTGCTGATTTTTAAAATTCTGCAATATATATCTGCTTTAATCCCACCCAATAAAGCTTTCATTTTAGATACTGTATTATCACCACTCAATGTTCTCTAAAAGGAAAAACACTTCTAAATTTAAAGACAGAGAGGACTTCCTGCATGGCTCACAACATAAACACAGATAAATTTTAAAATTAGGAAAAAAACATAACATGCTGTATTAGGTTTTTGTGACTGATCATAACCAATGACCACAAATGAAGTGGCTTAAGCTATTCAAATTTATGATCTTCCAGTTCTGCAAGCTAGAAATCCAACATGGGTCTCATGGAGTTAAAAATCAAAGCGGGGCAGCACTGCTTTCCAAATGCTCTAGGGGAGAATCTGTTACCTTGACTTTTCTGGAGGCCATCTACATTCCTTGGCTCATGGCCTCTTCTTCCACCTGCAAAGCGAACCACACAGGTCAGTCCTCATATGACACTACTCTGACCCTTCTTTTGTTGTCATGTTTCCATGCAACCACAGCAAGGAAAAGTCTCTGCCTTTAGTCTGGCACACCTGGATAATCCATGACAATTTTCCCAGCTCAAGGTCTTAATTTTAAAGGCATCTGCAAAGTCCTCTTTGCCATGTAAGGTAACATAGTCGAAGGTTCCCAGGATAGGATGTGGACATTGTGGGGAGCCATCCTTCTGCCTACCACACATGCAAAACATCAACAAGGAGAAAGCTGGAGTGGCTATCAGACCCTAGTACATGCAACATTCATCAAAACGGACTGTAAACTGGACCATATAAAAGTCCCCAAAGTTTCAAAGGGGACCTAATTAAACTTAAAAGCTTTTGCACAGCAAGGAAAACCATAAATAAATTAAAAAAAGACAACCTATGGACTGGGAGAAAATATTTGCAAATGACGCCTCTGATTAGGGATTAATTTCCAAAATATACAAACAGCTCATATAGCTTAACATCAAAAAAACCCAATCAAAAAATGGGCAAAAGACCAAAATAGACATTTCTCCAAAGAAGACATACAGATGGCCAACAGGCACATGAAAAGATGCTCAAAGTTATTAGAGAAATGCAAATGAAAACTATAATGAGGTCTCACTTTACACTGGCCAGAATGGCCATTATCGAAAAGTCTATAAATAATAAATGCTGGAGAAGGTGTGGAGAAAAAAACCCCTCCTATACTGCTGGTGGGAATGTAAATTGGTACAGCCGCTATCGAGAACAGTAGGGGGGCCCTAAAACAATGATTGAGTTATTATACGATCCTGCAATCCCACTCCTGGCATATATCCAGAGAAAACCGCAATTCAAAAAGATACATGCTCCCCGATGTTCACAGCAGCACTTTTTACAACAGCCTAGACAAAAAAGCAACCAAATGTCCATCAAGAGATGAATGGATAAAGAACACACACACACACACACACACACACACACAACAGAGGAATATTACTCAGACATTAAAAAAGAATGAAATGCTATTTGCAGCAACATGGATGGACCGAAATTTCATCTTATTAAGTGAAGTAAATCAGGCAGAGAAAGACAAATACCATATGATATCAATTTGTATAATTTTAAAAAATGATACAGGAGTTCCTGCTGTGGCACAGCGAAAACAAATACAACTAGGAACCATGGTGTTGAGGGTTCAATCCCTGGCCTCACTCAGTGGGTTAAGCATCCAGTGTTCTACGTCTAGATACTTACATCGCAACACGACAATGGGAGGAAAAATTACGTATATATGTATGTGTAACTTGGTTCCCATGCTGCACAGTGGAAAAAAAAATTGCTACACACACACACAAAAAAGGATCTGATGTTGCTGTGAGCTGTGGTGTAGGTTGCAGGCGTGGCTTGGATTCTGTGTTGCTGTGGCTGTGGTGTAGGCTGCAGCAACAGCTCCAATTGGACCCCTAGCCTGGGAACTTCCATAGGCCGCAGGTGCAGTCTTAAAAAGCAAAAAAAAAAAAAAAAAAAAAAAAGAATAGAGTAAAGGAAGAGCAAATGGGAACACAAGTTAAGTAGAAAAGGGAAAAATAAAGGTAAGGGAGGAAATCAGTGAAATAAAAAGTGGACAAACAATAGAGAAAAACCAGTGACTCAAAAAACTGGCTATTTGAAAATATGATAAATATGGATAAATATCTAGACAAACTGATTTAGAAGAAGGAGAGGGAGGGGGAGGAGAGGGAGGGGAAGAGGGAAGAGGAAGAGGAGAGGGAGGAGGGGGAGGAAGAGAAGAAATACCCAAATTACCAACATCAAGAATGAAAGAGGACATGCTGCATGTCAACACGTTTGACTCTTCGATGAAATGGACACATTCTTAAAGACACTTGTGGAGTTAGATTACCACACGTATAGTGACTTAAAACAACATATATTTATCATCCATCTCAGAGTTCTGGAAGCCAAAAGTCTAAGATGCATTTCTCCTGGCTAAAACCAAGGTCTTGGCAGGAGTGCCTTCCTCTGGAGAGCTCTGGAGGAGAAGTTGTTTCCTTCCCTTTTCTAGTCCATCTGCATTCCTTGGTTTCTGGCTTCCAGAGAGCAGTGGCCTCACTTTGACCCTCTGCCTCTGTTCTCACATCTGACACTCCTGCCTCCTTCTTATGAAGACTTGTGATTACATTAGACCCATCAGATAATCCAGGATAATATTCCCAGTTCAAGATCCTTAACTTTATCACATATTTAAAGTTGCTTGGGTCACCATGCTGTAAAGTAGAAAGTTGACAGAACACTGTAAACCAGCTATAATGAAAAAATAAAAAATAAAAAAAGAAGAAAAAAAAAAGTTGCTTTTGTCACATAAATTAACACAGTCACAGGTTGTGGGGATTAAGACAAAGACATCTTTGGGAGGTCATGTTGCCTTCTAGAGACACAAATTCCCAAAATGGATACACAAAGAAACAGAATGTTTTTAAGTAGAATGTTTGAATTCAAGAACTTGATTAGAATGTTTGAAGAGCCCCATATCTACTAAAGAACTTGAATTTCTTGTTTAAAATCTTCCCACGAGGAAACCTCCAGGCTGGGATGGCTTCAGCGGTGAATTTTGTCAAACCCCTAAAAGAGAAATGAAATTTGACTCATCACACCAAACACAAAAAAATCAACCCGAAATGGATCACAGACCTAAACATAAAAGGATAAACAATGAAACTTCTAGAAGAAAACATGGGAGAATATGTTTTTGGCCTTAGGACAGGCCAAGAATTTTTAGACAGGACACAAAAAGAAAAAAATGGATAATTTTTTTTTTTGTCTTTTTTTTGCTATTTCTTGGGCCGCTCCCTCGGCATATGGAGGTTCCCAAGCTAGGGGTTGAATCGGAGCTGTAGCCACTGGCCTACGCCAGAGCCACAGCAACGCAGGATCCGAGCCGCGTCTGCAACCCACACCACATCTCACGGCAACGCTGGATCGTTAACCCACTGAGCAAGTGCAGGGACCGAACCCGCAACCTCATGGTTCCTAGTCGGATTCGTTAACCACTGCGCCATGACGGGAACTCCTGGATAAATTTTTCATCATCAAAATAAAAACCTCATCAAAAGACAATACTAAGAGAATGAAAAGGTAAGCCACAGACATTTGCAATACATGCATCTGACCAGGAGTACTTTCCAGAATAGAGAACACTTACAACTCAATAATAAGCCAATTCATTAGAAACAGTGGAGATACACAAATGGCCAAAGGCACATGAAAATATGCTCAACAGCATTAGTCAACAAGGAAATACTTATTAAAGCCATATTAATACACTCCTACTCACTCAAATTGATAAAATCAAAAAGGCTAAAAATACCAAGTGTTATCAAGGATGTGAAACATCTGAACCTTTCACACATCGCTGGTGAAAATAAAAAACTGTACAACCACTTTGGAAAACAATTTCACAGTTTCTTTCTAAGTTAAATGAATATATATTTATATACACATACATATTTAGTATATGACTCAGCAATTCCAATTTTATATTTTTCCTTCTGATAAAACACATTAACATAAAACATGAAACATGAAAACATATGTGTCAGAGTTCCCCGGTGGCCTAATGCTAAGGATCTGGTGTAGTCACTGCTGTGGCTCGAGTCACTGATGTGGCATGGGTACAATCCCTGGCCTGGGAACTTCTGCATGCCATGGGCATGGCCAAAAGAAAGAAAACATATATCCACACAAAACATGTGAAAACATGTCTACACAAAGACTTGTTCATTACTGATCATAGCAGTTTTATTCAAAATAACCAAACCGGAAGTTCCCATCATGGCTCAGCAGTAACGAAACTGACTAGTGTCCCTGAGGACGTGGGTTTGATCCCTGGACTTGCTCAGTGGGTTAAGGATCCAGTGTTGCCGTGAACTGTGGTGTAGGTGGCAGACGCGGCTCAGATCCCGAGTTGCTGTGGCTGTGGTGTAGGCCGGCAGCTACAACTCCGATTCGACCCCTGGCCTTGGAACTTCCATATGCCACAGGTGTGGCCCTGAAAAGATAAACAATAATAATAACAATAACAACAACAACCGGAACCTGGAAACAACTAAAATGTCCATTAACAGGTGGGTAGAAAAATTACGGTATAGCCATACCATAGAAGATTACTCAGAAATAAAGAACAAACTATCAATATCTGTTAAGAGAATAGATGACCTCAAAAATATTATGCTGTGGGGAAAAAAAAGACACGAGAGTATATACTCTATGATTGCCATTTATATGAAATTCTAGAACAAGCAAAACTAATCTGTCTTGACAGAAAGCAGATCAGTGGTTGACTGGAGATGAAGATGACAGCAGTTGACTGCAAAGGGGCATGAGGTAGTGACCTCAGTTTTTTGAAGTGATGGAAATTTTGGTTACGTGGGTGTATATATTTGTCAAAACTCATTGAACTGTGACCTCAAAGTGGGTGCATATTATTACATGTGAATTGTAACTCCATAAAGTGGTTCTTTTCAATAAAAGGAAAGTTTAAAAATGAAAACACTTCGGCCCTATTCCTAGTGATTCCAACACAGCAGGACTAATATGGGGCGCAGAAATCTGCATTTTAAACAAGCTCCAGAGATAATCATGCTACAGGCTGTTTCACTTAATAGAAATAGTATTGGTCTCTATGAATGCCCAACTCTTAGATAACAAATCAATTAAGCAAGCAAAGGACATTCAGAAGAAGAGTGTTTGAGTTTTTGCATGCCCCCATTCCACACCCCAACCTCCATTCTTTAGCTGGAATTCTGGTCACTTCCCAAGTATCCTCCTGGGTGCTCTGCTCTCCCAACTGTTGGCTCAGCTGTGGATATGCTTCCTTCACTCATTCTTCACAAAAGGAACTCTGCTAGGAAAATAAATGGGAAGAAAGCAAAATAAAAACCCATGTGCAGAAAAACCAATATATTTTCAGAGCACAGATTCCTTCCCATAATGTCACTCAAGTTGGGCACCAGATGGGCTTGGCTAACCCAGCTCACTGGTCGGCATATCTGTGGTTTCAACAGATATGCCGACCCTGGGGGAACAGCAGGTAGACAGGGAGGCAGGTGGACCACCTGTGTGGAAATGGAACAGTACAACAGATACGCTAAAGGCACGCATAGCCCAGAGGAAAGGGTTGGTTTCTGCTAAACTAGATTGAACAGCAAAGCTCTATTTCCATTCCTTGGACTTTCCCTGCTGCCTGTTCCCCATCTTCCTCTCTTGTGTCTACTTGTTGAAACACTTCCCATCCTTCAAGGCCCAGCGTGAATAACACCTCCTCCTAATCAGATCGCCATCGTCAAACACTTTTCAGTCCCCTGAACTCCTATGGCACTTGGCTTGAAGAGCTCTTACAGAAATTTTGATTTGCATTTTAGTTATTTGTGTGCATGCCATATCTATTCTACTAGGTTATAATCTCCTTGATTATAGAAACTATAACTTGTGATCTATGCTGCATAGCCTGCAGAGTTCCTAGTACCTTACTTAGCACTTAGTGTGTGTTTTATGTACATTTACTGCAGAACTTAACGAATGATTCAGTCCATGCTGACTCATATCTCTGAGCTTTTGGTTGTGCTGTTCCCCCCTTTCTGGAAAATCCTTCTCCCTTCAAGTATTATTTCTTCCAATGAGCCTTCCCCAATTCCCTAACTACTTGCCTAGCAAGCACTCTAGGCAAATTCCATCTTATCACTTACAACCACTGCTGTGTATATATTTAAATTAAATATTTATTACCTGTTTCATCTACTTAATCAAATGCTTCAAGAAGCTAGAGAGTCCCTCCTAGTCATCCTACCTTACTACCCCAGCCCACTTTGGTGTAGTACGCATTTCATACATGTTTTTGAAACAGAATGATCTCTTCAGAAGTTTCTGGAAGCATTAGTCCATGACACAGAGGGCCTGGCTCATTTAGTCTGTTCCCATTAGAGAGGCCAAAACTGTCCTGAGGTCTCATTCCCAGAGAAAACCCAGCATAAACAGCCTTTCCACCTTAAGTTTCCTCTGAGGGAGTAGGCCCAGATGTGCTCTGGGGTCCCTTGCTGCCCTATGAACTTTGTGCTCCAGGGAATCTTCCAGCAGAATAGACTGCTGAGAACACAAGAGGCAAGTGGGCCTCTTCTCAGCAGGTCTTTAGGATGGACCCCCCCAGGCCTCTGGGATGACTGGATATAGGAAAAAGAATCCGTGACCTTTCAGACTGTCTCTTTTAAATACGTTTCTCTCTCCTTTCGCCACCTTCCCTTTCTCCGCGTCCTCCTTTCCCCAGCCGCTCTCTTCTCTTCCTCTTTCCTTATCTGATTCTGTTCTCCTGCGGGCTCCCATCGCACTTTCTCTGTGCGGCTGGTTCTGCTCGCCCGGCTTTCCCTTTCTCGCCAGATTTATCTCATCCATCCCGGGTCCCCATCGTTTTTCCTGCCCCTCTGCCCACTCTCACTCTCCTCCCTCTCCCCTGCCAGCCCTGCAGGAAGCCTAGACTCCTCACGAAGCCTAGAGGTGGGAGGTGGGGCGGGGAGGGGGGTGCTGGCGTCGCGGTCCCGCCCCTCGTGCGTGTGTGAATGTCTGTGTGGCAGTGACGCGGCGCCGGCGGCAGGGAGGGAGGCTGGGCGGGCTGAAAGGGAGGCGAGAGGATCGCCGGGGCTGCTGGGCTCCTGGGCGCCCTCGCGCTCCCCGCCGCCTGCCGAGGCGCTTGCAGGGCGCAGGCGGCGGCGGGCGGCATGGAGAGCCTGCTGGAAAACCCGGTGCGTGCCGTGCTCTACCTCAAGGAGCTCACGGCCATCGTGCAAAACCAGCAGAGCCTCATCCACACCCAGCGCCAGCGCATCGACGAGCTGGAGCGGCGGCTGGACGAGCTAAGCGCCGAGAACCGCAGCCTGTGGGAGCACCAGCAGCTGCTGCAAGCCCAGCCTCCGCCTGGGCTCGTCCCCCCGTCCCCGGCCCCTCGGTCGGCCACCCCGGTCACTGCCGCCGCCGGGGCCCAGGAACTGCTCCAGAACCACGGACAGCTCCCGCCCGCCGGGCCACAGACCGCGCTCGAGCAGCCCCCGCTTCAGCACCACGGACAGCTCCTGGCACAGCCCCAGCCGGGCCCCAGCAGCCGGGCTCACGCACCCCAGTCGCCCCACCAGCACCCAGTGGCGCCAGGGGCCGTCGCTGACAAGGAGAAGGAGCGTCCCCCGAGTTGCTGTGCTGCTACTGGAGCCCTCCTTCAGCACAAATCCCCCGCCGCCCTCGGCAAGGGCGTCCTGAGCAGGAGACCCGAGTGAGTGGGGAAGAAGGGATGAGGACCGCTGTGGTGGGAGGAACGGAAGTAAATAGGCGTGAGGAGGGAACGGGGTAAAGCCGGGTGCACCTGAGTCAGAAGGACTAGGGCAGTGAGAAGTGGAGGGGTGAGAAGATGCTTGGGGGTAGAAGTGTGTCAAGGAGATTTGGGGGAAAGGAGGAAGGCTATCAGGGTTTGAGAGGGTTTGGAAGATTTTGAAGCAAAGGGAGTATCCAGACCATCATTGGGGGTAAAGGAGGAAAGAAATGGGGCTTAAGTGCTTGGAGTTATTGGAAACTAAGGTTTTAAAGGGTTCAAGACTGAGGGCGAACTGGGGGTGAAGATTTAACTAAAGAAGAGAACAGTTGAATCTTTTTAAGTTAGAAAAAATTTGGATAGGAGTTTGGGTAGTAAATTATTAGAATGGAGAGTGAGATATGAAAAAGACAGGTTTGCAAAGGGAAACCATAAGAGCTTTAAAAAGGGCAGGGTCCAGGAAGAGTAGAACTGGGGCCTGAGGGGGTTCAAGAAGGCAAAAGACAAGGCCGAGAGGCAGGATGATGTGAGAAGGCAGGGGGCTGGAGACAGAGGAAGAGGAAGAGTGGGAGAAAGCATCTCTCAGAGGAATAAGCTGGCTCTTAAACTGATGCAGTGGGAATCAAAGCTAGGAGTGGTTGATTTGTGGAAGCTTACTCTGCTCTGACCTGAGTGGGTGCCTCTCTTCTGAATCCCAACAGACCCAGAGGGGTGCAAGGTAACAACAAACCAAGCCCATGGAGGATCCCTTTACATCATCAGGACTCGGTCTGGTTAGAGCTTTTTCCTCTGACTCAAGGAGAATTTCTGTGCAGGGTGTTAGCAATTGTGGAAAGCGAATAATGATAGGTGAGACAGTTGGCATACGGAGCTGGTATTTGGATGTAATTCCTGGTTAAATTTCTTTTATGGCTGGTGACCGCAAACCTTGTCCCCCTTTGTGATTTGGTGATAACTGGAATCTCACTTTAGGTCCAGAGAGAAATATTAATGCCTAATGAGAAACTCTGGGACCTCAAGCTCCTTCTTTACACCCAAAGTCCATGAACTAGAGATGTGGAAAGAAGGGATGAAAGAGGACTAGAATGTTCTCTCCTCTGTATTGGGAAGGCTATGACCATGTCAGCTTCCTTCCCCTGATTAGGCAGGTGATGGAAGAACAGCTCACGGAAAATCAGAACCTAGTCAGCGTCTGACCCTGACAATGGGAATGCTAAGGGAGCTGGAGGTTGGGGGGTGAGAAGGGAGGTGAGCCAAAAAATCTCATCTTCAGCAGCCTTGGTGTGCTTTAGGTCTAAGGATATTTGTGAAGATTTGTTTGACGTAGACTCATCTTCCCCTCACATCTACCGCAGTTAGAGAAGTTGGGTCGGGACACGTTACCTTGCAGGGTAGATTTGACCAGATCCTTGGTCTCTTCGGGGGGGGGGGGGGAGAAGAGCCAGATGATCTGCCTTGATGGGCCCAGAGCATCTGACTCAAGCCCCAAGAGGATGCGGCTTTTCCCCTCAGCTTCCTCAATGGTTCACTTGCCCTTCCTTCAGTTTCACAATTTTCTTTCCTTATCTGGCAGAAAAAGCAGAAAGTCAGTTTTCCCTCAGTGCCTATGGCTCAGCAAAAGGCAAAAAAATTTCCAAGATACTATGTGGCTTCTTCCCCAGATGGGGGAAGAGAACTATCCCATTCTAGTTCCCGGGGGGTGGGGGGCACAGCTTCCCGGTAATTGCGGTTTCTTCACTTCATTCCTCTCCTTCTCCTCTTCCACCACCTCCCTCATTTCTTTCCATCCCTTCAGGGGACTGTGTGGGCAAAAAGGGTTGAGGAAAGATCATTATTCTTACGTAGGGACTCTGCCACGGCCCCCAAAGTGGCTTAAAAAGCCCAAACTCTCCCCGCCCAGGTGGTCTTGCTAGGAACCCGGGGATTTCAGGAATCACACAGATTCCTATCCAGCCTCACATGTTAAACCAGAGAGAAACCGTAATGTCTTCATCTTTCCCTCTCCTTTGTCCTGCTTTTGCTTCTCAAGAGGGCAGAACAAAAATAATTAAAATGGTGGAAGAACGTGGAAGTTGTTGGCAATCCTTCACTTAGGAAGTTGTGCCAGGCACCAAGTGGTTAAAACTCCTTCCTTTCTCCAGGTCCTGCAGCTGCCCCCCAGCCCCAGCCTGGGCACCCAGAGACTATGAGAGCTCAGACACGTCTCGCTCTCTCCCCGCAGCTCCCTCTCTCCTTGGGTGGGAAATCATGGACATCTAGGCTGACTGAATGCCTTTGGGATCACCCATTTCTCCGCACTGTTTTGCTTCACTTCAACCCACAGAACATAGGAAGGAACCATCTTTGCCAACTACGTTTGGCCCCACCCTGCTCTCTACTCGTGACCCCCGTTTGGCAGTCTGTCCTCCTTTGCCCAATCTCTCAGCGGTGCAGGGCTAGATGCAGGCAGCAGGCAAGGGGCAATCCCCAAGGATCGGGTGAAGAGAGGAGAGGAAGAGCAGCCAGGAGCCCTCTCCTGGGGATCCCCAGCTCTTACTGAGCATGCCAATGTAGGAGCAAGACGCGGCAGAGGGGAGTCTTTGGGTCACAGTTTTGCTGCAATCTTTTCTCATTTCTTACTTCCCATTCTCCATGTCACTGAAATGAGAACGCAGTGCTGGTGAGGTTGCTGAGGGGTGGGTGAGGGTTACCAGGGGCCACCCAATGTTAGATGCATCATCTCACCACACAGTTTGTCTCTTATCCCCAGAACTCATCTTCCTGCCCAAATCCAGGAGGAGGAGCCCTGAGGACCCTCGGGCTGGGAAATAATAGAATGTTTAATTGTCATCAGATCTGCATTAATAAGCAGCCTGGCCTCGCTCCCTCTTTCAGCTGAGGGAGATGTGAAGGTGGTGGCCTTGGAGGTCAGGCCGAGGAAGCAGCACCGTGGGGGTGGGTGAGTGCAAAGACATCACAGAAGAGCAACACCCGATGGGTTAAAATTCTTTCTCTGCTGCTTCCTGGCTCTTGCTAAGCTCCCGCCCCCACTGCTTTTGCCGCTTAATGAAAGCAGCAATCTAGCTTCCTCCTCTTTATTTTTTCAATCAAGGCTCACAGCATCTACAGAATTGATTATCCCTTTCCTGGCTGGAACCAGAGCCTCAGCCTGACCTGGCCAAGTCCCCTCCCCACCATGGGCGCACATGACCCTACCTGTACCTACTGGCTTCAGTGTGGCCATGGCCTCTCTGTCTGAGCATGTGTTTGCCCACCCACCCAGCAGTTGCATTTAGAGCCAGGGGGTCCCAGGGCTTGCCCAGGTCCCCAAGCCCACAAGCAGAGAATTCCTGGAGGCAGGGTAAGATTCTGGCATTATGATTCGAATTCAGCTCCTACCCTGAACTCTGCACCTCCAAGGGGTGAGGAAGTCTGAATGGCCCCTCAGCTCCTGTCTTCTCCTCTTCCTTGTCTCTCCCTTTCTCTCTCCGCCCCCCGCCCCCCGCCCGCCGCCCAGGAGACTGACGTCCTTATTGCTTTGGGAAAGGGCACGGCTCAGGAGCTCTAGGTGGGTCTGCTTCCTCTTCACCATCACAGGCTTCTGGCTGCGCAGGACGGTGCTGGCTCTGCGGATGGCAGCCATGCGCAAATCTGGGTGGTACTTGTTCTTTTGGATCATGTGCCAGATGCTGCTAAGAGTGGCTCAGGCGTTCTTGTTGATGGTGGTCCGCACGTAGGAAGTGGCCGGCTTTCACTGGCCCGGATCTCTGCTTCGTCACCACCACGACCCCTTTGCCGTCTGCCACCGCTCCACGCCCACAGTCTTGTGGTGAATCAGCCCGTTGTAGTGGAAGGAGTTGCAGGCCTTCAGGTTACTGGGTTCGGTGCTGTACGTCTGCTTGTTCCTCTTGATTAGGAAGCTGGAGCAGTTCCCCACCACCATCCATTGCAGATGCGCAGACATGACAGCAGCTCACCTCCTCTCGTTGCAGCGGCCGGAGATGGAAAGAGTTCCTTGTCTTTTTAATACCCTTTCTCTTCCTCACTACTTTCTCCTTTCTGTCTTTCCTTCCTTCTCTCTTCCCCCTTTCTTTCTTCCCCTCAAACATTTTTTCTCGCCCATATTTTCTTCTTCTGTCCTTTGCTTCCATTTAAGCTGCACAAGAAAGTTTTCTCTTCTCTGCTCCCATCCTTTAAGGGGAAACTAAATCTTGGGTCACTCTTTGAGCTCCATGCTCTCATGCTACCTGAAGGTCAGGGTGGGGCATGGCTGGAAGACCACCGAATGTGCTTTTTAGCCTGTTGTCTGAGATGCCTACTGGAATGGGGGGGGGGTCTCTGCTCCTACTGAGTCAGGGTTGTCTGCTTGGAGGTGGCAGCTCCTGATGGGCCCCTCCTGGGAGCTACAGGGAGGGTGTGAAAGTCTGTCTGTCAGTCAACTCTATCGCCTCAAGTGTCTGGTCCGTTCAAAATCCTGCACTCCATGCTGGGAAAAGACAGGAAAGGCGCAGACTGACCTTGCTGTTCAACATACCCGAGATGGAACTAGAACCATCTAAATAAGCATAAGCAGATTGCAGGTACCCAGAGCCCTCCCTCTGTCAGAACAGAATGGGATAAAGGGTGGGCATACAAACCACAGTCAGAGCCCAGAGCGGTTTCCCTGATTGGCATCAAGGAAGAGTGGAGCCAAGGAGAGCTGGAAGGGGAACAGAGCCGAGAGGAGTCCCTCCACGGAGCTCTCGGTGCTGCTGTGCTTATCCCCCCACCCTCTGACCTACACCCCCACCCTAACCGCCTCCCACCCCAGGGCCAAACCTATCAATGTGGGAAGAGATCTTGGCGCTCGGGTCTCTTCTGCCCTGTGGCCAAGACCTGCTTGCTGAGGAAGCTGCGTTATGGCCTTGCTCACCGGCTGGCCCGTCCTTCCCCTCCCTGTCCCAGCAAGGTGAGGACTTGTGGCTGCTCAGCTGGAAAAGGGGCCTGGATAAAGGCTCGCAGCAAGGAGGGCACGTGTGTCTTCTGTTCACCTAGCAGCTGGCATGCAGTGGGCACTTGAGACGATCTGCTGTTCCCCTGCCTCTTTGAGGGCCCAGACCACTGTCCTTCCCTCCCTCTTAGCCAAAAAGAACACAATTCAAGAGCAGGCAGCTGCCAGCCTCCCTGCTCCTCACCAGCCCCTGTGCTTTGCTCCACGGCCATCCTCTTCCTTACTCCGAGCCCTTCCCAAACCCACACAGTCAACATCACTGGCCTTCACACAGGCATCCTGGCACCTCGTCCTCTTGGCCTGAAACTGAGCTGGAGGAGCAGCAGTTGGTCCTGCTGATTCAGCGAATTTCTGTGCAGGCCTAAGTTTCAGAGATCACTTAAGAGAAAAACAGGGAGTTCCCATTGTGGCTCAGTGGTGAAGAGAAAAACAGGGAGTTCCCACTGTGGCTCTGCGGTAACGAACCCGACTAGTATCCATGAGGATGCAGGTTTGATCCTTGGTCTCGCTCAGTGTTAAGGATCTGCTGTTGTCGTGAGCTGTGGTGTAGGTCACAGACCCAGCTCAGACCTGCGTTGCTGTGGCTGTGGTGTAGGCTGGCAGCTACAGCTCTGATTGGACCCCTAGCCTGGGAACCTCCATCTGCTGCGGCCCTAAGAAGAAAAAAAGAAAAAGAAAAAAGCAGATGGGGTCAGATCTTGGGCAAGAGTGAATGAAAGGGAGGGTGACATGAAAACCCTGGTCTGGAAAGAGACTTGGATCTTGAATTTAAACCCCATGTAAAGATTTTTAGACAGAACGCCCTGGTTGCAGAGCCTAAACATTTTTCACTCAGGGGCCCGAACATACTCAGGGCAGCAGCGGCTCAGCAAGGCGTTTCTCAGTTAGAGGTCCTGGGGATGTTCTCATTGCACTGGCAGATCCCCAAACGCAAGGCCACCTGGCAGGATCTCCAAGGCTTGGGCCACTGCAGCTCCTTCCTCCTCCGCTTCTGGAAACGCACAGAGTGTGAGTTCCCACACAGGCTGCAAAGGGTTTCTGTTTTCCTGCAGGAATGGAGTGGTCCTCTCCATTTCAGGCAATGAGGGCGGTAACAACCAGAAAACATCAAGAGTAGAGCGAGGGAGAAATTAGATTGCTCGGGGTGAAAGGAACTTGAGGAAACCACAGAATCACAAAACTTTCGAGATCCAGGTGGTTCGGAACATGGGCTCTGGAGGCAGGCACACCTGCGTGTGAATCCTGCTCTACCACCTGCCAGCTGGGAAACCTCACATTCACAGGCTGTCTTCTTTGAGCCTTGGTTTTTTCATGTATGAAATGAGGAATAACATCCACTTGAAAGGGTTGTTGTGAAGTTGTTTTTGTTTTTGTTTTGGCTTTTTATCTTTTAGGGCCGTACCCGCGGCATATAGAGGTTCCCAGGCTAGGGGTCCAGTCGGAGCTCTAGCTGCTGGCCTACACCACAGCCACAGCAATGCAGGATCCAAGCCATGTCTGCGACCTACATCACAGCTCACGGCAACGCCGGATCCTCAACCCACTGGGCGAGACCAGGGATGCAACCCACGTCCTCATGGATGCAACCCATGTCCTCATGGATGATAGTCGGGTTTGTTAACCACTGAGCCAAGATGGGAACTCCTGGTTGTTGTAAAGTGTTAAAACTAGATGGGATCATTTGGGGAGAACTGTTCCAGGCACGTAGTACTCAACAGGTTGCAGTATTTCCGCAGGTAAAGAAACCAGGGCCCACCACGCATCCAAAGTCAGACCACAGCTACCGATGAGAATCCAGGTTCAGGATCCCTTCCATTCTTCAAGGCCACATTTCTACACATGACCTTTCCTTATCTGTGCTCTATCCCTGACAGTGTGCGCCCCAGCTACCCCAGATATGTGAGTGGCATGCTGCCTTGAGTGCAGCCAGGCAGGACAAATCCGCCATCCTTAGTGGTCTGGGATGGGGTCTCACGACTTCATAGCTGGGAGATGCTGCCTTAAGTCCAATCTAAATTTCTTCAGTTACATTTAAAGATTGTTGACACTTTTCTTAAAGGCACTGAAGGGATCTGAGTTATCACTCAACACCCCTATGGTGATAAGGAAGACTGTGACTATTTTCCGAATGGGGAAAGCTAGTCTCGATTAGTACGTGGACTTGTCAAGGACAAAAGTGGAGGGCAGGGAATGGAGTCTGAACCAGAGGAAGGTCTCCTATTTGCTGGAATGAAAGCTAAGCCCATTTCTCCAAATTCTTCCATCCTGAGGATGGAAGGTAAGAACGGGGACCCGCTCTTTGCAGGACTCTGAGGTCCAAAGGTGAGAAACAATAGAGGGGAGGGACGGAGAAAAGGGGAAGCCTGATCTACTTTCGGGGTTTTGGTGGAGGGTGGGGATCAGGGGGGCTGGAGGAGGATTCTGCTTATTCTCGTCAAGCCCAGAGGGTGAAGGTGTTTCTTGTCATAAGGACTCTCTTAGACGAAATACCATTTGGGAAAACAAATTTTTAAAAAATGGAAGAGAAAAGATGGCCCACTTTTAAAATTCTCTCCACAGTGATTGTGGCTGTGGGGCCATCGCAGGCAAAGATGTGTGTGTGTGCACACACACGTTGGGACACAGGGTGGGGCCAGGCAAGAGCTGTTGTGCTGTTGTTCTGTTTGGAACCTCCGATCCAGAGGGTTATATAACTCTGCGATGCCGGGCCTGTGCTACCTTTCCTCCTTGGCAGGGAGGTGGGCTGCTGTGGGCCGGAGGCCTGCAGACTGGTCCAGGTCGCTGCCCAGGGAAGCCCCCTGCCCCCTCGATATGGTGTCAGACCATTTCCCCTGGGCAGAAAAGGGCTGGGGGGTGGTTCTTAGGAGCTGGACCAGGGTCCCCCAGCCCCTCTGGGGGGTCAGGTGAATATCAGAGCTAGAAAGGTTCTATCAAGCCCTTTGGATCAAACTACTCATTTGGCAAATGCGAAAATGACGGCCCGGGAGAGAAGTGACAGGTGCCCCCAAACTGGTCAATGGCAGAACTGGGTTTAGAACTCAGATTCTCATGCCGTACTCTTGTCAATCTGCAGTGAGGGACTAAGAGAACCAGCCGGGACCACCCGTGAGTGTGCAGGCCATACTTACTGCTAGTGATGGGGGTCTCGGGCACCGAGGCAGGCTGTCTTCCAGAATATCTCACCTATGCCAGCCATTCACAATCAGAGATCCTTTGGGTATTTCAAGGTTATCTCCCTTGTTAAAATGCAAATTCTCCTAGGACAAGAAAAGAACGACCCATTTGGCTCTGCCAGACTCTGGTACTTGGGCAGCGTCTGAGGGCAGGTTTGACAAGGGAGGAGGATGCCTAGCAGCCAGGGCAGGAGGAGGCTCGTAAGGTGTTGGAAGGCCCATGAAGGAGGCTGCTGAGAGCCTCCACTGTATTTGGCAGGGAAGTAGCACTGCCTTGCCTGGGCCTGGTAAGCAAAGTGGAGGCCAAGGGCTTCCCACATTGGCTTGTCTTGGGAAATTATCTGGGCTGGAGAAGCGATACTTTCCCAATAAGCTTCATGTGTGCAAGTCATAAGGCAGGAACTTAAGGAGCATCCTGGTGCTAGGTAAGCACCTTTGATCCTTCCTGGGATCTTAATCCTTTAGACGGCAAAATTTCACCCAGCTCCACTGGGGTTTGCTGTGGTCGGGGAGATGTGGGCAGGCCGCAGTTGGTGCTGCACAGGCCTGAAGAGGATGGGGGCGGAGGCTAAGTCAAAACCCAGTAGGTGTTTGATGAATGCCGCTGGAAGGAATAAACCCTCAGTGCGTGGGGCCCAGGCAGGCTCAGTCATCCTTGAGTGCAGGCAGGAGGCTGGTGTTGGGGCTGAAGAAGATCTCAGTGGAGGGAGGTCCCCTGGAATAGGCTGTGCCCAGGCCTGGGAGCACATGTGAAACGCAGGATTCGAAGCTCAGTTCTTAAGGCCATTTCAGGAGTGAGGGGGACATGGGTGCTCCTCCCAGATCCCACCCCAACCCTACCCATGGGTGCGGAGAGCCCTCTGCCCCCAGCCTCTGCCTGGGAAGCTGCACTAACAATTAAGTGTGAGAAAGCCCTTGGAGTGAATAGTTCATCACACACATGCTGTCAGCAGATTGAACTAGAAACGGAAAATGGGGCTATGAGGATAGGAGGGAAAGGAAGCCTGAACCATAGCCATGTCTCTGGGTAGGAAGAGACCAGCGTAGGGTGCGGGAGAGAGCTGGATTCTGGGGTCACAGTCTGGCCCCAGGGGAAAGCAACAGGAAGCAGCACCCGGTTCCAGGCCTCACCTGTTTCTCAGCCAGGCAGGGTCAGCTCTGGTCGGGGAAACGTGAGGATGCTGAGAGGAGGGTGAGTGAGTGTGAGTCAGGTGTGAATGCGTCTGTGGGACTGAGTGGGTGCATCTGGGCATGGGTGAGTGTGTTCCTGCCTTGGGCAGGGGGAGAGGAATGACGACCCACATGGCACAGGCCTTCTTCCTGCCTCCCCGCCAGCTAGGATCGCCACCCTCTTAGCACTCTGGGTTCCTTCTTTCTCTGAGTGCTGGTTTCTCACTCTTGGCCAGCTGGCTCCTCCTGGGTCCCCCCCCTAGAAAATGGGGTGAGTCTACACTGCCTCCACTCTCTGCTTTCTGCTCTAGGGAGGTAGGGGCCAAGCTGCAGAGTGGCCTCCCCTGCACCTGACTTGGCCCAGCTGTGGCCAGGGCATGGTGCCCGTGACTGCTCCAGGCTGGATCTGTCTGGTCAAACCAGCTGTCTCCCTGCCCCCAGTCAGGGACACCCCTCCCCATCCCAGCAGAGAGGCAAGGGAACTCCACAATTGCTTCCTTGATAAATGCTTCCAATCTACCACAATTTTCATTCAACACATCAATTCAACACAATGATTATTTAAAACAGCAACAGCAACAAAAACTCTGCAGAGCAGTTGGGAATCTCTTGCTTGTGTGTGTGGAGTTTCAGCGTTTCTGGTGCAAAGCCTGGTCTTTACAAACGGAGATGGCTTGGCACTTCCAAACCAGCTCATTTGGCATTTTGGACATTCTTGGAGCTTCTCAAATCATAAGAGCCCACTGAGGAGGGCCAAAGGGGATTCCAGAGGCAGGTGAAGACACGGTGCTGGGCAGCAATGGAAGAGATACTCTCTCCCAGCAGCTGGACTCCTGAGCCTGGACCCCTGCGTCCATCCTTACAGCCCCCAAGTGTGAGCCTGCAGCAAACCCCATCTCCTTCTCCTGACCTTGACGTTCCCTCTGCCCAATGGGGACAATCAGTCTTTGCCCACCTTTGGGCCCCTCTCTGCCCTCAGTCCACCAAGTCTGTGGCAAAGCAGAGCTGTTCAGAGGTTGCTGCTGCAGGCAGCAAGGACTTACCTTAGATGAGAAAGTGACTGCCAAATGATAAGAGCCTTAGGAAGGGACCTCAGAATCCACTCCTCTTTTAGAGGAGAAAAAAAAAAGGAGACTGATCCTGCGGGCCCGGTGTCTCGGGGAGGGCAGCCAGGCCCTGCAGGTGGGGGAGGGCCGAGATGGATCCTGCAGAGGCGACCAGCTCCAGATTCCCAGGAATTTCCCCTGGGCTCCCTCTGGACAGGCCTGCGTAAACCCGGGAGCAGCAGGACGGACGAGCTCAGGACGCAGCCCCCTCCTGCCCCCCGCCCCCAACTGGCTCGGGAGCCCGGGGAAAACCCTTCCTTCCTGGAGCTGCTGCGTCCCGGGGGCTCCTGCGGGGGCGGGAGCGCGGAGCCGGGCTCACGGCTGCGTGGGCGGCCTGGCGAGCGGCCGGCGGGCGGCGCGGGATCTCCCGGCCCACGCGCCCCTCGCCTCGGGCCGGCGCTTCCCCGCGGGGGCGGCCGGGGCGGGGCCCCCGGCGAGGCAGCTGCTGAGTCACGAGCCCAGGAGTCGCAGCCGCACCCGCCGCACCTGAGCCCGGGCCCCGCGGTGGGTGAGAAAGGACGCGTCCCCGGGGTCTGCTGCGCCCCCAACGCCCCCGCGGCCCCGCCCCCAGCCTGGCGCGCCGCCCGCCCACCGCGTCCGCCTCCCGGGAACCAGGGCCGAGGGAGGGGCTTCCGGACTGCGGCCCCGCCCCCAGACCCGACTCACCGCCCACCGCCCGGCAGCTCCCCAAGGGTGCTGACGCTCAGGCTTCGACGTGCGCCCCCCCACCGGGACTCCGCGGCCCCCCTCCCGGGCTTCGGCGAGTGCCTTCGCCTTTCTGGGAGAAGCCGCGGGGGCGGGCCAAGAGGGTCGAGGAACAGGATAGTGTGACAGAGGTCCAGCTCTACTCAGCACCCCCTCCCTGGCCTTCCTTGCACCTCGCCACCTCAGCCAGAAATCCCAGCTCTGTCTTAGCCTTCCATGTTTATGTTTGCATTTTGTAGAAACACGTAATCTTCGAATTCTGGCCCCACCTGCGATGACTGCAGTAGTTCAGAACGTGGCCTCGGGTTTGAGCCCTGACTCATGTGCTAACTGTGATCCTCAGCAGTGACAGCTTTGGTTTTCTTATCTGTAAAATGGGGGTAGGGAGAGTGCTAACCTCATAGGACTGCTATGAAAATTGAGTTGATGCCAACACAGTGCCGAGCAAGCCAAGCGTCCAGGTGGGCACTGCAGTTATGTGGGGACCCCTCTGGCAAAAACTGGGTCACAAAGCGCTTTTTGTCTTTTCTAGGGCCGCTTTCCGGGGCATATGGAGGTTCCCAGGCTAGGGGTCCAATCAGAGCTGTAGCAGCCGGCCTATGCCAGAGCTACAGCAACGCCAGATTGGAGCCATGTCTGCAACCTACACCACAGCTCACAGCAATGCGGGATCCTTAACCCACTGAGCAAGGCCAGGGATTGAACCCGCAACCTCATGGTTCCTAGTCGGATTCGTTAACCACTGCACCACCACAGGAACTCCGACAAAGCGCTTTTTGAATGTAGAATCTTCCAGAGGGCTCAGAACAGAGCTTCTCCTTCCCTCTCTGACAGCTTCGCAAATATCTGAAGGCAGTCAGTCCCCCTCCCTGGCCTCCCCACCACTGTCTCTTGCCAGCTGGCTCCTTTTCCTTCCCATGAACACTCTGAAGCCTACACTTGCTCTCCATGTGGGGCTAGGGGTGACTCTGCCCACTTCATCCCGGGCTTTGAGCTCCTAGAACACAGGAGCTGGAGAGAGTCCTTTAGCCAAGGGGATGTGGCCCAGCCAATTGGGACAAAGGAAGTCCCTCCCTCACCTTTGCCCGAGCCACCCGGGGTTCTGGACCCTGCCTGGCTCTAGATGGCACAGAGGAACACGCTCGCTTTTTCAGCCCTGGGGCCACAGATGGGACCTGGCAAACGAGGTCAGTGAAAGCCCCTGGGCCCTTTCCACTTCTGACCACTGGTACTTGTGCAGGTGACTTCGTTTTAACACCCAGAGTGCTGAACTTTTCACACGCCGTGTTTGCATTGTGAAAGCTGATTGTGTTCCTTTTAAAATTTAATTGACTCTTTTCAAATACGTAATACGTTGAGGTTGTATAAAAGTGGAAAGATGCAGGTGTTTACAGTGAAAAATGTCTCCCCACCCCTGTTTGCCACTCACCCCCACCCCATCCCCAGCAACTACTGTTAGCGATTTCTTGTGTATCCTTCCAGGGATAGTCTTTATATATTCAAGCAAATGTGTATATATTTGTATAGACATATGTGTTTCTTTTCACGCAAGTGATAGTATACTATACACTATTCTGCATCTGGCTTTTTCCCCTCTAATAATCTATCCTGGTGATCCTTCCACATTCAGGATAAAAAGAGCTGCCTCATTCCTTTCAATAGCCGTAAAGTATTGCATTGTGTGGCTGTGAATCTAGGTCTTTTCTTCTTGTTCGCTGAGCATGTGGAAAGCAAGCTCTAGGTAGCCTGCTTCTGTGTAATCCTTTGGGGTGGGCTTTTCAGAGGGTGCAGTGGGTGTTGAGTGGGTAGGCAGACATTACCCGAGGGCTCCACTTGAATGTGGCTCTCCAGCTGCGGACCTTCTGCTGGAGCCTCCTACAGACAGTGGCAAGTTGCAGTAGAAATACGATTCAGGGAGCGGGCTTCCCTACCTGAAAACTTCACGGCTCTTCTAGCTTCTGGCTAATTTGTTGTCTGCAGTTATCAGGGCTGGGGGAGCTGCCAGGGTATTATACGCTGGTTCAAAATGAGCTGAAACTAAGTTCTAAAACCCCACCTGCTTCTGGAAGTCTTTCTGAACTGATCTGAGAAATAAATTGAGGTTCTCACTGCCTCTCCCCCTCCTTTCCACCCCAGGCTGAGTGCACTCCAGTCCTTGCTAAGGATAAAATTAATTCTTTATTCCTGTGGCTTAGAAGTGATTGTTTTCTTTTCTACATAAGTATATGTCTGTGGCATCTGTATTTTTTCTTTCACTTAACAAATATTTATCAATTGTCTACTGTGTGCCAGTTACTGTTGCAGGTACCAGGATATAGCAACACCAACAAAATCTCAAATTGCTTCATGAAGCTTATAGACAAAAAAATAATCAAGATTAAATATTAAAACATAGTTTGTCTGATGGGATAAGTGCTCTGGGGAGAAATAAAATGGGATGGGGGGGGCTGGGAGTAAAGGGATTTGCAACTTCAGGCTGGGTGCTCTGGGAAGGCCCCCCTGAGAGCTAAGGGAACACCGGAGCAGCACTGGAGAAGAGGTTCTTATCCATAAGGGGGAGGAACATTCCTGGCAGTGGCAGGGACAGCACAGAGGGAGGGAGCCATCTGGTTGTGCAGGTAGGGCAGGGGCAGAGGGAGCGCAGGGAGTGTGGTCTGAGGTGGGTGCCCCCTACTCAGGGTGGAGGGGGGTGGGAGAGGGGTGCAGGGCTGCAGCAGATGTCGAAAAAGCCTCACCTGGGATTTCCAGATCCACCAGACAGTGTTTGGAAGTGCGTGGGAACATTTTAGTTGTCATGGTGGCTGGCAGGGTTGCGGGAGAAGCATTGCTCTGCTGGCATATAGTGGGCAAAGGCTACATCAAACGTCCTAGGGTGCATAGGGCAGTACCAACAATGAAGAATGTTCCTGCCAGATGTACCAGTGTTTCTTGCTGAGACACGCTGTTAGGGCCTTGGGACCCATTATGGGGAGTTTGGCTTTTACTTTGAGAAAAAATTGGAAGCCAGGGGATGGTTTTGAGCAGAGAAAGCTGAAAAAGAACCTCAGCTGCTGGGTTGAGCTTGGGTTGATAATAGATTGAGGAGGAAGGGAGACAGAAGCCAGGAGATAAGGAAGGAGGCTATTGCCCCATCCAGGTAAGAGTCGGAAATAGCTTGGAGCACCCTGGCTGCAGAAGTGGCGATGAGCAGTCAATGAAGAGGACTTCCTGACCATGAACTTGGGTGTGAGAGAGGGGGGTTGAGGATGAATCCAGGAGTTTGGGCTGAAGTTATTCGAAGGATGAGGTGGGGCATATTTAGGGAGCAGTTGGGGGTGTGGATTTTAGCCACACTCAGTTGGAGATGCCTGTTTGGTGTCCACGTGGAGATGACTGGCAGGCTATTGGATGGACTGGAGACATAAATTTGGGAGGGCTTTTCAAGCCTTGAGACTGGAGGATCCCACCAAGCAGCGAGAAAAGACCAAAGAGGGCTGGTATGGAGCCTTGTCAAGAGGTGGGGGTGGGAGTTCCCACTGTGGCTCAACAGTTAACGACACCCGACTAGTATCCATGAGGATGTGGGTTCAATCCCTGGCCTTGCTCAGTGGGTTAAGGATCTGGCGTTGCCGTGAGCGTGGTGTAGGTTGCAAACATGGCTTGGATCTGGCATTGCAATGGCTGTGGCATAGGCCAGCAGCTGCACCTCTGATTTGACCCCTAGCCTGGGAAACTCCATATGCTGCAAGTGTAGCCCTAGAAAGACAAAAAAAAAAAAAAAAAAAAAAGAGAGGTGGGCGTAACTTCTCAGTGAAAACACCAAACGGCACATCTATCTCTTCTCTCTGCCCATCTGCCCATCAAGGAATCTAAGGCCCTTGACTTTTTCCTGGGGACATCCCTCAAGGATGAGGTTTTGAAGCTTATGCCTATGTAGAAGCAGACAGTGCTGGCCAGCGAACCAGGTTCAAGGTACTTGTCGCCATTGGGGATGACAATGAACCTGTTGGTTTGGGTGTCAATTGCTCTAAGGAGGTAGCCACTGCCATCTGTGGAGCCATCGTTCTGGCCAAGCTCTCCATTGTCCCCATGCAGCAAGGCTCCTGGGGGAACAAGACTGGCAAGCCCCATACCGTCCCTCGCAAGGTGACTGGCAGCTATGGCTCCTGGCTGGTGCGCCTCATCCCTGCCCCCTGGGGCAGTGGCATGGTCTCAGCCCCTGTGCCCAAGAAGCTACTGATGATGGTGGGAACTGATGACTGCTATACCTCTGCCAGGGGCTGCACTGCCACCCTGGGCAACTTCGCCAAGGCCACCTTTGCCACCATGTCCAAGACTTACAGTCACCTCCCTCTTGGTCTCTGGAAAGAGGCAGTGTTTACCAAGTGTCCTTATCAGGAATTCACTGCCCATCCTGAAAAGACCCACACCAGAGTTTCCGTGCAGAGGACCTAGGCTTCAGCTGCAGCCACCGCATAATTTTATATGAGAAAAATAAAGTGAGAAAAGCTCTGGGGGAAAAGAGTCGGGGGTGGGGGGGCAAAGAGGGAGCAGAACAGCTGGAAAACCACGAAGTGTCCCAGCAAAGAGGTGTCCCCATGAAGAGAGTGGCAGCAGAGTCACCCCCAAAATGTGGGGAGAGGTGAGCTGAGCCTAATATCGTTATTTGGGGATGGAATTTTTATTTAGGCTCCTCAAGGGCTGGAGTCCTCTGTGTACATTTATTTAACAAGTATTGACTGAATACACGATGCATACCAGGCTCTGCTATGTAGGTACTAAGGATTTAGAGTGAATGAATCAAAGACTCTGCCATCACAGAGAAGACAGATATTAAAAACAGATATTAGGGAGTTCCCGTCATGGCGCAGTGGAAACAAATCCAACTAGGAACCATGAGGTTGAGGGTTCGATCCCTGGCCTCGCTCAGTGGGTTAAGGATCTGGCCTTGCCGTGAGTTGTGGTGTAGGTCACAGAGGTGGTTCGGATCTGGCGTTGCTGTGGCTGTGGTGTAGGCCGGCAGCTGTAGCTCTGATTTGATCCCTAACCTGGGAACCTCCACATGCTGAGAGTGCGGCCCTAAAAAGAAAAACAAAAATAAAAAAAACAACCCCCCACAGATATTAAATAAGAAAAATAACTCATGTAAATTTCCACTCATAAGGACCATAAGGAAAACGAAGGGGGTGACTGGGAGGAGGGCAGTTTGAGAGGCAAGACCTCACTCACAAGGTGACATTTGAGCAGAGAAATAAAGTGAGGGATGGAGCCGTGGAACACCCGAGGGAAGAATGTTCTGTGCAAAGGCCCTGGGGCTGGAAGAAACACAAGTGGTCAAAGAATAGGAGAAGGGAACGGTGAGAGAGAGAGGTGTCAGCACAGGTCCTGCAGAGGGGTTTGTGGGGTGGAAGTCAGGGGTAGGACTTTGAGCAGGGAACTATGCGATCCACTCCTGCAGGAAACAGTCAGGGGGCTCAAGGGGCAGAAGAGTGAGAGCAGTTCACAGAGAGGCCTGAAGTGCAGCCCACAAGCTATTGGTCTTCACTCATTGATGCAGTCTTCCTTTCATCATCCACGAACACATTTCTGCTATGTGCTAGTCTTTTTTTTTTTTTTTTTTTTTTTTTTTGTCTTTTTTGCCTTTTCTGGGGCCACTCCCGCGGCATATGGAGGTTCCCAGGCTAGGGGTTGAATCAGAGCTGTAGCTGCTGGTCTACACCACAGCCACAGCAACATGGGATCCGAGCTGCATCTGCGACCTACACCACAGCTCACGGCAAGGCTGGATCCTTAACCCACTGAGCAAAGTCATGGATCGAACCTGCAACCTCATGGTTCCTAGTCAGATTCGTTAACCACTGAGCCACTTTGGGAACTCCCATGTACGTTTTTAAATCTCATTTTATCCATACAGTCCTCATGGGGAGGTATCATTATCCCCATTTCACAGATGTGGTAACTGAGGCTCAGAGAGGTTAAGGTGACCCACCGAGGTCACACAGCTATAGTGGTGTCGTCAAGATTCACACAGAAGCTTTAGCCTCGTATGCCCTGCTAACCCTGCTCTAGAGGAGGCCCCTGTGGTGGGGAAGCACTTCCCAAGTCAAGGCCTGATCAGGAACTTGGCTCAGTGCTCAGGGACACAAAGGCTGCTGTCCCCATGAGACCCATCCACGTCACGGTTGTTAGTGTTGCTGAGCTCAGCCTTTGGCCCACTCATCTCTGTCGTGCCGTGAGGACTGGTTAGAGGACGGCAGAGTGTCACCCACATGCGGTTATGGATGGCTGATTTGAGGGTCTCTACGTGACATCGTATCTTTCCATGGCCCACATGGTCAGCAGGTTCATGTAAGGGATGAAACACCCTTGGTCTCATTCCTGATTGTATGTGTGCATGTGTGTGCGCATGGGCACCCATCTGCACGTGCAGGGTTGCATATGACAACATGTACACGTGCATATGTGTGTCTACACAGCCAAGAATGAATGCGTGTGCACTGGACACATGTGTGTGCTGGGTCGTGCGTGCATAGGTTTGGGGTGTCCACAGCCATGCCAGTGGGAAGGCAGGGACTAAGTGCAGCTCCCCCTAAACCTAACGCTTGGGGGCTCTCCCTGCTACCTCCTGTGGTTGGAGAAGAGGCCTCGGTGGAACTCCTCCTTTGGGCATCGGTGGCTCCTTGGCTGCTCCATGCTGTGCACTCCTAGGATGAGAGGAATTCGATTCAGTGCTGGTTCCACCCCTTACCAGGTGTGTGACCTTGGGAAAACCAGCTCACCTCTCTGTTCCTTTACCTGCAAAGGAGAATAACTAGATCGAACTCATGTACAAAGATCAAAAGATGTGTGAGAAGATGCTGTATAAGCTGTGAGAGGCTGTAATGAAGAGAGGAGGCTGTGGCACTGTGAGTCCAGCATGGTGACAAGTGTGATAAGGAACACACTGGCCACAGAAGCCAAAAGAAACAAGTGGGATGACCTCACACCGAAGCGCTTCTACACAGAGAAGGAGAACATCCACCAAATGGAAAGGCAACATGCTGAATAGGACAAAATATTTCCAAATCATGTGCTGATAAGGAATTAATATCCAAAATACGTAAAGAACTCATACAACTCATTAGCAAAAAACGAAACCATCCAATTAAGAAATGAGCCGAGGATCTGAATAGACATTTTCCCAAAGAAGACCTGCAGATGACCAACAGGCACATCAAAAGGTACTCATTATCCAGGAGACACAAATCAAAACCACAAGCAGATGCCACCTCACACCCGTTAAAATGGTTATCATCAGGAGTTCCCATGGTGGCTCAGCCGTAACGAACCCAACTAGCATCCATGAGGACGAGAGTTCAATCCCTGGCCTCCCTCCGTGGGTTAAGGATCCAGTGTTGCTGTGAGCTGTGGTGTAGGTCACAGACGGGGCTCCGATCCTGCATTGCTGTGGCTGTGGCATAGGTCGGCAGGTGCAGCTCTGATTCAATCCCTAGCCTGGAAACTTCCAGATTTAAGGGTGCAGCCCTTAAAAAAATGGCTATCATCAAAAGGACAAGAAATAAGTATTGGTGAGGATGTAGAGAAAAGTGAAGCCTCATACACTGTTGGTAGGAATGTAAATTGGAAAACAGTATGGAGGTTCCTCAAAGAATAAAACATACAGCTACCATGTGATCCAGTAATTCCACTTTTGGGTATTTATCCAAAGGCAATGAAAACAGAGTCTGGCAAAGATATCTGCACTCCCGTGTTTATTGCAACACTGTTTACAATAGCTAAGAAATGGAAACAACCCAACATGGCCATCAGGGAATGCATGGATAAGGAAGATTCCATACAGTGGAATATTATCTAGACTTGACAAAGAAGGAAATTCTGCCATTTGTGGTAACATGGATGGACCTTGTGGGCGTTATGCTAATGAAATAAGCCAGACAGAGAAAGTCTAATACTACATGGTATTACTTATGTGTGAGTCTTAAAAAGAAAAAGAAAGTCAAACTCAGGGAGTTCCCTGGTGGTTCAGTGGGTTGAGGATCTGGGATTGTCACTGCTGTGGCTCAGGTCGCTGCTGTGGCATAGGTTTGATCCGGCCTGGGAGCTTCTGCATGCCATGGATGCAGCCAAAAAAAAAAAAAAAAAGAAAAGAAAAAGACAGTCAAACTCATAGAAACAGTGTAGAAAAGTGGTTGCCAGAGGCTGGGGTGGGGTAGCGGAAATAGTGCATAGGTTTGGGGTGTGAGTGGGCACAGACCTTCAGGTGTGAGGTGAGTAAGATCTGAGGAGCTAATGTAAAACCTGGTGACCACAGCAGATAACACTGTGTTGCCTACTGGAGAAAAAAAAAAAAAGGAATGCACTGACCCAGGCAGACTCTGCCCCCAGTCCCGCAAACGTCAAACAGGCAGGTGATCCGTGGCCGACCCCGTGCCCGTGGCAGGGCTGTGGAGAAGACGAGGAGTTTGCCTTTGGGTGGGAAACAGAGCGGCTCATTGAAGAATGGAGTGACCTCTCATTTATTACTACTGCGAGCTGAACGCCTGGTGTGTTTTCTCATTTAGCTGATTCTAAAGGCACGCTGCCTCCTGTTTGGTCCCCTGTGTGCCCCAGCCTCTCTGCGGCAGTAACATACCCTGGGGGCTGGGTTCAGGCCTGGGGCCAGCGCTGCCTCCCCTGGGAACAGGGACAAGCATCCCTGCCTCTCCAGTCCTCTCGATGAGGTGAGGTCTCGGTGAGGTTCTGCCGGGGTCCTTGTCAGCCACGTGTACCGATGAGTAAACAGACAAGCAGGCCACTGGGGAGCGTCCCCTGCCTCCTGGGCTCTGGACGACTCTGAGTGAGGAGGGCGATGATTTTTCTGTTGGGGACAGGATGCCTTGGTCCCTTCTTTAGGACATGTGTAAAGGGGAGGGGGCAGGAGTTCCTGCTGGGGCATTCAGTGGGTTAAGAACATGACACAGTGTCCGTGAGGAAGTGGGTTTGATCCCTGGCCTCACTCAGTGGGTTGTGGATCCGGCGTTGCCGTGAGCTGCGGTGTAGGTCACAGATGTTGCTCGGGTCCAGCCTTGCTGTGGCTGTGGCCTAGGCCCACAGCTGTGGCTCCGATTTGACCTCTAGCCCAGGAACTTCCACATGCTGCATGTGCGGCCCTGAAAGAAAAAAAAGAGGGGGTCGCTATTTGCAGTTTGAATTGAGTGGAAAACTTGGAAAACCTGCCCATGAGTGAGTCCAAGCAGCATCCTGAGATGGGTCTCCCCCTGCTGCAGCTACAACCCCCGTGAGGAGTCAGAGGCAGAGAACAACAGTCCTGTGGGGGCGTCACGCACCAGCCTGAGACCGTGTTGGAAACCACCCAGGGCCTTAGAGCAGCAACAGGTTGGCATTTTAGGGGTGGCTCCTCCCAGAGGGGATTGCAAGGTCCTGTCATACTTTCAGGGTGGTAACCAAGTGGCCTGGCCTGGCCAGCTGGTGTTGGTCACTGGCCCCTTTCCTCTCCATGGACTGACTCCTCCCATCACCACCAACACAAGGTCCTGGTAGGAACACGGGCGGGCAGACCACTTCCTTGGAAGCCAGGGGAGGAGGGTGTTTCAAGAAGCAGGGTTTCAGAGTTCCCACTGTGGCTCAGCGGAAACAAATCTGACTAGCATCCATGAGGATGTAGGTTCAATCCCTGGCCTTGCTCAGTGGGTTAAGGCTCTGGTGTTTCAGTGAGCTGCGGTGTAGGTGGCAGACATGGCTTGAATCTGGTGTTGCTGTGGCTGTGGGCTGTGATGTAGGCTGGCAGCTAGAGCTCCAATTCGACCCCTAGCCTGGGAACCTCCATATGCTGTGAGTGTGGCCCTAAAAAGACAAAAAAAAAAAAAAAAAAAAAAGAGGAAGAGGCAGGGTTTGGCCTATGAATAATGTGGGAAAGTCAAGTCACTGAGAGACTGAGAAGGTCCCACTGGATTGGCAACCAGATCGCTGGGGAGCTCCCCGGAGCTCGCAGGGGGAAGCTCTGTTGGGGCTCTGGGGAGGAGCTACCCTACAGCATCAAGCTGGCAGGAGATCAAGGTGAAGGGAGACACCTGCAAGCCAACGGCTCTTCCTGGAAGCTTAGAAGGAAGGGGGCGGGAGGAGCTGTAGGGAAATAGTGTTGTTAGGATGACAGATTTGATGAACAAAGGCCTTGACAGCAGTGAAGCAGCAGGGGAGGAGAGGGTGTGACCAAGGGGCTGGCAGAGGGGGAGGCGCCCCTCCCCTGAGATCAAGGGAGAGGGGCAAGGGTAGCCAAAGCAGAACATTCGTAACGGCTAACACTCAGTGAACACTGACTGTGAGCCCAGCTCTACTGTAAGTGCTTTGCGTGTTTTAACTCATTTTACCCTCAACACAATGCTTTAGAGACATCCCAACTGTCAACCCCATTTCTAGATGAGGAAGCCAGGGCAAGGCCTGTACAGAGCAGTTAGGCAGGATTTCTCAAGGAGTCTTCCTCCAGCAGGGAGAAGAGGAGGGCCAAGGAGAGCCACGGCAGGGAGGGCAGCAGGCAGCTCCTCTTCAGGGCCGCCAATGGGATGGAGCAGCCTTAGTGGTCTCAGGAGGAAGGCTTCTGGTTGGAAGAATTCCGTTAGGAGAATGCTTTCACAGGTTTTATGTTTGTTTCGGCTATGCCTGCCGTGTAAGGAAGTTCCCAGGATCGAACCTGAGCCACAGTGGTGACAGCACCAGATCCTTAACCCAGTAGGCCACCAGGGAACTCCTCCCCCAGTAGTCAGTTTGTTTTTTTTGTTTTTTTTTTTTTGCTTTGTAGGACCGAACCCGAGGCATATGGAGGTTCCCAGGCTAGGGGTCACATTGGAGCTACAGCTGCCAGCCTACACCACAGCCACAGCAACGCCAATCCGAGCTGCCTCTGCGACCTACACCACAGCTCATGGTGACCCCAGATCCTTAACCCACTGAGTGAGGCCAGGGATCGAACCTGCAACCTCATGGTTCCCAGTCGGATTTGTTTCTGCCGCACCACAACAGGAACTCCCAGATGACCTTTAAAGCTCCCTCAGAGGAGACTGAGCAGAGATCGAAGAAGAAGCAAAGCCTGGTGAGAGGGAGGCCCCCGTGAGATTTCGGCCTTCGGCAGGCTTGGGGCAGAACCCTGAAGCCTGAGGGCCTACTGCGCCAGGATGACATTCCTGTAGCTTTTTGCCCCTGGCTGCTGGGCCATCTGCCGACCTTTCCAAAGCTTTCTGAGGAGGACTGTGCAGCAGAGTGAAGGAAGTCCACTCTCTCCTCCACCGCCTGGAGGAGATGTGGGGCCCGGAGGAGGAGGAGGAGAAAAGGAAGAGGAGGAGGAAGTCAGGATGGCACCTGGCAGGTCTCTGCTTGCGACAGAGCTGGGGTTGCTGAGTCCCTCGTGGCTCTGACTAGTATCAGTAACAGTCATTATGAGATTGTGTGTCTGTGTGGGGCTTATTAGGTTTCTCCCAAGGCAGTTTCACATTCAAAGTCTTGGCGAGTCCCTCCAGCTCAATGAGATAAATGGGGCAGGGATAAGAGCTTCGCTTGTGGAGGCTTGACCTTCCCCAGGGCCAGCGATGACAGGGGGCTGGGTCTCCAGGCCAGCTCCACACTGTTAGCCCTGCCTTAGCAGGACTCGCGGCCCCAGGCCTGGGCCAGCGTTATCCCCACGCAGCTGCCCACCCCCACCTTTCTTATTGTCCGGGTTTCTGGCCCCCTGGACTCCTTTGGCTCAGTTATGAACCATCTGGTTTCTGAAAATCCAATCTAGTGGTTGAAAGGAAGGGAAAATGTGGTGTTTTATTCTGCCGCTTAGAGGGGGGTTAATAATTAGGTGGCAATCTGGGGGCAAGGGGATGAGGGAAGTCAGAAAAGAAATTATTCTTGGAGTTCCCGTCGTGCCGCAGGGGAAATGAATCTGCCTAGCAACCATGAGTTTTCGGGTTCGATCCCTGGTCTTGCTCAGTGGGTTAAGGATCCGGCATTGCTGTGAGCTGTGGTGTAGGTCGCAGAGGGGGCTCGGATCTGGCGTTGCTGTCGCTGTGCTGTAGGCCGGCAGCTGTAGCTCCGATTAGACCCCTAGCCTGGGAACCTCCGTATGCCACGAGTGCAGCCCTAAAAAGAAAAAAGAAAAAAACATTATTCTTGAGACTCTTAATGAAGTATCAAGACATGAGAAGGGGGAGAAAATATTTTGATTAAAAAAAAAATCAGCTGTGGAGTTCCCGCTGTGGTGCAGTGGGTTAAGAATCCAACTGCAGCGAATTGGGTCACTGTAGAGGTGTGGGTTCAATCCCCATCGTGGCACAGTGAATTAAAGAACGATCCGGAATTGCCACAACCATGGCATAGGTCGCAGTCCCTGGCCCGGGGACTTCCAAATGCTGCCGGGGTGGCCATAAACAACAACAAAAAATCAGCCGAATTAAGGTGCAATTAAACACAATAAAATTCTCCCACTTTAAGCATGTAGTTCGACAATTTTTGACAAAGGTCTACAGTTGTGTAGCCACTTGTCAAGCCATAGACCGTTTCCATCACCCCAAAGCCCCTTGTTCCCTTCTCCATCCAATCTCTCCCCTCCCGTATCACGGAAAGAGGTCTGTTTGGTCACTGTGGCTTTGCCATTTCTAGAATCTCATACAGTTGCACAGGGTGTCAACTTTTGTGTCTAGTATCTTTCACTTAGTACTGGGTGCTTTTGCAATTCATCCACACTGGTGTGTATATGAGTAAGCTTGTTCCTTTTTATTGCTAAATATTATTTCGTCGTATAGATATGCTACAGTTTATTTACCTGTTTACCAGTTAATAGACATTTAGGATTGCTGAGGGTTTCTACATGAATATATATGTGTGCATGTGTGTATTTTTTTTTTTTTAAGTAATAACTGTCTTTATAATGGCAACTCCGGGAAAGTCCTTCCCAGGCTCCTGTTTGAGGCCAGGTTAGGGGCTGTGCGATTCCAAGTCTGGCTCACGTTCCTGACGCACCCAGAAGGGTCTTCCTCTCCCTAAAGTGCAGTGGTTGCCCTCAGACCTGTGGGTGCAGGCCTTTCTCCTTTACCTCTCCAGGAGCAAGGGGTGGGGGGTCGGTACAGACAAGGCCTGCCTCCTAGGTCCTCTAAACGCCCAGGGTCTCAGGCACCTACTCTGCCTGCTGGGAACCTGCCTCACACCAGGCCTCACTTTCCACCACCAAGAAATGGGGATGCAGAGGTGTGGCAGGGTACCACCTGCCCTGGTTGGACAGATTAGGTAGGTACAAAGGGCAGAGGCCCCTGGAAGCAGGTTCTGAGAAAAGCTGGCTCTTGCTGTGTGGAGGGGACATCTCGTGTCTCTGGGTGTTCACAAAATGCAGCCCTGGTTGACTGCAGGCATGCAGGAAGCACTCTTCGTGCTCAAAGAAGAATTCTTCCTTTCTTTCTGTTGTTTGAACTGATGACATTAAAGCCTGGGTCAGAAAAGTAAATAAATAAAATGTGCACTAGGATCCCCTTCACCAAGGGCTTATATATTCACTGCTGTGTCTGCTCCCTGAAAAGCCTGCCAGGTGAAGGAGTTCCTATTATCTTAGTTTTACCAGCAAGAAAACTGAGGCTTGTGGCATCTCCTCTGAGAAGGAGGCAGGGGAAGTCTGGGGCCGACTTAAGCTAAGACCTCCCCAGGTCAGGCACTTGGACCATGACCTTGGGGAGGGCCTGGGGCCAGGTGGTCAGAGGCGGGCAGCATGAACTAAACCCCAGCAGGAGGCACCGAGGGGGGTCTATTGGGGAGCCTCCATAGAGGCCGAGGAGGCCCAGGGGCAGGAGGGGGATGGAGGGGAAACAGAAGAAGGGATGAAGGCAAGCCTCCCCTCTCAGCTGGACTGGCCTGAGGGAACCATCAGCAGGAACCCCGAAGAGACTGTGACTCCAATACTCTGCCTGCCTGAGGTGCAGGAGGACCTGGGGCATCCATGCTTACGTCTCCACGGCACGTGCCAGCACAGCTGGGTCTGGGGACTCGGGAGGCTCTGCAGAGACTGCCTCTGTGCCTGCTCAGAGGAGCAGCTCCCAGCCCCAGGGAGGATGCCTGGGAAATGGAGGCAGGATCAGAACAGAGCCCTCCCGGGTCTGACTTTCTCTGACTCCAGGATGGCCAAAGGGGAAAAGGCAGTGGATCAGTGTAAATTTATCTGAAAGGAATTCCAACGTTAAGTCCTATGGTGGCTCAAGGTGGATATTAGAAGCCCAGCATTGGAGTTCCCGTCGTGGCTCAGAGGGTTAAGAATCCGACTAGCATCCGTGAGGATGCAGGTTTGATCCCTGGCCTCGATCAGTGGGTTAAGGATCCGGGGTTTCCGTGAGCTGTGGTGTAGGTCGCAGACATGGCTCAGATCATGCATTGCTGGGGCTGTGGTGTAGGCTGGCAGCTGTAGCTCCAGTTCAAGCCCTAGCCTGGGAATTTCCTTAGACTATCAGTATGGCCCTAAAAAAAATAAAAAAATAAATAAAAAATAAAAAAATCCCAGCATAGAGACAGAAGGGCCTCAGATATCATCTAGTCTGATGGCTCTCAGTTCTTGCCCTTAGAAGAATCCCTGAGTCCTGGGTCTAGTATGCCCTCGTGCCCCTGACACAGGCCAGCCAGAGTGAATCTGTCCCTGGAGGGCAGGGTCTAGCACCAGTAGTTTAAAAATCCACCGGAGAGATTAATAAGCAGCTGTGACTGAGAACCACTCCTGTAGTTCGTTGGTAAATAAACTGAGAGCCTGGAAGGTGAACCAGGCATCACACCGCTGGTGGGTGGCAGCCTCGGCCCTGAACCCGGATCTCCACCTTCCCGTCGGCCTTTTGATCTGCATCAGACAAATCCCTCATCAAGCCCCCTACCTTATATTTTCAGCCAGCAACTCTAAAGCCTCTATGAGTGCTTTGCATCTTTGCATATGATTAGCTTTAAAATGTTCAGTGCATTAATTCTGTGCATCGTGGATGAAGAGACCTTGTTCTGCCTTGTTGTCAGGGCCGTGGTGGGCAGGGGAGTGGGGGGCAGCAAAGGGTTATAAAGAGCTAACTGTGATCGTGACAAAAGATAGGGCCAAACAAATGGTACCTCTGCGTGGAGAAGCCTATTGTGGGGATGGGGGTGCAGATGTGGAAGAGTTTATTGATCAGGGTGGGGGCAGGGGGCTGCAAGCAGGAGGTGGTGTTTGCATTGGGCCTGATGGGTGGTTGAGAGGCTTTATGACAGGTTCGCCCTCCTGGGCAGTGTTTGGGACCCTGGTGTTACCCAGGGACTGAGCTCTGATCTCCTCCCTCTGCTCTGCCCTCAGGAATGAGACCGTGCTGCATCAGTTCTGCTGCCCAGCGGCCGATGCCGAGCAGAAGCCAGCCTGCTCTGACCCGGCCTCCCAAAGGTGAGAAGGATTGGCGGCCGGTCCTCCCCACCCCACCCGCACCCCCGCTGCAGCCCACACACGCCAGGGCACCACCCGGCCTCTTCTCTTGAGTCTTGTGGTTTGTTTGTTTGCTTGTTTGTACCTCCTTCCTCATGTTTTCATCTCTCTGTCCTTCCTCCGGGCCCCACATGAGCCGATCCCAACCTTTAGGTCCTTACAGCCTACTGTTCGAACCCCCAACCGCTGCTCCTTCCCACTCAATGGCCTGTATAAAGTTCACCTGTTTACACGTCAGGGCAGGTGTTTGATTATATACCTAAAATCTCACGTGCTGGGTCGTCTGGCACAGCAGGTACCCAGCCCATGACAGTGCCCATCCTGCCTCTCAGACCCAAGACTGGAATTTTTTTCCTCGCTCATCTTTCTCCTGCCATAAGGGAGCCAAGATGCCTTTTGATATGAAGGGTTTGTCAAGCTCTGCTGGGTTTGCCAACAACCTGGGAAAAGCAGGGCCCGCTGAGATGCCAGGGGCGGAGTCCGTCCCAAGCTCTCCTCCTGGGTCACTGGCCAGACCTCTTGCTCCATCACTCCCGTCCTCCTGCTCCCCTCCACCGTCTTCCCCATCCATCCGTCCCTCCATCTCTCATTCTCCCACAGCATCGTCAGCATCCTCTCTCTCCGTCTCAGCCTGGAACTGTCCCCTCTGTGGGTTGCTCTCTGTCCTTTCTCTCGAGTTTCCTGTCTCAGTTCAGAGTGCTTCTCTTTTCCTTCCTTGTTCTTTATTTCCCTGAAGGTCAGGATACTTGGATTCTGGCTTGAAATTCAACCCCTCTGCAGTCTCCTCTTGTCGGAATGAATCTGGGCAAGTCACTGAACTGCCCTGGGCCCCCAGTTTTCCCACCCGTATGATGGAGGGGCTGGTCCATCTAGAGGGTAGCGCTGCGCACCCTCTCCCGGAGCCTCTGGGTTGCTCAGGGGCTCAATGGGCTTTAGGCTCCGTCTCACGGGAGGCAGCAGAGGATTCAGAGCCGTGGGGACCCCTCCGCATCACACAGCTGGGGAGCACCCAGGCCTGGACCTGCACTAAAGGCCCCCACACCTGCTTCCCGCCACCCCCAGATTTATACTTCATGACTCCACTGTCTTTCCCGCTTTATTCCTTGCAAAATAACCAGGTAGTAATTGGAGATGGGAACAGATGAGCTTGGGGGCAGAAAACATCCCCCGAAAGGTGTCACTGCTAGTTTTCCCTTGAAGGGAGTCAGAGGGGTTTTGGGGAAGCAGGACTCTGAGGAGGGAATGGTGGGAGAAGGGCCAAAATAAGGGCCCATCTTGGGAACTCTCACCTCCAGGGCTGAGGGAGGCACGGCTGCTACCTGAGGCCACCCCAGGGATGGAGGCCAGGGGAGGGCCCAGTGCTGTGCCGATGCCTGGAGGTCTCGGGGCTGGGCTATGTGCCACGGACCTAAGAAAAGTAAGGCCCCCTGGGTCTCTTGGGCTCCCATCTAGCAGGGCATTGCCCCCCGGCTGAGAATGGCCCTCCTGCAAACTGGGAGGAAGAAGAGAAATGGGAGAAAGAGACAGTGGGAGGGAGAGGAAAGAGGGCGGCCGGTGAGTGGCGCGGGGTGATGGGCAGATGGAGGTGGAGGCCCGGCCCCCTCCTGGGAGCCCGTATGGCTCTGAGCCTCTTCTTCCTAAAAATGTCCTCCTTGATGGAGAGAGAGAAAAGCTGTCTGGTCTGCCTCCTGCCCCTGGTCCACCGCCGTCCCATCCACATCTACTGCTGTCTCCACCCCGAGCGCCAGCATCTGCAGGGGTGGGTACCATGGTGCCCCAAGGAGCTGGGCCTGGGAAACCTCGGCCAGGCTCCCTCCTTCCTCTCTCCCCTAGGCCCACCTTCTCTCTAGGCCTGGCCCCCACCTGTAGCCCTGACCGCTGGTGGGAGCGGATGGGAGGGCCTAGCATGCCGTGCTTTGTGGGACCGGGCGGTGTGCTGGGGCAGGGCGAGGGGTGCTGGCCCTTCATGGGGGCCGGGTGCCAGGAACAGGCTTCTTTTCCAAGGTGGGTGGGGTGGCAGGAATCCTCAGTGAGGCAGTGGGGCTGGGAGGCAGGGTGGGGGTGGGAGTGTCTTGGACAGCGGTCCCGGAGGGCACTGCAGCCCTCCCTCTGTGCGGGGCAGGGGGCATGCCCCCAGGTTGGCCAGACCTTCAGCCACTGTCTGCCTCTGTCCCCAGTTGTCTCACCATGTCCCGTCTGTCTGGTTTGTGGTTTCCTGGAGCATTTCTGTCTGTCTGTCCATCTGTCTGATGTCAGTGCCTCGGCTTCTCTGGGAGGAGCGTTCTGGGCACCTTCTGTTGCCCAGCAGTGTGTGTGTGTGTGTCAGCTGGTCTGTCTGTTCTTGGCCTCTTGGGGGGATTTCACCCTGAGATACGTTTTCTCCCATCAGACTCCCGACGTCCTGGTCCCAACCTGTCTGTGACCTCCCTGCCCCCTCCCTTCCCTTTAGCCAGGTGTCTTGCCTCCAGAGAGTGACCCACACTGCCCGAGTTTCTCTACCAGACCGTGCCAAAGTCAGAGGCCGGGCTCTGGTGAGCACATGGTGGGTGTGTTCCAAGGCCTTCTGGACCCCCTGGGGAGACCCCAGGCTGGGCTCAGAGACCAGCCAGGCTCCCTCCCGCCCACCGCTCAGTCTGGGTTCCCACCTGCTCAGCCAGGCTCCAGCCAAGTCAGCCTCCTCTGGGGTTTCCCCGAAGGATGCCACACCATTGCTCAGAGGTCAAGGTCAGGGTGTTTGGTGCATGAGCACAGGGCCGGCCACTGAGGCCCCTCACCTCCCTTCTTTCCACCTGGCTTCAGTAGTGACCCAGGTCAGCGGAGTCTGAGGTGCTGTCCCCACCCAAGCCATAGAGCTGAGCAAGAGTCCCTTTCCTGGCCTCAGGGGCTCATCCCTGGTTGCTGCAGCTAATTATACCCACAGCCCCTTGGATCAGACACACAAAGAGGAGCTGCAGCAGCCTGAGGCAGATGCGGGGGTTCAGGAGAGACCCTTGCCCCTCCCAAAGCCCAGTCCTGGGGTGCCAGGACAGCCTTCCCCAGCCACCAAAGGGAAGCCTTTGGGGGAGGGATCAGGAGAAACTCTATCTTGGGACACGGATCCTGCCAGGAGCCTTGCTCCCAGAAGTGGGAGGTGAGAGACAGGATACAATGGAGTGGTTGCAGGCTGGCAAGGGCCCCGAGACTGGACCACCTGTGCCCGCATCAGCCCAGGTTCATGCCGCCCCAGGCACACAGCCCACGCTTCCCAGGTGACAGGCCCTCAGGTGAGAGCAGCCTCCAGGGCCGTGAGTGGAGTGCCTGCCAGGCTCTGCCCCCTTCCCCCCTCCCCTTGCTGCTGCTAATGACAGGGCTTTATTCTGGGGAACTGAATAAGCCAGTAATCGCAGGCCTACTTCCCATCCCACGGGCTCCCCTCCCACTCAGGCTCTCCGTGACACTGGGAACAATGACCCAGGAGCTGGCCACGTCCTCCTGCATCTGGCAGAAGAGCGACCCATTTGTCTCCCTGGGTGGCAGTGGGGCCCTGAGACGGGAAGAGCGGCTTCTGTTAATGTAATGACAGGAGGCCGGGAGCGGGGGCGGATCTGGAGGGGGGCACTGGGCAGAAAAGACAACCTCCCCCAGGCCTGGTGGGGGAGGTGGCCTTCAGGGTCGTCCATCCTTCCTCCAGGACAGAAGAACCTTTACTGAACGTGCCAGGGATGCCGTGCTAAGTGCTCTCAGTGTTCGGTCTCATTTAATTCCGTGAGACAGCTGCTATGGCCATTTGCAGATAAGGACTCTGGGGTGAGAGAAGTTTGGGGTCTCGACAGGGGGACCACTGCTAATCAGTCCTGGAGCTAGAAGTTCAGCCCAGCCCTAAGCCTGACAGGCAGCCGCCTTCCACGGAGCTGCTGCGAGGAGTTTCTTTAAGTTTCGTGGGAGAAATCCTTCCAGCCATCTCATTTGATCCTAAATAACATCTACTTTGTCTGATTGTAAGTTATACTTGCTAGTTGTTGGAAATGTGGAAAATACAGAAATGTAACGGAGAAAATAAAAGTGGAATCCAGTTATATAGAATTAACGGCTGTTACTATATTAGTAGTAGGGTTTCTTTTTCTGGGCTGTGTTTTACACGCCCCCCACCAACCCCAGGAAAGAAAATAAGATTTTGTAGCCTGCGCTTCCTACTCCGTGTACCACGGCCACTGGGAGAGGCTCCCGGGAGTCCCTCCCGGCCCCCCTCCCCTGTCACCTGCCAATCAGCCAATTGAGACTCTGCCTGGGACCCGTGGGGAAGGGACACCCAGGCAGCAGTGATGCGGGGAGAGCCCTGAGTCGGCATCTGTCCCCTCTAGTCTCTCCCCAGGGACTTGAGGCCTGATCAATGGACCAGCCAGTGTTTACTCAGCGATATGGAACAATTAAATTCTCAATCCATACAGTTTAGGCTTCAAACAGCTGGACTCTGGAGCTTCTGAGTCCTGTGGCTGCTCCATTAGTCACATCCAGGCTGGGAGGGTCATTCTGGGGCCTCAGAACTGCCTGCTCTTTCCTAGAGAAGCGCTTCCCTCCGCCAGGGGTTGGGATGGGGGTGGAGGTGGAAGCAGGTTCTCCCAGCCCGCCTGGCCCCCAGGCTCCCCGTCCCTGTATCTTCACCCCGGGAGGGCAGTGGAGTGGCCAAGGGGAATTGTCCCATCTCCTTGCAGTCCAGAGCTTAGTTTCCAGGGGCCTTTGCAGGGGTTGGGGTCCTGCGCCCAGAGTGAGCTGTGGACGTGGGGAGGGCTGCTCCTCACCTGGGCTTTTTGAGCAGGTGAGCTCCAGGTCTTTGAGCATCACGGCATCAAGGCGGAGTCCAGCATGGCTGGCTCCATACCCGGGGGTGACCTCAATGGAGGAGGCAGAAAAATTTAGTCCTTGGCTAGAGAAGCCTGCCCTTGTTACTTTACCCCTCTGTGCTTTTTGCCCCACCTGTGTCTTCCCTGCCAGACTCTGGAGGCACAAAGGATAAAGTAGATTCTGTCTGGGCGGAGGCGTCCCTCTAACGCCAGCTTTGTCCTGCCCTGGTGTCTGCCATTCTGCTCAGCAGGGACACGGAACTCGTGTCTGGGCCAGTCTCCTTGTGTGCTTTCCCTCCCAGACCCGGACATCCTCTCAGATGCTCTCTCAGCTAACCAGGTGGTCACTTGGGAACCGTACCCGCCTCCAGGGCTGTGCGGGGGCTGAAGTGTGAGTGAGACCAGGCTGGGGCCCCCTCCAGACAGTCTGCCCATCAGCAGCACATCTGGAGCTGAAGGGAGAATTCCTCCTCCCTTCCTGTTTCTATTTGGTGTCCCCACCCATGACAGCAGGAAGGGGAATGCTGGCCATCATGTGCTGAATTGCCTGCTGGGTGCGATGGAGACAGGTATTACTGAGTTCTCACTACAAGCTATACAGTGCTGTCCCCACGGTACACACAAGGACACTGAGGCTTGGAGATGACTGACTTGTCCATGGGCCACACACCCGGCAAATGGCAGAGCTAGGATTTGAGCTGTGGCCCTTGCCCCGTCTACCCACTAGAGTGAGATGACAAAAGAAGGGAGGGGCTCGCTGGTGCAGGATGTGAAGTGTGCCCCCCTCCCCCCGCCTCCTCTCAGAGAACCTGGCTTGTGGCCCAGGGACCGAGAAGTGGGGCCCTCCCCTGCCCCCCCACCCCAAAGCGCTGAGCAGGAGGCTCAGGCAGCCTTAGGTCAACACATCAGCGCAATCAAGCTGAAGGGAGAAATGACTGAGGGAATGTTTTTAGGGAAGGAAAAAGGCTCTAGGCTTTAATATTTAAAGAAATAAACCCAGCTAAAAAGAATACTTCCAGAACAACCAAATGAAAGCCACGGCAAGGACTGTCCCGTCACCGCTGTCGAGTTGGCGTTTACTAACACAGAGTTTTGTCTGGTGTGGGAGGAAACAAATTCTCGTTTCCTTTGCTAAAAACTTCTTGTTTGGAACTTCTGGATATTCCTTTTCTTTTCACTTCCAGAAAGAGTGACCGTTCCCCACAGGCCTTGGGATTATTCTAACCTCACTATTTCTGGTGCTGTTTTGTTTTCTTCTCGGAAAGGTCATCTTTATCCATGTATCTCTTAAGCAACAACACGAGCTTTGAAAACGACTTATAATTCCAATAAGTGTTTCTTTTTTTCTTTTTTTTTTTTTTTTGGTCTTTTTTTTTTTGTTGTTGTTGCTATTTCTTGGGCCACTCCCGCGGCATGTGGAGGTTCCCAGGCTAGGGGTTGAATCGGAACTGTAGCCACCGGCCTACGCCAGAGCCACAGCAACTTGGAATCGGAGCCGCATCTGCAACCTACACCACAGCTCACGGCACCGCCGGATCGTTAACCCACTGAGCAAGGGCAGGGACCGAACCCGCAACCTCATGGTTCCTAGTCGGATTCGTTAACCACTGCGCCACAACAGGAACTCCCAATAAGTGTTTCTGATGTTAGGACAAAAGGTGTTTTAAATTTGTTTCGTCAAACTGAAAACGAGGAAACACTCTTCCTCCATCACAAGAGCGGCTGCCTCGGAGCAGGCATTCTTCAAGAACGCACTGCCTCGGAGAGGCCGGGAAAGGTTTAAGAAAGGCGATTTTTAGAGATTACCTTTGTGATGATTGAAAAACAAAACAAAGCAGGAAAGACAGCTGTCTGAAGGAAGACCCATGCTTCTGTCTGGAGCAGGGAGAAGTGGGGGCGGGGAGCACAGGGAAAGGGTCGGTGCACGTGGCGTCACAGGCCATCCGTCACCTGGCAGAGAGCCAGGGCAGGCCGTCCTTTGCTGCCGAGACAGGAGATTGAGGAGAAGGTTCCTCGCCCCAGGTCTCCCGCTGGTGACACTGGTGACTACAGAACAGAGTGGACTCAGGCTTCTCCAGCCTTAGATGAGGCACCCCCTTCTCCAGGCCTCTGCATCCTCACCTGGGTCACCCAGGGGCTGCTCGGCCTAATGCCTCAGCCTCTCCATCCGCCCCCCACCCCCGGCCCCCTGTGCTCCGTGATTCTACTTGAAAGCAAAGCCAGGAAGGAGCTGACTTGGCTGAGAGACCAGGAGCCTTTGCAAAGCAGGACAGAGCGAGGCAGAGGGATGGGAACAGGAGCGCCCAGGGCGGTGGGAAAGGCAGAGTTGGCACCAGCTGGAGCTTCTGCAGAGAGGAGCCTTGGGGAGGCCAGCGGACAGGGTTTCTTTCTCGTTTAACTTATTGTGAAAACACAAAAGGGGAGGGCAAGCCTCCCCTCACTCATGACCCCTGTGCTGGCCCACAACTGGCCTGGGGATGGAGGGAGGGTTTGGTGCAAAGCCAGCCTCAGCCTTCACAGGGTCTGTGCAGCGCCGGCCAGGTTACAGGGCTCCTTCCTACCCTCCGCTCCACTGTCCTCCCCACAAACCTGTCAAAGGCACAAAGGCAAAGGTCACCGTGTCCAGTTTTCAGCTGAGGCAATGCTCAGGGAAGGGGAGCAACTTGCTCAGGCTCTGGAGGTGAAGCCAGGAGGTGAAGACAGAGCCCATGCAGGCAGAGGGGCCACCAGGTTCCTCTCTTTGTCACTGCTTGCTGGGTCTTCTCCCTCCCCTCCCGTCACCCCAAGCAGGCTGGTGGGATCTGTTGTGGGCACTGTGTTGAAAGTCTGGGCTGCAGTTTTGCAGGTTTGGAGAATCAATTAGGCATCTCTTCGGTCCTTGGATTCCAGAGGAGCTACCTCACCAGAAACAAAGTCAGGAGAGACTGATATGTCCTATTAGCAGGACTTCACCAATTCACAAGAGAGTCGATCCTGGTGCAGGGGACTCTTGATTACTGACAAAGAACTTTAAAATACAAGAAATCTTTTTCTGAGAGCAGAGAGCTGAGCACCAGATTTTTGTGGATTCCCTACTAGGCTGGAAAGGAGGGAGGTGGGGAGGTGGGACAAGAGTGCCCTGGGCTGGAAGATTTCAGAAACTTTCAAGGAAGCAGTAGGAGGTGGAACAGTTGAGAACAGAGATGGAGCAGTTCAAATCCAGGTTCAAGTCCTGGTTTGACCACTTACAAAGTCTGTGACCCTGGTTCAATGACCCAAGCTTTCAAAGCCTTGGTTTATGTATCTGTCCAATGGGGGTGACGATAGCACTGAGGTCTTAGGGTGCTGGGGAGGATTCAGTGGCATGATGTGTGGAAAGGCATCGGGTAGAGGGTAAGCACTCAGTAAATGCAGCTGCGTTAAAGCTGGCTCTTTCAAGAGCAGAGAAGGAGAAATCAGTGAAGATCCAGGAGTTCCAGGAGAAGCATCTAGAAACTCAAGTATGACTGGGAAACACTTGGAAAGAACGGGCTTGCGAGTCCCCTGGTAGCTCAGTGGGTTAAGGATACGGTGTTGTCACTGCTGTGACTCTGGTTACGGCTATGGAGAGGGTTTGATCTTGGATTGATCCCTGTGGGTGTGGCCAAAAAAAACCCCAAACAAACAAATGAAAAAGAATGGGCTGACTCCTTCAGGAGATACGGTCCTATTGGCAGAGCACCTGGTATGGCGAGCAGGAGGGGACACATTACGTTGCACCTTGCTCAGGGGTGCTGAGCTCTGCCCTTGTGGGAGAGGGGCCGGTCCCTCCTTTGGATGGCAGACAATGGGCGTGGGGGAGAAGGCCACTTCCAGATGTTTCTAGTGAAGCCCAGCCTGTGACATACGGAGGGTTAGATGAGAGGGAGAGAGGGAGAGGGGACTCAGACCGAGGGACCAATTTGGGGAAGAGATCTAAGAAACTGAAGGCCCTAATGAGTGCCCATCAAGCAGGGCCGATAGGCCCGGAGAGGAGATTTTCTAGACATCAGGGTAGGAGGGGAAATGATTTAACCCAGCACTGGGCTGTCACAGGGCAGCGAGGATGCGATTAAGCACACAGGCATTTTATCAGGAAAATCTTGCCAGCGGACAGTTTCGCTGCCTCTTCTTCTAAGAGGAGGAGACAGTTTGGCCCCCACAGGGAAAGGTTTATGGCCTGGCTCTGACCCCTGTCCTGCCTGGAGGTGGGTGGCTCCCCAAGCTGGGAGCTCTGGTGCTTCTTCCCAAAGCCAGTGGGTCTCGCATTGCTGCCCCTTCCTCCGAAACACTTTTGGGGTGGACCCGTGAAACCCGCAGGCATGTGGGAAATGGCCCAGCCATTCTGATGCTGTGAGCTTGGAGTAGTTTCTAGAAGGATTGGAGTAGTTTCTAGACATTAAGAAGGACTTCACGAGGAAATGGGAAGATAAGGAAGATGACTGTGAAGAAACAGGCAGAGACTCTTGCTCCATAGTTACTTGCTGGGTGGCTGGAGCAATTTCCTACCCTACTGGTGACCATGCCATTTCCAGCTCTTGTGTCACAAGACTCTGGTGTTTCGGCACACACCTGACTGCCACAGGCACCGGTGGGCCATCAGAGACCTTTCCCCTGGCGTGGGGTGAAGGGGGGCCTGGGAGGAGCTGGGAGGAGGCCCTTCCCTGGAAATGGCTCAGGACCAAGGAAGCATCTCCTCCGCTGGGGGAGGCAGGGCTGGTCTGGGTTGGACCAGGAGAAGGATGAAATGAAGCAGTGCAGCCTCATGGCCTGCCTGCCTCTGGGATGGGCTGCGCGTGCAAGGTTTTGTGGGCCTCCATCATAGGGGACCCAGGAAGGACCAGATGAGGTCTCTGCTCTCCAGCCAGCTCACGAGCCAGAAGGCAGGGAGGCACAACATGCCCAGATTAAAGGAGGAGACCTGTATCTACCGGGCATCAAATAAGTGCCAGAGGCTTTACGGTCATTGTTTTATTAACTCTCCAGCAAAAGAGGTATCCCCACCTTACACACGAGGAAACTAATTCAGAGAAGTTGGGGACCTAGTCCAGGGCCGCACAGCCAGGGAGCGGTCTGATTTTAACCCAACAGTCTGTCTGACTGATAGTCTGCTGCCTCCCTGCCCTTCTGGTTTCATCTAACTCCTCGTCTTGAACTCAGGGCTTCAGCAATCACGCCATCTGGGAAGTCCAGTACTTCTCCATGAACTCAGACAAGACAGCAAGATCCTTGACAGTTCAAGGTAAAGGGCTGTTCTTTATTTTGAAATCACATCCTTCCTACTTTTCATGTTCTTTTATACTGTTTTAGGGAAGAGTTCCCTTGTGGCTCAAGGGGTTAAGGATCTGGTATTGTCATAGCTGTGGCTCTGGTTACAGCTCTGGTGCGGTTCAGTTCCTGGCACTGGAACTTCCACATGCCATGGGTGTGGTCACAAAATATCATAGGGAAACTGAAAGGTGCTTTTTTTTTTTTTTTTTGCTTTTTAGGGCTGCACCTGTGGCATAAGGTGGTTCCCAGGCTAGGGGTCGAATCAGAGCTACAGCTGCTGGCCTACACCACAGCCACAGCCACGCCAGATCTGAGCCGGGTCTGCAACCTACACCACAGCTCATGGCAACGCTGGATCCCCAACCCTTTGAGAGAGGCCAGGGATCAAACCCACAACCTCACGGTTCTCAGTCAGATTCGTTTCCACGGGAACTCCCTGAAAGGTGCTTTTGCTTTTTGGTTTCTTATCTGACAAAATAACAAGTTGGAAATCCTAAAAAGGAAAACGATGGTTGCTACTCACATAGGGCTTAGAGTGTCTCACATACAGGACCACGTGGTCCTCTCCTGGAGAGGAGAGCAAGGCCCATGCAGACTTGCCCAAGGCCACATGTCCATGGATGGCAGAGCCAGCGTTCAAATCCAGGCCGTCTGGCTCAGAGTCGCACTGAGCTCTACAGCGATGCCCTGAACTATGCGTTGGCCAACACTGCCTCATGTGCTACCTCCTCCCAGGGACCCCAGAGGCACTACGCCCTTGACCTGCTTCCCACTGGCTCAGGGCTGATGCTTCTCCAGAGCTGACCTCTTCCTGCATCACCTGGCTGGCATTCCGCGGGCTATTTCCAGCCACTCTTACGTGGCTCCTGCCCATCCCCATGGTGCATTTGGAAACCGTGACGCATTGGGCCACAGGGGGCCAGGAGCAGGGGCTCCTTAAGGAGCAAGCTGTTTGAAAGCCCTCCTTCCTATAGTAACAGGTGCAGCCAGGCTGTCAGACCCTGCCATCCGTCCAGTCTTGCCACCCCCCTCAGAGAGGCTTCCTGACCTTTCTGGGCTCCATTAGATCTAGAGCGCCCCTGAGCTGCCCACCAGCACGTGGCGCCCCTGCCGAGCAGCTTATGCAACATGACAGGGAGGAAGTGTGTCCCTGAGGAGAAGCCAGGGATGAAAACCGCAAATTCAGGACAGGCATTCCCCCAAGGAGAGGAGGAGAGAAACGGGCTGTTCCTTGAGCTGGCTACAGGTGAACAACGTCCTCTGAATGTTCTTCTCTCACATACAGGTGACTCCTATTTGCATATATGAGACAGTTCATCATAAAAGAAAAAACTGAATAAATCCTAGAGTTTGCTAGGCAGTCAATATTCTGAGGAGCTGGGAGGCAACGGTGGGGAGGGTCGGGGACGGATTAAAGCTGTGGTTCTGCAGCTTCCTCTGGTGGAGGGGTGAGATGAGCGCATGGGTGGGGCCCAGCTCCAGGGCAAAGAGGCGGGCTGACTGCCAGGGGAGGAACCGCGGTGTGCTCAGCTCAGGGCCCAGGGAGTTGTGTCTGCAGGGCTCTGTCTGCAGGCACTTGCAAGGCGGTGTGCCGTGTTCAGGCAGGAGCCGAGGGTTCCCCAGAGCTTGGTTTTGCTACCAGAACCATGCCTATTTGGGAGGAAATAAAATGCTCCAAAACATTAGGCTTCCAAAGGCAGGAAGGTGTCATTAGTCAGGGTGGCCCGGCTTGCGGGTCTGCGAGCGAGGCCTCCCTGGAGGGCAGCGGGTGCCGGCGTCCCGCCCGTGGGGTGGGCTGAGAGGGGACTCTGGGGTCCCCCCGCAAGGGAGTGCCCTGGGTGCAGTGGGCCTGGGCTTGGGGTGGGCACAGGCCTGGAGAAGCGCTGTGATGCCTTTGACCGGAAACCCCTCCAGACAAAACAAACCGGCCAGCACCTTTCAGAACAGCCGTGAGACCAGAGCCTGGAGCCTCCAAGGAGCCAACAGGCGAGAGAATAACTTACTGTCTGGGGCCCTTGGGAGGCGGGGAGGAGATCTGGCACAGCCAGTGGAGTCAGGGCAGCCCCTGCAAGTGGACACCAGGAAGGACACAGCTCTCCTCAGGGGCTTCTCTTGTGAGCCTGGCTTCAAGCTTGATGCCGGGGGTCAGGGGCGAGTAATGCCAGGACGGAGGCAGCGAGGCTTTCGCTGGGCCCTGGGTGTCAAGGACGTGAACAGCAAAGGGGCAACGTGGGCCCTGAAGAGGGATGAGGAGATGGGGGAGCTGGCCTCTCCTTCGCTCCAGACATCAGAGCATCTTGTGAAAACTGTCTATTTCATGATGAGAAATCAGAGGTCTGGAGACGCCACGTGCCTAAGGTGACAGAGAGCCCAGGCCTCTTCCCCCACCTCAAGCAGCATTTTCTAGCCTGTGCTTTGTTTTTTGTTTTTATTTTGCGCATGCCTGTGGCATGAAGAAATTCCCAGGACAGGGATCGAACGTGCGCAACAGCTGCTCCTCAAACTGCTGCAGTGACAATGCCAGGTCCTTAACCTGCTGAGCCACCGGGGAACTCCTCTAGCCTGTGCTTTGAATCAGCACAGAGTGAACTTGTTTCTGACACTGGCCCTCTATTCCCCGCAGGCCACCCCCCTCCCAGGTACTGCCTGGGCCCCCAGGGACACGAGGCTTCCCTGGCTCAGCCTTTAGTCTGACCATCTAAGATCATATTATTGATCCAGGCAAGGGAGAGAAAGGAGTGTTTTAGTAAAGGCTGAAAAAATCTTCAGACGTGAGGCTTCTGGTTAGCTTTTGACCGGAAAATGCCTAGTCTCTTTGTCCCAGAAGAGCTTTCAGAAAGGCTGGCAGAGCCCAGGGTAATCTAGTGTAATTGGTCAGGCCCACGGGGGAATCTTCCAGCCTGAGGGGCCCTGCAGCCTTCAAAACACTCCTGGCTGGGTCTCTGGTAATTGCCGTGCCAGCTGTTACATGGATGACGGACCGTGGGGAAGAGCCCTTCCTGCTCCCCACCGTCAGCACGAGCAAGCCTCAGCGGTGCCCCCCCACCCCCGCCAAGCTCCTCCCCATCTCGCTCTCTGCCTTTGGGCCAGGACCCCCACTCAAGCCAGCCTCCAGAAGGCAAGCCCGGGCCTGGGTGCTCCCTCCCCTGAAGGGCTGAGACCCTCCCTCCCACCCACCCCCACTCCCCAGCCCTCAGAGGGCTGTGAACTAGCTCCTGCGCTCTCAGCTCCTGTGATGGGCAGGGTCTGCCTGGGAGCCTGGGGAGGACACCACTGCCCTGGTCAGCTCCTGGCAGGGGCTGCACAGATGCCTTCTCCTCTCCCTCATCCCTCCTACAGAAAGGCTATGCTTCCCTCCGTAGTCAGAGTATCCACCTAGGAGATCACCCCATCGTCATCTGTCTCTTGGAGATACTCCCATCCCCATGTAGCAAACGAGAAAACGGAGATGCAGAAAAGTTAAGTGTTTTGCTTGCGATCACCCAACTAGTGAGTCAGAACCGGGGGCTCCCTCCACTCAAGCTCCCTTAACCGGGGAGCGAGGCTCCATCAGCGTTGAGGATAACAGTGCCTGGTGTCTGGAAGCTCTGCGGTGTGCAGGACCCTAACATTTTCTCTGTGTGATCAGAGATGCCTACAGTGCTTGGTACGGTCTTCAGCCTATGACAAAATCTACGATCATCCCTTGAGAACAGCATGTTCAGCCTGGTCCGTGGAGCCTGTAAAGCCTCTGAATGTGGAGGTAAAAGCTGGCATGTATGAGATTAGGTGCCTTTTCTGGGAAGAGAACCCAGAGTCTGGATCAAGGGTAGTCTGGAGCCCAGACAGGCTCTGTAGGTCTGGGGGCAGGGAAAGCAGGGTAATCCCGACTGACAAGGAAAATGAAGGAAAAAGAAAATCTGGGTGTCCACTGTGATTGCTTTCTCGGGGAAACAGACTCTGAGTTCTGGGTGCCAGAAGTTTATCAGAAGATGCTTGAGATCAGCACTCATGGAGAGAGGGTGGGACTTCAGCGCAGGGCAGAGAGAAAAGTCAACCTGTGACAGAGGGCCACCAGAAAGCTCGGCTGACCTTGTGGCGAGCTCTGGAGGGAGCGTGAACTCTCAAACCACGTGGGGTCCAATGGCTGAGCTTTTATATCCCCTCCTTGTCAGCCACCAGATGCAGACAGCTCTGGGAAGGATGTGACTTTGGGTGCAGTAGCTCACTGAAGCTAAGACAATCCCTGAAGCAGATAGTGGGGCTGCCAGAGATTGGATGAAGGCTATCTTCCTGTCCTCAGAGCTGGGCAAGAAGTCAGGCCTTGAAGGAGGGTCTGGGTGGTACAACCCCAAGCTCACCGCCTGTATCTCTGTATCACTGGGAAGTGTGATAGATTAAATGATATCCAGCCAGTCAGCCATTCATCCATACATTCCTCCCTCCATCCCTCCACTCACCTGTTCATCCATCTATGCACTCATTCACCCATCCATCCATCCCCCCTCCATCCATCCACTCATCCCTCCATCCATCCCTCCCTCCCTCCACCTGCCCACCCACCTATCCATCCACTCATTCATCCCTCCATTCATTAAACATTAAACACAGCTCATAAGCTAGCTCACTGTGATGGCACCTGTGCTTAAAAGGTGTACCTGGCACAGTCTTGTGGAGGAGAGAGACATACTGGTGAATAATAAGGGCACATAGTGGTCATTGCTGAAATAGAGGCAAGTGCCACGAGTTACTGGAGCACATGGGAAGGTAGGCTCTTCCTGGGGCAATGAGTGAGCCCTGAAAGAGGTGACAAAGCAGAAAAAGGAATGAGTGGAAGGGGAGCTGCATGGAGAGAAGGCGGCATTTCAGGCAGAAGGAAATCAAGGGCAGGCATGGTGGTCTGAGAAGCTGTGGCAGATTAGGGGAGAGTTTCAGTGTGGACAGAGTGGATAGGTCACTCCTGGAGATAAGGCTGGGAAAGGAGAGTGGCGTTAGGACCCTGAACGTTCTCAAGTGCCACACTGGTCTGGATGAGTGTGAAACAATGAGACATATCCCTGCAGTACTGGGAAGTCCCTGGCAGGGTTTGGACAGAGGATTGGCATGAAAGCATCTGCATTTCAGGAAGTCGACTCTGATGGCAGAAATGATAGACTGGAGTGGTCCCTGGAACCTCAGGGGGTTCCTCTCTGCAGGACCAGCATGCTAGGCAGGCACCTAGAATCCCTCTACGCAGCCCCCTTCCCACACGAGTGACCCTCCCAAGGCTCCAGGCTCTGTGGTTGCTGGAACCTTGGGGCTGGAGCCTTGGTGGTCTGGCCTCAGCACTTGTCTCCAGGCTCCCAGAATGTCCAAGCTGGACGGCCCCTGGAGATGAGTAAGCTCCCCTCAGGCTACAGATGAGGACACTGACTCAGGAGGAGGACACAACCCACTCAAAGCCACAGAGCTAGTTAGAACGTGTGTGTGTCTGTGTGTGTGTGTGCACAGGCTGGCGATGGCAGTGGGGGGGCGTCCTGCTCCCAGACCCTAAGGATGAGTTCAGGTGAGAAGGCCTTGGAGCTTTTGTCTATGACCAGAGGGGTGGCCCATGAAAAAGGCTATTTAAAAATTTATTTGGGGAGTTCCTTGGTGGTGCAGTGGGTCAAGGACCTGGTGTGGTCACTACAGTGGCTTGGGTTGCTGCTGTGGTGTGGGTTCGATTCCTGGCCCTGGAACTTCCGCATGCCATGGGCATGGTCTCCCAGAAAATGTGTTTCGCCTTAACATAGGTAGTATCTTTGGGACAAGAAGGTGTCAAGAGCAGAAGAGGGGGATGACACACAAAAGAGAAGGAAGCCAGCGTAGGTTCATTAAAATGATCAGGTCACTGTTTTGGGCAACTGGGGCTCCATCCTTTGGGGCCCTTCTGAGTGATGGCATGCAATGGGTCTCAGAGTTGTTCTGCCCAGGAGACGAGGAAGCTGGGCTATTTGTCCCCCAGTCTCCATCATCACTGGTTGAGCGCTGCTATTGAGGGTTATCAACTCCTCAGAACTTCTTGCCAAGAACACTCCAGTAGCAAAGAAAGAAAAAGCCTAGTGCTAAAGGTGTTTGTAGCTCTGAGTACCAGTTCTCTAAAGACTCTTGAAAACCTTTGTGGGCGAAGAAGCCTTGGGCATCAGTACCAAAGGGAAAGAGGTGGGTGAGACTGTATGCTGCCCCCTGGAGGCAGGTTGTGGTAGGAGGGGAAAAGGGCTGTTTCCATGCACCTGTCCTATGCCAAGAGGAGTTGAAGTCAGATCTTAAAAAGATATTCCAGGTGATATTAGTGAAAAAAAATAGATACCTAGAGCTCGCCCACCCATACAGCTTGATTGGTAGTCACAGAAGAAATGATGGTGCAAAGAACTGTGCAGTGGTAAGGAGTTTGAGGCTCTCTGTTGCTAAGGCTGGCCAATAAGCTCTTCTTTATCTGTGTTGGGATCCAGGGGGTGGGGGAGTGCTGGGAGGACAGAAGGAGGTTGAATGCAGAGAGGATTCTTCACATAGGCACACTCCCTTGGCTATCCTAGCATCAGGAGGCTCCAAAGTTGGGTGGAAGCAGAGGAATCGGTCCCTTCTCTGGCAGGATTTGGAGCAAAGCCTTGGAAGAAATAAGTCCTAAGGTTGCCTGGCCCTCCAACCAGAGCCAGCCCACCTCCCTGGGTCCCCTGTTCCTCATCTGGGGAAAAAGGGAGATTGGAAGGCTGTACTAGATGACCTTAGGGTCTCTGTCCACCACAGAAGCCATCTCGGTGGCCCTTGGGTTCTCTTCAACTAAGAGTTCAAGTCCTGGCCTCTGGGGGTAGGGAGATGGAAACAGGAGGTAAGGTTATGCAGCACTTACTCTGTTCCCAGGGGTGGTGCTGTGCTAAACACCTCACATATGCTGACTCCCTTACCCTTCGCCATGACCCACAGGGCAGGTGCTAGTACCTGCGATGCACAGATGAGGAAGGTGGGGCTCAGACTTGACCAAAGCCACACCGTGGTGAGGCTGCACTGGAGCCCACATCATGAGCCAAGATGCTTCTCCTCTATGAAGCAGGCAGTGACCCTCTGGTGTTCTAGCAGATGGAGCGTGAAAGCTGGAACCACCAGGAAGGCTTTGTGCAGAAGATGGCTCAGTCCTGGGCCTGAAGCTGGCTGGGAAGGGGAACAACCTGAGGGTGAGGAGCTTATGCTCCAGCCAGACCTATAAACCTCATTCCTTCCCCAGCCTCATCTGGGCTTCTAAAGATGGGGCTGGTTCAGTGGGATCAGCGTCCTCCCAGCTACTTAGGCCAATGGCCAGAAAGCCAGAGCACTGATAATTTCAGTAGTTAACCCACACAGAGCAGGGGCCATGAGCCAGGCATTGCTTTCAGAACCTTAACTAACTCAAACCTTCCAACATCCCTGTGAGGTAGGTTCTGTTATTATTCCCATTTTATAGATGGGGAAGCAGAGGAAAAGAGAGGTGAAGTAAGCTGTTCAGGGCCCAGACTGGAACCCTAGGAGTGGTCTACCCTTAGCCACCTGCTGTCCTGCTTCTAAGCAGGTTCCTGAGCTCTGGCCAGCGCCTGCGCTCCCTCCCTCTGCCCGGGGGTCCCTCCCAAGTTCAGGCTCTCCTCCTGGGCTGGGGCTCTTCCCTGCCAAAACAGCCGTTCCATAGTGGGGACTGCAGGAGGCCCGCATTAGCCCCTCGGCCGGTGAGGCCCATGGCCGCCAAAGGGTCCCAGCCCCCTCCCCCCGCTCCCCCAACACCCACATGCACTCCATCCTCCCTCCCCCCAACAGAGCACCGTTGCCTTTCCTTCACAGTGACGGCGCCTGCGCCCAGGCCGGTGGGGGCACGGAGGACTCCGTGGCGGCGGCGGCGGTGGCCGGCAGACCCAGTGCCCACGCCCCGAAGGCTCAAGCCCCGGAGCTGCAGGAGGAGGAGGAGCGGCCGGGGGCGGGGGGCGCCTCCCCGCGGGCCGGCCCCCACCGCGCGGCCTCCCCCGGCCGGCAGCAGCCTGCCCTGGCGACAGCGCTCTGCTCCCGCGCCCCTGCCGCCTCCGATTACGAACTCTCCCTTGACCTAAAGAATAAACAGGTACCCAGGGCCTCCGACGGGGGTGGGAAGGGTGGTGAAGGGCCCTGTCCTGGGCATTGTCCAGGGTGTTAGGGATGTCCCTATCCGGGCTGCCTCTGCCGCGGGCACACCCCTTTGCCACTAGTTCTCCCAAACTGAGCAAAGAAACCTGCCCTTCCCTGCAGCCCAGTTCCTCAGGCAACCAGCCCTAGCAGGGCAGGAGTCACCCTTGCAATGCCAGGCCCACAGCCGGTATGTCCAGGGCTCTGCCCCTCTTACCTCTGCAGGAAGCCCTACTGCCCACGCACCTCCAGGAGGGGAAGTCCCCACCCCCAGCCCCGGCCCAGAAGAGATGGCCCAGCTAACCAGCCCACCCAAGGGGCAAGTCCCATGCCCAGGCATACACTGGCTCAAATGAGATTTAAAGACTGGTTTCCTCCAGGCAGACTGACAATTCCCAAGATTAACCCATACTGGGGGAGTCCTAAGCTCCCCTATAGGAGAACAAATTTCCCCGAGGGGTTCTGGGCCTCCATCTTCCATTCTGGGAAGCAGGAGGAGAAATTAGTCAGCCACGGGGTCCCCATGGAAGCCCCCCCCCCCCCAAATGACAATGGCGCAGTTTGTTCTGGTGGAAAATTAAGAGACTTGAGGAAGATCTGTGCGCGTGCGCGTGCTTGCTCGGGGGAAGACTTTATGACTTCATATTGTTAAGAAACAGCACTGAGCTTGGAGCCACAGAGCTGGGTTCCAATCCTTGTTCTTGTTCTCGTTCCTCTATGACTTTGGGAATGTCAGCTAAGTCCCGTGGACACTGGTTTTCTCATCAGCAAAATTGGGAATTAGACCTCGAATCATCTCTGAGGCCCCTTCCAGAACCATTCTTTAAAAATGGACTGTGAGTTTTGGAAATGAAATCAGTAGAAAAGTCACAAAGACTGCATCAAGGTCAACCAAATTCATTTCTTGCTTTTAGCATAGATGCCAAGCTGCTAGCCTGGATTGGGGACAGCTGCAGGTGGTGCCCCTGGCTTTCAGTACAGTACTGGACAGAAATCTCCCATGATATATATGCGGACAAGATAGGAAGTGGATTAGCTGATAACATAGTTGGGTGGTTTGTTCTTAAATGGAATTATCCAAAAACACCAATTTTTTTCTATCAGTGCCAATTTCAGTGTCACTGAGAGGGGGCGCTGTCCTTGCTTCTGCCCAGTTCAACCATTCTGAAAAAGGACTGCTTTCTGATGATGCAAAACTGACAGGGAACAGAGAATACCTTGATGACAGAACCTACGGTTTTTGGGGAAAAAAAAATCTCATTAGGACAGAAATATGGTTTAAATGAAAAAAGTCAAATGAAAGAGGGAAAAATCTAAAATTCTGTTCTTAGCTTTGAAAATCCCATAGCACGACTATAAGACGAGCACTTAGTTCTGGGAGAGAGGCCTTAGGGCTTCAGTTGACTCTAAGCTCAAGATGAATCAATAGCCAGTGAAGCAGCTGCCAAAGAAGTAGGTCCAGCAGCCTTCACAGAAGGGTCGCTAAAAGCCCTAGTGTAAGGGGGCAGCTGGCCAGAGCCCCACACTGGTGCCTGGTCAGGCTGTCTGGGTCTAGGGGTTTCATTTAAAAGGCAAAAAGAGAATCGAGAGGTTCCGAGGTTCTCCTGAGCAGGGAAACAGATTGGCTGGGTTGTAGGGGAAAACTGTAAACATGAAAACAAGTTTTAAACATGGGAGAGCAGAATGTGAATTGGCTGGATTAGATTATTTTCTGTCACTGCAGGTAAAAATAGTGGTACTAATGTGTGAAACTTATAGGAGAGGAAGGTTATTCTTAGCTCAATTAGCAATTAGAGCTGTTGGAGTTCCCGTTGTGGTTCAGTGGTTAATGAATCCAACTAGTATCCACGAGGACAAGGGTTGAATTCCTGGCCTCGCTCAGTGGGTCAGGGATCCGATGTTGTTGTGACCTGTGGTGTAGGTCATAGACTTGACTCGGATCCTGTGTGGCTGTGGTTGTGGCACAGGCTGGCAGCTCTAGCTCTGATTAGACCCCTAACCTGGGAACCTCCATATGCCGTGGGTGCAGCCCTAAAAAGGCAAATAAAATAAAATTAGCTGGAGTTCCCGTCGTGGCACAGCAGAAACAAATCCGACTAGGAACCATGAGGTTTCAGGTTCAATCCCTGGCCTCACTCAGTGGGTTAAGAATCCGGCGTTGCTGTGAGCTGTGGCAGACACGGCTCAGATCTGGTGTGGCTGTGGCTGTGGTGTAGGCCAGCGGCTACAGCTCTGATTCGACCCCTAGCCTGAACCTCCATGTGCCGCGGGTGCAGCCCTAAAAAAAAAGACAACAAGACAAAAAAAAAAAAAAAAAAAAAAAAAGGTAGAGCATTCTGCATGTGAGGTAGGGAAAGCCCATCCAGGGCCTGGGGGAGAATCCTTGTGGCAACACTGTGGTGTGACGTGGGCAGTCAGCTGGCCCAGATGACCGTGTCCTCTCAGTTCTACTTGGACTTGTCCTTGAGGACAGAGACCATCTCCTAATCATCATCATCATCCCCCGGGGTGCAGCAGAGTGTTGCAGGCAGAGTAAGAGCTCATCGAATGAGCATTTGCTGAATAATTGCGCTGTGCAAAGCAATGAGGGGGTGGGGTACCGAAAGCAAAACCATGTCCCTACCTGCCCCCTGAAGAGAGCACAGTTCAATTTGAGGAGTATCCTGCCAGTAACACCAAAGGAAACTCGTGCTTCAGCTTGTACAGGGAATTCATTTAGTTCTGGGTGATGAGGGGGTATGCAGAGTTCGGCGGGGTTCTGACAGGCACTGTGGACCTTTCTCATAGTGGGTAAAAATTCCAGTGATGGGTTTCCACATCCAGGCAGCAGGTGGGGGCAGGAAAGGTGAGGGCTGGGAGGTGTGTGGGAGGGCTCTCCTGCCCTGGGGAAGAGCCCACCTCTCCTGGCCCATGTAGCTCTCTAGACCAAGTCCAGGCTGGGGTTAGGAGGAAGGGGGTAAGAAGGGATGGTGGGGCTGGAGCAGAGTGACAGAACACATGGGACACACTCACAAGAGACAGTACCCCACTGTTCTCTTCTTTGGATAAACTGTGTGACCTGAGGCAAGTTGCTTAACATCTCTGAGCCTCCACAGCTTCATTCACAAAGTTCTTTGGGGCTTTGTACATGCTGTTCCCTCTGCCTCTATAGCTAACATTCCCTCTCCCCTCGACACTCCTGCACTTGGCCCCGGTTCACTCCTTCTCTTGCTTTAGGACTTGCTTTCCTGCTCCTTCCCCCTCCCTGGCGGCTTTCCCTGCCCTCTCTCTGCCCTGTGTCCGGTCCAGCCTTAAACCCCTGATGCTACCTCTGTGGGATGCCGCTTCTCCCTGCTTCATAGCTGTTCCCTGACAGCTCTTCAGCCCTGGATGACGCTTCCTGTTTACCTGACTCCTTTCGTGAGGCAGGACCCAAGACGTTTATCATTATATCCCTGGAGCCTGACGCAGGGCCTGGCACGAGAAGGTGCTCAAAGGATGAACCGGGGAAGATAACCACAGTCTTCCGAAGACACGATCCTGAGTCTCAGGGAGCTCCTGTGCCAGCGGTGGGCACTGACACAGAACAGCACTGGTGGCGCTAACAGCATTCTCCACGAGGCATCTCCCCAGATCAGTACAATGGTCCCTATGGGTTACATCTTAGGAATGAGATGACTGAGGCTTAGTGATATTAAGTAACTTGCCCAAGGGCGCATTCCTAAGTGTGCACCCGCTGCAGCCAAGATAGATGCCACGATTTTAACCCAGTGCCCTCACCATCTGCTGCCATCATGGTGAAGGGTAGGTTCCACAGAAGCAGGGCACAGGGCCCCGGTGACATCACAGAACAGGGCGGGCAGTCTGACCAGGGTTCAAAGCAGGCTTCTTGGAGCAGCTCCACCTGCAGGAATACCTGTCTCAGGGAGCAGCTAGGCCATGACAGTTCCCCCACCCAGCTGTATCAGGAGGGGATCTGAGGGCAGCCCTGCTCCTGGGCAGGTTTCTTGCCCTGCCATGTGGAGCACTTCCTGCGTTCCGGACAGTGGGCATGGAGGTGGGTGCCCAGGGAAGATGCGGGGCTTCTAGCCCTGCCCAGTGCAGAAGTTTCTCTCCCCTCCCCAGGCTCTACCCCCACCTTGTGCAGGTCTGCAGGTGCACACCCGCAGTGTACTGCTTTAGTGTTCTCAGCTGAGATGCCCTGGCTCCAAGGAAATCCTTGCTCACGTGGCCCACCCCCTCCCCCAACCTGGGCCAGGCACCCCCCAGGTTCCTCAGCAGCCCTGTCAGGCTCCAGCACGCAGCAACCTGGAAGAGGGAGCATGTTCTAATTAACACTGAAGGCTCATTAGCCAGACGGCACCCCCAGCCCTCTCCACTGCTTCCTCGGCCTCAGCGGGAGGTGAACGGTTGCTCTCTTGGGTGGAGGGAGGGCACAATTACCCAGAATCCAAGGTGCTGAGGGGGAAGTGGGCAGAGCTGCTCCTTGGCTGTAGGGTCCAGAGGCCTGGCCCTCCCATGTGCAGGACTCCCTGCTTGGCCCTGGTTAAGGAGGTGAGAGGGCCTGGCTGGGGCGGATGGAGCTGACCTGAGTCCCCAAGTCCTGTGAGAATGGGGGGAGGGGAATGCACATGGGGGAGCATTGAGCTCCAAGCCCAGATCCAGAAGAGAGCCTGGATTTCATTTCTGCTAGGCCATAGGAGGGAGCTCAATTTAGTTCACATCCTTGAACACTGAGTAAGCCCTAATCACATATCTGGCTCAGTGCTGGGCACCAGGGAGGCAGAGGCCGGTAACACTATCCTGCCTGTGAGGCACAGTCTCTGGTGCTGAGCCAGCACTGAGGGTGGGGGACGCTGTAAGCTGGGGGGGGGGGTGCAGCAGGCGCGAGGCTGGGGTAAGTGAGAGACGGTTGTGTTAGATGAAAGGAACGAGTGGTGCAGATCCCACGCGAGGCCCTGCGTGGACCAGATGATACGGAACACAGATCCGAGGCTCCAATAATTTATGCGCTAATGGAGTCTGGGGAGGGGAAAGGGAGGGAAGAATTTGTTAGATGAATACGTGCCGCGATGAGTGGAGAAAACTGAGTGTCAAAGAGAAATATGAAACAACCTTCTGGGGGGTGGGAGACCCTGTCTGGTTGGGGGGCTAGAGGCTTCATGGAGGAGGCACATTTGAGAGAGTCCTGAAGAAAGGGAAAGGTTTTACCTGGAAGAGAGGGCATGAGGGTGAGGTTGAGGGTGGGGAGGAGGAAGCAGGTTGGGGGAGGCTGAGCAAGTGCTCTGAGCAGGAAAGCTTAGTGTTGGTGGCGGGGAGGGCTGTCCTGAGACTTCCTTTAGCAAGAAGGGTTGGGCAGTAGGCAGTGCCAGGCTTCTCAGAGCCAGGAGATGGTATTCATACTTATTTAGGGCAATGGTCTCAAGCGACCAAGGCCTGTGTTTATACCTGCTCCCTGAGCTTACTGATTCTTACAGGAGAATATAGCATAAGGTGGGTGGATGGTGGTGGAGGAAGAAGCAGAGAGGCAGCTGCCATAGTGGTCCAAATAGGGAGTCCAAGAGAGACCCACATGGTGGTGGTCTGGTGGAAAGGTCAGGGTGATTGCAAAAGATGTGGGGTGGGAACGCTGTAGGACCTTGAGGCTGACCAATGCAGAGGATAAGGCAAAGGCGGACCCAGGGACAAATTTAAGGTCCCAAGACTGGATGGCCTTACAGCCAGGGTGCTAGTAGGTGAGTAAGGACATCATCAAGAACTGGTTCCAATGAGGCGGGGAGACAGTGGCTTCGTACAGGTGGACAGAGGGATCCATAGGCTGTTGGAAATGTAAATCTAGGAAATGCGAGTCTAGAAATGGGGATTTGAGAGTCACAGAATCCACCACTGTCAACATTAAATTGCTACCACTTGCTGAGCACCTACTATGTGCCAGGTGCTACATGAAATAATTTAATCCTCACAAGAAGCTACAAGAAGAGTCAGCAGGATTGGCTTCATTTAACAGAAAAGAAAACAGAGTCAGAGATGTTAAACTCGTTCAAGGTCAACCGGCAGGGAAGAGGCAGATCTGGGACTGGGTGTTTCCCCTTTGGTTTATTCATCCACTTATCAAAGTAGAGTGAGGATGGAGGATGAAGTTTGCAGGTGCGATGTGAGAAGATATTAACCTGAGAGACATCTTTAGAGTTGCCACCAAGGCTCTGCTTGAGACAGTTCCCCTCTTAATTAGCTGTTAATTATCAGCTAGAGGGTGCTCTAAAGACTTCGAAGGTAGAAGTCAAGGAACACATCCACAAGCGCATAGGAAAGTCATAAAAATGTGTCTGCAGAGTGGAAGAGGGCACACATAAGACTTGTAATCAGCCACCAGGTTAGGGACCTTGTGGTCAGAATATAGGACCAAGGAGCTGCGTGGAGACAGGAAAGCCAAGAGAGCTTGAGACATGTCCTCAAGTCCGATGTCTTCCTGAGAGCTGGGGACAGGGTCTCAAGATGATAAAATATCAAGGCGATAGAAAGGATGGGGATGAAGACTGAGGATGGGCCATCAGATTTAGTGATTATTTATTTATTTATTTATTTTGGTCTTTTTGCCATTTCTTGGGCTGCTCCCGCGGCATATGGAGGTTCCCAGGCTAGGGGTCTAATCAGAGCTGTAGCTGCCAGCCTATGCCAGAGCCACAGCAACGTGGGATCCGAGCCACGTCTGTGACCTACACCACAGCTCATGGCAATGCTGGATCGTTAACCCACTGAGCAAGGGCAGGGATTGAACCTACAACCTCATGGTTCCTAGTCGGATTGCGCCACGATGGGAACTCCCCAGATTTAGTGATTAAAGGTCACTGGTGACCTTTGAGACTCATTTCAAAAGTCTGCTGGGAGCAGGAGAAAGCTATGAAGAGTCAGGGCATACAGAGCTGGCCCGTTGCTTGGCATTTGCTCATGGAATGAGACAGAGGGGGTAGACTTGTGTTCCTCTAGGTTTAATGGAAAACGGAGATTGGGCTAGTGCCCCAGAGCAGGGAGGGAGTAAAGCAGTGTCATGTTCCAGCCTGGGAGATTTAGGAGGGTCTGGAGGCTGGTGGGAAGGGGCCAGTGCCAGGATAGAGGCTAGAAATGCAAGTGAAGAAACTAGAGAATGAAGTAAGCATTCAAAGGAGGAGAGGAAAGTTATGGTCAGATTAGGAAGGTTTTAACTTAATAAATACTCATTGAAAGTCAACTGTGTACTGGGCACTTTTTTTTTTTTTTTTGCTTTTTAGGGCCGCATCCACAGCATATGGAGGTTCCCAGCCTAGGGGTCCAATTGGAGCTACAACGGCCAGCCACAGCCAGAGCAATGCAGAATCCAAGCCTCATCTGTGGCCTACACCACAGCTCACAGCAATGCCAGACCCTTAACCCACTGGGCAAGGCCAGGGATCAAACCTGCAACCTCATGGTTCCTAGTCAAATTTGTTTCTGCTGCGTCACGATGGGAACTCCTGTACTGGGCACTCTTTAAGCATCGGGGAGAAAGCAGTGAGCATGGCAGGCAAAGTCACCTTCATAAGGCTTACAGTCTAGTGGTGGGTTGATGGAACAGATTCAAGCATGTAAAGCCTAGTTTCCTTCTCTCCTTCGGGGAAGCATGGACCCTGGCTGGTAGAGGAAGTCTCTGAGGTTATCTCTGCCAGCCTCTGCCTCCAAGCAGGGTGACACCATGCCAGGAGGATCTTCTACCATTTTGGAAACACTTGAGGCGATGCGATTTCACACCTTCCCCCTGTTGCCAACAGCCTCTCATAATCTAAAGAGAAGCTCTCTTGGGCCTGAAGCTTCCCTAAATATGTGACTAGGCCTGGGAGGAAAGAGAGGTGAATTCTTGCTTGGGGTCAGTTTCCATGGTGCTAGGGGAGGGGTAACAGGGAAGTAGAACTTGAGAGAAGGAGGCCAGGAGGGTGCTTCTGCTGGTCTAGCTGTAGGGCACCCACAGGCAGGGAACAGAGGGCATGGCCGGGGTGGTAGGGAGGGAGTCTCTCCAGCTGCAGTTCCTGGTGGGAGCAGGAAGTGCACTGCACTGAGGGTGAAACTTGGCCTTTCTATCTGAACCCCTCCCCATGCATGGTCCTGGGGGAACATAGGAGAGAGGATTTTCTTGCCTTGATTGTTGATCTCACCCACTGATTCTTAGTTCAGGAATGACACTCTGTGTAAGCAAAGTGTACTGGGCTGGGAAAAGGATATCATTTCAGGGTCCAGAGATACTTTCTCACTTTCCAAACTTCCCTAAGGACTGATGGAACCCACAGTGCTACCATCCCCTTAACACAGGCTTTATCTGGTATTTACATGCAAAAATCTCTAGGAATGAGAATTGCTAAACATCATTAGTCATTTGCGCACATCTCAAGGGGACTTTTTCTTTCTTTCCTTTTTATTTCATTTCTTTTTTTCTTGGCCAGGATGTTTCCCAGGCCAGGAATCAAACCCACCCACAACAGTAACTTGAGCCACAACTCTTTATTGTGTGGTTGTTGTTTTTAGGGCTGCATGTGCAGCAGATGGAGGTTCCCAGGCTAGGGGTCAAATCGAAACTACAGTTGCCAGCCTCCATCCGAGCTGCATCTCTGACCTACACCACAGCTCACATCAACACTGGATCCCCAACCAGACTAGTCCTCACGGATACTAGTCAGATTCATTTCTGCTGAACCACAAGGGGAACTCCCCAGAGCCACAGCTTTGACAACATCAGATCCTTAACCTACTAAGCCACTAGGGAACTCCCAAGGGGGATGTCTTTCTATTCCTTTCCTGAAAGGCTTTTGATGAGGGAGAAAAAGTGAGAGCTTAGCAACCCAAGGAGGAGAAAAGACCTCAGAGGGGAGACAGAGCTGAGAGAAGGGGGAGGAAGGGCCTTGAAGACAGACTGGCAGGTGCCAGAAGGTTTCCTGGGTTCATATCTGCCCAGATGAGGCAGCATCCCCGACTCTCACCCCCACCAGCCAGCCCCACCAAGCCTGCCTTGGCTATAAGCATTCCGTTTTTGAAAACAGGTGACTGGAGTTGTGGAGCATGGTAGCCTGGAGGGATTCCCACTATTGAAACATCCATCCATCATTCACCTGTCTTTTTATTAAGTTCACATTTATTGAGCTCTACCATGTGCCAGCCCTTGGGCTGGGTACTGAGAATACACAGATGATCAAACCTCAGTCTCAACTCTTACAATGCTCCCAGGCACAGGAAACCACCCTGATGCAGTGACGTGGATGCTGAGAAAGTAGGAGAACAGGAGTAGCAGCACTTTTTTTTAAGCCTATTTAATATTAGGTTTTCTATTGTTTAAAAATATACACAAAAGCAGAAAGAAAAGTATAACAAACTAACCATCTCCCAGCTCCAACAAGTCTTACTAATATTTCATCTAAACCTTCCATTTTTTGGATGGAGTATTTTAATGTAAATTCAACATATCATGCATATTACCCATAACTACTTCATATGCACCTCTGATATGAACATTTGAAAATAACCACCTCAGCAGCAATATCTGACTACCATCTGAAACTCCTCTGTCTCCTGCGCCGCCGAGCATCACTAATCCCCGGAATCCAGTCCTATATCCCACAGCGACTTGGCATCTCTGGCCATGGCATGCTAGAGTTCTCAGACACAAGCCCCTCAGTGCCCCTAGCTGTATATTCCTGGGCCCCGCCTTAAGTTTAGCCAGGTCACCCTCTGCCCTGGTCGACAGCCGCAGCCGTCTTTGGCAAAGACCATCACACCCCTACCCTAACTGCGCTCCTGCTCCTCTCTGTCCTCGCTGCAGATTGAAATGCTAGAACACAAGTACGGGGGCCACCTGGTGTCCCGGCGCGCCGCTTGCACCATCCAAACTGCCTTCCGCCAGTACCAGCTCAGCAAGAACTTCGAGAAGATCCGCAACTCGCTCCTGGAGAGCCGCCTGCCACGTCGCATCTCCCTGCGCAAGGTGCGCGCGCCCACCGCCGAGAGCCTGGCGGCAGAGCGGGCACTCCTGGAGGGCTGCGGCCTCGCGGGGCTGCCGCTGGTGCGCTCGCCCTCCCTGCCACCCACCTTCGCGGGCACACTCACCGAGCTGGAGGACTCCTTCACCGAGCAGGTGCAGTCCCTGGCCAAGTCCATCGACGACGCCCTCAGCACCTGGAGCCTCAAGACCATGTGCTCCCTGCAGGAGAGCGGCGCCTACCAGATCCACCAGGCCCTGCGCGCAGGCGCGGGGCCACCGGGCCTGGAGGCAGAGGTGCGGGAGCCCGAGGGCGTGCACCCGGGGGCCGGGCCCGAGCCCACCGAGCCCACGGGCCCGCCCCAGGGCCACGGCAGCACCCTCATGATGGCTTTCCGAGATGTCACCGTGCAGATTGCCAGCCAGAACATCTCCGTCTCTTCCTCTACGGCTCTGTCCGTGGCCAACTGCTTGGGAGCGCAGACAGCCCCGGCCCCCGCAGAGTCCGCGGCGGGCAAGGTAGAGCAGGGCGAGGCCGGGGGGCAGGCGGGCCCAGAGGCTCCCAGCGCCAGCCAGGGGGGCGCGCCCGCTGAGGACGTGAGGGCAGAGGCCAGAGCCCGCGGGGCCTTGAGCGCCAGCCCTCCGGGGGCCGCGGGGCAGGTGGCGGCGGCGGCGGCGGAGGAGGAGGAAGACGAGGAGGAGGAGGCCGAGGAGGCCCGGAAAGGGGCCGAGGCGGAGGTGGAGGCCGAGGCCGTCGACAACTCGGAGCAGCTGAGCAGCAGCAGCACGTCCACCAAATCCGCCAAGTCAGGCTCGGAAGCATCAGCTTCGGCCTCCAAGGAGGCCCTGCAGGCCATGATCCTGAGCTTGCCGCGCTACCACTGCGAGAACCCTGCCAGCTGCAAGTCCCCCACGCTTTCCACCGACACCCTGCGCAAGCGGCTTTACCGCATCGGCCTCAACCTCTTCAACATGTAAGTCCATGGGAGGCGGGGGCGGGGGGAGGGGCAATATAGGTGAGCAGGTGGGCGGGCGTCCTAGCGTCTTCCCAGGTGGCCTCTGTGCCACGCCTGCTCCTTGAGATACTGGTGGGGATGTACATTTTATCTTTAATTGCTATGAATTCATTTTAAGGATTAGGGATGAAACACTTCAAACCCCTGCTTTAACCACTAGTACTGCTAGATGAAGCTAGGCTTTGCAAAGTGAGAGAAGTTAAAAGAAAATGCAATATTAAGTAAATAACAGTACTTATAGTGTGATAATAGCACTTATAGGTAGTGTGAGAATTGAGCAGAAATCATTCAGGTAGGACATGAAGTTAGGGAGACAGCATTACCCCACCGGGTATGGGTAGAGAGCGGGAGAGACAAAGAGGGGCGTGTCAAGCAAGCAGAGGTGGGACAGCAGAGGGCAGGAGCATGGGGGAAGAAAAATGAAAGACTACCACAGCTCAGAGCCCCCAGCCAGAACTTTCCTTGCAACCAGGAGGCACACAGCCGGCGCCAAGCAGAGGAAACACTCAAGCCCTTCCTACAGACGTTTCAAGTGCTGGAAACACTCCTCTCCACTCCTCACTCCCCTCTTCCTTTATGGTGCTGAGCGGGGAAAACACTGCAGCCCCTCCCGCCTAATCAGTGACGACCGAGCAGAAACCATTCACACATGTGTTCATTTACTCATTAAGTGGTTGTTTTTGGAATGCCAGACTCCCTAACCTCAAAGATGAGCAAGACACATCTCCTGGTCTTAAGAAGCTTATATTCTAGGGGGAATAGCTACTGTTCGTTGCTCATCTGACATAAAACATTTGCAAACTTCCTAAGAATATCTAGAGATAGTGTGATTATGTCATTTAACTGAAAAAGAGACAAGCTCACCCAAGTAAGGTGAGCTGCATGCTGTGTGAGGCAAACGTGATCACCAGTACACTATGTAAACTCCTTCACCTGCTCAGGAATCCACTTTGTTTGGCCAGACCTCCCAGCCCCACACTGTCTTCACTCTTGTGTGGGGAGCTTTAGGAGATATGGGGAGAGGGGCTTCGGAAGGGGATCCCCTCTGCAGCTCCGGGGAACTCTTTCCAAGGACCTCCAGGCACTTTTGCGTATTCCCCGGGCTGGAAGAAAGGGAGGTAAGGAGTCACACGCGGCCTTGCCTCACTCTCTACTCCTTCCCACTCCACCCCACCCCAGAAACCCGGACAAGGGCATCCAGTTCCTGATCTCTCGAGGCTTCATCCCCGACACCCCCATTGGAGTGGCCCATTTCCTGCTCCAACGTAAGGGCCTCAGCCGCCAAATGATCGGAGAGTTTCTGGGCAACAGCAAGAAGCAGTTCAACCGCGACGTGCTGGAGTGAGTGCCCTGCCTCCGGGCTCCGTCCCACCCTCCGCTTAGCCCCATCCTCCTGGACCTCCGGGGTGTCCTGGAACCTCTGCTAAAGAAGGACATGGGGAGCGGGAGGACAGGACTGGGCGATTTCCCAGAAGTCCCAGAGCCAGTCCTAGCGGCTTCCTGATTGGTCTAGGAGCCATAAGCCCCATTGTCCTTAACCAATCACTGCTTCCCCTCCAGTCTTTTGGCCACTTATTCCTCGGTGCGTGCGGGCGCTGGGAGTGGGGGCGGGAAATGGTCAAGGGAGTCCGAAAGGCGAGAGAGTGAGCCTGAAAAAGAAGAGGGCTTTGTCAGCGCCGGCGCCACCTCTGCCTGGGGTACCTGCCTCTCAGCCCACCCTCTCCTGCTGCCTGTCCGGCCCCCCCAGCCTCTGAGTGTCTGCTTCATATTGTGGAGGAGACATGAGGCAGAAAAAGAAGGCGTTAGACAGAGGGCTTTTAGAACCAGAAAGTGCTATGATTGACCACCAAGCTCACACAATCAAAAAATTGCTTTGGGAGTTCCCACTGTGGCACAGTGGGTTAAGAATTCGCCTACAGTGGCTGGGGTCACTGTGGAGGCAGGGGTTTGGATCCTGCGCAGGTGCAGTGGGTTAAAGGATCTGGCTTTGACACAACTGTGGCTTAGGTTTCAGCTGGGGCTCGCATTCAGTCCCTAGCCTTGGGAATTTTCATAATGCCACAGGTGCAGCCATTTAAAAAAAATGTTTTAGGAGTTCCCATCGAGGCTCAGTGGTTAACAAACCCAACTAGTGTCCATGAGGATGCAAGTTCGATCCCTGGCCCTGCTCAGTGGGTTGGGGATCTGGCATTGCTGTGAGCTGTGATGTAGGTCGCAGACATGGCTCATATCCCCTGTGGTGTAGGCCGGCAACTACAACTCCAATTCTACCCCAGCCTGGGAAGCACCACATGCCGCAGGTGCAGCCCTAAAAATACTAAAAGACAAAAAAAAAAACGTTTTAGTCCAGTAGATGGGGAGTTTGGGGTATGTGTGAGGGGACTGCCTTTGCTAGTGTTCAGTTTCATGGATGTGGTGCCAGTAGATGAGAGTCTCTTCACACTCCATCCCATCCCTGAGAGCTACCACAGGGCAGGGGGTCATACTCTGGGGCGGAGGAGCAGAGCCACGTCTCCCCCGGCAAAGAGGGGATGAGGCACCATGACGTCTGCTTCTGACCCCTGCCTCTGCCTGGTACTCCTGATACCCCTTCTCTCTTCTGCTAGCCCCCCTAAGCTAGCTTTCTTCCTCCTGGAAGGTCACCATTCAGCAAGGAGCCATCCCTGCTTCTCTCCACGTCTCCTTCTCCTTGGGTACACTCAGCTGAAGTGTTTCTCCAGGGATCCTGGAAGAAAGTCTTCCTTTTGTACCTGCCCTTGGAGCAGCGAGGGCCTGATCCCCAGGATCAGGGTCTCATACTCCAGGGTTTGGAAGCCTAGGAGTGGCTGTCAGTCCCTGACTCCCTGAGGTGGACTCAGAGACCTAGCTTCTCTTTATGGAGCAGACTTGGTGGCTGTGTCTTCAGTCACTGGTCTCTGGGCAGGCATTTCAATGCCCGCAGGGTAGAGGGGTTGGATTAAGAGAGGAGACCAGTTGCCCTCTGGAATCACTTTCACATCCCTAAATTTGTGATAGGGTGATTTTTAGCTGAGTGCAGTTGGAAGAGGGGGGCTTGAACCCATCTGAGTGACCTTGGAATCCCTGGTGGCTCTCAGTTGACAGAAGCCGGCTCCTGCCCCTGACTCTGGGTGGCTTTGGACAATTAGCTGCCCCTCCTGGGACTTGTGGTCTAGATGCTCTGAGTGCCAGAACCAGCAAGTGCACCACATTTCCTTTCTTCTCCCGCTCCTTCTGGCTCCCCTTCCCCGCCACCCCCGCCCTGTGGGAGCCCTGCGGGGAAGCCTTGAGGAACTGACAGAAGAGAAAGATCGTGTAATTTCTCTGGCTCCTTCCTTTCCCCTATTCCTCCATCTGGTTCATCTTGCTGGCCTTTTCATTTGCTTTTGTCCCCTTTCCGGAGGAGGGTGAGTGGAGGTGCTGTGCCCTATGGCTTCATGCTTTCTGACTGCCCCACACCCCCTGGGGGTGACCCTGCTTTGTCTCTCCGCTCTGGGGCAGGCCCTGGCTGTGTGGTCTGTTTTCTCCTGCCTTTCCAGTCCCCGTGTGGCCCGGCCCTGAATTCTAACCTGCTAGGCTCCCATTGACCTGCAGTTCTGGGAACACACGGCTTTTCTGAAGCCCAGGTTGTGCTGAGCAGCACAATGAAAATGAATTGCCACCCTCCCTGGGAGAGCGTGTGTGTGGGCTGGAGACTCTGACCAGCCACTGCAGCCCTTGCCAGGAGGGAGCTGAGCTGGACCAGGCTTGGAGGCAGAGCTGTGCGGTGGGCGGGAGAGAGGGCGAATCTGAGAGTCCCAGCTCTGACCCCTTCTCTGCTCCTAACATCCCTGGGGGCTTTGCAAGCCATGTCTGCTCCACTCGGCTTCCTGTCTATAAAGATAGACAGTTGGGCTGTGTGATCGCAAAGGTCCCTCCAACTGCTGTGAATCTATCATCTTTCCGAATTCTTAGTGCATTTGTAGCATCCTGGCATCACGCATTTCTCCTAAACATGCGTTGTCATCCTGGCAGAGCCACCCAGAGCAGCCCTTGGACCCCAGGGCAGTGCGGGGGGTGCCAGCGTTCATGGGAGAACAAGATGGTCATTCATCACTCATTCAACGAATACTGAGTTCCTACTGTGTGCTGAGAACAGGGCTGAGCTGGGCCTCTGTGTGTATGTGTGTGTGTAGAATGGGGGAGGAATAGGCCTGGCTTCTGGCCTCAGTCTATGGGGAGAAACGAGAGAGAGAGATGAGGGGCCAAGGAGCCCCCAGTGGGTATTGTGGGCATAGGGAGTGCAGAGCTGAGCCACGATTCTGCTCCTGTGAATGCCTCAGTTCCTTGTGCTTTGTTCTGGCCCACTCAGCCTGCAATGGCAGCTCTGCAGAAAGGAGCCCTGCTGCCCAAGTCCGCGGTGTGCTGACTGCCTGCTTTGTCTCCTGTGAGGTGCCCGGAGTGGACAGAGAAGCAGAGAGAGTGGAATCTCCCTGCCACTCAGGCCAGCTCTCGGGGGACCTTTCAGGATCCACTGCCTCTTCCTTACTCCCACCAGAGAAAACACACGATGGCAGTCCCCTGGTGCCGTTTTGTCCAGGCCTGGAAGGCTTCATTGGAATTCTACATGCGCCCCCACCCTCACCAGTGACATTCAGCATGTCACATCCATTCTCTGCAAAGCTGTTTGCTGAATAAAAGGACATAAATCACCCATCCCCTTGGAGACTGAGCCCAAGCCACAGCACGAAGATGCAGCCAGACAGGAAGGAGAAAGGCTACAATCTCTCTCCCCCGCCCCCCATCCTGGGCCTGCCGTGGAGGGGAGGGGAGGGGAGGAGAGGAGGGGCTGAGCAGATTCATGAGCATCAGAGATGCGGTGACATTTGCCTCCAGAATCAGCCCCTGGTGCTCTCGGCAGCTGACCTTTGTGTCCTAGTGCCATGAAAGACCCACTCCAGACCCACTCCTGGCGTGTATCTAACCAGGCTTTACCGAATAATGTGACAAGGCATTCTGGGCTCAGAGGGCCATGTCCGTTCCAGTGTTTACCTGGGTTTTTTTTTTTTTTTTTCCTGTTTTTGTGGGGGTTTTTTGGGCGAAGCCAACCTTAGTTTCCTCACTTGTCAAATGGGTCTAACAGAACCAGTCATATGAATTAAATGTTTTAAATGCATATAAAATGCTTAACTCGGTTCCTGATGCTTAGTAAATTCTTTTATAGTATCAGCTGTTTCTATGATTCTCTTCCCACTTAAAAGCACAGGACAGGAGACCCCTTGCCTCCCTACCCCCAACGCAGGGCAAACTCAGACTCCTAAGGGCTGGTCTGAGATGAGCCTATCCCCCAGACAACAAGATGGGGCTGGGGGGCCCTGTAATTGGAGGAAGTCTCTCTGGTGCTGGAGATGGGTATGCAGTCAGCAGCCAGAATCAAGATCCTTTGGGGCTGGAAGTGTCTCCCTCTCAGTTTTCACATGGCTGGGAAATTTGGCTCTGCTCTATTTCCTTTCTGAAATATTCGCTTCAGCAGCTTGGAAGACTGTTGGATGGGGGAATGTATGTTCTGTGCTGGCTGCGAGCAGTCCCTTTCCTGGCCTCGGCGATCTTCTGTGACGTGAGTCACACCCGGGCCGAGGGTATCAGGGCATCGGTATCTATCATTTGCGTAGAAATGCACAAAGGGCAGCTTTTGGGTCGAGCAGCCAGAAGCAAGTTTCCTGGGTGTTCCTTCCCTCATGGCATCTGCTCCATTCCTGGTTAGACGTTAGAGTTTGACGTTTTAGTCAGATTTCATTACTTCATTTCCATGGAAATGTGTTGGTCAGAGTGTAACAGATTTGTTCTTCTTAGGGGACATTCAGAAATGAAGACAGATTGTCTGTCAAACTCAACAGGCTGGGAGGCTCTGGCCTTTCATCGCTGGGAAGGAGTGATTCGAGACGGTCCTGAGCGTGGTCTGTGTGTGGCTTCAGAAGGCTTGCCTTGCTCCTGGGGAGTTCCGTGAGGGAGGGGAGAGCAGGCTGGGGTCCAGGCTGACCCTGGTGAGTCGGGGCTTATGTCCACATTTCTGAAAACCTGACACTGGCCCCGCCCAGAGGAGTGGAAGGAGGGGGGTCTCTGCTAAAGGAGGTGTCTTTGCGTTTTCTGACCTTTACCCCTCACCTCTCCAGTGCCCTTTCCCCCGCCCTCACTCACGCACATGGACAGAGGTTCTCTTGGACAGAGAAGAGTCTTTGACATTTAAGAATCACTTACCCCTATATGTGATCTCGGGACCCCAGACATGGAGTGAACAAGTCCAGAGTTGAGACCCCCTTGGCTTGGTGGCCTGTGCACATGAGTTGGATTTTGACACAAAAATGAAAACCCCCACCCCTCACTTCCTTCCTGAGGACTCAGGTCCTAGCTCTGGAGGGGTCTCTCTCAATCCTGTGTGATAGTCACGTGTGGCTGAAACTGTCGCTCTTTGCACTGGGACTTCTTGGAGGGGCTTCCTGGAAGCTGCTCTCCCCTGGGGTTTCTAGGTGGCCGTCTGTGAGTGAGCAGGCTGGGGAGCATCCTAATAGCAGCTCACACGTGTCAAGTGTGTGTTGTGTGCCAGCAGGCACAGTTCCAAGAACCTCACATGCAAAGCCTGTTGCATCTTCCTAGCAGTGCTGTGACGTGGGTGCTGTGAGTCTGCACCATGTGAAGGAACCGAGGAGCAGAGAGAGTGGATCGCTTGTCCACACAGAGCTGACCGGTGCTGAGATCAGAAGCTGGGTGGAGTGACCCATAACCTGAGCCCTTCGCCCTGCACCATCCTGCCTTGTGCTCATCCCAAAAGACAGGTGGACCGAATGCCTTTCTGGTGTTTGTCAGACCCCGGTTGGGAATCATGGTCCTGAGAAATGCCTTGGACTGTCAGCTGGTCCAGCCCTTTCATTTTTCCTGGGGCAGGAACTGAGGCCCAGAGGTAAGAGATGGCTAGTGCCCTGGCCATTGGGCAGAGCAGTGGAGCAGAATCAGGTGCTATCCCACCCCTGACTCACCTGTACTTGCCAGACCCTGACCCTCTCCTCTGAGAAGAAAGCAGAGCTGAGAAACAGATCCACGAGTCTCCCTTGGTCTGCGCTGACTCAGTTTCCTCTCTCTGATAGACGTGTGTTTTAAACAGCTGATGGGTATAATGATGGAGTTTCAGGCAGAGTTAACTGGCCTGGGGAAAGGGTCTTTGTACCTATGCTAGAGGGAACCTCAGATCTACTTATTCACCAGCCACATCACCGCCAATTCAGTCCCTAAGAACTCTCATTTCTTTTTTCCACCCCGCTTTTTAGGGCCACACCCACAGCATATGGCGGTTTCCAGGCTAGGGGTTGAATTGGAGCTAATACTTCCAGCCTACACCACAGCCACAGCAACGCCAGATCCAAGCCGCATCTGTGACCTACACCACAGCTCATGGCAATGCCGGATCCTTAACCCACTGTGCAAGGCCAGGGATTGAACTTGCAACCTCACGGTTCCTAGTCGGATTCATTTCTGCTGCACCACGACGGGAACTCCCAAGAACACTCATTTCTTAAGGTCTGATATAAACCGGGAACTTTACATACATTGTCTCTTCTAAAACCCATAGCCTCCCGCCCACTGGGTGTTCTAGGTGTTAGCTCCCTTCTAGAAATGGGGAGAGTGAGGCACAGAGAGGCTAAGTGACTAGAACTGAACCAGTATGTGGTGGGGACAAGATTCAAATCCAAGGGTGCCTGACACCGAAAGCCTGCCTTCTTCCTACCCCACCCCACCCCATCATTGGTGCGGAGCACGGTCCCCAGACAGCGGCAGCAACTGGGAACTTGTTAGCCATGTCAGTTCTCCGACTCCAGCCCAGACCCCTGGAGTCAGAAACCCTGGGCTGGTGCCCAGCATGTTGATGAGCCTGCCCAGCGATGCTGAGGCACGTTCAAGTTTGAGAACCACGGGCGAACAGGGGACTGCCAGGCCCAGCAAAAGGGAAAGGGCCTTAGTGTCCACATTGGCTCCTCTGTGGGCAGTTTCAAGCGTGTCTGGCAACTATCCCTTCTGAGGACCTCAAACGAGATGTCCTGTGTCCCTCTGTTGTCACCAGGGACGCTGGCAGGCCCTCCTGCGTCAGTTGCCTCCTTTTCTGTCTTCTGGCCAGAAAGCCTTGACCTTTGTCAGGCACGTTATGAGTTCTGACTAACAAAAATAACTCTGGCGGATGGGGATATTTTTAATTGAATTGTATGAGATGAGAAGTGCAGAAATAACACCCGGGTTCCTCCAGCTGATGGCAGTGGGTGGTTTCATTTTGTGTCCTAATCCTGAAACCTAGACCTGTCTCCATCAGGAGCGAAATCCTACGTGGGCACAGCATGTGCATCTTCCCGGCCTGGGTCCGCGCCTCACCTTCGAGATCTTTGCTCTCTCTTCCGGCCAGTTAAAAATCCCTGTTGCTACCATTACCTGTTTTTCAGCTCCCAGACTGTTCCTTTGTCTTGATATCATTTAAAAAAAAAAAAAAAAGTCGAGATGACGACATTCGTTTTGATCACAGTTACGTGCGACGCTTCATTTCCCTGCAACACAGACCAACTCCACGCCCCAGTCGGTGTTAACAAGCAATTTCATGCAAGGTTATACCTGTTTGTGCAGATGCAGGGAACATCTGTGCTAACACTTCCGCAGCCCTGTGAGGGGCTTGGCGCTGCCCTGCAGAAACTCGTAGGAAGGAGAGGGAGGCCAGAGCAGGAGCCTGCCACCCCCACTCCGCATCAGTGGCACGTCCCCAGGCAGGTCCAGACAGCACCCGGGAGCAGCCCAATCAGGGCCAGGTTGCCAGGTTCTCATCACTCACTGGCCTGTGTTTGCATTTGAAGGAAGTGGGAATTGTGCACACACCGCTGTCGGCCATATAGAATCCACGGAGCTCTTCCCCTGGCAGCCGAGTCCAGGGTGCCGCTCCAGGTGATCTGGGCCACCAGACAGAGCTTCCAAAGGCACCTGCCACAGGGGTCCTTCCCTAGCTGACCCCCTGCTCATGGTTCCTTCCTTCTTGTGGTGTGTCTGTCTCTCATGCACTCATCCACCCCAGGAATGCTTCATCCGAGGGGTGTGTGAGCCCTTAGAAAGCTGTCAGCAGAGGAGTGAGTGACAGAACCAAATGGACATCTCAGAGGTGTTGTTCCCGGAGATGGTTCGGGGGCAGAGAGGCTGTCACCATCACCGTAGCGGCCAGGCGGCGAGGCCCTTGCCCGCAGTGGCCTCAGGGAGGGTAGCGGTGGGTGGAGCACAGAGGCAGGGAGAGGCAGCAGGGCCTGGGGCCGGGTGGGCAAGAGCAGAGGTAGCCGATCACAGCAACAGCCTCCTGGGCCACTGAGAGTTCCGAACACTCAGTCTTTCCATGTGACTCTGCCTTTGCTTCAGGCCCATTGGAGTAATTTGTGCAGATTATACCAAATAAACATGTAGATATTTTCAGCTTGGAGGGGAGAGAGATGCTAGGTGTGGGGACATTTCATCTGAAGAATTCCTCAAACTAGACATTATGAAATACTTAGAGCAAGTTAAAATAGTAATACTTGGTAAAACATAAGGATATGTACACCCTGAGATGTGACTTTCCTCCCAGAGATGCTAGCACCACTGTGGTCTTGTGACAGTGGCCCAGTACCTGACCTTCATACTCAGCAGCCCTCCTCTGTGCTTAGTAGCACCATTGCTTAACCTGGTCTCTTATAAACACTGTAGATCAACCCCCCACCTCCAATAAATTAACTAGTTAGTGACTAATGATAAAATAATAAGGGTGGGAGTTCCCTGGTGGCACAGAGGGTTAAGGATCTGGCATTGTCACTGTAGCAGCTCAGATCGCTGGTGTGGCAAGGGTTCGATCCCTGGCCAGGGAACTTCCACATCCTTCTGGTGCCATATATATATTATATATAATAATAATTATTATTATTATTGCATTGCAAGAGATAAAGTTAAGAGTTGTAGCATGCATTGGCAACCAGAACCATTGGAATGGGCAGGTACCCTGGGGAGAGGTTGTTAAGAGTGGCCAACCCCAAATCTGACCCCTAAAATCAGAGGTCAGATGGATGGGGTGCCTCCAGAGAGGAAAGGTCAGACTGGGGAAGGGGAAGGGGGTGGAAACAAGAGAGAGGAGTGTTTCAAGAAGGGAGTCTTTTTTTTTTCCCCCGCTGTACAGCATGGGGATCAAGTTACTCTTACATGTATACATTTTTCTCCCCATTCTTTGTTCTGTTGCAATATGAATATCTAGACATAGTTCTCAATGCTACTCAGCAGGATCTCCTTGTAAATCTATTGTAAGTTGTATCTGATAACCCCAAGCTCCCGATCCCTCCCACTCCCTCCCTCTCCCGTTGGGCAGCCACAAGTCTATTCTCTAAGTCCATGATTTTCTTTTTTGTGGAGATGTTCATTTGTGCTGGATATTAGATTCCAGTTATAAGTGATATCATATGGTATTTGTCTTTGTCTTTCTGACTCATTTCACTCAGTATGAGAGTCTCTAATTCCATCCATGTTGCTGCAAATGGCATTATGTCATTTTTTTATGGCTGAGTAGTATTCCATTGTGTGTATATACCACATCTTCCTATTTCAATCATCTGTTGATGGTTGTTTCCATGTTCTGGCTATTGCGAATAGTGCTGCAATGAACATATGGGTGCATGTGTCTCTTTTAAGTAGAGTTTTGTCTGGATATATGCTCAAGAGTGGGATTGCGGGGTCATATGGAAGCTCTATGTATAGGTTTCTAAGGTATCTCCAAACGGTTCTCCATAGTGGCTGTACCAGCTTACATTCCCACCAACAGTGCAGGAGGGTTCAAGAAGGAAGTCTTTAACCACAGTGATGCTGCCGAGAGGCTGGTGGGATAAGGACAGAAGTTGGTGTCACTGGGCTTAGCAACATGGTGGCCAGTGGTAGCCTCGACAGGTTCCGATGGAATGCTGGGGAAGATGCTTGGCTGGAGTGGGTTGAAAAGTGAATGGGATTGAGGAGGTAATAGAAGGGATGGCTTCTAGAAGTTTGGCTCCAAAGAGGAGAAGAGCTTCTGACTAGAGAGCAAGGAAGGGTCCAGGCTGGGTTTTAATTTATGAAATAGACAAGGCAAAACTTTGGGTGCCAATGACAATGATGAGTAGATACTAAACGGATATGAAAGAACATCTCAAACTTCATGTGTCCAAAACACATGAGGTCTCCAGCTCTCCTCCAACACAGGGGTCCACCCATTAAGGACCCACCTCAAAAATGAGGCCCGCTGGGCCACTGGGTGTTCAGGCTTGAGCTCTGAGGCTTTTCCTCACCACCACGCTTCTTCTGTCACCTGGTCCCATCAGTTCTTTCTCTAGACAGTCTCTCACTTTGTCCCCTCAGTTTGCTCCACCTTAGCCCAGGGCCCAGCTTCTTTAGCTCTGGCTCTGCAGGTACATCCGGATGGGCCCCCTGCCTCTCGCTTTCATCTTCCTTCTTCATTCATTCTCTCCCAACACCAGAGAAATCATCTTAAAACAAACTGCATGGTCTCACTCCTCCGACCACACCCTCCCGTGGTCTCCCTCTGGATTCAGGATGGATCCCTCACTCTCCGTCCCCATCGCAGCCTCCTTGGCTCATTCTGGACCTTGAAAGTTCTTTCCAACCACAGGTCCTTGGGATCTGCTGTCCCCCTTCTTCCTGAAAGCTCTTCCCACCCCACCCCTTCCCTTGGTCACCTGGTACTCACCTTTCAGGTCACATCCCCAAAGAATGCCCAAAGAGGTACCTCGGGACATTCGGATAAAAAGTGGGTTTCCTTTGTCCCATCATAAAACCCTGTCCTTTCCCTACATAGGCTTTAATCATAACTATAATGAAATAATTTTTTTCCTTTTTATGGCTGCACTCATAGCATGTGGAAGTTCCCGCTCCAGGGATTGAATTCAAGCTGCATCTGCAGCAACACCAGGTCCTTTAACCCACTGCACCGGGTGCTGGGCCAGGGATTGAACCCACACCTCAGCAGCAATCTGAGCCTCTGCAGTCAGATTCTTAACCCACTGCTTCATGGGAGGAGCTCCTGAAACAATTACTTTTGGCTCTGCATTTAATGTCTGTTTCTCTTCCTGGGACAGGATCTGTGTTTGTGTTGTTTGCCATGTGTTCCAGGTCCCTAGCACAGTGCGCGTATACAGGAGGTGCTCAGTGCATGTGGGAAGGGAGGTCAGGAGGGAGGGCAAGCAACCAGGGGTCAAAGAAAGCCCCAGAAAGCAGAAGGCAGGGGTCAGGAATATGGCCCCTGCTGTGGGCTCTGTGCGCTTGTGTGACTGCTGGTAGCAAAATGGCCCTTGCCCGTGACTCTGTGACGTATCCACTTGCCCCGCCTCAGCCCCTTCTGGGTGTCACCAGGCAGCTGGGTGGCTAGCAGTCCCCAGGGAGAGACACATTAGCTCCAGCCCCCAAGAGAGGACACACCAGGAGTGTGTTGTGTGCAGTCCCTCTGCAGGGCCAGCTCTCTGGTGAATTTCAGTTTCCTCATGGAATAACATCCCACAGGACTGAGGCTGTTGCCCACTTAGTGAAGCACGAGAACAACGCTCAGTAAATGCTAGAGCAGTGGGACCCTGAAGTGGGGAGGCTCTTTCCAGTTTTGGGAGCCCCGGGCAAGCCCCTTTGCCATCTCAGTTTTGCCTTCTGTAAAATGGGGAGACCATGTGTCAGGAACGACCACCCAGAAACGTGTGATTTTTTTTCGCCATAAAGATGACGGGAGAGGAGAGAGGGTTGTAGGCTGTGCAGGTGGAGGCAGCAGACAGGATCTGGACAACTGTCTCCAGGGTGACAGCAAAGAAGGTCGAGGAGGGGAGATTTAAGTGTGAGTAGATACTGCGAAATAAGAGAAGGATGGAGCGGGGAGAAGAGAGGCAGACCGGGGCAGGGAGGGCTGGGCTCCCACATGGGGAGAGGGCAGCATGCTGCCGGGGAGGCTCGGGGACATCGGCCCCGCCCCCAGGTGAGCAAAGTCTCGGCCCACACCTGCCCTAGGAGGGCACAGTGGTTCACGGGAGGAGGTGGGGTGCAGCCACCATCCTGAGCTGTATTCCAAAGGCAGCCAGAAGTGACACCGCCATCCCCTGCTGTCTGGGCACATCACAGAGTCTCGAGAGAGACAGACTGTGGGCCCTCGCTGTGTCTGGGTCCTCAGCAGAGAATGTCACAGTGAGCCGGTGGGGGAGCCCTGAGTCACCTGGCCCAACCCCTGGCTCTGCAGAGAGGAAGCCATTTGTCTCCAAGGGTCAGTAGTGTGTTTCCACCTCTCAGAACAGCTTCTAGTTTTACAGAAAATGTCCAGATTTTTTCTCTAAGATCTGACAACCCCAGATCACCTGCCTGTCAAACACCCATGCCTGTGGTGGCAACTGTAGGGAGGAAGCAGGAAATACGTGTGGATTGCGGGGGTGGGGGGCTGCATCCGGCTTTACCCCATCCCTCCCTCCCCTCCTCACCACCCCCACCACAAAAGCCCCCCCGAGAGCCAAGGGGATACAGGGGGTCCCAGGAGCTCCTGGACGCACATTTTTAAAGCCCCCACTGTGTACTCGGCTCAGCCATTAGTTCTCAGTTTTTAAGAATCAGATGGTGGAGTTCCCATCATGGCTCAGTGGAAACAAATCTGACTGGTATCCATGAGGATGCAGATTTGATCCCTGGCCTCGCTCAGTGGGTTAAGGATCTGGCATTGCCGTTACCTGCGGTGTATGTCACAGACGAGGCTCGATTCTGGCATTGCTGTTGCTGTGGTGTAGACTGATTCTCCTCTACATTGTCTGGTTTGGGGTAGGGTTGGGGCTCTGCATCTTAACCAACTTCCTTGCAGCTTTTCCATGGGGTGCCCCAAGGTGCAGGTATAGCCTCTCTAGCCCATGGCCCGGGTGTCCACCCTCAGAGGCCTCCCCACCCAGTGGCCACAAATGAGTCACCCCGCACCCTGCTCTGTGGGCTGGCATTTCCACTTGGCTGAGCTCCCGTCCTGCTCCTTACCTGGGAGGCTCATTACCAGAGCTTTTAGCTGCAGCTCTGAGTGCAGAGCAGCTGGGTCACCTGAACAAAGGGCTGGAAGATAGGCCGCCATGCTTGGCTGGGCACATCCGCCCTCTCCCAGCTGCTGCACCGCTGCCTCCTGATGCCTCCCTAGGTGCCTGGGCCTCTAGCACCCACACCCCATCATGGGGTCAGCCCTGGTCCAGAGCCTGGGGGACGGTCCATGGACAGAAGCTCTGGGAGGGGCATGGGGTGCCAGGACCTCAGGGTTCAGAGTCTTGCAGACAGAGGACAGAGGCCAGTCCTGGGCAGTGGCTGGACATCAGACTGGAAGGACCAGGGTCCTGCTGTGGCCTCTGGGGAGCCAGGCCTCTGTGTCAGGGATGGCCAGGCTGGGCATCGCTGCCTCCTGCTTGGCTCCGCAAGAGTTGGCAGGGATGGGGCCCTGGGTTGCAGGGCAGCCATGTGCTGCCCCTGCTCCACACCCAGGCCCGCCTGGCCCAGCCGCTGTGCTTCTTCCCCTCACCTCCTCGGCCTTTCCCTGTCCGTCTTCTGTCTTTCCCTCTTTCTCCTCTTGTCTTTGTTTTGCCCCTGTTCTCTAGCTCTCTCCCTCTCTGTCTCCCACTGGACTCTCCATCCCTGTCTCTCTCACTGACTCCGTCTCTGTCTCCCTCCCCTGGCTCCCCGCTCCAGCTCCAGGCCCTCTTGCTCCCTGGCTGCTCTGGTTCACCCCCTCCAGTCGGCATCACTGTCTGGCTCTATTGTGCTGGGCTCCTGTCTCCTGACTGGGCTGGGCTTGGGGACATACACGTGCGGGCCCTGTGATGCTGCTCTCAGAGTCCACGTGCCCTTCACCTGGGGATGGTTCAGGGAAGAGGTGACAGGAGCTGCCCAGAACTCAGAACAGCCTCTTACCTGCTGGACTGCTGTCTGTCTCAGATGCCGAGACGCTGCCGGTTCTCATCCCTGGACCAAATCCTTGCCTCCACCTCCCAGCCCCACCTCTGGCCCCTTTCTATGCAGGGGGACAAGCCTGAGGGCAGGTGTCTGGCCATCTGCCTGGTCCTAGGGGGAGAGAACCCCCGGCCCTGGCCTCTCTGGGTGGCTCAGTGAGGCCTCCCCTCCTTGCTCCCAGGAGGAGTGGGGCAGGCAGGGGCCCTGACCGTTGCCACGCGGGCTCCTTGCTTTCCCCTAAAAACTGGCAGCAGAGCCAGGATCGAGCAGGGGTATCTGAGTCTCCCAGGCCATGGGCAGCATGGAACCTGGGGTCACGGAGGGGGTGGGTCCTGCTCAGGGCGTGTCGCCCTGCTCACCCAGCCCCTTGGCCAGTGTCTCCTGAGTCTGTGCATGTGCTGGGCACTGAGCCACACTCTGCGGGCAGGGCCGGTGGGCCGTGGTGTCCAGGGCTGTGACCCTGATGGCATCATTGTGGGCTGTAGGAGCAGAGAGAGGGCCATGTGGTGGGGGTAAGGGGAGCAGCAGGGAGAGAGTGGACTAGGGCGAGGGAGCAGGAAGGCACCGTCCGCTCCACACAGAAGCCTCTGTGGACCGCGGGGTGTCAGGCCTGCTGCCTTGTGGGGGCGGACCCTCTGCTCACTGCTCCTGGCCTCGGGGACAGGGCCCCCAGGGAGGGTAAGGCGGGCTGTGCTGGGGGTTGGGTGGACCTGGTCCCAGACCCCCAGGAAGAGCAGGCCAAGCCAGAGGAGTGAGACTGCCCAGCGGGGCGCCTGGCCTGAGCTTCCCCACAAAGTGGAGGCATTCAGAGGCAAATTCTCCAGGGTCAGAGGTGGCACTTCAGAGGTGGAAGAGCCCTTGGGGAGCAGGACTCTGACCCTCCCTTCTCAGAAGAAGAAACCGAGGTTCCAAGAGGGGCGACTGAGACCCCAGGTCTGGCCCAGGCCCAGAATCCTGCTGCGTCTGTCACACTGTGAGCAGGGGTGGAGGCGCCTTGGCCACGGACACCCAGACCCAGGAGGGCTGGTGTAAGATGAGGTCCCCAAATGGAAGCGGACACCAGAGAGAAAGATAGACACCCCCGGACGGAGGAGGAAACCATGTCTGCCCACAGTTTAAACTTCTGACTCCGGAAACTCTGGGAGGAAAGGACTCAGGATTTGGAAGCGAGGAGGCCTGGCCCAGCCTCCCCGGCCCCAGCACCTGCACAGCTGGCCGGCGGCTGTCTTGGGCCCAGGTTCCTAGCAGCTCTGGTGCTTCACAGGCTCATCAGGGGAGCAGAGCTGTGAGGGGTCCTCCCGGGCTATGGAAGGAGCCCCTGGGGTGGATCGATTCCCCCGCCAAGAGGGTGGTAGGGTCGGGGGGGGGCAGCAGCAAGTGGGCTGTGCCCTTCTCCTCGCTCTGGAGGGTGGAGGGAAGTCCGGCCGACCTCGCTCACCATCCCGTCCCCTCCCGCCCTCAGCTGCGTGGTGGACGAGATGGACTTCTCTGCCATGGAGCTGGACGAGGCCCTGCGCAAGTTCCAGGCACACATCCGCGTGCAGGGGGAGGCCCAGAAGGTGGAGCGGCTCATCGAGGCCTTCAGGTGGGACCCCTTCCCCAGCCCCACTCCCCTTGCACACGCCCAGGCCTGGAGGGAGGGTGGCTGGGCAAGGAGCTGCTGTGAGCCTGGGGGATGGAAGTCGGGGCTAGGGATACAGGAGGGGAGGAAAGAGGAGGGACAGAACCCCTCGGGCCCTCTAAGCTGGAGCAGCACCGGGCTGCCAAGTGGCCTGCAGTACCTCACTTGTCCCCATCAGCTGGCACATCTCTACCAAGCAGCTATGTTTGGCTGGCACAGGAGGGGGGGTCTGTGGGTATGTGATACCTTCCTGGTCCCCTGGGTGGGGACAAGGACCAGGGTCAAGGGCAGACAGTGGTCAGTGGGGTGAGAGGGAGCCTCTCTGGGCCTCAGCCCTCAGAGAACCGGACACTTGCCTGAATCCCCCCACTGCCGGCGCTCGGGGAGGGTGGGATCCCTGACACCCACACCGTGTCCCCTGCCCCAGCCAGCGCTACTGCATGTGCAACCCCGAGGTGGTGCAGCAGTTCCACAACCCGGACACCATCTTCATCCTGGCCTTCGCCATTATCCTGCTCAACACCGACATGTACAGCCCCAACATCAAGCCCGACCGGAAGATGATGCTGGAAGACTTTATCCGGAACCTGCGAGGTAGGAGGGCTGGGGCCGCCGCTCGGCCTCTTCCTGGGAGTCTCATCCCCAACCATGGACTGCCCCCCCGCCCCGGGGGTCCAGGGCGCTGGACACTGCTCTCTGGGCCTGGTCAGGCACTGCAGACTGGAGAAGCTGCCTGCAGGCCAGGCATGGGGCGGGCGGGGGGTGGGGGGGAGTGGATCGCAGTTTCCAAGATCCAGGGCCCCCGGGCGGTGCCCTTTGCCCTCCGTGGAACATCCGCCTTTGGGTGACCTCCAGGTCCTGGTACCACAGCTGGTGGCTGGATGGTACCAGCCCTTCCTCCTCCACGATTTGGGAGAGAAGAGCCAGTTAGGTCTTGGGTGCATTGATATCGGTGGCCTTGGGATAACTTGATGGCATTTACCAGGAGAGACCTCTCCGAATGGATGTGTGTTGGATTCCAGTTTCCTGGACTTCATTGCTTCCTCGGGTTTAGTTTACTTCTGGAGAAAAGGTACCCTGGAGACACACGTTTTAAGAGCTTGCATATCGGGATGTGTCTTTTTCTGTCTTCGCTCCTGGCTGAGAGCAGGTTCCAGGCTGGAAACTCTGAACTAGAATCTTGAAGGTGTTGCTCTGTGGTCCGTCAGCTGTCAGTGCTCCTACTGTTACAACTCCTGACCTTCTGCTCCTATATCTTTGTGCTCTCTCTGAACATTTTGACGTTCTTCTGTGTGTCCTATGGATTCTGAATTTTCATCGCGATGTGCCTTGTTATGGTTCTTTTTTCATCCATTGTGCTGGGTACTGTGTTCTTCCTTTGAGTCTAGAAACACATGCCTCCAATTGTAGGAACTTTGCTTAAATAGTGCCTTTGATCATTTTCCCTCTCTATTTTCTCTGTACTCTTGCCAAATCTCTGATTATTCGGCTGTTAGACCTCCTAATTTGAGCCTCTGATCTTTATCACTTTCTATCTGCCATCATTGTCTTCTTCGTCGTCGTCTTTTTTTTTGGTCCACGCCTTTGGCATGCAGAAGTTCCCCAGCCAGGGATTCGACCTGCACCACTGCAATAACTTGAGCCACAACAGTGACACCACCAGATCCTTAACTGCTAGGCCACCGTGGCACTTCTCGTTTGACTTGCTTGAAGATGCCACTCAGTTTTATCTTTCAAGTCTCCTACTAAATTTTTCGTTTCTGCTGTCACACTTTTCATTCTCAAGAACTCTTTTGCTCTCCAAATGTTCCTCTTTTACAGCATTTCGTTGCTGTTTTGTAGGTGCAATATCTTCTCGTATATCTCTGAAGATAGGAATGCTCTCTTTTAGCTTGTCTGTTTCAGGTTCTTCCTGCTTCCCTGTTTCTTCTACATTCCTTTTTCACTTTTTCTCATACTCTTCCTCTTTTGTGTGAGAGACTCTCCATACCTAGATGATGAAACTTGGTGGTCCATTCATATTTAAGAGTGAGCCACTCCGAGACTGATGAAGACTCTGGGTGTGGGGGGGTTGCCGGTGGACCGTCTCATGAAAGGAATTTACTTGAGCTGTTTCACTGGGAGACCTGAGTGCAGTCTCTTTAGATCTTTTCTCCTGTGCTTCCCTCTGAAGAGACCTCTCCAATCAGAGGGTAGGAGTCTGGCCACCAACAGTCTGAGATCTTTGTGGGAAATGGGGCCAAGGGAGGGGGTCTCCTAACAGGAGGCATCAACTCCACCCCCCAGTTTTCAGCACAGACTCCCACCCCTGGCTGGGCCCGGGGTCTTTCCAAAGGATGACCCGCCATCAGAAGATGGGAGTAGTGGAGGAAGGGACAGGGATGTCCACCGGCTTTTTTGTGGTTGTTGTTGTTGTTGTTGCTTTTTTAGGGCCGCACCAGATGCATATGGAGGTTCCAGGCTAGGGGTAAAATTGGAGCTACAGCTGCTGGCCTATGTCACAGCAACGCAGGATCTGAGCCACATCTGTGACTTATACCACAGCCACAGCAATGCTGGATCCTTAACCCACTGAGCAAGGCCAGGGATCAAACCCACATCTTCGTGGTTACTAGTCAGATTCATTTCCCTGTGCCAGGACAGGAACTCCCTCTACCTGCTTTTTAAACTGATTTTCAACCACCTTTGCTGTCTCGAGCCCACCTCCACCTCCACCAACTCCAAACCCTGCTGGTGGTTCTGAGCCTTTTAGCCTCTCTGCCGGCTTCCATTTCCACTTTCTCAAGTTTGCTGATCCATACATGGATTCACCCACTTTCAGGTCCCCTGGTGCCACTGCCTCTTCCCCTATGTCTGCTTTAAAAAAAGAAAGAAAAAAAAAAAAAAAAAACCCTTTTCCAGGGCATCCAGAAGGAACAAAGGTGAGCCACCTGCATTTCCACCTGGGGCCCTTGTGCTCAGTCCCTAGTCTGCTTCTTCTTGCCCCCAGCCTGGCTTCTTCCAGGCCCCCGGAACCGCATAGTGCCTCTTCCTGACTTTCAGAACCAAGCTCAGAGGTGGAGGAAACGGGGTCAATACAGGGAGCTGCTCACACAATATGTAATGTCCTCTCAGCACCTAAGGAAACTCCTTGGAGAGCACTTGCCCAAGATGTTTTTATTTTAATTATTTTTTTGGTCTTTTTAGGGCTGCACCCATGGCATATGGAGGTTCCCAGGCTAGGGGTTGAATGAGAGCTGCATCTGCCGGCCTACACCACAGCCACAGCAACGCCGGACCCTTAACCCACTGAGTGAGGCCAGGGATTGAATCTGCATCCTCATGGATGCTAGTCAGATTCATTTCCTCTGAGCCACGAAGGGAATATCCCAAGATGTTTTATTTTTAATTTTTCCCTCTTAAGAAAAACATGTATAATCATTAAAGAAAGATTTAGAGAAAGTAGAAAGAAGACATGTTTTTATGGCCTCTGTTTCTGCCTCCTGGGGAAGTTGTTTTCAAGGTGGTATGTCTCGTGCTGGGATGTTTTGTTACCAGAGTCTGATGGGTTCTGAAGTGGGAGAGGGGTGGTGGCCTCTTTGCTGCATCCCCACAGGGGCTGCTCTGCCCTCCTTCACTTAATGTCTCTCCCCCCCAGTGCTCCCACTCAGCAGGAGCCCCAAACTCCCTTCTGGAGGGGAGGGAGGGCCTGAGAACAAGACAGGACAGGGCGATGATGCCCGCGGGGCAGAGTCGGGCTGGGAGTTGTTAAGAGAAGAGGACTTCAGGCGCAAAGGCAGGACCATGAGCGTTGGGAGATGGGGCAGAGGCTCTGAGCAGCAGGAGGCAGGGCTGAGGGTGTGTGTCTTAGCAGCTCTGGTGCCCGGCCAGGGAGCTGGCCCCTAATTTAGAGGCTGCGGGGAGCCAGCCATTGAAGGTTTGGAACAGGGACGAGGCAAAAGCCGGGCCACCCTTCGGGAGCAGCAGTCAAGAAGGGCTTCCCTTCTCTGGCTTCAGGCCCCTGACACCCCCTTCCCTCTCCACGTCCATGTCCATCCGCAGGTGTGGATGACGGCGCCGACATCCCCAGGGAGCTGGTAGTCGGCATCTATGAAAGGATCCAGCAGAAGGAGCTCAAGTCCAACGAGGACCATGTCACGTATGTCACCAAGGTGGAGAAGTCCATCGTGGGCATGAAGACAGTAAGTGGCGCTCACCCCAGGGGCGGGGGTGGGGGAGGGGAGGCGAGGGGTCACTTCCCTCTGAGGCTCCGGCTCCATCTCCTTCCCTTTCCTTCTTCCTGCCACCTCCACGCCTTCTCCTCCCGGCTTTCCCCTTATCCACTCACATGGTTCCTGAGTGTGCGGGGCCCGGCTCCTCCTTCCTCCTGCTTCATCCGCTCCTTGCCCTCAGCACCAGCCGCTGCGGTGGGAGAGACTAAAGTGAGACGCGGGGAAAGACTGCCCAGTGCTCAAGGGTGGGAGCATCTGGAAAGCCCGATAGGAGGTTTGGGTGGGATGGATCCTGGACGGTCCCTTCTATGGAGTAGAAGGCAGGAAAGGGGTGAAGCCAGCTCTGGCCCGTGGGATCTCAGACCGTGGGGTGCCCCTGGCTTGGGGCCCGTGTCGTGGCTTGCAGTTTGTTCCGAGCTTGTGAGGATTCTTAAGGGAGCATCCTCTGTAATCGTCAGCAGAGGCTCTTTATTCCATAAACATAAGGTTCTAGTCTCCATCTCCCTAACCAACCCTAACAGCTCCAGTTCCTCCTCCCCAAATTGCTGGCCTAGGGGGGCAGTTTGGGGACCTTATCCGAGGCTCTGCGCTGGACCCCTCCACCCAGCAGCGTGGGGTGGTCTTTTCTGGCCAGAGCCCTGAGTGTTGAGGTCATCACCTCTGTTGGGTTTGTGGACGCCCCTGGGCTATTTCACACACTGGAGCAGATGCCAGGTATCCCCGTGACCCTTCCCTCTTGCACACTTGTGTTTGGGTGTGCAACAGAGAAAGGTGCAGCCTGGGATGTGGGGGTGCCCTCAAGAAGGCCTCAGAGGGAAAGGGGTGCACAGTGACCAGATTTGAACAATCCGAAGGCTCTTCCCAGTTTCCTCTCCCCACCTCTTATCACCTCACTTCCTCTAGCACCGTGAATCCCTCTCACCCAGCCCTGCTCCCCAAGGAGCACGATGAAGAGGAAGGAGCCCCAGGAGGAAAGGGAAGGGTTAGGGTCCCCCGGGGCCTGCATCTACTCTCCTGGAAGCAGGTGCTGGGGGCGTGGCCTCTGCAGCCCCCCTTGAGCGCTGTGCCCCCCGGCCCAGGTGCTGTCGGTGCCCCACCGCCGCCTGGTCTGCTGCAGCCGGCTCTTCGAGGTGACGGACGTGAACAAGCTGCAGAAGCAGGCCGCGCATCAGAGGGAGGTGTTCCTCTTCAACGACCTGCTGGTGGTGAGCGGGGACCCGGGAGAGGCGGGGCCCAGAGTGGGCACCTCGTGGCTGATCCCCTACATCGCAGGGGGCGGGGGTGAGGAGCCCTGGCAGATGAAGCCGAGGCTCGGGAGGTACAGTGGGTCTGAAAGGGCAGGTGCTGTCCCCGGGCCTAGGGCAATGCTGGTGTGTGTGCGAGTGCGTGTATGTGCGCATGTGTGCACACGTCTGTAGGTGCTGGTCCTCTGCTCTTTGAACCCAGGTATCCATTCAACACGTGTGTGTGAGTGTCGGCTCTGTACCAGGCATTGTCCCAAGTGCTGGGAAGCAGCCGTGAAGGGGACGCCTGTCTTTCCCTCACACCCCCCATCCTCCCCACCCATGAGGCGTACTGGCACTCCCTCTAAACCTGTCCCAAATCGAACGACCCCCGCCTGAGGTCCGCCTGCCCGCACACCCACCTCACCCGCCTCCACACCTCCTCTCTGCTGCTTGGCCCCTGCCTCCTGGCCAGGCTCCATCCCTCTCAGGCCTCGATCTGCTCTGGAAAATCTCCCCAGACTGCACAACCCCTTCCCTCCCCTCATTTAGTTCCAACACCCTTCCCGATCACCCCACAGGAGGCCCACCCACTCACTGTCCAGTCTCACTAGACGTCACTTCAAAACATGCACCAGTTTCTGCAGTTACCCTATTTATCCATTTCTTCACTTTGCTTTTTCGCTTCTCCTGCGTATTGATTGATCCTCTGATTGATTTACACCTGAGGGTCTTCCTCCACCAGCACCAGCCCCTTGAGGACAGGGCTCCCCCCTCCTCTCCTGGGCCCCTGAGCCCAGCTCATCTGTATGTGGAGCAACTGCTACCCGAGCTCTCTTCTCAGTAGGGAAGGGAGATAGAAAATAATTAAGAAAACAGGAGTTCCCTTCGTGGCTCAGCGGAAACAAATCTGACTAGCATCCATGAGTACACAGGTTCAATCCTTGGCCTTGCTCGGTGGGTTAGGGATCCAACATTGCCATTAGCCGTGACGTAGGTTGCAGATGCGGCTCAGATCTGGCATTGCTGTGGCTGTGGTGTAGGCTGACAACTACATCTCCAATTCGACCCCTGGCCTGGGAACCTCCATATGCCATGGGTGCAGCCTTAAAAAAAAAAGACAAAAAAAAAAAAATTTAAGAAAACAAGTGAAGGAGTTCCCGTCGTGGCGCAGTGGTTAACGAATCCGACTAGGAACCATGAGTTGCGGGTTAGGTCCCTGCCCTTGCTCAGTGGGTTAACGATCTGGCGTTGCCGTGAGCTGTGGTGTAGGTTGCAGACGCGGCTCGGATCCCGTGTTGCTGTGGCTGTGGCGTAGGCCAGTGGCTACAGCTCCGATTCAACCCCTAGCCTGGGAACCTCCATATGCCGCGGGAGCGGCCCAAGAAATAGCAACAACAACAACAACAACAACAAAAAAGACAAAAGACGAAAAAAAAAAAAAGAAAAGAAAACAAGTGAAATACTATCAAACTGGGGAAGGTACCATGAAGACAAGGCAGGGTGGCAGAATACGGTACCTGGAGTTAAGGTGGATTTTTTTCCCCCTTTATTTTGTTTTTGTTAGATAGGATGATCAGGGAAGGAGTCTCTAAGGAGGCAGCATTTAAGATCTAAGTAATACGATACCTTTTAAAATTGTACCTCACAAAATCAAATACCTCGGAATACACCTGACCAAGGAGGTAAAGGACCTATATGCCGAGAACTATAAAACTTTAATCAAAGAAATCAAAGAAGATGTAAAGAAATGGAAAGATATTCCATGTTCCTGGATTGGGAAAATCAATATTGTAAAAATGGCCATACTACCCAAAGCAATCTACAGATTCAATGCAATCCCTATCAAATTACCCATGACATTTTTCACAGAACTAGAACAAACAATCCAAACATTTATATGGAACAACAAAAGACCCAGAATCGCCAAAGCAATCCTGAGAAACAAAAACCAAGCAAGAGGCATCACTCTCCCAGACTTCAAGAAATACTACAAAGCCACAGTCATCAAAACAGTGTGGTATTGGTACCAAAACAGACAGCCAGACCAATGGAACAGAATAGAGAATCCGGAAATAAACCCTGACACCTATGGTCAATTAATCTTTGACAAGGGAGGCAAGAACATAAAATGGGAAAAAGAAAGTCTATTCAGCAAGCATTGCTAGGAAACCTGGACAGCTGCATGCAAAGCAATGAGACTAGAACACACCCTCACACCATGCACAAAAATAAACTTAAAATGGCTGAAAGACTTAAATATACGACAGGACACCATCAAACTCCTAGAAGAAAACATAGGCAAAACACTCCCTGACATCAACATTATGAATATTTTCTCAGGTCAGTCTCCCAAAGCAGTAGAAATTAGAGCAAAAATAAACCCATGGGACCTCATCAAACTGAAAAGCTTTTGCACAGCAAAGGAAACCAAAAAGAAAACAAAAAGACAACTTACAGAATGGGAGAAAATAGTTTCAAATGATGCAACTGACAAGGGCTTAATCTCTAGAATATATAAGCAACTTATACAACCCAACAGCAAAAAAACCAATCAATCAATGGAAAAATGGGCAAAAGATCTGAATAGACATTTCTCCAAAGAAGATAGACAGATAGCCAACAAACACATGAAAAAATGCTCAACATCGCTGATTATAAGAGAAATGCAAATCAAAACTACCATGAGATACCACCTCACACCAGTCAGAATGGCCATCATTAATAAATCCACAAATAACAAGTGCTGGAGGGGCTGTGGAGAAAAGGGAACCCTCCTGCACTGTTGGTGGGAATGTAAACTGGTACAGCCACTATGGAGAACAGTTTGGACATACCTTAGAAATCTATACATAGAACTTCCATATGACCCCGCAATCCCACTCTTGGGCATCTATCCGGACAAAACTACTTAAAAGAGACACATGCACCCGCATGTTCATTGCAGCACTATTCACAATAGCCAGGACATGGAAACAACCCAAATGTCCATCGACAGATGATTGGATTTGGAAGAGGTGGTATATATACACAATGGAATACTACTCAGCCATAAAAAAGGATGACATAATGCCATTTGCAGCAACATGGATGGAACTAGAGAATCTCATGCTGAGTGAAATGAGCCAGAAAGACAAATACCATATGATATCACTTATAACTGGAATCTAATATCCAGCACAAATGAACATCTCCTCAGAAAAGAAAATCAGGGACTTGGAGAAGAGATTTGTGGCTGCCTGATGGGAGGGGGAGGGAGTGGGAGGGATCGGGAGCTTGGGCTTATCAGACACAACTTAGAATAGATTTACGAGGAGATCCTGCTGAATAGCATTGAGAACTTTGTCTAGATGCTCATGTTGCAACAGAAGAAAGGGTGGGGAAAAAAATGTAATTGTAATGTATACATGTAAGGATAACCTGACCCCCTTGCTGTACAGTGGGAAAATAAAAATAAAATAAAATAAAAGAGACGAGATAATTTGCAATGGGTGTGGACTCAAGAATAAAGTGAAAAGAATACAATAAATTATTCTTGATGGAAATTAAAAAAAAAAAAGATCTAAGTAATAAGAGTAACCCAGCTATGCAAGGAGAGTTGTGAACGGAATAGCAGATGCAAAGGCCCTGTGGTGGGACCGAGCCTGCCCTGTAGAAGCTACAGCTATGGCCTGAACATAAAACCAGCAGGGCAGGGGCCAGATCAGGTGGGCCTTACAGACCAGGGCAAGAGATGTGGACTGGCCTCCAAGTGCAGTGGGAATGGCCACTGGAGGGTTTTGTGCAGCAAAAACTGGTGTTTTGATATTGTGAGTTTGCATGTGTGGGGGGGGTGCGCACGTGTGTGTGTGTGTGTGTGTGTGTGCGCGCGCGCGCGCACGCGTGCGCAAAGGTACCCTCAGCATGTAAGTCAGCACAAGTGTGCATGTCTTCCTGTGTGTTTACTTGGGTTCACACGAGCCTCTGGCTGTTCACTCGTCCAGGTGTGTAAGGCATGTTTACATGAGCGCATACCTCTCAGGGCACCCCGTCTCCCTCTCTTGGACAGATCCTCAAACTCTGCCCCAAGAAGAAGAGCGCCTCCACGTATACCTTCTGCAAGGCCGTGGGCCTGCTGGGCATGCAGTTCCACCTCTTTGAGAACGAGTGTAAGTCTCAGGCCCGGGATGTGGTGGAGGAGGGAGGGGGAGGGGCAGCCCTGAAGCGGGCCCTGCCTCCCCTGTGGCTGCTCACAGCCCCTGGGGGCCTGGGGTCTGGTTTCCAGATTACTCTCATGGCATCACACTGGTGACCCCGCTCTCGGGCTCTGAGAAGAAGCAGGTGCTGCATTTCTGCGCGCTGGGCTTGGATGAAATGCAGAAGTTCGTGGAGGACCTGAAGGAGTCCATCGCGGAGGTGACGGAACTGGAGCAGATCCGGATCGAGTGTAAGGATGTGGTCCCCCCCAGACTGGTCAGCAGAAGCAGGGTCCCTTGGAGACAGACACTCCCTGCCCCCCACTTGGAGCGAGTGCAGCTGAGCAAGGCCCCTCCGGCCCTCCCCACCCCCAGCCCCACTGCACCGCCACGGCTGATGGATGGTTGGTGATTAAGCCGAGGCACACGAGAGCATGCACACATGTGTGCACAGGTAGCCGGGCCGTGGGGCTACATGCGGGCCCCTCAGAACTGAGCACTCTGCTGGGTTTGACCAGGACCCGCAAGCCGGCTGGCCCTAAAGACAGGCATGCAAATTGAGGGGGACTGGGCCGGGCGCGCCTCTTCCCACAGCCCCCCCTGCATGGCCTCGTCCTCGATCCAGTCCATCAACCTGGTTGTTTGATGTCCTTCATGTCTTTTAACCAGAAATAGTAACTCCCCCGCCCTTAGTTTTTCATAACATCGTCTTCTTAAAGAGTCCAGGCTGGCTTTTTTTTTTTTTTTTTTTTTCTTTTTGCTATTTCTTGGGCCGCTCCCGCGGCATATGGAGGTTCCCAGGCTAGGGGTCGAATCGGAGCTGTAGCCACCGGCCTATACCAGAGCCACAGCAACACGGGATCCGAGCCGCGTCTGCAACCTACACCACAGCTCACGGCAACGCCGGATCGTTAACCCACTGAGCAAGGGCAGGGACCGAACCCACAACCTCATGGTTCCTAGTCGGATTCATTAACCACTGCACCACGACGGGAACTCTTTTTTAAAAAATATTCTTAAATGGCTGTATCCTGGTATATGGAAGTTCCCGGGCCAGGCACTGAATCTGAGCCACAGCTGTGGGAATGCCCAATCCTTTAACCCATTGCACCAGGCCAGGGAGTAAACCTGCGCCTCCACGTCAACCTGAGCAGCTGCAGTTGGATGTTGAACCCAACTGCACCACGGCAGGAACGCTAGGCTGACTTGCTGACTGCCCCTCACCTTAAAGTTGTCTTTCTGTTCCTCTGAGGAGTACCCAGATTCTTTTTTTTTTTTTTTTTTCCTGGTCTTTTTAAGGCCGCACCCATGGCATATGGAGATTCCCAGGCTAGAGGTCCAAATGGAGCTACAACTGCTGGCCTACACCACAGCCATGGCAATGCGGGACCCAAGCCGCATCTGCAACCTACACCACAGCTCACGGCAACACCACATCCTTAACCCACTGAGTGAGGCCAGGGATCGGACCTGTGTCCTCATGGATGCTAGTCAGATTTGTTTCCGCTGAGCCACGGAGGGAACTCCAGCACCCAGATTCTTGATTGCTCCAGGTCAAGCATTTTAGACAATCTGTGGGCCTCTCCATCTACTCAGGTGGTTTACTGGTTGCTTCTCTGTTCAAGAAAAGAGCAGTGATGCCCTGTGGTCTCCTCCCACCTGCTAGCTTCCCTATTGAAGCATCACAGTGGCTTCAGAGAGTCTTTAAAGGAAAATTAAACAAGAATAGATTCAGAAACTAAAACAGGAAATAAAAATAGACTCCAGGCCTGCCTTATATGGCCACTTAGTTGAAAAGTATTCCTAAATCAGTATAAATCCATTAGGCAGAAGGAAAGGCGGTGCAGGTCTTTGAGCAGGGGGCCAGACACCAGGGCGGTGCCATTTCATCACTATCCTTGGAGCACCCACCGTGCACAGGGAGGCTGCAAGGTGGGTGTTGGTGCCCAATTCACAGATGAGACTCAGAGCCATTAAGGGATGTGTCTAAGGTACGTGGAAGAAGCAGAGGCCCTGACACTAGCATTTAAATCTGATTCTGAGGGTCATGTCCTTTCCACTCGGAAAGTGAGAGGATAGCTTCTGTTTATAATGTCCTAAGAAAACAAGGAAATCAGGCTAAAACAAAAAGCCAGCAGACCAGACTGTGTACCTAACTCAGTAACTGCCTGGGAGTAAATTCCTTTCTGCTCTCCGTTGGCTACTTGAGTTCAGGGCTGGAACAGACTCTTTGGAATGCCACCTCGGCTGCTGCCCGTGGACATTCTCAAGGACATCTCTCGTCATCAGAATGTCCCAGACGAGCCCACAGAGCCTCGGAGCACAGTGCCCACGGGCAGGCACCAGCGTGGCTGGTGGAGGCCCCTTTCCCTGACCAGCCTGTCCCTCCAAATAGGAAGGGGTGGCTGTCGCTGGCATCTGAGCATCAGGGGTGAATGTCCTCTCCTGTGTCCAGAGGGCAGGGGGGTGGGGCTGGCTCATCCCTGCTCCTCTTCTTCAGGTGGAGAGAAAAGGAAGAAAGCTGAGGAGAGAGGGAGGGCTGGTGGGGAGGAAAGGAAATAGAGAAGTAGGGAAAAACGGCACCGAGTCCCCTGTGTTGAGCGCTTGCCACGCGCCTGGCACTGGGCTGGACGCCGAACCTGTTGAAGATTGCTGCCACATCTTCCCATGAGGGGCCCAGTATCGTCTTCACCTACAAATAAGGAACTTAAGGAAGTTCGAATTCAGGCAGCAACAAAACAAGATTTGCACACAGGTCCCTCGGACCCATTGCATATCATCACCACGCTAACTTCTCCAAAGCCAAGGTGGCCCCTCTGGGGCAGCGGAACAGCTCCCCCTTCAGTAAAAATACTAAGTATTGATCGACGGCGTGACTCAGACAATCGGCACAGATGGTTCTAGTGGGGGGTTTGCAGGCTGGTGTCCCCGGATTGTAGGTGACCAGAGAGGCAGAGAAGGGGACCCAAGAGAAGAGCTTTAATAAAGGCAACTTGAGCGATGTCTCTTGAAAAGGAGAAGCTGAGGGTGATTTAATAATGGCTGTCAGATCTCCGAGGAGGGTAACTGGCCGTTCTCCAGCTCCGCCCAGAGAAGACGGGAGGAAGAGCTTTACAGTTGAGTGAGAGGAATTAAAACTAAGCAGCCAGACAGACTCTTGCTGGGGCCTCGGGTGCCTGGGGCCTCCTCCTGGGGGAGCTCATCCGGGGTTGATGGGGATGGGCAGGCTGAGCTGCATCAGTGGTGCTGAGGCTGTGGTGCCACATGACCCTTAGATCTTGTCAGAGTAAATATTTACTGAGCACCTGCCGCAAGCCCGGCCTTGGTATATGTCCTCCTGTGATCCTCTTAATGATGCTCTGAAGTGGGCACTGCGGTCCTCTCAAGCAAGGCACAGAGAGGTCAAGTAAGTTGCCTGAAGCCACACAGCCTGGCAGCATCAGAGCCGGGACGCAGACGGAGCCAGTCTCTTCCCCGGCCTCTCTGGCAGGGGCTGCCCTCCCCATATACCCATGGAGGCTCCAGCTGGCCTTGAACCTGCCATGAAGCGGGCCCCTGTCTTCTGGAGCCCCTACTCCTGCTCGCCCCTCATCCTCCACCCCGCCTCCACCCGTACTGGCTTTTAGGATTGCTCTCTGCTCACGAGCCTCTCGTCTCCCAGGGGAGCTGGAGAAGCAGCAGGGAGCAAAGACACTGTCCTTCAAGGCCAGTGGAGCCCAGGTGGACCCACAGTCGAAGCAAGGATCGCCCACAGGTGAGTGCCAGACCCCAGGCCTCCTGCTCCAAGAAGGCCACTCAGCACCCCTGGCCGTGGGCGCCTGGGGGACTGGGGTGGGGAGACGCCATTCGCCGGCCTCATCCCCTGGGCCGCAGCAGTGGGCCTGTGGAGGAGGTGGGAGACAAACATGTCCACTCACAAACTGCACTGAGGCCCAGGGGCGTGTGAGACGTCACTGGCCACCCTGGGGGAGTCAGGCCAAGGCCCCGACCTCCCGGCCAGTGCCCGCCCCCGGCCACCTCTGCACCCACACCCCTTCTCTCTGAAGACGGCGGTTCTTGGGGGCTGGAGGGATGATGAAGGGAAACCGCGTGAGAAAGATGACGGCTGGGAGCAAGGTAAGAAGGTGGCCAGAAGGGGCTGGAAATCTTGCTCTGCCCCATCAAGACCTTCCCCTGATAAGCCACAAACACTCTTGAACCCCAGGCCCAAGTCAGCCCACCCCAAAACCGAGGTGAACCCTCAAACCCAGTTTCTCATATGGTTTCTTCAGGTTGAATTTTTCACTCCAGACAAATCAAGCTGGCTTCAGATTGTATCACCTTCGGCCACATCTCTAGTCCTGCCTCCTCCTCCGCTGCCTCCTTTCCACCTCCAGCCCGTCCCCCTCCCCACTGGCAGGGAGACAGAGAGAGCGACCTCCACCCCCCACCTGCCCCAAATGAAAAGTATTACGAGAGGCGACCTGAGAAGGCAATCCCACCCCAACAAAACCCCAGCACACCATCCAGAGCTGTTCACTAATTAATTACTTCAGTCGTTTATCCTTACACTTAATGAACATTTATTGAGTGCCTGCTGTGTGCCTTGCGCTGAGCCCTGGAAAGCCAGGCTCCCAGCAAGACATCAGCTTGAGCGGAGACACTCCAGTGGCTCCATGCTGGTCCCAACTCTCCAGGCTCCCCCGCCCCATTATAGCCCAGGCGCCACCCAGATGCTGTGACAGCATCACAGGACTGGTCCCAGCAGCTGGGAAATGAGATTCATTTTCCAAGCTGCGTGGAGACCCTCGCTGTGGTGTCTCCTCTGTTTATGGGTCTGATCTGCCCCCGTGCTTTGTAATTCTCCACCCTCTCCCCCTGGTGTCCAGCCAGCCCTTCAGTTCTGTAAGGTCACAGCACCCGCTTGTTTTCACAGCTGTTTCAACCCTGGAGTCAAACCTCAGCTGTGATTGACTCCCAGACGCATTGCCCCACCCTCTGCATCCCCACTGGCCCCTTCCAGAAGCTACAGCTCCTGCAGGCCCAGACACACATCTCCAGGGTCCATCAGTTCCCTCCCCCTTGGAGGTGTCTCTGTTCCCAGCGAGGGCACAGCTTTCTCTTGTGCCACAGAAAGCAGAGGGGTGGGCACAGCAAGGGGGCTGGCGCCCTCCCTCTGGGTATGAGAAATCAGAGCCCACCCCCACCCCTCCTCAAGGGCCCTGGGATGCCTGCTGTGGGTGGGGGTGAGAGCCAGGAGTGACTGAGCCGGAAAAAGTCATCAAGCTGTCCCCAGGGGTCTGTCGGGCCTGGCGCTGTGCCAGGCTGTCAGAAAGCCCTCGCAGCGGTCACAGAGCCGTCATCAGCCCCTCGGTGGGCACGGCTCATTGACTCCTCCCTCCTTGTGGCTCAGCCAAGTAGCAGGAACGGGAGAGGAAGGCGGCCCCTCCCTCCCAGAGCCTGTGCGGCAAACACAGAGGAGCCCCCTTTTGTTCTGAGCACCAAGAATCACGGCCTTCTGATAACCGGCCTGCACAATCCATCCGGGGCGCTCTTAGTGTGGGTGAAGGAGGCTCAGCAATGCCCAGCAAGGAAAAATGTCAGAGACCTTCTAGTCCGTGGGGGCCCAGAGAGGTGGAGCATCTTTCCCACAGTCACACAGCTGTTAAGTGGCAAAACTGGGCTCGGACGCCCCCAAGTCTGCGTCTCAGTCCCAAGTGTTGGGGCTCCTGCCCACCACACTGAATCGCAGGGATGCTTGCGGGGGTGTGGGGCAGGGGAGGCAGGGTGTCTTCGGGATGGGACGGTGGAGAGTGAGCCCTGTGCTCTTTGCATTCAAAGCCAAAAGGGAAGCGGCGCCGGGGGAGAAGGCGGCGGAGAGCTCGGTGGAGGTGAGTGGAGGCCTGGCCGCCCAGGTGAGTGAGTCTGTGTCCCCTGCCCTCTTCTCACTGTCTCTGTTGTTTCTCTTCTCAGGTTTTAATCAATGCCTCCCCAGCCCGACTCACCATTTTACCAATTTCAAGAGATACAATTAAAAGTTACTGCTAGCCTGGGTAATGCCACTCTTCCAGCGCCTAAGCTGCACTGCCCGCCCCATTCCCCAGCCCGCTGTCCCCGCCGAGCCCCCCAGGCCAGCTCCTAGACTAACGCGTCCAGATGCAGTCCTGACCCCCCCTTGGCACCCCTGCCTCAATCCACCCGCACACACTCTCGTGGTCAGAGCCCAGTGTCCTCTGTAGGAGAGAACCTGGCCCCTCTGAGCATCTCCCCCTTAGTCCAGGGGCAGAGCCTGCCCTCCCAGATGCCTCTGGGGAACGTGGGGACTGGAGAGTGGGGGCAGCTGGTCCCCCTAGAAAGCTGGCCATGCCTCGGGCTGTGTAGAAGGAAACGGGCAACCTGGGCCTGGGTTGCCCTAGGGCTTCTCCCAGGGGAGCTGGTGCTCGAACACTGTCCATGTTGGGGGAAGGGACTGGAGAAGTAGCAGCGGCAGCTTGTGGCCCGCCAGGCTCCCGAGTGTCTCCTGGGAGTGGGCACGCCGTTGTCCTGCAAGCCTCCCCCTGGCTCCCCTCAAACTGCAGTGAGCCCCTCCCTTCTTTCTGCCAGGCCCCCCAGGGCCCTTCCTGCTCACACGAACGAACGCCTCCTTTCCCCACCCGCAACTCCAAGCTGGCAGAGCCCCCACTTAGGGCTCTGAGGGCGGAGCCTGACGAGGCTCAGGGAAGCCCCAGGACACCCCAGGGGAGCCCAGCTTCTCGCTCTCCCCATGGCCCCCACCCCCCACACACCTGTGTCTGGAGGAGGCACCTTCCCACGAGGAGCTTCCTGCCCCTGCAGCTGACAAGCCCCCAGGGTGGGTATTCCATCCCTTCTCCCCATCTTCCTGCAGCCGCCCATTCTCAGCCTTGCACATAAACACAGTTAGCAGCGCTCCGGCCCTGCTCGTGCCTTGGCCCCACCTGCCCAGGGAGGACAGCGATCTGGGGTCCTGTTCCCCACCTCCTCTTCCCAGAGGGCCAGCCACATGGCTATCTGCAAGGCCACCAGCGCCAGCTAACCCCGGGGCCCTGCCAGCCTCGCTCCCTCCTGCCCTGAGGGCAGCCCTGCCGCCCTGCCTCTCAGCTGGACCCTGAGCTCCCTTGTCCTCTGCCCCCTCTGTCATTGCCTGGCCGCCCTGCTGGCAGGCACCTCTCCAGCTTCTGAGCTGTGGAACCCGCTATCATGTGCCATCCTTTCTCTCTCCTCCTCTCTGTCTCTCTCTCTTTCTCTCTTTCATCAGCAGGGAGGTGAGGTGGGCTCAGAATGAGGGAATGTTTGGCTGCCACTGCCTGCTTTTCCACTGACTGGAAAGATGAGGGTGGTCCAGGCTTGGCAGGGTGGGGGCAGGTGCAGACCGTGGAGGGGGGATCGGAAAAGGGGGAGGCAAAGAGGAGGTGCAGGCTGAGGCCAGGGCTGTGGCCACCTGGGGGCTCAGTGGGCCTGGACGGGGTGGGGGTGGGCGGGGGCGCGGCTGTGCATTTGCCTGGGACGGGACTGCTATAATGTCTGGAGGAAAGAGCCGGCTCAGGCTGCTTTCCTGGGGAATAACTCAGAGCTCAGGCCAGTGGGGAAAGTAGCCGGTCCCCTCCAGCAGCAGCAGCAGCAGACAGAAGCCTGCTGTTGGGATAAAGAGCCCAGAGGGGAAGGTGGAGCCAGCCTTGCCCTGTCCCTGCCCATGTCCTGGCAGGGCACCGAGGGCTCGGGGGCTCCTTCGTTTGATTGGAGGGCAGGTTAGGCCTAGAAAATGCTGCTGAGGTTGGAGGTCGAGCGTGAAGAGTAAACCCCAGCCTGCAGAGCGTGGCGGTGGAGGGCTTGTGAACAGTCAAGGGGCCGGTGAGAAAGGGCCAGACAGAGAGCCTGAGGCCCACAGGGGCGGGGCCCAGAGCCGGGACATGGGTGTCCCCGAAATGGCACCTTCTGCCAGCAAACAGGGTCAGGATCTGCTGTTCAGGCCTCTGAGGTAGCTGAGGGCAGGCCTGGCTGTAAGGTCCCCTCCCCTGCAGCCCCGATTCTCCCCCACCCCAGTACCCTGAGCAGTGGGCCTGGGTGGTGATGCCAAGGACAGCAGGACGCATCCTTAGAGAGAGGGGTCTTGGCCAACCTGAAAGGACCCAGGTGTCGGAAGGGAATTGGGTGTCATACCTACAGGCTGGGAAGCTGGAAGGATGGGGAAGTAAACCCCTGCCCTTCCAGAATCCCCCCATGTCCTGCAGCTCCCCTGCTAGCAAGAGGAAGCTAGGCAGGTGCTCATTCCTGCCTGGGCTGAGGGAGTGGCTACCTGCACAAGCCCCCCAAGGGGTAAAGGCCTTTCTCCAGGACCCAGATGGGGCTGGAAAGACTGCTGGGGACCTGACTGTGGCCCTGGCTGCTCTCGAATGTGTGGGCACCACCCCGGGGAGTCTGGGAGAGCAGGACAGGTCCAGACCACCCCTTGGGGTCCCTGCATTCCAGGGTCTGCACACCTCTCTGATTCCACAGTGACAGTAAGGTGGGAGGAGAGGGGCTCCCCAGGCTCCAAGGCTCTAGACTCAGCCCCCTGTGTCTAGTCTCTGGTCCCAGCACACCTCTAGGAGGCAGGCAGGAGGCAGCAGCTGTTATCCCAGCTTTTCCAGCTCAAGGAAAAGCCTCTCAGTGGGGAGGCAGGTAGGGGCTCAGCCAAGGCCCAGGGCTACCCCGCAGGTCCATGGGGTCAGACTGCAGAACCCGAGTCCCTCAGTCTAACTGCCCGTCCCACAGGCAGGAGCTAGGCTGCCCAGGCCGGGCCAGACCACGTCAGTCTCTGCCCACACCTCGCCAGGCTCAGCGCCTCTGCCTGGCAGCAGGTGCCCTCTGGGTGGTGGAGGATCGGGAAGCGGGCCAAGGTGAGGGCTGCAAGCCCCTTGTGGGCCCAGGAGCCGGGAAGGGGGGGTAGGGAGGCCCGGGTGGCCAGTCCTAGCAGCTGGGAATTAGTCTTGTAACATTTCATGCTTCTCTGGCTGTTTCTAAACTAGGTGTCAATTCACAACAGGCTTCAAACGTCCCAGCACAACTTCGGGCTGGGGGCCGAGAGGGGAGCGCCGGCACCAGACCTGCAGCCTAGCCCCTTGAGGGAGCAGCCCCCGCCGCTGCCGCTGCCACCACCCACGCCCCCAGGGACCCTGGTGCAGTGCCAGCAGATTGTCAAGGTCATCGTCCTGGACAAGCCCTGCCTGGCCCGCATGGAGCCCCTGCTGAGCCAGGCTCTCTCCTGCTACGCCTCGTCCTCCTCTGACTCCTGCAGCTCCACGCCCCTGGGGGGACCGGGCTCCCCTGTCAAGGTCATCCACCAGCCCCCGCTGCCCCCGCCTCCGCCCCCGTACAACCACCCTCACCAGTTCTGCCCCCCAGGCTCCCTGCTGCACCGGCGCCGCTGCTCCAGTGGCGCCCGGAGCCTGGTGTAGATGCTGCCCTGCCACGCTGCCATCCCAGGAGGGCTGCGCCAGGGCCCCTCCGCCTGCTGCTCCCCATGCCCGGCACGCTTCGTTCCTCGTCACCCGTCACTGTCGTTTCGGAAAGAGAATCCCAGCCCCTGGCACCTGGTTTGCTTGGTCCAAGCTTCCCTTCCTCAGTGGGACAGCCCTGCCTCCAAATCTGCAGACACCCCTCATTCCCTAGGGCCCTACGCACCCAGGCACAGCCAGGCCCCCACCTCCCCTGCCTCCACTCTGGCCACTGGGACCGTGGACAGAGAAGAACAGGGACCGAGGGTCTCCCCAGCTTCCAGGCTGAGTCTGCGAGGCCCCAGGCCTCAGGCCGGTGGGCAGACGTGGAGGCTGGGTGGCCAGCACGGGAGCCTTGGACAAAAGGTTTTCTGGCCCACTGCCCCAGCGCCAGGGGCCACGATGGATCGGGGAGAGTTGGCCCTGAATCCCTGGAGGGGAATCAGTGGGGAGGTGTAAGGAGGGGTTTTCTCAGCTGCCCCTTCCCTGCTAAGCCCGGCAGTCTCAGAAGGCCACTCCTCTGTCCCCAGAGATGTTGGCTGTCCTGACCACAGGCTCCTTTTCTCCCGGGCCTTCTCCTGCTCTTCGGGCTGCCCAGGGCTGCTGAGACTACAGGAGAACCTTGAGAAAGGGAGGAGGGAACGGGGCACTCCTCTCAGCTCTCTGTCGTTTCAACGGAGCCATGGAATCTTGAGCTTATATATCTACAAAATGCCCCTTTTAAAGGGTTTCTTGTTCTCCAGCCCCAAACAATGCCCTGCCAGTGCAAAGTGAGCCCAGGGCATAAACACACGCACACACACACACCCCTCCTCCCAGAATAGAAGCAGAAGCAGGGAGAGGGGTGGGGATTTGCCCCAGGGGCAAATGCAGCCAGCCGAAGTAGCATCCCACCAACTGGGGCAGGCCCCCTCCTGAATGACGTCTATGGCCTCCACAAGGGATGTGGATGCAGAAGCAGGCGAGAGACGCAGGTACTCAGTGGCCCTTGCGTTTCCCCTGCCGCTGTCCCGATCTAGCCCCGAAGCCTTGCAATCCTGCCCCTTCCCAGAAGGCAGCAGGCCCACCTCCAGCAGTGGGGCTGAAAGAGTCCCTACACCCTCACAATTGCAAAAGAGAGCCAAGCAGAGCTCAACAACCTCCCCAGGGCCCAGCAGCATCAACTCTGTGCAGCCCCATGGGGACCTGGAGCCTCAGAGACCCCAGGGCCAGTCCCACTCATGGCCCTTCCAGGGCCTGTCTCTCCCACGCCAAGCTGGCCCCTCCTTGGGTCCTGAGCCATCAGCTCACTGCTGCCTGTCATTAAGATCCTCTCGCACTTGGAGCCCAGGTCCCAGACCCCAAGAGAGGGCAGTGAATCCTGGTCTCTGTGCAGTTGCTTCTCTTCACCCTCCCCCAGCCCCAGCCGCAGCCCCCGGGAAGCTAGGAGGCACAGGTCCCTCCCTGTTCTCAGATCCCAGGTGACCTAGTTTCATGTGTATTTGTGTGACCACCAGGCGTCATGATGATGTCACCCAGCGAGTATATTTCTGGCCCTGTCTTTGTCAGCCGGGTGTCCACATCGTGTGACCACTTTGTCACCTCCTCCCACCCTGGCTTCCCAGCCTGTCTGTCCCCAATCCCCTAGGCTTTGTTGCCCTGGTCCCTGTCCTGCGTCTTTTCTGTAACAGGGTCACTCCAATCAGATTTTGGAACAGAGCGGCTGACCGGCCATAGGTTGCATGCCTGGGCAGCAGGGTGGGGCCCAGGAAGAAGGAGTCCCTTAGGGCTAGGTATGTTTAGCAGGTGGCAACTGAGAACAAGACCCGTTGTCACCTGCTCACACAGTGCCACTAGCTGACGAAGAGCCCCCCTCCCCCTCTGCCGACCCCGAGACGTCCCGATCAAGACCAGCAAGGTCTCAGTGGGGGAGCCTCTCTCTGAGGACCTGGCCGCTCTGGCCGCTGGGGCCCTTCTCCAGGCAGGGGCTCACCTCCATCACCGCAGTGGCTGCCCTGGCCCCAGTGGCAGCACGGGGTGGGTCCTGGCCCAGGAAGGAGACCAACCTGGGGTCAGCAGCACAGGGAGCCAGTCCCGAGCTGTGAGGTCAGAGTGCATCTGGCCTTCCTCGCAGTCGAGGAAGCCAGGGTTCCCAGCATCTGTAACCTCCCTCCCCTGAACAGCCAACACACTAAGGTTGGGACCTGCCTCTGTCCCCATCCGGAGCCTTTCCCCCAGAGAGCTGGGACAAGCCTCCTGCCCTGCCCGTGGCAGTGGCACGTTAGGGCCTCTACCCTCCCAGAGGCCCAGCTGGAGAGGCTCTCAGGCCTCCTGCCCTCCCCAGGCCGAGGGGGCAGTGGAGTGCCGACCCAGCCCCAGACATGGCCTCCTGGGACATGACCACTTACCCCAAGGTGGCCCCACTCTGTTGACTCTCTAGGCCTTACTGTGGGGACAGGGTCCCTCTGCCACTTTTATCCATTTTGGCCCCACCTCCAGAACCAGGAGTAGCAGGTGAAACTGGCTTTCCCACGCACTTTTGGGCCAGCCACCCCCAGAGCGGGAGCCAGCCTGGCTGCCTGTGTGCGAGGGCACCGTGATCAGCCCTGGGCCCCTGACCCCCTACCCCACCGGTGTCCCCACAGCCTGCCAGACGTCTCTTTGTGCCAGTAGACTCCCCTGATAACCATCGGTTTGTCTGTCTGTGTCCTGCTGTACATACATCCTTGCTGTCCGCCCCCTGCCGCTGCTGCCCCTCCCCTTGCATTCACCCCTTCACCCCTCGGAGAGAAACCTCTCCAGGGAAAGGCAGGGTGGCTGCACCCAGCGACTAATCCAAATGGCAAATATTTTGTAACAAAATAGCCCAGAGGTATTTTATCTGTTCAATTCATAGAGTTTTAGAAACTATATTGAAATATGTCACTTGAGCCAACCGTGTCAGTTCTGTTTCTTTTGTCCTCCAAGAGGCACGTCCACCCCAGATCAAACCTTGGCAGGACTTCAGGGGCCGAGGGCACCGGCTGGGCCTCCTCTGGCCACAGGGGTGTCACCCCCTCCCCACTGCTCCTGACACGGTCAGGGAGCCCCGTCTTAAAGAGATGGGGCTGGGAGCCCTTTGATGGATGGGCGCTGGGTCAGGCCGGGAGTGCAGGGCCAGGGAGTGACCCCCACCAACACACACACCTTCTGTTCCGTTAAGACCAGGTCACAGTGGAGCCCGGGGCAGCTTTGGCGGGAGGAAGCACCACGATGGCCAACGTGGCCCCAGCAGAGTGAGGGAATTTGGGGTGGGGGTCAGGGTCACACTGATCACACTTGGTCATCAGCCTCGGGTCATTTTCACCAGACATCAGCTCTGAAACCTGACCTTCTAAGCCCGGCGTGTGGTTTGACAAGCCCTGGGATGTACTCTTCCTAAAGAGATGGGGGAACAGGCTCAGGTGACTGAGGGACTGGGGGACATTGTTGGGCAAAGTCCCAGAGTCACAGAGAGGGATGGGCAAACGTTCCCAAGCCCACAGCGTGCCGGGTCCAGAGGGTCTCTTTTGGAGCAGGGGCGCTGCTGAGACCCTGCAGAGGTGGAATGCAGGAGAGAAGACTGGAATGTGAGCTGGAGAGATGCAGGGTGCCGGGGCCAGCGCTCCCCCACGTGCAATGCGCAGATCAGGATCCATGGCAGGCCTGCCCCAGAGTGGTGGCTCTGGCAGGGGAGTGAGGAGAAAGGCTTCCAGCAAAGCTGAGGCACCCTGGGGGAGAAGCAGCTGGCCGGGATGGTTGCGCTGGGGCCACCTGCAAAGAGCGTAACCAGCTCTCCTGGTGACCAGAGCTCTGGACACCTAGAAATCCAGGCTAGGCCCCCTTATCCTGTTCAAGTGAAAAGGAACATGACCTCAGGCTCCTTCCAGGCAATGGGAAATTCCAGGAGCATCTTGGGCCCAGCTCTGACCTGCCCCATCCTGGGAACTCTCTGACCCAGGAAGCTAAGGACTGGCCCCTTGAGAGCACCCAGAGGGGACCCTGTTCAGCCCAGGCCTGGGAGAGGGCCTAGGGCCAAATGGGACTGCTGCTCTCTCGGTTGGGGACATGGGGCAGGGACTTGGGGCACTTCGCCCTGAGGCCATAGGAGGAGGGGCCAGCCCTCTGGGTAGGAGGGGAAGCATCCTTTGGTGTCCCAGGCCCTCTGGGTCCACCTGCCACAGGGGTGGAGAGCTCTGGTCAGCACCTCTCCTTTGTAGTGACCCTTCAGTCAGGGGGAGCTCAGACCCATCAGCCACTGACTTAGGAGACTGCCAACAAGGGGACCAGGACTTCCAGGCTTCTGGCTGAGAGCAATGGGTCAGAACAAGGTGCCAGAGTCTGAACAAGGAAAATTCTACAGGCTTAGGAACACCCGGTGCCTGGCATGTGCCAGGGGCTGGCCCCAGCCGAGTCCTGCTTTTCATGCAGGGTGGTACCATCAAAAATACACATATGGACCAATGCGTCACCCAGCAGGTGGTGGTGCCGTAGAGGGGATGGGAAGAGACTGTTAGAGCCAACAGTCAAGGAAGGCCTCTCGGAGGAGGCCAGTTCAACAAGGTCAGGCTCAGGTCTGAGGGCAGGTGAGCGGCTCATAGAACACCTCTAGGCCTGGAACGAGGCAGAAACCGGATGGTCTGCCGTGTGTTTCCTGGTACATACAAGGTGCATTTAAAAACCACTTTAACTGAGGAAATAATAAAAGGGGCCTTTCCTCGAAAACCCAAGACGGACAGATGGTCGCCGTGATCTTGGGGAAAGAAGTGAGTTGGGAGCAGGCAGCTGGATGGCTCCAAAAGGCTGGGATTGGGGGCTGGATACAGCACCAAGGACTGAGCCACAGCAGGAGGAGCCAGCCGCCAGTGGAGACCCTCCCAGACAAGCTCACGGTGAGGAAAGCTGTCCAGACACGGGATAGCCGCTGTCCAGAGCAGTTCCTGCTGGGTCGGAGCCAGCCCAGGCCTGGTCAGCCTGCAGGCCATGCTGCCCACCTCTGCCTGTCGTCTCGGTCCAAGCCAACTTGGGTTGGCCATTTAGAACAATAACCTGATGAATCCCATGGCCTATTAATCCCTGATCTGAGGCTGACACCTTTCCCACCTCAGCAACTATCAGCTATCGGAAGTTGATTCTCCTACAGCAGGGCTGGCAGGTGCCCGGTGTGGGCCGCCCTCCTCTCCCACCTTGACAGGTGTGGCTGACTGACAGCTTTCCAGGAATCACATCAATCACCACACGTGGACATCCAGGATGGAATTAACACGGAGCCAAGTGCTGAGGAAGCATTTAGACTGCGGTGCTTTGGAGTAGGGGGTGCAGGTGGATGCCCGGGCTGAGAGCCATCGAGGAACCTCCAGGGGTGCTCCCACGGGCCCACCATTCTCCCACCGCTGGTGGACGAGCTCTGGATGACACCTGCTCTGACCCCCCGCCCCTGCCCTTCTGACACTCTTTCCTTCTAGGGCCCCACACTGCCTCGGCAACCTGGCAGCTGCCCGACAGAGGGTCCTCTCACTTGTTCCACTCACCTCCCACCAACTCAGTCTCCTCTGACCCCAGAGCGAGCCACCAAGGAGGACACGGCTGCTGGGACAGATGCAGGGTACCAGGGGAGGAACCACTGAGGAGAGTGCCCCACCCAGGGCAAGGCATGGCCTGGAGAGGCTACATCCAGCAGTGCAGGCTTTGGGAGAGACCCTTCGCAGGGCAGGGCAGGGGGCTCTCCCAGAGGAGGCGCAGCCCAGTCAGAGCCTAGCGGCCTTATCTGCACCCCTCCCCTTCCCAGCAGGCAGCTGGGCCCCGGGATGGGGGTCCAGGGATCAAGCCCTATGCTTCAGCTTGGAGTCAGAACTGGTCCTACCAGGAAAATTCCATTCTGGCCAGAGGATGAGGGAAGGGATGAGAATTCCTTCCTCACCCTCCTCCCAGCCCCCTGCAGGTCTGGTGGCTTCTTTCCCTGGAGAACCAGGCGCCCTAACCCCACAAGCCGGCCCCAAGCACCTCCGTGCTTCCTGCTCCCATGACCCTAAAACCTCAAGGCAAGCTCTGGAAAAACTGTGGGAACTGGTGCTAGGGAAGGAGACCCCCAGGAGAGCTGGCCCTTGTCCCCACATTCCCAGCCTCCCTGACAGACCTGCTGCCCGGAATCTCCTTCCAGGACATCTGGATAGAGAGCCGCCTACCTCCCCAGTCCCACAGGGAAACAGAAGGCAGGTGCGACGGAGCCTTGCCCAACGTCACTGGGCGTCAGAGGCCCTGAATGTCAGACCTGGGTTAGGAGACAGGCTGGGACACTGCAGGGCTTGCACCTGGACAAATGTCTCCTCGAGCAACGGAACACAGAGAAACTAACTATAAGGAACTAAAAATAACTGCACTCATGCACAGTTGGGGCAAATCATGAACAAGAAGATACAAAAAGGCCAAAACCCAAATGCCACTTCTGAGATGCTGAAAGCGAAAGCAGGGTACCACCTGTGACCCTGCACCCAGCACCACCAAGGGGATGGACCAACCACCTAAGTCACCCCTCTCGCCCAACCCACCAATCACCCCCACCCTCACCCCATTTAAGGGGCCAGCTTGAGCCACCCCCAGCCCCCACCCCAAGCTCCCAAGCTGCAGGGAGCACCTGTTCCTTATTTTTGCTCCTCGGCGCTACAGCGCAAGTCCCGATAGAGCCTTGCCGGAATATCTCATCCAGTTGCTTATCAATTTCTATTGATTAAAGGGTCCAGGAGCCCAGGTCGGTAACAGTCAGCCCAACTGCTTCCTTTTACAGATAAGGAAACCGTTTCAGAAGTTACAAAAAGGACAGCAGAATAATCCCAAAGTAAGCGAAAGGAGGAAAATAATAAAGACAAGCAGAAAAAATGAAACAGAAAATACAAATAGAATAGAAAGGCTTAACGTAGCCAAAATTGAGTTCTACGGAGTGACTAAGAAAACTGACAATCCTCTAGCAGATGAGCATGAAAGAGAGAGTCGGCCCGGAGAAAAGACCTGGGGGGGGGACTTTATTATGGCGCAAAGATTTTTTTTAAATAGACACCATAGTACAACTAAGCTATAAACCTATGACAATAAATTTGAAAACCTCACAGGATGAACACTATCCTAGCAAAATATCTTACCAAAACGTGCTCAAGAACAGGTAGAACATTTGAGACGGAGAACCCTTAAAGAAATGTGACTATGTCGTTCAAAATCTGTCTACCATCCTCCCGCAAAAACACCACCAAGCCAGACAATTTCACAAAATTTTACTATACATTCAAGGAGCAGATAATTCTGATCTCTTGTTAAGTCCTTCAGAGAAGAGATAAAGAAAGAAAATTCCCAAACTCCTTGCTGGAAGTCTACTGTAACCTTAAAAACAAAAACTAAACCAGACAAGGACAATATAAGAAGAGCCACTCTTGCTTAGAAGTATAAATGTAAAATTCTAAACAAAATATTAACTAGCCAAATCTAGCATTCGATAACAAAAATACGACACACCATGGCCAGATGAGGTTTGTGCCAGGAATCGAAAGATAAGGTTAGGTATTAGAAAAATCTATTACTATCCTTCACCACTTTAAAGATTAAAGGACACAAACAATACGATCATCTCAGTAGATGCAGAAAAAGCAATCCATAAAACTCAACACTTTTTCTTTTTTTTTTCCGTCTTTTTAGGGCCGCACCTGTGGCATATGGATGGTCCCCGGCTAGGGGTTGAATAGGAGCTACGGCTGCCGGCCTACCGCACGGCCTCGGCAACGCCAGATCCCAGTTATGTCTGTGACCACAACAGCCACAGCAACACTGAAGACTTAACCCACTGGGCGAGGCCAGGAATCGAACCTGCGTTCTCACAGATGCTAGTCAGATTCATTTCTGCTAAGCCACGACGGGAACTCTGAAGCACTTATTCTTAATTTTTAAAAAACAGTGACCCTGGAAGAGAAGAACACTCATAGCCTAATAAATGGTATCTGTCAAAAATCTACATCAATGCTGCTACTTCGTGGAGAAAGGTTAGACTTCCTTTCAAGCTGGGAGGGAGACGAGGGGGAAGAAGGGGGCCCACCACCTCCAGTTACCAAGTGAAGGAAGACAAGAGAAGAAAAAGCAAACGGAGTGACGATTGGAGAAATATAATAGCAGTCTTTCCAACAGTCTGACTACCTACGTAAAAAGCGCTACAGCAGCAAAAGGGGGAAAGCCTTCGAATTAATCCAGAGGAAAACCCTGCAGCTGGTGAGGGCCGTTTCTCCTCTGCCCCGCTGGCCTGCCCTGGCCACCCTCTGTCCCCACCCCCACCCTCCTCCTCCGGACAACAGACTCAGACCCAACTACACTGCTGAGGCTGGACCACCTACCTGCTCTTCCTCCTGGGCTGGTGTCTGAGTGTCCCGCGAGGGGCTTGTCCACTGCTGGGAACCGTGGATTGTGGCAGCTTGACCTTAGGGCCAGGTCCTTGGGTGAGAAGCTATGGGCACAGGAAGCCTCAGAAAGCAGCTGTATCTGGAGTTTGGGCCGGATTCTTACAACAAGCAGTGGGGGTTGGGCACTGATCCTGCAGTGGGACCCCAGCGGTCGAGGCCTCTCCTCTCTCGCTGCGTGGCATCACCTGGCAGTTCTGTGCTTGCCTCCCAGACGTGTCCGTGACGGAAGGCCCCTCCAGACGACAGGAGCAAGAGACGTGTCCGTGCTGGCCGCTGGGCAGGCAGGACGCAGAGAGTGCTGGAATGAGGGCTGCGGGCAAGCCCGCCCCAGCCCCACATGACCTGCTCGTGCCGGCCTCACTGTCTTCCCGATGGGTGCTTAACTAGCTTTTCACCCATCAGGTCCAATCAGCCCTTGTTACTTCCCTGAGCAGCTAAACCTGCAGGAAGCCAAGCACGCTGGTCACCAGGGAGTGGGCGTGTGAGGCTGAGGACAGACAGAGGGGGCAAGGCCAGGGTCAGGGAGGGCTCTGCCGGGGTCAGGAAGGTGAGGATGCGGAGAAAGGCGAAGGGCTCAGGCAGGAAGAAGAGCAGCAAGGCCGCCCCTTCCCAGCCCCTCCAAGAGGGCAATTCCGGTAGCAGAGAAGCCAGGGCCTGTATTAGCTACTGACTGCTGCGTAATGAGTTGCCCCCAAACTCAGTGGCTTAAAACAGCAAGACCATTCACTACGTCTCCCTTGGGCCAGGAATCCAGGCCCACCTGGCTAGGCAGTTCCGGTTCAGGGCCGCTCATGAGGTGGCAGCTGATGTCAGCCAGGCCTGCAGTCATCAGAAGGCTCACCGAAGGCCGCAGAACCCACTTCCACGTGGCCCGCTCACGGCTGAGGCCTCAGCTCCCTCCACGTGGGCCTTCTGTTGGGCTGCTAGAGTGTCCACACAGCGTGGTGTCCGGCTTCCCCAAGATCAAGTCATCAGGAGGTCACAGCAGAAGCCTCCTCGCCTCCTACGACTAACTGCAGAAGTCACTCACCTCCACTCCACATCCCTGTGGCTCGGGGCGTGGATGCCAGAGGTCACCAGGCTGTCCTAGAGGCTGGGGCCAGGCCCTGAGGGGAGAGCAAGTGGGGAGGGGCTGCAGTGTTTACCCAGGGAGCGCCTTCTGCGCCCCTGGCTGTCGGAGGCCAAGGTGCAGCCTTTCCGGTAAGCAGAGCTTAGCCCCGGTTTTTCCCCACCAAGCCCTGTCCTGGCCCCTTCCTCCCAAATCCCACACCTCTCTCTCCTCCAGGCCTCCCAGGCTGTGTCCCTCTGTCCCCCTCTCCCCTATTTGATCCTGTTCCTATCTCCTGCCCTGAATCCCATCCCCACAGGCAGGTCCCCTCATCACAGCAGCGTGGGACCACAGGGCTCACAGGCTGGGCGGCCGCATGTGCTCTGACTGGGGCTGGGGAGTTCTGACCTGAGGCCCAAGAACCTGCATCCTTGGACCGCAGTGGGACGGAATGGAACGGAGGGCCCGGCTGATGCTTTCTGCCCACGAGGACAGCAGAGGCATGAGACCCTGACCAGAAGTTCAGGGTCTGCTGCAAGGTGGCCCAGACCTGGAGGGGGTTCCTCTGGAGCTGATCTGGGGGTGGAGCCCAGGCAAGTCCTGGAGGCCCCAAACCAGAGCCAGGCCCTCTCTCTGGGGCTTCTGCGTGGAGTGGGGGCTGGGAAAAAGGGGACGCCGGGCTGGATAGGGATGCATCTTCCCCTTGTCGGCCTAACACACACAGACCACAACCTTGTAAATGGGGAGTCCACTCAGGAAGGGGCGGGGTCCCGGTCTCAGCAGAGTTCAAGGCCCTCCTCAGCTCCCAGAGCTCTCCCTGCCCGGGGCAGGGGGTGCAGGGAACCGAGACCACCTCAGCCCTCTCCTTAGTCCCTGCAGGGATACCTGGGCTGGGGAGAGTCTCACAGGTGGGACAGGACAGAGAGATCCCAGGCCAGCACAACACCCAGCCCCACAAGGGGGCCATATAGGAGAACCGAGGTGAGTGGCTGGGGACAGAAAAGCCCAAGACACCAGCTGCCTTGGAGAGCCAGCTCCACGGGAAGCCCAGCCTAGCGGGGTGAGTGGCTTCCCAGGGGGCACTGGGGGCCAAGAAAGAGGAGACATGCTTCTCACACAACAGAGTAGTGCCTGGCAGATAAAAGTGCTTCTGCCTAAAACAAGGGGGCAAGAGGATGATTGCAAAGCATGTCTGGACAGGCTGTAGGGTTGCGGGCTGAAGAGACCCCAACCATCAGAAAAGCCAGCCAAGTTCTTTTCAGCTTTGCCGTCCACTCTGCTGTGTCAAGGCTCTATGGTCTGATACTTTAGACCTAACTTTGAAATGAAACTGAAATGAAACCACCCTTTTTTGGGAATGGGACGAGCCTGGTGAAGGGGGATTGATACATAGCGTCAGAGCGTCCATAACCGAACAAGCCAGGGTTGGTGGCCGTCTGATGACTACCCCCTTCCAAGACGCCAGGACTTTGGAGATCACTGGCTAGTGGTTCTCCATTCTGCTCAAGCAAGGCTTCTTTCCCCTCAGGCACAGGTTATGAATTCAGATGCTGTCAGACAGGCATGTGTGAAAAGGTAGCAAATGGGTAATAGGGAGTGGTGGAATCTGTGGCAAAATGGAGAGTGCCTGAGGCATTTATTTTAAAAGTTTTTTTTTTTTTTAATTGCCATACTGGCCAAACAAATCATAAGTGCCAGACAGGGCCACCCATTTAAAACTCAAAGAGCCCAGGAGATGAGATGAAAACACCCCAAGTCATAACCCACATCTGCTCCTTATGCACGTGTGAGTGCACACACACACACACACACACACACACACACACCTGAATCAGTGCTCTGGGCACGTTAAAGAGTTGAATTGTCGCCCACACTGTGGCCCCAATACGAGTAGGTCCCATGAGCTGTGTGGTTGGCCTGAAGCCCTTTCCCTGCACTCTGTTCTCTCCACCCTTACCCACCCCATCCTGATCCCTTTGGACTCCTGGGCGCCACCACTGGAAGAGGCAGTCAGGGGGAGGAACTGTTATAGACACACTGCCTCCAACAGCGCACTAGAGCCAGGGATGGGTCAGCTGAGGGAACTGGTGGATTATGGGAGACTGGGGGTGGGTAGGGAAGGAGGGCCTATGAAGAGTCTGCAGAAACAGAGGTGGAGAGGGCTTGTGCCCCCCTCTCCCACCCCCGCACCTGCAGAACTGCGCACCAAATGCCGTGGTCCAGGCTGAGGCAGCAGGTGGCTGAGAAACCTGCTGGTCTCCACCTGGTGTCCTCTGCAACTGGGCAGCCCCAAAGCAAGGTGACTCTCTTGCGAAGACCCATCAAGGCCGTGGAGAGGAGGATGGAGGGAGTTTTTGTTTCCTAGAGCTTGCACATGGATGGATAAATGTCAGCCTATCCATCTGCCCAGCAGAGGGTAGGGAGCTCAGGAGTAGTGAGGCAGGGCCTGGGGTGGCGGCACTGCTCACATCTGCCACAAGGTGGCAGTGGCGAGCACCATGCCTACCTCAGTCAGGTCCCACCCCTAGTCAGGTCACAGCCCCATAGCCCCTCCTTCCCCTTCTCCTGGACCTCCTTTACCCACCAGCCAACAAGAGCGAGCAGTGAGCACCCTGGGTGAGCAGTCCAGAGGGAGGCAGAAGGGGATGGCCAGAACCCAGGAGTCTTGTTCTCACAAGATGAGAAGCCCTCACAGATCTGGGGGAAGGATGGCGGGTGCTCTGAGGATGCCTGGAGATACAGGGATGGAACACATCTGGCTGGACCATAGATTTTTACCCCGGCCACTGGGCAGTGACCTCTACCTACACATCACTGCGGGGGGCTTTTTATGCAGGTGGCTTCCCTTCTTCCAGCTCCCAGGTCCTCCCCAGGAAACTGTCCAGAACCCTTTGGAACACAAGACCACAGAGTTTATCCAAGCCCTGCCTTCCTCCTCCAGGAAGCCTTCCCCAGCCAGGGAAGTGTCTGGTGCAGTGTGGCAGGGGCCTGGAGAGAGGAGCACCCCCACGGGCTCTCATAGACTCCAAGGCATTGCTGGGGGAGGGGAGGTGGAAAGCGGAGAGAAGACAGAAGTCCAGAGAGGAAATCTGCTCAGAGGGGTACGGGCAGGCAGAGGAACTGTGAAGGTGGGGCCGCCAACCTGGGGGAGCTGCACCCCCTCCCCGAGGGCCCTCTCTCCCTCCCACCCCACGAAGCGCAGAGGAAGAGACGCGGCGGCGAAGTAAAGAAGGCTGGCACACGCGGCAGGCGGTCCATGCACGCTTGTTAAGCAGGCAGGAGGGGGCAGTGGGAGGGACACTGGCCTGGGGACAGGAGACAGGCTTCAGTTGTGTCTCTGGCCCTGAGGAGCTGCGTGAACTTGAAAAGTCATTTTGTTTCTCGGATCCTCTGTTTCTTTATCCACGAAGTCAGGGTTGGGACAAGTGCAGGAACACAAATGGGGCTGTCGGGAGCCCTGTCTTTGGAAGATTGTGAGCTGGGAAAGAACCTCTGACCGGCTAGCAACGTCTGTCCTGGGCTCAGGCCGGTGGACGCAGGCATGCCATGTATTTGCCAGGTCCAGGGGCCATCCTGAGCCCCTGCCACCCCACGTCGAGGACAGCACTGCAAAGCACATGTGGAACTCTGGTTGGAGCTGGGACGTCTTGAGAAGCACAAGACAACAGTGGCTGTTTCTCTCAGCTCCTTGCTGAGGACCCAGGATGCGAAGCCAGGTGATGGACCCCTCCCTCAGAACGACAGGGTGGGAGGGGGGCGGTGTTCAGTTGTCACATCCAACACGGCGTGTCCCATCAGGCTCCCTGAATCAGATCACGGTGTGTATCCCAGCCGGTGCTACCCTCCTAAAGCACAGATGCTCTCTACAGGGGCCGTTCCCTCTGCGACACGCCGTGGTGTCTTATCAACAGGGTAGGCTCCAGAAAGACCACCTCCTTCCGAGAGAAGATGGTGTGTTCTGACAGGCGCAGCGTGCTCCAGTGGGACCGTGTCTAGACCACCAGACGGGACCATTCACGGGCATCACGGAGCTTCTCAGCAGGACTGTGAGAGGGGGTGGAGGCGAAGGCTGTCCACTGGGGTGGAAGGGGGGCCTGACCCAGGTCCCTGGCTCTGTAGCCACCTGCTTCGGGCCACACCCTACAAGTGTGTCTCCTTCTCCCCAACCATGAGGCCCCCCTTCCTTGGGGAGGGCCTGCCGTCCCGGCCGGGGCCGCCCTCCAGGTGCAGGTGTGGCTTGGGCTGAGGCAGACTGGGGTCAGGTGTGACGAGCTGCCGCAGGCGCTGTGGGGAGAAGAGAGAGTCGGTGATGCTGTTGGGGAGAGAGGCAAAGCCTGTCCCCAGGGCCCAGGCTGGAGCTGGCACACGGGGCAGCTCGGACAATGGGAGTGAATGAGCGACTGCAAATCTTGAGAGGAGAGGCAGGAACATCAGGACTGAGCGTGTGAACTGCCTGGTCCCAGTCCCAGTTCTGATGCCTGGGCAATCGTGGGTCACCCATTTGACCACTCTATGCCTTTTCTGTAAAAGGATCATTTAAACCTCGTAAAACAGTGCCTCACACAGAAAAAGTGATCAATAAGTATCTAATTTGCTCTTCTTAATACTGTTCTTATTGCTACCCGCATCATATGATCAGTAAGTGCTATTCTTTTTCTCCTTAGCAGCAGTCATGCTACTACTATTGTATTACTGTTGGTGGTGGTGCCACCTCCTTCTTGCTTTGAATGCAGATGTGATGACTAGAATCACGTCAGCCTTCTTGTAGCCATGAGGTAATAAGCAGGATGATGAAAAGACAATGAAACCAGGATGGAAGCGCAGACACAGAGGAAGAGTCTGGTCCCTACTGGCCTCTTTAAACAGTTGAACCAAAAGCCAGCAGCCCCCATCTCTGGTCTTCGTGACACACAAAAGAAACTACACCCATTTGCTTACAGCAGGTTGTGTTTTCTGTGACTTGCAGGCGAGACAGATTTCCACCCATGTGATGTCTTTGTGGGACACTGGTTCTCTCCCTCCCAGGAAGGCAAGTCCCAACCCCTGCATGTGGTTGAGGGCAGAGTTAAGAAGAGGGAAGGAGCCAGGAGACTGTGGATATAGCTTGACTGCTGGTTTCCAGGGTTCAGGAGTGGGACTCTGTGCTCCATGACCCCCCGTGTTCCTGTCTGTGATGACTTCCCCCGTTCCCCTTTGGCAGCTGCCCTTGCTCAGCCCACCCAGATGATCTGCGGGAGGTCAGATTCTGAAGGTCTAGGTTGCTAGGGCCCTTCAACGTTTCAGGTCTTTAAAGACCCTTCTTAGAGATTCCATTAGGCCAAAGACGGCCCCAGTCAGAGCTGGCCCCAGCCGTGGTGTCCAGCCCGGAGGTCCACCCCCTCAGTGCCCCCTTTAACATGCCACTTCCTGGCCCTACCTTCTTTTTTTTTTTTTTGCCATTTCTAGGGCCGCTCCCACAGCATATAGAGGTTCCCAGGCCAGGGGTCGAATCAGAGCTGTAGCCTCCGGCCTACGCCAGAGCCACAGCAACGCGGGATCCGAGCCACGTCTGCGACCTACACCACAGCTCACGGCAACGCCGGATCCTTAACCCATTGAGCAAGGCCAGGGATCGAACCCGCAACCTCATGGTTCCTAGTCGGATTCATTAACCACTGAGCCACGACGGGAACGCCCCGGCCCTACCTTCTTGAAAGAGCCCCTGGTCCTCAGGAGGGTGATGGTGATGAAGAGGGGGACGCAGCTCATGGAGGAGAGGGCCAGGAGCCAGCCGATGGAGTATCCCCAGGGCGGGTACACATAGACATTGTTGTACTTGAGAGGCGTGTATTTGCTCAGCGAGAAGAAGAAGGTGGCCTAGGGAGAGTGGGAGGGGCAGCCGCAGATGAGGGAGGGAGCCCCCGACACCCACACCGAAATCACACAGTCAGAAGTGCTTCTAGAGGTAGGAGAGTAGAAGCCAGTGCAGGCTGCAGGGAAGGCGTTGGTCATGGTCACGGCAAGGCTGGGACAGGAAGGGAGGGAGGTGGAGGAACTCCGAGCGGATGGGCAGAGGGAATCAGGCAGCTCGAGGTGATGCTGGGAGAAAGAGACGGAACAGGAACTAGGCCAGTAGAGGTGCTGGGGAAGCAGAGGGGCCGTGACCTGCCCATAGGAAGGGACTGGACAGGTGGGCAGGAGCCCCAGCACGCAGGCTCCCATCCCTCAGCTCAGGGATGCAGCAGGGGAGGGTGGCCGGTCGCACATACCAGGCAGAGTCCAGGGGTCAGGAGGAGCCAGGAGAGCTTCACCAGGGGCCACGGCCGGTAGCCAATCATGTCCTCAATGTTGTCATAGAAACGGTTGGCACCTGCCCAGGCGGGTGGGGAGAGAGCGTGAGGACAGGAAGGGGACAGTGGGTGGTATCAGGAAGGACTCATCTGCTCTGTCTTCCCCTCGCCACCACTGGATCAGGGCCTGGGAGTGATGCTGCCAGCAAGCAGGGCCCTCCAGAGCCCCCTAACCCCCAGTGCATCTCTGGTCTCCCCCCACTCAGGGATGGGGCCCTGCATCCTAACAGAGAACAAAAGGAGCCAAAACGGGCCTGAGGGCGACACAAGCGCTTCTTGTGTCGCAGACATGAACCCAGTTTCAAGTGAAAACAGCCAGAGAGCCATTGCTCGAGCCTAGCACCATGCTGCAACCACACCCAGACTCCAGGGAGCTCGCTGCATCCCCGGGAAGCACGGAAGGGCGCTGGCTCGTGGCCGTGGAAACACTGTCTCGTGTTTGCTTAATGTTCTCAGGTTTCTGCGTTTGTTGCGTCTTCTAAGAAGCAAAGAGCCATCAACTGAGAAAGACACGGGAGGCCCTCTAGCCCAGCCCCCCCAACCCCCACCAAAAAAAAACACCCTAGAGAGCTGTTCCTTTGGAGGCTAGATTCCCTGCCAGGTGAAAACCAGATACTGCTGGAGGTGTGACCTATCATCAGCTGTGATTGTCAGAACAAGTTTTGGAAAGCAGCAGGGTAAGAAGGTAGGAGACACGTGGCGGGGACGGGAGGACGCCAGCTCTGGAAGGCCTAGGGAGCTGAACAAAAACCTTCCCGCTCATGATTTGTCCTGAGGCCCCGCTCCCTGGCACCCACGTACCCTCTCTGCTCTGAGCCTTGTGACCCTAGCTGGTGCAGCGGGGCCAGACAGACCTGGGACATGACGACAACCCCTCCACGGACTATGTGAGCTTAGGCAAAGGGCCTAACCTCTCTGAGCCTCAGTCTCCCTTCTAAAGGGCTGTGGTGTGGATTATGAGATTCTGCAGGGTAGCGACTCTGTATGAAGGTTTCTCCCCCAGTGTCATCAGTGACCATCAGGCCTGGAGATTACGGCCCCACTGGTTAGCTTTCTCAGTGCTGAGGTGGCCAGGGCTGTTGGTGAAACTGAGCAAGGCCCTGTGGGGCTCGTGGGCACAAAAGCCTTTCTGTGTCCCCCTTTTCTTGTTTATAGGAAATGGGCCTCATTCAGCCTCCATAGCCTTCCCTGGGTTCCTAGGGACAGGTTCAGACAGTTGCTGATCAGGGAAGGAAGGGGATGCCGAGACCAGGGAGGAACAGCCAAGAAACAATAGCCCAGCTCTGGGGCAGGATCCTGGGTCCCTCTCAAGGGATACGCATAATGGTGTAGGCAGCTTACACACCTAAGAGAAAAGCTTTATTCCTCATGCTTCTTTTAGAAATGGATACTTTGAAACAGAACAGCTTGGAGCCTTCCTTGTGCTCCTCCCTAAACACAATCACCTGTGAGCTAAAGATCAGGCACCCTGAGCACCACTGCCTGTGGGCTAGAGATTATTAGCACATGATGTTTTCCAGGAACTTCCCCAGTTTGTTCTAATCTCTGATCAATATGGCCTTTTCACAAGGACTGTTATTCTAGGCCATAACCCAGAGGACCAGCACCAGGATCACGCGGAGGTCTCCTGACGCCAGCCTCAAAGACTAAGATTCCCCCAAAGAAAAAAGAATGCATGTTTGTCCCAATCCTGATTCTTATCTGAAACCCTGCTTTTCTCCTTTGAGACTATAAAACTCCCTGCAGTTCTTCCCCAAGGAGGGCACAGTCCTTAAGGCATAAGCCTGCTGTGGCCTCCTTTGCCTGGCAAAGCAATAAAAGCTATTTTTTTCTCCTTCACCCAAAACTCTGTCTCCATGTTTCTATTCCGCACCGGTGGACAGAGGCTGAGTTTCAGCAACATTGGTGGGAGTCAGTGGAAGCCGGAATCCACCAAAGAATAAGAAAAAAATGCGTAACAGCCACAAGGGGAAAAGCTACCTAAAAAATTCAGGGATGAGCTTCCTGTCCATGGAAGTATTCAAGCAAAGTCTGGGTGATAACTTTGAAAAGGAATGTGGGACTCTGTGAAGGATCAGGCTAAGGGGACTTGAAGGTCTCCTCTGCCTAGGATTCCCACTGCTGAAGGGCCTCCAACAGCCTCTGGATCAAGAAAGCCATGCTGTTATTTATAATTATTCTCACTCTTCAAGGAACCCAGTGTGTCATTACCCCAGTTCCACCTGCCCTGAGCAGAGGTGCCGGGTTCCCAGCAATGGATAAACTCAGGTAAAAAGAACCAGGACAGCAGCACGAAGGCCTACAGAGGCCAGAGCACCAGCACACCTGTCCTCACCTGGGACAGGTCCTGCCCTTCACGGGGCCCCAGAGACCCCACCCCACCCACACTTACCATACACCCAGCCAATGCAGATCACTTCAAACACGGAGAGGAAGAGCAGGCAGATGCCACTGGAAGCGTAATAATCAAACAGCTGGAAGATATACATCCCTCCCTGCAGGCAGGGGGTGGAGCTGAGGCTTAGGCTCGAGGGGGCGGGGGACACGCTCTGCCCCACACAAGAGGACAGACCCCCAACTGGGGTGCCACCCTGCCCAGCACTGGGAGAGCCATCCCCTGACGCTAAAAAGAGTTTGCCCTTAACACAGACACTCTGTTACATAAAATAGACAACCAGCAGGGACCTGCTGTAGAGCACAGGGAACTCTCCTCGATATTCTGTAATAACCTAGATGGGAAAGGAACCTGAAAAAAATAGATGGATATGGATATGTATTAACTGAATCACTTTGCTGTACATCTGGTAGGAACACAGCATTGTAAGTGAACTATATTTCAATCAGAGAAAAAGGATTTTCCCCACCTGTCCCTGACTTCTGCGCCTCAGGACATCTGCAAGGACTCTGGGGACTGTGGCGCACACATGCTGTGCGGTCTGCCCAGCATCCCACCTCCTGAAAGTTGCCAAGTTGAAGCCACCTCACTCTAAGGAGGCTCCCCTCCCTGCTCTAGAACCCACGCCTGCCACACTCCCTCCCCTGGGGTTGGTTGGTGGCACAAGGGAAGCCTGAAGATGCACAGCCATCTGTAACTTCCCAGGAGGGAAACTGGCCAGGAATGATGGTACTAGAGGAAAGAGGAGCCAGGAGATAGAGGGGAGCATCCCTGATGAGGTCATTAAAGCTGCTGCATCTAACCATCCCTGAAACCAAACATCTCTAGACTTTTCAGTTTCCTGACCCCGAAAATTCACCTTCCTGCTTAAGCCAGCTTGCATTTGGTTTCTTTCACCTGAAACCCAAAGAAAGGTCACCAATACAAGTAGGTCCCCCCATAGGGTCCCTCCACCCTCACAGCGAGGGGCTGGGCAGTCGAGGACAATATGGCTCTGAAAGGGTCAGCAGGCTCCCCCACCGCTCCTACCCTGGCCCAGCCTTTGGGCCGCTGCTCACCTCGGTGACTAGGAAAAGCCCGATCAGGTAGCAGGTGACCGAGACGGCAAGGATCAGGAGCTCCCGCCGCCCGCTCTTCCGGAGCTGCCTGGGGAACATGTCCATGGAGGCCGTCACCAGGCACTCCATACAGACAAACTGCGGGCCGGAGGGGGCTGGGTGAGAGGGGCCACCTGCCCAAGCCCGCCTCCTCGCACCCCCTACCCCGGCCCAGCTGACCACCCACTGCAGGTGGCACGAGGGCAGACCGGGGGTGAGGCCGGCTCTGCCTCAGTCAGGCATTCACCACAGAGGCCCCACAGGGAGGGTCGGGGGTGCTGGGTGGGGCTGGGCGGCTTGAGCTGGGTGGCCCAAAGGAGCTTAAAGGATGTTGGGGGGGGGGTGTGGCCACGTCTGGAGAAGGGTCAGGCCTGGGGGAGCAAAGCAGGGGACTCCTCACAGAAGAAGGTCCCTAGGCTCAGGGTCACCCTATCAACCCCAAGGTCAGGCCCTGGACAGCAGGTGGGGGGCCTGGGAACGTCCGGTCAGGGGACGGGGAGTTGAGGGAGGTAATGGCAGGAAACCCAGAAAGGGGGTGGCAAGGTGGGGAGAGCGTGGATGCAAACCTGGCTGTCCAGCCCGAGGAAGATGAGCATGATGAAGAAGAGGCAGGACCACAGCTGGGACAGGGGCATCATGGTCACAGCCTTGGGAAAGGCGATAAAGGCCAGCCCGGGGCCTGCAGGGCACACACACCGTCAGGGGAGCTGGGGCTCTGCTGCCCCGGGCAAGCCCCTAACCCATGTGTGCGTGTGCATGCGTGTGCTGTGAGTGTGTGCTGGTTCCAGAAGGCAGGCCGATCCCGTCCACTCGGCCGTCCATCTGTGCAACCCTGCGTCCATCCATCCATCCATTCCCTCAACCACCAGGGCCCTGCTCTGTGCCAAGCATCACTCCCCAAAGCTGAAAGATTCCTATGAGCCAGCTTCTGGGACCCCTGCCCTTCTGCCCCCTGACCCTCCTCCCCCAGGTCCCAGGCAGCAAAGCGGCACCTACCTGACTCGGCCACCTCAGAGATGGGCACCCCCTGCTCTTGGGACATGAAGCCCAGGATGGAGAAGACCACAAACCCGGCCACGAAGCTGGTGGCGCTGTTCAAGAAGCAGAGGGCGATGCAGTCCCTGTGGGCGGCAGAGAAAATGGGAAGGAAAAGGGAGAAAGAAACTCATCAGCCACTGTGGGGGAGGGAGACCAAGACCAGGAGCCAGGTGGGGGGAGGAGAGGGAGAGAGAAAAACCCAGTTCAGGAGGTGGACCCACAATGTCGAACTGACCCTGCTTGGGGACCCTGATGGTAAAGGAGGAAGCCCCCCACTACCCCCTGGGGAGGTGCTCCTCCCAGCCACCCCACCCCCCCGCCAGCCCACCTGTAGCAGTTGTTGTGGTACTTGTTGTAGCTGCCCAGGGCTGTCAGGCACCCCTGGCAGATGGCAAAGGAGAAGAAGATCTGGGTGCCCGCATCCATCCACACCTACGGGAGACCCCAGGATGCGGTAGGAAGACGGATGAGCCCACCAGGGCCTGGAGCCAGTGACCAGAGGCCCAGCCTGCATCCCACAACCAGTGGCACCCCCCCAGTACATCCCACTCCCACTAACAGGTTCTCCTCTTCTCCCAAGTACTCAGTAGGTGCCAAGTATGTGCGCATGACTTGAACCTGTAGTTGGAGTCACCACGGACCATGTACTCAGAGAAGGGGAGGCCTGTCTGCAGGGCACTGGCAGCCCTGGGCAGCCACAGTGGTCAGAGGCCACTCCCTTCCCCAAGACTTCACTGGGAGGGGGAGCAGGGGGAGGAGTGAGAGGGGCAAAGAGTGCACTCCAACTTGTCCAGAGGAGGAAACAATGACAGCCAATAAACCTGCAGGGAAATGTCTAACCTCAAAATAAAAAAGTAAAATTAAAGGGAGTTCCCTGGTGGTGCAGCAGGTTAAGGATCCAGCATTGTCACAGTTGTGGCACAGGTGTGATCCCTGGTCTGGGAACTTCCGTATGCCACAGGTGTGGCAAAAAAAATTTTTAATTGCAGCATGATACTACTTTGACCTATCAAATTATCAAAGATTAAAATAAATTATGCTCAAATCTCTCATGGGCCTGCAGAAGGGAGGTTCCCCCCAAAAGGAGGGGTCAAAATCCACAGCAGATGTCAAGAACCTTGAAAGGTGTGTATTCCTTGACTTAGTGATCCCACGTCTAACCAGAGATGTGGTCAAAGATTTAAACACAAAGTGTTCATTGCAGGTGTCTGTACGAGCATTAAAAAAAAAAAAAAAAGAGTCCCCTTCGTGGCTCAGTGGAAATGAACCTGACTAGTAACCATGAGGATGTTGTTTTGATCCCTGGCCTCGCTCAGTGGGTTATGGATCTGGCATTGCCGTGAGCTGTGGTGTAGGTTGCAGATGAGGCTCAGATCTGGAGTGGCTGTGGCTGTGCTGTAGGCCAGCAGCTGTAGCTCTGATTAGACCCCCCAACCTGGGAATCTCCATATGCTGTGGGTGTGGCCCTTAAAAAAACGAATACATGACCTGAATGTGCAAGAACTGGGAAGAGTTGGGTAAACACGACACCTGCCCCAGGTGTGGGTGCCCAGCGGGCACGTGTCCTGTCTGCCCGCTGCCCCCAGTGGCTCGAGAGCGGTGCCTGGACTCAGGGACCTCAGTATATCCCAGCTGAATGGGCGAGTGAATGGATGGTGGATGGTGGAAATATTATGCAAGTGTTAAAATGATACTTGCAGATGAATTCATAACATGGAAAATGCTTATAATATAATTTAAGTGAAAATATTTATCTCTACCTATAATTATCTCAATAATGTTAATACAATAACATCAGCTAGAAAAAAAATTGGAAGGAAATATACTGAAATGGGAACAGAGGTTATAGCTGAGGGGTGGAATTACAAGGGATTTTTAGTCCCCTTGTCGTAATTTTCCTCTATATTATCTAATTTTTCTCCAGCGGGCATATACTGCCTTTAAAACGAAAGAAAAGCAATGGAAGGTTTTCAAAAGTCCAGCTCTGGTCTGGGTGGGCGACGTCTGAGGAAACGGCTCCCAGCACAGTTCCTACCTGGGGGTCCTTGAGGCGCAGCAAGTCTGGCTTCACATAGTAGATGATGCCCTCATAGGCGCCAGGCAGCATGACCCCTCGGATCAACAGGACCAACAGCATCAGGTAGGGAAACGTGGCCGTGAAGTAGACCACCTGGAGGGAGCAGGTCAAGGTCACTCCTGGTGGGGATGCATCAGGCCTCCGGTCCCTGCTCCCCAGACAGCACAAGCCACACACAGCCTCTCAGAGACATTGGAGAGGGAGCCCAGGGCATTTCCCACCCCTTCCTTTACACATCGGGGGTCCGGGGCCCCCAGTGGAGGGTGGCACACATCAAGGGGGGCCGACGGGAGGAGGAAGGGTGGGGAGGGGCACCATTTCCAGCCAAAACATCTCAAAAACGATTTTGAATCCAGGATCTGGTCTCTCTTAATCCCTCACCCTGGCTGTTCTCCCCAAGCCCCCAGGGAGGGGAAGACTCCCGACCAGGGGAAGGGGAGCAGGTTTGTGCAGTGATCGGCGGGGAAATTTAGACTGGACTTTTCCAGGCTTATGTTCGGGGAGCAGCAGTGGTCTGAGCCCTGGGGAACTCAGGACGCAGAGGGGCCCTGCTCCACCCCAGGCCAAGAGCAGCCCCTTCCCCGAGGTGGCGGCCCTGTCTGTGATCTTATTATTGCTATTGCTATCTTTAATGCTATTATTACGACAAGCCATGGAAGAGGGAGGCTGCCGCAGGAGCAGGCTAACCAGAGAAGTGGGTGCCCTGTCTATTCCTGGCCTTAAAAAGCATGAAGCATCAGTGTCAGACTCTCTGGGCTGGAAATAATGCTCAGAGGTGAACTCTGTACACACAACAGGCCGCTTGGTCCATCCTCGACTGGAAGTCCACCTCGAGGACGGTTCTGTTTGCCAGTTCATCCTAGACATTGTCCTGGTGTGCTGTTAAATAAGACAAGCCTGTCGTACGAGTGTGTGATATTCACACACATTAGACACAGGTACACACACACACACACACACGTATAAAGGAAGCTGGAAGGCGATGCAGCAGAAGGGATAAGCAGAAACCACGCCCCCAGTACGCTGGTGGCTCAGCCCCAACCCTGGGGCTTTCGTTTCTTCTTTTGCTCTGCGTGTTACCTACATAAACAGCCTTTGAAAGTCAGTCTGAAAACGAAAGCCTCTCCCTGGGATGAACTAGACCGAGCCTATCTAGGACTTGCCGTTCTCACCAGGCCTCTCCCTTCCCTGCTTTCTCTCTCTGTTCTCCGGGGGGATATGGTGGAAGGTCCTGTGGACTCTGGGGGCCACAGAGAGCATCCCTGGAGCCAGAACAGCTCACCTTGCCCGTGGACTTGACCCCCTTCCAGATGCAGAAGTAGCAGATGACCCAGGCGAGCAGGAGGCACAGGGCCAGCTCCCAGCGCAGGGCCCCCAGCTCATGGATGCCCGCGGTGATGCCCAGAACACGCCTCCTGAGGAACAGACGGGGAAGGAACACCAGGTGAGGGCTGAGGGGGCGGCGGCCTCCAGGGCTGGGGGTCCTGATTTTCAGAATCCAGCCCCCCCAAACCCCGCCCTGCAGCCATCACCCTCCCCCATGTGCTCTGCGTGCCCAGGCCATTAGCTGACCAAGTCACGCAAGCCCATAGGTACCTCTGTCTCACTCACTCAGCTCTCTCTGTTGTTCAGAGAAGAGGGAGGCTGCTAAGTGTCTGCAAGCACGTGGACAGTGGGTCATTGTGTGTGCGGGTTGACAAGGGGCCAGATGTGTGTTGGCATCTGGGGGGACGGGACTGTGAGCTCGCGATGGCAGGAGGGCACCCTTGTGGGCAAGTTGCCCAACACGAGGGCTCGGGTAAGCACGAGGGCAGGTAGGCTTGTGCAAGAGTGGAGGTGGACACATGTGGACGGGTGTGTCAGGGGCCACGTGAGCAGTGGAGGTGTGAGCATAGGTGAGTGTAGAAATGTGCCAGTTTTCTGTGGTGTAAATACTCCCACTTTGGCCAGATTCAAGCCACCAACAGGACTTCACGGAACATGGAGCTGGCAAGAGACAGGTCCCAGGTCACCGTCAGCCACAGCGGGTGGATATGTCAGTGCAGGTGGCTGTGGGGGGCGGGGACGAGGGTAAGAGGGCCTGTGTGAGGTGTGGGTGATGTGGACGCATGTGTGAGCCTCGGTGCATCCCCAGGGTGGGTGCAGGGTAAGCATGAGGGTGTAGACAGTGGAGGAGGGAGGGTCCCTCATCTGTTAGTGACATGGGGCGGGGGTGAGTGCCGGAAGGTATGCACAGAGAGGCACTTGCACCCCAAATCCCAGGCCCCAGACTTCCAAGTTCCCTCTGCTTGGGGCCCCCAGGATGCAGTCTCCAGGCCCAGCACCTACTCCCAGAATTCCATGACAGGGGAGGTGACATTCCCGGGAGAGGTCGCCGTGTTGGCTGCCGAGCGGTTCAGGAAGTCCACGCAGCGCTCTGTGGGGAGCAAGGCGGGAGCATCAGCTGCGGACCAGGTTGGGGGGGGTGCCCCACACCCTGTGCCCGTCCCTCTGGGCCCATCATTCCAGCCCCAGGAGCTTCCTGAGAGCCCCCACCTGCCAGCATATTGGAAGTTGGTGGCTCCAGGGACTCAAAGGACCAACCCCCGCCACACACACACCATGTGCCTCACTAGGCTCTTGTTCCGGTGAATCTGGCAGCTCCTCTGGCCACCCCGCCAACCACCCCAGCCCAATCCCAACTTCAGAGCCAGTGTGGACAGCGCTCTCAGGTGATGGAGGGACCAAGGAGTCCTTGCGCCTGCTCCGCCTGCCGCAGAGAGGTCCACATGCAGGCGTTCCCACCCTCAGCCCCCAGTGGGCACCTCCCTTCCCATGGTCGTGGTTTCTGCCCTGATCCTTTCACCCTGGAAACCTGATCTGGGAGTTGTCTATTCACAACTCTGGGCTGCCCACTCTCCAGGGCTGGGGCCATGTAGCCTGGGCCTACCTGCAGATCTCAAGGGCTTGGCGCTTAGCAGCCCCACAGGCCACACCAGCTCCGCAAGTGGGCAGGTGAGGAGTGTAAGTGCCTGGCAGCCGCCATCACACCCACAGGCCCATTGGGTTTTGGGGTGTCCTGGTGGCTGGTGGAAGGTCCCACACAGGGTCAGACAGCAGGACAGGCCCAGCACCCACACCGGGTGACTTCCAGGCCAGTTCTGCCATGCTCTGTCACTGTCTGCCTGTCATCAGACTCCAAGGGCACAATGCCAGGGGAGAGACCCCATCCCAGGGGCTGACGCGACCCCTACCTGTGTTCCAGGAATGGGCACAGCTCATCCAGGGCAGCTCTGAGGTAAAGGAGCTGAACAGGTAGAAGAGGGCCCAGGCGAGGATGACGATATAGTAGACATTCAAATAGGCCTCAATGACCACAGACGCCACACCAATGCCTTGGCGGGGGTGGGGGACACCAAGAGAATCCAAGGGAACAACGTCAGCTGCAAAGTCTTGGGAGCTGCCAGCTGTGCTGGACGGACTCCAGGGGCCACACGGACGGAACCGCCGGGCTTAGTTTCGGGCACAAGAAGCCACCTTAGTTTTCCAAGGAGAGCAGGTGACAGAACACCATGCTATGCATTCTCCCGTTTTTAGGATATAAATTTGAATATATGTATGTTTTTTCATGAGAAGGAGCATCATTCAAAACCTGACAAGGGGTTCTCTAGGTAATAGCCTTTCAGTTCGATGTTTAAAGTTCTTGTCTTGCTGCCTATCTGTTTTTCTAGTTTTTCTATGACAATCACATGTTCCTTGGAAAGTCACAAGGGGTCGGAAGAACAGGGGCAAGTGGGGAGGCCTGAGAGGAGCGAAACCAGAGGAACCCTGGTGTGGTCACCCCAAGAGGAATCGGCAGCACAGTAGCCATGACCATCCAACCAGAGGTCAGGATCCTAGCCACCCAGGAGCCAGGGACAGCCCCAGGCCCACCCCTGACCAGCCAAGCTTGGGCAGCCCCCAGATAGGCCTGTCCTGGGTCTGGCCACTTAGGGACAGACGCGAGAAGAAGGGTCCTCCCGCCACTCCACTCACGTAGGGAACCTCTCAGGGCCAAGGACGGGACTGGCCGCCTGGGGACTGGCCCAATCAACTAACGAGGGGGTGGGAAAGGACCCCTAGGGAGGACAGGGGCGGTGACCTGCTCAGCCACCAACTCAGGAAAGAGCCCGAACCCAAGGAGACCTGGGTTCAGATCCGTAGCGAATGGCCTCATGGTCGCTTCTCCAGAAGGAGGGTAAAGCATTGTTATTGGAGGATCAGAGGCAGAAATGCATGCAAAGTGCTTATGGGAGCCTCGCGCACAGTAGGTTCCTTATCACCATGATCATCACCGTTATTACCCCTTGGAGGCGCATCTGGGACCACACCACGTCCTCGGCAACCCAGTTTCCACAAAGCTGATGGAGGCTCAGCTTCAGGGCTCCTCGCCGGCAAGGACCCCTCCCAACACCCCGCACCCAAGCTGGTGTTTACGAGTTTGTGCTGTCCTGCCTGAGGGTGCTGCCCACAGGCCTGGCCACACTTCCCGCAGCCCCCAGCGCCCTTAGCACAGGAGGGGAGGGCAAGAAGAGGGAGAGGGCAGGGGCATGGGGAACGGGGGCCAGGCAGGACACTCACCCTGGAGGAGGGGGCAAATCTTCTGCCAGGCAGTGACGCTGCCCTGGCTGGTGTACTGGCCCAGCGCCACCTCCAGGAAGAACACCGGGATGCCGCAGGTGAAGAAGAAGATGAAGTAGGGGATGAAGAAGGCTCCTGCAGAGAAGGGGGGTGGGACGGAGACTCCAGCCCTGGGCCCCTCCCAAAGCTGTGCTCCAGTACCGCCTCCCCCTCTCCCCCCGTGACCCCCAGGCCCCCGAGGCCGTTTCCTCCCTTCCATGAGCAGGGACGATGGAGGAAATTTTCCAGCCCGCACCTGACTCAGGATAGGAAAGGCCTTCGAAGAGAAATGAATGAAAATGTAGGTGGAAATCCTAATATAGGCGCTATTTATTTTCTCAGTGTGATTCACAAATCTAGTCAATTTATTATTTTGGGGAAAAAAACATGTGTTCTGTATAATTTGATATGCTTATTAAATTATCAAGTTTGTTATGTTTCAGAGAAAAACAAAACACCTTGTTTCAGAGGGTTTCCTTGCCCCCCTCTCGGGATCTGGTCAGAACTGGGCTCCCAGTTGACAAAGCTACTCCTCTGCTGGGGGAGATTCTGGGGGACATGGTTTCAGCAGCCACGTGATGGGTGCTGACCCCCAGGCCCCAGTGGGAGGCGGGCTAAAGACACCCAGCAAATTACAGCCCGGGGCGCCCACCTTGGTCACCTCAGAAATGTGTTCATCACACAGTAATAACATTTGGCACTTAGTTGGTCTTTCTGTGCGTAAAGGCCCTTTTCTACATGCTTCACCAGCCTCAAAACCCTCCCTCACGAAACAGCCTTCCTTCCAGGCAGGAGAGACTGTTGTTATCCCTATTTACAGATGAGAAAACTGAGGCCAGTTTGAAGTTTCGAAAACTGCGTCACAGGTGAGGAAACTGAGCCACCACCCCAGGGGGTTCCACCTGAGTCTGGGCCCTTAGTCACGACGATTTATGCCTCTCAAGCAACCTGTGCTACTCTGTAGAAAAAATAGAAAGTACAGGAGTTCCCGCTGTGGGACGACATTATAGGGCCTTTCCATTTTGTTATAAACACGCACATCTATATTTCCTTCTTTGCAAAAATGAGAACCTACCAGGCATTACTCAATAACCACTTAAAAATGTGTATCAGGGGAGTTCCCGTCGTGGCGCAGTGGTTAACGAATCCGACTAGGAACCATGAGGTTGCGGGTTCGGTCCCTGCCCTTGCTCAGTGGGTTAACGATCCGGCGTTGCCGTGAGCTGTGGTGTAGGTTGCAGACGCGGCTCGGATCCCGCGTTGCTGTGGCTCTGGCGTAGGCCGGTGGCTACAGCTCCGATTCGACCCCTAGCCTGGGAACCTCCATATGCTGACGGAGCGGCCCAAGAAATAGCAACAACAACAACAACAACAAAAAGACAAAAAAAATAAAAAATAAATAAATAAATAAAAATGTGTATCAGGGACCTTGCTTCTTATCAATAAATTGATACCTGCCTCACCACTTTAATGGCTGTGGGGTCCCCCTCACGCAGCTGCTGGAGAGTATTTGCTCAGAACCCCACTGGCCTTTCTGCTCGCTCTCCGGCTGTGATGAAGAGTGTGGCCCGCACCCCTGTGCCCTTGTCTAGGTTGCTCCTTAGTATAAACTTCTGACAGAGGAATTGCTGGATCCGAGGATATGGACCTTTTTTTTTCCCCTGCTTTTTTTGTGGTAAATTTCCCTACTCTAACCATTTTTAAGCATATGGCCCAGCAGACTTAAATACATTCACCTTATCATACAATCATCTCCACCATCCCTTTCCAGAATTTTCTCATCCTTCCAAACTGAAACTCTGTCACCATGAAACACACTAACACCCCATGCCCCTCCTTCAGCCCCTGGCCCCACCATCTATTTCTGTCTCTATGATTTCTTTTTTTTTTTTTTTTTTCTGGTCTTTTTAGGGCTGCCCCCACAGCATTTAGAAGTTCCCAGTTTAGGAGTCAAATCAGAGCTACAGCTGCTGGCCTCCACCACAGCTGCAGCAAAGCCAGATCGGAGCCACATCTGCAACCTACACCACAGGTCACGGCAACGCCTGAGCAAGGCCAGGGATCAAATGCACATCCTCATGGATTATAGTTGGGTTCATTACCACTGAGCCACAGCAGGAACTCTGTGTGTCTAGGAATTTGATCATTCTAGGCACCTCACATAAGTGGAATCATACGATGTGTATCCTTTTGTGGCTGCCTTATTAGCATAATGTCTTCAAGTGTCATCGATGTAGTAGCCTGTGTCGGAACTTCCTTCCTTTTCAGGGACTGAATACGGATCTGCTGTAAGTACACGTCATGTTCTGTTTATCCATTCACCCCTGGGGTACATGTGGGTTGTTTCTATCTTTCAGGGATGAGATTTTTAAGGTCTTTGACAGGCATTTGCAAATCACCTCCCAAAGCCTTGGACCATCTGCCCTCCAATGGCAACTCAGGAGAGGAAAGAAGACTTAGGGAGTCTTCCGGGGCTGCTGACGCTGCCCAGCTCTATGTCTGGGCACAAGGGGCTGAGGGCTCTGGCCCATGTCGTCCTCGGACCAGATCACCTTTGGCTGTGGCTCCGCTAAGTCTGTGAAACTGCAGCCCCACGTCCTTCCTCATCCCCTCATCTCTGCCCTGAGTTGGTCCTCACCCCAGGCTGGGCTGCATGGCCTGGGCCTGCCCAGGACTGTCCACTCCTATTTCTTTGGAGTCATTAGTGTGGGCAGTTTTCAGTAATAACTAAGGTTTTAAAACACAGAGCAAGGTACATGGTACAGGCTCAGTAAGTATTTGCCAAATTAAATATTATGAATTGTGTTTAGAAGGATTTCCTAAACAACGGTTATTTTAAAATAGGAATGGTCCTTCTTTTTGCCTTTCTGGAATGTTTCTGATATTCACATATGTCATTTCCACAAGAAGAATAAAGGTATTTTCCAAAGGCGAAAATGAACCTGGCAGTCACAAATAAACTCATATAAATGAATTATCCCATTCATGTGAAATATTCCATGTAGGTGAATCCACAGCCACAGAAAGCAGATCAGTGGTTGCCCAGGGCCGGTGGGGGGAGGGATGGGGAGTGACCTCTCATGGGCACAGGACTTCTTTTGGGGGTTGATGGAAATGTTCTCAAATCAATAGTGGTGACGGTTGCACAGTTCTGCAAATGTACTAAAACCTCTTAAGTAACACTTAAAAAGGTGCTTCTGGTCCCTCCCCACCAAGCCCCTGAGCATTTTTACTACCTGTGCTGGAAAACACAAAATTGTTTAGTTTAAAAAAATCATAGCGGAGTTCCCGTCGTTGCGCAATGGTTAACGAATCCGACTAGGAACCATGAGGTTGCGGGTTCGGTCCCTGCCCTTGCTCAGTGGGTTAACGATCCGGCGTTGCCGTGAGCTGTGGTGTAAGTTGCAGACGCGGCTCGGATCCCGCGTTGCTGTGGCTCTGGCGTAGGCCGGTGGCTACAGCTCCGATTCGACCCCTAGCCTGGGAACCTCCATATGCCGAAGGAGCGGCCCAAGAAATGGCAAAAAGACAAAAAGACAAAAAAAAAAAAAAAAGAGAGAGAGACTTGCTCCTTCCAGGCCTGGCTCAAACGCCACCTCCTGGATAGAACCTTTCCTGATCCCCTGCCTTCCCATCTCACACCCCTCCCCCACCCTGACCCAGCATCCCTGGGTCCCTCCTCCCTGCTTTGCTTCCCACGCTGCCCTTGGCTGGAATGTAGCACAGAGGATACTGTTCTGTGTCTAGAACAGTGCCTGGCCCATGGGAGAACCACAGCAGGGGCTGAAAGAGGGAGTGAATCTTTCAAGGACTGACACCTGCACAGAGTTCTGGGAGAAGCTTCTTGAGCCCTCGGCTTCCTCCATCCTGCCCCACTGCCTCACCTGGTCTCTGCCATAGCCCAGAGGGGATGCCAAGGCAGTAATGGGGCCGAATTCACCCTCCATGCCAGCCTCCTTCTGCTCCCATATCACCCAGGCAGGAGGTGCCCAGGTGGGCGCTGCCCACAGTGAGGGCTCAGCTCCCCCCACAGCATCCACCTCAAAGTGAACTCACCTCCTCCGTTTTTGTAGCAGAGGTAGGGGAACCTCCAGACGTTGCCCAGCCCAATGATCTCCCCGGCCACGGACAGCACGAACTCCATCTTGTTGGTCCACTGGCCCCGCTCCTTCACCTGGTCCTTGACTTCCTGGTCCAACTTCTCTCCCTCCTCGGGGACCGCCACTCTGCTCTCCATAGCTGTGGAAGGACTGGGAGGCCACAGATGGGAGGGGGCAGGACGGCAAGAGAGGCACAACCTGTGGGAACAAGAGGGAATGAGCTGGGCTATGCCAACGATGTCCTGCTGTCTCTGGTCTCTTCGTCCTAATCTTTCATTATTGCCAGAATGTTGTTTTATTATTTAATATTGCTGGAATATTGTTTAATAGCATTGGACTACTGATTTTCTTCCCAAATCCTCAATGACTTTTTCGACCTCAAGTTACACTTTGCTCTCATTTTGACTCTGAGAACAAACAGGGAGCAAATCTTCATTTGGCTCTTTTGTGGATGGGAAATCCAGGTCTTGACAGATGAAGTGACTTGCCTGAGACCATTCCAAGTAGATGGGATTACAGCTCAGACTTGGGGACTTTTAGTCCTAGTCTCTTTTGACCTTTACTGCCAGCTGCCATCCCCACCAGCCCGTCTATCCCAGCTCCTCAGCATCCAGTGAATGGCACCTGTCCAGCCTTCCCCGGGCGGGAAGGGATCAAAGCCTGCCAGGGGTGTCAGGAGGTCAAAGGGCAGGTGTGGCCAGGTGACTGCACATTCTTCCCTGGACCAGCTGCGTGCTCATCCCTGTGCCAGGGCGATCGACCGCCGCAGGGTAAACATGGGAGCCCGCTAGCTCCGGGCATCTGATTGGGACGCTGGGGAGGGTGGGGCCTCTGCAAAGGCCAGATGGGGACAGGGGCCAGCCCCGGGCCCAGTGCAGGCCTTCAAGGGAACCCCAATTCTTTCCCTTAACTTCTGTCCTGAGAGCAGGAGGGGGTCTGGGTGGCAGAAGTGGTCACAGAGGGATCCTCTCTTGGGGATCCCACCAGATCCGAGTGGTGCCCTCGAAGGAGACCCAGAAGTGACTGCCCATCACAGCAGGTCACTGTCCTTCCTGACTCACTGCCTTCCTGAAGAGTGGCCACTCAGCTTTGCCCTGTCCCTCTCGTGGGCCACTTATCAGCTGCCCGGAAACACACGCATGCCTGCAGTGCTTTACCTGGAAGCCTAGTTTGGCTCCCCTCCCCACCCTCTGCCTGAGGCCACCTCCGCCTTTGTTTCAGGAGCTGCCAAGAGGAGGTGCCCAGGCGGCAGAGGGAGGCGCCCACCCACGCCCCTCGCCTGTGCCTCCACCTCCCAGGGACACTGGGGAATCAGAGTGACCAGAAGCTACCGAGGGTTCTGCTCCTCCAAGGCACTAGAGAAACACAAGGGATTCTTTTTATTAGAAGAAGAGTCTGTGTTTACTTGTTGGTCCTTTTAACCCAGGCAACAGCCCAAGCCCAAGTCAGTTAGAAAGGTGTGGCAGGGCCATCCGAGGTTATGGAAATTTTTGAAGGTGACTTGGAGGGTGCAGATTATCCCAGGAATGGGACAGCATGTGGGGGTGAAATTCTGGTCCTGGGACCTACTCGGAGGCTTCCATGACCCCGGCTCAGCCCAGGAGGGAAGATGAGGAGAGAGGCAGCCAGTGGAAGCAAAGGCCGAAGGCTCCAAGACAAGGGAAGAGGGAAGAAGAAGGGAAAGGAAGAGAGCTCCAGGTCCACAGGGAGTGGCCAAACCCCATGGGCCACTGTGATTGACAACCAAGCCTCAGGTGCAAAGAACAGGGCAGTCTGGCCCCAGGGGAAGAGCTGGTGACACCTGAACCAACTGCAGACCAAGTTGCTGCAGAATTGAGGCTGGGGCACCCTGAGGAATGGCCCCCGAATTATTACTGAATGAATGAACAGATGAATGGACTCAAAAACATGGACGAAGAAGCATCAGACAGACCCCAGGTCTGATTGAGACAAAGCCAATAATCATAGAAGTTGACATTTGAGTCAGCACTGTGCTCAAAACATAGACATCTTTACCTGCATTAAGTTTCATCTTCATAAAAAATCTTTGAAGTAGAAGTTGCTATCAACTCCATTTTATAAAAGAGGAAATGAACTCAGAGAGATAAAGGAACAGGACCAGACACCCCCAGTGCTCAGTAAACTATTTTTGAATGGCTGGAATAAACTTACCCGGACAGAGAGTGAGGAGCTGAGCCTCGACGTTGCTGTGTGGCTTTAGACAAATCACACCACCTCTCTGGGCTTTACATCTCCCTGAAAGAGAGAGTGGCTCCCGCTCAACTGGGGTGTTGGGAGGGCAGGGGATGCAAATGAGACCCATAAAAGACCTCGCCAAGCCGTAGGGTAGCTCAGCTTGAGGCCCCAAACATTCGGCCAATCGGGCAGCCAGGAGACAAATGTCACAGTCCCCAGACCAGAGGCAGTTATTTCAGGGCCAAGTTGTCCCCAGCAGCTGGAGGTTGGGAGCCCTGTCTAGGGAAGGAGTAAATGAAGGGAAAACCAGAGCGGAGCACAAGATGGCAGGCAAATCCCAGAGCCCAGGGTGGGCTCAGGATTTGGGAGAAGAAAACACAGATGAATTGACCCTGATGGGACAAGTTTTGTTTACTGTTGGCTTTTTGTTTTTTAAAGATTATTGAGAGGAGCATGATTTATGAGTAAGAACGAAAAACCGGAATGGCAGAATGAAAGCAAGAGCATGTGAGAAGGAAAGCTGGCCCAGAGCCATGGCAAGTCAAAGGGAAAAAGGCTTAAACTGCAGCAAGCAGGATTCAAGTTAGACCCAAGGAAGAAATTTCCAGGAGGATGTTAGACATAAAAACAAGCCATATCTCCTTTTGGGGGGTTATTTTCAAAAGCCAAAAGGACAGCATCCTACAGTCCTGCCACCCTGAGGTCCCCGTCTGTCCCTGGCCTGTTCGCTGGGAACACTTAAACAAAAGCATCATCCACAATCAAGATGACTTCTGGAAATCTCCTGCTTCCCAAGGGTCAACCCCAGCTCTGTCGCCTCTCCAGCCCCTGGCATCACCTGCCAAAGCTGCCACCTGCTCTCTAAGCTAGGGCAGGGTCGGGGGCATGGGTGAGGCCTCACCACCGTGCCCTCCAGAAGACACCTACAGCCATGCTGGGCCCAGTGCTGCCTGTGAAGAAAATCTTCAAGAGGCTGCCAAGTCCAAAATTAACCATGTTCAGGAGCTGGGGACATAGAGGCCTGGCCAGTGTCCAGCAGAGGAGGAGACACAGGTGGAAGTGCAGCCCCCCAAGTGTGGCTGGGGTGCCAGCGACATTCCATCATATCCCCACCCCCACCAGGGTTGGCCCAGCCTCTGACCTGGGGGAGCAGCCACCCCAGCCCCCTGATCAGCCCACACCCACATACCAGCTCCCACTTCTGTACACACGCTGGTGCCGTTCCCGTCACGTCTCCTTGCACACACATACCTGTGTGTATGGCACCAAGACCTGACCCCCGTTCAGTCCTTCACACCCCGTAGGCCACCTGGATCGGCTGCTGGTTGCCCTCCTGGGACACAAGCCCGCCCCTGTCGCCCACTGGACCCCAGAGTTCCCAGCAGCTTCCTCCTCCTGGGAGCCTGCTTGGCTGGAGGCAAGAGTCCCTCCCTCTGATCAGTTGCCGCTTCCTTCCCACCTGCTGGACCGTCTCCCACCACCACCCTGGCCCCCTGCCATCAGGTGATCACCCCTCTCTCACCCACGCTCCGTGGCCAGCCCCCCATCTACCAACTTTCCTGCCACCCAGGCTTGTCCCTGAGCAAATCAGATGCTGGAGATGGTGAGGGGGAGCTGGGGTGACACCCTTGTCCTAAGATTCCCAAAACACCAGACTTTTCGCGGCTCAAACACATGGTTCCACCCAGCCCTCCCCCAGGTTTCTGGGGCGGGATCTGGCCCGCTCTTCCCGCCCTTCCCGCCCTTCCCGCTCACCTCGTCCTGGACTCCTGGGCTCTGCTCAGCCTTGAACCTCGTCCCAGGGCCCCCCGGGGGAGACTGCACCCTCCTGTTGCTCCCAGCTCAGAATCCAGTCGTGATCCTGGGACCCTCAGACCGACAGCAGCGTGTGTGTGTGTGTGTGTGTGTGTGTGTGTGTGTGTGTGTGCGCGCGCGCGCGTGCCAGCCGGTGTGTTGGGAAGTGAAGGGGCAGAGAAATACCACAAGCAACAGAAGGGACTGAGGTCAAAATTTTGTGAGCCAGGATTACAACATCCAACCCCAGGAAGTCCTCTGTCCCAGGCCCCCTCCCACGCCTCCCTCCGGCAGCACCCCACCCCCCACCCCCTGTGGATGCTGCCCCAGGTCGACCCCTCCAGCTGGGCTCAGCCTCGCACCCGCCTCCCCTCCCTTCTCCTCCTTCAACCCTGTTCCCTTCCCCCTCTCACCTCGGCTCCTTATCCTTCCAGGGAGGAGACGATGGGCAGGGCAAGGTCTCTCTCTCTCACCAGGGCAGCAGGACAGGCGCCCCCAGCTCCCAAGCTTGAAACTGAGATCTGGGGAGGGGAGCTGGCCTCGCTGACGAGGGCAGGGGAGGAGGTGAATCACGCGCTGGAGTTTTCCACCGAGTACCTGCCCCTGTGGTTTCAAGGCAGAGCTCTGGACCTTCACAACCACAACCCTTTTCCTTGGGATTTTCCTAGAGAAAGTGCCCAGAGCACACCCCCAGAAGCACAATCTAGAAAGGATACTGGTTTGCAGGCAGACAGAGCTGAGTCTGACCTCCTCCTCTGTCATTTACTGGTCAGCCAGGCAAGCATCTGAGCCCTGTTTCCCAACTTGTAAAGCGTGGGTAACACACCCACTTCACAGACCTGCTGTGAGGGCTAAAGGCAAGGTGGGACATGGCTTAGGGTGCTGCTGGTGCCTCAGGGGACTTGGTGGTGTTGGCTGCGAGTCTTCTGAAGCAAGGGCTGGGATGGTGGAGGGTCCAGTCTCAGGCAGGAAGCCCACGGCTGGGACATCCCACTGCCTGGCAGCCATCAGTGGCGAGTTGGTATTTGTGGAACAAGTGTCTGTCTCCCCTCCATGTGCCCAGTCCTCACTGCTGTTCCTGAGAGGTCTTCACAGCGCTGGACAGGACGGCCCTTGGCCACTCATTCAGAACAGCCAATGCCTCCTTCCGGACAACAGCGGGCTGCTTCAGCCCCGGCTGCTGTGGGGGAGGGTTGCGGGGAGAAAGGGAAATTTCCCTTTGCCTCTGCTTCCCCTTCGCATTTTCGACCTTCCCGGCAGGGCCGGGGTGTGAAGTGAGAGTCTCAGCCTGTAGTTTTCCATCGAGCAGCCCCCCCACTCAGCATCCCTCCGGCCCCCACTTGGCACCTCCTGTGGGCCCCCCGTGGAGAGGAAGCCAGGGCAACCTCAGTTCTCAGACCCCTGGTGTCTTCGGGGCGGCTGGGGGTGGGCGGAGCCGGGGAGGGTGCAGCTCCGCAGAGGCAGAGGCGTTTCCCCTGCACTCAGCTGGGATGCGGTGACTGCTCGCTGCCATGCCCTGACCCTTCACGCCGGGCCTACCGTGTGTCAACCACGCAGCCCGCTGCGAGGGGACACCAAAGTCAACGTGACCACCTGGTTGCAGCTACTCCAGGACAAAAGGCCCAGTCTCTGTGGGAGGGGGAGCGGGCGGGAAGAAAATCAGGCTGGGCAGAGGATGCGTTTCCTGGTTCAGTCATTCTTTTGAAAATGTTACTTCGTGCCTACAGTGTGTAGGCTTTCTGCAGGACTTTCTGTAATAAGGGATTACCTGTGTCATCTCTTCTTCACTTCACAGGACAAGAGCTGCCCTGCTAGACCTGGCTTCCCTGTAACTCCCATCCCCCCCTTACTCAAGCCCACCCAACCCACTGGGCATTCAGAACAATTGGTAAACCCCTGGAGGCAGGAGACCCCTGTCTTTGCAAAAGGTAGGAATCCCTAAGTTACCTGGAAACCCTACCTGGGCTGGGCTGCTTCTATGTTGGGAAGGGTCCAGAGTCAAGATGAAATATGCTTAAATGAATCTGTTATCATGCTGCAGTGAAAACCACTGAATGTTCTCCTCACCACGGCCATCTTCTAACCCACACCTGCTTTTAGAGGGCCTGGCATGGCACTAGTTCCTGAGCATCTAACTCAGGCAAGTGCTTTACATACCCCAGTTTGTCCTCACAAGACCTTGAAATGTAGGAATTATTAGCCCATTTTACAGATAAGAAAATTGGGATGAATAGAAGCTAATGATGTGTCCTAAGACCATATACTAGTAAATGAGGGAGCTGGGATTTGAAGCTGGGCTGGGCCTCTCGGCTCCAAAAATCCACACTCATTCCACTGCAGCATACTGGTTTCCAGACTCTGACTATCTAAAGGGTCACATTTCATAGTTCTTTGTTTCTGCCTCTAGCATTCAATACAGTGCTGGCTCAGAGTAGGCACCCAATGGATGTATGGAAGGATGAATGGAAAGAAGGAAGGAAGGAAGGAAAGAAGGGAAGGGGGGGAGGAAAGGAAGGAAAGATAGATGAATGGATGGTTGGATGGAAGAATGGATGGATGGATGGATGGATGGATGGATGCAGCTTGAGGGAAAAAATGATCCCGGTCTTCCCTCTTCTGGGAGGGCATTGCTCTCCCAGAATCAGGGGAAAGATCAGGGCTTGGAGGACTCAGGTCTTGCTTTTCTTGGACAAAACTGCTGGTGCTGAGCAGGACCCTTGGGCCAGAGCATGCAGGATATTTTAGCTCCTCTCTCTTGCCTCCTAGGAAAAATGCTTAGGTCAGAAATGTGTAGCCTTCTTTCTGGGGTCCAATACAGCCTGATGCCTGGGGCTGGGAAAGCCAGAGAGGCAGCAAGAGGTGTCTAAGCTCTTTCTGGGTTTTTCTGTTTCACTGACAGCCCAGTGTGGGGCAGGGGGGAGTAGGGTCGTGGAGAATAGGATGAATTTGCTTGAAATATGTCCACAAACCCAAGTGTAGGTGGGGTGTACAGTATCATCTCTGCAGAAAATGAAGACCCGAATTCCACAAAGAAACCAGCAGGTCCACAGCAGGTGAGGACTAGAACCCATACCTCCTGATCCTGGTTCACATTGTCCTGACATTAACAAAGCTGCCAATCTCCACAACTGACCGGCCCGCCTCCCTGGCCGCCCAGGGTCTCGCAACTTCGGTCAGATGGTGAGAGAGACATATCTCACCCTCAGAACAGCCTTCCCAGACCCCCTGAACTAGATCATCCTTCCCACACCCACTTGTTTTTTCTCAGAGCCTGCGCTCTTCTCTCATAGCATTTGTCCTTCAAGAGATGCATCTGTTTTTGCTCCTGTGGGTCCTGAGCACAGCACAGCATCAGGAAGCAAGTGCACCGCACATGCTCTCAGACGTGTGGGGATGCCAGGTGTGGTACCTCCAGTTCCTGCCTGTTTCTCCAGCAGACTTATTTCTCCCATCTTAGGACCCTCTTGAGCCTGGCACCCTGGAGGGGGGGGATGGGAGTGCACAGCCAGTCACTGTCCAGGAAGGAGCCGCCAGGACTGACACACAGTAGGGCTGCTGTCATTGATTTTTATAAACTCTCCCAACAACAAAGAATCAAAACCCAAAGACTTCAGGCAAAGCCTTCAGTGCACGTTCCCACTACCTGACAAGTAAACTAAGAAAATCACCCAGGGAATACTGTGCAGCTCGGTCTGCAGTTCTAAGAATCCCCCTCCCGGGAACAGCCCTGGAAGAAGAGCCATCTGAACAGAGAACCTCCACGGGTCGGGGAGAAATGCGCTGTGTGCCCGCATTCCCCACGCCCCCCTCCACACACGTTCCCGGAGAGAGGCGCTGCAGGGCCGAGGCCACGTCCATTGCCCCGAGGGCGCAAAGGCTCTGCCTTCCACCTGTCTCCTGTCAGGCGATCCAAGCGCCCAGGCCCTGCAGCCCAGCGGAGGTTGCCGCGGTGCCACCCCTCGTGGCGGCGTCAGAGTCCATCCTGCTGGCCGAGCTGCGCGGTGATGGTCCCGGAGAAGGTGCTCCCTCTGCTGGCCGAGCCGGGTAGTGCCCCGCTCTGCCAGAGCTTCGCGGACCTGCCGCCTGGGGCCAGCGGTCGCCGCTGTCGCTCTCTCGCGCCCCTAGCACCAAGCCCTGGGCGCGCACACACACCGTTTTGGCGGCTGGGGTCAGACAAGGACACGGCAAGGGAAATCGGGCGGGAAGAAGCTCACCATCGTTTCCTCCCTCCTCCAGCAAGGGCTCAGGGGCCTCCTTCCTTGTCACGCCCCCCCCCCAACCTCCATTGCCTTTCTCATCCACAAAGTGAAGGAGGAGGGGAGGGACTGGGGCGGGGTGAGGCGGGTGCGGGGATAGAGGTGAGCCAGCCCATCTGCGGGACGGTCTGGTGATGGAGGACCTGGGGGGAGGGGTGCCGGAAGGGGGAGGGAGGGGGCAGGCCTAAGGGCCCACTTTAAAAATCAGGGGGTGGTCAAGGCAGCAAGTGAGGTGGGGCAGGAACCAGGCGGAAGTGCTAGCAGCTGGTGGGAAGAAGGTGGATTTAATGGAATGAAGTGAAGCCAAAAAGAGCTCCTGTCCCTCCCGCAGCCTCCCAAGTCCCCTTAATACTGGCCCTTCACACCGGTCCAGCCACCCCTGCAGCAGAGGACCTGGGGTGGAAGCCCAGCTCAGGAGGAGGATTCCAACATGTCCCCTCTTGTCTTGCCCACCCCGGTGGGACAAAGAAACACAGTGGGGCTGCTGCTGCCCTTTCCTTCTGCAACTGTCCCCATAGCCAGGCTTACTGGACTGTCCCAGGGCCTGTCCCCCTAGCAGTGAGACTCCACTTCTGTGAGTATGAGAAGTGATGTCCTGGGTGTTGCCGGGGCAGAGGGTCCTGCCCTGTCCCACTGGGGCAGGTCCTCAGCTGGGCACATGAGCTGGCGAACTCTCTGCAAGGAGAGTGGAGGCATCTGTCATGAGCGGGAGTTGGGGGGGGCACGTCGACGTGCCTCCCCGCCCACAAACGTGCCCTCCAGGTGCCAACCCTATACACATAGCTGGTGTTTCGGAAGCACCCTGTCTCTTTCTGAGAGTTCCAAGCACCCACTCCGTCCCTCCCCAGGACTGCACCAGGATCCCTGGCCCTCCTGTGTACCAGCTTCCACCTAGGCGGGCAGCCACCGACCAACAGGGGGACCCCAGCCCATCCTCTGGATGCTTTCCTACCTCTCTGAGAGAGCCCTTGAGGGTGCTGAGTTTGTAGAAGCTCCAGGTGGGAATGCAGACCATGGAGGAGAGAGCCAGGAGCCAGCCCAGGGCATCGCCCCACCACGGGTACATGTACTTCTTGTTGTAGGTCAGCGGGGTGTACTTGATCAGGGAGAAGAGGAAGGTGGCCTGAGGGTGACAGTAGAAGAGAATGGGGCTGGGGGAGCCTGGGGCCCCCTGGACCAGCTGGCAGAGGAGATCTGCCTCCAGGCTCGTCTGGGCCAATCTGCCTCCCCATCTCCATCCACCTTCTGTCCAAAAGCCACACCCCCAGGAGGTGTTTCCAGGGCATCCTGCTGGCATTTTCTAGAATCCACCAGGAGGATGAATGAAAATTTAAAATGGTTTTCAATCACCATGGAGAAGCCCTTTCTAGGGCTCATGGCCCGTGATCCCTCCTGTACCAGCATCCCTCCCTTCATCTGGCCTCCCTCCCGAAGGTTCTCTTACTGTGCACACGGCTGGTGTGAGGAAGAGCCAGCAGTATTTGATGAGGGGCCATGGCCTGTACCCAATCATGTGTTCAATGTTGTCATAGAAGCGCCCTGCTCCTGCCATGAAGAGGAGAAGGAAGGGGGAGAAAGGACATTCTTTAGCTCCCAAAGCAGCAGGATGGGGACCACGCTGACCGGGAAGGGCAAAGACCAATCATAAAAGATATCAGGAGTCGGAGTTCCCGTGGTGGCTCAGTGGTTAACGAATCCGACTAGGAACCATGAGGTTGCGTGTTCAATCCCTGGCCTTGCTCGGTGGGTTAAGGTTCCGGCGTTGCCGTGAGCTGTGGTGTAGGTCACAGACGCAACTCGGATCCTGTGTTGCAGTGGCTCTGGCATAAGCCGGTGGCCACAGCTCTGATTAGACCCCTAGCCTGGGAACCTCCATGTGCCACGGAAGTGGCCCTAGAAAAGGCAAAAAGACAAAAAAAAAAAGATATCAGGGGTGTCTTTGCCAGGCATTGCCAGGAGTAAATGCTTCCCTGGAACCCATAGGCATAAGCGGCGTGGACAGAACCTGACTTAGGCAAAGGCAGGAACTTTCTGATGATTAAGGTTATTAAAGGCTGAAAAGCTTTGGATGGGACAGGAGAGGGGCCCACCTCTGGGGGCAACCATAACCAGAAGGGTGGACAAAGCGACCTCTGGGGGCTCCTCCTATGGTCCCTGTGTAGGATCCTTGGGAGGTTTGACGCTGGGTAAAGGGGAGTCCCAGAAAAAAGGGGTGTGAGCTGTGATGTCTCTCTTTTGTCCAAGAGCCCTGGGCAGAGGCGAGTGCTGGGGTCAGGACCACGGGTAAAGTCACTCACCATAGGCCCAAGCCACACAGAGGGACTCGAAGATGGCCACGAACAGCAGGCACATGCCACTGGCTGCATAGTAGTCAAAGAGCTGAAACACGTACATACCGCCCTGCCCAGGGGGAGAGAGACACAGACTTTATCCAGAGAAAACAGACACCCTGGGCGACAGAGCCGAGGTGAGGAGGACCACAGGAGACAGATGAGAAGAGCGTGTAGTTTGTAAGCCATAAACTGCTACACAGATTTGAGACAATAGTGATGCTTTATGATTGTTTTGGAAGGAAGATGGATGAAACAGAGCCATTGTTCACTATCCCTGAGAACATGTAGGGGTTGACCCAGAGTTCAAGACAGCATGCATTTTTGGCGGAGGATCAGGATAGGGGCCATCAATGGTCACCAAGCTGATAGCTCCTACTCCCTCCTTCCCGCCCCCCACCCCCCCGAGACCTCGCTCAGAATGTCACCCGCCCAGGCTCCCTTCTCGCTTTGAAGTCTGCCCCTGGAACTTGGGTCAGCTGTCTGGGAGATGGTGGGATCTTGCTGGGGAGGCGGGTTTTCGCAATCCAAGACTTCCCAACCACTGTTTTTATACCTCTCAGCTTATATGGAGCCAAATCACCCCTCAGCCATGCCCTGAGCTAGAAGTCGGTGCTTCCTATGGTGGGAAAGGACCAATCCCCTGTGCCCTGAAGGCCAGAGGCAGAGACTGGAAACCACAGCAGCCTCCCCGCCCCCTCCCCCTTCCCTCCCTCTCCCCTGGCCCCCCACCTGCCCCCCTGCCAGTCCTCTGCCTTGGCTCCTCCTCCCCACCAGGGCCCCACCTGCAAGCCACCCAGACCCTCACCTCTGTGAGCATGACCAGCCCCACGAGGAAGGAGGTGACAGACACTCCGAGGATGAGGACCTCCCTCCGGTTCTTCTTACGCAACACACGGGGATGCATGTCCACCAGTGCTGTCACCAGGCTTTCCACGCACACAAACTGCAGGAGCGGGTGGAGAATCGGAGGGCGAGAGGCCCCACAAGAAGCTCCATCAACAGCTCTGGCTCAGGGCTCCCAGGGGCAGCCCCGCCAACCTCCCACCCACCCACCCTCCAAAGCTCCCCTTGGTCCCTGGAAGGGCGTCTGCTCGGACACTCGCCCAGCCCCAGCTGTTCCAAGGCCCTCCAGAGCACTGAGTCCACATCGTGCCCACTGCTCCCTGCCCCCAGCCCACACACCACTGTGTCTCGGGCTCTGAGAGGCCACCTCTTGATACCTGGCTGTCCAACCCCAGGAGGACGACCATGAAGAAGAAGCAGCAGGCCCAGAGTGGAGAGAAGGGCAGCATCACCACAGCCCTGGGGTAGGCGATGAAAGCCAGGCCGGGGCCTGCGGCGGGGAGAAGGGACACGGCCCAGTGCCACCCCAAGCTGGCTTCCCAGTGTGGGACACGGGTCCACAGGAGCTCCAAAGCGAACCCCATCATCCTCCCCCGGGAGAATCCACCCAAACCTCGATCAGGTCCCCCATCTCCAAGACACTGCCCACTGTTTGCTCACTGGTAGGAAGAGAACCTAAAGGCTGTGGGTATTTAAAGGATTTTGGGAAATAGGAAGAGGGTAATCACTCGCATTTCTGTAAGATCTACTCCAAATCCTCAGGGCTCACTCTCCAGATCTATTGCCCCAAACCAGAGGTCAGAAAAGGGCTCAGGGGCCCAGCAGACCATGGACATTTGTGACACTGACCCAGTATACGAGGAGGGGGAGGAGGGGCCAGATGGACCTGGAGCCTCTGTGCCCCCTTAACTGCTCTGTGGTTTCTGTAAAGTTCCAAAGAAAATACCTCCAATGGAGTTCCTGTCGTGGCGCAGTGGTTAACGAATCCGACTAGGAACCACGAGGTTGCGGGTTCGGTCCCTGCCCTTGCTCAGTGGGTCAACGATCCGGCATTGCCATGAGCTGTGGTGTAGGTTGCAGACGCGGCTGGGATCCCGAGTTGCTGTGGCTCTGGTGTAGGCTGGTGGCTACAGCTCCCATTGGACCCCTAGCCTGGGAATCTCCATATGCCGTGGGAGCAGCCCAAGAAATGGCAAAAAGACAAAAAAAAAAAAAAAAAAGAAAAAGAAAAAGAAAATACCTCCAAGACTAGACTGGGTCTAGTGGCCACCGCTGGCCCCCTCTGCACCCAGAGCCTTTTCTGTCATGCTACAGCAGGTGAACTGCCATGAGTTTCAGAATACCACTGACATACATCCTCATAAATACATTAACGTTGCCCTGGGCTGACTCGAATGGCAGGAACAGAGTCACAGGCCAGCACCCTGGCTTCTCTACAGGAAGCTTCCTTTGAAAGGAAGGGTATGACCATGTGACCTGGGGCAGTTGTTACCTCCTGAGCCTGCCTCCCACACTGGTGAGGGACAGGGACAATGCCTACCTCAGCTCCCCATCGCAAGACACTAGCAAACACGTGGCTCAGCACCTGGTATAGAGCAGCGCTTTGTAACAGAGAAATATGATCGTTTTTAATAAGAACCGGAGCTGTCAGCTGCCTGGTGCTCGGGACTCTGTGTGACAGGGCCATGCTTGTGAACATTCGGTCAAAATTGTCTTGTGAAAACAAAAGTCGGGGAGTTCTCGTCATGGCTCAGTGGTCAACAAATCCGACTAGGAACCATGAGGTTGCAGGTTCAATCCCTGGCCTTGCTCAGTGGGTTAAGGATCCAGTGTTGCCATGAGCTGTGGTGTAGGACACAGATGCGGCTCGAATCTGGCATTGCTGTGGCTCTGGCGTAGGCCGGCAGCTACAGCTCCAATTAGACCCCTAGCCGGGGAACATCCATATGCCGCAGGTGCGGCCCTAGGAAAGGCCAAAAAAAAAAAAAAAAAAAAAAAAAAAGAAAAGAAAAAAAAATATACGAAATTGTCTTGTAACAGAGAGCAAGTGTGCAGTCCACAGGCACAGGGTGAGCAAAGGCAAACACTGACAGCTCACCCACCTAGGGGACAAGTCCATGATTTTATATAAAAGCAACAAGAGCACTGCACGATGGGAAAGCAGGCACTTAAAGGCGGAATCTCGGGAGTTCCCAGTGTGGCAAAACAGGATCAGCTGGTTTGATCCCTGGCCCTGCACAGTGGCTTAAAGGATCTGGCATTGTGGCAGCTGAGGCATAGGCCACAGCTGCAGCTCAGATCTGATCCCTAGCCCAGGTCTCCAGGATGGCCAAAAAATAAAATTAAAAAAAAAATTAAAGAAGGAATCCCTATGTGCCTGTATTAACTTCCCTCTGAGATAACATTTCATTATTTTTTCAGCTATGCCTGTGGCATGTGGAAGTTCCTGGACCAGGGATAGAACCTGAGCCACAGCAGTGACAACTCCATATCTGTAACCTGCTGAGCCACCAAGGAACTCTTGAGATACATTTTAAAGCGAACATGCAGGACAGTGTAACTAGCACCTTCTCATTAGTTGTTACAGGGTGTAAGAAACAGAAACAGTAACAGGTATGCATGGATGGAGGTGTATGTACAGATGTGTGTGTATTCTTTTTCTCATAAAAGCCTAAACTATTTCTGGAAGGAAAAACATGAACCTGCTAACACTGGTTGCCTCCAGGGTAAGGAGCTGGAGGCCAGGGTGGGAAGGAACATGATCTCTGCACACCCATTCACCCTTAAAGCTGGAACTGCTGTTTAAAGACCTGTCCACCTCAGGTCTTCCTAGGTCGTAGCCACTGAAAGGTCCCCCACACTGTAGGTGACAACAGAAACGCCTGCAGGTTCCAGCTGATTGGTGAAGGTTCTCACGAAGCTCACAGAAGCCACTGTCTCAGGCCTCCCCACCCCCCCCAAAACACCACTCACCTGACTCGGCCACCTCAGAGATGGGCACCCCCTGCTCCTGAGACATGAAGCCCAGGATAGAGAAGATGGCAAACCCGGCCACGAAGCTGGTGCCGCTGTTGAGGAAGCAGAGGGCGATGCAGTCCCTGTAGGTGGGGAGGTGGGGACAGGTGGGTCAGGGGGCAGCCAGAGCCTCAGGTCTCCCAAGGAACCCAGGGGACCTAGCCTGCTTGGCAGACATGATCCCAGCCCTTTGCAGAACTGAGATGAATGCCCAGGGGCCTGGTTCTGTTCCCTAACTCCACAAGCTCAGACTGGACTAAACCATGGCCCTCTTACAAGAATGAGGTCCTAAGGAAGTAACACAGATTCTAAAAATTACCCACAACCTCCCCTTCCAGGCTTGCTGCCAAGGTACCTCTTGGGACACTCCCCCTGTGACACAACACAGCCTGGCCCATGAATGGCGAGGAGTCGGGCATGGGTAACCCCAAGCAACAGGTAATTCTTAGTCACCTAAATTTGACTTCGAAATGCAGGACATGATTTCGTTTCGCTAATATTAAAGATGACTTAAATTCTCTGACGTGACCAGGTGGGCCGGAAGGACCCACGAGGAGGGGACTCAGCGTTTGCTGCGACACAGCTACAGAGCTGGCAGGACAGGACTCCTCCGGGGGACGTCACTCGTCACTCCCGCGCAGGCTTGCTTACACGCCTGCACCCACTGCCCAGGCAATTAGCCGGGGTCTGGGCCCCGCCCACTGTGGTTTCCCAGCCAATCGCAACTCTCCCCTCCGCCCCATCTGCCTTGGCTCCTCCCAGCAACTGGCAGCCCTGGGGTGTCGGAAAGTGGAGTGAAGACTGGGGGTGGCACAGGCAAATCCACGAGCTGGTGCACCCTTCCCACCTCCCCTGATTCTGTGCAGCCGGACGGTAGCTCAGCCCCTCCTCCCTCCATTCACCTGTAGCAGTTGTTGTGGTACTTGTTGTAGCTGCCCAGGGCCGTCAGGCACCCGAGGCAGATGGCGAAGGAGAAGAAGATCTGGGTGCCAGCATCCATCCACACCTACAAAGCGAAAGGCAAGAAAACTGCAACTCGGGGAAGCCAGGCCATCTGGGCTCCACGGCCGAGCCAGGCACTGGCTGGGATGGCAGAATCTGCCCTCTGCCCATGCGGGCACTCCTGCAACCACACTATCCTGATGGACTCTATTTCCTGGGCTCCTCTAGACAGCGTTTCTCAGGTGCCACAAAGATGGCACGACATTTGGCCATGGAAGGTTAAAGGACCCACCCCAATGGAGGCTGGTGGGCAGGTGCTCTGGAACGACATGAGGCCGGCCCCATGCTTTTATAATGTAAAAAAAAGCGGGGCTCTCTCCCCACTTGGTTCCACTCCAGCACCCCCTACCCCACCGCAGCTGAGTTTGGAAGGAACCCAGGATCCAGGGTCTTTAATACCAGTGCCATCACGGGCATCTGGCTTTGCCCCTCGCACCTCAAAATTTCTGTCTGAAAAATAGGAAGTGATCCCCAGCTCACAAAAAGTCATGAGGACCAACAGAAATCATGTGTGAAGGCCTTTGTACTCCTTGGGGGGAAAATAGCTCTCCAGCTAAACATAGGGTATGGTTGTACTGTTATTATCTCAGCTGGCTGGCCCGGCCTGAGCATGTTATGATTGAGATTTAACAGCTAGAATAACATCCCAAAGAGAACGAAGATCAAGGCAAAGAGGACTCTGCATGCCTGCAGATCCGCAGGAGGTGGGGTCCTGGGGCCACAGACCCTCCCCAGGCACCTCCTGCCTTCAGAGGACGTGAGCTTCAAGCTATGGCTGTGGACTTTGTCAGGCTGATGTCCTAACACTCCTGTGTCCCCGTTTCTTGTCTCTTGCCTGCCCTGCCCTGCCCCCAGCCCCCAAACAGAACCCTGCTTTCCTTCCACTAAGATCGGGCTCACATGCACCAAACCCCCAGCTGCATCTGTCCACAACTCCTCAGCCCCCACCTGTGCCTCCTGCCTGCCTCACCATCACCACCTCCCTCAACCTCCCTTGTTCTCCCTCTCACCACTCACCCCACCAAATGCCCACTTTCCTCGGCATTGTCGTGGGCCCGAGGGACCCCGTGCCAGCTGACTGCATCAGGATCTCACCTATTCCTCAGCCAGCATCCCCAGTCGAGACCCTGAATCTCTAGGCCTAGATGAGAACCCAGAAGTCTGTATGATTTCAGAGCTTCCTGGGTGACCCTAGTGAAGAGCCAGATGTGGGAACCCCTGCCCTCCAACCCCTGAGAAGTGGCACCCCCACCCCACCCCCAGCACTCTCCCCTCTTGCTCTATTTCCACTTCTACGGGGATGGGGACAGAGCAGGAAAGAGGGTGAAGAAAGGGGGAGACCCTCTCTAGCCCTCTGTCCCTTCTGCCCACAGCGACTCCCATCCCCAGGGTATTTGGGAAGCAGGAGCTGCCACCAGAGAGGGACTCAGTGGCAGGAAGCACAGAGGAAGACCCCCAAGGGGGCAGGGCCAGCAAGGACAGAGCATGCAGGGATCAGAGATACCAGGGAGGCTTTTTGAAACCTGAGGGAAAATTAGGATGGGGAAAGGAGTGGGGGTCTTGGGATTTATTTCAGGAGCTGGAGACAGAAAGGGCAGGAAGGAAAGGGGAAAGTGAGGACAGGAATGCACACAAAACTCCGCAGACGCCACAGGCTGAGGACGTGCCCCGGGAGCTTGTATGGGTCCTTTGAGACAAGACATCACAAATCCTCTCCTCTTGTAATACTGCCCCAGACACTGCAAGGGAGTGTCCTCTCGGGAAAGCCCAGTGGCCCCTGATCTGAAGGGCACTGTTCCATTTCTGTCATTATTGCCATGAAGCTCAGTGCAGCAAGAGGCTCTGAGCGTGCACAGAAAGGATCCCTCGGGCTCGGACAGAGGGCTGGGAGGTCTCTCCAGACAGGGCGCCCAGGACGCAGCCCAGGAACCTGCCCTGCCTTGGGCCCGGGAGGGCGGAAGCTGACTGAGGTCCACAGAGGGAGACTCAAGTTTCCCACGTGCAGATCCTATGCTTCTGGAGTGTTGGGAACTTGGGCTTGGGAAGAAGAATTAAGAAAAATTGTGACTTGGCAGCTCAGCTCGCCCCGAGGGGACATACTATGCCGGAGTTGGGAGGAGAGCTTGATAAGAACAGAGGAAAACTCAGCAGGGGGGCTGAGAGTCCAGAAGGCAAGGGTCAGACACAGTGGGTGACCCAGGCCCCTGGTGGGGAGGCTGCAAGCCCAGCCCGCCTGCTGGGGCTGGAGAAAAGGGCCAGGGAGCAGCAGAGCAGGCCGTCCTGTTCCCACCACGGGCAACCCGCCGCCTGCCCGGTCTGGGGGCTCTGGTTTGGGGAACAAAGTTTCAATGTGTCTTCGGCTGGCGCAGAAGACTGCCCGAGAATACCAGTGTGAAAACCACTGGGTGGAGTGTGGGCTAAAAAAGAAGTCTGGGGGTGGGGGGGGATGGAGGAAGAGAGAGATTTCTAGAAGATCCAGGAAAGATGTTTTCAGCCTGGAGTTCAGCCCCAAGGGTTATTATATTTACTATTTTCAGGAAGGCATTGTACATCATGGAAAAAGCCTGGGCTTTGGAGTCAAACTGAATTGGGTTCAGTTCCTAACTCTATTAATTACTAGCTGTGTGATCTTAGGTAAGTCACTTAACCCCTCTGAACCTCACTTTTCTCATCAGGAAAATGAGTATAATAACAAGCAAAATAAGAAATGGGTATATTAACAAATAAAATGGATAAGATAACAAATAAAAATAATGTATGCAAAATACCTAACGCATCAATAAATATTAGTTCGCAATCCCATCTCTGGAATAATTCTGGAATAATAAAGGGCAGCCCTTAAAACTCTCAGATAATTCATATTCTTTAAAAAATGTATATCATGGTGATTAAAGTACAGACCCCAAAAGATGACTGGGAATGAAACCCAAGCACCCCCCCATGCTAGTTTTGTGGTTTGGGGCAAATTTCTGAAATTTTCTACACTTCAATTTCTTCACCTGTAAAGTGAGGCTACAGCTAACTTGTGGGGTTAGTGTGGCCACTGAACTATTTCATAAACTTAGGGAAGGGCCTGGTGAACAATAAGCACATAATAAATGTGTCAGCTGTTGGGCTATTTGTTGTTGCTGTTTTTTATTTTACTTTATTTTATATTTTATTTTTTGCATTTTAGGGCCACACCTGCGGCATATGGAAGTTCCCAGGCTAGGCGTCAAATCGGAACTACAGCCACTGGCCTGCATCATAGCCACAGTAACGTGGGATCCGAGTTGCATCTGCAACCTACACCACAGCTCACAGCAATTCCGGATCCCTGACCCACTGAGTGAGGCCAGGGATCGAACCTGCCTCCTCATGGATAACAGACAGATTTGTTTCTGAAGCACCACAACAGGAACTCCTATTTTTGTTTTTTTTTGTTGTGTGTTTTTTTTGTTTGTTTGTTTGTTTGGTTTTTTTAGGGCTGCACCTGAGGCATATGGAAATTCCCAGGCTATGGGTCCAATCAGAGCTGTAGCTGCCAGCCTACACCACAGCCACAGCAACACCAGATCCAAGCTACATCTGTAACCTACGCCCCAGCTTTGCTGGATCCTTAACCCGCTCAGCAAGGACAGGGATCAAACTGCATCCTGATGGATACCAGTCCAGTTCTTAACCCACTGAGCCACAAGGGGAACTCCTGTTGCTGTTATTTTAAAGAAGTAACTCACCTTCTAGTGATAATGAGGTCCCATGGATTTCAGTGTATGATATCAAAAGAAAAAGAACTAGGACTCATTCTAGTCCTCCCTAAACAATAGCTTAAGGTAGTGTTCCAGAGTTCACCAAGGGCTCTCTGGAGACCCTATCCCCAGCTCGCTGTCCCTATCAATCCTCCAAAGCACAGTGGAACAGACAAAGGGTCAGGGCAAGGGAAAGAAAAAGTGCCAGAACCCAGCACATACTGCACCAGCAGAGTTTCCCCATTGGGAAAGGGACGGCCCTGGGGAGGCCAGGAGAGGTGGCAACCTGCCCAACACACAGCCTGGCAGACAAACCTCGCTCCCAAATTGAGCTTGGCAGACAGAGGTGCTCTGGTCTTTGTGCTGCAGGAACCTGGCATCCTTCTCAAGTGCCAGGAAAGCACAGGTTGGAATTGTCGCACTTCCCGGGGAGTGCCAACGACATTCGATTAGGATCCTGGCACGGCCATCCCACCCCAGCTGCTGCTCACAGCCCAGCTTCCTCGGGAGAGGGGGACCAGCAGCTAAGAAGGCTGCTCAGAAGCTTAGGACCAAGCCTGGCTCCTGAAACATATCCTTCCCACGGCTGCCGAGGACTCTGAAGTCACTGGCTCCCTGAACAGCCCTCAGCTACCCGGGTTGGGGGAAGGTCTTATTCCCTGCAATAACCCAAATACAGAACTACGGCCTTGAACTCTGAGTGGAAGGCTATCGGGTCCACCGTCTTCGTGTTTGCTGTCAGCTATTATATAACAAATGCTACACCTGGAACACGCCTGACACATAATAGATGCTCAGTAAATCTTTGCCGAATAAATGAGCTGTGAGAAAAACACAAATGAGCAGACAGGACTTTGCCTCCAAAAGACCATAAAGTATGTGGCACTTGTCATCGCGCAGACCTGGATCCACCTGCAGCTGCGCAGACAGAAAGTTCTTTAAGCTTGGAGTTCTCCTGTGGTGCAGTGGGTTAAGGGTCCAGCGTTGTCACTGCAATGGCTTGGGTCACTGCTGTGGCATGGGTTCAATCCCTGCCCTGGGAACTTCCACATGCCACAGACTCAGCCAAAAAAAAACAACAACAAACAAACAAACAAAAAGAAAGCTCTTTAAGCTCTCTAGGCCTTGATTTTCTGTGCATAAGATGGGGATACCTCATTATCAACTGTGAGGATTAGCTGAAATAAGGAATGTGAAGCTCTTAACGACGCCAGGGCCATAGCGGCACTCTTGTTGGCTACGAATAGCTGATCAGGACCAACAAGGCATTGCTCACAGAAGCCACAGGTCAGTGCCAGAGATGCTGAACTCTCTCTCCCTGTCCTTTCTCCTTCTACCTGCCCATCTCCCTCCTTCCCAGCCTGACCTCCAAGCAAAGGCAGCTTGTAGCTTAGACACCGGTCCACACCTCTGCTCCAGAACCACAGCAGCTCCCTCCTGCCTGAGGGATCCAAGCCAAACCGCACACCTGGCCTGCAAGGCCTCCCTCAGCCCTGCTGCCCCCGCCTCCTGCTCGCTTCCTTTTCTCCACCACAGAAGGGTGCTGCCATGTGACCTTGGGCTCCTCTGTGCAACGAGGAGTTTGCTCAGATGGCTGAGACTCCTCCAGCTTCGAGAGCTATGGTTCTACAGTTTAGCTCCAAGGCCCAACTGCAGCCCTTGAGCAGATGTGGAGACCAAGCCTCTGCCTCTGTATCGCTGTCATCTCAGAAAGAGGCGAGCAAGTAAGCTCCTGTCCCTCCAGAGGTCACAGAAGAAGCCCCAGGACTGAGGTTGGGGAGGTTTCTGAGCATAGTGAGGCAGCCCCAGGACTCACGGTGGAAGAGCTTGGAATCGGCCCGGGGGGCTGGGAGACTTGAGAACAGTCACCCCAAATTCTGCACAAGGGGAGCCACCCTTGTGGCTCCGTGTGAAGAGCCCCTCCCTCAGAGGGAGCTGCGAGGGGCTAGTGATGTTCCTGCCTTTCTTGCCCTATCCCCCGGACTTCTCAGCAATAACGAGGCCACCGCCTTACTATTAAAATGCTTGAAAAGCCGACGGATTGTTGGTTTGCCCTGTGCTGGGCACCGCTTCCATGAACACAGCCCCCTCCAGCCCCAGGGGAGGGTCCTCTGCCAGGGAGGCAGGGCTGGGGCCCATGTCGGGCTCTGGGTCACGGTCACCCACACCCGCTCCACCCTTGGCACCTCCTGGTTTTGCCAGCTTTCAAAACGGCTGCCAAACAGGACACGAGGCCCCGTTTGAGGCAGTGCCTTCTTACTTCAGGTCTCACTGTCCAAACGCTCGGTCAACAGGCCCCCACCCCCAAGGGTGAGCCCTGAGGGAAGGGCCAGGGAGGACAGGGGCAGGGGCCTCTGGACAACTGACGGGAAACTCAACACCAGCCCAGCTGGCTCCGGGAGGGGCTGGGGACTGGGCCAGGAGTGGGCCGCATGGGCAGAGGGCGGGCATCAGAGGGCCTGGTGGAAGGTTCAGAAATAGAGAAGAAGCTCAGTGTGAAAGGAGATGCCAAGAGAAAAAATGCAAAAGGGGACGGGAGGTGATGGGGAAAGGGTCCAGCCTGTGAGTCCGGCCACTCCGATGCATTTACAGCCCCAAGAAACCTTATAAGGGCCTCTGGGCCCTCCAGGTTCCCTGGCAGTTATGAACCAAGAAGAGGGAACGCAAACAGCTACAAGAGCCATGTGGAGACACCGCACCCCCCCCCGCCCCCCGAAAGGATGTTGGCGGGTCGGCCAGGAGCAGGAATGCCCAGCAAGGAAAGGCTTCCAGAGCCACGTGCCAGCCCCCATCCGCAGCATCTTACCTGGGGGTCCCACAGTCGTGTGAGGTTTGGGTACAGGTAGAACTGAATTCCTTGAGCTGCCCCTGGCAGCGTCACCCCTCGAATTAACAGGACCACCAGCATGAGGTAAGGAAACGTGGCTGTGAAGTATACCACCTAGCCAAGAGGCAGATGAGACCAGGAACTTGTGAGTTAGGAAGGAGAGGGCTGGAGACCCAGCAGTGGGGGCAGGAGCTATGACCCCATGGAAGAGGTCAAGGGAGCTCCCCTCCCACCCCCTCTTGCTCATCCCGCAGCTGTTCAGGTCCATAGGCCTCTGTCTGCAGCCATAACCTCCTGGCCGCCCCCCTTCCCTCCGGCCCCACCCTGGTCCACATACCCAGCAAATATTTGTTGAGTGACTGAATAAACTTAAACACACTCCCAACAAGGGTGCTTAGAACTGTGGCAGGGTCGCCAGGTATGAAAAGATCTGTAACACATGACCCCGGTGTTCACAGAGCTTACAAGCTTAGCACAATCAGGCAACCAGATTAGGAAGGAAGCCTGGTCGGAGGCCTCCAGGGCAAGAGTCCAGAAGAGTGGGGCATGCCCTCTGAGGCCTCATACGTATCCTCCAGGCCAGAGAGCTCCCCATGCTCTCGGGTTGGCTGAGAATTGTGTGGAGATTAATAGTCTTAATGGACTTCTTCTCCCAAAAGAATTGATGTGTGAAATGCCACGCACTGTGTTCAGTTTGTGATGTGCCCACACATGTGGTCTATTTGAAGATCAGATTCCTCCCCAAGTGTCCTTCCTGCTTCTCTGTCTCTCTCTGTGTCTCTCTCTGTCTCTGTCTCTCTCTCCTCCATTTCATTTCCCCAGATAACAGAAGGACATGCGATTGAATCCAGGAGAGGCACAGAATCAAGGAAAGGAGTGATACAAAATCTCTGTGGAGTCATTCCCTCCCATCCCTGACTAGGCACAACCAGAGGAACCCCTGAGTGACTAAGTCCCTGGCAAGGGCAGGAGGTCAGAGAAGGGAGGGTCTGGGAGTTCTCAACACAGACCTTGCCCGTGGACTTGACCCCCTTCCAGATGCAGAAGTAGCAGATGACCCAGGCGAGCAGGAGACACAGGGCCAGCTCCCAGCGCAGGGCCCCCAGATGCTGGATGCCATCCGAGATCTTCAGGACGCGCCTCCTGGGGAGGGAGAGAAGGTTAAGGTGGCTCCACTTTGGCTGCTGCCCCGGCGTGTGCTGGCAGCAGAGCCCCGCCAGCTCTTGTCCAAAGGCTTGTCAGCTCCTTCACTCAGATCCACGAGGCTCTCCTTCCTTTGCCCAGAGTTGGGGATGGACAGACAGAGGCAAAAACAAACTGTTCCCTGGGAAGCTTGTTCTGAAAGGTAGAGCACCAACTGAACCCAGAGAAGGGGCGCCAACATATTTCCTCAACCAGAGTGGCAGCATGATTTGATATCAGGAATCACGCCTCCGGTGAAGGTCAGTATTCAGGGAAGGGGCAGACAGAGGCAACGTATATGAGGCTGAGCAGAGGGGGTGGGCCCCTGGGGGAGGGAAGGGAGGCCCAGCCCGAGGGAGCCTGGGAAACACACGTTAACCGCAAAGACAGATGCATCGGAAGAAAGCCACGTGGGTGACAGGGCCACCAGAGGAGAAGCAGAAATTTCTCCCTCGCCATCTACAGAGTGACCACAGTATAAGCCTGTCCCCACGCCCTCCTCTCCAACACACCACCCACACTGGGGTGGGGAAAACGCCACTTACTCCCAGAACTCGATGACAGGAGAGGTGGCATTCTCGGAGGTCACATTCAGGGAGCCGTTGGTCCTCTGGAACTCCACGCAGTGCTCTGCCCGAGGGTCGCGGAGGTGGGGGAGGCGAGAGAAAGATCACTGACCAGTACTGGACATGACTGGAGAGTGGGGTGAAACTGGAGGAGACGGGGCAGCAAGGGATCTGGGCTGAACTTGTCTACACAAAACAAACTTAGAATAAAACATGAGCAAAGCATCTCATAACCTCAACAACCCCACTGCACCCTCTCCCACATTTTCACGGCAGTGGGGGGGTAGTATGTGCACGTGTTTGGGTTCCCGCTCTCACTGAAGCACAATCAGACAGCATCTGGAAAGATGCTTTGCATGCCATCTGCTTCAAATGTGCAAATATTTGTGGCCACTGTCCTGGGTAAAGCCAGGCCCTTTGAGGAGCGATAAGGAAGCATCCTGGGGAAGGGATGCAGAGGCCGGTGGCTAAGAGTGCAGGTCCAGGTCCAAACACCCTGGCTTGAGTCCTGCCCCACCCCACCCCCTGGGTACTCACTGTGTGGCTCTCTAAGCCTCAACTTCCATCATCTCTAAAACAGATGTGGGAAGATTCCTGGGTAGGGGCTGATAAGGGGCTTCAATGAAAACGACACTGTATGGTGCTCCTGAACTAGTGGCTCTGAATGATCCATCTACAATTCTGCAGTTTCGCAAAGAGGGTTCATGTCCTCCTTTACATTTTACTAGGACAGAGTCCTGGGAAATATGAAGACAGAGCGTGTTTTCCCCACTGCACACACGAGAAAGCGGATCTTCTTAGAAACAGCCCGTCATCACTGGTCTGTGCCTGGGTGAGGGCTAGGACCCAGTTCCGAAAATTGTGTATATTCTACCTTCAAGATACCTGGAATCCGACCCTGCCTGCTACGGGGACTCCGCCACCTGGTGCAGGTAGCCACAGCTCCCAGCTGGACGATGGGCCCGGTTTCCGATCTGGCCTCCCTGGTTGCATCTCCAGAGAGCAGCCAGAGCGGTTTCAATCAAATGTCAGTCATCCCGGAGCCGGAGGGAGGGACCCAGCAGCCGCCGAGGAGCAATGAGCTGGCTCCCATGTCCCTTTCTCCCTGTCTTTTCCCTCTTTTTCCTTTTAAAAATGTTGCCCTGCCCCTTCTTTTCAGTTTGTTTTTATTCTGTTTTGTTTATACAAGGGATTCTATATAAAGAACTGACTTCCCATGTTCAAGTGGTTTTTTTTCTCGGTTTTTGCCCTATTGAAGATAACTTCAGAAAATCCCTTCCCCAGTCATGAGAATGTACTGTGCTTTCTTTTCCACAGTGGAAACACTTATTTATAGTCATCAAAATAGGGAATAAATAACACTTGTGAAACCTGAAAAAAAAAATCTATCATGTCACGACCTACATCATGTCCCAGTTCAAGGTCCTCCAGAGGTTTCCTTATCCCACTCAGAGAAAGAAGCTCCAACCTCACTGTCACCTCCATGGTCCTACCCTGTCACCTCCAACCTCGTCCTCCGCTTCCTCCACTCACCTGCTCCAGCCACAACCCTGCTGCTCCTCAGATGCCACCCACCCAGTGTCTGCCCTAGGCTCTCCCTCGGCCTTCAGAGCACAACCCAAGTGTCACCTTCTCAGAGAGGCCGTCCCTGACAACCCAACCGAAAATTACACCCCTAGTCCCATACCCCCAATCTCTCTTCTCACAGCAGCTCTCCCAGCAGGACACACAGGATGCGCTTATCTGGTTCGAGGTCTGTCTTCCGCCACTAAAGTGAAAGCCCCTCGAGGGCAGGGCACTCCGTTTCTACACGGCCGCCTCCCCCATGCTTGGAACAGAGCCCAGTGTGGCCAGAGCTGCAGACACGGCTGCTGGATGAGAGGCCAGAGGACTCCCCTCTTCTCCAAAGGCAGTCGCTCTGCTTGAAGCCTCAGCACATGAGGAAGGCACTGTTTCATCTGGACAGGACAGGATGTCCTGTGCTACTCAAGACACTGAGGTCTGAGGAAAGTCAGACTCACCAGGAGAAATGCCCAAATGACATGAAGCCAAAGCCCCCGGTATTGAATTTACCTCAGAAGTATCTGAGAGCACCCCCCAGTCAGCCCAAGGGCACACAGGCCCGATAGCGCCCTGAGGTGAAGACCTGAGCACCAGAAATGCACAGAAATTCTACAAAAGGAAATGCACTGAGAGCTGGTTGTCAGGGGGGATTTGGGTGCACAGAGAAGAAAGAGAGAGAAAGAGAGAGAAGAAGGGAGAGAGCAAAGGGGAGGGAGGGAGGAAGAGAGGAAAGAGGAAGGGAAAAAGAGGGATAGAAGGAAGAAAAACATAATAAAGAAAATATTAGAATAAAACAGATTTTTTTTTTTTTTTTTGGTCTTTTTAGGGCTGCACCCACAGCATATGGAAGTTCCCAGACTAGGGGCTGAATCTGAGCTGCAGCTGCTGGCCTACACCTTAGCCACAGCTACTCGGGATCCGTGTCACATCTGTCACAGAGCAATGCTGGATCCCTGACCCACTGAGTAAGGCCAGGGATCGAACCCACATCCTCATGGATACTAGGAGGGTTCATTTCCACTGAGCCATGACAGGAACACTGAAATAGATTTTTTAAACTTGATTCATTTCAGGAATGTTTTTGAGAGCTCGTGATACAGCCCACAGGGCTTGGCGCAAAGGCTTTAGAAAGAAGACATCTTTTCTGGCATCAAGATCTCACTGAACTCAAGAAAACCAGACCAACAAACAGAGGGAAAGTGAGGTGAGCACCACCAGAAGGCCCCGGGGCCAGTGCAGGCACCAGCAGACACACGGGAGAAGAGCCTAGGGAATCTGGAGGTGATGAGGAGGGACCTCCGAGATTTGACTTTTCGGTTGACCCTCAGTGTGAGGGAAGTGGTGGCAGAGATCTGCCTGGAAAGAGAGCAAAAACTTTGGGGGTGACAGGGGCCTTGAGCACCAGGACAAACACAGAAAAAATGTGCTTCTCTGGCAAGTAAAGGGTTCCCACTCCCACTCAGAACTGAGTAACTGATCTGAACAGGAAACAGTCCATTACAGCACAGGTAGGGCCTCGCTGAGAGGCATGAGAGATGCCTGGACCATGGGAGCAAAAGGCAGCACTGAGGACGAAGACAGGGCAGCGCTACCTGCACCATCCGGGGGATGAACCACAGGTGGCTGTTTACATGAAGTGAATTAACTGAAATAAAAACCTGGAGCTCCCATAGTGGCTCAGTGGCTAAGGATTCAGCATGGCCGTGAGCCATGGTGTAGGTCAAAGACACAGCTCGTATCTGGTGTTGCTGTGGCTGTGGTGTAGGCCAGCAGCTGTAGCTCCGATTCGACCCCTAGCCTGGGAACCTCCATGTGCCATAGGTGCGGCCCTAAAAAGACCAAAAAAAATTTTTTAATTAAATTAAAATTTAAAAATTCAGATTCTTACACACACTAGCCACACTTATATCCCCAGTAACCATGTGTAGAGAGTGACTGCCAGAAAGTACAAGGGACATTTTATCACATCTAGTTCTTTTGGACAGCACTACCTTAGGTGTTTTTCATTTTTATTTTGGATTTAATTTTTTTCTTTTTCTTTTTTTTTTTTTTTTTTTTTGTCTTTTGTTGTTGCTATTTCTTGGGCCGCTCCTGCGGCATATGGAGGTTCCCAGGCTAGGGGGTTGAATCGGAGCTGTAGCCACCGGCCTACACCAGAGCCACAGCAACGCGGGATCCGAGCCGCGTCTGCAACCTATACCACAGCTCACGGCAACGCCGGATTGTTAACCCACTGAGCAAGGGCAGGGACCGAACCTGAAACTTCATGGTTCCTAGTCGGATTCGTTAACCACTGCGCCACGACGGGAACTCCTGGATTTAATTTTTACTTTCAATTCATTAGACTCAGTAGTTCTCTTGAGGCTCTTGCCTTAAAAGTGAATCACTGGAGAAAATTAATTGCTGTTAGACAACATAGTGATGACACACAAAAGAGCTGACCCCTAAGTCTAGATGACTGGGGAGTTGGAAAGGCTTGAAATAGTATCAGAAAGAAGACATGAGGAACAAATAAATGAAAAACCCATATATACACGTGTCAAACTAACCCTATTTCAAATTGAAATGCATAAAGGGCTAAACTGCATAAAAAGAAGTCGGTTCCAACTTTCACACGACATGAATTCCTAATACATTGATTGAACCCATGAATTTTTTTTCAAAAGGCTGTGACGTTTTGCCTGTGATGCTGGTGCATTCTCGCTCTTACCTTTGGTACAAAGTCTCCACATCCGAGTGAAGGGTGGGGCCTGGGTGCCAGGAGTGGGGATGGGGTCACCGCAGCAGAGCAGGGGCACACGCACTCCCGGAGGGGACCTCACCTGTGTTCCAGTGGTGGCGGCAGCTCCCCCAGGGCAGGTCGACAGTGAAGCTGCTGAAGAGGTAGAAGAGGGCCCAGGCCAGGACGACAATGTAGTAGACGTTGAGGAGGACGACGATCATCTGGGAGGCGTAGCCGATGCCTGGGGGTGGGGGCGGGGCAGCAGGCTGGGCTGGGGGAGGGGCAAGGTTCACACGCCCCGCCCACCCCTGCTTAGGACAGGGGATGCTCCTTGGTCAGGGTCCTAAAACAGGGAGTGTGGGGACTGCCCCCAGCCCCCCAGCCCCCCCTCCCCCGCCGGCTCTCCACTCCTGCTGCACAGTCCTGGCTTCCTGGGCACGCGGATCTGTACTGATGCTGAAAGTCCACTGATTCCCAGCTAGTTTACAGTGTGTGAGACTAACCGTGAGATTCTAAGAGCTCACGTTCCCTGGCACTGGTCTAATCTATTCCTGAAACATAAAAACACACGTTCAAAGCAGGAAGAGACAGTTCACATAGGAGCACGTAGACATAGGGCACAAACATCCTCAAAACACATTCATCCTCCCTGATAACTGGAGGGGTGCAAAATGAAACATGGGTCAGGTGCCATTCTGCATCTGCAACACAGGCGAAAATTTTCACAAATGCTGTAACTCAGTGATGTCCAAACTTGTTCACATATTAGAATTCCCTGGGGATATTTTTAAAATTTCAAAGCCCAGACCAGACCCCAGACCCAATTAAATCACAATCTCTGGGGGTGGAGAACAGGCCTCAGGATGTTTTGAAGGTCCCGAGGTAATTCCAGAGTGCAGACAAGTTTGGGAAACAGGGATATAATTAGACCTATTAAAGATCGGGGGTGGGGGGAGATGCTTACTCAAGTCTGGTGACTTGTACGTCAGTATAACGCTTCCATAAGACAGTTTAATAAGCTGGATCAAGGGACATCAACAAGTTGTCCATTTAATCCCATGATTCTAAGCCTGGGAATTTACCTCAAAGAAATAATTCCCCCAAAGTGGAGGGAAATGCTGCCTCTACATGATAGCAGAACATAACAATTTTATAAGTACTTGAAAATAAGCAAAAAGCCCATAACAGAGAATTGGTAAGTTATGATATACCATTTGATGGAAGTGTATGCCATCAAAGGATTATCGTGCAGAAGTTCCCCTCACGCCTCGGTGGTTAACGAACCTGACAAGTAACCATGAGGTTTCGGTTTTGATTCCTGGCCTCACTCAGTGGGTTAAGGATCTGGCATTGCCGTGAGCTGTGGTGTAGGTCACAGATGAAGCTTGGATCCCACGTGGCTGTGGCTGTGGCTGTAGGCTGGCAGCTGTAGCTCCGATTCGACCCCTAGCCTGGGAACCTCCATATGCCGCTGAAGCTGCCCTAGAAAAGGCAAAAAAAGACCAAAAAAAAAAAAAAAAAAAAAGGTTTATTGTGCAGAAAATGGAAAATAACACTAACTAAAAAAAAGGAACAGAATCTGTGTATATTTCATATTAATAGATATGTAAACTTTATAGGGAAGGAGAGAGAATACTGTCCAAGCTGGAAACAACTCACATGTTCTTCCATGGGTAAATGGTTAAATAAACCATAGCACATTCATCCATATCATGGAATACTGCTCAGTAATAACAAAGAATGAACTAGTGATACAAGGTCAGTCTGGGTGCTTCATTAGGCTGAGTGAAAAAGCCAATTTCAAAAGGTCACATACCATATGAGTCCCTTTTTTTTTTTTTTTTTTTTTTTTTTTGGCCATGCTCACAGCATGTGGAGGTTCCTGGGCCAGGGATCAGGGATCAAACCCACACCACATCAATGACAATGCCAGATCCTTAAACCACTGACCCACCAGGGAACTCCTAAGATTCTCTTTATAAATGCTTTAGAATTGATTAAATGTGTTTTGACAATCACATTCTTTTTACACCCTTCAAAATACACATAGCTAAATAGCTTTGCACTCTATTTGTTGGCTAAAGCCCTTGCCCCACCCCCATCCCCGTCTTCCCCTCCTTCCTTGGAGAGGCCCAGTGATTAGTCCGGTGCTGGGGCCACAGGTAGAGGATTTAAGTTAGACACAGAGCCTTATCCAGTCCGCACTGCTGACAACCCACCCCGTTATTCCAAATAAGGATTATAAGCATGAGTGCAGAAACCATGGAGTCAGGCCCAGAGCCACTCACCCTCAAAGAGGGGGCAGATCTTCCGCCAGGCTGTGATGCCCCCCTGGCTGGTGTACTGGCCCAGCGCTGTCTCCAAGAGGAAGACGGGGATGCCGCAGGTGAAGAGGAAGATGAGGTAGGGGATGAAGAAGGCACCTGTGGGTGGGAAACAGGCTGGCTGTTACCTGTCACTAGCCTCCTCATGGGCCACATTCATCTCTTCCCATTACTGCCCAATGCTTCCCTCCAGAAAAGCCCTGGGGAAGTGGGGACCGTGCAAAATTGCAGGGGACATCCATCTGGAACCATGACAGAGGTCAAGCGTCACCAAGTTACTTGAGACTTAGCCAGTCCCTTTCTTCACTCTGAAGTTGCAGTCGAGACTTGCCAAGATTTGCTCCCCATCAAGTTCGGTTACTGCCTAAACAACACATAACGTGTGGCAACATAAGAAGCTCATGGAAGAGCAGATATCAGGAGCATGAACACGGCTCACAATCTATCATTTTTGTCAAGGCAGTGATTGCTCTTAATGCTAGAGAGGGATTTGGGCAGACTGGAATCAATAATCCTTTCTGCTTCTGTTGTCACACGCACTGGCTGGGACCAGTCTACTGATGGCAGAAATGTTGGCATTTTCTCCATCATAGGCCTCTCTCTGGTGGCAAAGGGGACAGGGGCCTTCACAGAATAGAGTGAGTGCCAGAGAGGAGAGACGTGCACAGTGGGAGACTCAAATATCGGCAGAGGGTCCCCCACAAGCTTGAGACCGAGAATGCTGGTCAGCGTGTGAAGAAACCACCCAAGGAAGGAAAAGAAGCAAAGAGAAGGAGCTTAATGGTGCTCACACAGGGCTGGGAGCATTCCAAACATTTAAAGTGGAAATGACACCACCAGTGCTATACAAACTCTTCCAGAAAATTTAAAAGATATTCTTTCTAATTCATTCTTTTTTTTTTTTTTTTTTTTTTTGTCTTTTTGTCTTTTCTAGGGCCACACCGGAGGCATACAGAGGTTCCCAGGCTAGCAGTCTAATTGGAGCTACAGCCACCGGCCTATGCCAGAGCCACAGCAACGCAGGATCCAAGGCACGTCTTCGACCTACACCACAGCTCACAGCAACACCAGATCCTTAACCCGCTGAGCGAGGCCAGGGATCAAATCTGAAACCTCATGGTTCCTCGTCGGATTCGTTAACCACTGAGCCACGACGGGAACTCCCATTTCTTATGAAGCCAGCATTAGCCTGATAACAAAAGCAGACAAAGACCTTATAAGAAAAGAAAACTATAGATCAAACTTTCATGAACATAGACGCAAAATTCTAAACAAAATTTTAGCATCTCAAATCCAATGATACATTACATAGTGAGGTTTGTTCCAGAAATAGAAAGTTGTTCTAACATTCAAGAAGTCAATCGGTATAATGGAAAAAAATAAAATAGATAAATAAAAAATAAAAATCATTATAAAAAATAAATCGATCAGTGTTTCATATTAATGTTTAAAAAGAAAAAGCATGTAATCACTTCAGTAAATGCAGAAAAGGTGTTTGACCAAATATAAGAGCCATTTCTGATAACAATTTTCAGTAAGTGATGAATAGAAGGGACCTCCCTCAATCTGATAAAGGGCATCTGCAGTACATCTAACAGTGAAAGACTGCTTAACCCTAAGATCAAGAACAAGACAAGGGTGTTTAGTCTTACCACTTCTAGTCAATTTCCATCAATATTGATTCTCATCAAGGCTATAAGAAAAAAAAAAAAAAGGAAAAGCTACAGAGATTAGAAAAGAAGAAATAGAACCGTCTCCCTTGCAAATGATAAATGGCCTCTGTAGAAAATCTTTGGAGGAGTTCCTGTTGTGGCTTAGTGGGTTAAGAACCCAACATAGTGTCCATGAGGATGCAGTTTCGATCCCTAGACTTGCTTGGATCCTGTGTTGCTGTGGCTGTGATATAGGCCAGCAGCTACAGTTCCGATTCCACCCCTAGCCTGGGAACCTCCATATGCCACAGGTGTGGCCTTACAAAGCAAAAAGAAAAAGAAAAGAAAAGAAAAGAAAGAAAAGAAAAACGAAAGAGGAAAGGAATCCACACCCTGGGAGAACAGCCAAGACAGAGGGAGAACCTCAAAGCCTCAGAGAAAAGCACTGCAGCTGAACCGGGGAGGGCAAAGCTGAGAGGTGGGCACAGCCGAGAGAGCTGCACAGACCATCGGCACCACCGCCCAGGACACCACAGCCTGAGACCCTCCGGGGCAGGGGCGGGGGCTGGGCGCTGAGACTCGGGCTTGGGGGTCAGTTCTGGGGAGAGGACTAGGGCTGGCCGTGTGGGGACAGCCTGAGGGGCTGGGGAGCCAAGAGAGTGCGGGAGGAGGCCTGGGCCCGCAGGACAGGCAAGGCGCCATCGCTGGGGAGGGTGAGAGCAGGAGGGTAGAACCATCACAGAAACGTCTTTCTCCGTGAAGAAGCCAAGGAGAAGCAGCGTGGGCTCTCTGGCGGCAGGATGCCTCTTGCCGAGGCTGTGGGGGCAGCTGTGGCTGCAAACCGCCTCAGCCGGCTTGGCCTCCTGGGGTGGGTGTGCCCCGCCACTGTTAAAGGACCTGCCAACAGGCACCACTGCAGCCCCAGTCACCTCAGGGGTCACCGCTGAGCCAGGAGGGCTCTGCAGCCAAGCACCACCCACTGCTCTCAGGGAATGCACCTGCCAAAGGCTCTGGATGCCACCCCACCTCCCTGAGGGTCACTGCCACTGCACAGGGCCCTGCAACCAGGAGCAGCCTGTGCCCTCACCTTCCCATGGGTCCTCACCACTGTCAAGGGCCAGTAACCAGGTACACCCCCCTGGAAGCACACACAGACTGTACACCTGCACACCCCCTATCAAGGGAATAACAGCAAGCATCCAAATCAAAAGCAGCCCTCACACTAAAAAAAAGTGTAATCCTTCACCAACTACCCAGGGGTGCTCTCACATATAAATAGCCCTCCAAGGCTACAGTAGTTAATTGTTTTCCCTAAATTCACACAATAAGAAAAATATAAGCAATATGAAGAAGCACAAGAATCATTCCCAGTTAAAAGAACAGGAGAATTCCTCTGAAGGAGCAACCAATGAAACAGACCACTGCAGTCTAACAGACACCGAGATCAAAAAGGAGGTAATGAAATACTGAAGGAATTAAGAGCAGATATGAACAGTAATGCAGATTCCTTTAGAAAGAACCTAGAAACTATAACTAGGAAATTTATTTGAGGAGATGCGAGCTGAGTTAAAGGCACTGAAGAGCAAAATGAGTAATGCAGAGGAACAAATAAGTGACTTGGAAGATAGAATAACGGAAATCACCCAATCTGGACAGCAGACAGAAAACCAAATTAAAAAAACATGAAAGCAATATAAAAGATCTATGGGATAATATAAACTGGGCCAGTTTGCAAATAACAAGAGTTGGTGAAGGAGAAGAAAAAGAAAAAGGGGTTCCCATTGTGGTGCAGTAGAAACGAATCCTACTAGTAACCATTAGGATGCAGATTCGATTCTTGGCCTTGCTCAGTGGGTTAAGGATCTGGCGTTGCTGTGAGCTGTGGTGTAGGTTGGAGACGAGGCTCAGATCTGGCATTGCTATGGCTGTGGCATAAGCCAGTGGCTATAGCTCTGATTCAGCCCGTAGCCTGGGAACTTCTATATGCCTTGGGCATGGCCTTAAAAAGCAAAAAAAAAAAAAAAAAAAAAAAAAAAAAAAAAGATTTAAAAAGGACTGACCGTGTGTTGGTGATGATGTGGAAAAGCTGGCATTCACATACACTGCTGGTAGGAATGTAACATGGTACAACCATTTCAGAAAAGTGTTTGGTGGTTTATTAAAAAAGTTAAAAGTACACCTACCATATAATCCTGTCGTTTCGGTCTTAAATGTTTACCCAAAGGAAATGAAAGGGTATGTTTATACATAGACTTGCACACAAGTGTTCTTAGCAGTTTCCTCTCTAATAACTAAAACTTGGAAACAACCCCAATGTCTACCACCAGGAGAATAGATAAACAGCATTTTTTTTTTCCTTTTTAGGGCCATACCTGAGGCACATGGAAGTCCCCAGCTTAGGGTCAAAATCTGAGCTACACCTGCTCGCCACAGCCACAGCAACACCAGATCCTTAACCCACTGAATGAGGCCAGGGATCAAACCCACATCCTCATGGACACTATGTCAGGTTCTTAACCCGCTGAGTCACAATGGGAACTCCTAGGAGAATAGATAAATTGTAGTACATCCATATAATGGAATACTACCCAGCAATAACAAGAAAGGAACTCCTGAGACATGAAAAAATATGGATGAATCTCCAAGTAATTGTGCTGAGTGAAAGAAGCCAAGTAAAGAAAAGCACATGCTGTATGATTCCATTTATAGAAAATACTAAGAAATGCAAACTAACGTATCGTGACAGAAAATAGGCATGGAAACGACTGAAGTGTCCGTCAACAGACATGTGGATAAAGACAGAGCTCTCTATATAACGAAATATTATTCAGTCATAAAAAAGAAGGAAAGCCTGCATTTTGCTAAAATATGGATGAACCTCAAGGGCATTACGTTACATGAAATAGTCAGACGATGAAGATAACTACTGTGTATTCTCACTTATATGTAGAATCTAAACAGAGTCAGATTCATAGAGGCAGAGAGTGAATGGTGGTTGCCAGGGTCTGGGGGTGAGAGAAATGGGGAGATGATGGTGAAAGGGAACAAACTTCATTATAAGATGAAAATTTTCTGAGGACGCAATGTGTAGCATAGTGATTAGAGTGAACTATGCCGTATCATATACTTGAAAGTTCTTAAGAGAGTAATCTTAAAAGTTATCACCACTAAAAAAAAAAAAAAGAGTAATCAAGTGAAGGAATGGGGTTGTTGACTAACCTTACTTGTGGCAATCCTTTCACAGTATATATATGTACTAAATCATATTTTACACCTAAAACTTACTATCAATAATATATCAGTAAAGCTGAAAGGTAGTTATTTGCTTGTTTTTTTTGTTTGTTTGTTTTGCTTTGTAGAGCTGCACCTGCAGCACATGGAGGTTCTCAGGCTAGGGGTCGGATCAGATGCCACAGCCACAGCAACTCGGGATCTGAGCAGCATCTGTGACCTACACCACAGCTCACAGCAACGCTGGATCCTTAATCCACTGAGCGAGGCTAGGGATGGAACCTGCAACCGCATGGTTCCTAGTTAGATCCGTTTCCACTGTGCCATGACAGGAACTCCTGAAAGGTAGCTATTTAAAAAACAAAAAAACAAAAAAACAAACAGGTTTAGGGTTGCACTGGGATGGGGTAGCAGAGGTTGGAGGTGGGAGAGATGGGCAGGAGGAAATTTGTGGGGGGCTGATGGATAAGTTCATTCTTTTGATGATGGTGGTGGTTTCAGGGATATGTACCTATGTCAAAACGTATCACACTGTATACTTTACATGTGTGCACTTTACTGTAAGCTGATTACACCCTAACAAAATTGCTAAAACAAAAGTTAGAGGGAACAGAGCTCCCCAGCCCTTCGCCCTCCAAGTCTCTGGCTAGCAGCCCACGCGTCTGGAATTCAGGCAATGAGGGAAATGCTCGATGACTGAGAGCAAAGCAAGATCGTAAACCTGTCCTTGAAATAAGGATGTAATCAATCCAAGACTTGTTGGGCAGGAGGGAAGACTAGGGTAGGGAGAAGCCAGTAGCTGATATGAACAGTCCCTGCTGAGAGTGGAGACCTTGCAGGAACAGGACAGAGGGCAGAGGGGAGAGTGTTCAGCCAGCTCGAGCCCCTCCTCCCCATCTCTCCACTACCTCTTTCCCAATAAACCAAGCCAATGTTTAACCCACTGGCTCTGGTGGTCAGTCCACTCCCTTCTCCTCCTCTGCCTTCTTGAGCACCTGGGCAGCCATCCATAAGGGACAAGGTCCACACCTACCAGGCAGAGCCACAGGTTCCAAAGTGGGGAGAGGGTTAGGGAAGGGATGGAGCCCAAGAAGGTCCCAGGTGCCCCCGGAGAGTTCTCTTTCCCCACCCAAGCTCCCATCACCACCGCTAAAAGATGGAGCCAGTCCTGGAGATGGAGGATGGAGTCACAGTTACCTGCTTCCCCTCAAGGCCCCCATTTCACCTCCTTCCCCCAATTCCAAAATGTCCTGGCATTTTCCCCCCATGGGATGGGAGAGACCACACGCCCATCCTAGAAAGGAATCGTTCCGCTGGCCACCCTTCTCCAAAGGCGCATATTCTGTGGTGTCACCTGAAATGCTCCAGGTGACCTTTTTAAAACATAAATTGGGAGGTCCCTTGTGGTGAAGTGGGTTAAGGATCCAGAGTTGTCACTGCAGCAGCTCAGGTCACTGCTATGGTATGGGTTTGCTCTCTGGCCCCAGGAACTTCCGCTTGCTGCTGGTGTGGCCTAAATTAATTAATCAATTGATTTTAATTAATTTATGTATAAAGATAAAAATTGGTAACATTCCACACAAGCAACACAGCAGTGAGCATACATGAATATTTACATGAATACATGCTGTAATCAATACAGAGAGCGCTGAATAAATAACCAAAAATGGCAATCAATTGTCACATACCAGTAAATAACTATTACTCTTGTGTGAAGACACCTGCTCCTTTGTTCCTCTTCATCCTTTGATATCTAGGAACAGCCTCAAGGCAAACCAGTGCTCTCTGCCACCCTTTCCAGGGTGCCCTGCGCTCTCTCCCTGATGCCTGGAGCCAGGGTTTACAGCTGTGACCCTCCACCCACGGCCCTCCCCCCTCTACCATCCCGATTTCTGAGAGGTCCAGCCATGGAATGTGCTGTTGTCACCCCCCATGGGGTTCCAGCCCCAGGTCTCCCGGGGGTGGAGGAACTCAGGCTGGGGACAGCTGGGATCCAGGGAGCTGGAGTGGTTAGGGCTTAAGGCCCAGCTTCTGGAGGAGCCACGACCTGGGTGTGCATGAGGGAAGACCAGAAGGAGGGCAGGCTTGGGGGAGCAAGGAAGAAGGGGGTCTGCTCCCTTACAGGGGTCTCAGCGGGTAGTGCATGGCTGGCAGAAGATGGATGCTCAACACCGGTGACCTCTGCCCCTGGTACAGCAGCCTGGACTTAGAGGCCACAGACAGGACTGTTGGGCGAAGATCTGGTCGTCTGGGCTGAGACTGGAGGCAAACCACTGGCACTTCCTCCTGCAGCGCTGAACCCTGTTCCTAAAACCCTCTCCCGCTACCTTCCCTCCGGGGGTATCCAGAGGCGCCTCATCCCCACAGGCACAGCTTTTCCTGGACAGGCCCTGGTGGAGGATCCTGTCTGCTTTTCCCTCCAGGGAGCTGAGGGTGGAAGGGAAGTAACAGCAACCTGCATCTTCTTCCGCATCATCACCAGCCGTGAGGCCCGTCCCCACCACCGCTGCACCCACGGGCCCACCATTCCCACTGCGCAGCAAGTCCACCCAGGAGAACGGATACAGAAGGGAGGCGCATCACCCACTCCTGAGTTTTGCCCCAATCACCCATACTTCCTATTTCCAATCCACCCCCCGCCCCGGCCCATCCTAACTCTCTGCAGCAGGCCTTGTCCCAGCACTGGAACTGCTGTCACACACAACCATACCGGGGCTGCTAAATCCAACAAGTGTCTCTCACTTGTCACCTTGCTCTGCCTGGCGGCAGCCCCAGAGGTGATCACCTCCCTCCTCCCTGGTGTCACTGACGAGCTCGCCTTCTCAACACATGGGTCTCCTGGTTTTCATCCTGCCTTACTGGTTTCTCCTCCGCCACCGCTTCTGCAGTGTTCCTCCTCTTCTCCCAGGCCCTCTGAGGCCCTTGCTCTCTTGTACCATCAGAAGCTGATGACTCTCCAGCTTCCCCCTCCAGCCCAGGCCTCCTCAGAGGCTCTGGGGCCCCGCATGAAACTGCCCCCTTTGCACCTGCACTGGGGTCTCTAACAGAAACCTCAACTCCACATTCCCAGTCTTCCCCCAGAATCAGCTCCTTGGCTGGCCATCCACACCCCCGTCCACAAGAAGTCCTCCCATCAAGGGACTCAGGCTAAAATCCTTGGCTCGCCTAGCAGGGGAGGCGATGAGCAGGCTGGATTCTGCATGCCTCATGGAGTTCAGGGAGCTGGAGCGGTTCCGGCTGAAGGCCTGGACTCTGGAGCAGCCAGGCCCCAGGTTGTGGGGTAGAGCCAATGGTTATGAGAGAAAGAAGGCAGCCAAGGATGACTCCAAGAGTCTCCGCCTCCTACTTGCTGCTCCTGCCCTTCCTCCCCTGTGATCAGTTCTCAACACGGCAGCCAGAGAGATGATGTTAGAACATAAGGTCCTGTCGCTCTGTTCAAACCCTGCCTGACCCCCGTCCCTGGAGTAAAGCCAGAGTCTCAGGGTGGCTGCAAGCACCTGTGTGACCTGCCTCCCCTAAGGGATCCCTCCAATGAGCCAGCCAGAGAAGCTAAGAAAGTCTGCTCTGTTTACAGATGTATCACAACAGTGCAGAATAATTCCTTGCAGGTGGCAGGTTGAAAGTAAGTGTCGGAGTCAGGGCTTGGTTGACCTGACCGTGGAAGCCATGGAGGGGAGGCAGGTGCTCAGGGTGGGTTGGCCACAAGCCCTGGACAGCAGAGAGGGTTCTTACCCAGGAGGGGACTAAGGCAGGCACCCCACCCACCCATCTCCGGATGGATGCTGCTTTTATTTTTTTACTTTTTTTTTTCTTTTTTGGCCACCCCACAGCATATGGAGTTCCTGGACCAGGGATCAGATCTGAGCCACGGTTGTGACCTATGCTGCAGCAACAATGCCAGATCCTTAACGCACTGTGCCAGGCCAGGGATTGAACCTGCATCGCCAGGGATTGAACCTGTATCGCAGTGCTGCAGAGACGCCACAGCGGAAGATCTGATGCTGATTTTCGATGGGCTTCTTCATATCACTTTCTCAGCTTCCCTGGCTTGGAACTAGAGTTTAGCCGTTGACCTGTTCCTCTGTCATATTCTCACTTCAGCCCCGTCCCTGCTCTGGGACTCACTTCCAATCAGAGCTACCAAATGTTGAGGCTGGAAGGAACCAAAGAAGACACCACTTATATGTTTAGTTTGGGTGACTCATGCCCTTCAGAGCAAACCTGGGCATCGGCCTCCAGCCCCAGAGCCCCTCAGACCCCTCCCTCCAGCTGCTGTTGTCTGTCAGGCAGAGGAGAGGCAGCCTGAGGCCTGGTGCCCATCAGGAAAGACACTGGGGCAGTGACATAAGGACTAAGGCACACAGCCAGGACCCCTGAAATTGGCTCACTCTCCACGGGACCTGCGTGCTGGGGGAGCGGGCTCTGCCCAGGGAGGGGGCAGCCATCCTCCTGCCTCCGATTCCCCAACAAGCGCCACGTGAAGAACCCAGGGCAGCGGCAGACACTCTTGTTCCCAGCCTGCATTTTCCCTGAGACACAGCCCTGCGTCGCCAGGCCGCATAAACCTGCGCAGAGCTCCCTGGGTGGAGCTTAGATGCAGCCCCGTTGGACGCCTCACTGGACAGGGTGACCCCTGCCCCTGCTCCCCTTCCCTCCACCTCAGCCCAGTGGTTGGCACGGACCTGGGACGCCTGTGTCCCACCTCTTCGTGCCACTTGTGCTACTTCCCAGGCCGGCCTCACCCAATTCCAGAGAGGCTTGGGGAAAGCTCCTAATCTTGCTGCCGTGTGAGGCGCTAAGCTGGTTACTGTGTTCCAGACTCTGAGCCCCAAGTCTCGGTTGAGACCCCCCCTCCTCCTCCCCAACCAGCCCCACCCCTCCACCCTCAGGCCTCGAGTCCAGGGCCAGGTCAGGGCCTCCCACTTCCCTCACAAGGCCACTGAGCAAAGTCCTGCAGCTTCAGGCTGCCGGCCAGAGAGCCCTGGGGGAGACACCGACACGCCATCCCCTCCCCTCTGGAAAAATACAAATTAACTTCCAACCCCAGGGCAAAGAACCAGTTGCCAACAGTCCTGAGAATAAGACTGTATGCTCAGAGCATCTGTTCTGCGCCCATCCTCCCTCCTCCACCCTGCGTCCTAGGCTTTCTCTCCCCACATGTGGAGGGGCCGATGCCCCCGAAGAGGGTGGGCATTGCATTAGGAGACCCTCCGATCCTCGTGGCCCATGCGGTTCCCACTCCCTCAGCTTTTCCCGTAACCTCCCTCTGCGTTGCCCCTCCCCTCCTCCAGCCCAGGCTGCAGCCTCGCCTCAAAGCCAGATCCGGGAGCCCACCCCACAAGCTTTACCCCCCCACCCCAGCCCATGGCTCAGGGCCTGGGAATCCCTCCCGGGCCCCCTCCCCACAGAGACTTCGGTCCCTGAAAGTGAGTCCCTGGTGGGAAAGTGACCGGCATTGTCGTGGGGCAGCAGAGTCACTGCAGGGCCTGGATTGGAAGAGGATGAGAGGACAGTAAAGGCTCAGAGTCCACGCTCCACCCCCCTCCATTTTCAGTGGGAAATTTTAAAGGAAGAGCCACTGGTACCAAGGATGATACACGGTGGGGATATCGAAGAGCAGGGCAAGACAGGAAGCTATGGCTAGGTTGCCTCAAGACCACAGGACAGTCGGGTGCCAACATCACCTTCAACACGGCTACTGCTCATTAGGCCCTTTGCACACGTGACCTCTAATCCTTACAATGACCTTGAAGGGCAGGTATAACTCCCTCAGTCTATGGCATTCACCCAAGCTCTGAGGCCTTGCTCACGTTTACAGAGTAAGGAAAAGAGCCAGAAAACAAACTCCCATCCACCTGGTTCCCAGCACATAAGTGTATTTCTCTGATGCCACAAGAGGGACCCCCGGGGAAGTCACACCCTCTGCCTGATCTCTCTCCCGAGGTGTCCTGAGCAACTTCTAAGTGTCTTTCCAACTCCAGCATTCTTGGCGCCTCTTCCACTCCCCCAGGGCCATAAGCGCAAGAGATGGAGACTGTCTTCCAAGGGCGGGGGAAGGGGGCGGCTCTCACCTCCCCCGTTTTTGTAGCAGAGGTAGGGGAACCTCCAGACGTTGCCCAGCCCAATGATCTCCCCGGCCACGGACAGCACGAACTCCATCTTGTTGGTCCACTGGCCCCGCTCCAGGGTGCCATCCTCCTCCGCCTTTTCCATCCCTGGGTACACTGGTCTTGTCTCTCCATTACTGGTTGTGCCTGAAACCCTGCTATCCATTCCACCTGGAAAACAAGCCGGGCCCTCTGTTACTGCTGGGAACCCTGGAAGGAAAGCCTCCCCCTTCCCGCACCAGCAAATTCCCCAGGGAATAGTCCTCAGCATCTCTTGCTGGTAAAGGCTGACCCAAAGCAAAAAGGGGCAGAAGATCTAAACAGACATTTCTCCAAAGAAGACATACAGATGGCACATGAAAAAGATATTCAACATCACCAATTATTAGAGAAGTGCAAGTCTTGTTGATAAAGCCTGGGTAAGAGCTGCCGAGAATATAAATTCCTTCCCCGTGTCGGGAAGAAAACACTGACCTTGAGGCACAGGCCCTGCTTCCATCCAAAATCTCCCTCAGGTAGGGCTTATGGACATGGGGAGTTCATGTGTCTAGTTCTCCCTGCCACCCCACAGACAGCCTCGTCTGTATCAGCATGTGTGGTTTCTCTACTCCACATACCCTTCAGTTGAAAGGATGGGATTTTTCCATATTTTCATAGCCACCAGTTTCCCTTCTGGGAATTTATCCTAAGGAATTTTTTTGTGACTGTGGGTAAAGATTTGGTATTAAGGATGCTCATTGTTTGTAACAGCAAAAAAAAAAAAAAAAAAAAATAGGAAGTACATACACGTTAAAAAATGGAAAATAGGTTAATAAATTATGGCACATACAGTGGAATATTATATGATCTTTGAAAAGATGAAAAGATAAAACTGTGCTACAGAAGACAGGGTAATGAAATGAAAAGGTGTTCACAATATGTGAAGCGAAAACAGTTACAAAATAGCACATATGATGTGATTATGAGAGGAAAATAACTTCTAAAGCATTTGTGTGCATAAAGATAAGGATATCCGCCAAAATGTTTCTCTCTCAATGGACAGCTTATAGGAATATTTTCCTTATATATATTTTCTACATGTCCATCAAGAACATGTTTTATTTTGTAATATGAAAATAAAAGCAAATTTTTTGAGGCCCTCCAAGGGAATGAGAGAGTCTTAGGGTGAGACTAGCAGCTCAAAAACTGAGCTGACCTTTCCAGCACCGCTTTCTGAAAGCAACGTGAGAGAAAGACAAGTTCTAGACTCTTTTTCTTTTTTGGTGATGAACAGTGCAGGAATCTGTGCCAGTAGAGAAGACAACACAAAATGGATACAGAGCCTCCGTGCAAGGCCCGTCCCTGCCCCATCCCAGCCGCACTGAGACTGAAGACAAGGTTGGATGTGGCCCATGTTCAGCAAAAAACTACTGTGGACTAAGCACTTGACATACAATCATTCTGTTCAATCCACGCAAGCCTGACGTGGAAGAGTGTTCCCTCTTCTTTGCAAGCAGGAAGCTGCAGCTCGGAGAGTCTGGGTGACACGTTGCGGCCAAGTAGGGCAACCAGGATCTGCATCCACTCTGTCCTGTTCTATCACCTCCCTTGATCCCACTGGCTGCGTGGGTCTTTCCGTGTGTCTAATGGAACCGTCTTCTCATGACTCTCCCCTGCCTGTGCGGCAGCCCCTTCCCTGGAGAAGCAGATAATGCCCATCTTTCCACGCCCCCCAGAAAAGCTTGTGGGAACCACTTTCTCCTCAGGAGGCTCATCTGGCCACAGACCCTCCTGTGGCTCTGCCTCCCCAGTGGGGCTGCCCCAAGGCATCCAGAAACTCAGAGGGAAGCCAGGAACCTATAGCTTATTTGATAAAGTAGGGAATGGGCTCCAGAGATGGTGGGCTAAGAAGGAGAAACATCAATGATGTTTCTTTCGTCCTTCGGAGAAGGTTGCCTCCCGGGCTGCAGATTCTGGGCTTGAAGGACATCTTCCAGTGAGAGAACTCTCCCTCCCTCTCTTCTCCATCCCCCAGACCCGGGAAGAACAGAAGCCCATCCTGCCTCCCTTGGCCATGTGCGGTACCTCTTCTCAGAGGCAGTGTCTGCGGTTGAAGGGCATGAGCTGCACAGTCAGAAAAGCCTGGTTCACCAGAGGAACCCCCCCACACACACACACACACCTTAAGGAAGTCACTCATTACTCTAAGCCTCAGCTTGCTGGTTTGTAAAAGCGAGGATGACGGGATACACTTAGTCATGAGGATTAAATGAGGGTTTATATACAGACATATATGAAAGCACTTGGTACTGTAACGGGCACTCAGATTTTTATTTTCTTTCAATCCCGTCAAAAGTTTTATGTTCTTTCAACTTTCAGTCTTGTCTTATTTCACAGAGAAGAAAGCCTTCGTTTTCTTAGACATGGATAAGCCTCAGTGTCATTCCTCTCCATCTAGGGTTCTCTCTCGCCAAAGCATATTGTCCCCTAAGTCAGCAGCCACTGCAGTTGCAGAAAGTCAGGAAAATAGCATATAGTCTTTGCACATCACACATAAATGTCATATTTTCTAGGAGAGGATCCCAAAACTCATGGGCTGTAAATCCCATGGACCCTACTCACCTGCTGTCTGAGACCTGGAAGCAGGAAAAGAAGAGAAGAAAATGTCACCAACCTTAGTGCAGTCACTGCCAGAGGTCTGGTCAGAGGGGAGAATATCTAGGGGGAAGGGGAGGTGCTGGCTATTTAAAGTGTGATTCCCACTCCTCTGCGGCACTTGTAATTCTAAACTTGGCCCAGCCCACATTCCGCCTCCTGCCTCCCAGCTCCCCCCCCACCCCCCGCTGCTCCCCTTCCCTCGGCACCACACACACACACACACACACACACACACACACACACACACATCCTATGCACTCCCACAGGGCTGGTGAGCTGGTCACCGTTCACTCTCTTCCTTGGCGACCTCAGGTCTCCACAGAGGGATCCTGCCTTCCACCTCTCTCTCCAACTCAAGTGCCCCTAAAAATCACCAAGAGTGGGTGTTCCTTTGGGCAAGTGCTGTGTATACTGATTTAAATGTGTACTTATCTTGCTCCTTTGCAATCTACGATTTGGAACGGTCAGTGATTTAGAATAAAGATATGTAGATTACAGAACTCTGAACAGTCAGAAAAACTTCACACACACACACACGTGTGCACACACACTCACTCCTATGTGCACATAGAAGAGTCTGAAGGAATATTCACAACATGGATAACAGTAGTTACATTTGGAAGTAGTGTTGGGGTCAGGAGGTGAAGTAAAGTGACAGTTTTTCCTCCTGCTTTTTAGGCTTTAGTATTGTTTGAATTTTTTAATAACGTGCTAGAATTGATTTTTTTTTAAAATAATTTTCTAAACCAATACAGAGAAGGCAGTGCTGAGGTTGACAGCAAAGCAGAGCCTACCCCTGTCAGGGCACAGGAGCTGGTGGAGAAGGGGAAGCAGAAGTGGAGTCGGGGAGCCCCAGCCCCACCAGGTGTGGCTCTGAGGCTGGGTGGTCCGAGGGCTGGGTCCTGCTCCTGTCACTAGCCGGGACAGGAGCAAGGTGTCCAGCTTCCAGGAGGCCTCATCTATTTTCTCCTCTACAGAAAGAGGGGCGTATTTCTTACCTGGCAAGGCTGTGGGAAGTTTCAGGAGAGCGAAGTGAATGGCAGAGGCCTAACACAGAGCAAGCCCCTGTTTACCCTTAGAAAGTATCCGTGGGGAACAGGGACATTTCCTGAAGGAGATGGCACTGAGAGACCCCCAGCCAAGCTGGCTCCTGCCAGACAGAAAGACTGAGTCAGGAGGTGACAGGGATGACTGAGTGGGATCGGATACACGCCCAGAAATGACCGAGCGAGGGGGAAGGAGGGTAAAGACGCTTCCTTTTCTCTCGTTCTCCATCCACTGCTGCGAGGGCAAGGGCCCGGAAGCTCATCGTGAAAACATTCACAGAGACGGCAATTCTTATGGTCCTGCTGCCTCCCGTCCCACCCCGCCTCTCTACCATCTAAAGTCTGGGTTAGGCGTGTAAAGCAACAGACCATGAGTGTCCTCTGAGAGGCCTCGAACTCCTGCAAAAGAGCCCATTAAGTCCCATTCTTACTTCTCACTCATGACCCGGCCTTTGTCATCCAAAATTACGAGATGGCTGGGATTTACCGAAGTCTTCGGAGAAGCTGGAGGCAGGAAGCCCATGCAGGCCAGCAGCTGGGATCCCAGGGTCCAGGATCCTCAGGATTGATCTGAGTGGTTTCGGAGTTGCTGCTCCGGTGTTAGGCAGTGTTTGGTTTCTCTTGCTGATCCTATGGCTTTCACCTAACTTCTGCCATGTTACCATGTTGATGGTTACTTTATTCCTCTCCAAATTCTCATTCCACTTGTTTCTGCTTCTCTGTCAAGCAGGAGCAGGTGGGGCAGGTCTTCTGCCCTGCCTAGGCAGGCTATGGTTTAAAGAGGTTTGAGAACCCTGGTAGGGAGTGTTTGTGCCAGTTCCTCGCGACGCGGTCCGGGATGGAGCATAAGTCCAGCATGACGAGCCTTGCCTCTCCGCCACGTCACCAGCATCCTTTGGTCTCCTGGGTGCAGTATCAGGGAACAGGAAACAGCATCAGAATCAGTGTTCAAGGCTTCTCCCTCCAGAAGTTGTGCAAATTTCATGATGCAGGTGAGACTGTTAGTGAGGGTGACAAAGGGCTGTCCACCCCGAACAAAGCAACGTGGACTGGAGGCAGGCTGGCAGGCCTTGTTTCTATTCAGCTGACCCCCAGGTTTTCTTTCTTTGCCTTTTTTTTTTTTTTAAGAGCCTCACCCATGGCATATGGAGGTTCCCAGGCTAGGGGTTGAATCCAAGCTGTAGCTGCCAGCCACAGCCACAGCCGCAGAACAGCCACAGCAACGCAGGATCCCAGCTGTGTCTGTGACCTACATCAGAGCTCACGGCAATGCCGGATCCTTAACCCACTGAGCAAGGCCAGGGATCAAACCTGCATCCTCATGGATGCTAGTCTGATTCATTAACCACTGAGCCATGAAGGGAACGCCAACCCTGGGTTTTCTTAATGTCAACATGCCACCGTCTGGTCTCTCAACAATTTTTTGTCTCTCCAAGGTGTGGAACAAGAGCAAATACACTTCAAAGGTGCATGATTCATTTTAGAAAGATATTTCTGTGCAGCATCAGTGTCAGCATTGGAACAGGCTGGGGAGGAAGTGATGAGTTCTCCTCTGGGAACTTCCGATTAATAAGCTGGGGCGAGAGACCTTTTTGATATCTTTTCAAAGATCACACTGAAAGGGAGTAAAGGAGCAAGTGGAATCAGCTAAACACAAATTCTGGTTTGCCAAAACTGGAACAATTTGAGCAGGAGGATGAATAATGATGACAATGGAACATAACACAAAGACTAAAACACATTCACAAGTTCATACAGATAGAAATACATACTCAAAGAAATGAATGAGGGAAGAAGGCCAGCTCTTCTATACAGTAGAATTCTAATGAGTACATGCAGAAGGACAGAGGAACAGAAAATCAGCGTTAGACAAATGTCATTGTAATAACTGTTGCCACAAGATCCCCCAGGGAGTGCTAAGGTGACTGGGTAAAAGTTTGAGGAGGGACAGGGTTGCATAGTCCCAAAGGATTTCCCCCAAGATATTCATGACCTACAAAGGAAGACAGGAACTTCACAGTAGAGAAAGCGGGCAGAAACCACCCGAACCAAGTGACGGAGGAAACAGGACACTGATATCCACCTCCTGAACCTGTGCGACAATTACTGAGAAGGACACAGCATTTCTGGGGTGTTCTTGCAAAAACGGGCTTCCCTCATGAGAAAACGTAAGACAAACCCAAAGTGAGGGACATTGAACTAAATTACTGATCACTAACTCTTGAAAAGTGTCCTGCTCAGGACAGGGGACTCAGGTGTAGCTTGAACACTGAGGTTTCTCAAAGCTCCCTGGAAGACGCCAATGGCAGCTAAAGTTGGAAACCTCGGAGTTCCCTTAGTGGCTCAGCAGTTAATGAACCCCACCAGGATCCATGAGGATGCAGGTTTGATCCCTGGCCTCGCTCAGTGGGTTAAGGATCCGGCGTTGCCGTGAGCTGTGGTGTAGGCTGGCAGCTGTAGCTCCGATTCGACCTCTAGCCTGGGAACCTCCATATGCTGTGGGTGCGGCCCTAAAAAGCAAAAAAAGTAACAGGTTGGAAACCTCTGTCACTTAAACCCTCTGGCTGCTGCTACCTCATTTCTCATTCTAGCCTCAGGGAAGATGTATTACAGCTGGTCTTAGATTCGAAGCTCTTCTTGAAAGCTGCCCTCAGCGTTCCCCTCTCCAAGATAAACAATCACAAACCCTTTCATCTCCTCTGACCTCTTACCCCACCCGCCGTGCCCTTCGCTCTCCCCTGGACGCTCTCCAGGCGCTGAACATCCCGGTCGGGCTGAGCATCCAAAACGTCCTCCCGATGCCTCCACGCCGTGTCCCGTGGATGCGCTGTGTGGTGTTTGTTCCAAAGGCGGTTCAGCGTTGCTGACTCAGCTCCCGGTTTCCGCCCAGCGAGATGCCGCGGTTGAGGCGCTCTCCATACTCACCAGCAGACTGATGGGCAGAAGCACAAAGAAGTGACTTTGGGGACAGGGCAGTGAGTTCTGCAAGGTGACGCATGACAGGGTGGGGAGGCAAAAAGAAAGGGCATACCTGGAAAACAAGAACCAACTTCCAGGCAACGGAAACGGCGGAAAACCTGGGAGGCTGACATTCCAGGCCCGGGTCTGGCCTGATGTGCAATCCATTCCATTTCTCTGGGCCTCCGTTTTTCTCGTCTTGGCTTCCCCCCCAGCTCTGAACCTTCCACAGCTGATCTCAGGCTACTCATTCCGCATCTACCTGACCTGCCCACAAGCCTGTCTCCCGGCTTGTCTAGTCATTCTGGGACCTGCCATTGCCCCAGGTCTGATGGTTTCATCCTGTGACCCCTCCACTCTGGTTTTCACGGTTATAGGAGAAGCTGTGCTGATGACTCAGCTCTGCCCCTCCTACTGCCTTGTCCATAGTCTGCTCTTTGGACCAGAGCCTGCAGCTGCTTTGGGACTGGGCCTCCCCTGCCTTTTGTAACCATCCAAGAAGGGGGGAAAAGAGCATTTTATACCTCAATTTCTTCAAGATAGGCCGAGAATTTTCACATTTCACTCCAGCTTCTCCTATAATCCTATCAAAATATGCTAACACTACTTTTTATCTGCTATTTCTTCCCTTCATCCAGACCTTAGTTATCACTTCCTTGTTCTTCTTCAGATTAAAACAAAATTTCCCTCTGCAAACTAGAGAGGATGCAGATACAACTTTGGAAAAATACAGCTGAGCAAAGAAATGCCTTGGAAATTGGAGATTTCCTGTGGACTCAGGACACCATCTGCTTCTCCCTCATAGTCTGCTCAGCATCTCCCCTACCTCAAGGCCTCCCCCATCACCGCAGACACCCCACAAATTAGGAAAATCTCTGCTTGGTAAACAAATGGTTGCTGTGCAATGGCAGATTAATTCATAATGTTAGAAATAAAAAGGTACCGAATTCCTGTCATGGCTCAGCAGTAACAAACCCAACTAGTATCCATGAGGATGTGGATTCAATCCCTGGTCTCACTCAGTGGGTTAAGGATCCGATGTTGCCGCAAGCTGTGGTGTAGGTCTCAGGTGCGGCTCAGATCCTGCGTTGCTGTGGCTGAGGCACAAGCCGACCTCTGCAGCTCCAATTGGACTCCTAGCCTGGGAACTTCTACATGCAGCAGGTGTGGCAAAAAAAAAAGCAAAAAATAAAGAAAAAGAGATGGGATTAAGATGGCAGAATACAAGGACTGGAGCTCAACTTCTCTCCTAAAAACAACCAAATTTATAACCAAATGCTGAGCAATCTTCAACCAATTGGCCATAAACTTTCAAAAAGATATCCTACTCCAGAAGACAAAGAGGAGGCCACATCAAGAGGTAGGAGGGGTGATTTCGCGATATAAACAACCCCATGCCTCCCAGGTGGGAAGCCCCACAGACTAGAAAGTAACTGGTTCACAGAGACTCACCTACAGGAGTGAGAGTTCTGAGCCCCACATCAAACTCCCACGTGTGGGGATCTGGCACTGGGAGAAAGAGCCCCTGGAGCATCTGGCATTGAAGGCCAGTGGGGCTTGTGCGCAGGAGCTCCATGGGACTGGGGGAAACGGAGACCCCATTCTTAAAAGGCGCACACAGACTTTCACGTGCACTGAGTCCCAGGGCAAAGCAAAGTCTCCATAGGAATCTGGGTCAAACCCGACTGCAGTTCTTGGAGGACCTCCTGGGGAAACAGGGGTGAATGTGGCTTGTTGTGGGGGAAGGACGTTGGAAGCAAAAAAGAAAGAAAAATGTAGAACTTGGGTATTTATACATACTCTTTCCCAGAGTATGTATAAGTTTTTCATGCAAAGATTAGCCATCTTTGAGGAATTGTTTGAATACAATCCTACTGACAGCAGAAGTACAGAAAGCTGACGTTAGGATGCCTGAAAATCTTAGGACTATGGAATTCTAAAACATGATTTAGGAGATCAATCCATCTATTTAGATAGGCAGAGAGAGAGAGATCCAGAAAGAGAGATCCATAGACCCTAGGATGTTAAATATTTCCAGAAAAGAAAGGCACAGCGAACACAAAAAGCTAGCACTGACCCACACCCTGCTGAGGGGTAAACACGCCATAGGCCCCGGAATACAGGGGTTGCCTGTCAGCTGCAGGAATGGCAATCTTATTACCCAGCAAAGGAATTATTATTTATTAATTTACAAACCTGGGATGAGATACTTTAAAACTTTGAATTCTGCTTCCAGTTTCTTCTCTTGCTTTACCCTTTCTTACCACATATTGAGAAATCAATCTACTAAGCTGCCAGCTTGCCCATCCCTAGGAACCAAGTGGAAACTCTTAGGATGAACGGGAAAGATAAGAGAGTCATTTCAGTGACGAGGGAATCCTCCCATTTCCGTATCTGTGAATGGAGCTCAGGAATGGAAAACACAGCAATTTTTGCTGACAGCCTCCAAAAGCATGAGGCTACAAAAGAAATAAGAAAAACGTACTGAGAGGAAAAAAATTTGCAAAGACTCTTAATTAGGCATATGTGAATCTTCTAAGTTAAAAAAAGTCCAGGATCAGATTCCTTCATCCAGAATTATAAAGATTAAATGAACACTTTGCAGAGACATTAGAAAGGATGTGAAAAATGTGGAGTGTGTCCAGAAAAGAACTATGGGTAGGGTCAAGGAGCTTGGAACACTAGAAACAAACTTGATGAGATTTGGAGATTTCTGTTTCTCTAAGACGCAGAAAGGATTTATTCCATTGCATACAGGAGGGGATTGGCCAAAGGGCAATTATAATTACCCCAAACTGCTGCAGTCTAACAAACGTTTAGCCCAAGCAGAAAAACGTTACTGCTTTTCTTTCATGAACTTTGGAAAAACAAAGCCATTGTACTTTTCTTTTACAATCTAACGTGAAAAGGAGAGTTTGGATAGAGTCAATTTCCTTAAGCTTCCTCCCTCCGGCACCTCAGTGTGCTTGTGAGTGAGGCCCACAAGCTCTTAGGTGATCCCTGCCCCTGGAGTCCACAGCTTCTGTGACCTCCTCCCCTTAAGTGCGGGCAGGACCTGTGACTTATAACCAGGAGAGCTCGGTGAAGGTAACAGGCCCCATGTGATCATGCGTGCATGACCGCGACACACAGGATTGTAATGTGTCTGCAGGAGACCCCCTCCCTGGCTGGTGGTGAGGAAACAAGTGGCCGAGCTGGGAGAGGTAGTGAGCCCAGGAACCAGTGGCCACCAAGACCCTGAGGCCCTCCATCTGACAGCCCGTGGGGAATGAAACACAACCACCACCGGAGCTTGGAAGGATTCCTCCTGGTCCAGCTTTGATTGAGGCCACAGCCTGGCACCGAACCTTGATGCCAGCCTCTCTGAGGGAGACCCCGAAGCAGAGGACCAGGCAAAGCCGGGCCCTGACTCGACCCACAGAAATTGTGAGGTAATAAATGCGCTGTTTGATGCTGCTGTTCGCGGTACCATTGCTACACAGCACTAGAGGCCAGGGCGGCGGGTGTGTTGAGTGCGCACATAGGTCAGGTTGTTTGCATATCAGAGGTTTTGGATTGACCACATTTACACACAGGCAGACATGCAGGATAGATGCTCAAATACTTTGAAGAGTGAATGTGGATGCTGTGAGACACTTAAGAAATGTAATCAAGGAGTTCCCTAAAGACTCAGCGGGTTAAGGATCCAGCATGGTCACTGCTATGGCTTGGGTTCGATTCCTGGCCCAGGAACTTCCACTTGCAAAAAGAAGTGTAGTCAAGAGAAGACTAATTTAAAGAAACTTGGCATTCTTCGCACCAATTACTTCAAGATGGAAGAAAAATTTAATATACAGAATAAAACCATAAAAGTACCAAGCTAGGAATTCCTGTTATGGCACAGTGGAAATGAATCTGACTAGCATCCATGAGGACGCAGGTTTGACCCCTGGCCTCGCTCAGTGGGTCAGCAACCTGACATTGCTGTGAGCTGTGGTGTAGGTCACAGATGCAGCTCTGATCCCCAGTGGCTGTGGCTGTGGTGTAGGCCAGCAGCTGTAGCTCCAATTTGACCACTAGCCTGGGAGCTTCCACATGCCACAGGTGCGGCCCTAAAAGGCAAAAAAAAGTACCAAGCAAAATCATGCAGGTAATTTTATTATCTAGTAAAGAAGAAAATCATTCTAAGCATGTCAGGAAAATCAGGAATCATAAAATTAAAGAGGTTAAGTTTACAGCATAACATTTAATAACATCTATAAAGAAAAAATATAGGGAGTTCTCTGATGGCCTAGCGGGTTGAGGCTCCTGCGTTCCCACCGCTGTGGCTCTGGTTGCTGCTGTGCGGCGTAGGTTCAATCCCTGGCCCAGGAATTCCCACATACTGCCTGTGTGGCAAAAAAGAAAAAAAAAAAAATACAAAAAAAAAAAAAGAGAGAACCTGAAATAAACGTTGCAACTCTCATTTAAAAAAAAAAAAAAAGAAAAAAAGAAAAAATATAAATACATTTAAAAGATTAATAATAATAATACGGTGGTCAAAATTTTGCCACACAGACAAAAAAATAATGTCCTCAATATACACAACTCTTAAAAATCATTAAGACTCCATTTAATGCAAAACTATATAGTCATTAAAAACAACACAAATCTAGGGAGTTCCTGTTATGGCTCAGTGGGTTAAAAACCCTACATAGTGTCTGTGAGGATTCGGGTTCAATCCTTGGCCTCATTCAGTGGGTTAAGGATCCAGCATTGCCGCAAGCTGCAGCGTAGTTCACAGATATGGCTTGGATCTGGTTTTGCTGTGGCTGTGGCGGAGGCCTCAGATGCAACTACAATTTGACCCCTGGCCCATGACCTTCCATATGCCACACATGCAACTGTAAAAAGAAAAAAAAAAAATCAGCAATACAAATCTATATTTATCGTCACACACAAATGCTGACATGAAGTAAAAGAGGAAAGGAGTACACAGAGTGTGCCCTCACTCATAGAAAGGTATACATATTTGTATGTACACATACTTAATGTGCACAGGTAGCTGTCTGAAAATAAATGTGATTAAATCTTAATGTGTTCATTTTGGGGTGAAGGATAACTTTTCATTTATTTCTTCTTTTTGGTATTTTTTTAAAAATAAACATGCCATCAGAGTTCCCGTCCTGACTCAGTGGTTAATGAATCCAACTAGGAACCATGAGGTTGAGGGTTCGATCCCTGGCCTCGATCAGTGGGTTAAGGATCCAGCATTGCCGTGAGCTGTGGTGTAGGTCACAGATGTGGCTCGGATCTGGCGTTGCTGTGGCTGTGGTGTAGGCCGGTGGCTGTAGCTCCAATTAGACCCCCTAGTCTGGGAACCTCCATATGCCGTGGGTGAGGCCCTAGAAAAGACAAAAAAATTAAAAAATAAAAATAAAAAAATAAACATGCCATGGAGTTCCTGTCGTGGCACAATGGAAATGAACCCAACTAGGAGCCATGAGGTCTCAGGTTCAATCCCTGGCCTCTCTCAGTGGGTTGAGGATCCCACATTGCTGTGGCTGTGGCGTGGGCTGGCAGCTACAGCTCCGATTCAACCCCTGGCCTGGGAACCTCCATATGACGCACTTGAGGCCCTAAAAAATAAATAAATACAAACATACATACATAAATAACTATGCCTATAATATTAAAAAAAAGCAAGAAATACATCTCCCCCAAAACTTGTGGAAATATTAGTATATTCATAAAGCAAAATAAAATATCTATCTTTGGCAGAGAAGTTAGACAGCAAGGCATGTGGAAGAAAACACCAATGTGACAGATTCTTAAAGGGATAAATTTACATACAGGATCAATGCAATCACTTCCAGAGACATCACCATGGGGGTGGTGGAGGAAAGCCCCAGAGAACTTCAGGCCGTGGCTGTTGAATCATGAACTAAAGGAAGAAAGGCAGACCAGAGATGCTTCTAAATAGCCTGGGGAGAGACTGGGAGGCTGTTTTGAGTATGATAGTACAAGGTATAATGGGAAAATAACAGAATGCTCCACTAACGGCCACGATCAAGTTAATGGTCTGCCACACAGTGATGGTTGCGTGTGCTGGCAGGAGTGGGAGGCACAAATGTGAAAATACATGACATATTCTTATTATCCACGGTTTGAAGAAATTACCGACTCCTTATAATGCATTTAGAACTGTAATTCTCAACTCTAGCTGCATTATAAAAATCACTTGGAAGCTTTTTTATAAATCCTAATGCTTGGGGTAGAAGAGGCAAATCTATAGAAACCTAAGCAGATGATGGCTGCCTGGGGCTGGGAGTGGAAACAGAGAGTGATATGAATGGGTGTGAAGTTTCTTTGGGGTTGATGGAAACATTGTAAAGTTAGGCTGGAGTGATGGTTGCACAATTCTGGAAATTTATGGAGCATCACCAACTTGTACATAAGCACAAGTTTATGGTATTATACCTCAACACAGCTGTTCCAAAAAGTTCTCTTTATTGGGCTCTACTCCTAGATGCTCTGATTCAACTGGTTGCGGGTGGGAGGGGCAAGAATGGCTTTTAAAAGCTCTCCAGATGATTTGAATGTGCCGCCATGGCTGAGGACCTCCACTTCAGTTATATGAAGCCACTTTACAGGACTACTTTCAGGTGACTTCGGCCAGTTCTTTGAGATAGTGTACGGAGCTTTGGGCCACCCTGGGTTTCCACTGTCTGTCTCTCCGGCCCTACAGCGGGATCTAGCCATAATTGTCAAGAACACCTTATTGGGGTGACCCTACAGTTCCACTTTCAGAATTGTAGCTAAAAACATGCTCTCAATATTTAAGATGGGTATGAAGTATGTTGGAGTTTGTTCAGATAAATCTAAGGATTTTGAATTTGGAGGGACTCAGTCCCAGCACATGAAAAAGAATCAGTATTAAACCAGACAACAGAGGAGGAAAGCCAGAAGGTAGAAAAAATGGCTATGAAAAGGCTCCCAAACAAAGGCAGTTGAAGCAGCTTTCATAGCCTCAAAAGCATCAGGGTTGCTATATAAGGCTATAGGAAGAAGGATTTTGGCTCTCTGTAAGGAAGATCTTTACATAATCTTGTTCCAGGCGTTGTGCTCATCCTGGAGATGCAAACACAGTGACTATTAACACTCCAGGGTTTCTCCAACATTAGCAGGCATCCCAATCACGTGGAGGGCTCATTGCAGGTTGTTGGCCCCGCCCCAGAGTTTCTGACTAGAAGGTCAGAATGGGTCCAAGAACTTGCACTTCCAACAAATTCCCAGGTGCTGCTGCTGCTGTGGATCTGGGGACCACACTTTGAGAATCTGTAGCCTAAATGGCATCAGAGCTCCATGAAAGGACATCTAAATCAGAGCATGAGGAGAGGTGTGATCGGAAAGACTTGTCTTAGGAGAGTTGTGGGGTGTGCTCATCTTTGAAGGAAGAGGAGGTAGGAAGGAGAAACGGTCAGCGAGGGCATGGCAGCCCAAACACAAGAACAGCAAACCAAGGGAGTGAATGTAGAGGGAGGGACACAGACACACAACAGCATTCACCCACATTATTGGATATCTTACTCTATGCAGGGTATTGTTCTAGGTGCTAGGTATGGCGATAAAGGGAACATAAGCCCCATCCTCATGGGATTTATAAGCAATTATGTCGCATAGTGCAAAAGCCCCTGAGAAAGTGGAACAAGCTGTTGGGACAGAACCAGGACTCTAAAGAGGCAGCATTTAAGCTCACAGCTCAGAACTGAGATCTGGGGAGTTCCTGCTGTGGTGCAGAGCTAAGGATGCAATGCTGGAGGTCGAAGCTGTGGCTCAGATTTGATCCCTGGTCTGAGAACTTCCATATGCCAAGGGTTCGGCCAAAAAAAAAAAAAAAAAGTCCTGGAAGAGCATTCCAGAGACAAGAGCCTTGTGTGTTTGAGGAAATGAAGCTATGTTAGAAGCACAGTGATTGAGGGTGTGTGGACGCAGATGCCTTTACAAAGATAAACATGGGCAGATTCCACAGAACAACGCAATGAACATACGGGCTCTTTAGACAGTTTATTCTGGTAGAAATTTGTTAGATAAACCAGAAATAGACCAGATTAAAGCCCAGTATGGAAATTAGATGAAAACTGGTGAGAACTTGAAGTAATGCCATCACCATGGGAACCGGAGGAGATAAAAGATGGGAGGTGAGTCTAAAGGACTTGGTGCTACCCTCTGATTGCACGTGGGAAGTGAGTGGTCAGAAAGAATTTAGGATGGCTCACATGATTGTTGCTTGGGCAACTAGCTATTCTTTTGGATGCAGAATAAAGAGGAACCAGTGTGGGGAGGGGGGAGGCGGTAACTTTTTTGACGCACAGGGTTTGGAGTGATTTTAAACAGATGCAAGGGGAAATGTTTACTAGACAGTTGATCAAAGAACAAAGCTAGTACCCGCAGGTGATAGTGATTTGGGAAACTTCTGAATAAAAGCGGTAGTTGGAGGAGACCAGGGCATCCAAGGAGGAGACAGAGAAGGGCCTCTGGCGATGCTGTTCAAGGGAGAAACAGAAGACTGACTAAAGAGCAACTATAGAGAAGAAAAATTAAGAAAAAGCATGGCCAAGAAGCCAGTGAAGTTTTAAAAAGGGAGGTGACAATTGTCAGATGTCAGGTAGGAACCAGTGAAGGGTCAACTGGATGTGGCTCTGACTACACTGAGAGCAGACCCGTGGAGCATTGAGTAGAATCCAGATACAACAGGCTGAGGAGGGATTGGAAAGTGAATGGAGGGAGCAAATGGGGCTTGGCTCCAAAGGGAAAAAGAAAGGAGAGGGAGACAGGTTCAAGGGAGTACGCCAGCAGAAGAGACATGAGCTCGAGAGCTAGATGAGGGAGGGGCTGATGAGGGACCAGGTCTTGAAGGAGGTGAGATGACGTGGGGTCCACCAGCCGCCTGCCTCCATCCAGTCTGTGCCGGCCAGAGGACAGACAACTCACTGGGGCAGATAAGGATGCTGGGTGTCCAGCTGACAAGGGAAGCTTACAGCCCCCCTGCTGACGTGTTTCCTCCGTGTTGCAGGGAAGGCCTCTGCTGAGGGAAGGGGTGGTGAGAGCAGGACAAGAGACGAGAGTCTAAAGCATCTTTAAGAAGAGAGGGGTTGCTGGCCCGCTGGGGCAGCTGCTACCCTGCTTTGAGAGCCAGCCTCCCTGAGTCAATCTATGCAGCTACCAATCAATGGCATGTGCTCAGCAGTTACCATGTCAGCCGGCCAAGCCAGCTGGGGATGAGGTTCTGTGGGGCCAGAGTGATGGAGAAGCAACAGACCAGGCTGAGCAGTGGGCCACGTAGCCCACATTGAAGGGAGAGGGACAGGGTGAAGCCAGTGAGCTGACAGATGGGAAGGGGAAAATGCTAAGGGAGTTGGAGGTTTCTTGAGGTCAAAGAGTAAATATACTAAGAGGAAGAGATCAAAGAACAAGTCACTAACAAGAGTAGTTTGAAGAGGATCGTAGAATTTAACATCAGAAATAAGTTTTGAGAGTCCACGGCACAATCGTGGAGTTGGCCTGTTAACGGTGTGAACAAGATTCTTGGCAGTGGACCAGATGCCAAGAATCAGGGACACTGCCTAGAATGACAGCAGGGCTGGAGACAGACATGTCCATGAACAGTCAAAACCCTCCATGAGTGCAAAACAGTAACCCGAGAGGAAAGTGAGGGAGGGTACATGGCACAGGGGAACAGGCCTAACTTCGGCACTGGCAATGCCTGGACCCTGCCCGGTTACACCTGTAGAAGTGGACAACCACCCCAGTTTAAGTGTCTGAGGAAGAGCCAGCTCCAGTTAATGAAAAAGCGGGAAAGTTCATTTACAAGGGAAGAGGGAAGCCAGGGTCTCTATGATGCAAAGAATCAGAATCAGCAGGATAGGCAGCAATGGGAAAAGGGACTGAGTGTTGCAAGTGATATGACTGGATGGCCTTCTACTGCTGTGGCAGCAGTGCATTACAGGGATGAGAAGCAAAATGAATTAAACCAGCCTTGATGTTCCAACTGGAACTGATGTTTCCATGACAAAATGAGCAAAAACACAATGCACTGACCAAGACCAGACATGCTTGGGTTCCAAAAAAAACCAGTGACAATGGGTTTCATGTCTCTACAAAGCTGAGTGCCAAGTAGAAAGGATGGCAGGATTCAACCAGAAAGACTACAGCTGCCACTGCCCAGGTGGCCTCCTGGTTCCAGCAGAGAGCAGCCTTATGTGCAGGGGGAAGGGCTCACGCTTTGAGCCGGGAAATTACTGACGAGGCCAGGGACCAACTCAGGAGGAGGGCGGGCATGGTCGGCCTATCAGAACATATGATCCTCTCACCTTACCTCCTGAGTCCACCACCAAAGGGCACGGAAGTGCCAGTCTTTGGGGGCACACGTGAAGTGTGTGATGAACTTCTCGAGTCAGGGAATGCCCATGGAGGGTATGCCCTAATGTGAACGTCAGTGACCACGACTTACACTTTCTAAAGTAGATATTCAATACAGCCTGTACGGGAGTTCCTGCTGTGGCCCAGCGAGTTAAGAACCTGACACAGTGTCCACAAGAATGGGGGTTCAATATCTGGCCTCAGTGGGTTAAGGATCTGGTGCAGGTTACAGAGGTGGCTTGGATCCCATGTTGCTGTGGCTGTGGTCTAGGCCAGCAACTGCAGCTCCAATTCAACCCCTAGCCCGGGAACTTCCGTATGTCACAGGTGCAGCCGTTAAAAAAAAAAAAAAAAGAAAAAGAAAAAAAAGAAAAGCTAGCCTGTATATGCTCTCCTCAGGAGTACTAAATAGATTTTTCTATTATTAAATGGGAATTTCGAAAATCCCTCTACTGTCTTCCTCTTTAAATTCTTTAAGTTTTTATAAGAAACACTCTTAAAAATCATGTCTTACCATCTCTCACAGGGTGGGGTTGTAACTTCAACATCTCTGTATCTGCACATGGTAGGAAACCGAGACTCAAAAAGCTATGTAACTAACGTAAGTTCATACAGAGAACTAAAACCCAGAACACTTCATTCCTAAATCCAACATTCTCTATTTTATGTAATGCTGAAGTCCTCATCTAGGCTTCTGAAATTTGGCTGTTGGGTTTTTTAACTACCAAAGACTGAGTTCATCCCTGTGCTCCTGGCAACACATGAGTTCCTTACTACACAGTTCACCAAGTGGAACCACCAAACCATGGCCAAGTCTTCTTGTGCTGCCTTTTTTGCATTAAGATGCTCCAAAGATGAGGTTAAAGAAAATCCTTGCCTTGTGAAGAAACTTCATGGGACTTTATTATATAAAAACATAAAATTATCTTTCTTCCTACAAAAAAGAGTAGAAACTTACTTTAAAGAGCAAATAGGTGATAAGAGTCAAGAAATTCCAAACTCACTTTGTTTAGTCACACAACAGAGTCCTTGAGTGTGTTCTTTTGTTGTGTTACATGAGGTTCCCAAATAAAGGCTAAGCTTCCCATGAAAAGATTAGGGATCAACATATTGGTGTCAACCACACCGCCAAGCCCCCAAGAAATACGTGGTCTAAACTGGGAGGATCCCACACAACTTTAAAGAATATGTCAATCTTATGAAATTTCAGGTCTCTTTTTGTTGGCAAGAAAATTCTTTTCCAAGTTGAGACAGCCAGATTTTTTTTTTTTTTCCCTCCTTCTTCCCACTCATTCTCCTCCCAACACATAAACATACACACTCACGCTTCATGTTTGGGGCCAATTTCACTGCAAACAGAATCTTAACACTTTCAGCAACAAATCCCTTATGCCTACGTGACCTGGTAACCTTGGCAATGAGAAGAAAGTGCTACTTCTCTGAACTAAACTGCAGATGGAACTAGCTTTAGGTACTAGGAGGCCAAAGGAAAAAGGAAAGTAATTTCTCATTTTCTCTGCTTGTTGCTGGTTCCCTGCAAAAGGATAAGCCACTCAAGAGTCAAAGGTGGGGAAGTGTCTGTCAGTCATCGCCGGATCCTTGCTGGAAACAGAGAAAGGCAAGTGAGGTCTTCAGGAATCACTTCTACTTCACCCTTTCTGAAGACACTATTCTCAGCAATGCAGCAGGCTAATTACACCAGTGATGTAGTCACTTGAGGCCAGTTCCTTATTTTATAGAGAGCAAATACACATTAGAAACTCTTTTCCAACAGGTTAAAAATGGCTCTCGTATCATCAATATCCATCACCAAAATTTACCTTTCCTTGGTTACCCATTTGGAGTTGCCATCAATGCAAATGACAGAGTAGGGGGATCCTGAGAGCACACACAGATTTTTATTTTTCAGATGTAATGCAAATAACCATGTCTAATGTTCTTTCAGAAAACATAAGAAATGCAAAACATGCTCAAAAAACCAGAAATCAAGTTGTACTTTTTATAAGGCACCATCAAAAACCCTGGTAAATTAAGAGTCCATATTATATTCAAGTGTCTCACTAACAGGGAAATAAATATGCAAGGGAATAATCAACAGGCTTTGAGGTTTACAAAAGACATTCCTGTTTAGACATCTTGGAGTATTGCAAATGGAAGAATATGCAGGATACAACATTAAAAACACGTCACATCCTTTTCTAGCACACATCATTCATTGCATAGTGGTCACTGGATATGATCCAGGCCAAGAGAAGCCTTCAATTCCAAAACATACTAACATCCATTCCCTCCTTCTCGTGCTGTAAATACCAAATGCCACTTGGCATATTCATATCCAAAGTAATGATATGCTTTAATATTTTTTTAAATGGGGTTTCAAAAGGTTAAATGCAAACCAACTTTCTGCTTTTAATAATGTATACTTAAGGACCTACTGCAAAAGCAACTTTCTATACACATATGAAGCTAGTTCATATGTAAACCTTTATTGAACCTTGTTATGTGCAGGACTTTTAACAGCTTAATTTTTTCACAATTTACAACTTTCAAATTCCACTTCACATGGCCACTTCTCCTTTAAAGAGTAGATAATCCTACCATTTAGAAGGGCTTTCTCAAGTTTTTCCTTTCATCCTCCTACTTGAGGTCCTGGCTCATAGTCACACAAGCATATTATAGAACTTAAATACTGGTAAGTAGGGAGTTTCTCCTACAACCACCGAATTGCATTCAGAATCTAAAAATTAAAACAAACCAACTGACATTTTTTAGACACATACTGAAGACAAAAGTCAAGAAGACAGGACAGGTAACACCACTCTCCTCTCACAGGTCAGCCCTCACTGGGGTTTTGATGATTAAGGTAACTCCTGGGCAACTACAGATGTCACATCCACCTTTTCAACCATCCGGTGCCCAACATACCAAAGCTGTCGTCCACAAGCACACATCTGAGGCACGTGGAACAGAGGTCCAGCACCCAGGAGGAAGCCTGGCCCCAGCAGCTCCGCTTGGCTCTGCGGTCCAGGCAGGAGGCAGATGAGAACGCTGCTGGTACCACCTGCAGCTAGGGGCACGAGGTTCCAACCACCTACTCTTTGACCTCCTAGTTTTCACCATCCTTTCTATAACCTTTGCCAAGACAATTTATGATAAAGGAATTAACATATAATTTTAAATAACAAGTGAAGAATTGCAACTGGGAGGAGTTAGGAAGGGTAAAACGGTATTTTAAATCAAGTTTTAATACGAAGTGTTACAATATGGAAGAATGGAGTTAAGTTGTAATTTCCTCTAAGTGAAAGTTTTATAACAGAACATCAGCATTTTTTAAAACAGATGAATCTTAGTTCATTAATTCCCAAATTATATATTTCTATATATTTTTATTTTCTTTTTTAAAATTAATTTCTCTCATCCGTTCTTCTCAGCCTTGGTCTAAAGGGTCAGAGTCAGACCAAATCCTCTGTGACTTCCAAATAAAAACAGAAAATCCCAGCGTGAATTAAATGATATATTTAAGTTTCAAAATGTCAGACGATAAACAGGAAGCTATTCATGGTTGGAAACTGTCTTGCGTTTTTCACTCAGGTCAAATACTCAGGCAAACAGCATACTATGGACCTAAATTATTCCCTAACAGTTCTCTACAGCCATCTACCACACTCCATGAAGTAAAACCCCTTAGCTGTCTTTCTCAGCATCCTCAGGCCCCTCAACTGATGGCTGAGTAATGAAGGAACAATAAAATATTTTTAAGTGTATCCTAAGCAGCCATCACTTACGACTACACTCAATTTTTAACCCATAAGCATTTGAAGATTTTCAGAGACGACCAAAAGATAAAAAATAGTGTGCTTTCTCTAGAATATCAACCACATGAAATTCTTAACTAAGCAATAATATCTTTATATAGATTAGCAAAATGAAAACTTATGAAATTGGTTAATTACCTTGCAATTTCCACTGAAATCTTAAATCATACATATGCTACAGATTTTAAGACATGCACACCAACACTTAGGAACCTCTTAACAGGTCAAAACAAAATATTTGATAGTAAGGGAAGAGTGACTAAAAAATAGGGAATACAAACCATAGAGAAAGCACTTCCAGAAACTGGATGTTATAGGAAAAGTTTTTCTTTTTTTTTTCGGTAAGATGCCTTTTGAGTTAAATCTCATACCCACTCAAACTGTGACTGGACAGTACATTTCACTTCTAGTTACTAGAAAACATTTCTTTAAAAGAGACTAGGGCAGAAAGGGAAGAGGAGAGTGTAAGCTGTTCTCTGGGCCCACCCTGAACCCCCTTTTAAAAGGTAAGCTGATGAGTTTAAGTCAAACCACGATTTCTAAACCAAAATAAAGGGACACGGGATAGTAAAGACAAAACACCATTTTTACTTTGTTCGGTGGGTTTCTTTGGGTTTTTTTTTTTTTGTCCCTTAAAAAAAAAAAAAAAAAAATGAGTCCCCTTCTAATAAAAGTTTCCATAGCGCTGACCTAGCCCCTTCACAAGAACAGAGAACACGACAGGACGGAAGAGGACGCAGCACCACAGCTTCTAACATTCACATACAAAAGAGTACAGACCAGACCCACCACCACAGACACAGTGAGGCCCAAATTCCCCACAGACAGGGACATGTCCCAACACACAGGGAAATAGTTATCTATTTGAACAAAAACAGGATGGAAGATCTGATCAGCCTAGGATGGATAAGGAAGCGCTAACTCCTTGTACTACAAGGAAGGAATGGGATTTCTTTATTAAAAAGCAACAAGAGAAAAAGCAAGCCCTCAAATGGATTTTTTTTGTTTGTCTTCCAAATGGATTCTTGATGTCGAAACTCTGTCATATGCTGCTGGTAACAGTAAATATATATATATTTATATATTCATATATGTATATTAAAAAAGGAAAAATAATCTATTTATAGAACAGTCAGTAGTCAGAGACATTTAGAAAAAAGTAAAAACAAGTCTTTTCTTTTCTTTTTTAAAAAATGAATTTACTAAAACAACTTTATCACCCAGAGGAGCTCTAAGCCCACGTCCTCCTAGGAAGCCATGGTGAGATTCCACGGCGTCTGCTGTGGGCCACAACCAGAAACCGGTGGTCCTGGAAACCACACTCAGTGGGGGCGGGGCTGCAAGGCAAAAGCTGTTATCTGCTGGTCTCGCTTGTGGCCATGCCTGAAGCCTGGTGGTATCTGGTATGCTTGTGAATGAAGGTTTCCCCAGAAAGCATGCATCACTGTGGCTCAGTAAAACATTCTGACTCGTCTTCTTTGCTTCTGCAGAAGCCTGGAGACACGTACCTGCTCTTCTCTAAAATGCAGACCCAAGGCAGCAGGACTTCTCAAAGCCAAAAAGTCTCCTTGCCTTGAAATGAGAAAAGCTCTTCTTCCCAGAAGCCAAGCTAGTCAGACTTCTGAACCAGAGGACATCCTCCTCCTCAGGACGATCAGGGATCTGCCTCTCATTTGGGGTTTTGTTCTTGGTACAAACAAGCACAAGGAACTGAGGTCTACAGACCTACTATCCTCTAACAGGAGTAACTTCGGTCCTGATGCTCTCCTAGCTGGATCTGTAAGGCATCACATGCCAGGTTACAGTGAAGGAAAGTGGTACTCTTGACTCCTCGCCAACTAGTCAGCCCCTCCAGGCGGTAGGTGGTGCTGCCCCTGGGCTGTAAACCTCTAGCTAACATCAACTGGCCAGAGGCCATATCCTACAATCCCTGCTAGCACACCAAGGCGTGAATGCCCACCAGCCACCCCAGAACTCAATCGAATGTCTGGCCTTCGTGTGACAATCAATCTCAGAGGAGACATGAACTGAAACACTGGCTGCTGTGCCAAAGAAGACACCCTCAGCATAGATGTGCTGACAGAGAATGGAGACCACACGTCCATGCAAAGAGGAAGTCAGCTAAGAGGACTTTCTCAGAAGGCCATTCGTCTTTGGAAGCAACATTCTGAGTGGATCTAAACCACTCTGCTTGATGACTACAGTCCAGTGTGGTCCATTTTCCCCATGTCCCAAACTGTATCCCAGCACCTGCTAACTGGTCTCTTTAAGATCCTCCACTGGTAGTTTGTAGCTCATTATGAAAGAAGGAGGTGGTGCTTGACTGGGGCTCTCTGGCCCCTGCTTCTTTGCACAGTTTATACAGATGTAATCTTCATTTTCCGCCATTTCTGGAGACACACCCACACAAACTTGATGAAACCACTCATCACAGCCACCATCACACTGTACCCAGTCTACCTGTTGGAGACAAGATTGGAGAATGTTTAGGTTACATAAACATTAACGCCTAGAGTAAAAACAAACCAAAGAACTTTCTTGGCTTAAATGACAGCAAATAACTGGGATATCCAGAGGTAGACAATGACTTTTTATGGGGTTATTTTTTAAAGAAAGAAGCTGGGAAGTTAATACCCCCGAATTATTTTTTCCATAATATGTCCACACAATTAGGCCTCTTAGGTACTCCATTACCTTGTAAATACCTGGGGCTCCTTGTGAGGCAGAAAAATGTTTGAGAAAATTTGACAAAAAAGGAACTTCTAATAGAGCAGCCAAGTAGTTTTAGCTAATATTAACAATTTCTAGGCTATAAGACAATGCAATTATCAATCAAGAAAGGAAGAGTACAACAATGTGAAGGCAACCCTGTGTATTAGCTTTATTTCAAAGAGATAAGCCAAAGTACTAAGAGCTTTAAATACCTTTTTAGAAAAGCAGTCACATAGGCCACTTTTAAAACTAATATTTTTTATTCTTCTCTTCTTCCGTTACAAATACAACTCCCTATAAAAAGTTAGCAAATATCAGAGGTCAAATCTTACAAATTAACCAAATAAAACAGTCAAAGACACAGGTCAATAGATCACTCTGAGATTTAAAATTGAAGTCTGGGTAACTGACAGGTCAGTGGCAGGTACCAGGCAAGCTTTGACCCTTCAGGGAGTATGGTGATTACAGGAGGCTACAAAAGGCCTCTTGTTTGGTGACCAAAAGCCTGGAGCATATAATTAACAGTGAGGTGACTTTGGGCTTTCCTATCTGGCAGGTGACTGGGGTAGTTTTTACAGCTGATGCCATGGCAGATTAGAACTTTTAAGAACCTACTTACTCTTCCTCTCCCCAGTACAAAAGTAGATCATTTCACTGGCAACGTCAGAAGCTACTTATTAAAACAATGAGTTTTGCCAGAAATCAGAACAAGGCAAGAAGTATAAAGGAATCAATTAAGTACTTGAGTACAGCTTACAAGAAAGAACAGAGGAAGGCAGTTTTGGCAGGGAAAGTGAGTAGTTTTCAAAATCAGTTTCCATGTATTATAAAACTTATCCAAAGTGTGAAGTCGTGTTAGGAGTTTCAAGGTTTTCTACTAAAGGATGGGATAAATTATTTGTCAAAATAATCTTTTTGCTTCCATTGTTCCTGAATCTAAGTCTTAAAGAGACAATGCATTACTGAACTCCTTCAGAACTTCAGAGTTCAGAGGTACAATTTGAGGCAAGTCACTTCATCTCCAAAACTCCATTTCTCCATCTGTAACGTGGAGATCACATGTTGCTCACAGGATAATTTAGAGGATCAGATGAAATAATGTTTGGCAAAACAGCCAGTCCTCAGCCTGGGATACCCGAGGCACTATTTAAGATCTACATCACAGAGCTCTATTCATTATTCTATTTTACACAAAAATTCTGCATCTTCAAGTAATGACCAGCAGCACTTACAACAGAATTACCTGATGTGTCTGTTAAAAATGTAGCTGAAACCAACCCCAAACCTACAGACTTGGGAGTATCTCAGAAGTACAAATCAAAACCCACATTTTTTTCATCAGCTCCCAGGAAATTCTTTTTTTTTTTTTTTTTTTTTTTTTTGTCTTTTTGCCATTTCTTGGGCCGCTCCTGCGGCATATGGAGGTTCCCAGGCTAGGGGTTGAATCGGAGCTATAGCTGCCAGCCTACGTCAGAGCCACAGCAACGTGGGATCCGAGCCGCATCTGCGACCTACACCACAGCTCACGGCAACGCCGGATCCTTCACCCACTGAGCAAGGGCAGGGATCGAACCCGCAACCTCATGGTTCCTAGTCGGATTCGTTAACCACTGCGCCACGATGGGAACTCCCAGGAAATTCTTATATACTCTAAATTTGATGATCACTGGCTGGCACTATGTGATGTATGATGTGCTTCCTGTAAGTTCAGATTACTTCCTTAAATAAATTGTGGGTTTTTTTGTAATTGTTTGTGTGATATTCAGCTTCTGAGGTCTGCGCAGTAGAGAAAATAACTGACAAAACGTTGCTATGTGGCAAACTATACTGGAGAGAGAAAAGGGAGATGACGACTTCCGTGCAACAGATTAAATAAAGATACTACAAGCAGGTGAAGATCTACAACGTGCTGATGTGATGGTAGGTGAGCTCAGGGTAAGTGAAGTGGGAAGGTGAGCTGTGCTACTCTGGGCTGCCCACACCGAGGCTGTCACCCTGTTATGATGCCTCCGACTCTACAGAGAGCTCCTCCTACCTCCAGTTCAGTCCCCCTTGGGTGAGAAAGGTACCAATGTATCAGTATTTGCTGCCAAGAACAGTAGCCCCATGTCCATTAAAATCTAATTCTGCACTACACTCACTGGTTTCCCAATAGCCAACCTACCACTCTCTTTCAAATAAGGAAAATAAAGTTTTCCCTTTTTGTGACAGAAGTCCAGTCCTAAGTCCAGATCTTCCACCATCCCCCAAAAAGTATATAACTTTTCTTGAGATCTATCCCGGCCTAGAGGTCATACTAACAATTTACTCTAATAATCTAGCAGGGGAAAAACCGCTTTCTTTAACTAATATCTTTTTATCATGCTCATCCACTAACAAACTCCACTTCTACCTTGTGTGAAATGGCCCACAAGATCACAAGGCAAATTAAAGTTTGGAAAGTCAGCTGAATACACAGAAGATTCTGACACAGGCAACAGACTCTGCAATGGCCCTAACACTCAAGAATGCAGAATTTGGCCAACTGCACTTTAAGTTCTAGTAGTCATTTCCCCTTTCAATATTTCTGGAAGATATACTTATCAATCACAAAAGCAATTACTGAAAAACTTCACAGCTATAAGCTGTTCCAATATCAACTGATAAGAGATTTAACATCATAGAAGTTCCCTTCTGGCGTGGCGGTTAAGGATCTGGTGTTGCCACAGATGTGGCAGAGGCTGCAACTGCAGCGTGGGTTCAATCCCTGGCCCAGGAACTTTCACCTGCCACAGACGCAGCCAAAAAAAAAAAGTTGTTGAGAGATTTAACATTATAGTAAAAAGAGGTTACTGAATTGGGGGGAATGTGTGTTTAAAAGAGAAATATATTAAGTAGTGGAAATAAAGTTAGTTTGGCATTTCACATTTTGCTATATGGTTCCACATATACACCTAAGAAAAATATTTAGTATATTATAATTTGTTCATTTCTTAGCACATATTACTATACTGCGGGGAAAAAAGAAAGCCTGGTGATTTAGTCATATTCTTAGCTTAGTTACTCAACTGAGCTTTTGTTATTTTGGCATTCAATCTCTTTTGCACCAAAGTTTCTTGCAAAAGCCAGATTGGAAAATTAAAACAATTCACTTAAGTACAACATATGTTCAGAATCCTCGTGTGTTTTTACGGTACTCTCTACAATAAGTAATCAACCTTCCCAGTCTGTTAATCCCAGAGATTAACAGGTTTCCCAAGACACAACAATTTCAGTACTAAAACTAGAAAAGTCAAAGGCAAGCTTGGACAGTTGACTCCCCCATCACAATGTCACCAGTGTGTGTGTGTGTGTCACTCATCCAGGTAATCAAGCCTCTGATTATCTACGCTAAAAGGAGATATGAATCATAAAAGCCTAACGAATAGTAAAAGTAAGAGAGAAGTTTATAAGTGTAATCTCTATTTATTTACTGTGCCAAACTTCTTAGGGAAGCAGTAATGGCTAAGGAAAAGGCCCATAGTAAGAAGGTAAAAAGGCACAGGGGAAAAAAGTCTATTTTCATTAGTAAGATGATTAAGTATTTATTCTAATACAGAAAAAAGTGTTACTTAAACATTGGCATGAAAGAATTTGCTTCTTCGAGTTAACTTCTTTTACTCTTGGTACCAATAAGACTGAATGAAATTGGCAAAGTTCAGGGAGAAAAAGACTCTGAACCTTAAAACTAATTTTTTGAAAACTGTTCGCTACTATTTTTAAAATTAATTTCAACTTAAGTTAATTTGATAATGATGGAAGAGATGGGGTTTTTTATAATCTTTTATATTACTCTGATAATATTTTTTTTTCTCTAAAACATCTTGATATTGAAACTAGGTACATTTAATCCTTCAAAGTTTTCTCAATATGCACATTTTTAGGTAAAAGCAATATAGCAACTACTAGTTAGAAAAATGGCAAATGTATATTTACCTAAATATGCATGAACCTTAGTTGAATAGGTTTTTTTTTGCTGCATGATATTTAAAGAACACAGACTTCCCTAAAAAACATTTTCCTGTCATTCTTTTGTTCTGAAGGCATTTAATGTGCTTTTCTTAAAGAAACACTATACTTCAAACTGAGAAAGCTGTAAAATTCTTTATAAAGTTTGTAAAGAAATACACCTTTTATTTAGTAAAACTAGTGTCAAACAAACTTGGAGAACCATAGTAACTGCAAAACAGCAATGATCAGCAAAATGTTTATCATCTGAAATAATTTGTTTAAAATTAAACATATTATAGAAATACACCATTAATAAGTTTCTTTTATGTAAGCTACTGACAGGTTAAGGCACACTTGCTGACCTGGGTATGTTTTCTAACAACTTTTTTGTATCAATCATGACAAATTTTTGTAATCTGTACAAATCTTTGTATATGTTTAAACAACATTTTCTCTAGATATTCAGCTAAATCTTTTGCTCCATCAAAATATAGATAATAACTTTATAGATTTTTTTAAATACCTGTAATGTTAGAAACAATCTCAGGGCTCATTTAAAAATAATGATCATATTTTAACATTTACACCGCATTTTTGGTTAATAAGTGCTTTCATATAGATTATCTGCCCTTATCCCCTGACACTGAGAATAAGCTGGACATGTGTTAATTTAACAATTTTATGGAAAATGAGAAAAAAACTGCCTGTAGTGTTTTTATGCTACAGGATAACAGGGATAATAAATGAACTGAACCGTTTTTTAAATGCTGAGCAGAGGAAAGGGGAGAGATTATTAAGTGAGAAGGAGAAAAAAGAAAAAGGTTCATAATGGATATAAACATTGGAGGAAGATAGGAAAGCCTAGAAAAGAAACATCACATCTTGTTGCCAGTCCTGCAACTGCCATGAAATTGGTTAAAAGAGGAAAAAAAAGGGAGAAAGTTCTTCCAACGCTACACTGCTAATACTTTAGTACCCAAAGAGAAACAGTGCATCTTTCATCAGCCACTTCAATAAACAAATTCAGATGAGAACAAAATCAAATGAAGGATAAAAATGATACATGCACATATAATGTACCTACTAAAATGCTTTAAAACGTTTGTAATATAAAAAATGCTTATGAAATTAATAAACAAGACACAAAAGTCAATACAGAATGATGGAATATGAAACAAACTTACAGAAAAAGGACTGGAAGGAAATATATTACAATATTAACAGCTTTTGCCCTTGGAAGGTTAGACTCCAGGATGTACACTTTTTTATATATTCATATAATTTTAACACACACCATTTCGTTTTGCAATGTGTCCTTGTACTCACATCTCAATTACTGGTGAGGCGGGGACACTGGTGGGGAGAACCTGGTCTGAAAACCAGGGAACCAGTGCTCTACTTTTGGTTTTGCCACTAATTAGCTCTGTGACTTTGGTCACATCATTTATCTTCACTCAGTCCTGGTTTCATCATTTGTAAAATGAAAGGGCTGGACAAGGTGACCTCTTCACGCTATAAGTATTTAACTGAAGAGGCAAGAAAGGGAATAGCAATGCAGTTGTATTTATTCTGTTTATATATTCAAATCGAGGAGCTATTAAAATTCTACCTATCAAGTGGTATAAGAAGACAATCAAATTAAAATTATGAATTTACTAATAATTTTGATGGGAACACCGTAACAGATGCCTCTAGCCACTTAATGAACTAGGATTTTTCATGAAGTCCATCCATCTGTCTCATAGGTTTATAACATCAATATTACTTTAAGAATGACCATCATATACGCTTATATTTAAAATTCAGGACGTATTTTTTTGCAGGGGATATTTCATTTAGGGGAATATACACAGCCCTGAGTGTGGACAAGACACAGACTAACTCCTTGGTTTCAGGCCTTCAGAACAAACCTCACTGCCGTTTGCTTCAGCTCTGAGAACACTGGCTGGGACTTCCTCAGGCCATTGCAGCTAACTGACAAGGCACAGACTGCTCTGTCACTGCTGAGCCAACCACACAGGAGACACTGCTCCCGGGCCATCACGGGGCTCCTCTCTGGCTGTTCACCAAATACACAATTATTTAAAACCACATTTCTCTTATTAAGAGGATCATAACTGAAAAGTTTATAGAAACTGAATTAGACAAATGACGCTGGAAGGCCAAATCCTGGAATGCAATCAGACCATCACTGTACGAAAGCCATGGCCCTTGGCCCACACTGGCGCTCTCCGGGTGCACCCAGACTCACCTTGTCCTTGCAGGGCCTCTGGCAGTTCTGAGCCGCACACACTGCGTTCTCATCATCAGACTCCTCTGCTCCCGACCAGTCATACTTGGAAGGGATGTCCAGCACCTTCTTCTCTCTCTTCTTCTCAGAACTCTCTTTCACAAGCTCAACTTTGGCTGCAGCAGCCTTCTCCTTCTTTTTCTTTCTCTCTTCTTCTTTTGCTAGTTTCTTGGCCAGTTTGTTCAGCTCCTTTGATTTTTCTGCACTTAATTTTAATTTCTTCTTTTTAGGTTTATCCATTTTCTTTAACTCCTTGGACTTCTGTTTTCCTTCTCCAAAAAGCTGTTCTACTTTTTCTAGCTTCCGTTTCCGTTTCTTCTCTGAAGAGTCCTTTCCTTTTATTTTCAATGGCTTTTCTTCCATGCTGTCATCCTTCAATAACATAAAAACAGAAAAATTTAAGCAAGACATTTAAAAACAGTTTTAGGAGTTCCCGTTGTAGCTTAGTGGTTAAGGAACCCAACTAGCATCCATGAAGACGCAGTTCGATCCCTGGCCTCGCTCAGTGGGTTAAGGATCCACTGCAGCCGTAAGCTGTGCAGATGCGGCTCGAATCCCGCATTGCTGTGGCTGTGGTATAGGCCAGCAAATCAGCTACAGCTCCGATTCGACCCCTAGTCTGGGAAACTTCATGTGCCTTGGGTGTGGCCCTAAAAAAAAAAAAAAAAAAAAAAAAAAGACAAAAAATAAAAATAAAAACAGTTTTAACCTCTTATACAAGGTACCATGAATAGGCAATTTCGTAGAGAAAGAAAGCAGAATATGAGTTACCAGGGCTGGGGGAGAGAAATGAGATTTATTATTTACTGGGTTCAGAGTTTCTTTTTTCTTTTTTCTTAATCTTTTTATGAGGGCCGAACCCTCAGCATATGGAGGTTCTCAGGCTAGGGGTCTAATCAGAGCTGAACCCACTGGCCTACGCCACAGCCACAGCAATGCGGGATCCGAGCTGTGTCTGTGACCTACACCATAGCTCACGGCAACGCCAGATCCCCAACCCACTGAGTAAAGCCAGTGATCGAATCCGCCACATCATAGTTCCTAGTCGAATTCATTTTTGCTGAGCCACGATGGGAACTCCCAGAGTTTCTATTTGGAATAATTTAAAAGCCCTGGAAATCAAGAGTGGTATTAGTTGTATAACATTATGAATGTAATTAAAACAACTGAATTAATTGTATATTTAAGAATGGTTAAAGTGATAAATTTTATGTTGTGTCCATCATACCACAATAAATGTTCTAAAAATATTTCAAGGTAAATATAATATTCAATGAAGATAACAGTAGAAAACAATGGCAAGCCCTAAATAAAATATCTGGGGTTTTTTTTGTTTGTTTGTTTTTTTGTCTTTTTGCCATTTCTTGGGCCGCTCCCTCGGCATACGGAGGTTCCCAGGCTAGGGGTCGAATCAGAGCTGTACCGCCGGCCTACGCCAGACACAGCAACGCAGGATCCGAGCCGTGTCTGCAATCTACACCACAGCTCACAGCAACGCTGGATCCTTAACCCACTGAGCAAGGGCAGGGATTGAACCCACAACCTCCTGGTTCCTAGTCGGATTTGTTAACCACTGAGCCATGATGGGAACTCCAATATCTGGTTTATTTTTAGCTTGTCAGAGGGGGTGAAAAAAAAAAAAAGGCAAAAAAAAAATTGTTAGCATGTATTAAAACAGTCTATAGCACCTCCTTGTAACTGAGATAAAAACATACATAGAAAGCTAAACATACTAAATGTACACTAAATTATGGAGTAACTTTTTTGGTCTTCATTTACCAGTACTAAAGTTTTTTATTAATTCAGTAAATTCTTGGTGGTTAAGAAGTTACCAAAAAAGTGAGCAAAATGTACAAAATTTTATCCATGATCTCATTACAAAAGATAAGCAGTGACTTTGGTAAAAGCTAAGAAATAACTTCTGTGACAAAGCAAAAAAAAACTTCTCATTTTCTTTTTGACTGTCTAATATTGTTGCTATAATGTGCCAAGGTAATAAATACTAAAGATTTTGATAGTAAAAATGTACCTAGTAACAGAAAGAACAGGGGGTGAGCTAGAAAAAGAAATACTGAAAAAACATAAGCTTGATAGTTACTTAGGAAATAACATTTGAAGATTTATTTTTCACAGATTTGATGCTGGAAAAACATGACAGGAACCAAAGAATCTACACAGTTGTAAAAAACACTGGATTACAAATGTCTTAAATCTATCACATTTTGAGTAGGGTATTTAACTCCTCAATACTTGGTGTTTCCTTATATGTAAAATCTTTATTGAAGAGGATCAGATGAGATAATGGATGTGAAGAAAACGCTTTTCAATTGGAAAACACTATCTAAATTAAGCGTCTTCGATCTGACTCCCAAATCAGAGACAACCCGGTATGCACCAAACGTGCCTGCATCAACTGCTGGTGACACTGTACCTTCCGTTTCATGGAAATCAGTAATGGAAAAGAATAATGCAAAGAATACAGGAGTCAAATGCCAGAGTTGGAACCCAGGCCCCTCTGCTTTTACTAGATGTGTGACCTTGGGCAAGTTTCCATGTTCCTGATCCTTCCGTCTCCACACATAGAATGTGCTCCAGACTTGCTGTGTCTATCTCCCCACCACCCCCTTCAGGACTACAGAGAGGAGGAAAGAGACCTGGGATACGGCCTGTATAAATGGATGTTACACACTGCTCTGCTGCAGTGTAACACAGGAATGCGACTCTCCCTCCCACCCCATCTGCTTCTTTTAACCATTCCCTTGCTTCTGTTCAAGCATGATATTTTCCCTTCCCCAACTTCTGAGCCTTTCAATAGTGTGAGTCTGGGCTAAGGAAGCTGTTCAAAACTTGTGGTTTTCAGCACCTTCCTTTCTTTTCAGCAGAAATGGTCTTTTTAAAAATTAAATTATTGGAGTTCCCGTCGTGGCGCAGTGGTTAACGAGTCCGACTAGGAACCATGAGGTTGCGGGTTCGGTCCCTGCCCTTGCTCAGTGGGTTAACGATCCGGCATTGCCGTGAGCTGTGGTGTAGGTTGCAGACGCGGCTCGGATCCCGCGTTGCTGTGGCTCCGGCGTAGGCCGGTGGCTACAGCTCCGACTGGACCCCTAGCCTGGGAACCTCCATATGCCACGGGAGCGGCCCAAGAAATAGCAAAAAAAAAAAGACAAAAAAAAAAATTAAATTATTACATAAAATCTCGATAAAGAAAACCATAAATTAGAACCACTCTGGCTTAATAAGAAAGTGAAACAACCAGAGTACAACCCACCGAGTCATCCCCTTGCTGCAATTTGTGGTACCTCCAAGGAATCTGGCATTCTAGTTGGTTTTAAAACCACTGCATAAGAGCCCTTCCTGGCTCAGCAGTTAACGAAGCCGACTAGGATCCATGAGGATGTGGCTTCAATCCCTGGCCTTGCCATGAGCTGTGGTGTAGGTCACAGATGCGGCTCAGATCATGCATTGCTGTGGCTGTAGTATAGGCCGGCGGCTAGCCTGGGAACCACCGTATGCCATGGGTGCGGTCCTAAAAAGATTAAAAAAAAAAAAAAACCAACCCACATAAGCAAGCTGTAAAGCCATACCTCCATGATATGCAGGAATCTGTCTTCAGAGGGTGGGTGTGTGGCCTGCAAAATCCGCCATATGTGTTGCGTCTCATCCAAAGACACCTCTAGGAGATCCCCGACCATCATAAGTTCTTCCAACTGGGCTTTAGCTCCGGGGGACAGCTCCAGCACTGGAGGCTCCAAACTCCGAGGCACCAAAGGGCTCTTCCGAGGTTGCTTCCTTGGGGTGCTAGAACCTTTCCCCCAAAATGTAAGACAAAACAAAAAATGAAAACTATTGGGAAAATGCAGGAAAATATTTACTGTTTTCAAAGTAAATATTTAGGGCAATTGTCCCTTCTCCTGCAACACTTAATTCAGCTGTTTGGATTCACCACATCAGTATGAAAGTGAAAATGAAATTAAAAACAAATACAACAACAAAAGAACCTAGAATTCTAATGACCACTCTTAAAAAAAACTAGTTTTGGGGGTGGGGGTGGGGGTGGGGTGGGGGTAACAGGTTCCTTATTGATTCTTTATCTTGTGACTGAAAGGGAAGAAGAATGGGAGAGAATCTCTTAACCCATGCTCTCTCCATTTTAAAGGATACCAGAAGATTAAGCATATAACTACCCCACATAAATAAGCTGTTATCTGCCTAATAAACAGACAATAATACGCTGTTCCATAAAATCCTGAACTCTACTATGAAGAAAGTAACACTCCATTTTCTAGAGGTGTGACCTAAAGCATATGACTTATTTTCACTGGAGGGGAAAAAAGTGAATACAATAGAGAAATTATCCACCACGGGAAGAACTTACAAAGATTACGAAAACTAGAATGAATATTCTTAAAAAGCAGCAAGTTCTTCAACCACTGGTAATGAACAAATAGAGGATAAATAACTACTTACCAGGGATCTTATAAAAATAAAACGGGGTTACTGGATGGGACTAGACTGCCTCTAAAGTTCTTCTAATTAGAACTCAATAACTCTATGGGAGTTCTCATTTTACAACAGAAAAACACGCATGCTCAGGTTCTATCACATTTCACGTCCAGAATTTGTGCTTAAACAGATTTCAGGCTTTTCTCCTCCCCACACTGCTCCAAAGGGTAGTGATACCTTGGGAACAAGTCTTCGAAGCAGAAGAGTAAGCATGCTCTGCACAGAAGGAGGGCGCTGTCCACATGTGAGTGACCACCTCCTCAGACTTGATGGGAATCTCTTCATCACAAAAAAGATTGGGTTCCAGACTACTGGAGGACTTCACGCTGGCTGTGTCCTGAAGAAGAAACAAAGGTGCTGAGAATCAGCAACACTTATCCTATGACAAGAATCTAGGCTTTCAGGTTAAAGCTTCTAATATAACACCGTGAAAAAGAAATGACCTTAAAATTAAATATATAGCATTAAATAAGACTGAAAATGTCCACTGGGAGAAAAAAAACAGTAACCATCACAATTTCGAGCCAAAAGGGAAAGAGTAAAACTCAAAAGTAACCCACACAGATAATAAACCTACAAGAAATTATGATGAAGTAATCTACTTTCTACAGTCTAGAGTGCATAAAAACTTCTGGAGCCACAAGTTAAGGAACTTTGACCGTTTAAGAAAAAATAAAATGGACTTAAGAGGGGAGAAAGGTTTAGATCCTAAGGACATCTTTAGGACACAAACTGTTTAATCCTCTCTAAAGGTTTTCAAACCTAGATGCTTACCAGTTGCTCTAACTTGCTAACTGCTCTTGCTTAATGCAATAAAGAACCTGACTGACGATATTCAAGTTACACAATTCTGACCACTCTAATTAGGTCTCAGATGATTCTCCTCTGCAGTTAGTTTCCATAGCCCACATGTATAGCTTTAACACTCATAGTGCAATCAGGAAGACAGAAATCACAGGTATTTCAACAAGGAGAATGTGATAAACTGGTTAAATGTACATCAAAGGCTTGAAAAGGCAAAAACAGAAACAGCAAAGTAGCTGCAAGAAAGAGTCGCTGTCTCTAGGGTTTAAGGTAACAGACAAAAGAATGGAAAAGCTCAGGGAAGGGGCCTGCAGGGCTGGGACCCAGACCTCTGAGGGGAAAGTGCTGGCCTCTTAGTTCTGCTCTATCTAACAGAACACAACGTGGTTGGCCTCCGGGCTGTGAAAAAAACTAGAAATTGGAAACAGCTGCCACGCCAGGGTAAAAAAATCAACACAAAAACCAAACAAAAAACCTAACAACATTGTAGTCCAATGATGACAGGAATGGAGAATAAAACAGGGGAAAGATCAAGTCCCTTTTCACTGCTCAAGCTTTTAATATTCTCTAATGCTCTCTACTGGCAGAAAGGAGGCCTCGGGCAAAGGATAAACGTGTACAGCAGAGTTGGCAAACAGCCCACTTGCTGCCTGTTTTTTGTATGGAGTATGAGCTAAAAACAATTTTTATATTTTTAAAGAATTGTTTAAAAAAAAAGAAGGCGATGTAATAGACATATGTGGCTTGTAAAGCTTAAAATATTTACCACACATTACATATTTACTATATAAAATATATTTACTAAGTAAAATGTTTACTATACATTATACAGACTATTCCTCTGTACACACATTATATACAGTGTAGAGTCCCAGCGCCAGCATCACCAAGCAGAGTATGAAAGCGTAGGAGACAGAGACAGCAGCTGAATGACTAATGCAACACGTGATTGTCTTTGTGGGGTGCATGAAAGCCTACCGTTATCACGAGACTATCCTTAATGAAACAGGACACTTAAAAGATTTCATAAGAAGGTTCTGGAAGGAATTACCATTGTGGTGCAACAGAAACGAATCTGACTAGTATCCTTGGGGATGCAGGTTTCATCCCTGGCCTCCCTCAGTGGTCAGGGATTTGGTGTTGCCATGAGCTGTGATGCAGGCTGCAGAAGTGGCTTGGCTTTGGTGCTGTGATATAGGCAGGCAGCTGCAGCTCTGATTCAACCCCTAGCATGGGAACTTTCAATGTGCCACGGTGAGGCCCTTAAAAAAAAAAAAAAAAGGAGTTCCCGTCGTGGTTCAGTGGTTAACGAATCTGACTAGGAACCATGAGGTTGCAGGTTCCATCCTGGCCTTGCTCAGTGGGTGAAGGATCCGGCGTTGCCGTGAGCTATGGTGTAGGTCACAGACGCGGCTCAGATCCCGAGCTGCTGTGGCTCTGGTGTAGGCCGGCGGCTACAGCTCCTATTCGACCCCTAGCCTGGGAACCTCCATGTGCCACGAGAGCAGCCCAAGAAATGGCCAAAAGATTAAAAAAAAAAAAAAAAAAAAAAAGATGATGATGATTCTGGAAGACAGTGTCACTCGCAGGGAATTTAGGAACAGCAGCTCATATATGTCTTTCCCTCTATTCAAGAATTTAAGTCCTAAAACACAAAAGACAGGAATACTTGAGTGCTCGCCTACTTCAGTCCTCAGATGCTTCATCTCATTGACTAGAACTGTCTTTTCTGACCTTGACTCTACTCATTTCATGAAGCAAACTTTCTGTTAAGCTTTCAAACTAGAAAGGAAAGAGATCAGAAAATAATGATTGAAAGTAATGACAGGTTAAAGAAAAAAATTTTTTAATCTACTTTCTCAGGGAGAAGTGAGAAATGAGGATGTACATTTTGCCTTTAAGCTGTAGCAAACAAGCAGTCCTAGTATTAGCTAACCAACTTAAACATGACATGGGTAGCATTCCCTTTCAGCTGCTCCTGGTCATTCCTTTTTTTTTGTCTTTTGCCTTTTCTGCGACCTACACCACAGCTCACGGCAACGCCGGATCCTTAACCCACTGAGCCAGAGATCGAACCTGCAACCTCATGGTTCCTAGCCGGATTTGTTAACCAGTGAACCATGACGGGAACTCCCTGTTCCTGGTCATTCTATGCAACTTTATAAAGATGGTCATTAACTTCAGGATAACAAGGTGCTTAGAATATTATTTTACTGGCCAACTCAAGTTTCAGCTTTTCTCACATCTTTAATTTTTTTCATGTAATTTTTTTTAAAAAATTTCCTCATTATGAGTTCCCATTGTGGCACAGTGGAAACGAATCCGACTAGGAACCATGAGACTGTGGCTCAAATCCCTGGCCTCACACAGTGGGTTGAGGATCCAGTGTTGCTGCGAGCTGTGGTGTAGGTTGCAGATGCAGTTCAGATCCTGTGATGCTGTGGCTGTGGTGTAGGCCAGGGGCTATAGCTCCAATTAGACCCCTAGCCTGGGAACCTCCATATGCCTTAGGTGCGACCCTAAAAAGACATTTTCCTCATCAGAAATGCAACTCAAAACTACTAGGAGGTACCACTTCACACCTGTTAGAATGGCCATCATTAACAAATCAACAAATAACAAATGCTGGAGGGGGTGTGGAGGAAAGGAGACCGTCCTACACTGTTGGTGGGAATGTAAATTGGTACAACCACTGTGGAAAACAGTACGGAGTACTCAGAAAACTAAATATAGAACTACCACATGACCCAGCAATCCCACTCTTGGGCACATATCCATACAAAACTTTGCAGCACGATTCACAATAGCCAAGACCTGGAAACAACTTAAATGTCCACTGACAGGTGAATGGATTAAGAAAATGTGGTATATATACACAATGGAATATTACTCAGCCATTAAAAAGAACAGAATAATGCCATTTGCAGCAACCTGGATGGAACCAGAGACTCTCATACTAAGTGAAGTCAGAAAGAGAAAGACAAATACCATATGGTATCACATATCTGGAATATAATATATGGCACAAGAGAACCTTTCCACAGAAAAATAACTCATGGATTTGGAGAACAGACTTGTGGCGGCTGGAGGGAGGAGTGGGATAGACTGGGAGTTGGGGGTTAACAGATGCAAACTACGGCATTTGGAGTGGATAAGCAATGAGATCCTGCTGTATGGCACAGGGTATACCTAGTCACACAGATAGATATAGATATATCTAGGTATATCTATATAGCATCCATATATCTAGTCACTTGTGATGGAACATGATGGTGGATAATGTGAGAAAAAGAATGTGTGTATATATGTGAGACTGGGTCACTTTGCTGTATAGTAGAAATTGACAGAACACTATAAACCAATTATTATGGAAAAAATAAAAATCATTAAATAAATAAATAATACAAATTTCCTCATTAAAATATCCCTGGATCCATTTTTATCCTGAGAAAAATATTTCCAAGCAGATAATTTAAAAGCATCTATGCTGGATGGCTAAACATATAAAGTATGTTCTAATGCTAATGGTATTCATGTGCTAAGCATGAGCTCACGTACCTGACACACATGCTGAAAAGACAAGAGGAAAAGACAGTTCATGGGTAGGGAAAAGAATGCACCCTAGTTTTTTCATACATCAGAGAGTACAAACACGTTGGTTACAAGCAGAAATGCTAAACATTAGCTCAACAAGTAATACAATCAGATGAATAAATTAACTGTAAGCTGGCAGAGTCTTTGCCAAGATCATGATGTTATTACCAGACCAAAGACAAAGGTCTTAGGCCTGATACAAAACAACAATAATAGGCTAACAGGATCCAACCCAAAACCTTGCCAAAACCTTCCCTTCATCCTAAGTGTGGTGTCATTTTCAGAACAATCCTGTTTGCAAACATACTGTTCTATGACTATAATTCTACAAATTTAAATCATGGGCCCAAGTATACTCCATCTGTGAGTATGACATTCTGCCTAGTACCATCCAGATGAGAGATCAGAGAAAAAGACTCAAAACACAGCTAGAATGGGATTCTTAAAACATAACCATACAGACAGACCTCAACAACGCAAAGGAGGAGTTCACATCCATGGCTCAGTAGTAATGAACCTGACTAGTATCCATGAGAGTGCAGGTTCGATCCCTGGCCTCACTCAGTAGGTTAAGGATATGGCATTGCCCTGAGCTGTGGTGTAGGTCGCAGACTTGGCCTGGATCCCATGTTGCTGTGGCTGTGGTGTAGGCCAGCAGCTGAAGCTCTGATTGATCCCTAGCCTGGGAACTTCTATACACCACAGGTGTGGCCCTAAAAAAAAAAAAAAAAAAAAAAAAAAAAAAAGCCCAAAGGAAAAAACACTGGGATCAGCCATAAATGTAAAATTTTTCTAGCTCCTCCAAGCCATAAGTGGTTACAAGGTGAGTAAAATACAGATTTTTAAAAATTCTATCTCTTATAAAATACTGTTTCATCTATCTATTTTTGGAGCATTGAAAAAAATGCCATCACCATAAACTCAGGACAGATAGATGGCTAGCAAAATTTTCTTTTCCACTTTCAGGCCTCACACATCATATTCAATAGCTTTTCTAACAAACTCAGCGACCCAGCATGTATCCGCACAGCCTGTCCATGTGATTACCTTCATGTCATAGCCGTAGGTCTCCCGAATGTCCTCATCAGAGTCTGTCTCCTCATCATCATAGTCCACCGTTTGCCGAGGGGAAGAAGATACACTGCTCACCGCCCGGTTGAAAGCAGACTGCTGGAAGCTAGGTAAGTGTCCCTAAACAACAAGCACCCCACGATGAACAGACAGACACTAAACAAACATGGTAATTAATATACGCTTAAGACCTCCCAAATGTAACAAATATGCACAGTGGCTAACACAGTCCAACAGTTAGTACAGGATAAACAACGAAGTCCTACTGTAGAGCACAGGGAACCCTATTCAATATCCTGAGACAGACCCTAATGGAAAAGAATATAAAAGAGAAGCTATGTATAACTGTACAGCAGAAATTAACACAACCCTCTAAATCAACTATACTTCAATTAAAGAAAAAAAACCAGTATAGATCAAATTATTTGACAATAATGCCAAATGATATTTGCAGGTAAGATTTCATTCAAACAACCTAGGTATATACCCAAAGAAAATCCTATAGGCACACATAGAAAGAAGACATTATGTGTAACGTAGCTGCACATAACTTACTGTAATAATCCTAATCAACTGCTAACACAGATTCGCTTTACTATTTACATGCTGACAAACGCCAGGCCACGAAAGAGAAAAAGAGAAAATTTTACACTTGCCTGTAAGTCTGGATTAGCAGCAGCTTTCTGGAGCTCTGCACTGATGATCTTTTCAGTTTTTTCTCGAGCTGCCTGCTCCACCATCCGCTGGCTCAGCACGGACAGTTTGGCCAGGGCAGAGGAGAGTTCGTCTGTGGCGAGGGCTTGCCGGGCCCTATCCTGCCAACTCATCGCACGTTCCGTCAGACACTGAAGAGCTTCTCCCTCAGGCAGCCGCACAGGCAGCTTCTGAAGGGATACCAGGAGGGACAGAATAGTCTCCAGCCTTGGCCGTCGAGATCGCATACAAAGAGGGCACAGGAACTTTACTTCTTTAGCCTGCCAGCTAGACCCTTTCTTCTGGGAACTTGACTTAGGAAGAGGAACACAGCTGTTATGAAACCAGTCTTTGCAGAGCTCACACTGGAGCATAAACCCACTTGCTGTCTTACGGCAAATGCAGAACTTGACTTCTTCTATGCGGTCCACCATTGTCATCTTGGCTAGGTTGGCTGCTCTGAGGGAATGCATGGCTTCAATCTCTTTTTGCTCCCGTTCTTTGAAAACTGCCACCTGTGTACAACAAATATTTAATTGAAGGGAGTCACTGCAAAATACTCCAAAAACACCAAATCTTCAAGGCTGAGGGATCATCTTCACATTGCAGCCTCGTGGTAACAAAGCACTGTCCGTTTAAAATTAAAAAAAAAAACAAAAAACAAAAATCATATCATAAAATTTGGGGCAGCCTGACAGTTTTCTGTGCAAACATACCTCATCTGTAAAATAATCAAGGTGCTACCCTATGTGACAATTTACATTAGTAGAGTATTTTGAATTCTTCCGTAGGGTATAGCAGAAAGACAGCATGCCTTGAAATCAAGCTGCCTTGGTATGAAGCCTGCCTCTTTAACCTGTTTTAGACTATTGATCTGGGGTACAAGTTCTCTGAATCTCAGTTTTCTGGAAAATGAGACTACTACTTGCTTTGTTTTGCTGTTTTAAGGATTAAATGATAACACATGAACATGCCCAAACTGGTGCCTGGTGCAGAGTAAACATTCAATAAATATTAAGTCCCATCCACATGTAATTCATTCTCTGGGGGAAAGTTCAATACAAATCAATTTTTATTTCTTTCTAGGACTTTGCAACTTATGTAGAAGAAGAAATAACAAAGCCTGATAACTAATTATAACAAGGCTTTATGCAAGTCATTTCAAAAAGATATATAAAAACAAAATTTAATTATCATGAATATTATCTGGGTATTTTCTTTTTAAACTCATAAACTTTGAGAAATAATTTCCAGTGTTATTTGTCCAGCAAGACTAACTTATTAGGCAGGCTCTCTAACAAGAAATTTTTTTTTTTTTTTTAAGGGCCGCACCCACAGCATATGGAGGTTCCCATTCCAGGGGTCAAATTGGAGCTGTAGCTGCTGGCCTACACCACAGCTCATGGCAACGCTGGATCCTTAACCCACAGAGCAAGGCCAGGGATCAAACCTGTGTCCTCGTGCATGCTAGTCAGATTCGTTTCCACTGAGCCATGACGCGAACTCCAAGAAATTATTTCCATTGCCTCAAAATATTATCACTGGTAGGCAGAAATATCCATGTGAAGTCACTCAGTTATGCCATTCCCTACTATCACATACTGTTCAAACTCTTCATTTTCTACTTCCTCAGGCTCCTAGTAATCTTTTTTTTTTTTTTTTTTTTTTGCCTTTTTCGGGCCAAACCCGAGGCATATGGAGGTTCCCAGGCTAAGGGTCTAATTGTAACTACAGCCTCCGGCCTATGCCACAGCCACAGCAACACCAGATCTGAGCCATGTCTGCGACCTACACAATAACTCACGGCAACACCAGATCCTTAACCCACTGAGCGAGGCCAGGGATCAAACCCGTGTCCCTCATGGATGCTAGTTGGGTTCATTAACCACTGAGCCATGACGGGAACTCCAGGATCCTAGTAATCTTAACACATTCCTCCTACTTGCCAATAAACTCATAATCCTAGTTAAGTACGAAAGTTTTATTGAGCACTCGCCGTATACTGAATGCTCCTAAGAGAGAGCAACAATTTTATTTATTTTTATATTTTTAAAATTTGGCCATGACTGTGCATGTGGAAGTCCCCAAGCCAGGGACAGAACCTAAGCCACAGCAGTGACAACTCTGAGTCCTTAACTGCTAGGCCGCCAGCGTCCAAGAGGGGAGTTATTTTAAATAGCACCTTGTATCAGTTTGTTGGTACAATTTCTTTGAAAAGCACAATAGCATTAAGCATCACAAAATGCTATTAAATCCTAGCCCAGGAGTGCCTGTTCTGGCTCAGTGGGTTAAGGTCCCAACGTTGTTTCTCTGAAGATGTGGGTTCAATCCTTGGCCTCACTCAATGGGTTAAGGGTTAAGGATCCAGTGTTGCTGCGAGCTGCAGCCCAGGTTGCAGATGTGGCTCAGATCTGGCACCGCTGTGGCATAGGCCTCAGATGCAGCTCCAATTCGACCCTTAGAGCCTGGGAACTTCCATATGCCACAGCTACGGCATAAAAAGAAGAAAAAAAAAAAAAAAAAAAACAAAAAAAAAACCCTAGCCCAGTAATCCCATTCGTAGGAGTCAAGAGTATGAAAATAATTTGAAAAAAAGAAAAAACTATATAAAGAAGTTCACTTTAGGGAGCTCCTGTTGTGGCTCAGCAGGTTAAGAATCTGATTTGTATCTCATGGATACTAATCAGATGCCAGTTCGATCCCTGGCCTCGCTCAATGGGTTAAGGATCCCACACTGCTGTAGCTGTGGTGTAGGCTGGCAGCTGCAGCTTATTCAACCCCTGGCCTGGGACCTTCCATGTGCTGCAGGTGCAGCCATAAAAAAGCAAAAAAAAAACAACCAGAAGTTCACTTTGTTATTATCCATAATAGCAAACACCTAATAACAACAGGTGGTCAATATCAGAAAAGTGTTCAGAAAATTACGGACAATTTGAAAGAATATTAGACAGCTATTAGAACAATAAAAAATGACATTTCCTTGCAGCAAGTTAGGGATCCAGCGCTGCCAAAGCTGTGGTACAGGTCGAAGCTATGGCACAGGTTATAAGTGTGGCATGGGACGGGTTCGATCCCTGACCTGGGACCTTCCAACATGTTGAGGACTCAGCCAAACAAAAAATAAAGAAGAGAGATATGAGAAAGACAATTTCAGAGAGAAAAAGAGTAAACATTTTATATACTTGGATTCCAAATATTAAAAAAGATATTAGGGAGTTCCCTTGTGATACAGTGGGTTAAGTACCTGGCATTGTCACTGCAATGGCTCAGTCTCGATCCCTGGCCCAGAAACTTCTCCATACTATGGGGGTGGCCAAAAAAAAAAAAAAAAAAAAAAACATGTGAACTCTGTATTACCATAAAGCCAAAGATAAAACATACAGAAATAAAAATAGTTAAGAACATAAAAAACAGTGAAGTCTCCTAGTCTCTTCACAGAATTTTGTATTCATCAAATTCAAGATGTACTACATAATGTCTTACCACTGTGGCTGCATCTCTGGTTTCCTCCAATCCCTCCTCCAGATCACTCAGAGGCTCAAGGTCTAGATCCTTTTCTTTTTCCTTTTCTATTAGTTCCTTCACTTTTTTCCTTCTATTTTTTCCACTCCCATAAATACCAATGTCAGTCCGGGGACTAAGCACCTACAAAAATAAAACCAAATACTTAACTCTGGTTTTTTAAAGTTTTTTAAACTGAAAATAATAAAAGGAACCATTTATTTATTTATTTTGTCTTTTCTAGGGCTGTTCCCGCAGCATATGGAGGTTCCCAGGCTAGGGGTCTCATCAGAGCTGTAGCCACCAGCCTACGCCACAGCCACAGCACAGGGATCCGAGCCCCATCTGCGAACTATCCCACAGCCCACGGCAACACCGGATCCTTAACCCACTGTGCAAGGCCAGGGATTGAACCTGCAACCTCATGGTTCCTAGTCAGATTCGTTAACCACTGAGCCACAACGGGAATTCCAAAAGGAACCATTTATTGATCACTTACCATGCCCTAGACATTTTCTTACAAACCTCATACGCATTATCTATTTCAAACCTCAAAACGACCCTCTGAAGTAAGTAGTACTATCTACACTTTACAAATGAGGGAAACAGTTCAGAAAGGCAACAACTTACCCACAGACACCGGATTAGCACCAGGAAGCCAGCCCTCAAACATGAAACAATCTTATTTCAAAGCCCATTCTCTTAACCACTATGTTCAATATTAAAAGTGTGAGTATTTAAATGTGTACTTCTGGAGTTCCCTGCTGTGGCGCAATGGGATTGGCAGCATCTTGGGAGCGCTGGGAGTACTGGGATGTAGGTTCAATCTCTGGTCCAGCACAGTGGGTTAAGGATCCAGCATTGTCAAGAACAAGGCTTGGATCTGATCCCTGGCCCAAGAACTCCATATGCTGCAAAGGGGCCAAAAACAAAAAAGAGGAAAAAAAAAAAAAGTGTGCTTCTCACTATCCACAACAGCCAAGACATGAAAACAACCTTAATGTCTATTGACAGATGAATGAACAAAGGAGATGTGGTACATATACAACAGAACATTTACTCAGCCATAAGAAAGAACGAAATGATATTCTTCGTAGCAACACAGACAGACCTGGAGTTTACCATACCAAGTAAGTCAGAAAGACAAATACCATATGATATCACCTATATGTGGAATCTAAAAAACAATACAAATGAACTTAATTACAAAACAGAAACAGGAAGTGCCCCTGTGGTGCAACGGGTTAAGGATCTGGTGTTGCCACAGCTGTGGTGTGGGTTCAATTCCTGGCCTGGGAACTTCCACATGATCCAAAAAGAAAAGAAAAAACAAACAAACAAACAAACAAACAGAAAGAGACTCACAGACGTAGAAAATAAAATTTACCAAAGGGAAAAGGTGGGATAAATTACGAGTTTGGGATTAGCAGATACAGACTACTTTATATAAAACAGCACAGTCCTACTGTATAACACAAGAAGATATACTCAATATCTGTAATAAGCTATAATGGAAAAGAATCTGAAAAATTATACATACAAAATGATCACTTTGCTATATACCAAAAACTAACACAACACTACAAATCAACTATACTTCAATTTAAAAATAATTTTTTTTTTTTAGTTCAATGTTCTGAGAGAGAGAGAAGACCTCGGCTGACTTCTTTTTCTGGACACAGTATAAGATGAACTGCAAGTAAATTTGCCTAAGGCTTCAAATTTCTAGTCAACATCTGACTTTACCCAACAGGAATCACTTATATAGCCATGACCAGATAAACTGAAAACAACCCTCATCTCAGGTATTAAATCATCAACTTCTGATGAGCGCGCTGAAGTGCATATACACCTGTAACAACGTATGGCTGGAATTCTTCTTCAGAAAGGTCCTCCCAGTCCGTTCTCTCCAGGCCCGTGCTGCTGCTACTTGTGACTCCACTTGGGGCAAGGCATCAAGTCGCACAGGGATGGGGCGGCCTTTAGCCGATAAGCTCTCCAGCTGTTCCAAGTAAGCATAATTGCTGCCACTCTGAAAAACAAAAGCACACCTTCAAACAATTTGCCATTTCTTATGAAGTTTGGCAATATATTGTTCGTAGACCTTACAAGGAGTCTAGTGTTAATTTTTTTTTGCTTTTGTTTTAGGGCCGAACCTGCAGCATATGGAAGTTCCCAGGCTAAAGGTCGAATCAGAGCTACAGCTGCCAGCCACAGCCATGCCAGATCCAAGTCGCATCCATGACCTACACCACAGCTCATGGCAGTGCCAGATACTTAACCCACTGCATCAAATCTGCATCCTGATGAACACTAGTTGGGTTGGTAACCTGCTGAGCCACAACGGGAACTCCCTGGTGTTAATTTATTATTTTTTTACTTTTTGTTAATTTTTTAAATTAAATATTCTTTAAACCTAATTGTATCTCTTGAATTAATAGACCTTCCAACATTCTTTTAAAAAGTTTGTATAAATCAATGTTGTCAAAGAATTTTGTTTTGTTAATTATTGAGGGCCCCAGTAAGATGTAAGAATTGGTTCAAAGGACAATCTAAAAACAAACAAATAGGAGTTCCCACTGTGCCACAACAGGATTGGCAGAGTCTTGGGAGCGCTGGGATACAGGTTCCATCCCCGGCTCAAGAGATGGGTTAAGGATCCAACATTGCTGCAGCTTGGATCTGATCCCTGGGCCAGAAACTCCACATGCTGTGGGGTGGCCGAAAAAGAAAAATATATAAATACATACATACATATATAAATAAAATAGAAACAAATACATACAAATGCAATTAGGAATGAGGAAAGGAATTTGCTAGTAGATGGAAACAGTTGTTTAATATCATAAAGGTCAATCATCTTTTCTATAGTGTGGAAATCATCTGTTTCTTATAAATTTAATTGCTTTTCTATGGACAGGTTCATTTATACCACTATCATTTCAAAATAATTGACTGAATTGTAAAATAGCTTAGTCAAAGAAAGGCTAAGGCACGCACTCCTAGAATCAAATAATCCTGAATGGTTTGCGAGAAACAATCACTATCACATTGAGAGGACATCCAGTAATCTCTTGCCTATTTCAAAGTCTTTCACAATTTTCCCAACTGCTACAAAGCAGTATTTTAAATCTGATAAGTACCTCCATTCTATGTTTTATAAACACAGATGAGAATAGGTATTTTCAGAGTGCCCATTGTGGTTCAGTGGGTTAAGAACCCGACAGTGTTTGTGAGGATGTGGGTTTGTTCCCTGGCCTCAGTGCGTTAAGGATCCAGTGTTGCTGTGTGCTGTGGTGTAGGTCATAGATGTGCTTGAATCTGGCATTGCTGTGGCTGTGGCACAGGCCAGCAGCTACAGCTCCAATTTGACCCTTAGCCTAGGAACTTCCATATGCCACAGGTATGGCCCTAAAAAGACAAAAATAAAATATAAGTTACACTGAAACAGAAAGACATGAAACGCAAGTGAATTTTTAAAAAGAATAATGAGAAGGTTCTGGCCATAAGAGATATCACAATGATATCATTAAATCACTATGGTACTAGGATAAAAACATACAGAGGAGAAAAATTGGAAGAGAAAATAAAGCTCAGACACAGACAGGCCCAAGAAATTACTGTGTTTACTACTACTCCCTTTTGTGGCCAGCTACAACCGTCTGACTACAGAATACCTTCTGGAAAGGCCCAGACATAACCCACTCACAAACTATAAACCCTAGAGAGTCTGCCCGTCAGCAGAAGCAGTCCACTTCCTCAAAGCCTACCAGTCACACCTCCCACTGAAGGGAAGAGTCTGGTGGAGGAGCAGTCCTTCAAAATTACGAAGGAAAAATACAACAGCTACCTCTACTTGCCAACTTAGTGCTTCAATCATAAACAGCCAACTAAGGATTGTCAGTCCTCTGAGGACAACCAATTACCTGAAACAGGAAAAAAATGAAAGAAATAGAGGAGCTGCTCTTACGAAAACAGATAGTTTAAAAAAAAGAAAGAAAAGAAAAAACAGAACAGAGAGTAGCAACTAGGCAGGCCCCAGAAAAAGTCAACTGAAAATAAAGTGAAAAAGAAGTCATTAGAACTTGACACCTTAAATATTCTTCCTACTAGGAGAGTTGGTGTCCTCTTTCTTTGCATAGAGTCCGCAATAAAGAATATTTATACTCTATACTGTATACGCTGCTTAATGATTTTTATAATTCAGAAGTATGTATTCAAGCATACTTTCATCTCTAACACTTACTTCATTGTTTTGTATTACAGATGTATAAATATGTCTCTCCAACTAGAGAATATGCAATTTTGAAGTCCAAGGTTCCATCTACACCCTTCCCTTACATTTCTGCTCCCAAACAATCAGAACAGTACCAAGGGTATTGCGGTGTTCAGTAAATATTGATATTGTTTACTTTTTCTGTCATTCATTTATAAAATTTTAAAAAACTCAAGTAAGAGCTCCCGTCATGGCAGAGTGGAAACGAATCCAACTAGGAAATATGAGGTTGCAGGTTCGATCCCTGGCCTTGCTCAGTGGCTTAAGGATCCAGTGTTGCCGTGAGCTGTGGTGTAGGTCGCTGACGTGGCTTAGATCCTGAGTAGCTGTGTGGCTGTGGTGTAGGCTGGCAGCTATAGCTCCGATTCAACCCCTAGCCTGGGAACCTCCATATGCCGTGTGAGGGGTCCTAAAAAGCAAAAAATAAAAATAAAACAAAATAAAAAAATAAAAAATTGAAATGTAGTTAATTTACAACATTGTGTTAATTTCTGCTACACAGCAAAGTGACTCAGTTTTATATATATATGTTTTATATATATATACATGCATTCTTTGTTTTAATATTCCTTTCCATTATGGTTTATCATAGGAAACTGAACATAGCTGCCTGTGCTTACAGTAGGATCTTGTTGTCTATCCAATCTATACATAACGGCTGACATCTGGTAACCCCCAACTCTTTCCCCCTTGGCAAGCACAAGTCTCTTCTCTACGTCTGTGAGTCAGATTCCTTTTGGTAGATAGGTTCATTTGTGCCATATTTTAGATTCACATATAAATGATATCATATGGTATTTGTATTTTTCTTTCTGCCTTACTTCACTGAGTACAATAATTTCTAGTTGCAACCATATTGCTGCAAATTCTGCCACTTATTTTATTTTATTTTATTTTATTTTTGTCTTTTGTTGTTGTTGTTGTTGCTATCTCTTGGGCCGCTTCCGCGGCATATGGAGGTTCCCAGGCTAGGGGTTGAATTGGAGCTGTAGCCACCGGCCTACGCCAGAGCCACAGCAACTCGGGATCCGAGCCGCGTCTGCAACCTACACCACAGCTCACGGCAACGCCGGATCGTTAACCCACTGAGCAAGGGCAGGAACCGAACCCGCAACCTCATGGTTCCTAGTCGGATTCGTTAACCACTGCGCCACGACGGGAACTCCCTGCCACTTATTTTAAAAGTGACGATGGGATACTGGGGGGGATGGGGAGAGATAAATTAGGAGTTTGGTATTAACACATGCACACATATACTACACATAAAATAGGTAAATGACAAGGACCTACTATATAGCACAAGGAACTATACCCAATATCTTGTAATAACCTATAATGGAAAAGAATCTGAAAAATATACATATATAACTGACTCACTTTACTGTATACTTGAAACTAATATAACACTACATTAATTGTGTATCAATTAAGAAAATAATTGATATACATGGTAAAAGAGTCAAAGAGCAGACCAGAAAATAAAATTCCTACTGCTAGGCATTAAACAAATGGTTAATTCTGTCATTCTTTTTATAGCAGGGAGTCTGCAGAAACAAGTAATATTTAAATAGGTAATATATATTTTGAAGTAAAAATCAGATGAAAGAACAAGTGGATTTTAAGTACAAAATTATTTTAGTATGGTTATTCTATTCTAAAGAATTAAAGGCTTAAACAGTTCATCTGTGAGACAGCATTACCTGAATGGTAGGACAATTCAAAAGGCTCTTTACCTGAATAGCTTCCACTTTAGTTGTCCATTCTCGAGCCTTTTGTAAGGCTTCTTTCAGGGATAACACATTGGGTAGAAAGGCTGGAATGTTCTTGGCTTCATTCACAATGCTTTCTAAACTTGCCACGCTGTGCCGTGGTCTTAAAAAACACAAAAATAGGGTGGATGCATGAGAAATAGTCAAACTACTACCAACACTTAAATAACATTTTAGAATGTGTAGAGAACTGTCATATACATGAATTCACTTAATTCTTAACATAATCTCACAAGGGAAACAAAAGAGCTATTATCATTATTTCCATTTTATAGGTAAGAAAAGTGTAACTCAAAGATCAATTATTTTCTCCAAAGTCATTTAATGTAGTAAATGGCAGACACAAAACACTGACTTAAAATGAACCTCAGATCCTATGCTCTTTTCACTACACTAAATCACTTCTACTTTAGTTTTCCACATCTAAACTTGTCAGAGATGCATGTTCAGCAGTGAAGTAGAAGGCAGTAGTCTAGAAATCCCATAAAGGTGACCAAGTGCATTTATTTCAACTATATTTATTAACACCTAGTTAAAAACAAAGGTGAATAAAACAGGCCTTGTCCTCAACTAATCAAAACACAAGGTAAGAATTACACTTGTGCTGGGAACTAAGAACAAATTACTACAGGCTCACTACTGTGAGAAGCAGTGATTCATCCTGCCTGGAAGAGCTGAGAAGGGTGTTTGAACTGCACCTTAAGAAGTGTAATTTGGTCAAGGAGTTCCCATCATGGCTCAGTGGTTAACGAATCCGACTAAGAACGATGAGGTTGCGGGTTCGACCCCTGGCCTTGCTCAGTGGGTTAAGGATCCGGCGTTGCTGTGAGCTGTGGTGTAGGTTGCAGACGCGGCTTGGATCCCGTGTTGCTGTGTCTGTGGCATAGGCCGGTGGCTACAGCTCCAATTCAACCTCTAGCCTGGAAACCTCCATATGCCGCGGACGGCCCAAGAAACGGCAAAAAGACAAAAAAAAAAAAAAAAGAAGTGTAATTTGGTCAAGTAAAAGGGTTAAAGGAAAAAACAACAAAAATATAATGAACAAAGACATGGATAAAAATGTAAAAATAAGTTGAAAATCCAGTTTAAGATGGGGGATGGTGAGAATGGGCAGTAAGGTGGGTAAAAGCAAGAAATAGGGGAATTTGGTAGGAAAGAAAGACTCAGACTAAGAGGTCTTGGGAGCCATAAATTTGCTATATAAGCAAGGGGAAGCTAATGAGGATGAAACAGTTTCAGCCCCCCATCAATCCTACTAGGTGCTAGGCCCCAAGCTAAACCTGAGAGATGACTAATGCACAAGACTGCTTCATGAAACTTTTTAATCTAGGGGCAGTGATTATTAAGAGTTATGATACACTGTAAGCACAATGATAAAGCAAAGTAGATGCTATCAGAATACAGATAGAGTAAAGGGACTTGACTGACTTGGCAGTGAAGGAAGGCTTCCCAGAAGTGATCTCTAAGCTTGCTCATCCTTTCTAAATAGGATCTGGTCAGGAAAGCTGGGACCAGAATCAGGTCAGGGGTGGTAGAGGTGCACCACAGGGAATGGGCAGAGGGGAAGAGTATTCCGCAGGAGAATAAAACAAACACATGCAGGAGTTCTCATTGTGGCACAGCAGAAACGAATCTGACTAGTATCCAGGAGGATGCAGGTTCGATCCTTGGCCTCGATCAGTGGGTTGGGGATCCATCGTTGCTGTGGCTGTGGTGTAAGCCAGCAGCTGTAGCTCTGATTCGACCCCTAGCCTGGGACCTTCCATATGCCACATGTGCAGTCCTGAAAAGAAAACAAAAACAAAAACTAAAACAACCCAAAAACATGTGCAAAGCAGAGACAAGAAAGAACACGGCATGTCTGAAGAACCGGGGCAGGGGTTGGGGGGTGAATCTCTATACTTGGAATACAGAATATAGGATATAGGAGGAAGAATGGCAAGGAGTGAGGCCAGATATTTAGCAAGGGGCTAGATTTCAGATGGCCATGTAAGTCAGGTTAAGGAAGCCTGACCTTCATCCCAAGGGGAAGGGAAAACAGTGAAGGGCTAAGGGGGTCAAGTAGTCACTTTAGTTTCAGTGTGGAGGATGGATTACAGAGGGGTGAGGTCACAGACAGAACTTGTTACTGTGGTCTCAGCCAGCTGTAACAACAGATCAAGTTGAAAGAATAGAAGTGAAAAACAGTGAGGAAATATAATCAGCATGACTCGGTGGTTTCCCGAGTCTGAGGGCAAGGAAATGGAAGGGAGAGGTCAAAGTTAATTTCCAAAGCTCTGGCTTGTTCAAATGAGAGAAAGAGGGTATAATTAAACGAAAAAGGAACACAAGAAGAGAGCAAGGGAAGGGCTAATGAGGTTAATTTTGAAGATGGGGAATTTGAGGCACGGAGGGGACATCCTATGGAATCATCTGACAGGCAAGTGGTATCTATGAAAACAAAAAAAAAAAACCAAAAAAAAAAAACCTATGCCATAGATGAGAATGTCAAGTTAATCAGTATAGAGCCAGTAATCAGAGACAAGAAATTAGATGAAATTTCCAAGGAGGTGCACAATGAGAAGAGAAGTAGTCCAGGCCAGGATCTTGAGGAAAGCCATTCCTAACAAGGCAGAGAGAGACAAAGGCAAAGGAGGAGATCCAGAAAGGAATGCTCAGTCGTTAACCATCTTAAGGATACGTTTCAGAAAGATAAGTGACTGGAGCTAGAAAAGGGAGGATTCAACGTCCCACTATCCCTACCAACTCCACGGCTCCTCTATTCCTTACTGATCTTGTTTTCCTAATGACACTGACTACCTGAAGTTCATTCACTCATCCACTCAGTCACCTATTTCTCCCCACTGTGTTGGCCCTATTTTGGAGCAGGAAGCTTCTGCATCTTTTCCCCACTGCCTGCTCAGCACTTAGAAACAGTGCCTGGCATGGAGTGGGTTCTCCATAAATACCCACTGAGTTGCAAAGATCAAAGGAAAATATAAGCATTCTAAAACTAGGTCAGTGATAATGGCGTTGAAGGAGACATGTCAAAGACATTCTGGTGTAGCATCACCAAAATTGGTTAAATGTAGGAAAATGGGAAAAAGAAAGTTTCTAAATATTACTACCAATAGAATTTCATTCAGTAGACTGCTGTCAATTGCATCAAGTTTACCAATTCATAGTTTTGCATTCCAAAGTTATTTAACTTTTCCCATTTAATATGCTCCCATCTCCTGGAAGTGTCATAAATCTGAAGGCAGAGTAATCTGAATGCTTCAGGTAGAAAAACTATAAATTTCATTATGTATTCTCCATGGCATCTGGAGAGCAAAATACCCAGCACACATGGAGCCTTTCCTTGACTGAACAGAGCTTTGCTGATTAAATCATCTAAGGCTTTTCTATCACGTGCATCCAAAATAAGTGACTGCAAAGTAATTTAGTACATGCAGAGTTTGGAATGAAGTGGGAAAGGCATTAAACTCGAGCTCCGTTATTTAATAATGATGTGATCTCTGTAAGCATCCCCATTTCCTCATCCTCACAAAAGAAATTATATAAATACTGATCTTAGGTGCTGAAGGGAAACACTTTTTTTTTTTTTTTGGTCTTTCTGACTTTTCTAGGGCTGCTCCCATGGCATATGGAGGTTCCCAGGCTAGGGTTTCTAATCAGAGTTGTAGCCGCCAGCCTATGCCAGAGCCACAGCAACACGGGATCCGAGCCGCGTCTTCGACCTACACCACAGCTCACGGCAATGCCGGATCCTTAACCCACTGAGCAAGGCCAGGGATTGAACCCACAAACTCATGGTTCCTAGTCGGATTCATTAACCACTGTGCCACAACGGGAAGTCTGGGAAACACTTTCATCAAGAGCAGTACAGAAAGTGATGGACGCTTTAATCTCATAAATCCAACAGGTATCCAACAGGTATCAGTCTCCCACCTGATTCTCATTTCGCTCTACTTTCCTGCAGGAATCTCCCACTTCACTTCTGTCACCTGAGCACAGCCTACATGGTCCTCAAGCTTAGCTTAGGATATTTCTCCCACCTCCCCTTCCACTTCAAACCAACTCATTCTTCAAGGTTCTGGACAGGTTCTCCAGCTTCTCTTCTGATCCTCCAAGCTCATTATGATCCTCCTCCTTCAAGTCCCTCCTGCCTTCTTCTGGTCCTCTCAGTTAACATACTGTAACAGAGCTTTATACTTCTTAGCTCCTCACTATGGTATCAGTGATGGAAGGGCTCTAAACAAAATATACTTTGTATCCCTTAGTTCAGTAGCCAACACCTACTCTGCACATAGTGTGCACGCATTTGAAACAGTCTATATGCAGACCCACTGATAACTGAGTCAGAAAAGGCATAAAACATTTAACATTTAATTAGATTCTTATGTTCCTCCCTCCATTCTACTCTCTGACCTAGTTATTAAAGAGGCAAGTCACCAATATGTGTTCACCTTGCCTGTAGGCAGACCTTAGCCTTTTCTTCCCACCGCTCAGAGACTGTAAGGAGCTCCTGAAGTTCAGCCATAGCTTTCTCCACAGCATGGTGGGGGGCCAGCCCCACCCCAGAGTCTATCAATTTCTTCATGACATCCAAAGTGACTTGCTGAGGATCTGATAGGGTCAGTCTTACTTCATCCAACCATCGAGCCTGCTGTAGCTCTTGCTTCAATCGGGCTAATTCTGGGAGCTCCACATAGAGACTAGAGCCCATATCTATCAACATCTGGAGTTTAGATGAATCTGGGGTTTCGTCCATCATAGCCTCTTGAGCACGCTCATGAAACTCTTCCACATCATCCAGCAGATTCTGAAAAGATCAAAAGAATAAAAATAAAAAAAAAAGATACAAAATGAATATGGAATATATATAGTTCAGGCAAACTACCAAATACTAGACCATGTAATAATCTCACCATCACAGCACAAAACTAATACGATAAAGGTGTATCTGTTTCTCTGATTATTTATATACCTCTACATTTAAATATGATTAATTCACTCAAAAATATTTAATGACTGCTGACTTAGACGCAAGCATTATTTTAGGCACCCAGCATTAAACAGAAAATACCAAGTTCTTATCTTCAAGGATACACATTTTAATATAAACAGCCAGACACTGAAGACATGAAAAAAAGTTTGTTAGTTTTAAGTGCTATGAAAATTAAAAAGGGCAATACAATACCAACAGGGACAGGGGGCACATGACTCTGCAATGATGGTCACAAAAGACAGGTGAACCCAAACCATTTTAAAATGAGGAGGTCGAGGTGGGAACGATATGAAGATATGCAGGAAAAGCAGTTCTGCAGGGCAAATAACCATTGCAAAAGGTTTTTAAAAAGGAATGAGCTTGTGGAGCTCCCGTCGTGGCGCAGTGGTTAACGAATCCGACTAGGAACCATGAGGTCGCGGGTTCAGTCCCTGCCCTTGCTCAGTGGGTTAAGGATCCGGCGTTGCCGTGAGCTGTGGTATAGATTGCAGACGCAGCTCGGATCCCACGTTGCTGTGGCTCTGGCGTAGGCCGGTGGCTACAGCTCCGATTCGACCCCTAGCCTGGGAACCTCCATATGCTGCGGGAGCGGCCCAAGAAATAGCAACAACAACAAAAAAAGTAAAAAGGAATGAGCTTGTGTCTCACTCCAAAGCAGACAATGGGGAGCAAAGTGGATGATGGAGAAACATAGTTAAGGAATATGTAGCGATCGCATTATGAGTGCCTTGCAGGTTAATTACAAGTTTGGATTTCATTCTAATGGCTTTGGGGAACCACCGGAGAATTTTAACACAGGGAAGTGGTATGATTTGATTTCTACTTCACATAATCACTCTAGCTACCTAATAAAAACTAAACTTCCAGGGACCAGAGGAGAAGAAGGGAGACCAGGTAAGAAGCTGCTGTAGATTCCAGTAGTTTAGAGCAAAGTTTAAACAATGGAGATGATGACTAATGGTTCACTTTGGGATTCATTTTGTAGATAATAGCAGCACTTGTTTAGAGACTGAATGTGGTGTATAGAGGAAATAAAGGAATCACTGATTTTGATTCATTAAAAGGCTTTTAAGATGTCTTTTGGTCTTCCAATGGGAAGTGTAGAGCATGCAGCTGAATGTTCAAATCTGCAGAAAAGAAGAGAGGCAGTCAGAACTGGGAATCAGCTGAAGACAGGCGACACCTAATGTCACCAGACAAAGAAGATAATGTCAGGACCTAGAGTAAAGAAAGGGCCAGGACTAATATACTACAAACTTAGAAGCCAAGCCCAGGAGCAAACAAATAGCTTCCCTAAAGAGAAGGAAATGTGAACTATGAACCTAAGAAAACCAGAGAGTGTGGGGTCAGATGTTCAGAAGGAAAGCATGGTCAACTACAAAATGCTCTTATGACATGGTATAAGACCACGTCACTGATAACAGATTGCACAGTTGATAACCTTGATAAAAATCATTTTAGACACCCAGCCACGGCCAAATCACAAAAACACACCACAAGCCATCAAATGATTACTAAGCAGATTCATATATTTGATAGATACTTTTGAGATTTTACATATTCATTAAACCATGAGGGAGGGCCCTGGTAATTTCAGAGTTCTGCATTTTTAGAAGTTCATGAGCTAATGACTCACTGAAACATTCAGATTCCTTTAATTTTTTGCATTTCAATTACATTTTGTTAAATGGGAGTTCTGGCCTAAAATTAAAATAGGAAAAAATATTTCTAAACTAGCCTTAATTCCAGAATTTTAAAGGGGGAATTAAAGACTAAGAATGAAAGATTCTAACTGCCCACTAATAAACCTTAAATAGCAGCAGTTATTTGAGAAAAGAAACAAACAGAACAAAACACTAATCTAGACACACTGTTCTGTTTACCCAAGACAGTTGCCCATACCACAGAGGATATTCCCCCCCAAAAGAATGCAATACTCCACCTTTACTTGTCGCGCTTGGCTGATGACACATGGAAGACTAAAAAGTTGTTGGACAAAGGCCTTCAACTCTTCCACTGTCAGTTTGGTCCGAGTCCTCCCACTATCTGGGCTCTGCCTGATGTGAAATAATATTGAGACATAAGTAAGAAAAACTCACAGTCATTCTGATATCAAAGGGGCTTCTAGTCTCTTTAGAATTCTATCCCAAGAAATCCCAGAATACTAGTGTTTGAGGGATTTCACTGCAACGGTGATCACTTCCAAATTAGGTTGTTACAGCTCTTTAGTTTATGACTCAAAGATTCAACTCTCCAAGTTCCAGTTCTTCCAATCTTAAACAAGTATTAAACATTTCAAACAGTCAGTTAATTCCTCACAGGAAAATGTTAAGTTCACTGATAAAACTAAATCCTCTACCTCAAGAACTTAAGATGTAGAACAAGGGCCTTTAACATGCTTTAGGAGACAATAAATACTCTGAAACTGATTCAAAATTATGTGAGTATATGCATTTTTCTAAGAAAAGGGTCTCTAAGCTTTCACCAGATTCTCCAAGGGGGCCAGTGACCCAATGACAGGTGAAGATTCAATGACCACTGTCACTAATAAAAGTTCTTTGATAAAATAGAAGATTAAAAAAATTTATAAAGTTATTCTAAAAACCTACTGTGAACTGCTATAGAAAAAGCCATTCAGATACAGGAAGAGTTCTGGAACGACTATGAAAACAACACCACAGAAAACTGAACACATACGAATGACAAAATCAAGGGCACCTACTTCCATGCTCAACAGCCTCCCCTGCATCCATCAAAGTTACTTTTTGCTGCCACCTGCCTTCAGCCCGTAGCACCATTTACTTACAAATATGTATTACACACCTGTGTGCCAGGCATTGTTTAAAGCGTATGAAACAGAGCAATGAGAAAAAGGATACCAATCTCCAGCATTCTATTCCAGCATAACTTCTAGTGGGGGTGGGAAAGGAAGGAGGAGACAGACAACAAATAAGTAAATTTGTCTATCAGGAGGTGATAGGCCTAGGAGAAAAACAAAGCAGGAAAGAAGAATAAAAAGACTGCAATTGGATAGAGGGCTATCAGAGAACGCCTCTCCAAGAAGGTGAGGTCTAAAAGAGACCTGAGAGCAGCGAGGGAATAAGCCACCTGGATATCAGGGAAGAGAACTCCAAGCAGAGCTGAGAGCAAGGGCAAAGGCCCTAAGCAGGGGTACACTGGTGTGTCTGAAGAACACATGGGAGAGGGTGCAGAGTAGAGCAAGAAAGGAGAGGAGGAGAGGGAGGATTAGGGTATTACTAGGGGAGGGAGAAACATGGCCTCAAAGTTAGTGCAGGGCCTCACACAGGCTGGTAAGATTCTGCCTTACTCTGGTGAAAACAAAACAAAACAGAGAACCACAGAAAACTTCAACTCTTCTCGGTCTCACCTGTGTTTCTGCTTTTTGCTCAGAAGTAGCTGAGCCACAGAAGCACAGGTCTCAGCCTCTTTTACAGCATCCCGGAGCTGTCGGAAGAGATCATTCTCTGGATACTTCCTGTCCTCAGCATCTTCCAGCATTACTCGTAACTCAATCAAATCTGTGAAAACAAATAAAAAGCCATAAACTATGATCACAGAAAATAAAGTCATTCGCCAACCAATCAGCATAAACACGCCACAGCTGTGAAAATCTTACCGCTACAATAAAAGCCATGGCCAGGTGCCTGTTCCTACGGCTTACAATTTCTCTAGCCTTTAATGCGAGCCTCTGGTAACAATGGCTCCCCAAATACATGAAGCATCTACTGCAAGTTAGCTATCTGTCCCATTTTACATCAATGTTTTCACTTAAAAGATGATTCTCTGGAGTTCCCGTCGTGTCTCAGTGGTTAACGAATCCGACTAGGAACCACGAGGTTGCGGGTTCGATCCCTGACCTTGCTCAGTGGGTTAAGGATCCAGCGTTGCTGTGAGGTGTGGTAGAGGTTGCAGATGCAGCTCGAATCCCGCGTTGCTGTGGCTGTGGCGTAGGCCGGTAGTTGCAGCTCTGATTTGACCCCTATCCTGGGAACCTCCATATGCTGCACCTGCGATCCAAGAAATGGCAAAAGAGACCAAAAAAAAAATGATTCTCAAATAGGAAATTAAATCTATAGTCAACCAATCTACCAGTCTCATATCTCATATGAGGCCTAGTATTATTTTCCTTAATGAAGAAAAAAAACACATAAAACAAGGCCGCTTTCAAAGTGACAACCATTTCAGGGTATTCTTAAAAAAGGAAGAAACTTAACCTTTCTTGTGGTTGAAGCTGGCAGATAATGCTTCTGTCACACGACTGACCCAAGTGTCATAGGACTGTGCCCGGACTTTCACACCATATAGCAGAGAAGGGAGGTCCTCTAATGGATATCGATATCTAAAACACACACACATGAAAATAAAAAATAAAGACTCCCCAGAACCAACAACTTGAAAATAAATTTTAAATACAACCAGCTTAAGGGAAGGACAATGGATGGGGGAATGGGGTCTTGGCACACATAAGAGAAACTCTGGAGCTTCTGCTGCGGTGCAACAGGATAGGCAGCAGCTTGGGAGCACTGGGATGCTGGTTCAGTCCGCTGCCTGGCACAATGGATCTGGCATTGCCGTGGCTTAGTTTGTAGCCACGGCTTGGATCTGATCCCTGGCCCAGGAGCTCCATGTATGGTGGGTTGGCCAAGAACAAAAAATACACACACACACAAAAAGAGACTATCTAAGAAGCCCAAAGAGTTTTAACGCGGGGAGAGTTAGGGTACATGTGAAATCAACTGAAAAAGAAACTAATTTTAGTTGCCATGTTTAGGGTCAACTTTAACAGGCTGGTCCTCAAGCAGGGAGAACAAAAGACAAGAGGCTACCAGTCCAAACACAGGGAAGGGCATTACAAAGAACAATATTAACATTAATGTTAAAAGAAGGTAACAGAAGTTTTACAAGAAACTTCTGGATGGATACCTAAGACATTTCTTCTGCATGGGGCAGGGGCACAGATCAGTTGGATGGTAGAGACACACGAGCCGCTCAGGATTACAGGAACACGTGAGAGCAGAGAGAAAGCAAGTGGTTCTGCACGCTGAACACTGTCGCTCATCATCGGGAACAAGCTCAAACACTTCTTCTTCTGACATCAGGACACCCTGGAAGGCAATTTACGTCACTAGATCAAGTCCTTCCAGTCTTTCAAGCATCAGAGAACTTAGGTCATTAGATGTCTTTCTATTTTGACTTTTTGTTTTTCCTTGTTTTTGGCCGAGTCCGCAGCATGTGGAAGTTCCAGGGCCAGGAACAGAACCTGTGTCACAGAAGCAACCCAAGTTGCTACAGTGACAACACTGTATCCGTAACCTGATGTGCCACCATGGAAGTCCTACTCTGACTTCAGATCCAAACATGGGTGTGTACGTATAATGACATATCACTAGTAGTCTCTAAAAACAATACTTTTTTTTTTTTTAATGAGCAAGACTAAAACTAGGTGTCTAAAAATGCACATGTGATTAATGAAACTATTTTTAAAATGCAGGAAATGATTACTACAAAGGTTAAAAATCATTTTTTGAGGGGCGTGAAGGACACTCTTATTGGAAGGTACTTTTATGATGGCTGATAAAAGTTCCTTTTTTCCTGCACAGGAAGCCAATATTATTTTATTTGATAGTATTATTTCTCTAATATGTTTCACCCTAACCTTTTATTTTTTTAAATTTTTTATACAATTTTAAAGGTTATATTCTATTTACAGTTATTACAAAACATTGGCTAGCTGGTAGTTCTACTTCTTGACGATACTGTGATGACAAGTTTACCGCATAATTCATGAGGCTCTACCTTGTTGTATGCGGTTTTGTCTTCTATTTAAAATAAGAAAAAGAGAGTTCCCACTGTGGTGCAGTGGAAACAAATCCAACTAGTAACCATGAGGTTGCGGGTCTGAACCCTGGCCTCGCTTACTGGGTTAAAGATCCCGCTTTGCCGTGGCTGTAGTAGGCCAGTAGCTGTAGCTCCAATCAGACCCTTAGCCTAGGAACCTCCATATGCCACAGGTGGCCCTAAAAAGCAAAAAATTCAATTAAAATTTAAAAAGATAAATCAAAACAAAACATTCCTGTCCCCAGAGACAATATACCCTTGAACCATGTATTTAATAATCTATAATCTGAAAATAACACTGATATATACAAACAAATGCAAGGAAAAAAGTATAAAATTACTTAACCTATGCAAATCAAAATATAACCTACTTCAACAAGGCATCACAAAGAAAGTAAATCTAATTCATATGCCACTTTAAGAAAATAAGGGCATTGTTCCCGTTGTGGCGCAGCAGAAACAAATCTGACTAGTATCTATGAGGATGTGGGTGTGATCGCTGGCCTCATTCAGTGGGTTAAGAGATCCAGTGTTGCTGTGGCGTAGGCTGGCAGCTGTAGTTCCAATATGACTCCTAGCCTGGGAACTGCAATATGCCCCAGGTGCAGCCCTAAAAAGCAAAACAAAACAAAAAACCAACATTACTATTTTATAATAATAATATTTAGTTTACATCATTTCTAAAATGTACAGAGGGGGTTTCCCTGGTGGTTCAGTAGATTAAGGATCCAGTGTTGTCACTGCTGTGGCTCAGGTTTAACCCCTGGCCCAAGAACTTCTGCATGCTCGGGGGCAACCAAATAAATAGTTTAGCTATTAACTATTAGCACAGTTTTATACTTTGGTTTACAGATTTCCTTTTATCATTTACATCAATAAGAAGAGTAGCAAAATTGGATCAGTTTTACTTTTCAGATCCAAATCACTGTATTTTTCCTTAGCTTAAGACTATTATTCTCTTAAGACTCCTCAATCTAAATATATAGAGAGCCTATTATTTGAAATAAATTGTTTAGAAATACAAACTCAGTACTTTTGTGATTATACAAACTAAAAATGTTGTTTTCAAGAAAATTCTGATTTTATTCAAAGGAAAACAGACTTCTACTACATTCTACCATCTGGGCTATGTCAAAAAAAGTGTCATCTCAATATGTCCACTGGTCCTGGTTATTAAGTTACTTGGTTACTCTTAAGTTATTGGTTACTAAGTCAGCTTAAACCAATTAAGCTAAGCAGAAGATCTCAAATTAATACTCTCCTAAATGGATTTATACTCTAAGTGACACAAATAAGAAAATAAACTTTGAACCATACCTCTCTCTACATACAAAAGTTAACCTGAAAAAGATCATGTACCTAAATGTAAGAGCTAAAACTTTATGAAACTTCTGGAAAACAGAGAAAATCTTTGTGACCCAAGGTTAGAAAAGACTTCTTAGACATAACCAAAAGCACAAGCCATAAAAGAAAAAACTGATAAACTGAGTTTCATAAAAATGAAGAACTTCTGTTCTTCAAAAAGACACTTATGAAAAGGAAAAGATAAGCCATATGGACTGGAAGAAAATACTTTCAAACCTGATAAAGAACTGTATCCAGAATATAGCAAGAACTCACAAATTGAAGAGGAAAATAACCCAATTTTTTAAGTTGGGTAAAAGATCTGAACAGAATCTTCCCTCAAAGACAGACAGGCAGCAAACAGGCACACTAGAAGGTACCCAGTATCATCAAAACCACAATGAAATACTACCACAAATGTATTCGAGTAACTAGAGGTAAAAAAACCACCTGGGAGTTCCCGTTGTGGCACAACAGAAATATCTGACTAGGAACCATGAGGTTGCGGGTTGGATCCCTGGCCTCGCTCAGCAGGTTAAGGATCCAGTGTTGTCATGAGCTGTGGTGTAGGTCGCAGACACGGCTCGGATCTGGCATGGCTGTGGCATAGGCCAGCAACTGTAGCTCTGATTAGACCCCTACCCTGGAAACCTCCACATGCTGCAGGTGCAGCCCTAAAAAGACAAAAGACCAAAAAAAAAAAAAAAAAGACCACCTGTGCCAAGAGTCAGTGCAAGTGCAGAACAAACAGAACTCTCTCACACTGCTAGTGGAAATATAAAATGGTACAACTGCTGTGGAATACAATTTAGCAGGTTTTTTTTAACCAAAAAATTAAACACACTCAACACATACCATATGACCCAGCCACTGCACTCTTACTACTTACCCAAGAGAAAAGAAAGCATTTGTCAATATAAAAACTTGTACAAAAATGTTTAGAGCGGCTTGAACCACAACAAGCAAAAACTGGAAACAATTAAAATGTCCAGTCACAAGTGAATGGATAAACAAACTGCGGTATATATATCCACACAATGAAATACCACTTAGCAATTAAAAAAAACCAATACATGTAACACGGACGAATCTCAAAGTAATTACGCTAAATGAGAGAAGCTAGACCAAAAAAAGTATAAATTGCATAAATCGATTTAGATAAAACACTTTTTAAAAAAGTCAAGTAAAGAAAGTAGATTAATGTTTTCCTGATAAGAGTGGGAGGAGCAGAAAGATGGAACAAGAAGGAAGGATCATTAAGAGGCATAAGGAAACCTTTCTTTCATCTTTTTTTTTTTTTTTGGCTTTTTAGGGCCGCACTTGCAGCATATGGAAGTTCCCAGGCTAGGGGTTGAATCGGAGCTATAGCTGCCGGCCTACACCACAGCCACAGCAACGCCTGGTCCAAGCCGCATCTGTGACTATACCACAGCTCACAGCAATGCTGGATCCTCAACCCACTAAGCAAGGCCAGGGATCAAACACACATCCTCATGGATACTCGTCGGATTAGTTTCCACTGCACCATGACAGAAACTCCCCTTCATCCTTTTTTTAAGAATGAAGTATAGCTGATAATCTTATATAAGTTACAGATGTACAGTATTATCTTGACTGTGACTAAGTCTCATGGGTATACAGCCACACTTATATATTATACACTATAAACATGTATTATACCTCAGCAAAGCTGTTTAAAAAATAGGAACAGGAGTTCCCGTCGTGGCGCAGTGGTTAACGAATCCGACTAGGAACCATGAGGTTGCGGGTTCGGTCCCTGCCCTTGCTCTGTGGGTTAACGATCAGGCGTTGCTGTGAGCTGTGGTGTAGGTTGCAGACACGGCTCGGATCCTGCGTTGCTGTGCCTCTGGCGTAGGCCAGTGGCTACAGCTCCGATTCAACCCCTAGCCTGGGAACCTCCATATGCCGCGGGAGCGGCCCAAGAAATAGCAAAAACAACAACAACAACAACAACAAAAAAAAAAGACAAAAAGACAAAAAAAAAAAAAAAAAAAAAAAAAAAAAAAAAAAAACAGGAACAGAATAGCCAGGTAAATAAAGTAGGGCTATACACAAGCAGGAGGGAGCATAGGAGTGAGGCTAGCTCTATAGGGACGGTTAGGGAAAATGGGTCAATATGTGGCTGAAGACATGGGTTTATTCTTCTTATTTATTTTCCATTTCAATGATAAATGTTTAGTTTATCCTAAGCATTCAAAATCATAACAGTTTTTCTATCCTGCTTACTCATTAAAATACTAAGAATGAGGTGAAAGAAAGATTGACTCTGACAGCCTACAATCACCAGGAACACAGTTTTATTCAATTACAAAGCCGAGAAAGAAGTATTTGAATTTTCTTGCTTAAAGAAACAATACTATATGTAGGAGATTTTGTTTTTGTTGTTGTTGTTGGCCTCCCCCACAGCATGCAGAAGTTCCTGGGCCAGGGATCAAACCTGCACCATAGCAGCAGCTGTAGCCATAGCAGTGACAATGCCAGATCCTTAACCCACTAGGCCACCAGGGAACTCCCTGTTGGAAATTTTTTAGAATAAATATATACTTAACCAACTATAACGGAAAAAATAAAAATCATTTAAAAAAATTTTTAAACTAAACTAAATAAATAAAATAAATATGTTACCTAAAAAATTCTACCTGATAGGATTGCATTTTTCAAAATCTGGAAATCTCGATGACATCAAGATTTCTCAAAGTTTTCAACTTGAAGAAACCAAAATGGCCAAGTACAAAGGTATGAAATTGTCTCTGAAGGTGCAATTTTTAGTCTATTCCTTGAGCAATATCACATACAAGAAATGTGCTCAGCAAACTCACCATCTGCACAACAGACTCCCTTAAGCGTGTCTCCTCTTCAGTCATGAGCGTCAATTCCTTGCACACCATGGCAGCCAGCCCCACGTCCAGGCACTCTGGATCTGCTGCCATCTTGAAAATCAGCTCCTCATGTGAGAAGACGCAATGGCGTCTCAGCCGCCGGTAATGATTGACACACTGACGTCCAATAGGCAACTGAAAACAAGACAAGATTCTCCCATTTAATTACTTGCTTAAACACACTCCAAACAGAACAAAACCACTACTTACGCCCAAGATCCTCTCTTTTTTATCATAAGGAACAGAATAACAACATCCATTTGAACATAAGCAATAACTGTAAATATTAAACCTTTATAACCTAGCAAGAATTTCAAAGGCCCTCCCTTAAGGGAGATGTTGAGCTTCTGGTCTAAGCTGCTAATTTTCTATCTATGTACCTCAAAAGGCATGAATTCTCTGATATATAAAGAGGCAGCAAACTCTTTTAGACCTAACATGAGACTGCCCTTATTGGAAAAAGAAAAAAATTCCTCAGGCTAAAAAGGGTTAATTGGACATATTCAGCATTGATGTGTCCACAGAACAAAAAACAGATGTTATTAGAGAAAGGGAGAGGGAAGGGAAAAAAGTCATTTTCATGGACTGAGTTCATTTTTTAACAAGGACTAAAGCAAAAGACAATGTGGATTACAGCATCTAGAATTTTTTTTTTTTTTTTTTTTTTTTTTGTCTTTTTAGGACCACACCCAGGGCATATGGAAGTTTCAAGGCTAGGGGTTCAATTGGAGCTGTAGCTCCTGGCCTACACCATAGCTTACAGCAACACCAGATCCTTAACCCACTAAGCAAGGCCAGGGATCAAACCTGCATTCTCATGGATGCTAGTCAGTTCGTTCCCGTTGAGCCACAACGGGAACTCCCTACTTTTCATTTACATTAAGCCCTTCTAAAGAGTATCAAGGGCTTTTATTTTATATCATCTCACTTGTTTGAGGTTATTAATGAATCTTAAGATGCTTATATAGTAGGTAAAAAAACTTAAGACCAGTGATATTTCTGCCCAAGACTAAACATCAATAATCAGGAGCACAAAAGGCAGAAACCATTTCTAACTTATCTCTGAATCACCTCCATTTCCCACCCAAAGAACAAGCAAATCACAAACACTTAATAAGTGTTCACTGAGCTTTTATTTTTTTATTTTTATTTATTTCTTTTTTGTCCTTTCTAGGGCCACTCCCGTGGCTATGGAGGTTCCCAGGCTAGGGGTCTAATCAGAGCTGTTGCCACCAGCCTACACCACAGCCACAGCAACTCGGGATCCGAGCCACGTCTGCCACCTACACCACAGCTCACGGCAACGCCAGATTCTTAACCCTCTGAGCAAGGCCAGGGATCGAACCCGAAACCTCATGGTTCCTAGTCGGATTGGTTAACCACTGCACCACAACAGGAACTCCCTCACTGAGCTTTTAAAGTAGAGCTCAAGCCTAAGGCAAAGTCCTAAGTCTTGCTCCTGCTGCTTTCTAATAAGAAGTTTAGAATTACCAGGTTCAGGGAAAAAAAAAAAAAAAGACCAGGTCGAATAAGATTGTTCATTATACAATTTCATTCATTAGCTAAGGAAAACAGTATGGTTAATCATAAAACAAAATTAAGTTAACAAATTAAGGTGCCCAGAGAAAACATAAGATCCAATATCACTAAAGAATATTATCTCCCCCCTAAATGCTAGGAGAGGTGACCAAAAAAAGCAGCATGACTAAAGGAAAAATAAAGTCAAAGAGTGTAAATCTGCACTCTTTTTCCCACCAACATGATGTAAAAATAACTAATTACTTTTTGATATCTACCTCATTTAAAAGCAAAGAGTAATCACTGGCAATATCATCTACACAAAAGTACAGCCCATAGAGATTTCAATATTATAGCTACTCTTTAAAATAATTTTTTAAGTAAGAATACAGAGGGAGTTCCCGTCATGGTACAGCAGAAATGAATCCGACTAAGAACCATGAGGTTTCGGGTTCAACCCCTGGCCTCATTCAGTAGGTTAAGGATCCAGCATTGCCATGAGCTGTGGTGTAGGTCTCAGACTCGGCTTGGATCTGGTGGTGTTGTGGCTCTGGCGTAGGCCGGCAGCAACAGCTCCGATTAGATCCCTAGCCTGGGAACCTCCACATGCCTTGGGTGCCCCCCCACCCCCCCAAAAAAAACAGAAAGAAAGAATACAGAAAACATAAAAAGGCAGGAAGAATAAAATCACCTAATTGTCTATAAGAAAGAAAATAATAAAGGGATATTTTAAGATAAAACTCGGCACTGAGTATTTTAAAATAAAAATCAGAGATAGGAGTTCCCGTCGTGGCGCAGTGGTTAACGAATCCGACTAGGAACCATGAGGTGGTGGGTTCGGTCCCTGCCCTTGCTCAGTGGGTTAAGGATCCGGCGTTGCCGTGAGCTGTGGTGTAGGTTGCAGATGCGGCTCAGATCTGGCGTCATTGTGGCTCTGGCGCAGGCCAGCGGCTTCAGCTCCGATTGGACCCCTAACCTGGGAACCTCCATATGCTGAGGGAGCAGCCTTCAAAAGAAAGAAAGAAAGAGGGAAAGGATCCGGCGTTGCCGTGAGCTGTGGTGTAGGTTGCAGACGTGGTCCGGCGTTGCCGTGAGCTGTGGTGTAGGTTGCAGACGCGGCTCGGATCACGCGAGGCCAGTGGCTACAGCTCCGATTCAACCCCTAGCCTGGGAACCTCCATATGCCGCGGGAGCGGCCCAAGAAACAGCAACAACAACAACAAAAAGACAAAAAAAAAAAAAAAATCAGAGATACATATTTGTAAATTTGGTACAATTGATTCTTAAGAAGATCTGGTCACCTTTTTGAAATCCAGAAGTGCTCAGAGAAAGCAAAGACTAGAGGAACTACATTCTCTCAGAAAAGGAAGATTCAGAAAATATCAATTTCTGGAGTTCCACTCACAGCTCAGCACTAACAAACCCAACTAGTATCCATGAGGATTCATTCAGATTCAATCCCTGGCCTCGCTCAGTGGGTTAAGGACCTGGTGCTGCCAGGAGCTATGGTGTAGGCTGGCAGCTGCAGCTTCAATTTGACTCCTAGCCTGGGAACCTCCATATGCCACAGGTGCAGCCCTAAAAAGAGAAAATAAGTAAATAAATAATCAATTTCCCATTTAAAATTTAAACAGAAAGGGAAAAAAATGGATGAGAAACCTTCCAAATAAAAACTACCCAGACCTTTCTAAACTGCCGCAGACATTCCATTCTGTAATGGAATATTCCTGAGCCCTCCCTTTCCCACTAAGCAGTTAGGATGCATTTTTCGGGGGCATCAGCAAACGTACAACAGCCATGTGCTATAGAACAGACCCAGTCAGCAGTACAGAAGTTCACAGCTTCAGCAAAGTTGTAGCCCTGGTTGAATCCTGAGTGATAAGCTCGAGGAAACGTCACAACAAACTCTCCGGCACACTGATTGGTCCTGTACACCTAAATGCAAATTGGGAACAAGGGTACAAAACAAAAGAAAAACAACAAAAGAGGGAGACAGATTTTATTAGTTTCAGCAGCATTTTTTTTAACTTGAAAACAATAAAGCATTAAGAGACACATACCAGGAAAATAATATCAGAGTTTAAGAGCAGCCAGTTTTGGAGTTCCCATAGTGGCTCAGCGGAAACAAATCTGCCTAGCATTCATGAGGACACAGGTTCAATCCCTGACCTCGTTCAGTGGGTTAAGGATCTGGCATTGCCACGAGCTGCGGTGTAGGTCACAGACTTGGCTCAGATCTGGTGTTGCTATGGCTGTGGTGTAGCCAGCAGCTACAGCTTTGCATCCCTAGCTTGGGAACCTCCATATGCTGCAGGTGCAGCCCTAAAAAGACCAAAAAAAAAAAAAAAAAAAAAAGAGCAGCCAATTTTCTCTTTGTAACAGTCACTGATAAATTATAGTAATTCATGACAAGAATTCACAGCCAAAAGAAATTTTCATGGAAAAAATGTTACTCTTACTGGGCTACTAGTTTCCTAACAATAAGAGAATTTTTCTTTTATTCCTTTCATTCTTGTGTTGCAAATACTGGGAAGGGAAGAAATATCATCCTACTTTTTGGATAATTTTTTGGAAACCAAATGATTAGCTTGTATGCCATATAGAAAGATCCTCTGAATCAGTTTCCCTGAATCTTTGTTTTATAATACTATGTTTTTCAGAAAACCTCAGATTCTACATAAATTCACTCTTTAAAGACAAAATAACATTACTAACACTCAATCTTTCTCATTAAGGTAATGGTGACTATTTGATTGTAAATTAGAAACATTAACTTTATGCTTTATCAAGTGTTACTAGCTTAAATAACCATTTTTAAAACTAAGTTTAAAAGTAGAAAAGGTATTCCTTGTATATTTCTACTTCATTATCTCATGTGAAAAAAAGCTGTAAAATCTTCATATGAGGAGTTCCCGTCGTGGCGCAGTGGTTAACGAATCCGACTAGGAACCATGAGGTTGCGGGTTCGGTCCCTGCCCTTGCTCAGTGGGTTAACGATCCGGCGTTGCCGTGAGCTGTGGTGTAGGTTGCAGACGCGGCTCGGATCCCGCGTTGCTGTGGCTCTGGCGTAGGCCAGTGGCTACAGCTCCGATTCGACCCCTAGCCTGGGAACCTCCATATGCCGAGGGAGCAGCCCAAAGAAATAGCAAAAAGACAAAAAAAAAAAAAAAAAATCTTCATATGAAATGTGGAATAGAATCACCACAAAGATAAGCACTAGTTATTAGAACTACCACTTAAAATACTGGTACTATGGTTAAATGAAGATATTAAAGATATGAGATTTTTATTAAAACCAGGATATAATGGTTTAGTGAAAACAAAAGGCTAATTTGATAGGATGCTATATATAAAGTATGATTGATACTTTACAACACCTTACTCCTAACCAAATAAATGTTGTTCCCTTCAGAATATAAATTCTAATGTGGCTAGAAGATGACATGATCTTTTACTTCCCATTACTTTTATTACCATGTTCTGTGACTCTAACAAAAAGTATACAAAACTTTACATTACAAACACTGAAGGGAGAGGCAAAAAGACTCACAGGCACACCATGCTCCATTAGCACATTCGGGTTCATGATGGTGACTAACTGATGCAGGAGATCAGGCTGGGATTCAAATAACTCAGGGGCCAGCTCCCTCATCACCTCCTCCAGTTGTTCTGCAGCATGAGATGGGACACCATACCATGTCTTTGGCTCCCCCCTAGCAAAAGAAATAGCTGTTTAGCTAGGTAGAGCATGGTGCCAATGAGGTCAGGGTCTCTGATTCAAATCCACTAGGTTATAATTAATGGCCATAGATGATATGCCCCAAATCCTAGCAACCATCTCAAAATGTGTGTGCGTAATAGGAAGTAAGACAGAGCATGTGGACCGGTGGATACATACTCATCACTATAGAAAAGTAATTCAAAGCACATGAACTCTTTTAGAGAAGTAAATAGCATCTCCAAATAGGACAGACACTTTATGAAAAATCAACACTGTTCCAAAGGATACTGACACACCACCTGGTTCACAGGCTCAATGGACATTCCAATTGTCCTCACGATGATCAAAGTAAAGCCAATGCTCTTTACAACACTTCTATATAACTGTGCTGAGCTCAATTTCACTAAGGAAAGAAACTGTTGAAATCTCAAAGTTGTATCTATTAATCTTAAGAATCTTAACACCTGGCATCATCACTACACTAGTCCATTATGGACTAGAGTTTATTTTTAATACTAAGTTGTACTTCAAAGAAGTGGATTTAATTAGTCATGCTATTTATAGACCAGCTGAATTTCTTAGCCCTAATGTGGTAGTGCAGTCTCTAATGGAAACTTCCTCTCGGTGACTGAAAATGTTGTGTCTTTGCTGGCCAATACAGGGGTCCCTAGTCACATGTGACAAGAAAGCACTTAAAATGTGGTTAATGCAACTGAGGAAGTAAATTTTAATTTTACTTAATCTTAACTAACTGAAACAGCCACATGTGGCTAGTAGCTATACTACATAGCACAGCAATGAAGCAGACAAAGAGAATCAGAGTTTTCTGATGCATATGTGATCTGAGCAGTATCTTTCAAATAAAGAGAAAAATATCATTTGGTTAAGATGAGAATACTAGACAAGGAACTGAGTAAGTACATAAAAGCTGTAGGTGAGATACAAAAAAAAAAAAATCAGCACAAAAATATAATGAATACACATGTAACATAGACATTGTTAGGGAAAATGTTATTAAAAAGGGAAAAAGAAAATTTCAAATACTGAAAGTTAGATCTTAAGTATATGAACTTTAAATATCCTACCTTGCACATCAAAAGATAACCAAAGTACAGAGTTCCTGCCTTGGTTCAGTGGAAACGAACCTGACTAGCATCCATGAGGACACAGGTTCGATCCCTGGCCTTGCTCAGTGGGTTAAGGATCTGGCACTTCCATGAGCTATGGTGTAGGTTGCAGACGAGGTGCTGATCCAGTGTTGCTGTGGCTGTGGCATTGGCTCCATAGCCTGGGAACCTCCATATGCCGTGGATTCAGCCCTAAAAAGACAAAAGACAAAAAAAAGACAACCAAAGTAACTGTCACGTATGCTAAACAAGTATCTTTTGGTCTAAAAGCTGAGGCTCTGCTGTCTGCACATACTTAAGAAGGAGAGTGAGATGCTGTATGCTGAGACTTCTACACAGCACATTATCTACTTTGAGGTAGGTAGTACTTTAAAGTCAGCTCTCCCGGAGTTCCCGTCGTGGCGCAGTGGTTAACGAATCTGACTAGGAACCATGAGGTTGCGGGTTCAGTCCCTGCCCTTGCTCAGTGGGTCAACGATCCAGAGTTGCCGTGAGCTGTGGTGTAGGTTGCAGACGTGGCTCGGATCCCGAGTTGCTGTGGCCCTGGCGTAGGCCAGTGGCTACAGCTCCAATTCGACGCCTAGCCTGGGAACCTCCATATGCCACAGGAGCGGCCCAAAGAAATAGCAAAAAGACAAAATAAATAAATAAATAAATAAAATAAAGTCAGCTCTCCCTAATATATCACCTGACATCATCACACTTTTAAAAAGGTCACTAAATACGCATGCTGCTAATAAAGACTATACATACCAGTGCAAGTAGTTGATAGAGTAACTCCAATGATCTTCTATGTGCCAGCAAAAGGAAGAGAAACACATTCCCACATAAAGCCATGGCACCTTCATACCAGAGATGTCTACATTGATATGTGCAAGAACAGACTGCTCTAGAACGGGCATGTTATTCAAGTTCCAACCAGAGAGTGCATATTCCTATAAAAGAAAAAAATGTAAATGAGAGATCAGAAACGACAAGTACCCAATAGAAATCTCAAGGGAGGGAATTCCCTGGTGGCTTAGCAGTTAAGGACTCAGCACTGGATCTCTGGCCTGGTAACTTCTCCATGCCATAGGCACAGCCCAAAAGAAAAAAAAAGAAAAAAAAAATCTCAAAGGAGTTTTCACAAAAGTAAAAATTTTATAATTATAATAATCTACCATAGAATCCATGCTCTTTGCTCCCTACATGTATACAGCTGACATTCAGATTTCCCTTTAATTATTTCAGACACCTCTGGTTTACTCTCAAACACATAAGGCTTTTTATTACCCCCCCACCCCACCTGCTATAGCTTACCAGTAAAATACCATGAGACTCATTTTAATAGGTGGCTATCATAGTTCTAATTTATCCCTAATAGCATAATTTCCCAAAAATGTTTATAACTATTTTCCTTTATTTTTTCTTTTTTTTTAGGGCCACACCTACAGCATACAGAAGTTCCCAGGCTAGGGATTAAATTGGAGCTGCAGCTGCCAGCCTATGCCACAGTCACAGCAATGCCAGATCTGAGCCACATCTGTGATCTACACCATAGCTCATGGCAACCCCAGATCCCTAACCCAATGAGTGAGGCCATGGATCAAAGCTCCATCCCCATGGATACTAGTTGAGTTCGTTTCTGCTGAGCCACAATGGGAATTCCAAATGGCTTTTTTTTTTATTTTAATTTTTTTTTTAATTTTTTAAAAAACTTTATCGCTATACTTACAGAATGGTGTCAGATAATGTGAAGACAAAACGTAAGATAGACAATCCTGAATATGCGGCTTCACTGAAAATTATATACAACACTAAAAAAATGTTTTGGGAGTTGCTTTTGTGACTCAGCGGTAATGAACCTAACTAGTAGCCCTGAGGACGCAGGTACAATCCCTGGCCTCACTCAGTGGATTAAGGATCCAGCAATGCCCTAAGCCGTGGTATAGGTCACAGATGCGGCTCGGATCTGGTGTTGCTGTGGTTGTGATGTAGGCCAGCAGCTGCAGCTCCAATTTGACCAATGGCCTGGGAACTTCCATATGCTGCAACCCCAAAAAGACAAAAATAAAATAAAATCTGTTTCATAGATGAACTCAGGAGGACAAAGAAAACAAACCCAGGATGAAAAAGGAAAGATGCTGTATGTGTTTTCATAGAGGCTTCTAACTGAATATAAGCTATGGATAGATATTTCAAACACCCACGTCTGAAGCCACATGCAGCAGAGACTTAAAAGTGCGATCATCCTTGTGGAGAGCAGTTCTTCAAAGTGGGGCCTAAGGAACGCAAGCTTACCTCAGGGTATCTGCAAAGCCAAACTATTTTCATAATAATGCTAAGATATTATTTGCCCTTTTTCCTTCTCTTCTATAGGAGTGTAATGTGAATTTTCCAGAGGATACATGATGTGATATTGCAACAGACTGAATGCAAAATACTCAAAAGAATTCAACTGCCTTCATTAGAAAGTTAATAACTGCTGAACCTAGATGTCAGGCCGGGAGGGAGGGAGGAAGGGAAGTCCATTATTATGTTTATTTTTATACACAGAAAATTTCTAAAATACAGAATTTAAAAATAAAACCTTCATAAGAAGTCAGCTAGTGACAAAGCTGAAGAGAGAATCTGTGAACTAGAAGATAGATTCGAACATATCATTCACAATGCAGCACAAAGATAAGAAAATATAAAAGTGTAGATAAAAGTCACAGAGGTTAGAAGAAATTCCAACAAAGGTTTAAGCAGGAATTCCAATAAGGAATAATTAAAGACATATGATTCCTACTCTCATCAGGCTTAATAAAAAAAGAGGCTTTCAAAACAATACACTCGAGGAGTTCCCAATGTGGCACAGTGGGTTAAGGACCTGCAGCAGCTCAGGTTGCTGTGGAAACATGGGTTTGACTCCTAGCCAAGTGCAATGGGTTAAGGATGGGGCATTGTTACAGCTGTGGCTCAGATTCAATCTCTGGTCTGGGAACTTTCACATGCAGCAGGTGTAGCCAATAAATAACTATTACTCAATATGCTTTTTGGGTAGTATTTATTGATACTACTCTGTGCTGTTGTCCACTGGCTAGCTGAAAAAATACTGAATCTAGATGAAGAAACAAGGCCTGCATACAAAAAAGTTCCAAGATAAGGCAACATTCAACTCCAAATACAGATACAAGAGTAAATTATATAATTCTTTAGAAGACAACAAAATAGTCATCATTGTGGCTCTAGATCATTAAGATAAGGAAAAGGAAGAACCTGAGCAGAGCTTCGAAGAATTGGTCTGGCAGGTAAAGTGACAGATGGAACAGTCATACTCATAAAAAAAAAAAAAAAAAAAAAAACAGAAAATAAGACCAGAAAAGATCAGATTTTTAATCTTAAATTTCAGACTAAGAAAGTTGGATGTTATTCTATATTCAAAAGGGAAATAAAATATGCTGAAAAGTGAAATAATATGATAAATATCTTAAATATTCTTAAGCTTCTAATATGGAAAATTTCAAACAAAAATAGACAGAATTGCAAAATGAACACCCAAAGACCCACTAACCTTAAAATTTTAAGAAAAAGCAATATATGAGAGACTGCAGAGAGTAGCAGTGTGCAGAAAACAGTTACTTTAACATAGCAAACCTAACACAGCTAACATTCCAAAGGCCCAGTTAAAAGTCTGGCCTTTGGCTGGCATCTGGAAACCTGCACGGTGAACAGTTCCCTATGGTGACACAGAGTGGCTCACAGTGCCGAGACCGCATAATGTGGTTTATGCAACCTGCTCTCCTTCTGGAAGTCTGGTATGTTGCAATGAGTTAGGCAGAGGGTGCCTATGTCGCCCTCAATTATAAACCTTGAGGGAGTTCCCACCATGGCTCAGCAGAAACTAATCTGACTAGGATCTATGAGCACACAGATTTGATCCCTGGCCTCACTCAGTGGGTTAAGGATCTGGCCTTGCCGTGAGCTGTGGTGTAGGTCCCAGATGCCACTCAGATCTGACATTGCTACGGCTGTGATGTAGGCCAGAGGCTACAGCTGATTTGACCCCTAGCCTGGGAACCCCCATATGCTGCAGGGCAGCCCTAAAAAGATTAATTAATTAATTTAGAAAATGTTAAAACCTCGAGCAGTGGGTCTCTAAGAGCCTCCCTGGTAAGCAACACTTCACACATGGTATTGATTCTATAGTTTTTTGGTTTTTTTTTTTTGGTCATCCTGCAACATATGCAGCTCCCAGGCCAGAGGTGAGATCCAAGCCACAACTGCAGCGAAACTGGATCTTTTAACCCCATGTGCCAGACCAGGAGTCGAACCTGCATTCTAATGCTGCAGAAACACCACTGAGCCAGTTGTGCCACAGCGAGACCTCTATAGTTTAAATGAATAGTTGAAAACCTTCCTGCTGAGGTGTTGAAGGAAACTTCATTATGGACCTACCATTATGTTTTGTTTGTTTTTTGCTTTTTAGGGCTGAACCTGCAACAGATGGAAGTTCCCAGGCTAGGGGTCAAATCAGAGCTACAGATGCTGGCCTACACCACAGCCACAGCAATGCAGGATCCAAGCCATGTCTGCAATCACAGCTCACGGTAATGCCAGATCCTTAACCCACTGAGTGAGGCCAGGGATCAAACCCACATCCTCATGGATACTAGTCGGGTTCTTAACCCACTGAACCACAACAGCAGCTCCCTATTTTTTTTTAAACTTAAATCACTTCTAGATTTTTCTTCTTATGGCCACACCTGCAGCATATGGAAGTTCCTGGGTCAGGGGCTGAGTCACAGCTACAGCTGGGGCCTATGCCACAGCAACACCAGATCCGGGCTGCAGCTGTTCCACCCAGTTCATGGCAACACTGGGTCCTTAATCCACTGGGTAAGGCCAGGAATCAAAGCCACATTCTCATGGAGACAATGTAGGGTCCTTAACCAACTGAGCCAAGCCGTGTCTGCAACCTATACCCAGCTCACGGCAACGCCAAATCCTTAGCCCACTGAGCAAAGCTAGGGATCGAACCCACAACCTCATGGTTCCTAGTCGGAGTCATTTCCACTGTGCCACAACAGGAACTCCCAAAAATTAAATAATTTTTTAGGGTACTTTGAACTTTTTTTTTAATAACAGAAGACTATTTTTACTGTCCAAATCCTACATATTTAATATTTAAAAGAATGTAGTCCCTTAAGACTAAGGAAAGGCAGTGTCTATGCAAAGGCTGAACCAGACTGGGCTAAGAAGTTTGGACACTACTATATGCTCTGCACCTCTTCTTCCGGCAGCATCTTTCTCCGACCGTCCTTTACAGGAAATCCACTTCCAAAGTCTTTTGAGGAGATATCAGCTCCATACTCCACAATAACATCTTCTTCAATGCTACTCACCAGCCGCCAGAATTCCTTCTCTACTAGCTCTGTGGGAACCATCTAGACAGAGAAAACAAATTACAGATTACCAACTCACTATAACCACTATAACATAATACACAGGTCAAGAGAACAAAAACCCATGAAAAAAATAGAAAACCTTCTCAATTCTCATAGCTGAAAAGATTGCAGTCCTAGCTTTTCCAAGTGAGGATGAAAAAAAGCCAAAGACAACTTAGATGTTCAGAAAAACATAATGAACTTGAACTGTCATCTTCTGCAAGCTGCTTTCCAACTAAGAAGGACAAAGATGACCAAGGACATAAGGAAGAAAAAAGAAATACAAAAATCAAAGCTGAATTTTAATAGCTTTGGCAATTTTTTTTTGTCTTTTTTTTTTTTTTTTTTTTTTTGCCTTTTCTAGGGCTACACCTGAGGCATATGGAGGTTCCCAGGCTAGGGGTTGAATTAGAGCTATAGCCGCTGGCCTACTGCAGAGCCACAGCAATGTGGGATCCCAGCCGCGTCTGCAACCTACACCACAGCTCATGGCAACGAGGTCAGGGATTGAACCCGAATCCTCATGGTTCCTAGTTGGGTTTGTTAACCACTAAGCCACAACAGGAACTCTGGCAAATTTTTTTGATAAAGATTTTTAAAAGCCCAAGATGCAACCTAGAAAAGAGCAAACCTCATATTACAAATAACTAAACAAAAGCAGCAGTTGCCACATGCTTCATCCTTTTCTGTAAAGGAATGTGCTCACAGAGACTAACAAACAAGTGAAAGATCAGAGTCAAGTTCTCAACAGGAGAGTGCACTCTGCCATAAGAGTGAAAGAAACAGAAACAGACGCCAGGCCCCTAATCTATAGATATGGTATTCTATCATCTTTTTCATGCTGTCATTATTTTCTATAAAACAATGAAAGTTTTTAAAATGCAAAGCAAGGAGTTCCCATCGTGGCACAGTGGTTAACGAATCCGACTAAGAACCATGAGATTGCGGGTTCGATCCTTGGCCTTGTTCAGTGGGGTAAGGATCTGGTGTTGCCGTGAGCTGTGGTGTAGATTGCAGACGCGGCTCGGATCCGTGTTACTGTGGCTCTGGCATAAGCCGGTGGCTACAGCTCCGATTCGACCCCTAGCCTGGGAAACTCCCTATGCCGAGGGAGCGGCCCAAGAAATGGCAAAAAGACAAAAAAATAGTAATAATAATAAAAAAATAAAATGCACAGCAAAAGCTTTGGATCAGATAAAACTTTCATACCTCCCCAAAGTGACCTGTAAGATACTCACATGGACTGGCATATTGAAATAATCAGACTTAAAATTATCTGCCATCTCTCCAAAGCTCTGAAGTGTATACTCTCGTACAGCTTGTTCAAATCCAAAGGCTTCTCTAGGTTTATTACATTCCTGGGAAGAAAAAACATCTATGATTAACTCACCGAAACTGCACTGAAAAAAGCATCAAGGCTCTCATGTGCTACCTTCTTTGATCACTTCCCTAGATGAAGCAAAGCCAGTCAACTCTAGACCACAAAACAATGTGGAATCAGGAACTACTGTAAAACTGCAACTGCATTTGCACACCTTCCTCTAGGAAGGTGGTAATGAGACAGCTTTAGGCTTCTGAGCTGGTATTAAGCCCTGGCATCAAGACAAACACCTGGAGGACTAACAACCTGGAATCAAGCCCAAGGATGTCCATTATCCTCAGTGGAGAAGAGAAATGTTCACGGAGGGAGGAAAGGTCACGAACAAAGGGAGATCTGCTGGGCTGCTAGGATATCTAAATAGAAGAATGGTTTTTTCCCACACTGTCAACCACCATGATCAATTTCTTAGCACGAATACTTAGAGTAGAACTACTTCTGAATCATCTAACCTTGAAAATAATAAATAAAAAGTAACTCAAAAGCCATAAATATACATCTTTGAGTACATCTAGATACACCCAGCCAACTCTTTCCCATCAATGTCCTATCAGAACATTTTGTTAAAATAAGTAAACAGATAAGGCATTTCGAGACAATGAGATCATTATAATCTTTCAATAATAATTTATACAATCAAGTCAAAATTTAAATAAGCTAAAAGATACCATCAGTTTATTTGGTAGCATGAAAGTGGATGCATAAATGCTAAATTCTAGAGCTTTATGTCTAATTTTTATATTTTCTTAATGTAAAAAACTTTCTTCATTTTTACTGTCTTCCAAGAATATGAATATTCTAAGCAGAAGTCTACAGGAATAAATAGACTTTCCAAGCAATACTCAGAAAAAAGAGCGTTTAACAAACAAACTGCCACCGAAGAATTATTACATTCTAGTCAATATCGCTTTTTGAAAACCCTGGAGATTCCAAACAATGAAGGGAGAGGAAGAAGCTTTAGAGGATGTGTGTACTGTATGTGTGTGCACACACACACTACTGCTCCTATTTTAAAAGGTACGGTTGGCTTGTACCTCAGCGACACATTTAGGACACCTCCAGTCTCCTTTGGGCACGTCCGGTAGTGGGGGGATTAAACAAAATGTATGGTAGCTGTCATCACATCCATCACACAACAGCAATTTATCTTCATTATTTCCCCGACCACAAAACATACAAACATAGAGATCAACCTGTTAAAAAACAAAAATAAAAGTCTATTTTCTGTAATACTAAATTTTATCAGGAACTCCTTAATTGAAAAACAAAATAATGTACACTAAAAAGTAAACTTAAACATTGAACATTTATTTTTTTATTTTTATTTATTTATTTTGATTTTTAGGGCCGCACCCACAGCACATGGAAGTTCCCAGGCTAGGCGTTGAATTGGAGCTACAGCTGCCAGCCTACGCAGGATCCAAGCCGCATCTTCAACCTACACCACAGCTCACAGCAACTCCAGATCCTTAACCCACTGAGAGAGGCCAGGGATCAACCCCACAACCTCATGGTTCCTAGTTGGGTTCGTTAACCACGGAGCCAAGAAGGGAACTCCTTGAATATTTGTTTTAAATAATTAAACAGCTTTCCATAAAATTCCCTAAATTTCCTCAGAGCTTCTACATGCAAGTTAATAAAAGCATATAAAGGTATGAGAATAATAAAAGCATATCCAGTATAAATCTAGATACCTGAAAGTCAATTTATATAAATAAAATATACCATGCCACCCTTCCTATATACAGTCTTTACTGGTAGAAAACTAAATTCTGAGCATTGTCTAATACAGCTAAGGATTCAGAGATTCTCTTCATTCTCTCACTTAACTCACTCAAGGTATGACTTGGGGTACAGTCTACGTATGTGGGACAAAGCAAGGTTAACATACAAACCAAAGCTGCAACTTCATTATTATTATTATTATCATTATTATTTGTCTTTTGTCTTTTTAGCACCACACCCAGGGAATATAGAGGTTCACAAGCTAGGGGTTAAATCGCAGCGGTAGCTGCCGGCCTACACCACAGCCACAGCAACACCAGATCCGAGCCGCATCTGCAACCTACACCACAGCTCATGGCCACGCCAGATCCTTAACCCACTGAACGAGGGCAGGGACTGAATCTGCATCCTCATGGATACTAGTCGGGTTCATTAACCACTGAGCCACGACAGGAATGTCCAAAGCTGCAACTTTAGATTCACGTCAAGTCTTCTAACTAAATGAACTAACTATACAGCATACCAAGATACAGCAAGATAAACAGTGTAAAGTAAAATAAAAATAAATCCTCTCCTCCTGACACAACTTAGAACACTTACAAAGTTAACAGAGAGAGTTCCTTTCCGTTGTCTCATTTGCATGTTAAATGCGTCTGACCTGTTGGTAACTTTTCGTCTTCGGGAGACCTCATCTTAAAATAAAAACAGTTATATAGTAATATTAAGAACTAATGCTGAGCACTTACCATGTACCAGACACTATTTAAAGTTATTTAAATTAGCTAAAATCTCACAACACTATGAGGTAAATAAACTATTATCCCCCATTAAAGATAAAGAATCTGAAGCACAGAGAAGTTAGATAACTTGCCCCAAATTACAGTCAGTGACAGCTCCAACCAAGCTCCAAGGAGCTTACCTACTAACTGTACACTGCCTATATATAATACTTATCAGGAACCAATTTGAGACTAGTTTTAAGCCAGAATTTGGCTTAGAATAATCATCACAGAGGGCCTCAGATGCCACGTCAGTGATTGTGGCTTATCCTGAAAGTAGTGCGAAGTCGTCATTAAATTGTTTTTTGTTTGTTTGTTTGTTTTGTTTCTATTTTTTTTTTTTTTTTGTCTTTTTGCTATTTCTTGGGCCGCCCCTGCGGCACGTGGAGGTTTCCCAGGCTAGGGGTCGAATCGGAGCCATAGCCACCAGCCTACGCCAGAGCCACAGCAACACAGGATCCGAGCCGTGTCTGCAACCTACACCACAGCTCACGGCAACGCCGGATCGTTAACCCACTGAGCAAGGGCAGGGACCGAACCCGCAACCTCATGGTTCCTAGTCGGATTGGTTAACCATTGCGCCATGACGGGAACTCCCCAAACACAGTATTTTTTAAACTAGGTTTTAGAACTGACACGTACACAGAACAGTGAAATGATCTTTGCATTAGCAATTTTAACAGAAAGTTTCTAATGTGCTGAGAGGATTGAGTATTCTTCAAAGACTAAATGAAGTGTCATAACCTAGCAAGGCAATTACAGAAAAATGTCAAAATTACAGTTAGACTATAAGTCATTAGTTCTTCTCCCCAGTATATTGATACTAAAGGTCAGACACAGAATCCTCTACATCTTTTTGTAAGATTTTTATTCTTTTCTATTATAGTTGTTTTACAGTGTTGTGTCAATTTCTGCTATACACCAAAGTGACCCAGCCATATACATATGAAGGAGATATATATATATATATATATATATATATATATACACACACACATACATATAGTTCTTTTTCTCAGATTATCCTTCACCATGTTCCATCACAAGAGACTAGATACAGTTCCCTGTGCTATGACAGCAGATCTCATTGCTTATTCTACCTATTTTTAAATTTAAAAGTAATAAGCTTTAGAGCACCACGTGAGGACCATTAATTTTGCCATTTCTCATAAACTAGCCTGTACAAACTACAATTTCTATGTCACATATCAGACATAGAGAAGGAAATTTTCTCTTCCAAAATATTATAAAAATTCAACATAATATGGTTCCTCAAATCTTAGGATTATCTGCCATTAAAAATACATTTGCCTAGGAACCACGATGCAAGTTTACAATTCTAAAGAAAACCACAAAGCAGACTAAAATTCAAGTATCATTTGAATCTGCTTAGAACCACACTGTTGTACCTTATTTCTTTTCAAGCCAAAATAACATATTTTACCTTCTTTATCTTTTACTCCCATTGCCAGGCTTACAACCTTGGGCCCAGCCCCAAAAATTCGAAGTTTCTTCAGTTCCGTGTTTCTATTCACTTCTCCAGATTCTGACTAAAATATAAACAAATAAAACTGACATTAGTCTAATTACTTTGATTCATAAATTTATTTTCTTACCCAGGAAGTTTCAAGACCCAATTTGAAAAAAGGAAAAAATTAGTTGAATTCTTGTCTCTAAATCCACTTGCTGCCTCACAACAGCTGAATGGCAACCAAAGCACTACGCAACGCCCAGATTCCTTTCCTCAAAAAAAAACCTACCTTTCATAAAAGCATAGTTGTCAATTAGGTTCTAGCCAGACACAGATACTACTGGTAACTATGGTACAATACTGGTAATAATGCAATAGAAATCCTCACTTCTAACTTGCTAATGGACAGTCATCTTTGATTAGAGGACAATTATGCCCATCCCAGAAGATGAACAATGACTGTCCTAAGCCAATCAGACCAATGCCATTTCTCTGGGTTAATGAGGACCTAACCAGAGGTGAGAATGTTATCTAGTCAATGAGACATAGGAAGGTCTACTGGAAATCCCTGCAGAAGACTTTCATCTTCTAATAAAAGAGTAATAAGCCAGAGAGTTCCTGTTGTGGCTCAGCAGGTTAGGGACCTGACACTCTCTCCCTGAGGATGCATGTTGATCCCTGGCTCACTCAGTGAGTTAAGGATCTGGTGTTGTCAAATGCTGCAGTGTAGGTTGTGGATACGGCTCAAATCCAGTGTTGCTGTGGCTGATGTGTAGGCCTGCAGCTGCAACTCCAATTCAACCCCTAGCCTGGGAACTTTTGGTACAATACTGGTAATAATGCAATAGGTGCATTATTACCGCAGGTGCAGCACTAAAAAAGAAAATAAAACATGGTTTGTTTTATTCTTATTCTTTTTTTTGTCTTTTTTTTTTTGTCTTTTTGTTGTTGTTGTTGTTGTTGTTGCTATCTCTTGGGCCGCTCCCGCGGCATATGGAGGTTCCCAGGCTAGGGGTTGAATCGGAGCTGTAGCCACCGGCCTACGCCAGAGCCACAGCAACGCGGGATCCGAGCCGAGTCTGCAACCTACACCACAGCTCACGGCAACGCCGGATCGTTAACCCACTGAGCAAGGGCAGGGACTGAACCCGCAACCTCATGGTTCCTAGTCGGATTCGTTAACCACTGCGCCACAACGGGAACTCCTGTTTTATTCTTATTCTTATTGACTAAGTGTGTGTGTGCATATATATATACATATTTATATATACTTTTTTTTTTTTTTTTTTGGTCTTTTTGCCTTTTCTAGGGCCACTCCAGCAGCATATGGAGGTTCCCAGGCTAGGGGTCGAATCGGAGCTGTAGCTGCCGGCAGGTGCAGGTGCAGCACTAAAAAAAAAAAAAAAGAAGAGTAAGCCCTTTTGTCCCAATCTCCTTCCCAATGCCAGGAGAGTCAGTCTGGTGAATGCACAGTGCTGGACTCTGCAGCAGCCATACTGCAATCAAGAGGAGATTTATCACCCATTCACTGAAGAAAGCAAGGCAGAAAGATGGAAAAAGCCTGGACCCTTGATGACAATGTGAAGTTGCTGAACCACCCCTTCCAGAACCACTTATCTCTGAAACTCCAAAGTAGAAAATGTATCCTTATATGAAAACTGTGTTATCAACGTTTAAGCTACTGTCATTTGCCACTCTAAAACTTGAAGAAGACAGCTTCCTGATAGACACAGGTGCTACACTGTGAATTTAGATAATCTCTGAATGCAGACTGATAACCAAGATTTACTTAAAATATACTTAGGAATTCTCGTCGTGGCACAGTGGTTAACAAATCTGACTAGGAACCATGAGGTTGCTGGTTCGATCCCTGGCCTTGCTCAGTGGGTTAAGGATCCAGCGTTGCTGTGAGCTGTGGTGTAGGTCGCAGACGCGGCTCAGATCCCGAGTTGCTGTGGCTGTGGTGTAGGCCGGCGGCTACAGCTCCGATTCGACCCCTAGCCTGGGAACCTCCATATGCCACTGGAGTCGCCTTAGAAAAGGCAAAAAGGGAGTTCCCGTTGTGGCGCAGTGGTTAACGAATCCGACTAGGAACCATGAGGTTGCGGGTTCGGTCCCTGCCCTTGCTCAGTGGGTTAACGATCCGGCGTTGCCGTGAGCTGTGGTGTAGGTTGCAGACTCGGCTCGGATCCCGCGTTGCTGTGGCTCTGGCGTAGGCCGGTGGCTACAGCTCCGATTCAACCCCTAGCCTGGGAACCTCCATATGCCGCGGGAGCGGCCCAAGAGATAAGATAGCAACAACAACAACAACAAAAAGACAAAAGACAAAAAAAAAAAAAAAAAAAAAAAGAAAAGGCAAAAAGACCAAAAAAAAAAAAAAAGTATATATAAATACACACATATATACACACACACACACACACTCTTAGTCAATAAGAATAAGAATAAAACAAACCAGAATAAAATATAGACTACTTGATAAGTCTCTAGCTATGTAACAACCGACACACATGTGCAGCCTGGACTACTAAAAAAATCATGTAAGAACCAAACAAACCAAAAAGGCACTTCAAAATTTATCTTTAAGCTTTGGGGAGTTCTCATTGTGGCTCAGTGGTAACAAACCCAACTAATATCCATGAGGATGAGGGTTCAATCCCTGGCCTTGCTCAGTGGATCAAGGATCAAGCATTGCCATAAGCTGTAGCGTAGGTCATAAGGCACGGCTCAGATCTGTGGCTGTGACTGTGGTGTAGGCCAGTAGCTGCAGCTCTGATTAGACCCTTAGCCTGGGTGTGACCTTAAAAAGACACCCCACAAAACTCTGGTAGACTGATTTGGTTCTACTAAATAATCTCTACAGTTCAAAAATAAACATAACACTCATATTCTTTACCACTATTAAAGCAGCGTATGTTGGAGTTCCCGTTGCGGCTCAGTGGTTAGCAAATCCGACTAGGAACCATGAGGTTGCGGGTTCCATCCCTGGCCTCGCTCACTGGGTTGAGGATCCAGCATTGCCGTGAGCTGTGGTGTAGGTTGCAGACATGGCTCAGATATGGCATTGCTGTGGCTGTGGCTGGCGGCTACAGCTGCAATTGGATCCCTAGCCTGGGAACCTCCATATGCTGTGGGTACGGCCCTAGAAAAGACAAAAAGACAAAAAAAAAAAAGCAGCATATGTAATAATAAAAGCTAATTATAGTGAGTATACAGTATGTGCCATATCAAAGTACTTTAATCAATTAATCTTTCCAGCAACCTTTTCAGATAGACAACAAAGTCCAAAAAATAGAAATAATATAATGACATTTTCTGATCTTATTGGAATAAAACTAAAAATAACAAAATCAAAAATCAAAAGACCCTCCCACCTGAAATTTTTAATCTCTCTCTATATATCATGTATATACTATATATCAGAATCTCGGGTACAAAGGAAGAATTAAATCACAGGAAACTTGTAGTCTTAAACATAGCAATCAAAACAAAAGAACAGAAATAAGTAAATCAAGTTCCTAATACAAAATGCTGGGAAAACAACTAGCACATAAACCAAAAGAACTTTGTAATGCTGGATTAGAACTGGAATTATAAGTATGAGCCAAAAATAGAAAATCATAATTTTCTTAAATTGTTTTCCCAGCCCTGACCACAAGAAGGGTCTATAAGCAACAATATCCTGGTAGGAACAAGCACACTGTGCTCAAATCTTGGTTTCTAAATACCATTCTTCCTAAATGAGACAGGATTCCTTGGAGAAACAGTTGATTCCACATCTAAGGCAGGGCAAGAAGACAATGAGGCTTTTTGTGCTAGAAAGTATATGCTCAAAAACTGAAGCAAATGTGTCAAAAGAACATATGAGCTGCTTGAAGGGGCTACCATTAGCCCACTTCAGGAATTTTCAATTATCAAAAAGGAATAAAAAGTAGTAAGACATTTAATCAATCATGTTGGAGTTCCCACTGTGGCACAACAGGATTGGCAGCCTCTTGGGAGTGCTGAGACACAGGTTCAATTCTGGACACAGTGGATTAAGGATCTGGCATTGACGAAGCTGTAGCTTAGGTCTCAACCAAGGCTCGGATCTGATCCCTGGCCAGGGAACTCCATGTGCTGTGGGGCGCTAAAAAAAAAAAAAAATCATGCTCTATCTACAGTGATACTAAAAAGGTCAGTCATGGTTCAACAGGTATGTACATTCATTAAAATTCATCAAACTGTACACTTAAGACATACACATTTCACTGTATGAAAAATACATAAGGAAAGTATTCTTATTTTTATTTTATTGATTTTTAGGGCCATACCCACAGCATACGTAAGTTCCCAGACTAGGGGTCAAATCAGAGCTGCAGCTGCTGGCCTATGCCATAGCCACTTTAACACAGAATCCAAGCCGAGTCTGCAACCTACACCACAGCTCACAGCAATGCCAGATGTCCAACCCACTGAGCAAGGGCAGGGACAGAACCCGCATCTTCGAGGACACTAGTCAGATTTGTTTCTGCTGTACCACAACAGGAACTCCTAGAAAGAGTTCTTTAAAGAAAAATGCAACCTAATAAACACAGAAGTGACAGAGCCAAAAAAAATCACCCAGTTTGCAAACACCCATATAGTTAACTAAGGCAAGGATCATCAATGAATGTTAAAACTATTGGGTGAGACATAATGCTTTACAGTTTACTCTGATTACTTTTACTACAAAGAGAAGGGTACTTTATAATGAGGAAATCTGGCTCAAACTTAATGTCACTAGTAATGGGACATAACTGTATTATAGGCTTTATTCAAATATATAAATGTGTTAAGGGTTTGGTGATTCTTGAGATAAACAGCAATTCCAGCTTTCAAGGAATTCATTCTAGAAAGTCACAAATGAAAAAAAAAAAAAGTATGGCAAATGATATGACAGAGCCAGGAGAGGGGAGTAGGAAACTTTCCTAATTCCTGTCTTATTTGAGAGACTGTTCGATGGCTACATTTGTCTTTGTCATCAAGCTAGAAAATATATATATTAAAAAAAAAAAAGATCTGGAAAAGGTGGTAATGTTTCAGAAGTACTGAGTTTAGCATACCTGTGCTGTGGCCACCAAGGCGAAACACACACATGCACGCACACACAAAATCCCTGGGGAACAAGAAAGAAGCATGGATGTCAAGACATCTTGAGGAGTCCTGAGAGAGAGGTAGTCAAGTGAAATCACAGGCAGAAGAGATAGCTGGGGTGAGTGAAGATAGGAAAGGACTGAAAGTATCATGTAAAGCAAGGAGGAAGAGGTAAAGATTACTGAGGAGTGGTCAGGGGGAGGAGAAGAAAACCGGAAGAGAGGTGTCACAGAAGCCAAAGAAAAATCGAGTTAATCAATCTCAAGGAAAAGAAATAACAAGATCAGAGATGAAGTGGGATAAGAAATGAAAACAGGTCCTCAGCATTTGACAATTACTAACTCAGTGGTAATTTGAACAATGCGGTTTCAGTGAAACTAGCTCAAAGCCAGATTACGGAGTATAAGACTAAAACAGATACTGAGGAAATGAGACAATACACACAATTTATCAAGAAACTTCTTCATAAAACGAGACAAGGAGTAAGCAACTATCTAGGAAGAGATTCTTCTGTTCTTAAAGCCAAAAAGGATGGAAGTGGAAAGATTACCCTTAGAGAAGAAGTTATACTTTACCTACAGAGACAGACAGAGATTAAGAATGAATACCAAGGAGTTTCCCAGTGGCCTAGCAGGTAAGGATTCAGCATTGTCACTGCTGTGGCACAGGTTTAATCTCTGGCCCAGGAACTTCCACATGCCACAGGCATGGCCAAAAAAAAAAAAGAAGTATGAATACCAAACAGTTTTGTGTATGGGGCAAGAGGTTGAAGTTCTACCAGAAAGCCTTTACTTTCTTTCCAAAACAGAAGACTAGCAATGAAGCAGACTTGGCAATGTTAATTAAAGACAAACTGTGAAGTGAAGAAATTCTTAATTCCAAGTCCTAAAATGGTTCTAATTACTACCTAATATTAACCAGTCTGACTACAGTGACAATTATTACAACGGGTAAAAGCATTCTATGTTGTCCCTATTCCGTTTTTGTTTTTTTGCTGCACCTGTGGCACATGGAAGTTCCCAACCTAGGGATCAAATTCACACCATAGCTATAGCCAGGGACACAGCAAAGACAATGATGGATCCTTAACCCACTACACCACCAGGGAAGTCCTGTGATCCATACTGCTTATATAAAGAAAAGCAATTAGAAATAAGACTTTTTTATGGTTTCAGAAGGAACATCAAAAGAGATTTCATCACAAGCTGGCAACTGATTAGACAGACAGGGTCACCTGGGCAACCCTTTAAAGTTGAGTCATTATATCAGAGACACTAGTCCTTAAAAGGGTTTCATGTCTTGAAACAGAATCATCACTAAATAACCAAAGACAATCAAAAGTTCTGAGATCAACCAAGACAATGAAAATCACTTATCAACTAAATCAGAGTTAAGTAATTTTAAAGGGAGCTATCATTTTCCAACGAATTTCCATTATATTCATATTCCCCATCCAAGACACCTACCTTTCTGCTTTCAAAGTACCTAAGAAGCTAAATTATTACTCAGGAAGTTATTTAGTAAGCATAAACTTTAAACAAGGAAAGCAGACATGGCACAAAAAAGACACATCCCCTGAGCTCTGGAAAGCAAGATGAAGTATCAGTGGCCTGCCTCTCCAGGGACAAGACTCCTCACAGCCCCAGATCCAGTATCTGTTGTTAATGCTGAACCCACTTTCAATGGGAAGCATTTCCATTCTTAAATACTTAGGATCCAGGAGTTCCTGTCATGGCTCAGCAGTAACGAACCCAACTAGTATGCATAAGGACACAGATTCAATCCCTGTCCTTACTCAGTGGGTTAAGGATCCAGCCTTGCCGTGAGCTGTGGTGTAGGTCTCAGACGCAACTTGGATCCCACATTGCTATGACTGTGGTACAGGCTGGCAGCTACAGCTGCGATCCAACCCCTAGCCTGGGAACTTCCATATGCCACAGGTGCAGCCCTAAAAATACATTAAAAAAAAAAAAAAAATTGGGAATTCAGTTAAATTGCTATTCCAGATCACCTATGTGTTCACTTAAATTAACCATATCTCAAAGTTCTAAGAGCACCTCGCTGCCCTAGCCTACAGACTTATCTTTACTAAAACCCTTTAAAAATACAACTTTGAGGACCAGAAAGGAAAGGGGAGGTGAGAGGGCAGACAAAAGGAAATTTTTTCTTCTGATGCATTCATTAGGCTTTAAAATTATTTTGGGTTACAAGAACACTACAGAAATTACATTGGAATGGTACAGACACTAAGAAACTTATACTCTCATTTTTAAAGGAATGTTGAGTGAAAAATAAAACCACTCTTTCCTACTCTTCTCACTTACACTAACCATGAAAATAAAATACAGTAGAATTTATCAGTCTATGAAATTAGCCCTACAGTATTCAGAGTCCCTCTCTGATTTGTCATCCCTGTCAAAACTATTCAAAATTAACAAAGAACTCCCTAAATCAAATCAGACTGAATTTTACAATTTCCTCCCCATTCACCTCAAAGGTAAATGAAAAAGTAAGTCTCAAGTTTTAAAGAACAGCATGTGAATGACCCCCCTCATAATCAGATTGACAGTTCTGCACAGTTAACACACTAGAAATTCCTGTCAAAATGGCTCATGGAAACTAGTACCTGAGATTTGACACGTCTTGTTCTCTTCGGCAGAATGTTCGTTCTTGTGCCCGATTCTGGGGAAGTTTGGACATCAGTTCCAAGAACCTCAGGCTCCACTTTTTCCTTAAGATCTAAATTAGGCATTTGTACACCCTAAAGAATCAAGAGCACAGGAAGAAGACATATTCAATGATCAGAAATCAGACTTGGGAATCAGGAGAAAAATAATAAATTTCTAAGAAAAATCTAAAACTACATGAAACCAGATACAATTCCCCCACCAATCTGATCTACAGATTCAAGACAATTCCTATCAAAATCCTAGTAGGTGTTTGTTGTAGATATTGAGAAGTGGATCCTAAAATTTATGTGGTAATGAAAACTGTTTGGAAATTTTGAAAAAAAGAACAAATTTTGAAAAAAAGAACAAATATATTACACTACCAAATAGCAAAACTTACTATAAAGCTGTGGTATTCAAGACTGCATGGTATTGGTATTAGGGTAAACATACAGACCAGAAAATAAAACACACTAGAAATGAACCCATATATTTACAGTCAACTGATTTTCAACAAAGGTGCCAAGGTAAGTCAATGGGAAAGGGGCAGTCTTTTAAACAAATGACATTGGAAAAACTGAATATTCATTCATATACCCCTTCCCAGCTGCCCCAAAACAGACTTAGACCTCTACCTCATACTATACACAAAAAAAATAACTCAAAATGGGTCACAGACCTAAACATAAAAGCTAAAACTATAAAACTTCTAAATGAGAACAAGAAAACCTTGTTGCCTTGAGTTAGGAAAAGATTTCTTAGATATGACAACAGAGGCACAAACCACAAAAGTGGGGAAATCAATAAACTATTCTTTAAATAAACACCATTATAAAAATGAAAAGACAAACCACAGACTAGGAGAAAATATTTATAAAATCATACATCTGATAAAGGACTTATATTCAAAATATATAGTGAATTCTTAAAACAAGTATAAGATGACAAACAACCCAATAAAAAAAGATCTGAGCAGACACTTCATCAAGGAAGATATACAAATGACTAATATGCACATGAAAAGATGCACAACACCATTAGTCATTAGAGAAATAAAAATTAAAACCACAATGAGATATCACTACACACCCACTAAAATGGCTGTAAGCAAAAGAACTGACAATACCAAGTGCTGGCAAAGATGTGGAGAAACTGGAAGCCTCTACAGTACTGGTGGGAATGTAAAATGGTTCAGCCACTTTGGAAAACAGTTTGGCAGTTTCTTAAAAAGTTAAACATAAACTTACCATATAACCCAGCAATTCCACTCCTAGGTATCTACCCAAGAGAAATGAAAACATATGTCTACACAAAGACTGGTACATGGATATTCACAGCATTATTCATAACATCCATAAACTGGAAACAAACCAACTGTCCATCAACTGATAAATGAATAAACAAATGTGGTATATCCATACAACAGAATATTATTCAGCCATATAAAGGAATGAAGCACTAACACTAAAATCTGGATGAACATTAAAAACATTAGCCTAAATGAAAGAAGTCATACACAAAATCATACTGTATGATTCCCTCTATGTGAAAGTTCTAGAAAAGGCAAAACTATAGAGCCAGAAAGCAGATCAGGAGTTCTCCAGGTTTAAGGGTAGGAGCAAAAACCAAACACACACAAAGGAACTTTTGAGGCTGATAGAAGGGTTCTAAAACTGGACTGTGGCAACTGCTGTGTAAAGGTATAATTTATTAAAGCTGACTGTGTACCTACAATAAGTGAATTCTTTGATATGTACATTATACCTCAATAAAGCTAAAAAAAAAAAAATACATGAAATCAGGGAGTTCTCATAGTGGCGCAGCAGAACGAATCTGACTAGGAACCATGAGGTTGTGGGTTCGATCCCTGGCCTCGCTCAGTGGGTTAAGGATCTGGTGTTGCCGTGAGCTGTGGTGTAGGTTGCAGACACAGCTCAGATCTCAGGTTGCTGTGGCTGTGATGTAGGCCGGCAGCTGTAGCTTGGATTAGACCCCTAGCCTGGGAACCTCCACGTGCTTCCAGTGCGGCCCTAAAAAGCAAAAAAACACAAAAAAACAAACATGAAACTCTTTTTCAAAGCGTTTAAGTCATGTCTAAGTTTAAACATTTTAAATAAATAAGAAAACATTCTTCATCCCCCTTAGCCTTCATCTTGTAAACCACCAAAAATAGCTGTTATTTTTAATCAACATTTTACTACCTGAATTTTGGAACCTACAGAAACCTTTTTCAACTTGCTATGCACAGCCAACTGCTAACTTATAATGGGGAAGAGTCTAAAGTTGATACTTGGCAGAATGGACTTATCCACTCCCAAGGAAAATGATGCATCTCACCATAAGGCTGACACCAGACTGGAAAAGTTCATATGGGTAGAGAATTCTTTCATAATGTGACTTCAAAAGAGACCCAGTTCCTTTTCCTGGCAGATATCCCAAGCGGCTACCCACTTTAGACCATTTCTTCTCTTTGGTGACCATTTCAAAACCACCTTTGCTGGCAACAATCTGAAAAAGAAGGTAAAAATTATTTAGGGAAAGAGGTACGTTCATGTATTCTGACTCTATATCTTGTCTACTAAATGGAAAATCACTCTGGGCCTAGATTTCAAATTTCCTTTCAACAAATATTAAAAAAAACTGAAACTCATTAACATTTAAAGTATGGAATAGAGACAGTAATTTTTGGAACTTTGAAAGTCCTACTATTTATTATTTAATTAATGTTACTATTTCTACCTTTAATTAACCAGCATTCAAAAACATTTAATGAATTTCTACATTATGCACCTTGAGAAAACTGAACACATATATGCACTCTACATCCACAGGGAATTCAAAATATAAATAAAAGTTAAAAAAAGACCAAGAACAGACATGAGAATAAATGTTACATAGTAACATGAACATAAATCCTGATACTAGAAAATATACCAATTAACTTATACAACTTAACAAAAATGTCAAGCAATAATGGACTCAAAATATTTTGAAAAAGAGGCTGTAACTTTTCAAAAAGAAAAATATTTTAGGGAGTTTCCATTGTGGCGCAGCAGAAATGAATCCAACTGGTATCCACAAAGATGCGGGTTTGATCTCTACCCTCCCTCAGTGGGCCATGGATCCCGAGCTGTGGTGTAGGTTGCAGATGTGGCTTGGACCCTGCATTGCTGTGGCTGTGGTGTAGGCCAGCAGTTGTAGCTCCAATTCAACCCCCAGCCTGGGAACTTCCATATGTCATGGGTACAGCCCTAAAAAGCAAAAAAAGTAAAAATAAATAAATAAAACATGAAAAGCAGCAGGATGAAATAAGTGCTACATCAGTGTAAGCTGTATTATAAATGTCTACATTCATGGGCAAGTGGGGAGCAGTATACGTGCTCTAAATAAGTGAAGGACACATTTTCTACTCCTGTGCTCTAGGGTTTTATTGTAGCAGAGATAAAACTACAGCCAAAGCAAAATTCTCCTCTAGTGAAATATACGAAAGCTTGGTAGAAACAAGTATGTTCACGTGCCCTAGAGAAGAACACATCTCCGATTCTTTACTCTCTTCTCACAGCCTCAGAGAATCTGCCCCTGATACTAAGAGCCAACAAGGGAAAAATTATGTAGAGAAAAAAAATTATTTTTCAAATTCTATACTGAGAAGAAGACAGGTAGAGGGCTGTCTGGAAGCAACCAGATGAGTAAGAATGCCTTTCATTCATGGCTTCCCAGAGTTTCTACACTGTCAGCTACTGTGCTAGATGCTGGAGGTACAGCTGCAAATAAAATAAAGACCTCTTCCCTGCTGAAGCTTACATCCTAGTAGGAAAATAAATATAACGTCAATTTTGAAGTGATAAATCCTGTGGAAGAAATTTAAAAGAGTAGTTAAAAGCCTTCCAGGAGTTCCTGTCGTGGCGCAGTGGTTAACGAATCTGACTAGGAACCATGAGGTTGCGGGTTCGATCCCTGGCCTCGCTCAGTGGGTTAAGGATCCGGCGATGCCATGAGTTGTGGTGTAGGTTGCAGATGTGGCTCGGATCCTGCATTGCTGTGGCTCTGGCGTAGGCCGGTGGCTATGGCTCCGATTGGACCCCTAGCCTGGGAACCTCCATATGCCGTGAAAGCAGCCCTAGAAAAGGCAAAAAGACCAAAATAAATAAATAAATAAATAAAAGAAAAGCCTTCCAAGTAGGAGAATGAGGATAAACTAAAGCATTAAACAGTCACCAAAAGCCTCATTATAAAGGTGAAATTTGAGCAAAGACTTGAAGGAGGTACAGCAGTTACCCAAGAAGATACACAGGGAACAGACAGAGTGAAGATCCCACATGGGAAGCAAGCCTAGCGTGTTGCAGAACAATGAGGAAACCAATATGCTGAAGCAAGTGGGGAGAAGCATAAAAGTCAAAAGAAACAGAAGCCCCCTCAGGAACCTGTGTTACCCAATACAATTATCACCATTACGTAATAACCTGTTGTGTATTCAAAGCACTTCATGCCAAATTCACATTATTCAAGCTTCTAACCCAACTCTGGCAATTTCTGGCATGCAGCTGTGAAAATGACAGCCAGCATAGTTGGGGTATGGCCAAGAGTAAGACAAAACTACCTCAGAGAGAAACCAAAGCCATGACTCTGGCTTCACGTTTACAACACTCTAACAATCTAACCAGACCTAATACTATAAAAACACACAAAACCTCTAATGAAATATATGAAACTTGCTTTACTTCAGCTAAGAGATTCAAAGATCATCATGCCTGATTTCAAAATATGAACTAGTTATTTCAAACATTCATCATGTAATATCACACCGCTGTCTTTGGAAAAGTATTGACCCATGCCCTATAAAAAAGATACATGGCCAGTTCTGGTTGTGGCTCAGCAGGTTAAGAACCGGCCATAGTATCCATGAGGATGTGGATTCGATCCCTTGACTCACTCAGTGCGTTAAGGATCCAGCATTGCCACAGATGTGCCTCAGCTCTGGTGTTCCTGTGACTGTGTTATAGGCCGGCAGCTGTGGTTCTGATTCAACCCCTAGCCCAGGAACTTCCACATGCCACAGGTGTAGCCATAAAAAAAAAAAAAAAAAAAAGATACATGGCATGCGCTTAAATTGAACACAATGAAGACAAGCACTTAATCAAAACTCAACAAGAGTGAAGTTAATTAAAGCCAAAATGCCCAATGAAAAAAGTCTAACTAGCAAGAGACAATCTTAACAGACAAAAAGTAGAAGCAGCCTTCTACTTAAAAGCTCCCTCTCAAAGCTCCACTAAAAAGTAGAGGAACAAAAAAACATACTCTCAAGAGGACAAACAGACCAAGAGAAAAGCAGACATATGAATGATACTCTAGCAAGCAAAAACAAAGACAAAAATCCTCAAACACTTGCAATAGAATAAAGCCAAGGAAAAGCTTCTACAACACAGAACCTGGAAGTGCTAAAGAAATGGAAGCGGCAATGCCTTCACAATTAAATTTATGAAGAAAAGCATTGGCTGAAAACTTGCATAAAAGCAATCAGACCTCCCCCAGTCAGCACAGCCAGGAAACCATCCCTCTCCTACCCCAGCAGAAGCCTGGAAATTTACTCTCAGGAAGAGTCTAAAGAGGGACTTCCTAACCTAACAAAGAAACAGGTAAGTAAACTAGAAGATCAGACTATATATCTCACACCCAATCAATAAGAGAGAAAACATAAATGGAAAAAATTATCAAAGAATACAAGGAGTTCCCGTCGTGGCTCAGTGGTTAACAAATCCGACTAGGAACCAGGAGGTTTCGGGTTCGATCCCTGGCCTTGCTCAGTGGGTTAAGGATCCGGCGTTGCCATGAGCTGTGGTGTAGGTTGCAGACGAGGCTCAGATCCCGAGTTGCTGTGGCTGTGTGTGCTGTGGCAGCTACAGCTCCAATTAGACCCCTAGCCTGAGAACCTCCATATGCCACACATGTGGCCCTACAAAAGACAAAAAAAATAAAAAATTTTAAAAAGTAGAAAATTTTTAGACAAGCAAAAAATTTACATCCCATTTACCTTCTTGCTCATCTAACTAGAAGAAATGCTCCACCAAAACAGGAGTAAACCAAGTAATAGGAAGACTTAAAATAAGGAGAGTCGCAGGGAATTCCCAGAATGATAACAGTGAAACAGCTAACCTTAAAAACCCACCAGTCTAGACTTAAGCAGGAAAGAGAACTCCAGAGGAATGACTCCAAGAAGAAAATGAAACAACAGATTATCTGATGAGCATAGTGACCGATTTCTATTTCTGGAAAAATCTGAAAATAAATTTTTGATAGTCACAAAGAAAACTTAGAAAATAAAAAAAGGGGAGGTAGATGGAATTCCTGTTTTGGTTCCGTGGGTTAAGAACCCAACTAGTGGAGTTCCCGTCATGGCACAGTGGAAACAAATCTGACTAGGAACCATGAGGTTGCAGGTTCGATCACTGGCCTCATTCAGGAGTTAAAGATCCGGTGTTGCCGTGAGCTGTGGTGTAGGTCGCAGACGTTGCTCGGATCCCACGTTGCTGTGGCTCTGGCATAGGCAGGCAGCTGTAGCTCTGATCAGACCCCTAGCCTGGAAACCTCCATATGCCATGGGTGTGGCCCTAAAAAGCAAAAGTAAAAAAAAAAAAAAAAAAAAAAAAAAAGAACCCAACTAGTACCCATGAGGTTGAGGGTTCAATGCCTGGACTCACCCAGCGCATTAAGGATCCAGCATTGCCATGAGCTGTGTGTGGTGTAGGCTGCAGACACAGCCTGGAGCCTACATTGCTGTGACTGTGGCCTAGGCAAGCAGCTTCAGCTCCAATTTGACCCCTAGCCTGGGAACTTCTATATGCTGCAGGTACAACCCTTTAAAAAAAAAAAAAAAATAGGAGTTCCCGTTGTGGCGAAGTGGTTAACGAATCCAACGGGGAACCATGAGGTTGTGGGTTCGATCCCTGGCCTTGCTCAGTGGGTTAGGATCCGGCATCACCGTGAGCTGTGGTGTAGGTTGCAGACGCGGCTCGGATCCTGCGTTGCTGTGGCTCTGGCTCTGTCTGGCAGCTACAGCTCCGATTAGACCCCTAGCCTGGGAACCTCCATATGCTGAGGGAACGGCCCAAGAAATGGCAAAAAAAAAGACAAAAAAAAAAAAAAAATAGAAAGTAATTGTTAATGTGAAATTGCATTAAATTACAGACATGTCAAGTAAGTTTTTGCTATCTAAAAATAACCAGGGGAGTTCCCATCGTGGCTCAGTGGTGAAGAACCCAAATAGTATCCATTAAGACATGGGTTCAACCCCTGGCCTTGCTCAGTGGGTTAAGGATCCAGCGTTGCAGTGAGGTGTGGTATAGGTTGCAAGACACAGCTTGGATCCTGGTGTAGGCCAGCAACTACAACTCCAGTTTGACCCCTAGCCTGGGAATTTCCACAGGCTGCAGGTACAACACTAAAGAGACAAAAAAAAAAAAAAAAAAAGCAGGGAGAGGAGTTCCCTGGTGGCTCAGTGGCTAAGGACCCAGCATTGTCATTTTGTCATTACTGTGACATGGGTTCCATCTCTGGCCCAGGAGCTTCCACATGCCATGGGTACTACCCAAAATAGACATGAAAACAAACAAACAAACAAACAAACAAAACCCAGGGAGAAAGATGAGGTGATTTAATCAAAACAGGAAACAATCCCATTGACAACTGACTCAGAATCCTGAAAATCTGCTTCCCACTAAAAAGCAGTGGGAATCAAAGCATCAAAATAACATCTAAAATAACACAAATTCAAGAGAACTAATCAGATATGAGCCAAAAATGATTTTTTTTTTAAGTAAAAGTAAGACCTAACAACCTAAAAATATCAGAACTCTCAGTACTTTCTGCAGTCTTCAGCCTGAGCCTCTTGCTAGAAAGTAAGATGTTGTATGAATGAGACATTCACCGACGGTGGAGGTCAAACAGTGATTCCCTCTGGGAGAAGTACTGCCTGGGAGGGAGACGAAGGAGCCCTAGAGAGGCTGTAAATGCTCTTTATCTGGACGGTGGTTAAAGAAGTGTGAACACAGAGAAAGACTTACCCAGCTGGACAATTAAAACTTGTACATCACACATTGCCTAATGTAAAGCCGCAAAGTAAAGGAAAAAATTCCTGTGGTGAGAAGCAGTAATCTCACTTTGACATTTAGGGAACAGAAGTATTATAAAGTGTAAACAAAATAACTACAAATCAAAATGCCTGCCTTTCAGCTTTCAATCTTGGTTTTATATGCATTCTCAAGGGTTAAGGGAAAGAAACGTCCATGGGCACTTCAAGGCTCCAATTAACCCCAAAGACAAAGTTAACCTCTAATCACCACATATTTGCAAAGCAAGATAAACTTTATGAGCAATATTCTTCTTCTGCACAAAAAGGAACTGGGTTTCTCAAGATGGGAGTTAAACCGTCTAGACGACAAATGTTAGAATTGTGGACAAGGTTAGATTAGGTTACCTCTAAAATCTCTTCCTAATTTTGAAATCCTATAACTCTGTTAAACCAAGAAAACAATCTATCATATCAAACCTAATGCGTACCTTTTAACTGGAAAATTAATGATATAGGAACAGCTTCAACTTAATAGGTTATCTGCTTATACCTTTATTCTATCAAATTTCCTAGAGTATTCATAAAACTAGAACTAAGGTATGTGCGTGGCATGAGTTTTGGCTGAAGATTACCATAACACTATTCATGTCAATGATTAAATAATTTTGAAAAGATTTTTCAAATATTTAAGCTACATGAATCATACCAAACATATTGAGAACCTTAAACAGCATCACAGAGTAAGTCAGTAGTTAAGTTTTCACTGAATAAAAATGTCAAAAAGGGAATTCTTAAGACAAAATGTATTTTTTTTGTCTCTTTAGGGCCGAACCCGTGACAGTTCCCAGGCTAGCAGTCGAATTGGAAATAAAGTCACACCACAGCCATGCCAGATCTGAGCCACATCTTTGACCTACACCACAGGTCACAGCAACACAGGATCCATAACCCACTGAGAGAGACCAGGGACTGAACCTGTGTCCTCATGAATACTACTCATCAGATTCATTACCGATGAGCCACAATGGGAACTCCTTAAACCAAATTTTTATCCTAATGGTTCCCTACAAGAAACAAACTCACCCTTCAAATTCACTATAATTTGTCCTTTGGTACGTAGTTTTTCAAGCAGCTGCACTAGATAATTTTCACACAGTGCTTGATTACTGGTATTACTCAACTGATAAAATAAGCCTAGAGCTGTATTTCAGCATAAGACTACACTTTCTAAAATGCTTAGTAGTGTATAAAATTTTTAAAATATAGAGAATTCAGACCTAACATTAATTTTAAATTGTATCACAGAACATAATTTAAATGTTTTTCTACTTTTTTCCCTAAAAAGTGAAATCTTCCAAAAGTGAGAATTTTTATTTCAAAATAGTCTATCAATCATAGGACATGAAAGGCCACAAAAATAAGTTGTTTTGCAAAATTCCTCACTAATCTAGCTGTCTCCACTCGCAAGTCAGAGCAGTCATTGTTTTGTTTTGTCTTTTTGCCTTTTCTAGGGCCGCTCCCGTAGCATAGGGAGGTTCCCAGGGTAGTGGTTGAATCAGAGCTGTAGCCACCGGCCTACGCCAGAGCCACAGCAGCTAGGGATCCGAGCCGCGTCTGCAACCTACACCACAGCTCGTGGCAACGCCGGATCCTTAACCCACTGAGCAAGGCCAGGAATCGAACCCACAACTTCATGGTTCCTAGTCGGATTCATTAACCACTGCACCACGATGGGAACTCCTGTTTTATTCTGTTTTTTTAATGGCTGCAACTGTGGCACACGGAGGTTCCCAGGCTAAGGGTCTAACTGGAGCTACAGCTGCCAGCCACAGTCATAGCTGCTCGAGATCCAAGCCACGTCTGCAATCTACACCACAGCTCATGGCAATGCTGGATCCTTAACCCACTGAGCAAGGCCAGGGATCAAACCCACAACCTCATGGTTCATAGTCAGATTCGTTTCCACTGCGCCTTGAGGGGAGCTCCCATAGATTTTTTTTTTTATTATTATTGTATGTTTTCAAGGTAACTATTATAAACCCCATTGCAAGTCAGTCAGTTTATTTCACACCAGGAAATGTAACGTTACAAAGTTAACCTAAATTTAGGCAAAAATTAGTCTAAATTCTTCACCTTTAACTTTTCAATCTATCACTCATTCTACTAGATAATGCTGCCCTCAGTTAACCACTAACACTACTTATAGGTGTTATACAACTGATATGCACCACACATGAGAATGTTGAGTAACATGAGTCTCTTTAATATGCCAAATTTTCAATCAAGAGGTAGAAAAAAAGGGAGTTCCCGTCGTGGCACAGTGGTTAACGAATCGGACTAGGAACCATGAGGTTGCGGGTTCGATCCCTGGCCTTGCTCAATGGGTTAAGGATCCAGTGTTGCCTCGAGCTATGGTGTAAGTTGCAGACGTGGCTTGGATCCCGAGCTGCTGTGGCTGTGGTGTAGGTCGGTGGCTACAGCTACAATTCCACCTCTAGCCTGGGAACCTCCATGTGCCGCAAGAGCAGCCCAAGAAATGGCAAAAAGACAAAAAAAAAAAAAAAAAAAAAAAAAAAAAGAAGAGGTAGAAGAAAAGCATGACAAAAACAATTAAAAAGAAAAAACACATGACAAGCTCAACATAAGACACTATATATTCAACAGAAGATAATATTAGTAAGCTGGTATCATTTCTTTTGCACACTGCAAATGGAACCTACTATTCTAAGTAAATCATTAAACATTAATCTCAAAACAAATTATGAAACAGTTTTTTTTGGCCACACCTGAAACATGTGGAAGTTCCTGGGCTAGGGATCAAACCTGTGCCATAGCAGCAACCCAAGGCACTGCAGTGACAATACCAGATCCTTAACCAACTGAGCCACCAGAGAATTCCTGAAACAGATTTTTTAAATATCTTGAAGATTTATCATTTTCATTGACTCATGCTTGCATTTCACTGTCAAACAAATCCTAAACAGAAAGCAATGTTTCCCATGAAGCATATCTGAAATTCCTAATTTCATAAATTCACTAGTTACTGTTCCAATTTCTAAACCAAATACAAGACTCACCTTGCTCAAAGCATACAGATCCAAGATTTTTCTCTCTACCACAGGGATCTTCAAGGTCGAACCTTGAAGTTCCCAAAATTTCGCTAGTTGATCCAAGAAGTCCAGTCTTACTCTGGTCATTGCCTAAAATTATTAAAATACAGAAATCAAAAATAGCAACTAAGTTACAGCTAAAAACAAATGAGTTTTACTTAACAAAGGTACTCAAAAGAAATTCAGACTTTTCTTTATTGCTTAGTCCAACCTTGAAAAATAAATTAATAAAAAGCATAATATCTTTACTAAACTTCATTAAGGCCAAAAATAAAAATATATGTTAAAAGTTCTCATACTATCAACCAAAGCAACTTTTTGTAAAAGTTAGCTTAACTTGGAGTTCCTGTCATGGTGCAGAGGAAACGAATCCGACTAGGAACCATGAGGTTGTGTGTTCAATCCCTGGCCTTGCTCAGTGGATTAAGGAGCCAGTGTTGCCATGAGCTGTGGTGTAGGTGATATGCGCAGCTTGGGTCTGGCATTGCTGTGGCTATGGCGTAGGCCAGCAGCTATAGCTCTGATTAGACCCCTAGCCTGGGAACCTCCATATGCCGCAGGTACGGCCCTAAAAAGACAAAAGACAAAAAAAAAAAAAAGTTAGCTTAACTTTAAGATAACCAGAAAATTTAGTAAATCAGATTATTCTGCTTCTAAGCATTCTAAGCCTGTAATTTCATCTGTAGATAGTATGCATACTTCATATTCTCTCCCTCACTGATACCTTCATCAAGTATCTTATAAAAGAACAAAGAGAAAAAACAGGTATTAAAATCTCAAAAAAATTTTTAGAAATACCAAGGGGAAAAAAAAACTCAGCATGCCATATTAATAAGCCTTAGCTATCTAAAATTCCTCTTTTGTACCCTGAAACAGTTTTTTTACCATACTGAAGAATATTCTGAAAATGTGGTAGGCAGGCAGAACAACTATCTAAACAGATACCAACTTAGAAAATTTAAGAGAGTAATATTTAAAGAGAGATCTTAACAAATTGGATTAGAGTTCTAGAAAAGTTCTGTTAGAGCAAAACACAACAAAACACAAAACTTCCTGAAAGCTAGGTTTGTTTGTTTTTGCCTATTTGCCTTTTCTTGGGCCTCTCCCAAGGCATAAGGAGGTTCCCAGGCTAGGGATCTAATCGGAGCTGTAGCTGCTGGCCTACGCCAGAACCACAGCAACGTGGGATCCGAGCTGCATTCTGAGACCTACACCACAGCTCACGGCAACGCCAGATCCTTAACCCACTGAGCAAGGCCAGGGATCGAACCCGCAACCTCGTGGTTCCTAGTCAGATCCGTTAACCACTGAGCCACGACGGGAACTCCAAACCCAGGTTTTTTAATAAAAGAATTGTTAGCAGTTCCCATCATGGCTCAGGAGTTAGCAAACCCAACTAGCATCCATGAGGACAAGGGTTCGATCTCTGGCCTCGCTCAGTGGGTTAAGGAGCTGGTGTTGCTATGAGCTGTGGTGTAGGTCGCAGACGCAGCTCGGATCCGGTGCTGCTGTGGCTCTGGCATAAGCCGGTGGCTACAGCTCTGATTTGACCCCTAGCCTGAGAACCTCGATATGCCGCGAGTGCAACCCTAAAGCAAAAAAAAAAGGAAGAAAGAAAAAGAAAAATTATAGTAAATATTTTAAATATTTTTTTTAATCAGAAACTTTCTTCCATTTAGTCTCAAATAACATTAATTCTGAGCCCTGACCTTCTCAAATAAAGAACAGATCAGCAGACAAAACTATGACATAACACCACTCACCTCAAGTTCATTCAGGCGCTGGACTCTGGGAGTGAAACGAAAGCTTTTTACTTCACATGCAAATGGAGGCTGCCAGTCCTAAACAGAAAAAAAAAATTAACATGTTGGTTATTAAGCAAGGAATGCACTATTCATTCCTCTAAGGAGTGAATTGCCACAAATGATGACAACAAATCGACTTATAAGTCTTCTTCAGAGTAAACAGTAATACATAGCTAAAATGATTTACTATTATTTATTTCTAATTTTTTTCAACTTTTGAATTAACATTTTAAGTCTGAGAGAACCATAGATCAGAGGCAGTTGTAAGAAATAACACAGAGAGATGCTATGTACCCTTTACCTCCTTTCCCCTGTGATCTCACCTTGCAAAGCTATAATATGACAACCATGATATTGATATTGACACATTACATGTGGAACATGAACTGATAGCTTTCTAAGTAAGTCTTGTCATCTTATAACTGGTTCTTTTTTTTTTTTTAATTAAAACAAAATCTTTGGCGTTCCCATTGTGGCTAGCGGAAATGAATCTGACTAGTATCCTTGAGGACGCAGGTTCAATCCCTGACCTCAATCAGTGGGTTACGGATCCAGCGTTGCCATGCGCTGTGGTGCAGGTCACAGACACTGCTCGGATCTGGCATTGCTGTGGCTGTGGTGTAGGCCAAGCAGCTACAACTCCGATCCAACCCCTAGCCCAGGAACCTCCATAAGTCGTGGGAATGACCCTTTAAAAAAAAAAAAAATTATGCTGAAGTATAGCTCATTTACGATGTTGTATTAGTTTCAGGTGTACATCAAAGGATTCAATTATAAATACATACATCTGTTTTTTAAAGATTCTTTTCCCCTATAGGTTACTATAGAATATTGAGTATAGTTCCCATTTAACTCTAATATCCTAATATTGAAATTATTATATCTATTTCCTCCTCAAATCTCACCAAGCCCATTATTTACATCCCAGTTACACCTTCCCTAGTTACTCAAGTGGGATGCAACAACTTCAGGTGTCTCAATACTGTGTCTAATAAACATCCAAGTTTATCAAATTACAAGGAAAACAAAATTTGAAAGAAACAAAAACAGGTAAAATTAAAGCCCCAAAACTAACTTTCAAAAAGTACTTATGTAATTGGATAATGTTTTTTATTCATGTTCAATGTGACACAGCACTTTATAAGACTGTTATATAAATGTTTTGTCCAAAGCCCAGCTTCTGGGCACCCAGATATTCAAAAAAAAAAAAAAAAAGGCAAACCCACAGAACAAGGATAATTTCCAGATTAAAAATGTGCTATAAATGAAATGAGAAAACACATTTCAAGTAGAGTTCCAGACAACATAGTTTGATTTGGCCTAAATAATAGTAAATGCATTTAAAAATGTGAAAAGTAGTCAAAAAATTTTTTATCTTACCTTGGAAACTAAAGAAATCCCCTAATATTGAAATACTGAAATGTTTGTAAACATTTATTTTAAATAACAATTACATGACACAGAGAAGGTATATTATTTCAGTCTTTTTTAAGTAATACAGCTATATTTTAAAAAAATGAACAGTCTCTATTCATTAAGGCGATACACTAGATGAATACATGGGTTAGGAAAAACTTCAGTACTTAAGGTTTTGTCAATATTAGGTAATCTTTACAGAAAAAGTATTAAGTGACAATTAAAAATTTTAAAGAGTTAAACTTTTGGAGGATGACAATACATATATCCTCATTCATCACAGTAATTATTTGTTCAACCTTCTCTGCCAACTGATAGTCTATAATCTTAAATTCATTGAGAACTAGGGGAGAAGCTTGTCTGGGTTTTAAAAACAAACAGACTGATCTAGATTCAAAACTTACTTTGCCACTGCCCAAGATCACATATCTAAGTTATTTAACTTATGCAGATTTGCCTCATCTGTAAAATGAGACCTTGTTTCCCTTCTGGAGCTTCAAACAATATTAAATGAAATAATCTGTAAACGCTGAATTAGCTCCCCCTCTCCCCAAGCCCCCCCCCCCACGGTCTAAGCTCTTTTTACTCACAGTGCTGCACACACCTCTGGGATAGCCTGTGGCCAGAGCAGATGCTTTTTAAAATACAATGGATAAAAGGACAATATGTTATTTTTATTGCTAGTAGACAGGACATAAAGCAAGGTACTCCTTTAAGAAGCACTAAGGGTAGGGTTCACACACTTTAATGTTCATTAAGCATCATGAGAGTACTTGTTGGAAAAGCAACTTCTAGAACTTTCATATCCAGAAACTGATTCTAGACTGGGAATGAGGCCTAGAGATATGCATTTTAACAAGCATCCGGCTGCCTCCGGTGCAGGTGAACCAGGAATATCATTTGGAAAGCACTGGTCTGACGAATAGAGAAAAAAACCTTTTGACCTTGAGCAAGTATTCAACCTCTTGGGGCACTAAATTTCATCGTAAAGATTGATATTATAACTAATCCACTGGCAAACCCAGTTATTTGCTATCATCGCGATTCGCAAATCTTTGATTCATGGTTCCTTACAGCAAAAGATTCGACATTTTCTTCCACCTCATTTGACAAATCCTTTCTAAGCCTCTAGATTTTAAAAATAAATGCTGCTGCTGCTCCTCCCCCGAGAAGACTTTTCATTGCAGCAGTAATCACTCTGGGGTTCTTGTTTGGTGAAACCATCCTAAGGGAACAACTAGAGGTTTACATTACCATCTTAAAAACCTCAGCCCTGAGATGAGGCCTCCAAATACTTAATAAATCAAGCATCAAAAGGGCTTGAAGAAACAGCCCACCGATCGAACAGCAGTTTTTACTGTGACACCTTAATAAGAATTATACGCGAGTGTAGAAGACGTCGTGTCAGTAACTCAAACACCTTACAGGCCAACGAAAGACCGAAAGCTTTTGTTACCCTTGCCCACAACCCAATAGAGGAAGGAAAGTATCAGTTCCCAAGTTCTAGGCGGAAAGGCCCCAGGGGCACCACTCTCTCGCGTCCGGACGTGCCTACATGAGACCCCAAAGAAACCAAGGCAGAAACATCCAAAAACGCAGCGTCCAGGTGTCGAGAAACCAGGGCAAGTGAACGTGAAAGGACAGAAGGGCCGGGAAGTCAAGCGAACCCGATCAGACTCCGGTACCTTGGGCGGTCGGATTTTGCAGATGCCGGTCTTCTCCGCCAGGGGCCGGATGCGGCCGATGAAGCTGAGCGGGTCTGTGAACTCCTCCCAGCTGGGTTCAAAGACCGGGCACTCCGGAGGCGGCACAAACTCCGCCGCGTAGCCCCCCGGCCCAATGCCCGCCATGGTCGCACAGGGGCCCGCGGCGCAGAGAGAGTAGCTTTGGGTGGGCCCACTGATGGCGCTCACGTCCGCTGACAGGGGCCGAAGCTCATCTTCTCAGGCGAAACCCGCTCAACGCAAAAAACCCTAAACCGCTTCCTCCAACGTTTGTTATTGTTTCCTTCGGGGCTTTTCCTCTCAGGTCGGGGCTCGCCGGAAGTCAGCGTACGACCAAATCCCTCCGCCACCCAGAAACAGGATCCCTCCGCAGCAGTGCCCAGTTGCGCGACCTTCCTCTCTCTCTTTTTCCAGACAACACAGGTCGCTTCTTGGCTCTTCGACCGCGGAAGGTCCGCGCTGCCGACGTCTCCTAGGGCTCAGTCTAGCGGCCCCGTGGCCCCCTCCCACTGGGGCGGTGGGGAACAACCAAACGAGCAGGGCGCTCTTCCGGCGCGGGGGGCTGCGTAATGCGCCGGGGACTGCGTAATGCGCCAAGGGCAGAGGTTCTGCTTCCGGTGAGCGGAACCCGGTTCCCCTTTGTGTGTAGGTGGTCCCCAGGGCGAGCCGTCTGATTCTGCTGTGCTGACTCTTTCACCCACCGTGTATGATTCCAAATAACTACTTTCTCCAGCATCTGTCTCTCTCTCTCTCTTTTTTTTTTTTTTGGTCCTTTCACTGTTAGTGTCCCTTTCGAATAATCTCGGACACTTTAATCCGCCCCATCTCCATGGCAACAAATTCGGGTCCAGCCCATCCCCCCAATCTCCCGGCTGGCCGGCCTTCGTTACCGTCTAAGAATTGATTTCCGACCACAAAGAAATAACGGCTCTTGAAACTTACTTTTATAACCGTTGATAACCCCCACATCGTCTTAACAGCAATCGCTCTCTTCTGGTAGCAGTGCACCTTGAGACTTTCTCAGTTTGCTCTAACAGCTAGGGCAGCTGTTCCGGCCCTGCTTGTAAAAAACCTCTATGCCAGAGCCCCTCTCCACTTAGTCCAAATTCCGGAAAATGACGCAGAAAAGACTAAAGACGCCGTGAAAGGATAGTTCTTGTATTGAACATCAATCGGAAGACTTACTTCCCGAGGCTTGTTCTCATGCTCCCTGCTCAGTCTAAGCCTCCCCCAGGACCTAAATGGTGATGACTTCCAAATCTCTTATTTCCAGCCTGGACTCCTCTCCTGAGTTACAAGCCAGTACTTCTAGCTACGTAATGGACAGCTCCACTTTGGTGAACTCAGACAACTTGAACTTGTAGGTCCCCACTGTTTTTTCAGTGTTTCTGATTTCTATGCATGTCTTCATCCTTCTACTCAGTTGCCTGAACCAGAATCTAGAAGTAATCCTTAATTCCTGCTCCTTCACTCCCCACTTAAAATCCAGTGTCAAGTCTGGAGATTCTGTCATCTAAAAATAAATCCATTTTTTATATATATATATATATATATATATATATATATACATATACACACACACACACATATATATAATAAATATAAATCCACTCATGCCTGTACATCCAAATTATTAGGATCCTGGAGTTACTGTTGTGGCCCAGCAGAAACTGATCCAACTAGTATCCGTCTGGGTTTGATCCCCCGCCTCGCTCAGTGGGTCGGGATCTGGCATTGCCATGAGCTGTGGTGTATATAGGTCCCAGAGGGCAAGGATTCCGCCTTGCTCTGGCTGTGGCTGTGGCATAGGCTGGCAGCTGTAGCTCCAATTCAGTCCCTAGCCTGGGATCCATATGCCGCTGGTGTGGCCCTAAAAAAGCAAAAAATATGTCTGTGTGTGTGTCTGTGTGTATACATACATCAGGATGCTAGTTAAGTTCTCTCTCACCTGGACTCTGATAACAGCTCAGGTCTTGCCCCTATCAAATCCCCCTCCACTCAGTTGTCAGGTTGCTTTGTCAAAAGTCCAGAATTCATCATGTCACTTCCATCTCCAAACTCAACACCAAACTCCTTTATTACTTCCCATCCTAGCCTCCAACTTTCTCTCTTTTATGTTTCTCCATATAGTACAAAAAAAGTTTTGTCGTGGCGTTAATGCACCATGCCTTCTCACCTCTGAGCCTTCACATATAACGTTTCCTCTGTCTGACCCCCCTGCCACAGACATACACACGGTTTCCTGTATCCCCTTTCTGACTACCACTCCTTCATCTGTCAGATCAAGTTTGAAGGCCATCTACAGGAGAACTCCATCTTGCTTGAGGAGGCAGGCTTTTCTGTTCAAGTCTTCAACTGATTGGATGAGGTACACCCACATTATGGAGGGCAATCTGCTTTACGAAAGTTCAGTGATTAGATGTTAGTCTCACCCAGGGAGTTCCCATTTTGGCTCAGTGTGTTAAGAACCCTACATAATGTCTGTAAGGATGTGGGTTCGATCCCTGGCCTCACTTAGTGGGTTAAGGATCTGGCGTTGCTATGGCTGTGGCATAGACTGGCAGGCTCCAATTCATTCCACCCCAAGCCTGGGAACTTCCATATGCTGCAGGTGCAGCCCTCCCCCCAAAAAAAGTTGTTAATCTCACCCAAAAAAAACCCTTTATGTTAACACATAAAATTATTCATCACAGATGTTAGCATAAATAGACTGAGCTCATGCTGTGGCACGATGGGATTGGCAGTGTCTTGGGAGCACTGGGACTTGGGTTTGATCCCTGGTCCAGCACAATGGGTTAAGGATCTGGTGTTGCAGCAGAGGGTTAGGTGGCCACTGTGGCTCAGATCTGATCCCTGGCCTGGGAACTCCATATGCCTCAGGGAAGCCAAAAATGAAAATAACTAAATAAATAAATTTTATGAGTAATAACAATATTTTCCAAAAGAGATTGAGTGAGAAGAGTGGCAATGGTTTATGTTTTTTTGAAAAAAAAATTAAGATTTTGCTTAGTGAGATCAAACTGGATTCTTTTATCTGTTTCTGCACTCAAGCTGTGGTTGGGTTAAAATATATGAAGGAAATCCAGCTCTGCACAGATGTGAATGGAAAAAGGGAGAAGTACTTTTGAAAATTTTAGCCTTTTCAGGAGTTCCCATCCTGGCTCAGTGGTTAACGAACCTGACTAGTATCCATGAGAATGTGGGTTTGATCCCTGTCCTCGCTCAGTGGATTAAGGATCTGGCATTGCCCTGAGCTGTGGTGTAGGTCAAAAACATGGCTCGGATCCTGTGTTGCTGTGGCTGTGGCTGAGGCATAGACCAGCAGCTACAGCTTGGATTTGACCCTTATCCTGGGAACCCCCACATGCAGTGGCAGGTGCGGCCCTAAAAAGACAAAAAAATAAAATTTTAGCCATTTAAAAATCCTTGTAATTTCTTATAGTCTGGCAACGTGGAATCTGTATATATACACACACACACACACACACACACACATATATATATACACACATATACACACACACACACACACACACACACACACACACACACACACACATATATATACACACACACATATATATATCTTTTTAGGGCAGCACTAGAGGCATACGGAGGTTCCCAGGCTAGGGGGCAAATCGGAGCTGTAGCTGCTGGCCTACACCACAGCCACAGCAACACGGGATTCGAGCTGCGTCTGCGACCTAAATCACAGCTCACAGCAACACTGGATCCTTAACCCACTGAGCAAGGCCAGGGATAGAACCTGTGTCCTGATGGGTGCTAGTCAGATTTGTTTCTGCTGATCCATGAGGGGAACTCTTTTTTTTTTTTTTTTTTTTTTTGGAATCTAAAATTTTATCAATGGATTTTTGCACTCTGTTACATTAAAACGATAGTAGGAGTTCCCGTCGTGGCGCAGTGGTTAACGAATCCGACTAGGAACCATGAGGTTGCGGGTTCGGTTCCTGCCCTTGCTCAGTGGGTTAACGATCCGGCGTTGCCGTGAGCTGTGGTGTAGTTTGCAGACACGGCTCGGATCCCGCGTTGCTGTGGCTCTGGCGTAGGCTGGTGGCTACAGCTCCGATTCAACCCCTAGCCTGGGAACCTCCATATGCCGCGGGAGCGGCCCAAGAAATAGCAACAACAAATTTTTTTTGTTTCAAAAAAAAAAAAAAAAAAAACGATAGTAAATATTTGTCCTTGAATGGATTTTTTTACCCAGTCATGATTTTGTAACATCAAGCATTGATCATTCGGAAAATACTGGTTCACTGAGATATACAGATCATCCAAATGTTGATGTGTATCAGTATATGTTATTTTTATTTTATTTTTTTGTCTTTTGTCTTTTTTTAGGGCTGAACCCACAGCATATGGAGGTTCCCAGGCTAGGGCTCGAATCAGAACTGTGATGCTGGCCTATGTCAGAGCCACAGCAATGCCAGATCTGAGCTGCATCTGGGACCTACACCACAGCTTATGGCAATGCTGGATCCTTAACCCATTGAACAAGGCCAGGGATTGAACCCTCAACCTCATGGTTCCTAGTCAGATTTGTTTCCGCCGCGCCACCGACAGGAACTCCTCGGTATATGATATTTTTAAAAATCACAAAAATATCACCATTGATCTCAGAAAGTTGGGAAGCTGTCAAACTCACGGTGACAGGAACAAATTTTCCAAAATTATCATTTTAACTTGAAAGCTCAAATTTCATTATCAACAAATATCATCCATTGTTTCCATTGAAGAGATGGTCTCGTGTTTTTCATCTTCAAGAAAAAGTCTGTCAGGAGTTCCCCTGGTGGCTCAGCAGGTTAAGGATCCAGTATTGTCGCTGATATGGCTTGGGTTCACTCCCTGGTCTGGGAACTTCTCCATGACGTGGGTGCAGCTAAAAAGAAAAAGAAAAGAAAGGAAAATGTCTGTCAAACACCTGGCTCTGAATAACTAGAGTTGTCTGGTTAGGCCTTCTGGTGCTCCCTGAATATAGTGGCTAGTTTAGCCCTTAAGTGCTTTCCTTTGAGCAAACCCCCCAACTTCTGTGTGCAGAAGTACACTGTATGTACTTCCCACTTTATCACATGGACAGTTAAAAAAGACTCATAGTAAAACGTGGCTCAGTGGTAAAGAACCTGACTAGTATCCATGAGGACTCGGGTTCAATCCCTGGCTTTGCTCAGTGGATTTAGGATCCTGCGTTGTCATGAGCTGTGGTATAGGCCAACAGCTGCAGCTCCAATTCGACCCTTAGCCTGGGAACTTCTCTATGCTGCAGGTGCAGCCCTAAAAAGACAAAGGGAGAAGGAGAAGGAGAAGAGGGAGAAGAAGGAAATAAAAAGTCAAGCTTTATACAAGCAAATTATTTTTACTGCTTTGTCATGGCCATTCTTGAGTAAAAAGGGCTTACTATTTTTCTTTTTCTCTTTTTTTTTTTTTTTTTTTAGGGAACTGAGATCCCACATCAACCTGCTGCATGCCATAGCGAAAAATAAAAGATTTTCAGATCACTTTCCTACCAGAGTCATTGAATGTGATGTAAGCCTGACACTTAGAAGCTATCTCCAAGTTCTTATGAAATGCTGCTGTGCTTTACTGAATTAACCCCTTTCTTTATAACTTCCTTTTATATATTTTAATGTTTAAATGAATGATGTTAGTCACTATGTTAAAAACTCTGATATAAAGTATTTTCTTAACCAAAGCTCCTCTACATGTGCTGCTTTTTTTCCCCTGGAATACAATTCTGTGCTAATTGAATTTATTACTGGCTTTACCATTGCCTTAAAATTCCATAATTTGGTTAAAAATTTAAACTTTGACATTTTCCTCAGATGTAATTGATAGTTTCAATTTATCCCTTCTTCAAGATAATTAATGGAAATATTTGTAGCTAAGTTGAGGTATATAGAAACTTCTTGTAAATTTTCATGTTTTAGGAGTTCCCATCGTGGCTCAGTGGTTAACAAGTCCAACTAGGAACCATAAGGTTGTAGGTTCAATCCCTGGCCTTGCTCAGTAGGTTGAGGATCCGGCATTGCTGTGAGCTGTGGTGTAGGTCGCAGACGCGGCTCCAATCCTGCATTGCTGTGGCTCTGGCCTAGGCCGGTGGCTACAGCTCTGATTAGACCCCCTAGCCTGGTAGTTCCCGTGGTGGCGCAGTGGTTAACGAATCCAACTGGGAACCATGAGGTTGCGGGTTCGGTCCCTGCCCTTGCTCAGTGGGTTAAGGATCTGGCGTTGCTGTGAGCTGTGGTGTAGGTTGCAGACGCGACTCGGATCCCGCGTTGCTGTGGCTCTGGTGTAGGCCAGCAGCTACAGCTCCAATTAGACCCCTAGCCTGGGAACCTCCATATGCTGAGAGAGTGGCCCAAAGAAATAGCAAAAAGACAAAAAATTAAAAAAATAGACCCCTAGCCTGGGAACCTCTATATGCTGCGGGAGCGCCCCTAGAAAAAGGCAAAAAGACAAAAAAAAAAAATTCATGTTTTGTTGTCCTCCTTAAATTAAAATATCAACACCTACTTTCCAATCAGATTGTTGGAACACTCATGTTTAGTCTATGTTTACCTTCCCTCAAAGTGCCCACAGCTTATGCTTTACCCAAAATATTAGTATTATTTACTTAAATATGATTTAATTTGTATGACCTTGAATGGATTCCTAATCACCTATCTTTTTCCATTCAGCAGATAAAGGATTGCTATAAGGTGAGGTGCATTATCAGTGAATTTATGAGCACTGTGAGTTGTTCTGTTTAGTAGTAAGACTGCAGATATGTATCAAAGAACATCTTGTCATTGCTTCTGGGGAAATAACATGTTTGTTTCTGTTTATAAGGTCCTTTGCTCTCTTTCCTTGATTATTACCTAGTTCTGGATTTTATTTTCTTTTTTCTTTTTTAGGACTGCACCTGTGGCATATGGAAGTTCCCAGGCTAGGGGTCGAATCAGAGCTGCAGCTGCCAGCCAATGCCACAGCCACAGCCACACCAGATCCGAGGGGCATCTTTGACCTACACCACAGCTCACAGCAACAGCAGATCCTTAACTCACTGAGCGAGGCCAGGGATCGAACCCAGATCCTTGTGGATAATGGTCGGATTTGTAACCCACCTAGCCTCAACAGGAATTCCCTAGTTCTGGATTTTAGTTTGAGATTCTGTATTCCAAATGGAGGTCAATGACAAATCGCATTTATTCCCAGAATAACTAGTGGAACTTTCAAAGTGTAATACAAAAAAAAAAAATAATTTAGCTAGGCAGAACATGTCATTTAAATCTCTTGTTTATCAAAATATTTGTATAATTTGTAATGTACCAAGAGCTTCTAAATTTAAAAATTGGGTGAAGTATCTTTTCATGATTGGTTTGGATTAGCCCAAATTTCCTTCAAGGACTTTATTGATAATTTCCCACACATGTGAGACATTTTTCAGCACCATATACAGGAGGCAGATGGCAAAAATAACCTAAAGCATAGTGATTGTCAGCACAGCTATAACAGGAAGACAAAGAAAAAGAGGTGAGATTAATGGCAAGAATGGTCACTGCTACACACCACAGGATGAGGCTGAGCAGGAAGCAGAGAATATAGCAAGTTACCGCCCTCCTCACAGGCTCCAAACTTATTCTTCCCCTTGAACTTACCACTGTGATGAGCCCTGGACCTGGAGCCAGTCAACGGGAACTTCTAAACGTCTCCCATTTCCCTCTTCCTATTTCCATCAATTCACCCTTCTTTAGGCCTTTTCCCTCATAGGAATTATCACTATAGCCTCCCAGATCTCTTTTTTTTTTTTTTTTTTTTAGGGCTACACCCACAGCATATGGAGGTTCCCAGGCTAGGGGTTGAATCAGAGCTACGCCACAGCCACAGCAACCACCAGATCCGAGCTGAGTCTTCAACCTACCCCACAGCTCACAGCAACACTGGATCCTTAACCCACAGTGTGAGGCTGGGGATTGAACCTGTGGCCTCATTGTTCCTAGTTGGATTCGTTTCCACTGCGCCACGACGGTAACTTCCCTCCCAGATCTTCAAACACAGGTTATTTATTGATCCTCTGCCGCCAGAGTGATTTTTAAAAATTATCAATCTGATGTGGAGTGGTTTCAAGAGAGGAATAGAAATTGGTAAGGGGGGAGTTCCTGTTGTGGCTCAGTGATTAATGAGTCTGACTAAGATCCATGAGGACAACAGGTTCCATCCCTGGCCTTTCTCTGTGGGTTAAAGATCCAGTGTTACCATGAGCTGTGGTGTAGGTTGCAGATGCGGCTTGGATCCCATGTTGCTGTGGTTGTGGCGTAGGCTAGCAGCTACAGCTCCGATTCAACCCATAGCCTGGGAACCTCCAAATGCTGCAGGTGCGGTCCTAAAAAGCAAAAAAAAAAAAAAAAAAAAAAAAACAACGAAAAGAAATTGGTAAGAGGTAAAATTCAGGCAAGGTTTTACTGAGGTCCTTGCTACAGCAGGGGGGAGTGAAAACGAACAACAGCTTCCCTTGCTTGCTCCATAAGGTGGGGCGAGCTGCTTCCTCATATGGGGCAAAGGTAGGAGCAGGTGCAGGGGTTGGGCCAGAGGGTGACTTTGGCGGTCTGCGTGCACAGGAGCAGGCGTAGCATCCTGATTTTGCTCTTGGCTCTTGAAAAGTGACAGCCGCGGAGTTCCCACTGTGGCTCAGTGGTTAATGAATCTGACTAGCATCCATGAGGATGCAGGTTCAATCCCTGGCCTCAATCAGTGGGTTGGGGATCCAGCATTGCTGTGAGCTGTGGTGTAGGCCGCAGTGGCGTAGGCTGGCAGCTGTAGCTCCAATTCAACCCCTAGCTTGGGAACCTCCATGTGCCACAGGTGTGGCTCTAAAAAGACAAAAAAAGAAAAAAAATAGAAGTGGCAGTTGCATTTTAGGTTTTTTTTTTTTTTAATCTTCTTGCCCATAATTTTCCCCAACTGCATGTATGGCAGTTATTTTTAGTATCTTATAGTTTCTTTGTATTTTGTTCCTCAAAGAGATGTTTGTCCAGGTTCATGCACTGCAGCCACTGTAGCCAAGGTCTTGGGTCCCAGGACCCAAGTCCCATCCTGATTCATAAGGTATCAGCTCACCCTCCCTCAGGGAACTAGAAAGAGAACCTTTTACTTGTTTTTGTTTCTTGTGTTGCAGCTCGAGCCCCAATAAAGCCTTGCCTGAATTTTTCATTTGGTCCCATCAATTTCTATTGATTAAAAAGTCCAAGAACCCAGGTCCTTGGTAACAATATGATCAGTCCAGAGTGTGCTTAAACAAAAAACATACAAAAATCGCCTTTTGTAGAATGGAAGAGAAGGAAAAAATTTGAGGCAAAAATGCCATTTAGAAACCTGTTTAAGTAGCCCAAGTTAGGGGTAATGAGACCCAGAGTGGAAATAAATAGGAAGATATAAATTTGAGAACCAGGAGGAAGATGAGATCACCATGATTTGGTTTTCAATCAATGGAGGGGCCAAAAGAGAAAAACTAGCGTCAAAGTACCTGCGAAAATCGTGATGTAACTAACAGAAAAATCAAAGCGGGGAGAAAAGTAGGTTTATAAGATGGAAAGTTTGTTTTGAACATCCTCAGGTCTTAGATCACCGAAGAGTCTACGCTCTTCCATAGAAGTAACTGCAGCTCTGAGACTAAAATGCCTTTCCGCCTCCCTCTACAAATCACTTTTCTGCAAAGATGAGACCGCAATTGGTCTTTGAACGAATATGATTAAAGACAGTTTCTCACATCTCTCAGGAAAAGGAGGTAGTGTCTGCTATTGATAAAAACAGCATTCATATACATAATCCTCTGTAGAAACTGATCCAGAAGCCACCAGGGCATTGAAGGAGAAACCATCTTCTTAGACTCTTCACCTTCTTGAGATAAGCTTGTTCATGGCCACTCATAATAATCCTGTAGTTAAGCACTGACTTTCTGCATCACTTTTCATGAAAACAAAGTATGTGAGTAAGCCTAAACTGAGCCAGAACTAGAGTGTCTGACGCCGAACATCACACCACCACTACTGGGATTACATGAGTAGCAACCCGGTCACCTTCTCCACCGAGGGAGCTGGGTGTCGAAGACTACATTTCCCGGCGACTTCTGCGGGGCAAGGCGCGCGAGGGAGGGCGGGAAGGGGGCGGGCCTATGTGGACTAGCTTTCCTATTGGTGTACAATCCTGAGGGCCATGTAAACCTGCGGCCGATTGGACGCGTCCGTGCCCGCTCCGTGGCGCCGCGACGCCTCCGGATTTGACTAGTTTTTCGGTTGGGCTTTTGCTGTCCGCGGCTCAGTGAGGCGTGAGTAGAGTTCCGGGTTTCGGGACTCTGGGATCAGCGAAGGGGACTTGGGAGGAAAACCGGGTGAGGAGAAGTAGCTGCGGGAGTAGTGCGAAGGAGAGGGGTGTGAGCTTGAAAGGGTTCACGGGAGGCCCGGGCCGGAGCGAACAGTTAGCATCTGCAGGAGGGGTGGGGTTTTGGCGCTACTGGGGATCAAGACGGAGCGCCTGGGGGAAAGGAGTACGGAATGTCGGTCCCCCACCTCTCTGCCGATCCCAGCCTCACTCCCGTTTGTAAGTTGAGGGGTGGAGTTCCCTGGTGGCTCATCGGGTTAAGGATCCAGCGTTGTCACTGCTGTGGCACGGGTTTGATCTCTGGCCCGGGAACTTCCCATGCCGGGGGCGCGGCCAAAATAATAATAATGATAACAATAATAAAATGAAATAGAGGAGTAACAAAATTGCTTCACAGAGTAATGGGGTAAAGAGGATAATAAATGTCAAATGCTAAACAGATGTTAGTTGTAAGTAGACAAGAGATGAATATTCATACTTGAACAAGGATATCACAGGGATAGAGGAGTAGATGTTAGCCAAAACCCTGTAATTTCTCTGTGAACAAGGGCATCTTTCTTTCCAGAGATAGATTGTTCCTGTGTGAAGGGAACATACACCATCACAGGAGAGGTGGTAGGCACAAAGAACTGTACTGTGTTAACTTTTGGAGAATTACAAATTCAGTTCTTGGAGTTCCCCTCATGGCTCAGGGGAAATGAATCTGGCTAATATCCATGAAGACGCAGGTTTGATCCCTGGCCTGGCTCAGTGGGTTAAAGATACAGTGTTGCCAGTGAGCTGTGGTGTAGGTCGCAGACACAGCTCAGATCTGTTGTTGCTGAGGCTGTGGTGTAGGCCAGCAGCTGTAGCTCTGATTCCACTCCTAGCCTGGAAGCCTCCATATGCATCTGGCGTGGCCCTAAAAAGACAAAAAACAAATAAGAAAACCCAAATGCAGTTCTTCTGAAATTAGATCATTTTGTTTACAGAAACTGAAAGAAGAGATGAAGGAGGTAGTATTTGAGTTTTCATGTGCAGATTGGATTTTGTTTAGTGAAATTGTGAGTGTGGAAGGAACTGTGTTCCAGCTGCAGGGACCTCATGAGCAAAGGCCTGGAGGCAATGGTGTCTGGAAACCAAAGATATATTAGGGGAGTAGAGGGAAGTAGGTAGGAGAGATAGGTTTGGTCCTTAAATAAAAAGCCACGATGTTTAAGATGAGTTTGATTTAGTGCGTTAGACTATGAGGAGCAATGTATAAAGGAGCAATCTTTCTAGAAGATGGTTCATGGGAAAAATGGGGTGGATAGAACAGTTAAGCCATTGTTGTAGGGTGGGTAAGAAGATGTGGAGATCCTGAATTAACATGGCCATTGTCAGAATGTACTGGATTTTCATATGGTTGGAGGAGAGGGTCAAGAGGAATACTGAAGTTATGAATTTAAATTTTCAGGTCCATGTTGCTTGGAAGATGGGGAATTAGTAACTAAACTAGAGTCAGAAGAGCATGTGTGGATGATAAAGATGATGTATTTGCTTTGGGAGGTATTAGCTTTGAGGTGCTAAAAAAATATGACCTGAATTTTTTTTTTTGGTGGGGTAGGAGTCTTTTTACGGCTGAACCTGAGGCATATGGAAGTTCCTGGGCTAGGGGTTGAATCGGAGCTGCAAACTGCAGACCTGCATTACAGCCACAGATACACTGGATCTGAGCCATGTCTGCAACATACACCACAGTCTGTGGCAATGCTGGATCCTTAACCCATGTATGAGGCCAGGGATTGAACCCCCATCATCGTGGACGGTAGGTCTGGGTTCTTAACCCACTGAGCCACAATGGGAACTCCTTGAATTTTTTTTTTTTCTTATATTAAAAATTTTTATTGGGAGTTCCTATTGTGGCTCAGTGGAAATGAACCCAACTCATGTCCATGAGGATGTGGGTTTGATACCTGGCCGACATGGCTCAGATCCGGTGTTGCTGTGGCTGTGGTGTAGGCCAGCAGCTGCAGCTTCCATTTAACCCTTAGGCCAAACCTGTGCATATGGAAGTTCCCAGGCTAGGGGTTAAATCGGAGCTGTAGCTTCCAGCCTATACCGCAGCCACAGCAATGTAACATCTCAGCCGTGTCTGTGATCTACATCACAGCTCACGGCAAAGCCAGATCCTTAACCCAGTAAGTAGTGCCAGGGATCGAATCTGCATCCTCACAGAGACAACATCAGTCAGGTTCTTAACCTGCTAAGCCACAACAGGAACTTCCAAGAATATAGTATTCTTTAAAATAGTTCCAAATTCTAAAATCCTATTAAGGCATTCTTCCTTATTATTATTTTCAAACAAAATTAGAATAACATTTAATATATCAGTAGGCAAGTGCAGAAAAGCCTTTGTACGAAGGTTTTCTGCAACAAATTTATGTGCAAAACAAATTTACAATCCTTTTGCTGAAATTACAAGAGAGGGAGATGCAGAAAAGTTTCTAATAACCAACAGAAATTAAGTGGAAATTAAGGTAGAGGACCCATCATGCTAAATTTAAGGTAAATACAAAGCTGTTGGTATTATCTTTATTAGTCACTCAACAGGTTAAAGATCCAGGGTTGCTGCAAGCTGGTTTGCAGATGTGTTTTGTATCCTGTGTTGCTGTGGCTGTGGTGCAGGCTGAAGCTGCAGCTCCTATTTGACCCTGGCTGGCCCAGGAACTTCCATATGCCACAGGTGTGAAAAAGGAAAAAAAAAGAATACTGTATTCTAAAACCTCACGTTCTGATGATGCTGGGGAGGAACTGGTCTGTGCATCCTATACTAATTTTTCTGCTCCTGACACCTTGTTCTGAATTTTTGTATATTTGACAGGTGTGAAAGGACAGCATGAACTTTACCCCAACGCAATCCCCTGTCTACAGAAAGTAAGACGTTTATTTATTTATTTACTTATTTGTCTTTTTAGGGCCGCACCCATAGCATATGGAGATTGCCAGGCTAGAGGTCAAATCAAGAGCTGCAGCTGCTGGCCTGCGCCACAGCCACAGCAGTGCCAGCTCTGAACCACCTCTGTGACCTACACCACAGCTCATGGCAACACTGGATCTTTAACCCACTGAGTGAGGCCAGGGATCGAACCCTGTCCTCATGGATACTAGTCGGGTTTGTTACCGCTGAGCCACAACAGTAACTCCCAGTAAAACATTTATTTATTTTTGTGTTGTTGAGATAAAGAACCCAGGCTTCTGTCACCTTAGTGCGTTGTTGGCTTAGGAACTAGAAAGGTTTATCCATTAACCAATTTCCCAGGGTTGTTACAAGGCAATACCTTTTCAAAACATGAAACTACGTACAGTAATATTTCTATCATGAACTTTTAATGATTGAGAAAATACTGTTTTTTGTTTGTTTGTTTTCCTTTTTCAGCCATACCCATGGCCTACAGAAGTTCCCAGGCCAGGGTGGAACCCATGCCACAGCAGTGACAAGGTTGGATCCTTAACCCACTGCACTGGCTGGGCAATGCCTCAGAGACAAGCAGGCTCATTAACCCAGTGTGCCACATCGGGAACTTCACTGTATTTTCTTTTTTTTTTTTTTTTTTTTTTTTTTGTCTTTTGTCTTTTTTGTTGTTGTTGTTGTTGCTATTTCTTGGGCCGCTCCCGCGGCATATGGAGGTTCCCAGGCTAGGGGTTGAATCGGAGCTGTAGCCACCGGCCTACGCCAGAGCCACAGCAACTCAGGATCCGAGCCGCGTCTGCAACCTACACCACAGTTCACGGCAACGCCAGATCGTTAACCCACTGAGCAAGGGCAGGGACCGAACCCGCAACCTCATGGTTCCTAGTCGGATTCGTTAACCACTGCGCCACGACGGGAACTCCTGTATTTTCTTCATGCTGACTAGAAGTAAATTTTAGTATCTTTTCTATACATGCTCACTTATTAAAAGTGCTGTGCATAACCTTCATTAACTATAATTCTGGGCTTCTTATAAAGTTTCTCTGTATTTTATTTCCTTGCTTTTTAGGGCTGTACCTGTGGCACATGGAGGTTCCCAGGCTAGGGGCGAATCAGAGCTGTAGCCACTGGCCTATATACCACAGCCACAGCAATGCCAGATCTGAGCCACATCTGGGACCTGCACCACATCTCATGGCAACACCATATCCTTAACCCACTGAGTGAGGCCAGGAATCAAACCTGTGTCCTCATGGATCCTGGTCAGATTCATTTCTGCTGAGCCATGAGGGAAATTCCTAAAGTTTCTCTGTTCTGCTCTCTATTTTGTTGTTGTAAATTATAGGCATTTAGCCAAAGTGAATTAATTCTCACATGAGGGTTTGTCCACTTCTGCATCATTTGTTTTCTAACTTTCATTGTTTTTATCTTTGTTACAAGGAGACAAAAAGCAGCTTTGGATTACCATTTGATCTTGGCTGGTCTTAGATCCTGTAGTTCAGGTCTCTGATGATAGAAGTTAGGATCTGATTGATTATGTGGTTGCTAACTACGCTCTATTTTCTAATCCTGAGTCTTATAGTTATCATGCCTAGAGGTCCCATTGTGGCTCAGTGGGTTAAGGATCTGGCATTGCTGTAGGTTGCAGATGTGGCTCAGATCTGGTGTTGCCATGATTGGAATGTAGGCCTCAGCTGCAGTCTGATTCGGCCCCTGACCAGGAACTTCCATATGCTGCAGGTACAGCCATAAAAAAAGGGGGAAAAAAAGTATGTATTTATCATTCCCTTCCTTGATAGTTTTGCCATTTACATACATATTTCCAAAAATAAACTTTCATTTGCTAAGTTCTAATTTTCAATAAATGGTAATATCTTCTGTATGTGCATCTACATACAATTTTCCCATTTAATATTGTTTGGATGATTCATTTATATTTATACATGTGTCTCTAATTCATAGTTTCTATAACTCTGAGAATATTCCATTGAATGAATATACTACAGTTTATCCATTATCCTATTGAACAAATATTTGGAAGGTTTACTGTTTTTGTAATTACAAATGATGTTACTATGGGAGTTCCTGTTGTGGCTCAGCAGTAACAAACCCAACAACCTGAATCCATTAGGTTGCAGGTTCCATCCCTGGTCTCACTCAGTGGGTTAAGGATCCGGTGTTGCTATGATCTGTGATGTAGGTCACAAACACAGCTTAGCTCCTGAGTTGCCATGACTGTGGTGCAGGCCTGTAGCTACAGCTCCGATTTGACCCCTAGCCTGGGAACTTGTATATGCTGCAGGTGCAGCCCTAAAAAGCCAAAAAAAAAAAAAAAAAAAAACCCATAAAGTCACTGTGAACACTTTTGTGTATGTCACCTTGTGTGTATGTGCAGACAGGAGAAATTGCAGTTTTACTAGATTCTGCCAGTTTACGCTCCATGGTTTCACCAAATCTCACAGTGTGCAAGTGTTCGTGTTGCTGTTTATCTTATCAAATTTTCTGACTATCACTGATTGTAGTTACACTTTTTTTTTTTTAATGATCTTTTTACTCTCTAACTTGTGTTTTGAATCCAGCTTTAAACTTTTAACCTGGAAAGCAGTTCATGAGATTATTCACAAACCTGTAATGTCAAACTTTCCAAGGTTTGTGGGTACCTTAATTATAAGCGCTTTGAGAACATTAACCTTTTCTTGTTTAAGAAACTGTAAGGTCTCATAAACATTCAGACAGTTTAATGAATGTGTCCTTTCTAATCTCACACAGGCTGACAACTGTCTCCAAGCATGAGGCTGCCAGTGGGATCAGCAGCCCCACCAGGTGGAAGGGGGTATCTTTCTCTGATTCCGTGCAGTCAACTCCCTTGCCTTCTGTCAAAGATCGTCTGGCTGTCCTCTGCCCTTCTCAGGAGCTTTTGGAATATTATCAAAAGAAGATGTCTGAGTGCGAGGCAGAAAACCAGGGCCTGTTGCAAAAGTTGGAGCTCTACAAGGAAGCCTGCGAAGGGCAGGTGAGGAGGGGATGTGTCTGTCCTCCTGGGTGCTGAGCGAGCCTGTCCGATGCTGAGAAGGCTTGCGGGTGTCAGCTGGTGTCACAGCACATGTCAATATTCTCCTTTGAGAATATTGGGGCCCTCGTTGGATAAGATGCCTCAAATGGCTCCATCTCTAAAATCTTAACTCAGCCTCTCTTCTGCCTCTGATTCTTTCTTTCCCTTATGCCCAGCTTCACTTTAGTGTGACCTCCACAGCTTCTTGCCTTTTCAGTTTTCTAAGTGTTGCCTGTCACCTTCTGGCCCCATGTCCTCCCTTCTGACTGAACTCCACCAGCTTCACTTCAGTAATTGCTCTCCTGCTTGCATGTGACCCCTGCTTGTTCTGTTTCACTTGCACAGCAAAAGCACTACCTGCAGCTTAATGCGGATCTCCACCACCTATCTCCTGGTGCAGGCTCTCTCAGCCTTGGCCTTGCCAACACGAGGCTGGATAACTCCTGGTTGTGAGACCGTCCTGTGCACTGTAGGATAGTTGGCAACATCCCTGGCCTCTGCTCATGAGATACCAATAGCAAACTCTCATCCCCATCTCCGGCCCAAGTTGTGCCAGTCAGACATGCTTCCAGATGTTGTCATGTGTCTCCTGGGGGCCTAGGGAGAACCCGCTGTCCTGGAAAGGTCATAGCTCATCACAGAATGAATTCATGAGAAGCAAGTCCTCTGTTCCTGCAGTCACTACCCACCTGTAGTTGGATTCCTGTCCCGTTCCCTCCATCCCTCCACACCTGTGCCCTGCCTTTGCTGCTCCCCTCCAGCCTGGAGGCCCCCCCCCCTTATCAGGCAGCCTTGCTTTCCAGGTCACCGAGGAAATGCTGGCGTCCTGTCCATCCACACACAACTGACGTGTGCATATCCATTTCCTCCTTACTGCTCTGGGGACAAGAGTCAGGCTGAAGTGATCCAGCACTTTCTCTGGTCCCACCCCTTTTTCCCTCCTAAGACACCCTGCCTCATCATCTTGCCTCTTTGTGTTCTGCTTTTAGCCTCTCTCTTGACATTGGCTTTTTCTCTTCAGGGTATGGACATATTCGAGTCTTTCCCAATGAAAGAGAAAGTCATGCTTTTCCTGTCTTAGGTGGAGGTGCTTCTTCCCCAGCCGCCCTTCCAGAAGAGTTTAACTTCCTCACCTGCCTGCAACTCCTGACTGTATTTGGGTCTTGTCCCCACAGCTTCTCTGGGCTCTAGGGCCCGTTGCCAAAATTCTCTTTTTTTTTCCTTTGGCCTTGGCAGTGTTTGTCACTATTGATGTCTACTCTCCAAAAACTCTTCTCTGACCTTGATTCCAGTGTCATTTTTCTTTGCTGTGCCTGTCTTACCTCTCTGACCAGTTCTTCTCTGTCTCCATTGACAGCTCTCTTTCTTTAGTCTTAAATGTCAAAGTTCTTTCTGATTCCACCGTAAATGATCTCGTTTTATCCATGCGTTGTACCACCACCTATGGGACGATGCCATCCAGATAACTAAGGCTCACTTTTCTGCTGAGCCCCAAGTTGATCGGTCTGTATCTGAGCAAATCCCCCTTCTCCTTCCTCCCTCTCCTGCCCCTGCACACACACACACACAGGCCACTGCCCTTTCCTTCCCTCTGTTCCTGTCTCTTAACTTTTCCTTTATTCTGTGTCCTAGTAAAGGGTGTCATTGCCTACATACAATTCTGCCCAGCTCTCCACTCAAACATTTGGTAAGACCTGTTGATTCTGCTTCCTAAATTTTGCTGATTCCCTCCAATCACTTCATCACCACCATTTCATCTCACTTAAATTGACTATACTGGGACTCCATTTCATCTCACTTAAACTGACTATACTGTCCCCGCCTCCAGTCTCATTGTTTCTACTCATGATACTCAAGTGCTTGTGGTCATCCACTGGTTCTACGCTTATTACTCTCTTTCCTTTTTCTTCTTTTTGGCCACACTCACAGCATGCAGACGTTCCTGGGCCAGGGATCAAACCCATGCCACAGCAGTGACAGCGCTGGATCCTTAAGCATTAGGCCACCAGGAAACACCTCACTCTCTTTCCTGAGAGTGCTGCCATCCCTCCACTTGTCCCTCATAGTCATCCTTTCAAGTTTCAACTTTCTGCTGGTGGGCTCTGACTTCCCAAACAGGCTCCAGAGGTTTTTGCTGCTGCGCTTCCCCTTCTACCATTTCACCAGGTGTGCTCTTCTATTAAATAATTATTTCATTTTAGGAGTTCCTTTTGTGGCACAGTGGAAACGAATCCAACTAGGAACCGTGAGGTTGCAGGTTTGATCCCTGGCCTTGCTCAGTGGGTTAAGGATCTGGCGTTGCCATGAGCTATGGTGTAGGTCTGGCTTTGCTGTGGCTGTGGCATAGGCCGGAAGCTGTAGCTCCACTTAGACCCCTAGCCTGGGAACCTCCATATGCCCTGGGTGCAGCCCTAAAAAAAAAGCAAATCAATGATAATAATAATTTCATTTTAATTGTTGGCATGTTTTTGTCCTCACACAATTCTTCAGCTCTGTTGGCAGGAATCATACCTTTTCATCTTTATATCCATAATTTCGTAACAATGCTTATAACCTAGAAAGCATTTTAGAAAAAAAGTGTGAAGAGAACACATGGATCACATGGCATCCTGGATTCTATAAAAGGAGGTGTGAGGAGTTCCCGTTGTGGCTCAGCAGTTAAGAACCCAACATAGTGTCCATGAGGATGCGAGTTCAATCTCTGGCCTTGCTCAGTGGGTTAAGGATCTGGTGTTGCCGCAGGCTGTAGCATAGGTTGCAGATGCAGCTCGGATCTGTTGTTGCTGTGGCTGTGGTGTAGGCTGGCAGCTGCAGCTCTGACTTGACCCCTGGCCTTGGAACTTCCATATGCCACAGGTACAGCCTTTTAAAAAAAAGATGTGAGAGCTCTGATGTCACATGCAAATATCATGCTCACCTTGTCACGTTAAACTTGTCTATACATGTCTGTTTATACTTGGACCCCATATTGTCCACTAAGTGATATTGCTACATGAGCTGACTCCACCACATCCAACAGTAGTGATAACCTCTATGAAGCCCAGTATCTTTTCAGCTGCCTTTTCTTTTCCAGCATAAACTAGAATGGGACTTGCAGCAGAGGGAGAAAGAGATTGCTGAGCTGCAGAAAGCCCTAAGTGACATGCAGGTCTGCCTCTTCCAAGAGCGGGAACATGTCTTACGCCTCTATTCGGAAAATGACCGCCTGAGAATCAGGTATTGAGTGGGAAAAGGGAGGTCACACTAAAATAAGGCACACTTTTCTGTGGTCCTTAGGCTATATTGCCTGGAAACGGGCTCTGAGATGGAGATGTGCCTGCATGGTGGCCAGTAGGAAAGCTCTAAGGAAGAACAGCTATTCTTTGGGTTATTTGGGTTGAGGGAGAATTCGGACTGTGATGTGGAGTCCATCAAGGTAGCAGGGGCTTTAGCTGACCCCACGGGAAGCTCTGAGTCAGGTCTAACCCCACAGCCTGGGTGCAGGCTGCCACAGAAGATGAGGAATAAGCTTGGGACAGGCAGTTCCCTTCAGGGCAGTTCCTGAAGAAGGACTCATCTCCTCAGGGATGGGCTTCTTGGTTCTGAAAGTGGCATCTGAGTAGCGTTCCATAGTATCTGCTACTTTTTTTTTAATTGTGGTGAAATATACTTACCATTTCAATCTTCTTTTTTTTATCTTTTTAGGGCCACACATGCGCCATATGGAAGTTCCCAGGATAGGGGTGGAATTGGAGCTGCAACTGCCAGCCTACGCCAGAGCCGCAGCAACGCCAGATCCAAGCCATGTCTGTGACCTACACCACAGCTCATGGCAATACCGGATCCTTAACCCACTGAGCAAGGCCAGGGATTGAATCTGCGTCCTCATGGATACTAGTTGGGTTCATTTCCACTGAGCCACAATAGGAAATCCCATTTTAATCATTTTTAAGTGTTACAGTTCAGCATCATGAAGCATATTCACATTAATGTATAGCCACACCACTGTCCTTCTCCAGAACTCTTCATTATCCCATCTGGAAGCTCTGTACCCATTAAACACTCTCCATACCCCCTCCCCCGAGCTCCTAGGAACCACAGTTCTATTTTCTGGCCCTATGTATTGAACTATTCTAGGCCTAATAAGTGGAGTCATACAGTATTTGACCTTTTGTGTCTGGTTTATTACACTTATCAGACTTTTCAAGGTTCATCCATGTTGTACAACATTTATGTCAGAATTTCACTCCTTTTTAAGGCCAAATAATATTTCGTTGTACATCTGTACTATCCATATTTTGTTTATCCATTCATTTGTTGGTGGACATTTGAGTTTTGACCTTCTAGCTATGGTGAATAACACTGCTTTGGAAGTGGGTGTGCAAATATCTGTTCAAGTTCCTGTTTTCAGTCTTTTCATGTATGTACCCAAAAGTGGAATCACTGGATCTTTTGCTAATTCTATGTCTAATTTTTTTGAGGAACCGCCATAGAGTGGTTGCACCATTTTACATTCCTGCCAGCAATGCATAAAAGGGTTCCAGTTTCTTCATAAGCACACCAGCATTTGTTTGCTGTTTTTTAGTAATAGCTATCCAGATGGGTGTGAAGTAGTATCTCATTGTCATTTTGATTTGCATTGCCCTAATGTTTAGTGATGATGAGGGTTTTTTGAGTGCTTATTGGTTATTTGTATATTTTCCTTAAAGAATGGTCTGTTTCAGCTCTTTGCCCATTTTTTATTTTTTATTTTTATTTTTTGGTCTTTTTAGGGCTGTACCCACAGCGTATGAAAGTTCCCAGGCTAGGGGTCAAATTGGAACTCTAGCTGCCATCCTATGCCACAGGCACAGCAATGCAAGATCCGAGCCAGTGTCTGTGACCTACACCACAGCTCACAGCAACACCGGATCCTTAACCTACTGAGCAAAGCCAGGAATCGAACCTGCGTCCTCATGGTTACTAGTCAGATTCGTTTCCTCTGAGCCACAACGGAAACTCCTGTCCATTTTTGAAAGGGGTTGTTTTTTGCTGTTAGTTTTAGGCATTCTCATTACATTCTGGATAAGTGATTGCAAATGTTTTCTCCCATTCTGAGGGTTGCCATTTTACTTATTTATTTATTTAGTCTTTTTAGGGCCACACCCACAACATATGGAAGGTCCTGGGCTAGGGGTTTATTCAGGGCTGTAGGTGCAGCATGTGCCACAGCAACACCAGATCAAGCTGCATCTGCAACCTATGCCACAGCTTGTGACAATGCCAGATCCGTAACCCACTGAGCAAGACTAGGGATTGAACCCACATCCTCATGGATCCTGGTAGGGTTCTTAACTTGCTGAGCCACAATGGGGACTCTCATTCTACTCTTTTTAAAAAAGTTCTTATTGAAATAAAGTTGACTTACAATGTTGTGACCATTTTACTCTTTTCCTAATGTTTTTTGATGCACAAAAATTTTTAATTTTCACATGATCCAATTTGTGGCCTTTTTTTTTTCTTTTTTGTCTTTTTTTTTGTCTTTCCTGGGGCTGCACACGCGGCATATGGAAGTTCAGTTGGAGCTACAGCTGCCGGCCTACACCACAGCCACAGCAACGCTAGATCCTTAACCCACTGAGCAAGGCCAGGGATGGAACCCGAGACCTCATGGTTCCTAGTCAGATTTGTTTCCACTGTGCTGTGACAGGAACTCCCTTGATTACTGTAGTTTTGTAGTAAGTTTTGAAATCAAGAAGTGTGAGTCATCCAAATTCATTCTTTTTCAAGATTGTTTTGACTATTTAAAGTCTCCTGAGGTTGCATATGAATTTTAGTGTGCATTTTTCTATTTCTATAAAAAACACTGTTGAGATTTTTATAAGAATTGTGCTGAAACTATAGATTGCTTTGGGTAATATGGACATCTTAATATTATATCTTCCAATCTGTGGACACAGGATATCTTGCTACTTATTTATCTCTGATTTCCTTCAGCATTGTTTTCAGTGTACAAGTCTTTCCTTTGTTAATTGCCGAGTATTTTATTTTTGATGCTGTTGTACATCAAATTCTTTTCTTAGTTTCCTTTTTTGATTGTTCATTGCCAGTATATAGAAATGCGTGTTGAATTTGTGTTATGCTCTTTTGTTATATTCACTCACTAGTTCTAAGTTTTTTTTGTTTTTGTGTTTTGTGGAAGGAACCCTTAGTGTTTTCTGTGTATAAGATTGTGTCATCTAGGAGTTCCCGTTGTGGCGCAGTGGTTAACGAATCTGACTAGGAACCATGAGGTTGCAGGTTTGGTCCCTGGCCTTGCTCAGTGGGTTAAGGATCCGGCATTGCCATGAGCCATGGTGTCGATCGCAGTTGTGGCTCGGATCCCATGTTGCTGTGGCACTGGCGTAGACCAGCAGCTATAGCTCCGATTAGACCCCTAGCCTGGGAACCTCCATGTGCTGCGGGAGCAGCCTAGAAAAGGCAAAAAGACAAAAAAAAAAAAAAAAAAGATTGTGTCATCTAGAACAAAGACAGTTCTGGTTCTTGCTTTCCAATTTGAATGTCTTTTCTTTCATTTTCTTGCCAGTTACTCTGGCTAGGATTTCCAATACTGTGTTGAATAGAAATTGCAAAAGTGGGCATTATTGTCTTGTTCTTTGTCTCAAAAGAGAACTTTCAGTCTTTTGCCATTGGGTGTGTGGGTTTTTCATATGTGGCTTTTTATTATGCAGAAGTTGTTTCCTTCTATTTCTATTTTCTTTTTCTTTTCGGCTTTTTAGGGCTGCACGCACGTCATATGGAAATTCCCAGGCTAGTAGTTGAATGGAGCTGCAGCCACCAGCCTACACCACAGCCACAGCAACACAGAATCTGAGCTGCATCTGTGACCTACACCACAGCTCACAGCAGAGTTGGATCCTTAACCCACTGAGTGAGGCCAGGAATCGAACCTGCATCCTCATGGATCCTATTCATGTTCATTACTACTGAGCCACGATGGGAACTCCTGGAAGGTTTTTTTTTTTTTTTTTTTTTTAATTATTTTATTATAGCTGATTTACATTGTTCTGTCAAATTTCTGCTATATAGCAAAGTGACCCAGTTATACATCTATACACAGTCTCTCAAATTACATTTCATCATGCTCCATCACAAGTGATTGGACATTGTTCCCTGTGCTATATATAGTAGGACCTCATTGCTCATCCATTCTTTTTTTTTTTTTTTCTTTTTAAGGGCAGCACCTGCAGTTTATAGAAGTTCCCAGGCTAGGTTTTGAATCAGAGCTGCCGCTGCTGGCCTATGCCACAGCCATAGCAACACTAGATTGAGCCGCATCTGTGAACTGTGCTGCACCTTGGAGCAACACTGGATCCTTAACCCACTGAGCGAGGCCAGGGATCAAACCCGCATTCTCATGGATACTAGTGGGGCTTGTTTCCCCTGAGCCACAACAGGAACTCCACCTATCCATTCTTAATGTAATAGTTTGCATCTGTTAACCCCAAACTCCCAGTCTATCTCACTTCTTCTGCCTTGGCAACCACAGGTCTGCTGTCCATGTCTGTGAGTCTTTCTGTTCTATAGAGAGGATCATCTGTGCTATATTTTAAATTCCACATGTAAGCGGTATATGGTATCTGTCTATTATCGACTTACTGCACTTAGTATAAGAATCTCTAGTTCCACCCACATTGCTGCAAAGGGTATTATTTTGTTCTTTTTTATGGCTGAGTAGTATTCCATTGTGTATAGTAGCACATCTTAATTCATTCATCTCTTGACGGACATTTAGGTTGTTTCCATGTCTTGGCTATTGTGAATAGTGCTTCAGTGAACTTAGGGGTGCATGTACCTTTTTGAATGAAAGTTTTATCTGGATATATGCCCAAGAGTGGAATTACTGGATCGTATGATACTTCTATATTTAGTTTTCTGAGGAACCACCATACTGTTTGGTTGGAAGGTTTTTGATTACTGATTCAGTCTCCTTAATAGTTTCAGCCTTGGCCCAATGCGGAGTTCTTTCACCTCTGGGCTACACTGAAAGCTCTCCTTCCATGTCACAATACATGGGTCAGAGCAGTATTCCAAAGTATGGAAAAGTTGTCTCCAGAAGCTAAAGAGCTCTTCAGGCATTACACTTCCTTCTTGGTGGTGGTAGGTGTGAGATACAATCATTTGTCCTTTTTTTTAAAGGGAGTGTCCTGGCATGCCTGAATTGGGCCCCTGAAACTTCACTGATGTGCTTTGTACGGTTTACCTTTGACCCTTGGGATCAAGGGTGTAAGGTGTAAGGGATCTCATACATGTGGCACTTCTTGTCTGTTCAGTCTAATTTCGTAGAATATCTTAGTAGTTGAGCTAATGCACTCTGTGGAGTGGCCAGATCCAAGTCCTTTTGGACAAATTTAATAGAGCGCAGCAGAGTTAACAAGGTCCTAGGGAAGCTTGTAAAAATCTACTGTTGTTTACCTCACATGAGTGAGAACTGTTCCATTCCTGTTAGGAGTAAGAAAGAGTACATTTACTTTATCAGTAGTCACATCTGTGTACCTAAGACCAAGTCAACCTCCTCTGGGAAAAGTATTACTACGTTTCTCATAGTCACTGAAGTCCACTGTTGCCTGTCTGGTTTTACATGGGTTATACATGTGAAGTAAATGGAGATTTGATGGGAACCTCCACCCCTCTAGCCTTTAAATCTTTATCTACCATTGTGGCTGGAGTGGGAAGGGGTGGTTTCAGAAACTTCCTTTTGCTTTAACACAGAAACCAAGAAAACAATGAGGAGGTTTTGCCAGCTACTAATTATGTCCATTCCATGTATATATTTGGAGATGGGGAAATGACCATTGATTGGGTCTGGATCGGGTGGACCCACTTTGAGCTGAACCTGTACCAAAATTTATTTCATAACTTGGTTCTCATTTGCCCCAGATAATGCTTCACATCACCAGGTATCAAAGTCAACTCAGACTCTATGTCCAGCAATTCTTGAACTGTCTGGGTTGCCTTTTCTCCAGTATACATAAGTGAATAAGTGGCCGTAGGCCCTTTGAGGAAGGACTGAGGGAAGTTACATTACCATGTATACTTGGCTGTGGTCTCACCTCCTGAGAGATGCAGCTTCTCCTTTAAGTAATAGTCGCTGGGTCTTAAAACTGGCTGAGGTATGGAAAATGGGTCAGAGATACTCTCTTTCAGATTCTGTTCCATTATAGGCTATTACAAGATATTGATTATAGTTCCCTGTGCTATACAGTAGGTCCTTGTTTGTCTGTTGTATATATAGTAGTGTGTATCTGTTAATCCTAAACTCCTAATCTCTCCCTCCCCATTTCCCCTTTGGTAACCCTAAGTTTGTTTTCTATGTCTGTGAATCTATTTATGTTTTGTAAATAAGTTCATTTGTATCCTTTTTTTAAGATTCCACATGTAAGTGATAATCATATAATTTTTGCTGTCTTACTTCACTTAATATGTTAATCTCTAGATCCATTCATGTTGCTGCAAATGGCATCATTTCATTCTTTTTTTTCTTTTAATCCTTTTTTGGCCACCCTACAGCCTATGGAGTTCCAAGGCCAGGGATGAGATCTGAGCCACACTCACAAGCTAAGCTGCATCTATGGCAACATCGGATCCTTAACCCACTGTGCCAGGCTGGGGATCAAATCTGTGTCCCAGTGCTCTTAAGACACCACGGATCCTTTTTCACCCTAGCAGGAACTCCCATTCATTCTTTTATATGACGGAGTAGTATTCCATTGTATATACACCGCATCTGCTTTATCCATTCATCTGTTGATGGACATTTAGGTTGCTTCCATGTCTTGCTATTTTGAATAGTGCTGCTATGAACATTGGGCGCATGTATCTCTTTGAATTAGGGTTTTTGTCTTTTCTGGAGCTATGCCCAGGGGTTGGATTACTGGAGTGTATGGTAACTCTAATTTTAGTTATTTAAGGAACCTCCAAACTGTTCTCCATGTGGCTTATCAATTTACATTCCCACCAGCAATGTAGGAGAGTTAATCCTATTTAATTTTAATTTGAGGTTACCATTGCTTTAAAAATAAATGAGTCAGAAGGAAGATCCTTTAAACAGAAATGTACTTACTCTGGACATTTTAACTCTATGAGAATTACAGGGAGCTAGAAGACAAGAAAAAGATTCAAAATCTCTTGGCTCTCGTGGGAACAGACAGTGGAGAAGTGACCTATTTTTATAAGGAGCCTCCCAACAAAGTAAGTAATCTTTGGAATAGCATGGTAAGCACAGCTTTTTCTCAAAAAGGCTGGGGTCCATAATCAGAAGAGTTTGAGTAGTTGCTAAAGATGCTTGAATGAGCATTGGCTGCTCCCACAGTCTAATGTTAACCTAAGTTTTTAAAGCATTTTCTGTAATTACAAAGAGCTTTGTTATTTTACACTCGTTCTTCAAAAAACTCTGGGAAGTAGCATTGTTTACCTCATTTCACTATTTGTTTATTTGCTTGATAGGACCACACCCACATATAGAGGCATATAGAGGTTCCCAGGCTAGGGATTGAAGTGGAAGCTACAGCCTATGCCACAGCCACAGCAATGCAGGATCTGAGCCACGTCTTCGACCTACACCACAGCCCATGGCAACACCGGATCCTTAACCCACTGAGCAAGGCCAGGGATGGAACCCGCAATCTCATGGTTCCTAGTTGAATTCATTTCTGCTGCGCCACAACAGGAACTCCTCATTTCACCATTTAGAAGCCTATAGCTCAGAGGGGGAGATGTTTTGGATACAATTAGAACAGCAGGAGCAGGCTCAGTGTGGGAGCAAGTTTCAATACCAGTTCTTTTTTTTTAATCTTTTTTATATGGATTACAAAAGTAATGCATGGTCTTTGTCAAAAACAAACAGATTTCAGGAATCTAATATAAAATTGGCAGTCTCTCATAATTCTGTACCCCAGAGATAGAGCTCTTTTTCCATTTGTACAGAAATACTTGTGTATTTGCAATTTCCATTCTTTCACTTCTATAAACAGTTCTTCACTGAGCACCTTAATACATACTGTATATGAATGCATCTCTGTTTCTGTTACTTTCCTAAAGGCCTTTGTCAAAGACCACTTTTTTTTTCTTAGTAGATATTGCCAAATAACCCTGAAATTTTATTTTTTCATCTATATCATCAATAGTTGATTATCGAGTTTTTATTCAAAACACTGGATTTTATCCAGTTTGTTACTTTGTCTACTCTGGTCTCACGTGCATGACGTCCTTATTTGATTATATCAGTTTTGACCGATTTAATTTATGAATAGTGTTTGATCTGCAAAACTAAAGAGTGAAATATTACATTTATAGGATGGCTATTTCTGTACCTTTTAAAAAATTATTACAATTTTTTTGTTTGTTTTTTTTGCTTCTTCAGGTCAGCATTCTCCAGAAGAATATTCAGACTATAGAAATGTGTGAACAGAATGAATCTTCAGCTCTCAGAGCAGGTACCAAACATTTTATTAGCAATTCTTATTGATGCAGAATTCAAAAACATAGTGCAAATAATTAGAAATTTTTTCCTATCATGCAGTGGTAATGAATGTTCATAATGATGCCTCTAGTAGTCTAAGATCTTACTGAGCTGCTTATTTTAACAAAACGTTTCCATGATGTTTTAATGAAAGTACAACTTAAAAATATAGGGAGTTCCTGTCGTGGCGCAGTGGTTAACGAATCCGACTAGGAACCATGAGGTTGTGGGTTCGGTCCCTGCCCTTGCTCAGTGGGTTAAGGATCCGGCGTTGCCGTGAGCTGTGGTGTAGGTTGCAGATGCGGCTCGGATTCCAAGTTGCTGTGGCTCTGGCGTAGGCCGGTGGCTACAGTTCCGATTCGACCCCTAGCCTGGGAACCTCCATATGCCGCGGGAGCGGCCCAAGAAATAGCAAAAAGACAAAAAAAAAGTATAAGTGCTTAGATCTGATCCCTGGCCTGGGAATTTCATATGCTGCCGGGAGGCAAAAAAAAAAAAAAAAAAAAGAAATTGTGTGTGTGTGTGTATATATATATATATATGTAAAATTAGATATATATATAATTAGATATATATATAATTAACATGCTTACAGTGATAAGTTATGAAAACAGATTTGGACAGCTTCTGGAATCACAGACTATTGATTAGCTTCTCTAAGCCTCAGTCTCCTTATCCTTCTCTCTCTTTTTTAATTATTCTTATAATTATTTTGCTTTTTAGGGCCGCACCCGTGGCACATGGAAGATCCCAAGCTAGGGTTCGAATTGGAGCTACAGCTGCTGGCCTACCCCACAACCACAGCAACGGGGGTTCCGAGCATCGTCTGCAACCTACACCACAGCTCACAGTGATGCTGGATCCTTAACCCACTGAGCAAGACCAGGGATCGAATCTTCGTCCTCATGGATGCTAGTCAGATTCATTTCCGCTGAGCCAAGAAGGGAACTCCTGGGTTTTTTGTTTGTTTGTACCTGTGGAATACAGAATTTCCTGGGCCAGCGATCCAACCTGAACAACAGCTATTGCAACACTGACTCCTTAACTGCCAGGCCACTGGAGAACTCCTCTTGTTTCTTTTTCTGTGGTTGATTTCTAGTTTCATGCCATTGTATCATCAAAAAAAGATGCTTGAGGAGTTCCCCTTGTGGCTCAGCGGGTTAAGCACCTGGTGTTATCTCTGTGAGGATGTGGGTTTGATCCCTGGCCTCGCTCAGTGGGTTAAGATCCAGTGTTGCCGTGAGCTATGGTGTAGGTGGCAGTTGGGGCTCGGGTCTGGTGTTGCCATGGCTGTGGCATAGACCACAGCTGCAGCTTCAATTTGAGCCCTGGCCTGGGAACTTCCATATGCCACAGAAGTGACCATTTGGGAAAAAAAATAAAAGGAGTTCCCATTGTGGCCTAGTGGTAACGAATCCATGGGGACATGGGTTCAATGCCTGGTCTTACTCAGTGGGTTAAGGATCTGGTGTTGGTGTGGGCTATGGTGTAGGTTGCAGACTCATCTCAGATCCCATGTTGCTGTGGCTGTGGCCATGACTCCTAGCCTGGGAACTTCCATATGCTGGGGGTGTGGCCCCCGCTCCCCCCTCCGCACCTCCCCCCCGCCAAAAAAAAGAAAAAAGGAATGTGTACTCAAAAATAATGTGTATTCTGGAGTTCCTGTCATGGCTCAGCGTTGCTGTGAGCTGTGGCGTAGACCGGCAGCTACACCTCCGATTTGACCCCTAGCCTGGACACCTCCATATGCTGCAGGCATAGCCCTAAAAAAGACCAAAAAAAAAAAAAAGTGTGCGTATTCTGCTTTTTTTGGATGTAGTGTCCTGAAAATATCAATTAAGTCTAACTGTTCTCTTGTATCATTTAGGATCTCTGTTGCCTTATTGATTTTTCTGTCTCACAAATCTGTCTATTGAAGTGAGTAAGGTGTTAAAGTCTTTTACTATTATTGTCTTCCCATCAGTTTATCCCTTTATGTCTATTGGAATGTGTTTTATGTATTTGGGTGCTCTCATACTGCGTGCATATATGTTGATGAGTGTAACATCCTCTCTTTGTGTTGATCCTTTTATCATTATATAGTGTACTTTAAAAAAGATCCACTCTTGGAATTCCCACTGTGGAATTTCCACTGCAGCAGGTTAAGGATCTGGTGTAGCCATAGCTTCAATATAGGTCTCAGATGCAGCTTGAATTCTATCCCTGGCAGGGTGCAGCCAAAAAAAAGTCTACTCTCTTAGCATGAGCTTCTTGAATCCTCCAAAGAAATTATATTTAGTGAAATTTTTTTTTTTTTTTGTCTTTTTGCTATTTCTTGGGCCACTCCTGCGGCATATGGAGGTTCCCGGGCTAGGGGTCAAATCGGAGCTGTAGCTGCCAGCCTACGCCAGAGCCACAGCAATGTGGGATCTGAGCCGCATCTGCGACCTATACCACAGCTTACGGCAATGCCGGAACCTTGACCCACTGAGCAAGGCGAGGGATCGAACCCGCAACCTCATGGTTCCTAGTCGGATTCGTTAACCACTGCGCCACGACGGGAACTCCTGTTTAGTGAAATTTAATGTTGCTTATTTTTAAAGTAATCTTGTCTTTTGAAAATTGGATCATGCATCATAACCAAAATGTTTAGATTTAGTTTTTTTATTCCTTACCTGTTTTAACTAAATAAGTTTTTTTGTTTTTTTTTTGTTTGTTTGTTTTTTGTTTTTTGCCTTTTTTAGGGCCACACCCACAGCATATAGAAGTTCCCAGGCTAGGAGTCAAATCCGAGGTGTAGCTGTCAGCCTACACCACAGCCACAGCAACATCAGATCCGAGCCACATCTGCGACCTACACCACAGCTCACAGCAACACTGACTCCTTAACCCACCAAGCGAGGCCAGGGATCAAACCTGCAACTTCATGGTTCCTAGTGGGATTCGTTTCTGCTGAGCCACGATGGGAACTCTCTAAATAAGATTTTATAAGGAAAATAGACACAACTCCAAAGGAAAATTTAATAGTTATTCTCAGAAAGATGAATGTTATTATCCGGATGACATCCTAGCATAGTTCCCTTAAGAGATTCCTATTTAAACAGTTAAATGCTGTAATTTCTGTACGTTTTTTTTCCTTCTTCTTTCCTTTCTTTCTCTTACAGGTAAAGCGGACTGACTCCTCTGTAAAGGTGATGGCTGATGCTTGAATAGCAGAAAGAAAAACTGAGTCAGGCCTCCACTGACTTTTGTTTTCCATTTTAGATTCTAAAGGAAGCAGGAGAAAACCAGCAATGAAGGAGAAGGAGGAGAGAGCCGAGCAGCAACAGAGAGACGTGCAGACCCTCATCCTCCAGGTGAAACCCCTTTTCATGAGCATCTGCTCGGAGCCTCTTTGCACACATGTTACATCCGGGCGTCATGGCATTGGAAAGTTGAGGGTGTTCCTGATTTCCAGAAACGTCTGTTTTACCCATTATTCTGTATTCCACTCTTCTGCAAGTGCTAGTCTGCTTATATGCTGAGCTGTCACAGTCAGAAGTCCCTCTGCAGGTGGCCCAAGGAACACACACAGCTATAGTTGTCTGTCCCAATACACTGACCTTTGGGGATATGTCCATTGTTTGGTGCATGTGTCCTGAAGTCATCCTCTTACCGCCTGGTCATTGTATGTCTCCTGTAGCCATGGTTTTTCATCTAGATGCACTCAGGTTCCTGTTTTTTCAGGGGGGTCTATTGATTTAAGTGACAGTTTCTACCTTTAGCTAGTATCTCCACCTGGGGTCACAACAGCCAGACTCAGAGGAGGAAATAACATGATGCTCATTTTGCTCTATTTTGTAAATTAAAAAAATGAAGAAGAGAGTCTTTCTCTGTCTCTGTAACTAGAGAATCTTAAAAAGGAGACAGTCCTAAGAGTCCAGAAAGGGAGATAGTGAGAAGATGAGAATCCCGGGTAGGGGAGATCGGCTTTACTGGCTTCCTTTGTATGATGTCGGGTGCTTTGCTTAGTGCCGATGTAGTCTGCTCTTGTGCAGCCTGACCCCCACTTACAAGGCAGTAAAGAGGAGTCCAGTTGAGATTTTTCTTCAGTTTGTTTTGTTGCTGTGCTTTTGTTTCTTTGTTTATGTGGGTTTTGTTTCCTAAATGTTTCTAGAGAAAGGCTCCCTTGTAGTGGTAAGAAGTAAGTGGGAGCCAGGCAGGAGTGGATACCTCAGCCATTTCGTCCCTTCTAGGTGGAAGCGCTCCAGGCCCAGTTGGAAGAGCAGACCCGGCTCTCTCGAGAGCAGGTGTCAGGACTCATGGAGGAGAGGCGGATCCACATGGACGAAGTTCAGGTTCATCACCAGCGATATAGGGACAGAATCACAGAGCTCACCAAAAGGTAAGTGTCAAAGAAAGCCACACTTCATGGATTTAAAATGTTCTCAAAGTGGCTTAAAAATTTAAACGTCTGCAGTCCTAGGAGTTCCTGCTATGGTGCAACAGGGTTGGCGGTATCTTCAGAGCCCTAGGATGCAAGTTTGATTCCTGGCTCAGCACAGCAGATTAAAGATGCAGCATTGTCGAAGCTGTGGCTTAGGTCGTAACTATGGCTTGGATCTGATTCCTGGCCCAGGAGCTCCATACGCTGTGGGGGGGCCGAAAATGGGGGAAGGGGAGTCAGCAGCAGCACAGGACCCTGGAGCTGAAGGAAGGGTCTTGTTGTCCCAGCCTCTCCCCAGGCTCCCTGGATGTGCTGTTGCTTTTCCTGAAGGGCTGGGGTATTCCACACATTGCTTTTCACCCATTTGAGTGTTTTAGCTTGATCTTTGTGTCAAGAAATGTCCTTTTCTCCACTGATACGTTATCTTGACTCAGTATCACAGGCCTTGTCTTTTGTTTAACTTTACATACCTGCACAAAACTATACTTACTGTTTTTTCCCCAGACCTGTCTGCCTGTCTTCCTCTTTCTGCAGTCTGTGTCTCCCCTCATCTGCCCTGTCTGAGGCCATCAGTGACTCCTAATTTCTGTGGCAAATGTTTCTTCACAGTCCCCATTGTCATTAATGTCCTTCTGTGTCTCTGGCACCTCTCATCGCCCCTCCTTCAAGACATTTGTCTCCCTTGGTTTCTGCAGCACTTACGTTTCTTGGTTCTCCCACGTGTCTAACCCTCCTCAGCCTTTTGCCCGTTTCCAGTGGCATCTGTTTGAACACCTCAAATTGACTGCAACTGAAGCTAAACTTTTCTTTCCCAATAAGCACCCCTCCCCTATCTCAAACCTGCTGCCTCCTTTTTCCCCCATTTAGTTTAATGCCATCATGTGCCTCTGGTTTCCCAAGCTAAGAACCTCAGGATGGTCTTCAACTCCCTGCTCTCTGTTCCCAGTTTCCCAGCCCTGAGGGGCGTGAGCCTGGGAAGCTTCTCCAGTCCGCTCTCTGCCTTCTTGTTCTTTCCACATTGGTTCAGGCTGTGTTCTTGTTTGAAGTAACTCATCTGCGGCTCCTGTCATGCTTCAGCCTTGGTGCCTCCTCTGTCGCTGTGGTTCACCTTGTTCTTCAGCCAGACTAACGACACCCTTGTTCTCAGAACACTCTTGACCTAGCAGACACCTGGCTGTGCTGCATCGCCCCTCCTCTGCAGACCTCCCCAGGCAGAGTTAAACTTCTCCCCATCTCCCGTGACGATCAGGTGACTCTCTGCTGGTGTGAATACCTCGCTGGAATTATGTCTGTAGCCTCCATCCTGGCCTGTGTGAGCAATAGGCACATAGTAAATCATTCTTGAATACTTGGTGATCTTTATCTTACCTTCTCTTTTATACATTAAACCGCCTGCATCTTCTTTTTTTTTTTTTTTTAGGCCCGCACTCACAGCATATGGAAGTTCCCAAGTTAGGGGTCAAATCGAGCTACAGCTGCTGGCCACAGCCACAGCCACACCAGATCTGAGCCGAATCTGCAACCTACACCACAGCTCACGGCAACGCCAAATCCTTAACCCACCAAGTGAGACCAGGGATCAAACCCACGTCCTCATGGATACTAGTTGGGTTTATTACTGCTGAGCCGCAATAGGAACTCCAAACAACCTACACCTTAAAATACTTTTTCACTTTACATTCTTTATCCTGTTGGGTTTTTATAATTGTCTTTTCAAAAATTTTAAGTCTCTTCCTCTTTTTTTTGGCCTTACCCACAGTATATGGAAGTTCCCAGGCAGGGATGAAATCCAAGCTGCAGCTGTGACCTACACTATAGCTGCAACAGCACTGGGTCCTTAACACATTGTACTGGGCTGGGGATTGAACCCTTGCCGTCATAGAGATAACACCAAATCTTAACCTGCTGCACCACAGTGGGAACTTGAAGGGAATGCATTTTTAAGTTGTCACAGTTCCAGTTTTGTATCTGTCTTCTAGGTTATTAATAGGCACCCTAGTTTAGCATCACCTGCATATCTGAGCACATGATCAGCACCTTCCATTAGATCATCATCCTGAGGGCATTGAATGGCATGAAATCCAAAGCCATTAATGGCTGCCGTTTAGGTGTCACTTTCAAACCATTTATACATGAATAAGATCATGCTTTCTCAGTGTGTAATCGAGACCATAATATAAGATAGAGTAAAATAACTCATTGAGAGCAAGAGCAGTCCTTGTGGTAATTGAATCAGTCTCTCCCTCTTTATACACACATGTATCTGAATAAATATATATAAATATATGTACTCATCCGGTGACAGTTACTCTTCTGGCATTGTGTTATCATTTCCTCCTTATCTGGTTACCCTCTTACTTATGGAAAGAATAAGTGGATCTGACAATATTCGTTCAGTGGAAAACTACAGTGAAGTATTTAATACCCCTTGCAAGCAGTTTGATCATTTGATACTATATTTTTCTAGATGTTGATTTGAAACTAGATTGTTCCTAAATCTCAGTGGTTAGCAAGAATCTGTTTAGAGGCCGTATATGTACAGTAGTTGGTTCTGTCTTTGATGATCTAGTGGTAAGGGAGCAAAAATAAATGATAAATAAAGCTAAGCCATTGTTGAATTATAGCACGAGGGTGTAGATTTAAAGTGATAGGAACTTTCAGAGAATGGCGCGTCTAAATGGGCTGAAGTTATTTTGGGGATTTCATAGAGGAAGTTGATCCTGAAAAAAAGTACAGGATTTGATGTTGGGAAGCTTCCATGTGGATTATAGCACAGATGGAAATAAAGCTGCTTTGACATTTTAGGATTTGTGCTAATCCTCAGGCAGAATACCATGATTTAGGAGTTCCCATTGTGACTCATCAGTAACAAACCTGACTAGTATCCTGAGGATGCAGGTTCGATCCCTGACCTCACTCAGTGGGTTAAGGATCCAGCATTGCCATGAGCTGTTGTGTAGGTCACAGACGCAGCTTGGATGTGGTATTGTGGCTGTGGTGTAGGCCGGTGGCTGCAGCTCCGATTCAACCCCTAGCCTGGGAACTTCCATATGCTGCACGTGCAGGCAAAAAGAAAAGAAAAAACAATAGCACACCATTATTCTTTTTACAGCCACACCTGTGGCATATGGAAGTTCCCAGACTAGAGGTCAAATCAGAGCTGCAGCACAGCTGCTGTGCCACAGCCACAGCAGCACAGGATCTGAGCCAAATCTGTGACCTACACCACAGATTGCAGCAATGCCAGATCCTTAACCCACTGAGCAAGGCCAGGAATTGAACCCTCATCCTCACAGAGACAATGTTGGGTCCTTAACCCACTGATTCACAACAGTAACTCCTGTTCTTTGTTGTGAAATCTAGTGTCTGGAAAAAGTCCGTTCTGAGATGGGCTGTGTGTAAATATTTCTGTAGTCCTTCTAACTATATAGCCTGAAATTAATGCTCACAAAAATACCTGTAAAAACCAGTCTATGAACCAGAGTAGATACCTTCTACATTGTCCAATGAAATAAGTAAAATTTTTTTTTATTTCTTTATATATATATTTTTTCTACTGTGCAGTGTGGTGACCCAGTTACACGTACATGTATACATTCTTTTTTCTCATATTACGTGTTCCATCATAAGTGACTGGACAGAGTTGCCAGTGCTACACAGCAGGATCCCATTGCTAATCCATCGCACAGGCAACATTCTGCATCTATTTACCCCAAGCTGCCAGTCCCTCCCACTCCCTCCTCTTCCCCCTTGGCAACCACAAGTCTCTCTCCAAGTCCATGATTTTCTTTGCTGTGGAAAGGTTCCTTTGTGCCATATATTAGATTCCAGATATAAGTGATAACATATGGTATTTGTCTTTCTCTTTCTGACTGACTTCACTCAGGATGAGAGTCTCTAGTTCCATCTATGTTGCTGCAGATGGCATTATTTTGTTCTTTTTTATGGCCAAGTAGTATTCTATTGTGTATATATACTACATCTTCCTGATCCAATCATCTATCAATGGACATTTGGGTTGATTCCATGTCTTGGCTATTGTGACTAGTGCTGCAATGAACATGTGGGTGCATGTATCTTTTTTAAAGAAAGTTTTGTCCAGATATATGCCCAAGAGTGGAATTGCTGGGTCATATGGTGGTTCTATGTATAGTTTTCTAAGATATCTCCATACTGTTCTCCATAGTAGTTTTACCAGCTTACATTCCCACCAACAGTGCAAGAGGGTTCCCTTTTCTCCACAAACCCCTCTAGCATTTGTTATTTGTGGACTTACTAATGATGGCCATTCTGACTGGTGTGAGGTGGTATCTCATGGTAGTTTTGATTTGCATTTATCTAATAATCAGTGATGTTGAGCATTGTTTCAAGTGCTTGTTGACCATCTGTATATCTTCCTTGGAGAAATGTCTATTCCGGTCCTTTGCCCATCATTCAACTGGGTTGTTGGTTTTTTGCCTTTGAGTTGTGTAAGTTGTTTGTATATTTTAGAGATTAGGCCCTTGTCAGTTGCATCATTTGAAAGTATTTTCTCTCATTTTGTAGGTTGTCTTTTTGTTTTCTTTTTGGTTTCCTTTGCTGTGCAAAAGCTTGTCAGTTTGATCAGGTCCCATTGGTTTATTTTTGCTATTTGAAATAAGTAAAATTGCCGATGATGAGATTGTGTTTTTCAAACTGCTAATGACCTGTTACGGAATGTGTGTATTGCACCTATATCTTTGCCTTGTTTGGAATAGCTGTGCCACAGCTGCTGTGGGAACATCTTGAGTCCACATCTGTACTCTCTTTCCTAGTCTCCACCACACCCAGGAACTTCTGTATGAGAGCACCAAAGACTTCCTGCAACTCAAATTTGAAAACCAAAATAAAGAGACATCCTGGATGCTTGAAAAGGATCATTTGATGTCCAAGATCAAGCAGTACAGGGTGCAGTGTAAGAAGAGAGAAGATAAACTTGGGAAAGTTTGGCCAATTCATGAGAATCACCACAACCAAAATGAATATATCAAGGTAGTTTCCTTTGTCTTATAGAAAACTGTATTTTTTGGAATTGTTGAAAGAATTCAAGGAATTTCAAGGAACTTAATTACTGTCATGTAAGATCCATGCGGTCCAGGAAGCTGTTGTAGCAGCAACCTCAAGAAATAGGTTTCAGGAGTTCTCATTGTGGTGTAACAGATATGAACCCGACTAGGAACCGTGAGGTCTCAGGTTCAATCCCTGGCTTTACCCAGTGGATTAAGGATCTGGCGTTGCTGACAGCTGTGGTATAGGTCACAGATGTGGCTCGGATCTGGCTTGGCTGTGGTGTAGGCAGGCAGCTGTAGGTCTGATTAGACCCCTAGCCTGGGAACCTCCATGGGCTGCTAGTGCGGCCCTAAAAAGCAAAAAAAAAAAGGTTTCAAAGATTGACTCATCATTATAATATTTGGGGATTTAGAAAATTATTGATTGATTCAACAGATATTCATTGCACTCCTCCTGTGGGCTAGTCTCTGGGGCTACAGCAGTAAATAAGTTAGATAAGGTCTGCTTTCATGGCATTTATGTTTTAATAGGTGAGAAAGAACAGAAACTAACACATGACCAAGAAAGTGATGGCTTCTGGATCTGGTCGTGGTAGGGAGGAATGAGCACGGAGATCGGAGGGTGGGTGGCACTCCCACAGGACCTTCACGTTCCTGCTGAGAAGATGTAGCTCTAAACACTGCCAGGTCTTTGAAGGACTGTCCGTAAGGAAGTAACATCTGATTTGGTCTTTTTCAAGATCATTCCAGCTGCTCAATAGGACCTGTGTATTATAAGTTGTTGTTTCTTTTTAAATAACTTCAGAAATGTGTCCCAAAACTTACACTGTAATGTCTTAATTGATGCAATTCTTTCTTTTTTTTCGGGGGGGGGGTTTTAGGGCTGCACCAGATGCATATGGAGGTTCCCAGGCTAGGGGTGCAAATCGGAGCTATAGCTGCCAGCCTATGCCACAGGCACAGCCACAGCCCTGCCAGATCCGAGCTGTGTCTGTGACCTACACCACAGCTCATGGCAAAGCCTGATCCTTAACCCACTGAGCGAGGCCAGGAATCGAACCTGCATCCTCATGGTTCCTAGTCAGATTTGTTTCTGCTGCGCCACAATGGGAACTCCTTACTTGGTACAATTCTGAACTCCATTATCTGACTCTTCCCAGAGCCAAAAAGATTTTGTTTTCTACTATGTACACTTTAGGAATAAAGCTAAGTGAATCCTCCAGAAATAGGTTTTCAGATGTTCTCCAGAGTTCGTTGCTGTCTTGTTTCTCAACTCACTTTGTACTTCTAGAAATCCTTTCTTTCCTTTTTTTTCTTCACCTGAGTGCTATTTGAGTTACCTAAATTATAAAACAGAATATTAATTTTTTTCCTTTTGACCTACAGTCCCTAAAGGATAAGATAGTTCAGGAGAAAAGGCTGTCTAACATGTACCAAGAGCAGTGCATTTCCCTAGAAGAAGAACTTGCCCGGATCCGTGAGGAAGAAGGAGTGAGGAGAGAGATCTTTAAGGTGTGAAATGCTCTGCCACTCGTGGGATGGGCGGTGCAGACGGCTCTGGCCACTCCCTCACCTCCACACATGCCTCCCCGACTATGTTTAGGATCGCACCAACAAGATGGGGAAGCGCCTACAGGTGATGACAAAGCGCTATGAGGCCTTGGAGAATCGGCGCGCCTTAGAAGTAGAGGGCTTTAAGACGGATATTAAGGTTCTCCGGCAGAAACTGCGAGACTTGGAGCAGATGCTGTATAAGGTAACTGATCCTGATTTACTAGGAGGGAGAGGAGGTGCCCGTGAGGAAACCAGGACCCCTCAGAAGAAAGCTGGGCTGCATCACATCCTCCCAGTCTCACTAAAAGTCAGTTTAAACGGAACATGCCAGTGGGAAGACAAAATAGGCTGAAATAATGGAATGATGACACCATTATACTTCCCATCTAAGCCAGACTCGACAGAAAACTTCATCCCTCCCAACTCAAGAAGTAGGTTAAGAGAACCGTGGCTCTTTACAAGTGGGGGAAGTGAATAGTTGAGTTAACAAGTTCAGACATGGCCTTACTACATGGAATTTCCAAGCTGCCTCCAGTGCCTCTTAAAGAGATTTGACTGCACAACATTGCAAATCATACATTAATTTAAAAAGAGAGAGATTTAACCAGTCACTCGCATATCCTAAGTGATCAGTGTGCTCCGAACACGTTCATTATAGAAGAGATGCTTTCTTTCTTTCTTTGGCAAGTGTACTGATAATGTTTATGTTGGTGTCTTCTTTTTACTCATTGTTAATTGTTGACTGACCTCTGTCTTAAAGGCTCCTTTACTGTTGTTTGGGAAAGCAAGAAGTCTCTTGCCTTTTCTGCCTTAACTCTGCTCTACATTTTTCCTCTTTTAGTTAGTCACTGAGCAGACCAAGGATTGAATCCATCCCATGTACTAAAAGTCTCATAAAAAGGAGCCATCATAGCATGGTCTTTATAACTGGCTTCTCTCCTCTGCAATCTGCCATAATCATTTCTTTGTCTTTTTTCCAAATCTCTAGGCAACACTTAATGCCCGGGCAAACCAGGATCTTGCCATTCTGTATGAGGTTCGTGACAGCAATAGACGAGCACACAAGATACAAGGAGAACTGAAGAACCTTAAGTCCAAAGTGTTTGGTCTGGAGAACGAACTGAGACTCTGCTAATGTTTACTTTTTAGGAATGATACTCATCCGAAATAGATCTGCTTCCTAAAATCTGAGGGAAGGTCAACTTCTCCTGGAAACTGTAGGACCAGAGTTATCTTGAGTAATGGTATCCATTATTACAAATATAGGCTGAAGAATCAGCTTTTTTTGCATTCTAAGCTTTGGTCTGGATTATAACCTGAGTTACTTAGAGATTCTCCCATATTATTTCTCTCATTTACAGGGGTTGGGGTCGGGGGTGTTGTTTGTTTTTTGGCTGTGCCCTTGGCATACAGAAGTTCCCAGGCTGGGGATCGAACCTACATCACAGCAGTGACAAAGCTGGATCCTTAGCCTCCTGAGCTACCAAGGAACTCCTGTTTGTTTGGGGGAGTTTTTTGGCCATACCTTCAGCATGTAGAAATTCCTGGGTCAAGGATCAAACTAGCACAACAGCAGTGACAATGTCAGATCCTTAACCACTAGGCTACCAGGGAACTCCTGTTTGTTTTTTTAAGAAGACAATGACAGTGAAAACGTAGGGAGAAAATATTATTGCTGTGCGCTTGGCTGAGTATTAGTGAGGGAGACGCTTTCCCCAGGAGATAAAGACATCCACTGAGGTCTCCTTTCTCCTGGGCAGAGAGCAAAGGTGGCAAATGACCGCCTGTCAAAGGTGAATAGGCCACAGTTCTCTCAGCCCTGAGCTGTAGGGCCTGAATTCCTTCCTGGACACCCAGTCAGGTGAAGTTTCACCAGAGGGCACCAGAGACCCTGGTCTTCAGCAAAAATGTTCAACTAGGAAAATAAAGGTGCCACTTTTTTTTTTTTAATAAAGGTGCCTCTTTGGTAGGAGTGAATGAAACATAAATGATCCTTGTATGAAAAATTCAGTATTTTACCACTACTGCTTTTTTAAAAAATGATACATATTTTTTAAATTAACTATTTTTGAATAAAATATATAGTTGAAAATATTCTATTTGAATTTTCTATGATTTCTTAATAAAACCACATTTATATTTTGTTGATGACTCAGTTTATTTATCTGCTCCATGGTTTCTGCAGTGCTGTACACCTATTAAAGTTTTCCTAGGCGTTCCTTCATGGCTCAGCAGTTTAAGGATCCAGTGGTGTCACTGCAGTGTCTTGGGTCACTGCTGTGGCACGGATTCAATCCCTGGCCAGGAATTTCCATACCCCACCCCCAAAAAAAGTTTTAAAAAGTTTTTCTAAATTCATCCATTGATGGAACGTGATGGAGGATGATGTGAGTAAAAGAATGTATATATGTATGTGTGAATGGGTCACCTTGCTGTACAGTAGAGTGTAAACTACACTGTAAACCAGCTATAATGGAAAGAATAAATTCATCACTTGAAATCATCTCGTGTTGGAGGTAGCAGAGATAGTATGTGATGATGGCACTGAAACCATATCCATTTGTTCTGTCTTTCTCCTTTTTAGGCAAATAGCTGTGTACTTGAAGAAAGTAATTATGAAGGTACCTGGACAGCCTCTGGGAATTCACTTATCTTGGCTTAGTATAGAATCACTCTAATTTACCCACAACGAAGGCAAGAACTCAGGTTTTCATATTTGTGTTAAGGGAAGTGGTGATTGAACTTGAACTGTCAGTAGGAGATCAAAGCTTTTTTGGTTTTTTATGCCTATGATAACAGATCAGGTATCTTTCACTAATACTAAGACAGAAATTCCTGGAGGAACCCATCCTGGGCCTTAGAGGGATGTATGTCAGTGGGTGGCTCTTCCTTTTGTCCTAACACTTAAGGCATTGGCTATCCATGACTGTTGCTATTTTGATGCATGCAAAACAAAAAAAGGCTTATTAAATCACAGAATTTCAGAATAAGAAAGAATCTTAGAGACAATACAATTCAACTAATTTTTATTTTATTTGTCTTTTTAGAGCTGTACTCGAGGCATATGGAGGTTCCCAGGCTAGGGGTTGAATCAGAGCTGTAGCCACCAGCCTACACCACAGTCACAGCAACGCCAGATCCGAGCTGCGTCTGTGAACTACACCACAGCTTGCAGCAATGCTGGATCCTTAACCCACTGAGCGAGGCCAGGGATCGAACCTGCGATCTCAAGGATGCTAGTCAGATTTGTTTCTGCTGAGCCACAAGGGCAACTCCCAGCTTTTTTTATTTTATATGTGACTGAGGTCTACCATCACTGACTTTAGCAATCAGTTGATAGTGTTTCTAATACCCTGGCCTCAATTCCAATGACATTCATCTTCATGTTAAGCACACCCTAGTACAGCCGCTCTCTAAATGTCTTCATCAGTTAAAACTACTCTGTCTCCAAGAAGCAGTATAGAGTATCACAGAGCATGGGTGTGGGAGAGTCACAGATAAAGATTCAGTCACACTGCTCACTAAAACGCCAGGCTCGGTCTCCTGATCTATAAAATAAAGATTGATCTCCCTTCTTTAGCAGGGTGATTGTGGGGATTAAGAAAGAGAAAATGTTGGCATTCCCTAGTAGGTTAAAGATGTGCTGTTGTCACTGCAGTGGCTCAGGTCACTGCTGTGGTGCAGGTTCAATCCCTGGCTTCCACATGCCTCAGGTGTGACCAAAAAAATAATTTAAAAAAAATAAATAAATAAAAGAAAGAGGAGTGGTAGTACCCAGAATTTGAAAAGAACTTACAACTCAACAAGGTAAGGGCCACACAAAAAGTGGCCAAGGAATCTAGGCATTTCTGCAAAGAAAATATGCAGAAGGCCAGTAAGCACATGAAGAGATGCTGAACATTAGAAGTGGAAATTGACAATGAGACACCACTTCACACCCACTAGGATGGCTGTAATAGACAAGATAGTAAGAGCCTGTAAGGGTGTGGAAATGCTGGAGGCCTCACACATTGCAGGTGGGAATGTAAAACGGTGCCACCACTTAGGAAGATGGCCTCACAGTTACTCGTAAGTTAAACAGAAGAGTTACTGTGAGCGAGCACTTCCACTCCTCACATACATATGCTCAAGATATATGAAAATAGGGAATTCCCGTTGTGGCTCAGTAGTTAACGAACCCAACTAGCATCCATGGGAATGCGGGTTCTGATCGTTGGCCTCGCTCAGTGGGTTAAGGATCCAGTGTTGCCATGAGCTGTGGTGTAGGTTGCAGATGCGGCTCGGATCCTGACTTGCTGTGGCTCGGTGTAGGCTGGTGGCTACAGCTCCGATTGGACCCCTAGCCTGGGAACCTCCAAGTGCCATGGGTGAGGACCTAAAACAGACCCCCCCCCAAAAAAAAGATATATGAACATACACATCCACAAAAAAACTTGTACAAAGATGTTCAAAGCATCATTATTCATAGTAGCTAAAAAGTAAAAACAACCCAAATGTCCAGCAACTGGTGAGTAGGTAAACAAGATGTTCATCTGGACAATGGACTATCATTCAGCCATAGAAAGGACTGAGGTCCTGATCCGTGCTGTGCAGCGTGGATGACCCTGGAAAACGTGATGCTCCATGACAGAGGCCACACACACAAAAGGCCACATGTTGTTTGGTCCATATCCATGAAACATCTGTCACAACAGGCAAATCCACAGAAAGAGAAAGTAGAGAAGTTACCAGTGTGGCTCAGTGGTAATGAACCTGACTAGTATCCACAAGGACGAGGGTTCAATCCCTGGCCTTGCTCAATGGGTTAAGGATCCAGCATTGCCATGAGCTGTGGTGTAGGTCGATGATGTGGCTTGGATCCCAGGTTGCTGGGACTGTGGCGTAGGCCAGCAGCTGCAGCTTTGATTCAACATGGGAATTTCCGTATTCTGCAACTGTGGCCCTAAAAAGACAAAAAAAGGCGGAGGGAGTAGATAAGTGGTTGTCAGTTGGGAAGAGGGAGCAATGAGGAGTGACTGCTAATGGGTACGGGGTTTCTTTTGGGGTGATAGTTCATAAATGGTATATTAAAAGCCACTGAATTCTATACTTTAAAAGGGTGAATTTTATGTTAGGTGGATTAAAAATCAGTTCTCTTTAAGCCCATGAAATGGCTTAGTTATGTGCATTCAGTGGGCATTCAATTACAATGAATTATTTTCTATATTTTGGCTTCTCTTGGTTTCCTATCAATTTCCCATGATTGTTCGATTCTAAGATGTATTTAATGCCATTTATTCCTTCATTCAGCATTTTATTTTTAGGTGCTTGGTACATCCTAGGAATTGTGCTAGATCTTAAGTTTATTAAGAACCACAAAAACAGTGTTTGTGCTCCAAAAATGGGCAAGAAAATGAGCATTGTGGGTGCAGAGGACCAAAAGCAGAGAATATGACTTAAAGGAGGTAAGGCTTGAGCTGAATCTCAGAGGCGAATTCAAAGTTGGACAACTGGGCATTTCAGGTGGAGAGAAACAACACGTGGGAAGGCAGGGAGAGTAGAACGTTTGGGGATGTGCAATGCAGGAGAGAGTCATAGAACGTGGGGCATAAGAAATGGTCTGAAATTTCACTTAGTACAATAATGTAAATCTGTTAAATATTTCAGAACCTTTTACCATAGTAGAAAACATTTGGCTTTGCTTAAAAATGGAAAAAAAAAAAAAACCAATAACCAAAATCAGAAGTACAGTGATATCAATTCATGCATGAAGAAAGAATTTGAAGTACAAACTCATTTTCTTAAAAAGCAGGGGCAAAGAGTAAGCAGGATGCAATAATAAATATATGAAACTTATTTCTTGGGAAGTCTTTGTATTGCAGATCAGGGTAAGGCACAGTCACTTAGTACCAGGATTTATTGTAGTAATTGCAGGAAGAAAGCAAAGGAGAATCTTTAGATCTTTAGAAAAGAGCCGGTAGTGTCATCTGCTTTACCTTTTAAAATTTCTTTTAGCCTAGCTATAAGAATCACTTAGGAATAAATCACTCTTTTACCCATGAAATTTATGTGATTTTTTTTCACAACATAAAATAGCCTCTGGGTGTCTTACTTTTGGTCCAGTCTTATGATTCCCACCGCCTCTCCACCCACACCATACTAGGTTGGCTACCAAGATTTACTGTAATATTTGCAGCATGACAGATTATACTGTCACCACTCACTGTATACAAGAACAGAAGAAAGGAGATGGCTCCAGTCCTTACCCAGAGGAGAATTCAGGGCCCGAGCTAAAGGGAGACATGAGGAATAGAAAGAAAGGAACAGACCTGAGAAGCATTGGGAGCAGAAAGGACATCATTTCTTTGTGATAGATGAGATGTGAGTGTTAAGAAAGAGTTAAGACTAGTTCTCTAGCTCCAAAGTTACTGGCTTGGGGAACATGTGTATAATGACACCATTAGCTGAGATTTAGCATATATGAGAAGCAGCAGTTTCCAGTAAATTTGAGAATAAGGATATGGATGTCCAAAGAGAAGTTAGATTGGAGTTCCCTTTGTGGCGCATCGGAAATGAATCCGACTAGGAACCATGAGGATGATTCCTGGCCTCACTCAGTGGGTTAAGGAGCCGGCATGGCCGTGAGCTGTGGTGTAGGTCTCAGACACAGCTCAGATACCACGTTGCTGAGGCTGTGGCATAGGCTAGCAGCTACAGCTCCGATTTGACTGCCTAGCCTGGGAACTTCCATATGCCACCGGTGCAGCTGTAAAAAGCAAAACAAAACAAAAAAGAGAAAGATTAAAGGAGGTTTAGAATTATTAGCATAAAGATAATTGAAATTTTGGATCCATACCATCGATTTAGATAAGTTCAGAGATGGGGAACATATAGAATAAGAAGATAAAGCTAAAGAGGGGAACTTTAATGATCAGAGGAGATGACTGGTAAGAAAGGAGCAGTCTGGGGGTTTCCATGCGGCATAGTGGGTTAAGGATTCTGCATGGTCACTGCAATACCATGGGTTCGATCCCTGGCCCTGGAACTTCCTCATGCCTCAGGTGCAGCCGAAAAAATAAAGTGCTGCAACATGGATGGAACTAGAGACTCTCATACTAAGCGAAGTCAGCCAGAAAGAGAAAGACAGATACCATATGATATCACTTATATCTGGAATCTAATATATTAGATTCCACAAAGGAACCTTTCCACAGAAAAGAAAATTATGGACATGGGGAACAGACTTGCGGTTGCCAAGGGGGAAGGGGAGGGACTGGGAATTTGGGCTTAATAGATGCAAACTATAGGCTTTGGAATGGATAAGCAATGGGATCCTGCTGTACAACACTGGGAACTATGTCTGGTCACTTATGATGGAGCATGATAATGTGAGCAAAAAGAATATTTACATTTATGTGTGACTGGGTCACCTTGCTGTGCAGTAGAAAATTGACAGAACACTGTAAACCAGCCATAATGGAAAAAAAATTAAAATCATTAAATAAAAAAAAAGGAACAATCTGAATAACAAGAAAATAGTGTTCTGGGAGTTCCCATTGTAGCTCAGCAGTAATGAACCCAACTAGTATCCATGAGGATGCAGGTTTGATCCCTGGCCTCCATCAGTGGGTTGAGTATCTAGTGTGGCCATGAGCTGTGGTGTAGGTCGCAGATGTGGCTCGGATCCCACTTTGCTGTGGCTGTGGTGTAGGCTGACAGCTGCAGCTCCAATTTGACCCCTAGCCAGGGAAATTCTCTATGGTGTGGGTGTGGCCCTAAACAGCAAAAAAAAAAAGGAAGGATGGAAGGAAGGGAGGAGAGAAAGAAAGAAAAGGAAAGAAAGAGAAAGAAAGAAGAGAGAGAGAGAAAAATAATATTACTGTGCTGGAAACCTAGGGGAATGAGAACTTCCGGAAGCCCGAGGTTGGCAGCATTGTCAGAAAAACAGACCCAATTAATCCTGGAATGTGAGTTATAGAGGCATTTCAAGTTGGCATGCTAAATAAGTGGGGTTTTTTTGGACAAATATTTATTGTACAATAATATGCTTGATAAATCAGCTCTCCTCAGGAGGTCCTGTTGTGCGCAGCAGAAATGAATCCGACTAGCATCCATGAGGATGCGGGTTCAATCCCTGGCCTTGCTCAGTGGGTTAAGGATACAGCGTTGTCATGAGCTGTAGTGTAGGTTGCAGACACGGCTCGGATCCAGCATGGCTGTGGCTGTGACGTAGGCCAGCAGCTACAGCTCCAATTCAACCACTACCCTGGGAATTTCCATATGCCTTGTGTGCAGGCCTAAAAAGCAAAAAAAAAAAAAAAATCAGCTCACCTCTATCTACCTACTGTCTATCCATTTTAGATAATTGAACATTCACACGTGGTTGTAAGTACAGAGTGACCTTGTGTACATTTTGCCCATGCTCCCCCCTTCAGCCACTCTATTTTGACATAGTCTGCAGCAGGTTTTTTTTGTTTTTTTTTTTTGTTTTTGTCTTTCTGCCTTTTCTAGGGCTGCTTCCCGTGGCACATGGAGTCTCCCAGGCCAGGAGTCCAATCGGAGCCGCATCCACCAGCTGACACCAGAGCCACAGCCACGCGGGATCTGAGCCACGTCTTTGACCTACACCACAGCTCACAGCAACGCCAGATCCTTAACCCACTGAGCAAGGGCAGGGATCGAACCCGCAACCTCATGGGTCCTAGTCGGATTCGTTAACCACTGAACCACGACGGGAACTCCTAGTCTGCAGCTTTTGCACAGTAACTTCCAGATTAGACCACAGTGTTGTGCCTTGTGTTTGTTTTATGACATTGTCTTCTCATTTTGGCTCACAATCGTCTCATATACATTAAGCAATTAAGCATCTTCATATTAAGCAGTATCAGTGCTAATTTTATTTTTATTTTTTATTAAAGTATGGTTTATTTATAGTGTTGTGCCAATTTCTGCTGTACCACAAAGTGACTCAGTCATACATACATACGTGCATATATGTGTGTGTGTGTGTGTGTGTGTGTGTGTGTATTCTTTTTTTTTTAGTATTATATTCCCTCATTATCTATCCTAGGAGGTTGGATACAGTTCCCTGTGCTATACAGTAGGACCTTATTGTCTATTGATTCTAAATGTAATAGTTTGCATCTATTAATCCCAAACTCCCTGTTCAGTGCTAATTTTAAATTAGGTCAATTTTGATATCACCATATTGACTCTTCCAGAGTTCATTGGCAGCCTTGACTTGACATTTGTAAAGTGGCAGTTAAGTATTAAATAGAGAGATCTAGAATCTGGATAAGCCTACTGTAGTAGTACTGTCATGCAGATTGTTATAAGATTTCCTTGGCCCCCAAGCTTGGTGATAAGATTCAACTGGTCTGTCTGGGGTGCTTTTACTTAGAGGATTCCCTCTGCAGCCAGGCCCCTCTGGTGTCACTCCCCAGGCCCAGCCAACACCTGATAAGCTGCAGCAGAAAATAGCTCTGTTGTCTATGTGCTAATAGCTCTGTTCTCTATATATCTCCCTTCTTGTCAAAACAACAAACTCCACCCCCCCCCAAAACAGCCTTATAAACTTCTTCTTTCTCTATATGTCCTCTGTTTAAATCCTCTATAATTGGGATTCCAAATCTCACTGCAACTCAGTCTGACTGGCCCCCTCTTGAGTTTCTGACCCCTGTGTCTACTGGGCCTGCCCCCTTCTGCCCCTGACCCCTCCTCTGAGCATCCCCAGAGTTCCCGCTGTGCCCTCTTCGTAGCCACCCCATCCCCTCCCCGCCTGATCTGCTTTCCCACAACTCCAACTGCTAATGGTGAGAATGTTTGGGGTGTCTTCTCCGAGTGGTCTCTGAAAGCAGGAGGTAATCTCCCCTGAGGAGAGTTCGGAATTTAAGGGAAAACGTACCTGGAAGCAAAATATTCCACCTAGAAAGCCAAGACGACCCTGGGATTGGAAAATGTACCGCAAAAGATAGCTGACCAAGAGGAGAAGCATCATTCAGAGGCTGACGGGACGTCTCTGAGGTAACCTTCTAAATGCTCTGAAGGAGAACCGTGTGAAACGTCCCCTAGAAAGAGCTGGACGACAGAATAAAAGGTTTTCCACCCACATCTCTTTCTCACCTGCACTGACAGCGCTCTTTGCCCCCAAAGACGCCAGGATGAACAGCAGTCTGTGTTAAGGCAGAAGAAGGGCTCCTCAGCTCTCAGAGCTTAGAAAGCACTCAGCACTTCACTTTCTCTAAAAGGCTGGTCCTTATGCCGAGTGCCCTCCTGGCCCACCCTCCATCACCACGACCTGCACACAATGAATGTGGCAAGTGTGTGAGGGGACAGGAAAACAGAGCCCAAACCTCACCTCCTGACGCATGTCCCTGACTGTCCTTATTCCAAGTTCCTAAACCGGGCTTGTCTGCTTTCTCCACAGCTTGGCCAGAGGACAGGGTTCTGTTTCCCTCGGTCCTTGCAAACACTTTCCCTCAGCCTCCCGTCCTCCGGACTTCAGTACTGACCGGAAGGGGCCGGGAGCCCGCCACTGCTGAGGTCAGACATGCTTCTTGTCCACCCTGGCCCGTCCCAGCTAGCCAGGCCCCAGGGACGGGGCCTGCTGCCTGCAGAGGGCGTGCAGAGGAGCAGCGAGGTTGCGCCTTAACTTTCCTTCTCCAGGGCCAAGCTACATTCCGGAGAACCACATACAGTGCAGATTTGTGTTTTCTTTCTTCCATCTCCAGTCCGGGTGGCGGCAGAGCTCAAAGAGTAGTCTGTTCTGGGGAAAAGACGGCGTCTGCCTCTCTCCCAAACTGGCCCTGATCAAATCCCCAGCAGCCGGTCCTTAGATAACACAGCTGAGAAACCTGAAACCATCGTGCCTAGCATCACCGTCTGGAACCGGAGACGGGCCACTGAGATGCCGCAGTGATTGCTAAGAAGCATGGCTGAGGTTCTCGCGCCAGGGTTCATAGCCTGGACCTATGAACTTAGACAAAGAAGGTTTTTAGAAAGTCTGTCTGGGGCTTGAGCACTTGAGCTGTTTTGTGGCCCTCTGCACATGTCCTGGGTTTTGGGATCATTGTTCTTCCCCAGCAAGGCCATGAGGTAGGTTAATACAGCCACGCCAGGAGTTCCCTTATGGCATAGCAGGTTAAGGATCTGGCGTTGTCACTGCTGTGGCTCAGGCCACTGCTGTGGTGCAGGTTCGATCCCTGGCCAGTGCACATACACAACTGCACTGGCCTCTTGCCTGGCTGCCTGCAGCTTTCCAGGCAGATGAGTGGGGGCAGTTGTATCTGAGGCCAGGGAAGGGCCATTCATGCTCCCATTTCTGCCTAATTAGAGGAAAGCATTTTGACATGAATGGGCTTTAGAGGAGGCAGGGCCTCCTATGAACAGAGAATAGGAACATTTTCCATCATTACAGCGTGTTTATTGCCCGACTTCTGGGCTGAGTGCTACCGAAGCAGCACAGATTACAAAATGCAGAACACATGTGGTCACCAGCAAGCCTGGTGAGGGACAAGCTGGGAAGGTGGAGTGGGAGAGGTACATGGAAGGGTTTTTTCCAGGACGAAAGAATGGAGGCAGGAAATCCAGCTTTGCTCAGAGGCTGGAGACCAACAGCTTATTCAGCAAATGCTGAGAACACCTTGGGTGCTACAGGAGGTGGTGCCAGATGCTGCCATGTGTGCAACCAAAAGGGCAGTGTGTGTACACCTGTGTGTGTACACGTGGGGACCGACTCTGTGGGCTGTGTCCTTGGGAGAAAGACAGAGCACTCTGGACCGTGGGCCTGGAGCCCCAGCAAGCCACACAGCTTGTAGACGTCAGGCATGAACTCAGAGCTGGGGGTCATCACCCTCAACTTCAGCTGCGAACTCCTCACCATTGTCTGCAGTAGCAGATGGGAGCCTGCAGACAGGAGAGAGAAGGAAAGAAGGTCTTTGCACTGGGTTTAGTGTCAGACAGGAGGTGGCGCCTTGGGGAGGGCTGAATTAGCCTCTGTTTCAGCACCAGCTAATAAGCAGCCAAGACCGCTCTTCACCCTTTCTCCTTGTAGGTCTCCCAGCAACAAAGCAAACCTGAGCAGAGGGAAATAATTGGTATTACTCAGGTGAAAACCCCACAAGTCAAAGTTAATTTTCCAACTTATATAATTGTCTGTTGACTTGCTGGGGAATACTTTTCCCTGGGGGCAGAATGCTGGAAGAGAGCTTGGAATAATTTGGTTTTGTTTGTTTATTTGTTTTTGTCTTTTTAGGACCACATCTGGGGCATATGGAAGTTCTCAGGCTAGGGGTCAAATTGGAGCTGTAGCTGCAGGCCTACATCACAGCCCACGGCAACTCTGGACCTTTAACCCACTGAGCAAGGCTAGAGATTGAACCTGCGTCCTCATGGATACTAGTCAGATTTGTTTCCACTGAGCCACAACGGGAACTCTGACCTTGAAATAATTTGGAGGCAGTCACACTGCAGGCTGGAGAGGGAAGCTAGATCCAGCCATAGACGCCAAGCTTCAAAGCATATAGTTCGGGAGTTCCCTGGTGACTTGGTGGGTTAAGGATCTGCTGTTGTCACTGCTGTGGCTCTGGTTATTGCTGTGACTTAGGTTCGATCCCTGGCCAGGGAACTTCCACATGCCCAGGTGAAGCCAAAAAGAAAAAAATCCTGGTCTGGGTCACAGCTCGAGTTTGGCCCCCAGCCACAACTCACTTGCTTGGGGAGGACATGAGGTCCTAAGTACATGAACTGCCGGTGAGTTTTGTCCCGACCCTTCAGCACATCTCTTTGGTTCCTTCGAGTCTCCATGATGCAGCCTTGCATGTGCTCCTCTGTAGGGAGGGTAAAGATGCATCTGTTTCCCAGTCCAGCATACAGAATCATTTAGGACCGCAGGTGGTAGAGCTAAGGCTTGGGGCTTAGCCAGGGCTCATAGTGCTTTTTACCAGCCAGACAGAAGGGCTCAATGGCATCGGAAATCAGAAGTAATCAATAAGGGAGTTTCCATCATGGCTCAGTGGTAATGAACCTGACTAGTATCCCGGAAGATGCGGGTTTGATCCCTGGCTTCACTCAGTGGGTTAAGGATCCAGCATTGCCATAAGCTATGGTATAGGTTGCAGACGCAACTTGGATGTGGTATTGCTGTGGCTGTGGTGTAGGTCGGCAGCTGCAGCTCCAATTTGACCCCTAGTCTGGGAACTTCCAGTTTTTTAGGCCCTAGGTGCGGCTCTAAAAAAATAAAAAAAAAAAAAAAAAAAAAAAGTAACCAATAAGAAGCACTCAATGACGGCCTCCACCTTCTCCTGGGATCAGCCTCCACAGTAGCAAACTCCGCAGGAAGATTTGTAAACGTTGGACTCATGGAAGGAAGGGGCAGGTAAAGAGCTGTCCACGCAGCATTGATGAGGGCAGGGAGGAGAGGATGAGAAGAATGATCATGTGGCCAGTGAGTTACGGATGTGTTGAGAGTGAGCTCACAGTTTCCAGGGTGAGTGTATTTCTCCAGGGGAACTTCCAGGGTAGCAACATGTGTGAAGGGGCGGGGGAGAAAAGCGCTAAGTCTGACGTTAGAAAACCTGAGTTTGAGTCCCATCTCAGGGGCACCTATGTCACCTTGAGTAAGTTATTTATCCTTTCCTACCTGCAAATCAGAATCAGAGAAACCAACAGCTTTGGGTTGTGGGTGATTTGCATGAGTTGGTCGTGGCCCTTGGGGACAGCTTCAGTACTGTTCATTTCTTTCTCAGGAATTCTCTCAGGGGAACTTAGGCCTCTACGTCTTGGTCTAAGACATTAGTGATGGCCCAGAGATCCTCATTGATTTATCACTGGAATTCCCAACGAAGGTATCTCCAAGAAACACATTTGAAGAGCAGGGAAGCTCCTGAAGTAACAGAGTGAGGGTCTCTCTGGGTGTAAAGGAATCTGGATGGTTGGGCAGAAGAAGGAGCCCTCTCTGGGTGCAAGGGGAAGAGGGCCAGAGGCTCAAGAGCTGGTTCTAGTCCTGATTTCGTCACTCATCGGTCCTGTGAACTTGGTGCAGGTCATCTTCAAGAAACTGAGCTTGCTTGCGAAGCCTGTCTGTAAAAGGGAGAATACCTCCCCTGCTATTCTCACGGTACGGTGAGAAATAAAATACGCATGCTGTAAGCTCAAGGGTGCTACGTTACAAAGTAGATGTCAGGTTTTAGGAAAGGGGAAGTAGCACCAGGTTTAAGGGAATTAGTATATTCTGGCATCCCTACAGTCTAGGATAAGCGTTGCTCCTGGTACAAGAGTTCTGCTAATACAGTGACAGGTCACTGGCCACCCCTCCCTCTTAACAAATCAGAGTTTTCCTGGGCTAGCCTCGGCCCATTTTAGAAAGCTTAGGTTGATTTCCCTTACAAAGCCTCTGTAATCTGGGGCAAGAAGCTTTGTGCTTTGTCTTGACGCTGACATCCTTGCCAAGCCAAAGATAGAGACTGTCCCATCAGTATCACAGGTGACATACTGAAACTTATTTTTTTCCTTGGTGCAATTTGTGTGAGGTGACCCTGGGCCATTCTAGTGCCAGGTCTGAAGTGCGAGAGTGAAAGGATGGAGAAAAGCATGAGAAGAACCAGTGAATATCAGTTAAACTGATGTGATGATGGACAGACTTTGGTGGCAATATTATGCCACCAAAATTTGTCATCATGAATACCTCTGGACCTGAGGGAGGATGACAGCTAGCTCAATTAATGGAGAAAGGAATTTGGGTCTCAAAGTTTATCTCCTCACCTGCTATGGTGTCACTAGGAGTTGAAAAGGGATTTGAATAGGGAGTCTGAAAGCGGGGTCTGGTGTGAGGCAGCCACAGCAGGAAAGGGAACGGAAGGGGGAGGGAGTGTCCCAGGGGGTTCCTGGCCTCAGTACCCCTTCCCAGCCCTGCACTCTCACCATAAAACCGGCAAAGAAACCATCTGTTCAAGGTATAAGAACAGAGTAGGAGTGAGGAGAGGAGGGTGAAAGATTGAGAGGTACAGACTGATCTCTTTCCTTTTCTGAATTTCCTTGGAATTCACTCCTTGGACCAGAAACCCAACTTTTAAAGTGTCAACTTTCTATTTTAGTGTAATATCTTTTCTCAGCTAAATGGCACACTCCCTGTTTTGTAGCTCTTCTCGTTCCCGCATAATACACACTTCAAGGGTTTGGTTGATCGAAGGCATGGCAGTTCTTCAGGAGGGCCAGCCTTGAGGAGAGACTCGTGGGGCTGCCACCTCTCTCTGTCAGAGTACCGATAGTGGCTTAACCTCACATCCAGTGTGCTTGCCCCTAGTGAGAGAGATCCTGGTCCCCTGCCCCCTCCCTCAACCAAGCGTGTGCACTCTGGCCGCTCCTGTCCGGTCTTCTGGAGAGAAAGAAGAGGTGGGAAGTGCACCCATCTGTGGTTTGGACCTTCGCAGAGACATTTCCTTGGGGCTATTATTAGAGAATTGTCCTTCAAATTCACCCTTTGCTAAAGAACTACACTGAGAGTTCTGGGGGCTGCTGACTCTAGTCAGAGTATCCCTTGCTAAATGGATGGTGTGCTGCGTCCTGGGGATGGACAGTTCCCATCTTTGAAGCCTTACGGAGAAGTTAGGAAACAAGACTCAAAGTGAGTGTGTACCTATCAGGGGGTGGGTACAGATCAGAGCATCGGTTCTGCGAAAGCTCCAAGGATGATGGGGCTGCTTAGGACTGGGCTGGTCCAAGAAAGCTTCATAGGCCTGAAATGGACTTTGAAGAAGGGGTCAGACCTGACCCAAATGAAAAGGAAAATGTGTTGGAGGCAGTAAATGAATTCGTTTTAGCTGAAGCAACTTTCACATGGTCACGCAAAGTTGGAAGAGGTTTTGGAAGATCTTGAATTCCACATTGACAATCTGCATTTTATTTATTTAGTTAGTTAGCTTTTTAGGGCTGAAGCCACCTTCGGCATATGGAGGTTCCCAGGCTAGGGCTTGAATCGGAGCTATAGCTGCCAGCCTATACCACAGCCACAGCAACATGGGATCCGAGCCGTGTCTGCCACCTACATCACATCTCATGGCAATGTGGGATCCCTAACCCACTGAGTGAGGCCAGGGATCAAATCCACATCCTTAAGGATACTAGTCTGTTTTGTAACCCACTGAGCCACGATGGAACACCCAACATTTTGCATTTTAATCGGTAAGCACTAGGGAGTCATTAAATATTTTGAGGTGCATGGATGTGTAAAAAAAAAATTGTAAAAACCTAGTGGTAATGGAGAGGATGGTAGGGGAATGCAGGTGGGGAGCCTGGAGTTGGGGGGGGAGTGGCAAAGCTAGGAAAAGTTACATAATCCAGTAGAGACTATAGGACAGCTGAACATCCAGCAAAAGTGGTAGCAGAGAGAGGGGGAAACAGCATTGAATTCTGTGAATTTCTGTCACTGAACATTCTTTGCATGTTGTGCATTTGCTTTAAAATATCCGGGAATGCTTGTTTGTTTGTTTTTGGCTGTACCCCTGGCATGTGGAAGTTCCTGGCCCAGGGATATAACCCATGTCACAGCAGCAATCCAATCCACAGCAGTGACAATACTGGATCTTTAACCTGCTGAGCCACCAGGGAACTCCCTGGGAATGCTTCTGATCCTCAGCTTTCCTCATGATCTCTTGGCCATTCTCTCCGGGAGAAAAATTGAAAAAGGAAACTGTACTGTTCACTGTTGAATGACCTCAGGCAGTCCGCTGTGCTCCTCTGAACTTTAATTATCTCATTTAAATCAGATAGTAATGTTTTACCAGCCTGAAGGCAGAGGACTGGAATTCACAATATCTTGATGAACTTTTTAACCTCAGGAGTGAGTTTCTATGTTTTGGGTTTTTTTTGGGGTTTTTTGGGGTTTTTTTTTTGGTTTCTATTTTTGTTTTTCTTTTTTTTTCTTTTATTATTATTTTTTGCTTTTTAGGGTCACACCCACTATGGAAGTTCCCAGGCTAAGGGTACAAACGGAGCTGCAGATGCCATCCTATGCCAAAGCCACAGCAACTCAGGACCTGAGCTGCATCTTCGACCTTCCCCGCAGCTCAAGGCAACTGCAGGATCCTTACCTCACTGAGCGAGGCCTGGTAGGGGAACCCGGTCCTCATGAATACGAGTCAGGTTCTTAACCTGCTGAGCCACAAGTGGAACTCCTGTTTTTGTTTTTTACTTGTAATTCTTCCTCAGAACTCTTTAACATCTACTCTCCCCTCCAAAGCTCTGTTATGCTAGTCTGGGAAAAACTACTTGGGGTTCACGCTGGAGTGCCATTATAACTCTCCCAGTGCCTCTTGGAGATGTGCTAAGGCTGGAGAGGAAGGGTCCTGAGATCCGACTTGGAAGAGGGGACTAACTGAATTAAGTGTTCATGGCTTCCGAACTTTCATTACCTAAAGCAGGGAGTCGGGTCATTGCAGGCCACGAAAGGCCCCCAGCCTCCCCAACACTCCCCCCACCCCCGCCCCGGACGTCTACCCAGCTTGGACTTCACTTCGGCCAGGGGAGTAACTCTGCCCAATCTCCCTCAGACGCGGAGGCCAGATCACAACTCGCCCCCGCGCGCCCTGCGCACCCTTAGTGGGCCGAGGCGCGGGCGACCAGAGAGACCAGGGCTCGCAGTTCCCTTCCTGGCGCGGCTCAGGGGAGGGACCCACCTGTGTTCGGAGGCGGGGCCAGGCTGGGGGCGGGGCAGGTGGGCAGCGGCCGGAGCCGCGGGAGGGGGGCACGAGGAGGGGCGGGCGCACCTGGGGAGCCTCCTCGTGGGCAGACGCGGGAGCGAGCAGGGAGCGAGGAGCGGCTGGGCAGCAGGCAGCTAGCCCTTACCCCGGCGTGGGCGGGAGACCGGAGGGCCCACGGGAGGAACCAGGCTGCGCCGAGAGCCCCGGGCGGCGCGGGAGCCGGGGGCCTGCGCGGAGCATGAGCCGGCTCCCCGCGGCGGAGCGGCCGGGGGAGGCGGCCAGGGCGCGGCGCTAAGATCTGGCCGGGGCTGGGGGGCGCGGCGCCATGGGGGGCCCCCGGGCCTCGCGGCTCCTGTTGCTCCAGCGCCCGGTCAAGCTGCTGCGAAGGCGCTTCCGGCTGCTGCTGCTGCTCGCCCTGGTGTCCGTGGGGCTCTGGACTCTTTATCTGGAACTGGCGGCGTCGGCCCAGGTCGGCGGGAACCCCTTGAACCGGAGTAAGTAGCGCGGGCGCCGAGGAGGGTTAGGCAGGGCCGGCGGCTCCCGCGTCTGGGGGACCCGCCCCCCCAACTGAGACCGGGTCTCCAGGTGCCGGGCGCCCGGCGGGAGCAAGGCCGGGGAGCCGCGGGGCCGGGCGCCGGGCTGAGGGCTGCGGGACGCCGGCCGGGTCCTTTATTTTAACCGGTCCTCCGGGAGTCACTCGCCTCCCCCTCTTCCCACACGCCACTCCCCTCCCAGCCCCTTCCTCTTCCTCTGAGTCCCCCCCCCACCACCACCACAGCGGTCCCCTCTCCTGGTCCTGGCCATCTCTCAGCGTGTTGTGTGCAGCCTCCGTGGGGCACCCTGCGGAGTGGGCTGAACCCCCAGAGCCTGTTCAGGGAGCAGCGGCCAGCTCAGCGGACCAAACAGTGGGTCTATTCCTGCTTCTCTTTTTCAGCTGAGCCAGGGCCGCTTGATTTTTCTGTGCCTTGGGTTCCTCCTAGGAAAACGGGAGAGGGGTGGTCTTTTTTTTGCCCTCTGACGGGCTTGGCTGTCTGAAAGCATTTTCAGTTTACTACTGATGGAGTAAAGTAAAACTCCCAACGCGTCAGGGACTGTGTGAAAGGTCGCTGGAAGAGTTGGAAGAAGGAGACACTCCTAGAACTACCAGGTGCCTTTCCCAAGGCTGAGGGGTGGAGGTTTATAATTCCAGGACATTGTCTGGAATTATAAACATTCTCCCTTTCAGGAACCCAGAGGAAGGACTGATGAAACTCTGCTGAGAAGATGCTCTAAGTTCTTGTGTCAGCTGCTCTGCCCAGGGCTGGGTGTGGTGCTTTGCCTCCTCTTGTGGCCAAAGACAGGGAATTACTAGGGTGGGTAATTGAGCTGGTTCAGGGTAGAGATAGATATTTATGGCAGAAACTCTCACTCTGTGGCAGTTGCAGTAACTCTGGCTGAGCATTGGAGTCTGAGATTCCATTCCTGGTTCTGCCACCAACTACCTGGTTGAGGAGTCCGGGGGAAGATGGCGGCTTCTTAGGTAGAAGAAAGCTGGACTAAATCATTTCCAAGGTCCCTTTCAATGTGGACAGTAAGGTTGTGTGATCTCCCTGCCTCTGCGTTTCCTGGGTCAGGGAGCTCAGCCCAGGAGGAAGGCTCTGCCCAGGCATCATCTCTCACTCTGGCTCCCAGCCTCTGCCTCCTCCTCAGCCATCAATTCCTGGGTCTGTTTGTTTTCCCTCCTAGATGAGTTTTAACTCACTGACTGGGTTTTCTTATTCTTTGTTTCCTTTTCCAAGCTGACCCTTCTCCAGAAGAATGTTCCCATCTTCTTATTCCAAAATTGGCTTTCTATTTCCCTAACTATCATTTTTAACCGGGGCCCATACCTGGGCACTAATGGACCACTCTTATCCTCTTTGCATCCTCCTAGATCCCTGAAGCCCACCTGCTGTCAGGGTGGCTTTTCATGCTGGGCTGACCCATTGTGTTCCACTCTTCCCTTGATTTCTTTTTGGAATAAGATTTGGACAATGGCTCTGGTCTCCCATCCTTTGTTTTTAAGAAGTTCAGACAAGATGTATCAATGTCTTCTCTTGTCTCATAGGTTTTACTCCCAGCTGGGCTGTTCCTCTGGAGGGCAAGCACGGGAGGAGGAATTAGGATGTGGGGAGTTGGGGGTGGGGGACAGGGAGCCTTCCTTCTTCTACAGCCCAGCTTACAGCAGCAACCAGAACCCTGACTTGGCTCTGTTTCCCAACAAGCCACCCTGCCTCTCTCTGGCAGCCCCGGCCAACTCACTCCACCACCAGCCTTCCTGTCATCTCAGAGCCAGCCTCTGTTACCAAGAACCCTTCATTTGCCTGTCCCTGTGTGGTGGGTCACTGATCTGGCGCTAGAAGAAGTGTGTGGAGAGGTGGCATTTACAGACTCCAGGGTGGTAAAGTAATGACAGGGGAGTGTGCTTCCGGCTTCTTCATGGAATAACCCAGTAGTTTGATATGGTGATATGCAATTTGGGCTCCATATGTAGAAAAAGATACAACCACAATTGGAGTAACTTCAGAGAGAAGCCACCAAAATCATTAACGGATAGAAAAATGGGTCCCTTGGACAAAAGAAGGAGAGCTCTTCACTCACTCAAACAAATATTTGTTTAGCACATAGCTGGAGCACGGCATTGTGCTGGGTCACTTAGATGTGGCGATGACTCGCACTCCCTTACTGTGGTCTCATAGCTTTCTCTGTACCGGGGGGTTGGGTGCATATATGAAAATAATCGTAATTCGAGACAACCATTATGTTTGACAAAGGTAGAAGTAGACGTTGCTGTGACACTTCTGGAGATGGGACACGGCTCTTTGAACTAATATTTCATGGAAGTGGTGACATTTCAGGAGATCCTTAGGAGTTGATAAGAGTCTGATGAATACAGAAAAAGCTATCCAGGCAGAAGGAGCAACAGAAGCAAAGACCAAGAGTCAAGGAAAAGTTAGTGTTTGGGAGCATTGAGCACCTGCTTTTGGTGAAGCAGAGGGTGGAGGCGAATATCGGTTGGTGCTATATCATGAAAGACTTTGAATAAACCATTCATTCAGTAGATAGGAGAAAGCAGCTGGAAGTGTTGTAGAATGGAACAGTCAAGGAGATAGTAAAGCTGTTTAACGATTGTGTACTTTGTATGGAGCCTGTTCTGGGGTGGGGGGGGCGGATGGCTCCCTGCTGTGGCTGGCATTAGCCCTTTAGCTGCTGCGTCATGGAGCTTCCCCGGGGACAGGTCAAGGCTCTAGTGGGACATTCAGAGGGCCTGGGGCTATATACCACTACATACCAGTACTTTGACCACTGGCATAGCCGTACTGGTGTGTACTGGCTGAAAGCAATCCTGGGAGCAGGCTATTATTGGAAGTTAAAGACTCCATTCTAGCAGGTTTTAATGAGCTATACCCATTTGTTCAGATTGGATTGGCTACGTCCTGCTTGAGGGCAGAGGCTGGACTCAAATGGTTTCTAGGTTCTTTGCTCTATAATTGACCTACCACTGGGACCAGCTTGGTGCAGGAGCCAAGCATCACATCTGGGCGCAGAGCCAGGACCGAGTGGAAGTGTGCACCAGCCTCTTTCTGAATCTGGAATGTCCCCATTTAAGTGCCCAGCTTACCTGCTGAACCCCAAAGTGTTCTCAAGCTCAGGACTCAATCAGCTTTTACCCCTGAAACCGTAACACATCTCTCTGGCTGGCCCTTGTGATTTCCTTCTTTTTTCCCTTTTTTTCCAGATTTTTATTTCTTCTATTATAGTTGATGGCCCTTGTGATTCCTAATTGACTCTGAGTGTGCTGAGGAGGCACACCCACAGATGTCAGGCGGGCCCTGTGGCCCTGGGGTCACCACAGCCATTCCAATTTGAAAAGGATACAAGCCCTTCAGGAACAGAGGAAACTCAGGGCAGAATAGTAACCTGAGATATAAGCGAGGGAGAGGGGCAGAGCAGGGATGTGGCTTAGAGCTGAGACTCAGAGCAGAGGCAATGGAGAGGGAAGCACAGCTGCTTTCTGGGCTCCTTGTGGCCGGGACCCTGTGGCATTCCGCCCTGGCTGGGCTGGCCCCCTTTCCCGTGTTCTGCTTACCTCTCTTTATGTTGCTATTCTGGCCACCCGGCTGCTGCATGTAACTTCAAATCAGTATTCAATTCAGGGCAAATACTAGGTACTCAGATACCTTCTGGTTATGGATGGTAAGCTTTGAATTTCCAAGCACCTGATATTTTCCACTGGCAGATACTTTGTTTATCAGTGACAGATCCAAGAATAGAACCTAGGAATTCTTGTTCCTTGTACCATAATACATATAAACAACAATAGCCTTTGAACACAAATGCGAAAGAGAATCAAGCCATCAGTGCTTTTTGATTAAAAGTGTGTTTCCTCCGGACCAGCGAGGTCTGTGCCAGGATCGCAGTGTGAAAGGACAGGAGCTCTCACCCAGCCTTGGCCTCTGCTTCCCTGGCCTTTACAGTCCTTTCTGACATGGCCCCGGAATGACAGCAGCACAGCTGGCCCTGCTGTCCACCCAGGGACCCTGGTCTGGGCTGAGGCCCCATTCTCCTGCTCGGTGGTCCTGGGAGTTATTCAGAAGCCCTGCACAGTTTTAACTGCTTTGCAGCACCAGGTCTTTGAAGTAGCCACTCTGTGCCAGTTTTAGGAGGGGCTGGGAGTGCACTGCAGTAGTTTTCCAGGCCCTGGAGCCTGGTCTTGCCCTCCAGTGCTGGGCTTTATGGAGCGGAGCAGAGCAGCCGCCAGAGCAGAGTTTGCTTTGGAAGGGGGCCTGGAGGCTGTTCTTGGAGTCAGCCACTCACTGTCTGGTTCTCTACCCAGTTCCACCAGCCTCAGATCCTACCCTTTTCATTTCCACAAGCACGTTTCCTTCTGTCCAAGGATGGTGAGGTCTTAGCTAGGCCAACCATGCATTCTTCCTTTGACTTTGTAATCCAATTAATAGATTCATATGTTATCTGGTATAAAAAGTACTACTGGAAAAGTTGAGACGGGTTTGGATGGGGCATATAAAGGGCCCCAGGCTGAATATGTTATGCATCCTGAGCAAAGCATGATGGATAGATCTTTATATTTTTACAGATGCTTAGTTTCCAGCAATTGCTGCTTTTAATGTTAGAAGTATCCATGAGATATTTCCATATGTCACGGGGTCATTGCTATGGTGTGAGTTTGATCCTTGGTCCTAGCACTTGCCATGCTGTATAGGCACAGCCAAAACAATTAAAAAAATTTTTTTTGGTATTTTTAGGGCTGCACCTGTGGCATATAAAAGTTCCCAGGCTAGGGGTCAAATCAGAGCTGCAGCTGCCAGTCTACGCCACAGCCACAGCAACGCCAGATTTGAGCCATGTCTGCGACCTACGCTGCAGCTCATGGCAATGCTAGATCCTTAACCCATTGAGTGGGGCCAGAGCTCGAACCCTTGTCCTTATGGATATTAGTTGGGTTCATTACTGCTGAGCCACAATAGGAACTCCTAAATTTCTTAACTATTGACCAACTTTTTGAGAAAATAAGCTTGCAAATTGTCCTTGTGGTCCCTGTGTTTTTTGTTGTTGTTTTCTGCTTTTCATGGGAGTATCTTATATGCACAGAAAAGTGCACATGTAAGGGTACAGACTGAACACACCCCTGTAAGGACACCCTGCTGAAGGAGCAGAGGATTACCATCACTTTAGGTCACTACCATATGCACAGATTAATTTAGTCTATTTTTAGACTTTATGGAAATGGAATCACTGTGTGATTTTGTTTTCTTTTTCTTCTTCTTCTTCTTTTTTTTTTTTTTTTTTGTCTTTTTAGGGCCATACCCGTGGCATACAGAAGGTACCAAGCTACAGGTCGAATCAGAGCTGCAGTGGCTGGCCTGCACCCAGCCACAGCAATACCAGATCCCTAACCCACCGAGTGAGGCCAGGAATCACCTGCATCCTCATGGATACTAGTTGGGTTCTTAACCTGCTAAGCCACAATGGGAACTCCTTAATTTTTATTTATTTGGTTTTTTGGCTGTACCTTCGGCATGTGGAGGTTCCTGAGCCAGGGATTGAACCTGCACCACACCAGCGACCAGAGCCATAGCAGTGACAATGCTGGATCCTTAACCTGCTGTGATTTATTTAGTTAGTTAGTTAGTTTTGACGGCTGCCCCTGAGGCATATGGAGGTTCCCAGGCTAGGGGTCAAATCAGAGCTGCAGCCGCTGGCCTACACCACAGCTACAGCAGTGCTGGATGGATACTAGTCAGATTCGTTTCTGCTGAGCCAGGAATTCCTGATTTATTTCTTTATGATTATAAAAAGGACACATGTTCATTATTTACCAGATAATGGCTGCGTGTCTAGACTACGTTAACCCCTGTAAAATTACCTTTTTGTGCTTTAGGCACCCACGTACAACTGATACAGTAACTTAAGGAGGGGCCAAGGAAGACCCAGGACCTAAGTGCTATGAGAGACAGCCCTGTGAGAGTCTCCAAGGAAGGGGTTGAGAACCATTGCTTATCCTGTATATGAGAACCTCCCAGAGATGTTTCTTCTGGTCTTCCCCCTCCTCCCTGTTTTAGAGATATAATTGACATATTAGTTTAAAGTATACAACATAATGATTTGATATGTGTATATATTGCAAAATGATCACTATATTAAGTTTGGTTAACATCTGTCACCCCACATAATTACATTTTTTATTCTTGTGATGAGAACTTTTCTTCTGGTTTTGATGTTGAGCAATCCGTTTGTTTTAATTTTTATTGGTCGTGTCAACTGTATAACCACTCAGGTTTCTCCCTTTGTGTTGGTTACTAGAAAGCTTTAGAATTCAGTTTTTGGGAGTTCCCGTCGTGGCGCAGTGGTTAACGAATCCGACTAGGAACCATGAGGTTGCGGGTTCGGTCCCTGCCCTTGCTCAGTGGGTTAACGATCCGGCGTTACCGTGAGCTGTGGTGTAGGTTGCAGACGTGGCTCGGATCCTGCTTTGTTGCTGTGGCCCTGGCATAGGCCAGTGGCTACAGTTCCGATTCGACCCCTAGCCTGGGAACCTCCATATGCCGCGGGAGCGGCCCAAAGAAATAGCAAAATATGGAAAAACTTATAAAAGTTTTGTGATCTACATTTTGGCATCAGTTTTGTGCCTATATCTTTTTTTTTCCCCCACAACTATTCTCATTTATGTTGTCTTATATTCTGTGATACTTGCAAGCCATGTTAAGTTTTTCTGGACCAAATCAAGGCATAAAGAAGTCAGTGACAGTGCTATGGTATATATAAAAGTATGAAGAAGAGTAGTTCTCTTATGGTATGGCAGGTTAAGCGTCTGGTGTTGTCACTGCTGTGGCTGGGTTCAGTCCCTGACCAGAGAATTTCCATATGCTGCAGGCACAGCCAAAAAAAAAAAAAAAAAAAAGAAGAAGAAGAAATTAACAATCACCTCCTGAGGAGTTCCCATCTTAGCACAGTGGAAACAAATCCAACTAGGAACTGTGAGGTTGTGGGTTCGATATCTGGCCTCGCTCAGTGGGTTAAGGATCCGGTGTTGCCATGAGCTGTGGTGTAGGTCACAGACTTGGATCGGCTCTAGCATTGCTTTGGCTGTGGTGTAGGCCGGCAGCAACAGCTCTGATAGACCCCTAGCCTGGGAACCTCCATATGCCACGGGTGCGACCCTAAAAGGACAAAAGACAAAAAACCAAAACCAAACAAAACAAAAAAACAATCACCTGAAATTCCACTACTCTGACCTAGAGGTTTTTGTGATAACCAGTTGCTGGATTCTGGAAAGAATTCTAGATTAAAAAGCCAAAATATTTGGAGTTCCCGTTGTGGCTCAGTGGAAACAAATCCAGCTAGTATCCATGAGGATGTAGGTTTGATGCCTGGCCTTGGTTAAGGATCCAGCATTGCCATGAGCTTTGGTGTAGGTTGAAGATGTGGCTTGGATCTGGTCCTGCTATAGCTATGGTGTAGGCCAGCGGCTACAGCTCCAATTTGACCCCTGTCTAAGACCCCCATATGCTGTGAATGCGGCCCTAAAAAAAGAAAAAAAGAAAAAACTTTGTTGAGGTGGGAGTAACATATACACACTACTGTGTATGAAATAGATAATTAACTAGAAGGACCCACAGGGAAATCTACTCAGTAGTCTGTAATAACGTGTATGGTAACGTATATGGGAAAAAAGAATGGATATATGATATGTATAACTGAATCACTTCGCTGCCCACCTGAAATACAACATTGTAAGTAAAAAAAGTGCAAAGAGAGTAGGTCTGGCAAAAATAAAAATAAATAAATAACTTCTTAAAAAAAACCCACAACACTTTATTGAATCTGGAGTTCCCCAGTGGCCTAGTGGTTAAGGGTCTGGCATTGTCACTGCTATGGCTTGAGTCACAGCTGTGGCACAGGTTCATTCTCTGGCCTGGGAACTTCTATATGCCACGGGCACAGCCAACAAGAAAAATACTTGGAGTTGCCATTGTGGCGCAGTGGTGATGAACCTGACTAGTATCCTTGAGGATGTGGACTCGATCCTGGCCTCTCTAAGTGGGTTAAGGATCTGGCGTTGCTGTGGCTGTAGTGTAGGCCAGCAGCTACAGCTCTGATTTGACCCCTATCTTGGGAACTTCCGTATGCCCGGTGTGGTCCTGAAAAGACAAAAATAAATAAACAAATAAATAAAAATACTTCATTGACTCCTGGAAAAAAACACTTTATTGGTAAAAATGCTGTCATCTGAGACTTCAGTGAGTCTTAATCTTTTTGCACTAGTAGCATCAAATATCACTGACCACAGATCACCATAGCAAATAGAATAGTAATAAAGTTTGAGTAGTTACTGCTGTGCATGGGATCGGTGGCATCTCTGCAGCTCCTGGAAGCAGGTTCCTTCTCTGGCCCAGGGCAGTGGGTTCCGGCATTGCCTCAGTTGTGGCTCAGGTTGAAACTGTGGCTGGGATCTGATCCCTGACCCAGGAACTCCATATACCATGGGGCGGCTCCAAAAAAAAAAAGAAAAAAGAGGATTTTCTGTCGTGGCTCAGCAGTTAGCGAATCTGACTGGCATCCACGAGGACGCACGTTCTTTCCTGGACTTTCTCAGTGGTTTAAGGATCCAGCATTCCCGTGCACTATGGTGTAGGTTGCAGACAAGGCTTAGATCCTGTGTTGCTGTGGCTGTGGTGTAGGCCAGCAGCTACAGCTCTGATTTGACCCCTAGCCTGGGAACCTCCATATGCCACAGGTGTAGCCCTTAAAAAAAAAAAAAAAAAAAAAGCAAGAAAAAGAAAAAAGAAACAGTTCAAAATGAACAAATGCTGTTGGAAAAATGGTGCCAATAGACTTGCTCAATGCAGGGTTGCCACAAACCTTGAATCTGTTAAAAAAAAAAAAAAAAAAACCCTACAATATCTTCTAAGTGCAATGAAGCAAGGTGTGCCTATATAAATGCCCAGGAAATTAAGTGATGTGTCATTTTCAATTCTTATTTTGCAAATCCCAAGTGATGCAGAAGTGATTCATTTTAAAACTGGAGTAAAATGTTTGTGAGCATTTACTTTTTTATGGGGGGATAAAAAGCATTGATGAGTCCTGGAAAGACTTAAGGAATTTGAAGACAGGGCAGGATTCAAATCCAAACTTTATTACTCACCAGTTCCAGGACCTTACTCCTTTTCAAGCCTCAGATGCTTCATCGGGGTAGTGGGGTTACATTACCTTCCTGTAGAGCCTTTCTTGTAAGTAAGATTAGTGAGCTTGCACACATTACGGGCCCAATTAGACTGCAATAAGCCTAGCACACGTTAAAGCTCAAAGAATGTTGCTTCCCATCTCTTCCCTTTTGGAGTTTACAACCTGGTAGAAATTAGGGAAAGGCAGGGCCCACAGGGGTGCATGGGTCCATTCTTCAGCTGGCCCTTTTGCTGGCCGTGCCCAGTCCCTCAGCCATCTCCAGGCCACCTGTGTCCACACCTGCCACCACTTGCACATTCTTCCAGGGCAGAGTACCCCAGGCAAAGGTCTGTGTTGATGGGGAGGGGCTAGAAGTCAAGTATTTTGCTGAGAGTCAGAGCTATTTGGGGGGTGGACCAGGGCACCAGGGCTCAGCAGTTGTCACTCTGCAGCACGTCCTTCACGTATGCTCAGGGGACTTCCGGGCCTGAGAGGCAAGAACACTGGGTTTTATCTCTGCTCAGATCCTAGCTTTAAGCCAACTTCTCCTGGGTTCTTGGGCAAGTCCTTTTTCTTTTGAGGGCTTCAGTTTCATAATCTTCTGTTCAATGGGATGCTTTTTGCGGGGGCAGGTTTGGAACCTCTCTCAAGTCACAAAGGAGCCTAAGGGACAGTTCATCTTTGGCCTTCTGGCTCTGGTCTTTCAAGTCTCAGTTGCCTGGTTGAGAGGTGGCAGCTCTCCCAGTGCTTCTGGCTTCTTGGCCTCCAAGGTCATCCCTGACAACGTGGTCTCCATACAGCAGTTGCTGCGAAGATTAAAGGCCTCTCTGCTGAGATCTTCTTACAAATCCTCTGATCCTCTCCTTTCCAGCCTTCCTGCCAACCAGGGTTCAAGTGGATGCATGCAGGCAGGTGCCCACTCGCACCCTCCCCTGGCCCACCAGCTGGTGTAGAGTCTGTTCCCACCACCTCTGAGTCAAAAATGGGCAGGGGGTGTGGACGTTGAGGGTTTTCTCATGAACCAGGACAAAGTGTTAGGCTGAGTCGTCAGTTCTTGGTTCTTTCTCTCTCTCTCTTTTTCAAAACACTCTATGGCCACACCCATGGCACATGGAAGTTTCCAGGCCAGAGACTGAACCCGAGCCACATCCGCAACCTATGCTGCAGCTGCAGCAATGCCAAATCCTTTAACCCACTGCAGCAGGCTGGGCATCAAACCCGCACGACCTTAGTCACCCAAGCTGCTGCAGTTGGATTCTTAACCCACTGCACCCACAGCAGGAACCTCGGTTCTCCTTTTTTATTTTAGCTGAGCCAGAGGGCTGGGAAAAGGGAGAGGGGGCGGGGAGCACACCTCAGGTGAAGGACTTCCAGCAGCAGAAGGCAGGGAGAATCACAATGGCATAAAGCGGGGGCAGAAAATTAAAGAGGAAAGTTGAGGGAGAGATGTCTGCCCTGTTTTTTCTTTTTCTTTTTGTCTTTTTAGGGCCATATCCATCGCCTATAGAGGTTCCCAGGCAAGGGGTCAAATTGGAGCCATAGCCACTGGCCTACACCACAGCCACAGCAACGCCAGAGCTGAGCTGTATCCGAGACCTGTGCTGCAGCTTACAGCAACACTGTATCCTTAACCCACTGAGTGAGGCAAGGTATGGAACCCGCATCCTCACGAACACAATGTTGTGTCCTTAACCTGCTGAACCACAACAGGAACTTGTTTTTTTCATTTGTTTCAGTCAATGTATTTTTCATGTCTGTAAGGTTTATTTGGTTCTATTTCAGATTTGATTCTTTTTTAAAAATTAATTGTTATGGTTTTAATATTCTCAAATCCATTTAACCTAATCAAGTGTCTAAAGTTGTTAGTTGCCCCCACCTTGAATGGGAGCTGCACCCATATTCACATCTTCATTTTGTGGCCCCTGGAGATTGCTCTTATTTTATGGAGTGCTTCAATATGTAGATAAATTTGTCAAATTTTATGCAGCATTTCTTAGTATTTTGCTGTATTTCCCAAAAGGAAGTCCTCTGGCTTGAATTTTTAAGACCTCCTCCAACGCCAATAGTCTGTTGTTACCACAGGAGTTCTTAGAAAGGAATGAAACTCATGATGGCACAAAGCTTCTGGATGGAGGGTGAGAGCAGAGAGGCTGGGAGTGTGAGGGGCCCCTGTGGGTAAGTGTTTTAGGCACCCCAGGGATTCAGAGGACAGGAGCTGGCGGAGGAGGCAGGCAGGCCAGGGGCAGTGCTTATTTTCAAGAAGCATCTTCTTCAGTGATGGAGTTTGCTGTAGGGGTGTTTGAGCAGGAGTGCTGGCCAGAGTCTCTGTCTGGGCCTGGGAAGAACTCATACGGCTGTTTCTTCCTCATTGCAAACTTGGATCCCAAAACCAGGGTACGGAGGAAGAGGTCCCATCGACAGACAGCCCCGTTGGAACGAACCTCTGCTCTCCTCCCCCTCCACTTCTTTGTACCCCATCAGCATGCTTTTCAAAGGTGGCCTTGCCTCGGTGTTATTTCTGTCCATCCATCTTCCCCCATGAGACTGAATTTCTAGAGTGCCAGACCAGGTGCTTTCCCCTTGGGCTCCCAGTGCAGAGATTTTTCCACCTTTTGTGGCTAGTAGACACTTGCAAGAATCTGATGAGGAAACTGGGGACTCTCTCTCCTGAAAGTTGCCTTCCCCCTCATATCTTGTGTACTATGTGGGAGAGGTACACAGGCCCCTGACCCCATGGGTGCCTGGTTAAGCATTCTGCCTGAGGGCCTTGGCCCGAACTTGTTCTTAGAGCTTAGTTGACTTGGGGACATCCAGTTAAATCCCTTCACTCGAGCTGCAGGGGCAGTTGTCCGAGGGAGGAAGAGAGACAGGGAGCAGCCTGGCTGCCGGGAGATGCAGGAGAGCGCGTATAAGCCCCGGGAGTCAGTGTCCCAGAGCAATTGCTGCGCAGTGGTTTCCTGCCGCGAGAACCAGAGCTGGGTCACCCGTCCCTGGGCTGCTGGCTCTTTTCTCAGACTCTGGAACGCAGCTCTGCAGTCTCACGACACCCTCTGCTTGCCGGTCCTTTCAGCCTGTCCCTTGCCCAAAGGCTTCCTCTGTTATTTCAGTACCAGCTGACCTCACCCTTTTGGGAACTCCCAGCTGATGTTTTCTTTATCCCTCCTTTGTCTGGGTTGGTCTTGTGAGCTCCAGCTTAGGTTGTCAGAGAACTCAGAGGTGGCCCCGAAGGGTCTGGTCACGGCTGTTTGCCTCACCCTCCCCATGAGCCCTGGGCGAGCCCTGGTGGGAAGCAGGTGGTTAGCTAAGAATTCAGCTGGCATAGCCTTCCTCTGGCCCACGGTCCCTTCACACGCACACCGCCATCCTTTCTGCCTCAACTTTTGAGGTCTCTGTGGTGTCCGCTATGCCTTCTGCCAGGGTCTTCACGCCTTTTCTTCCTCCCTAGCATGTGATGGATGGAGAGCCATGTCTAAAGTCAGCCTCCCTGATAATCCTGGCTCCAGTGCCTGGGTAAGCCGTGCCTCCGTGAGCAGGTTACTGAGCCTCAATGTGCCCAAGTTCCCTATCTGTAAAATGGGAATATTAGTGGTAGTACCTTCCTTACTGGGTTTCATTGCGACAATTAAGTGAAATAACACATAAAAAGTACTAAGGACATTTCCTGGTAAATAATGTTTAATAGATGTTAAGTATTATTATTATCATCACTGAATCAGCTTTTAAAACCCCTTTGTCTTTCTCCTGATTGGTGGGGTTTTTTTTTGTTTTTTTTTTTTGGTCTTTTTTAGGGCTGCACCCGCAGCATATGGAGGTTCCCAGGCTAAGGGTCTAATCGAAGCTGTAGCCGCTGGCCTACACCACAGCCACAACAACGGCAGATCCAAGCCACGTCTGTGAGTTACACCACAGCTCACAGCAACACCAGATCCTTAACCCACTGAGGGAGGCCAGGTATCGAACCCACAACCTCATTGTTCCTAGTTGGATTCATTTCCACTTTGCCATGACGGGAACTCCCTGATTGGTTTTTGAGTGCTTTCCCTCACATATTATCAAGACTTCTAGGACAGGAGTTCTCTTGTGTTTGCAGCCCTTTAAGGATCTCGTGTTGTCACTGCAGCAGCTTGGGTCGCTGCTGTGGCGTGGGTTTGATCCCTGGGAACTTCCACATGCCATGGGCATGGTCAAAAAAAAAAGAGGAAAAAAACCTTTTTTTAAAGACTCCTAGGAGAGGCATGGATCTCAGAGATTTTTAAATAGTGAGATGAAAAATACCTGCATTTGTTCTTCTGGGTCAATGGCAGACGTTTCCAGTAGAACATGAAATTTTTTTTTTTTTTTTGGGCCATGCGCTGGGCATGCCAAAGTTCCCTGGCCAGGGATCGAACCTGTACCACAGCAGTGGCCCTGAGCCACAGCGGTGATAATGCCAGATCCTTAAACCACTGAGCCATCAGGTCACTCCCAGTCACTAGAAATTGACTGGCATTGTTTCTTAAAGTGTTTGCCCAGCCTTCTCTTTTTATTAGTGAAGAATGTAAGGCCACGAGTGTTTTAAGCACTCAGGAGCAGGGCTGGGCCCAGAAGTCCTGCTGCCTGGCAGTGTTCTCACCATGCCTTTTTGTTTGCTGAGAAGCTTCCTTTTAATGTCTGAGGTTCACGAGGTCCTTTTTTCCTCATGTGTACTAAGTATGTATAGGACTGGTTCTCAAATCTATTTATCTTTTCTTGCCTGTAAAGTTATTGCCACTTTATGTACCCGACTCAGCTGCCGTTGGGGGTGATCTGTGGGTTTTCCGAAATTTCTCCAGTGACCCCCTGCATTGATATTGAGTGCTGAAGGTCACCTGCAAGGACTTTCTTGTTGATGTTGAATTCTCATATTGCAAAGGGCAGCCAAGACATGACATGCCTCACCCAACAGGTCCCCTTGCCCCGTCCAAACCCTCCCACCCTCCCACCCTCAGAACAGAGCCCATTCTGCTAAAAAAGCATAGACTTAATTTAAAAATAAAAGCAAGTGGAATTATGATCACTTATCTCACCTCCTTGAGTTGAGGAGGGATGGGGAAGAGGAACAGATGAAGTTGATTTTTCTCTCTCTCTCTCTCTTTTTTTTTTTTTTTTTTGCCACCCCCGCACCATATGGAGTTCCTGGGCCAGGGATCAGATCTGAGCTACAGTTGTGACCTAAGCCGAAGCTGCAGCAACGCTGTGTCCTTAACCCACTGTGCTGGGCTGGGGATCGAACCCGCATCCCAAGGCTCCCAAGACACTGCTGATCCCATTGTGCCACATTGGGAACTCCAGATGAAGTTGATTTTAAATTCAAAGAATCCTGGAACACATGGTAGAAAAGTACATAGCAAAAGTTGAAAAAAGAGAAAAAAATTTCTCATTTATTCTCTTCTCCGTAGAAAGATACAAGCTGATAAGGGCTGGTATTTTCATAATCCTCATCCTAGGATTATGGAAGTCCATTACTGGCAATTCTTTGTGGGTGTAAAAGATGAACTAGATGACAGATTGAAGAAAAATTGCAGGTAGGTAGCAATAAGTGGGTTCAGAACATGTTTGGAAGAGTTCAGAGAGGAGGTGAAAAAGTAATATTTAGGCTTGATTTAGCATGCTGAATGAGAATTCAACTTTGCTCTGGATGCATGAAAACTGGAAAAATATTTGCATAAGAAACATTCTAAAAAAAGAAGAAAAAGAAACATTCTATAATAGCGAAGCTTTATATTACTTGGGAAATACCACCTGCCTGTTGAGGGGAAATATTTATGGAAGTAAGAACTATTAAATTGGAGTTGGTATTTACCACTTTGAGGAAAAGAAATGGGCATAAACTAAAGTACTTGTTGATACAAAAATTGGGGGGTTCAATTTCTGGGAAGTGAAAATATAATGTAATATTTTTAGGGAAGCAGTTATGAAATATATTTAGCGCTTCTTACAGATCCAAAGTAGTTTTCTGTTAGTTTAGCACGATAAACATATATTGTACATACTTGGTTTGCTCAAAATGATTATATGCTTGGTATATTTAGATGCTGGAGGGCCTGAGAGACAGGAAAAAAAACCCTCTTCCAAAACCAAGAAAGAAAAAAATCTCAAGGAGGAGTTGTTTTTCTATACTTTTCTGGTCCTTTATATCTCTGACAAGGTTTGGAATGTTCCAGGGTACTGAACGCTTTCCCCAGCTGGCAGGGCTTTCGTGACACAGTCATCTGAGGGACGGAGAACAATAGTCCTTGTTTCCCGGGGAACCTCCTGGGAACTTGCAGCAGCCTAGGCTGCAGGCACACTTTAGGATCAGAATTCCCCCAAAAGGAAGCTTGGTACTTTCCACCTGTCTGCAAGGACACCTCTGCCAAGCCTGTGGATGGGAGGCAAGGGTAGGGGGCCGTTTGCTTGAGGGCTCTTGGAGTTCACAGGGAAGACAGCAGGTCCCGTCCTACCCCTTTATCAGGAGGAAGGAGGCCAGAGGCGCCTGGCACAGACATATCCGTGAGATCCGCTGAAGGAGGAGTTCTGACTCTCAGACCAGGTGAGAGTGGCCCCAGTGTGTGGTCCAGACTCTCCCAGGGAACTCAACTCCTGCTCGGGGCCTCTGGGTTGGAGGCTGTGCCTTGATGGTGCCACTGTCCTATCCCACCCAGAGCTCTCCCCTCACCCCCCTGGTGTTCCCTGTACTGCTAGGGTGGGGCAGTGGGACTTGGAATCTGGTGGTCAGCAGAAGAGGATACACCTGGGGGGGGCTTTTGGCTGCCTCCTGCAGCCAGTGAGGGAGACAGGCTGAACAGCGAGGAGATGTGGGGGAGGGGGCCACCCTGCTGGGGGTGGGGTGAAAAGCAGCATCAGGTGTGGAGGAGATGTCCAGAAGGGAGACCTGGCATGTTTGGCCAAGGAGCAGGAGGTCCCTGGTGAGTCCTACAGTTGAGGCCTGTTCTAGCAGAAGAAGGAAAGTACCAGTGTTTCTGGACTGGGGAAGAACTTGGATGTGCTTTTCTCTTCAGCATGTCGTTTGGGGTCAGGACCCGGGGCTGGAGTAGGGGATCTCAGTTCCAGTCTTGGTTCTGCCATGAACTGGCTCTGCCACTTTGAACAAGTCACTTCTGCCCTCTGGGCCTCAGTGTCCTTATTTGCAAATGGAGAAACCCTGGCTCCTTGGTCCGGGAGGTCCCTTCTGGCTCTGACATTATTGCCGAAGAAAACAGTATCTGTATCAGTGCTGAGGATTCTGAGCTGAAAGTGGCTGGAGAAGGATTGGAAAAGGAGGCTGAGGGACAGTGCCTGGATTCACATCCTGTGTCCAGTCCCCTACCAGCTGTGTGACCTTGCCTCCCAGGCAGGACTGGAGTCGGGACCGGGCTTCCACTCCCTGGAAGAGGAGGATGGTTTCACCAGGGCTGGGAGGGGGGGAGTTGGTGAGGGAGGGTGAGGTTGGTTGAGCCCTGGGAGATGGTGCTTTGGGAGATGGGCTCAGAAGCCTTTGGCTGGAGGCCCAGCGAGCTTGGTGGGCATTTCCACAGGCCCTGGTGAGCGTGGTGCTCTTTCCTGTAGCCCTCCTGCTCCTCCTGTGCACTTCTGACCAGGCCCCATCTCAGAGCCTCACCCTCGCCCCTCCCAGCCTCAGGCAGCCCTCACATCAATAGCCCTGTGTGCTCAGCCCAGGGGAAGGGGGACGTCTGCCCAGGATTGGCCGCTTGTTTTGGCAGCTTCAGCCACAGGCTTCCTGACCAGACCATCCGAAGCTGAGGGATCTGGAGGTGGGGTCAGTGCGTCACAGGCTTGGGCTCTGCCACAGGAGGTGCCCTCCAGGAGCAGACCTCCCTGGGAAAGAGGGAGCAGGTACTTCCGGCTTCTCCTTCCCAGGGTCCCTGATGCAGGTCAGGTGACTTGCTGAGCATCCCTGTGGGTTCTGTAGGATGGGGATGATGTTCCTGACCCCACCAGCCTGGGTGGCAAATTAAGAACCTGGCTCCTTTTAAGCTTGTGGGTAAGTTTGTTCCTTTCCTCGCTGGGCCTCAGGTAAGAACAGGACAGGGCGTACCCTACAGGTGTGGAAAACGCGAGTGAAGCAAGGCTTGGGTTCCACATACCGATGCCGATGTGCCCCTGCTCTCGCTCCCAGCCCCGGCCTCCTGCTGGGGGAGGGGGCTTGTTCTCTGCTGCTGCCCCGAGGCTCCCAGGCTCCCCGTAGTCATTACTTCACCACAGGGCCTGTCTGCCAGAGGGAGTGTGGAGCTGCCTGGGTGGAGAGCAGGAGGCTAATTTTAGACCTGGAGACTCCCTGCCAGCAGCTGTGGCTGACCCAGCAGCGGGGCTGGGCTGCCTGCGGGGAGCTCTGGACACGGCCCTCCAGGTCTGCCTCTGTCCCATCTGTAAGGATGGCCTGGGACACGGGTTACTCTGCACAGGGGGCAGGATCTCGAAGCCACCACTTTCTCCCAGCCTTCCTTTCTCCTCTTGCGTTAAGAGTCTTCAGTCCTCTGTCTCTTTTTAGGTGGCTCTATACATCAGAAGCTACTGATAGCTTCACAGCCGACCAGTGGGCCTCTGAATGGGGTAGCTGGGGCCAACATGGAGAGAATCCCCAAACTGTCCTGGATTTATAGGCTAAACCCAGCCTCCCACCTACCACCAAGCTAGTAGTCTAATACCGGGCTGCTCAATCTCTTTCCTATGGGCACACCCAGAAATGATGGGAAAAGATATTTGCATCATGTAGGAGGGTAGAGAGATAAGCATATATGTGGCTGGATGCAGCAAGCCCTGGAGTTGTGCTGGCCCAAGAATTCAAAGGGTTGATACCTGGCCCCTGTGTTACCCATGTGACCTCCCCCCCGCCCCCCCGCAACTAGTGGGCCGGGGCACAGGTTGGAAGCTGTGATATTCTCCAGCCTCAGGAAACCTCTGCTAACCATAGGCTCGCGCTGGAAGGGAACCCAGGAAGCATGGAACTTGCTCTCTCTTTCTTTAGATGAGGAGATTGAGGACAAGGAAAGCAGCCCAAGCTTAAGCAGATGAGAATTGGAAAGCCCAGTTTGGGTTCTAGTTCCGCTAGGACAGTCATTCATTTACCCAACATGTACTGAAATACCTGTAAAGTTCAACATTCTGGGGATACAAAGGTGAAAAGTAGTTGCTTGGGCTTATCTGTTTATGATAAAAAGAAAATCAAGGAAAAATTTCCGGAAGGTGGCTATTTTGGGGAAGAGAGGTGGGAATGTGATTGGACAGAGGCCCGAAGGGCTTCAAAGGAACTGATCTATTTCACAGAATGATGGGTGCACAGGAGTTATTCTTTAAGCTATTCATATGTATATGTTCCTTTATGTATATGATATAGTTGTTTTAATAAGTAATTGAAGAAATATAAACTAGAGAAAAATGGCTTGGGGAGTTAGGTAAGGAGGAGTGAGACAAGTAAATCAGATATTACCTGACAGGTGAGAAGTGCTATTGCAGAGCTGTTATCCTAATTGCCCCTGCTATGTATACTTTGCGACAAACTCATTTAATCTTCACAATGGCCCTGTGGGGGAGGGGCGCCTTTCTATAGGTTCCACTTTACAGGTGAGAAAACCAAAGTTCAGAGCGGTTACCGACCTTGTTCAGGCATCGCTGCAGTCCAGTTTGTGTGACATCCTAGCCATGCCAGGAATTGATTTCATAGTCAGTTGGCCTGTGGGGTGGGATGGGGGCGGTGTGGAAGGCAGGAAAGTTACTCTCTAAACTCCTACTTCTCAATCTAGGGAACAGAACTCATTTGTTTTATTCGGTGCTCCTTCTTGTGCAAATAAATTGACGATAAAAGCACTGTATCAGTATAAAAGCCGACACTTATTGAGAACTAATGCTGTGCCCACTACTTCCCGGGTGGGACCTTCTCTAATCTTTGCTCCTCCCACCCCGTTTTTACCGGGCAGTCTGCCTCCATGTTCTCGGCATTCCTTTGTCAACAAAACTCTCTGTTCCCTGCCTTCTCCAGAGGCCTGGCTTCAGCTCTGCTGTGACATCCATTCCAGAGCTGAGATGCTAGAGAGGTGAAGCCCTGTCCTCAGCCCACCCCCCAGTGTGAGGGGTGTGGTTCTCTTGGCCCAGGCCAGGATCTGTGGTTGTCTCTGGGACCATCCTCCTCGGCTGAGATGTTGGAGGCTTTGAACTCCTTAGTTTGTCTCAGTGGTTCTCTATCTGGCTGCACGTTTTAATCACTTGGGGAGTTGAAGAACTAGCCACACCAAGTCAATCAATTAGATGTGGGGTGGGGCCTAAGCATCAGCTTTCCAGGTGATTCTGATGAATAGCCAAAGTCACCTTGAGCCTGTGCCTTCTCTCCAGATGGGATGAGCTAAGAAAAAAAGGGCGATGCAGAGGGTAGGGAGTACACAGCTGAGCAATGACCAGAATGCCCCTGAGCTGCTGGCTAGTCCAGGATTTGACCAGAAATGGGGCAAGAAGCGAGGAAGGAAGGAGACAGGGAGCAGGAGAAGGAAGAGGAGATTTAAAAAAAAAAAAAAAAATGGGTTGGTGTTGGAGGATGCTAAATTGCCCCCTATAATGATCCCATACCTGGCCAGTGGTACCTGCTCTGTGAGTTCAGGTCCAGCCAATAAACACTTGATCATGCCACGGGTGAGAGCCACAGGAGATAAAAAGAAGTGTGAACTCCGCCCAGCTGGTACTCCAAGAGTGGTGGTGTTCTCATATATCAGAAATACCACATGCCCTTGACTCTGGCTCCCCAACACCAGAGACCCTCTCACCTTTGGTAAAGCTTATTGCACTAATTCAGAGTCTGTCACATGAGAGCAGGAACCATGTCTGTTTTGTGTCTTGGTCACCATTTTATGATTGCCCAGAACCTAGCATTATGCCTACCTCAAAGAAAGCCCTCAACTGATTCCATGTTTGTTTAATTGAATTTGGTTGTTTGAAACAGGTAGAGAAGGTGAGTGCCAAGGGCACTTGGGACATTATTACGTGTTCAGGTACCTGGTACAAGTGAGAGAAATAAAATCTAGGTAGGGGAGGAAGGCTTTGTGGTGGAGGTAGGTAGGATTTGAATTGGGACTTAAGTGAGGCAGGAATGCAGATAGATGTAGGTGAGGAAAGATGAAGACAGAGGGTCAGGCCAGGCCCTTTACCACGCCATGATGAGAGGGTGGGCAGGAGAGGAAAGCGGTCCTGAGTGTCCAAGGGCAGCTAAAGTTGAAAGACAGGGAGGGAGGAGGCAGCAATGGGAAATGGGTACAGGTTCAACAGAGATGTGAAGGATAGATGAACTGACCATTGAAGTAAATTTTCGGTCTTGGAGTTCCCGTCGTGGCTCAGTGGTTAATGAATCCTACTAGGAACGATGAGGTTGCTGGCTCGATCCCTGGCCTCGCTCAGTGGGTTAAGGATCTGGCGTTGCCATGAGCTGTGGTGTAGGGTGCAGACGCAGCTCCGATTCGACCCCTAGCCTGGGAACCTCCATATGCTGTGGGAGCAGCCCTAGAAACGGCAAAAAGACAACAACAACAAAAAATTCTGTCTCCATGTTGAGCCTGACTCTGTAATATCAGAATTCAGCAAAGTGGGGCTCCTGTGGTGGGGTGGTGTTCACAGATGTTCCAGTCAGGAACAAGAGATGTGAAGAAACCAAGACCCAGAAATAAATGAATAACCTCAGAATTGGCAGTCCCAAGGCCTCAGCAACTGAGAATGACAGAGCAGTTGTTCTCAACCTCGGCTGCATGGTCATCCAGGAAGCCTCATAATTGACGTAGAGGGGTGGGAGTTGTTGAGCATATACATTTCTCAGCACTCAGAACTGTTTACTTAAAATGAGTCTATCTTATTGTATATAAATTATACTTAAATATAGTTAATTTGAAAACAAAACATATGGGAGCCAGAAGCCTCCATGAGAACCAGCACCAGGGTAGGAAAGCCTAACCTGTAATTGACAAATTGCTGGAGGCTAGGTGTGGACGAGTCTGAGAGTTAAACACTTTGGGTCGGGGGGCATCTAATGCATAGCATAGTGATTGTGGTCAACAATGCTGAATTATAAACTTCAAAGTTGCTAAGAGACTAGATCATAATTGTTCCCACCACAAAAAAGAAATGATAATTATGTATCGTGATAGAGGTGTTAGCAAATGCTACAAGGGTGATCATATTGCAGTGTATAAATGTATCAGATCAACATGTTATACATTGTAATTATGTCAGTTAAATCTCAATACAACAGAACAAACCCCAAAAACTTCAGGGGTACCTAATCACAGCCGGGGGGCGGGGGAACTTACACTTTTGTGAGTTTTTACCTCCTGGAGCTCTACTAGGTCCTCATTCACCTACAGTGAATATCGAAGGAAAATATCCACATGCTTCTGGCGGGGGAAAGGAAAGGACCACTTTTAAAAATCTTATTTAATTTTTTTTTCTTTTTTTTTTCTTTTGTCTTTTTGCTATTTCTTGGGCCGCTCCCCCAGCATATGGAGGTTCCCAGGCGAGGGGTCGAATCGGAGCTGCAGCCACCAGCCTACCCCAGAGCCACAGCAACGCTGGATGCGAGCCTCGTCTTCAACCTACACCACAGCTCAAGGCAATACCGGATCATTAACCTACTGAACAAGGGCAGGGACCAAACCCGCAACCTCATGGTCCCTAGCCAGATTCGTTAACTGCGCCACGACGGGAACTCCAATTTTTTTTTTTCATTTTTAAAAGTTTTAAAAAACATTATAAATCAGTGTTTTTACAGTGTTTTTTATGTGATAATTTCTGCTGTGCAGCAAAGTGATTTAGCTAGACATATACACATACCCATTCTTTTTCAGATTTTTTTCCCCATACAGGTTAACACAGAATATTGGATAGAAAAAAAAAAAAAAAAGAGAAGAATACTGGATAGAGTTCCCTGAGTTATACAGCAGGTCCTCACTGACCATCCATTCTGTATACAGTGGTATGCATATGCCAACCCCAAACCCCTGCTACATCTCTTTCCTCCACCTTTCATAATTTGGTAACCATAAGTTTGTTTTCAAAGTCTGTGAGTCTGTTTCTACTTGTAAATAAGTTCATTTGTATCATTTAAAAATTTTACATGTAAGTGATATCATGTGTTGTTTGAAATGTGCCAGAGAGCCCTCTGTTCTTCTTAACAATGCCTGCCCTAAGGAGAAACTATTTCACCAGAGCCTGACCTACTTGGGGGAGGGGAAATACCCAAATCCAACCTCCTCTCCTGTGCTGTTCCACCTCAGGGCAGGAGTGGGAACTGAGAAGCACTGGTGGAGTGTGTGGTACAGGGGCACCAGCTCAGCAATGGATTGAGACCTGATCAGAGGACTGTAGAACACATCCCCTACCCTACACCTTACTGTCACATCACTAAAGGCCAGTTTACTGCAGTATATCATGTCTACCTAGTATATCATGTCTGCCTTTCAATAAAAGGCATGCCGAAAGACAAAATCACAATTTGAGGAGACTGAGCATCAGAACCAGTATCAGGGAGTTCCTGTTGTGGCTCAGTGGTTAATGAACCTGACTAGCATCCATGAGGACGCAGGTTTGATTCCTGGCCTTGCTCAGTGGGTTAAGGATCCAGCATTGCTGTGAGCTGTGGTGTAGGTCGAAGACATGGCTTGGATCCCCCGTTGCTGTGGCTGTGGTGTAGGCTGGCAGCTGCAGCTCCGATTAGACCCCTACCCTGGGAACCTCCATATGCTGTGGGTGTGGCCCTGAGAAAAAAGACAAAAAGACTCACACACACACAAAACAGTATCAGATGTGGTGGAAATATAGGAATTATTAGACCAGGAATTTAAAAATCTGTGATTAAAATGCTAAGAGCTTTAATGGAAAAAGTAGACAACATGGAAAAACAGATGGATGAGGTAAAGAGAAAGATGTAAAGTCTAAAGAAAGAATAAAAGAAATGCAGGAGGTCAAAGTCACTGTAACAGAAATGAAGGATGCTTTTGATGGGCTCATACCTGGACTGGGCATGCCAAGGAAAGACTCTCTCAGCTTGAGGTTATAATGATAGGAATGTCCAAAACTGAAAAGAGAAAAAAGACTGAGGAAGAGAACAAAACAAAACACAACAGACTATCTAAGAACTGTGGGGCAACTAAAAGGTGAAAGTAGAATGGGACTCCTAGAGGAGAAGAAAGAAAGAGAGAAAGGAACAGAAGAAATATTTGAAGGAATAATGACTGAGAATGTTCCCCAAATTAATACTCAACATCAAACTACAGATCCAGGAAGCTCAGAGAACACCAAACAGGATAAAACCACCCCCCAACCCCAAACATACTCAAACTTTAACAGAAAGTCAAAGATAAGGAAAAACATCCTAAAAATAAAAAGAAAACATCCTAAAAGAAGCCAGGGGTAGGGGATGGGACACCTCACTTAGAGAAGAGCGAAGATAAAAATTACATCTGACATCTCAGAAACCATGTGAGTAAGAAGAGACTACAGTGAAGTATTTACAAATTTGAGAGAGAAAAAAACCCCACCAACCTAGAATTCTGTACCCTGTGAAATTATCCTTCCAAAGTGAAAGAAATACTTCCTTAGACAAAAATTGAGGGGATTCATTGCCAGCACACTTGCCTTGCAAGAAATGTTAAAAGAAGTTCTTCAGAGAGAAGGAAAACTATATAAGTCAGAATCTCAGACCTATATAAAGAAAGGAAGAGCATTGGAGAATGAATACATGCAAGCAAAATAAAAACTCTCATGCTTCACAGATAATGTTTGTTCAAAATAAGAATAGCGACAATGTTTGATCATGTATGCTTTAAACATCAGTGGTCTAAATACACCAGTTAAAAGACAGAGATTGTCACATGGATCCAAAACCAAGATCCAACTACCTGTTATCTACAGGAAACCTATTTTAAATATAAAGATACATATAGATTAAAACTAAAGAAATGGAGAAAGATAAACCATTAATCAAAAGAAAACAGGAGTAGCTATATTAATTTCAGACAGCAGATTTCAGAGCAAAGAAAGTAATCAGGGATAAAGAAGGGAATTATCTACTAATACAACAGGAAAACATAATCCTTAATGTGTGACAAATAGCAGAGCATCAAAATATGTGAGGCAAAAAATGATGGAATTGCAAGGAGAACTAGATGAATCTACTATAATAGAGACTGTAATACCCTTCTATTAGAAATGGACAAGTACCAGCAGGCAGCAGATCAGGGACATAGCTCAGCTCAACAGCATGAGTTGAACTATGTCTATTAAAGAGACTCCTTCACCCAACAACAGCATATTATGTATTCTTCCTAAGCGCATATTGAACATTCACCAAAATCACTTCCTGAGTCATAAGGCACACTTTAACAAATTTAAAATAATAAAAACCATAGTGTTTGCTCTTGGACCACAATGGAATTAAACTAGAAATTAGGAGTTCCCGTCATGGGTCAGTGGTTAACGCATCCGACTAGGAACCAAGAGATTGCGGTTAGATCCCTGGCCTCACTCAGTGGGTTAAGGATCCAGCATTGCCATGAGCTGTGTGTAGGTTGCAGATGTGGCTCGGATCTGGCATTGCCGTGGCTGTGGTGTAACCTAGCAGCCTCAGCTCTGATTCGACCCCTAGCCTGGGAACCTCCATATGCCACAGGTACGGGCCTTAAAAAAAAAAAAGGAAAGAAACAAACTCACATAGGAAGAAACAGACAACCTGAATAGGTATATATCTATTAAAGAAACTGAATCAATAATTAATAAACTTCCAAAGCAGAGAGCACACAACTCAGATGAGCTTACTGGTAAATTCTTCTCAATATTTAGCAAAGAAAGGATACCCACTTCTCAACAGTCTCTTTCAGAGGGTAGAAGCAGAGGGAATTCAGTTGACCCTTGAACAATGCAGAGGTTATTTGGCACACTTATAGTTGGCCTTTAGTATCCATGGTTCCTTACCATTCATGGATTCAACCAGCCACGGATCATGTAGTACTGTGGTATTTACCTATGGAAAAATTTTTGCATAAGTGGACCCACACAGCTCAAACTGGCATTGTTCAAGGGTCAGCTTTACTTACAGTTCATTTTCTGAAGCCAGCTTTACCCTAATACCAAAACCAGGAGAAAAAAATTACAAAATTATAAGAAAACAAAACTGCAGACAGTTATCTCTCACGAACATAGCTATAGATGTCCTCGACAACATATTAGCAAATTGAATCCAATAAAGTATAAAAATAATTACACACCATAGTCGAGTGTGATTCATCCCAGGTATGCAAGGCTGGTTCAGTATTCAAAAATTAATTAATAACTACCATATCAACACACTAAAGAAAAATTACATGATCTTATAAATACATACAGAATAAGCATTTGACAAAATCCAACATCTACTCATGATAAAAAGTCTCAGCACACTAGGAATAGATGTGTTCCCGTCTTAAAGAACCCCACCAGTATCCATGGGAACACAGGTTTGATCTCTGCCTTTGCTCAGTGGGTTAAGGATCCGACGTTGCTGTGAGCTGTGTGTGGTGTAGGTCGCAGACGCAGCTCAGATCTGGCATTGTTGTGGCTGTGGTGTAGGCCGGCAGCTGTAGCTCCAATTTGACCCCTAACTTGGGAATCTCCATGTGCCTCGGGTGCAGCCCAAAAAAGACAAAACCAAAACTAGGAGTGGAGGTGAACTTCCTAAACTGGATAAAGAAAGTCCCTAAACACCTGCAGCTAACGTTGGACTGAATGGTGATAAGCTCAAAGCTTTGCCAAGTTTAGGAACAGGGTGAGAATGTCCTCTGACCATGTTTTTCAGCATTATACTAGAAGTCCTAGCTAATGCAATAGGAAAAGGAAATAAAAGGTACATAGATTAGGAAGGAGAAAATGAAACCATCTTTGTTCACAGACGACAGGATCATCTATGTAGAAAATTGAAAAGAATCAACAACAACAAACAACAAACAAAAAAAACCAACTCCCAAAACATCTGGAACTAATAAGCAAGTGTAGCAAGTTTTCAGGATAAAAGATTAATATATAAGTTAGTCCCTTTCACATATGAAATTGAAAACATTTTTAAAAAATGGAGTTCCCCTTGTGGCTCAGTGGAAACAAACCAAACCAACCAACTAGCAGTTTCGATCCCTGGCCCTGCTCAGTGTGTTAAAGATTTGGTGTTGCCTCAAACCTTGGTGTGGGTTGCGTATGTGGATCAGATCAGGTATTACTATGGCTGTGGTGTAGGCCAACAGCTGCAGCTCTGATTCAACCCCTGGTCCAGGAACTTCTATTTGCTGTGGATGTGGCTTAAAAAGAAAAATGGGCAAAAGACCCAAGCAGATGCTTCATTAAAGAAGATATCCTGGGAGTTCCCGTTGTGGCTCAGCAGAAACGAATCCAGCTATTATCCACAAGGATGTGGGTTTGATCCCTGGCCTCGATCAGTGGGTCAGGGATCCGGCATTGCCGTGAGCCGTGGTTTAGGTCACAGATGAGGCTTGGATCCCGCGTTGATGTGGTTGTGGTATAGGCCAGTGACTGTAGCTCTGATTCAACCCCTAGCCTGGGGACCTCCGTATGCCTCGGGTGTGCCCCTAAAAAAAAGAAAAAAAAAAAAAAGCAGCAGCTATCCATTTGACAAGTAAGCATATAAGAAATATGTTCAACGTTATATATTAGAGTATTTTTTTTTTTTTGTCTTTTTGTTGTTGTTGTTGTTGTTGTTGTTGCTATTTCTTGGGCCGCTCCCTCGGCATATGGAGGTTCCCAGGCTAGGGGTTGAATTGGAGCTGTAGCCACCAGCCTACGCCAGAGCCACAGCAACACGGGATCCGAGCCGCGTCTGCAAACTACACCACAGCTCACGGCAACGCCGGATCGTTAACCCACTGAGCAAGGGCAGGGACCGAACCCGCAACCTCATGGTTCCTAGTGGGATTCGTTAACCACTGCGCCACGACGGGAACTCCTATATTAGAGTATTTTAAGTTAAAACGATAGTGAGATATCACCACACAGCTGTAAAAATAGCCAAAATCAAAAACAATGAGAACACTAAATGCTGATGACGATGTGGACAACAGAAGCTCATTCATTGCTGATGGGAATGCAAAATGGTATAGCCGCTTTGGAGACAGTTTGGCCATTTCTTACAAAACTAAACATACTCCTACCATCTACTCAGCCATCATGTTCTTTGGTATTTACCCAAAAGAGTTGAAAAATTGTGTCCACACCAAAACCTGCGAACAGATGTGTATAGCAGCTTTAGTCATAACTTCCAAAACTTGGAAGCAATCAAGATGTCCTTCAACAGATGAATGGTTCAATAAACTCGGACATCCAGACGGTGTACTAAGAAATGCGCTGTCAATCTATGAAAAGACATGGAGGAAACTTAAATGCATACTAAGTGAAAGAAGCTAGTCTGAAAAGGCCACATGCTGTATGATTCCAACTATTTGACGTTCTGGAAAAGGTAAAATTGTGTCAGTAAAAAAATTAGCGACTGCCAGCTTTTAGGGCAAAGGGAGGCATGAGTAAGCAGAGCGAAGAGGAGTTTTAGGGCAGTGAATAGTCCCTAAAGCCCCTTTTCAGTCAGTCTGTTCCAGGACAACCACTGTTCTGATTTCTCTAGTAGATTTGCTTTGCCCTGTTTTTTTTTTTTTTTTTTTTTTTTTTGTCTTTTCTAGGGCTGAACCCGCAGCATATGGAGATTCCCAGACTAGGGGTCTAATCAGAGCTGTAGCCGCCGGCCTAAGCCAGAGCCACAGTACCTCGGGATCCGAGCCGCGTCTGCAACCTACACCACTGCTCACAGCAATGCCAGATCCTTAACCCGCTGATTGAGGCCAGGGATCAAACCCACAACCTCCTGGTTCCTATTCGGATTCATTAACCACTGAGCCACAATGGAAACTCCCCTGCTTTGCCTGTTCTTGAACTTCATAAGATGGTCCCCTACTTAGGATGGTTTGACTTTGAGATTTGTTGCCTTATGATGGTGCAAAAGTGATAGGCATTCAGTAGAAACTACTTTGCATTTTGAATTTTGATCTTTTCCAGCAGTAGTGATATGTGGTCCGATGCTTCTTGTGATGCTGGTCAGCCCTGCCATCACGAGGGTGAACAACCGATACATTTTGAGCCATCCTGGACCCAGACAACCTGTTTTTCACTTTCAGTACAGTACGCAATAAATTGCATGAGATAGTCGACACTTTTTTGTAAAACAGGCTTTGTGTTAGATGATCTTGTCCCCCGCCGTAGGCTGATGTAAGTGTTTTGAGCATGTTTAAGGTAGGAGAGGGTAAGCTGTGGTATGTGATAGGTTGGTGTTATAATTTTCAATTTGTGATATTTTTAACTTACGATGGGTTTATTGGGACATGACCCCCGCTTTATAAGTTGAGGAAGATCCACGTTTGTATAGAGTCATATAGTAGAAATGGTTTTGAGATTTGTCCATTTTGTTGATAGCATCATTTAAAAAGATTGATGGGTAGTATTCCATATTTTGGCTAAATCACAATGTGTTTTTCCATTCGTCTCAATGTATATTTAGGTTCTTTCCAGTTTGAGCTGTTATGAATAAAACTGCTGTAAACTTTCTTGTGTAAGACTTGGTGTCGACGTATGCTTTCATTTCTCTTGCGTATATAAGAAGGAGTAGAAATGCTGGGTCATAGGTGTATGTTTAATTTTTGTAAGAAACCGATGAACTATTTTCATAGTATCCATATCATTTTATACTCTTACCACTGCGGTATAAGTATCATGGTTGGTCTACACTCTTGCAGCATTTGGCATTATCAGTCTTTTAATTTTAGTAATTCAAGTGCGTATGAAGTGGTATATGATTACGGTTTTACTCTGTATTTATTTTCCTGGATGACTAGTGAGGTTGAGGACCTTGTCATTTGCTTGTTGGCTGCTCCCATATCTTTCATGAAATGTTTAAATCTTAGATCTTTTTTTAATTGAATTATCTTATTGACTTGTAGGTATTCTTTTTTTGTACTGGATGTGAGTCCTTAATCAAATATATTTTACACTTCCCCCCCTGCATTTTCTTTGTCTTTTAATGAGCAGTTTTTCATTTTGGTGAGGTTCAATGATTTTTTTTTTGTCTTTTATCATTAATGCCTTTTATGTCCTGTGTAATAAATCTGTCTATCCCAAGGTTATTAGTATATTATTTTCTAGATAAATTTTCTTCCAGAGATTTAGTTTTTGACTTTAGGTCTGTGGTCCATTTTTTTTTTTTTTTTGGCTTTTTAGAGCCGCACCTGAGGCATATCGAAGTTCCCAGGCTAGGGGTCCAATCGGATCTAAAGCCACAGGCCAACACCACAGGCACAGCAACTTGGGATCCAAGCCAAGTCTGCAGCCTACATCATAGCTCACGGCAACACTGGATCCTTAACCCACTGAGTGAGGCCAGGGATCGAACCCACATCCTCATGGATCCTAGTCAGGTTCATTAACCAATGAGCCACAGAGGGCACTCCCCTGTGGTCCATTTTGAATTAATTTTTTGTGTGTGGTGTGAGAGATGGATTAAGATTAATTTTTTCCATACAAATATCTATATATTCTAACTATTGTAAAAGTTTCCCTATTTTCCTTTTCCCATTGAATTAAACTGAATCTTTATTGAAAATTAAGTGTGTGTGTTTATTTTTATTGTATTTTATTTTTATTTTATTTTATTTTTTTTGCTTTTTAGGGCTGTATCCATGGCATATGGAGGTTCCCAGACTAGGGGTCAAATCGGAGCTACAGCTGCCGGCCTACAGCAATGCAGGATTTGAGCTGCACCTTCGACCTACACCACAGCTCATGGCAACATCAGATCCTTAACCCTCCGAGTGAGGCCAGGTATCAAACCCACAACCTCATGGTTACTAGTTGGATTCATTTCCTCTGCACCACAAGGAAATTCCCAGAGTCAGGATTTGAATCCAGCTCTGTCTGACCTCAGAATGGATGCTCCTAGTTACCTCAATGTACTGCTCTTGTAAAATGGTCTTGGCTTAGAGGTTCACTTTACTAGGGGAAGCTTTCCAGTTGCCCTCGTTAAGGGTCTCATTTCCCCCTGAATTCTTGGGACTTTCTTTTTCCCCTGAGTCATCTTGCCTTTCATTCAGTTGACGAGTGGACCCTTCCCCAGATGTACCAGCTGAAATAAGAAACTGAGGACTTGAGAGTTCCTGTTGTGGCTCAGCAAGTTAAGAACCTGACTAGTATCCGTGAGGATGCGGGTTCCATCCCTGGCCTTACTCAGTGGGTTAAGGATCCAGCATCACCGTGAGCTGCAGTGTAGGTTGAAGATGTGGCTTGGATCCCATGTTGCTGTGGCTGTGGTGTAGGCCAGCGGCTACAGCTCCAATTTGACCCCTAGCTTGGGAACTTCTACATATTACTGCAGGTGTGGCCCTAAAAAGAAAAAAAGAAACTGAGGACTCACCCAGACCTCAAACATACCATAGGTGATATATGATTCCCTCTAAATTTTCTTCCTATTTTTAGCACTTGAAAATACTCATTGTATTTCCAGCCTGTGCTCAGGGCTATTGTGTACAGTTGTGTGGGTTGTATGTTGCATGGATGCTCCCCTTCTGAGGGGTGAGCTGCATGCCTGGAGGAGGGGCACAAAGGAGGTCCTAACTGTACTGGAGTAGTTCAGGGTTAAGTCTTGCCCTTGGGTAGCCATTGGGTAGCTTTCTTATCTTATCTAAAATTGTATCACCCTGAAATATGGAAGCAGGGGCCACTGGGTTACTAAGAGTTACAAGAGTATCAATTTTCACGAATGATTTATACTTTAAAGTATGTAGATATTATTATACTTGACTGGTAGTATCTATTTTGTGTTTATATATGTATCTATGCAGTTTTATGTCATTTTCCTTCACTTGTATTCCAGTCCGCTTTCTTGAAGGATAGAGAAAAGGTTGGATTTGTTAGGTCCTTGAGAGCTGTGAAGAGCCCTAACCATGCCCAGGGTTGTGCCCTGCCAGGTCACCTTATGGCAGAGAAAAGACAGAGCTGTGGGCGCAGAGGGCAAATGGTAGTAACTCAATCCTTTGCCCACCTCTAGTTCTTGTTTTCTCTCCCAGTATCACTCAGCCTTGTTCCCTAGCTCCTTGGCCTTGATTCATTCTTTTTTTTTTTTTTTTTTTTCCAATTGAGATGAAATTCATATCTACTGACCTTTTAAAATATACAGTTCAGTGGCATTTAGTATATCCAGTGTTGTGCAGCCATCATTGCTGTCTGGTTCCAAACATTCGCAGCACCCCCGCAGGAGGCTTCATACCCTCCGGGCAGTCACTCTCCATTCCTCTTACCTTCAACCCCATCAACCTCTCATCTGCTTTCTGTCTCTATGGATTTACCTATTATGCTTATTTTATAAAAATATCATAGAATATATGACCCTTTATCACTGGCTTCTTTCACTTAGCGTAATGGCTTAAGATTCATCCGTATGGTAGCAATGTTGTTAGAACCTGGCTCCTGTCTGTAGCTGAGTGGTAACGCCATTGTGTGCAACAGGCCACATTTTGTGCATCTGTCCATCCATCCGTGGACATTTGGGTTGCTTCCATCTTTGGCTAATGTGAATAGTGCTGTTATGAACATTGGTGCCTAAATATTTGTTTTGACACCTGTTTTCAGTGCTTCTGGGTATGCACCCAGGAGTAGAATTGCTGGGTCACATGGTCCCTCTGTTCTCTTTCTGAGAAACTGGTTTGTTTATTCTCCCTGAGTGCTGAACCAGGTGGTAGCTTCTTCCTGCCATGCTTGGCCTCCCCATCTCCATCCTTCCACCCTCACATCATCTCCACTCCAGGATGTAGACGTTTTATTTTTCTTGTGTCTTCCTGAGCTGTCCTCAGTGATGTCTGCTTGCCAGCTTCTCTCTTCAGTGAGACGGTGGATATTCTGCCCTAAGCACTTCCTAGTCCATTTCCAGTCACCATACTCCTTGAGTCCCCTCCTGGGTACAGAGCACTCTGGGTGTCTTAGTCTCTGCCCTCTGTGACCCCTCCACGTGGACGCCCACCCCAGATTTCCTGGGCAGTGGCGAAACAGTAAGCAGACTTGCCTCTACTCCTCTAGTCTTATGCCCCTCCCCCACCCTGGCCACATGCCAAGTCCTCTGTCCTTCCTGCTGAGCTTATTAATACCTTAGCAGTGCCCCACAGTTGACCTGAAGAGAGATTATTTTCCCCTCTTCCGTTTGATGCTGCTTCTGATTGGGTATCCTGAGGCTGGCTCTGTGCCTCTTGTGCTGAGATGCTGTCCTCTGCAGCTCCCACACCACTGTTTCCACCCAAGTCCCTTTGCCACCCAAAACCAGACACTTCAGACTGCAGGTCACCACAAGGCCACACTCTGCTGGCTTTTGATGCTCCAAACCAGTGCTCTTTACCATGTGCTAGAGGGACGCTTCAGACCCATGGTGATTTTTTTTTTCTTTTTAGGGCCACACCTGTGGCGTATGGAAGTTCTCAGGCTAGGGGTTGAATTGGAGCTGCAGCTGCCGGCCTACACCACAGCTCACAGCCAACGCCAGATCCTTAACCCACTGAGCAAGGCAAAGAATGTAACCTGCATCCTTATGGATACTAGTCGGATTCTTTTTTTTTTTTTTTTTTTTTTGTCTTTTTGCTATTTATTGGGCCGCTCCCGCGGCATATGGAGGTTCCCAGGCTAGGGGTCGAATCGGAGCTTTAGCCGCCGGCCTACACCAACAGCCACAGCAACACGGGATCTGAGCCGCGTCTGCAACCTACACCACAGCTCATGGCAACGCCAGATCGTTAACCCACTGAGCAAGGGCAGGGACCGAACCCGCAACCTCATGGTTCCTAGTCGGATTCGTTAACCACTGCGCCACGACAGGAACTCCCCTAGTCGGATTCTTAACCTGCTGAGCCACAATGGGGACTCCTGTGGTGAATTTTAATAGCCATATTTGTTGCCCATTTAATGTGGACTTCCTGATTGGTTTGTTCTTAATACATTCCTTGGTTTGCTTTTTTGTTTGTTTGTTGGTTGGCGCATACCCCTATTGTTGGTTTTCCATGAACTCTCTGAAAGCCAGGATTCTAGCATGTGTGAGATCACAGGTGGAGTAGGAGGGAGGGGCAGGTATGGCTGGCTTGGTACTTATGAAAAAAGAAAATTCCCAGAGCTCCCACGTGGCTCAGTGGTTAATGAACCCAGCTGGCATCCATGAGGACATGGGTTTGATCCCTGGCCTCGTGCAGTGGGTTAAGGATCTGGCGTTGCCGTGAGCTGTGGCATAGGCCAGCAGTTACAGCTCTGATTGGACCCCTAGCCTGGGAACCTCCATATGCTGCAGGTGCAGCACTAAAAAGCAAAAAGACACACACACACAAATTCTGAGGACAGGACTCATTTAGGGGCTGGGGAAGCTTCCAGGGACTGGCCTTCCCCTTCAGGCAGTTTGAGCTAGGGGTGGGGGGTTGGGCTGGCATCATGGGAGATACCTATCTGGCTGTGGTCATTCTGACCTTTGTACGTTTAGCTCGGGGGGTGGGGGGGTAAAAAAGTCTATGCAGGTGACTTAAGTCATGGAAACAGGCCCCATGTCGGTGTAGAGGCACACTGGATGGGGTGTGAGGATTGGCCAGCGGGCAGGAGTGAACCAGCAAGTACTCCTCGGCCGGTTGGGGTCTGGGTCTTCCCCCCTTTGTTGCTGCCTCTGGCACACAACTTGTCCCACCCCCCAGGAGGGGCCTAGGCCTCCCCCAAGGCTGAGAGCAAAGGCCAAGGGGAGATGGGGCCCGAGCCTGAGACCTGGGCTTCAGGATAAACCAGACACACGGGCGAGGATTGGGTGTATGATCCGGAAGGAGGGGAGATCCGGTCCAGGCAGATAAACTTGTTTGTGAGTGGTTTCACCATCACATCCCCTTAGGGCACAGACCCAGTTGGCGGGCCCTGTTTGAGCCACCTGTTGACCAAGCTTCCTGCGTCCTGAGCAGGCCCCCAGCACCCCTGCCTCTGGGCTGTGCCCACAGCAGCTGTCACCGGCGGCCCCTCTTCTGCCCCCAAGGGAGGATGTCCTGGCACTGCCTCAAGGCTCACAGTGTTGCACTGCTTCCCAGTGATAAGGCCGTGGAAGGTGGCATAGGGGATGTGGCACTGGGACACTGATGCAAAGGGGTCAGAAGGAAGGGGGAGAAACCAGTGGGGAGGAGGTGACAGAAACAGCTCAGGAAGAGAGGCCAAGGCAGATCCAGGGAAGGAGAAATGAATCTGGAAGAGGTGAGGGGTGTGACAGCCCTTCCTGGGATTTCAGGAGGGGTGACTTTTTTTAAACGAGCAGGAGCAGCAACTCCTAGATGGGTGCAGTGACTCAGCAGAGGCAAGTGGTAGGGTGTTTTGGGGTTTGTACTTCTGCCTGGTGTTTCCCAGAGTTGTATCTGGGAGCTGGAGGGAGGTGCAATGACTCAGGACCACGGGGCCTCCCTGCTGTGCAGTGCCACCTACGCACCTGTCCACCTCCCCCCTAGCGACCACACCCGTGATCCTAAGTCCTCAGCTCTGGCCTCCCCACCACCAGGGGCTGTGACTGTGGTTCACACACCCTCCTCTTCCCTCCAACTGCCTCCCCAGAGCCTGCACGTCTCTGCCTTAGGGGGTCAGGTCCTCCGTGGCTCGTGTACAAAGCGCTCTTCCTGTCTGTGTCTCAGATTTCTGACTTTTAAAATGAGCCTCAGGCTCGCTGCTCACTCCTCCTTGCTCTGTGGAGCCGTGAATTAATGTCTCTAAGGAATCTGGAGTTATCAGATGAACGACTGGCCAAAGTCACCTTCTCTTCCCCCAGCCCTCCCTGCCTACCATGCAGACGACCCACTTCTCCAAGCCTTACCCCCCCGGCCACTTGTCTGGGCAGCATCAGGTGCCAGTGACCACCTGCATCCTTCTTTTTAAAATTATCCAAGCAATGCATGCTCATTGTTAAAAAAGAAAGAAAAAGAATGGGGAGTTTGGGGTTGGTGGATTTGAACTGTGACATTTAAAACAGATAAGTGGGAGATCCCGTTGTGGCTCAGTGGAGACTAACCCGACTGATACCCATGAGGATTCGCATTTGATCCCTGGCCTCACTCAGTGGGTTAAAGGATCTGGCGTTGCTGTGAGTTGTGGTGTAGGTCAGCAGCTGTAGCTTTGATTTGACCTCTAGTCTGGGAATTTCCATATGCTACAGGTGGTCCTAAAAAGCCAAAAAAAAAAAAAAAAAAAAAAGTAAAATGGATAAGCGATGAGGTCTTAGGAACTATATCCAATCCCTTGTGATAGAATATGATGAAAGATAATATGAAAAAAAGAATGTGAGGAGTTCCCATCATGGCGCAGTGGAAATGAATCCAACTAGGAATCGTGAGGTTGGGGGTTTGATTCCTGGTCTCACTCAGTGGGTTAAGGATCTGGCATTGCTGTGAGCTGTGGTGTAGGTCACAGATGCGACTTGGATCTGGCGTGGCTGTGGCTCTGGCATAGGCCAGCAGCAACAGTTCCAATTAGACCCCTAGCTTGGGAACCTCCATATGCCGCAGGTGCGGCCCTAAAAAGACAAAAAAAAAAAAAAAAAAAAAAAAGAAAGAAAGAAGTAAAAGAATGTATATATAGGAGTTCCTGCTGTGGTGCAACTGGATCAGCAGCATCTTGGGAGTGCTGGAACATGCATTTGATCCCTGGCCCAGCACTGCGGCTTGAGGGTTGGGTGTTGCTGCAGCTGTGGCTCTGGTGAAAAATGTGGCTCAGATCTGATCTCTGGCCCAGGAACTCCATATGCCACAGGGTGGCTATGAAAGAAGAAAAAAAAGAGAGAGAATGTATGTGTATGTATGACTGGGTCACTTTGCTGTAGAGCAGAAATTGGCACAACACTGTAGATCAATTATACTCTAATAAAAATTTTAGATAAAGAAAACGAAAATGCAACACTGCAAATTTGAATTTAAGTAAAATATAAAAATCACAGGTCCTCTCACCTCTCCCATATAAACATGAAATCCAGCCCTCTCTCCATCCCCTTCTCTAAGCATTTACCAGATTCACCTATCTTAAGGGTCTGTTAACTCTTATGGGAGGCCAGGGGCTGTTCCTGTCTCCCTCTGTCTTCATTGCTGGGCATGATGCCCGCCCAGCCTGTTGTCAGCATCCATTAGGCAGCCTTTGAAAGAATAAATGAAGGGATGTGTTAGTAAGAAGAAAATTGGGCTAGCATTCAAATCTCTACTGCTTTCTTCTTGGGTGAACCTCAGTTTCTTTGCCCTTCAAATTGGAATAATTCCTGTCCTTTTGAAGTTAAATATGATGCCAGTGATGGCACCAGCACAGTGCCTGGCACTGCATGAGCCCTCAGTAAATGCTGTTGCATCAGATTCTCAAGGGACCCAGTTTTCTTGCTGCCACAAACCTGGGCCTGCCCCCTGCTGCCCACTGTCCCGGCCCCTATGCAGGCCCTGTGTTGCAAACTACTGAGAAAGGGATGAAAAGTTGCCAGCTGCCTTTGGGGAGCCTGTAGTTGGACTGGGGAGATGTAGCCAAGCCCCACTGAGTGGCACTGAATCCCTGAGCCCAGGCTCAGTGTTGGGGGAGGAGAGCTTGGGGGAGCCTGTGGTGATGGGCTGGGTAGCTTGAGAAGAATGAATGAATGAATGAACAAATGTCAGGCCAATGTTTATAGATTTAGACAGGATAGTCTTTTTTTTTTTTTTTTTTTTTTTTTGTCTTTTCTAGGGCCGCACCCATGGCATATGGAGGTTCCCAGGCTAGGGGTCTAATCGGAGCTGTAGCTGCCAGCCTACGCTACAGCAACTATGGATCTGAGCCGAGTCTGCAACCTACACCACAGCTCACTGAGACGCTGGATCCCTAACCCTCTGAGCAAGTCCAGGGATCTAACCCAAAACCTCATGGTTCCTAGTCGGATTTGTTAACCACTGAGCCATGACGGGAACTCCTATTCTGTTTGTTTTTGAAATCTCTTTTATATTTCATATCAGAAACCAAAGAGCAGAACTTGTTTGAATTGATCTTGGCACTTTTTCTTTCCGTGGATCTCAGAGCACAAATTATATATAATGGGTCTTTTGTTTTTGTTTTCATTGATTCTTGACATTCTGGAAAGGGCAGCAGTTATTATTCTATGACACAAAATAAAATAGAAGATGGCTCACCTCTCAAGGGTGGCAGCATGGGTGTGTGGCACAACCAGGATGGAAATCTAGGTCTGATTTCTCGATTCAAAGTTCCACCTGCCTCAAATGGCTGGGCTGGCGTGGCAGCCTCTGGAGGCTGGGCTGATGAAAGTTTCCCACTTCCAAGGGGCCGTCTCAGGTTAACTCCAGTTCTCATCACTCCAGTTTTCCATGCCCACTGATTGCTTACTAGTTTGTACTATATTAATTTATATCTCTTGGTGCTTTTGTAAAAGACTAATCTTTTCCCTTTGTATTCACCACAGGGTTTATCAGACCTTCTACACTATGTAAGCAGGGAATTAACCAGTTATCTGATAGCTCGGCTTTGACTCTCTTCCTAGACTAAGTTAACACAGGGTAAAAGAGTAAAGTGACTGCCATACCGTGCCACCCCTAACCCCATCCCCGGAACTAGTGATGGCACCTTTCCTGTGTGTTCCCATTGCAGCCTCCAACCTTGGCCCCTGAGCCCAGCCAGGGAAGGGAAGGTGCATCTCTACCACCCCCAGCATATCTGCCTTGAATTGGAGGGTTTCTTTGGATAAATCTCAAATCAAGAATTGGCTCTTGGTAGAGTTCCCCTTGTGGCTCAGTGGGTTACAAACCCAACTAGTATCCATAAGGGTGCAGGTTTGATCTCTGACCTCGCTCAGCGGGTTAAGGATCCGGCATTGCCGTGAGCTCTGGTGTGGGTTGCAGGTGCTACTCGTATCTGGTGTTGCTGTGGCTGTGGCCGTAGGCAGGCAGCTGTAGCTCTCTCTGATTAGACATCTAGCCTGGGAACTTCCATATGCCACGAGTGTGGCCCAAAAAAGCAAACAAAACAAAACAAAAACAAAAACCACAGAATGTTTCCACTGGAAGAGATATGGTCTCTCACCACACTTCCTTGTCACAGTAGGAGGATTCTGAAGACCCTGTTTTCACGTGACCCAGGCCTAGGACTGCTCTCTGCAGAGTGATAGGGGCCTGAATAGGTCTGCCTTGTGAATCCCCTGCGTTGGCGTCGCAGTGGAGAGGAGTAGGGAGTGGTGGGTGGGGAGCTGGAAACAAAGCCCTGTGGATTTCCAACCTCCATGAAGAGCCCCAGATCAGTGACAGACGGGAAGACTGCCACCTGCAACTCCATCCATCTTTTTTTGTCTTCTTCCATTTGCATAGATTTGAGCCAGTTAAGCATCAGCCAGTACTCTTCTTATAAATCAGACTGTAACCCAATTTCTCATTTTTTTTTTTAACTTCTAAAACTGCACAGGTACAGTGTACGTATAGTCTTGTCACTGAAAAATTCTGGGCCATTCAGAATTTTTTTTAGGCACTGAAACATCTTAAATGTGTTAAGGGGGCTTTATTATTTAAAGGAACCCATGATGGATCCGCCAGCAACATGAAGTTTTCATTTGTGTGTGTTAATCGTCAAGTCACAGGAAGTGACATTTGGAACATCTTTAAATGTCATCATGGGATAGAGGGGAGAAGTGAGTGTCGGAGAGGTCACAAGGCTAGTGAGAGAACAAGGACCAAAACCCCAGCCTGCTGACTCCTGCCCCAATGCCCTTCCTATCACAGGACAGTGGAATAAAGCACAGTTTTCTAATTTTGATTTTCCTCTATTTTTATTTCCATCTCTCTTCTTCTACTTAAAAACTTAAAAAAAAAAAATTCAAAACTATATAATGTAGTGTCTTCCCATAGGTAACCACTAGAGAAGTCTACATGCCTTCTTCTCAGTTTCTTTTATGCCTGTATGAACCCCTGTATTTATAGACAAGTGCATTTTATTTTATTTTATTTTAGGTCTTTTGTCTTTTTAGGGCCGCACCTGTGGCATATGGAAGTTCCCAGGCTAGGGGTCGAATTGGAGCTGTTGCTGCTGGCCTTCTCGAGAGCCACAGCAATGCCAGATCTGAGCTGCGTCTGCAAACTACACCACAGCTCACGGAAACACCAGATCCTTAACCCACTGAGTGAGGCCAGGGATCAAACCTGCAACCTCATGGTTCCTAGTCAGATCCGTTTCCACTGCACCACAATGGGAACTCCTATAGACAAGTGCATTTTAAAGTAAACCTTTTATCTTATTTATTTATTATTTGTATTTTATTTTATTTTTTAGGGTTGCACCTGTGGCATGTGGAAGTTCCCAGGCTAGGGGTCCAGTCAGAGCTACAGCTGCTGGCCTATGAAGCAACAGCAGCACAGGATCCAAGCTCCATCTGTGGTCTACAGTACAGCTCACGGCAACGCCGAATCCTTAACCCACTAAGCAAAGCCAGGGATCAAACCTGTATCCTAATGGATACTAGTTGGATTCATTTCCACTGTGCCACAACAGGCACTCCCATTCCTCTTCTTACATTATCTTCCATCATGTTCTATCCCAAGAGACCGGATACACCAGGACCTCGTTGCTTATCCATTCTAAATGCAACGCTTTGCATTTACTAACCCCAAACTCCCCGTCCATCCCTCTAGTTTCCCTTTTGCGATACCAGTGGCAACTTTTTCCTACATAACTGTGATTTGAACACCTTTCTGGGGTAGTGAGGGAAGGCTTCCACACCTTTCTAAACCAGCTGTGTTCTGTCGAAAGGCTCTTCTCCATTCATTCTTCGGGCCCTTGGCAGGCAGCCCTGTCTGAAAGTGCCACGGATCTCTGGGCTGCCTGGTGAATTAGACACTTCCTGCCTTGGAGTTTTGACACCACGGGAGGCAGAGGACCAGGAGGTAGAGGGACTGCTGGGGCTTAGAGAAGAGGAAGCCAGAGGTTTGCAGTGCTGCCCGGAACCTACCCCCCATACTCCCACCCCCATCCTCTGCCCACTCTTGGCCCCACAGGTGTGAAGGTCTACACTAGTGGTGGAAGCGCTTTTCCATAAGCAGGTTGGGCTTGTTCTGGAAGGTTCTGCAAGAGGGAAGAATGATAACAACTGGAACGGTCTTCAGTGGGGCCGCCTCCTGCAAGCTGAGACCTCCTGGCACTGGGCGTTCCTAGCAGTCGCTTGGTGGCTGCCCAGCAGGAAAGCTTGAGTAGAAGGTTGGTAATGGCCTGTGAAAGGAATTTCTGTTGATTATCAGTTATAACTGGAAAAGATCTGAAAAATTATGTAGGCTCAGTCACAACCAGTGGGGCCAGAATGTCTCTTGTTATGGCCTCTTTCTTCTCTCTTCCCCTCCAGCCCCAGGCTGGCCCTGGGGTGGACATCCGAGTAATATCAGTTGACAGAGAAAGCTCCCAGATCTTCCATGTTGACTCTGGAATCTCAGAAGGACCCCTACATATTTTGAAACAGCTTTTTAATTTTTATATTTCGCCTGTTTAACTGAGGTTTGGATCTCTGCAGATGTCCCTTAGAATATCATCACCTCTGATCGGCCTTAAACACTCACTGCTCCCCCAAGCCCTATTTCACCACTTTAGCCTGGCTTCTTCCCTCTGACCTCTCTTTTACAGAGGCCCCTATAGCAGAGCTCCAGGGCTGTCCTTCCCCCACCCAGGCCAAGGATTACAAACATCCTCCTTTAAGGACTGACCTTCTCTGGCTTGGGACTTGAACCAAAGTAAGGGAAGAAATAGCCTCTTTGTCTCCTTCCACAAAGCCCCCAGCAGTCTTCCCACACTGCAAAATATAATAAGGCATTTCTCAGAAAGGAGTGGGAAGCCGACGTCCTCTCCTCCCTGCAGCCCCAGGAGGCCGACAGAAGAGTGTGTGACCCCTGCCCAGCAGGAGGTGCCAGGCTCCGGGAGCCCCACCGCTGGGGAAGGTGGAGACCATACTGGTTTTTCTTACCTGACTGGGAATCTCTGCCAGGTCCCAGCTGGCCTTTGAGGCAGACACGCTTCCAGGATACCGCCTTCCTCATCCAGTCCTTCACTGATGATGGAAGCTTGTCCTGAGGCTGGTAGGAGCTGAGGACACCTGCCCCTTCTGGGGTCCCATCAATCCGATCCTTTGCTTCCCCCACTTCTAAAACTCAGACCCCATTTAGATGTGGCTGGGTGGGCCCAGGGAGTGAAAGCTGACAGCCAGGAAGTACTTAGCAAAGTGCAGTTGCTTCCTGATGAATAAGCATTAGAGGGTGGCCTGGGGCCACTGTGTTTTAGGAAACTGCACTGAGAGGACACGGCTCTGGCAGGAAGCAGCCTGAATCGGGGGAGGGGAGCCTTCCTGGGGGATTTGGATGCTACAGAAAGCCTGATACAGAACAGGAGAAAAAAATAGCAATTTTGCTCTCAGGAGTCATTATTCTCCCAAATGCTGGTTTCATTGAGCCAAATCAGGTCTCAGCTCCTGTTTGCTGGGACCTATTTTAAGAGAGTCTTATAAATGTACAAAGGCGGAAACGCCTGGACTGGGGATGGCAAGAGGCTGTGGTTCCACCCCAGGACAGACTCTGATTCAAATCACACCTCCCTCCTTGGTTCCCAGCTGTCCGAGGCTTGCCTCTGAGTTGAAGTTTGGAGGGAGGGGTCGAGCAGAGCAGAACTGTGGTCTCCAAGATGTGTGTCCTCAACCTGCAGGGCAGAGAAGGGTGCCTCGGGGTGTGGTGGTGGGAGCCCCTGTGTCATCCTGAGGATGGAGACCTGGTGGCTGTTGCTCCCTCCAGGACCTGGTGGATTCTATTGGTGTTTCTGGCACTGAGCAGTCCCAAGTCTTAGAGCCTGGAGAGATAAACCAGACCCTGCCCTTTGTTTCCCAGACTCCGCTTGCTTCAGGAGGTGGCTTCGCGACCTCCCTACTGCGTCCAAGGCAAGCTCATTTTTACAGGGATGGAGAAGACAGGGTATTGAGTGTCCTGGATGGTGTGAAGCTGTGGCAGCAAAGGGCAGACAAGAGGGTGCTACACACCTTCCTGGAAGTTTTGCACAAGGATAAGTTTTTGGAGAACAAGGAATTCTACCTGCATTTGCCCAGATGCTGAGCTGGTTGCCTGCTGGCTTTGTAAGTAATGGGGCTAAGGCTATTGTGTCAGCGCTGAGGGATCCGTGTGGGCTTCCCTGGGGGTGAGGAAGCACGGTGAGGAGGGGTGGCGACTCCTGCAGATCCTCAGGTTTCCTCCTGTGATCTGAGAAACGCTTTGTGGGAGGTGGGGTGGGCGGGGAGGGGGGGGGGTCTGGTGGGGAGAGTCTGGGCTAAGAGGGAAACAGGCCCTTTCAAGTGCAAGCCAGACTCTTTTGTGAGCTGTTTACCCACCTCCTGCCCAAGGGTGCAGCGTGAGTCATTTAATCTAATTGGCTTAATAAGTAAACGATCTGGGTACAAAGAGGAGGGGGTTGGATCTGGGGGGTGGGTAGTGCTGTCTACTAATCCGACCCGGCAGCTTTGAAAAGAAACCTGTTGCTTGCTCTCTAGGGATGAGGATCATTGAACGGAGGGTGGAGATGCTTGGGGAAGAGGGAAGGGCAGGAGCCCCAGATGTTGAGCCCCAGAAAGAGAAGTCGAGGCCATGTGGGCGTATTTGCTCATTAAAGTATACAATTCAGTGGTTTTAGTGTATTCATGAGATTGTGCATTCATCAGCACTCTCTAATTCCAGAACATTTAAATCATTTTCAAAAGAAACCCAGTACCTATCTCGCAGTCACTCCCTCTCCACCTCACCCCAGCCCTGGCAACCTGTCATCTACTTTCTGTCTCAATGCATTTGCTTCTTCTGGACATTTCATAGAAACGGGATCGGACAATACGTGGCCTTTTGTGTCTGGCTTTTATCATGTTTTCAGGACTCATCCATGTTGTAGTGTGGACTAGCATTTCATCTCTTTTTGTTGCTGAATAATAATTCATAATGTGGATAACTACTGCATTTGGTTTATCCATTCATCATTATTGATGGACTTCTGGGTTGTTTCCACTTTTAGGCTTTTTTTTTTTTTTTTTAGTTTTAATATATTGAATAAGAATAATGGAAATCAAAGCAGAAGGAAACTTTTAAGATTGTGATCACCTTGTTTTACACGTTTTTATTTCATTTTGGAGAACATATACCTAAAATGATTCAGCGCAAAAAAAGAAACTAAAGCTTTTCTGGATGATGTGTTGGTAATCGGCAGTTACAGTTTTAAAGGAGTAAGAAATGTGGTTAATTGGCATAATGTGAAGACAGATGCTTTGTGTTTTCAAACATCTTACTAGCTCTTCCCTGTTGAGCTCCCATTTTAACCTAACGTGTATGCAGAAGTTCATATTTTGAAAATGTTTATAGTCATCACTTTTCAGCTATGGTGAACAGTGCAGCTATGATGTTTTCGTTTCTCCTGGGTGTACACCAATGAGTAGAGCTGCGGCATCTGTGTTTAAACTTTTGAGGACTGCCAGACTGTCTTCCACAGTGGCCGTGTATGAGGATTTTGATTTCTTCCACTAGCATTTGTTGTTGCCTGTCTTTGAGGATAGCTCTCCCAGGGGGTGTGAGGTGACTGTACTTGCTTTAAAATAATTTCTGTCTTCTCTTGCCAGGTCAGGTAGGTCATCATTGTCAACTGCATTTCACTCATAGATCAACTGTCCCAAGCAGGACAGAAATGCTCTAGGTGACGGAGGTGGGTTGTATGACATGAACAGCAGCATTTGTGAACAGATGAAAAGATGTCCATGATACTATCATTGAGGGGAAAAAGGCAAGTTGCAGGATAACGATATAGTATAAGCCCATCTGTGATTTAAAAATACATACTCCCATCACATTGGCACAAATTTTCAAGATTAATATCTGGTGCTGACAAAGTTGCCTGGAAATACTCTTAAATAATGCTGGTGACAATGTGGATTGTTTTCAAACCATTTTGAAAAGTAATGTGTCAGTTACTAAAATTTTAAAAATATATTGCACCTCACAGTCTCACTTATCTGTATAAATTACAGCAGCCGTTCATTCTGGAAGCATCATTTGGAAACAACTGAATGTCTGTCAGAAGGAAAATAGTCTGTTAAACTGAGCTACAGCCTCACCTTGAAATATGATTGCAGCTATTTAAAAAAAAAAAGTGGCCCTTTTTCTAGGGCCACCTCCACGGCACATGGAGGTTCCCAGGCTAGGGGTCTAATTGGAGCTGTTGCGCCAGCCTACACCACAGCCACAGCAACACAGGATCTGAGCCACGTCTGCGACCTACACCACAGCTCATGGCAATGCTGGATCCTTAACCCGCTGAGTGAGGCCAGGGATTGAACCCGAAACCTCATGGTTCCCAGTGGGATTCGTTAACCACTGCGCCACGATGGGAACTCCAGGCTTATGTTTTAACCTAGAGAAATGTCCACAATGTGAGTGAGGAAAGCAAGATCCAGAGTATTGTATATATAATACGAACCTATCTTTTAACACAAAAAAACTTAGAATTCTATTAATGTGTGAGCAAGTACAAAGGAATGAAAGTTTGTCTGTTTTATTTATTTTTTTGTCTTTAGGGCCGCACCCTTGGCATATGGAAGTTCCCAGGCTAAGGGTCAAATTGGAGCTACAGCCACTGGTCTACGCCACAGCCACAGCAATGCCAGATCCAGCCACATCTACAACCTACACCGCAGCTCACACAATGCCAGATCCTTAACCCACTGGGTAGGCCAGGGATCGAACCTGCATCCTCATGGATACCAGTTGGGTTCTTAACCTGCTGAGCCACAACAGGAACTTCTGTCTAACTGTTAACATTCACTGTTTTGAGGAGAGAGTGAAGGAATGGAGATTCTCTCTCTCTCTCTCTCTCTCTCTCGTCTTTTGTCTTTTTAGGGGTGCATCCGCAGCATATGGAGGTTCCCAGGCTACGGGTCTAATCGGAGCTGTAGCAGCCGGCCTACACCACAGCCACAGCAATGCCAGATCCTTAACCCACTGAGCAAGGCCAGGGATCGAATCTGTGTCCTCATGGTTCCTAGTCAGATTCACTTGTGCTGCGAGGAACAAGGTAGGGCTTATGGTGCTGACCCACCATGCAGTTGAAAATCCGAGTGTAACGTATAGCCAGCCCTCCGTATCTGCAGTCTCTCCATTCCTGTGGTTCCTCTATATCCAGCTTCACATCTTGTGTAGTACTGTAGTATTCAACCACAGATCGTGTAGTGCTGCAGTATGTACTATTGACAGACATCAAATGTAAGTGGATCCACACAGCTCAAACCCACACAGTTCAAGGGTCAACGGTATCTCTCTGTGGTTCACTGGTTGTTAAGACCAATTGGTGTTTTTAGGAAACAAAAGGAACCATGCATAGGAAGAGTTTGTAGTCAAAGTAGAATAGTGGGTAAGAGAAGATGCAGGCACCAGAGACCTTGGGTTCAAGTCCTGACTCTGCCACTTACCAGCTGTGTGGCTTTGGCAAGTTACTTAACCTCTCTGAGTTTTGATGTCCTCATCTGTAAAATAAAGATAATGAGAGTACCTACCTCAAAGGGTTTAATGAGAATTAAATGAGATGATATTTATAAAATGTTTGGCACACTGTATGGTACATAGTAAAGACTAAATGTATTAATGCTTATTATTCCCGGTATTATCTCCAGTATTATTGAGAACTTACTATATGCCACTCAGGTTTGATCCTTGTAACCAGGAACCCTGTACAGTAGGTCATACTGAGAGCATGACTTTAGGGAAGGAAACCAAGGCTTAGAGATTGAGATCCTGTGGCCAGATACCCTGGCACCTGACTCTGGAGCTCTTCCTCTCAACCAATGACGTCATTTCCTCAACAGGTGCCTATTATGTGCACACAGTAGGTATGGGGAGAAGATAGATTTTATACACATGCATACATACTGTGTCAGGTGATAATAAGTGCTATTTAGAAGAATAATGCAGAGTGAGAGAGGGATGATGGCAGAGAGCTGGTGGGTGGATGACTGGGAAAGGGGAATGTCTGAGGATGTGCAAGAACCCAAGGCACCCCATGCCTGGCTGTGGGAGGACCAGCTAGGAGACCATCATAGCTGGAGTGCAGGAGACTAGACTGAGGCAGAGATTTAATCCTAAAGACATCATTAGTTAGTGGCTGTATCATCTGAAACTCTTTTGTTAGTGAAAGTGGGTGCTGATAATAGCACTGCCAGGACAAACTGTAAACTGGACCTGCTCCCAGCCAGCCTTGCTCACAGGGTCCAGAGGCCCTTGGGTTGTATTCTGAGTGAGTTGGGAAGGAGGTTGACATGGCCTGCATTTTAGTGGGGTCACTTCAACTTGTGGACTGCAGGGTGTGAGAGTGGAAACATGGAGATCAGATGAGAACCAGAGGCCAGGACGAGGTGGAGGGACGGGAGGAGTCAGGAGTCAGATTTGGGGTAACTTTTGAAGGTAAAGATGACAGCACTTGCTGATGGATTGGATGTGGGGGGAAGAATCTAGAATGATTCAAAAATTTCTGACCTGGGCATTTGGAAGGCTGGAGTTGCCATTACTGAAATGGGGAGGGGTGGGTTTGACAGGAAAATCAAGAGTTTAATCTTAGGCCTGTCAAGTTCGAAATGCTGCTGGGATCTCCACGCGGGGGAGGGAGTGGACGTATGCATATACAAACGTGGATTTCAGGGGGCGGCCAGGGAGCAGCTAGGGAGTCATCAACATGTGGCTGGGATTCCAGAGAACCAGGTGAGATTATAGGGTAGGCGTATAGATGGGAAAGAGAAATGGTCCAGATGCCCCCAGCCGCGGCTAGGTGGTCCAGTTGTGAAGGCCAGAGCAAGGAGGAGGACTAGCTGGAGGACTGCACCATGGCCTATAGGGAGAGCAGTGGGGCTCACAGGGCTCGTGGCTTTCTGCTTGGTAAACACCTGCTCTCTGCCACTGGGGGAGGGTGGTGTTCAGAGGCTGCTTGCATTTTAGTAAAAAGTGCCTGTGTTCCAGGCAGGGAACCAAAGCAGGTGCCTGGGTGGGGCTTGGAGAAAACAAATGGAAACAACCCAGGTTGCCCCTTCAGGGCTGCGACTTCCATTCCCAGGCCCAGCAGCTCCACCTGCCTCCCAGGTCACCTGCTCTGGGCCACGAAGTCTTTCCAGACCACCAGAATCCTCCTAATTCCTGGGAACTTGGGCACCAGGTCATGTCCCTGAGCCCGCCCTGTGTGTGTGAAGCAGAGCTGTGTCCTGGGACACAGGCGGATCAGCCCTGTGCGTGAGCAGCCTTGCGGCACTGGCCGTGGCTTCTCCTTGCTGACCTGGGCTGGGCCTGCCAGCTCCGTTTCCTCCCTGTCCGTGGGGCTGCAGCAGTGCTACAACTGTGAACTTTGGAACCAAACAGGACTAGTTTGAATCTTGAGCAAATCATGTCAACTCTTTAAACCTCAGTTTTATTATTGGAGGAATGGTGAAAGAAATATTTACAGGGTTAGTGAACGTTGGAAATTAACGAACGAAAAGTGCCTGGCAGAGTAAACAATCAGGAAGTGAAATAGCAGCTGGTACCCCGTCTGCAGGAAGCAAATATTGGTTTAATTCATTCACAGACTTAATTAACCCTTCCAAGTGAATGATGGGAGGTGGTGAGGTGAGTCAGCTGAGGTCCTAAGAGGTTAAGGAACTTGCCAGAGGTCACAAGAAGTGATAGGGCTGGAATTTGATTCCAGATTTGGCTCCCAAACTGGCTCTCAATATGGAGCCAGGCAGAGAGGCTACGTGTACAGACTAGATGCTCAATAAATCCAGGTAATTGACTACCGTGTGGCTTCCATTTTAATTACATGAGTCTCTTTTTTTTTACAGCTTCCTTCCCACTATGAGCCATTTAGGGCAGCCACTGCAGCTCTAACAAGCCAATCCAAGAAGCCAAATCAAAATAAATAACAGACTGTGCCTTCTTTGTGAGAAGCCTGCGTCTGTTTTTGAGTGGTGGTGAGCTCCAGGGAAGCCTAGAGCAGTGCTCAGCCCACTCGAGGGAATATTTGTATCTTATTCTTCAAATTGCCCACAACAGGCTCTTTGAAAGACAGAAAACATATTCCCCTAAGACCTGGGATGCTGAACAGTTAATAGGTTCCCAAGGGTTTTCTGTATTACTAGGATACCGACCGATATCATGGGTCATTAAATATCAAAGTTGATGTTCAGGAAGCCAAAAAATAATCTAAGTTCTCTGTGCCTCACTTGTCTTCATAAGCACCCCAAGTAGGAGAACGTTCCAGAAACCATTTAGGTATCACGCAGGTGAAATGAGAGTCTCAGGGACTGAAAGGTTGAGATTCAAGCTGTGAGCAGCATGCGGCTCAGAGGTCATGGGTCTCCCTCTTCCCATCTTTGGAGCTTTCTTGTAGCCCTGGCTCCTTCTCCAGAGCACTCTCTCATTTTCTGGGAAAGAATCAGCGCCATCTATCTGATTTCAGGCACAATTCCTTGGGTTCCTCTTTGGTTCCCATCTGACTTTGTTGATTTGTTGGCTGGCTGGGGTTCTTTAAGGCAAACTGGGGAGTTCCCTGGCAGTTCAGTGGGTTAAGGATCTGGCATTGTCACTCAGTGGCTTGGATCATTGCTGTGCTGTGGGTTTGATCCCTGGCCTGGAACTTCTGCATGCCATGGGCACTATCAAAAAAAAAAAAAAAAAAAAAAAAAAAAAAAAAAAAAAAGAGGGGGAGAAAAAAAAAAGACAAACTGTGCATATGGGTTCAGGTTGAGTGCCATACTCTTAGCTCAGGCTCCTGCAGAAAATCGGTAGCCTGGAGCCACTCGCTCAGCGCAGTGCTCTTGATCACTCTGGGGACGCTTACCCTGAATGTTCTTTGATTTGCCAGGGGAGCCACTTTCCCATTCTTGGCTTTCCACCCCCTCCACATGTCTTCAATGCTGGGGAGTTTCAAACTCTGTCTGACCTCACAGTGATTCTTTGCTGCCCCCACTTCTGTGTGTGGTTGCGCCAGCTGCCCCTTCTTGTCCAGCATGGCCTGTGGCTCAGGAGAAGAGTGATGGGGAAATGTCAGGGCGTGGGGCCGAGGGGCATGGCCTGGAGAGAGGGTCTTGGGAGAAATTTTTATCTTCTTAAGGTCTTTGTGCATCTTGGGCCAGCATTCCTGTTAAGCTGGCTCCAAACAGCCTGGATAGAGATGTGTAGATGGGTCCTGTCTGATCACTTCACCACTGAAGTTAGCAAAGTTGGTGAGGTTAAGACAATAGAGATCTGTGGAACCAATACTTTAGTGTCAAATAAACAATGTGACAATTTGGCCTGGGTTTCCAGTAAAGATCAACTTTCCAGACATGCTATTATTGCCTTGGTCAGACCACATAAGCTGACTTTGGGTTCAGAAAATACGGTCACTGACACATCAACTAACCAGTTGACTTAATCAGATTTTCACTTTTCTATCTATTGCACTTTTCCCTTTAGACATAGTGTCGGTGTTTTGACCGTTTGGGATATAAAAAACATATACTGGAGTTCCCATTGTGGCTCAGCAGGTTAAGAACCTGACTAGTCATCCATGAAGATGCGGGTTCGATCCCTGGTCTCACTGGGTTAAGGATCTGGTGTTGCCTCGAGCTGCAGCATAGGTCACAGGCTCGGCTCTAATCTGGTGTTGCTGTGGCAAAGGCCGGCAGCTGCAGGTCCATTTCCACCCTAACTCCAGGAACTTTCATGTGCCTCAAGTGCAGCCATAAAAAGTAAAAAACAAAAACACACAGTCCCCAAAAACGTATACCAATAGTTCAGTCAGCCATCCTAGAGATCAGCATTTCATTGCTTTTGTGAAAGCAGGAGTCCCTGATTATCTTGTGGTATTTAGCTCAGTACCATCAGAGCTAACAGATATTTTAACAATTACACTGCAGTCCAATGAGCAGAGTCTTATTTGTGAAGGTAGAAAATATTAATATCAACCAAGCGACCATTGGTACTACTGCTTGGCTTCTTTCCCACCATGTCTAAATTCCTCCTTATTCTCAAGTATACTTACATTTATTCATTTATTTTAAAAAGTGGTTGTTGGAGTTCCCTGGTGGGTTAGTGGGTTAAGGATCTGGCATTTTCACTGCTGTGACTCTGGTCACTGCTGTGGCTTGGGTTTGATCCCTGGCCTGGGAACTTCTGTGTGCTGAAAGTTTAGCAAAAAAAAAAAAAAAAAGTGTTTTGAACATTGTGTTTCTCTGTGAGTCTGGAAGTTACTTTTCCTGAGGATGTTCTAAGTAATCAACTCTCCCATCTCCCACATAGCTTTTTTTTTTTTGGCCACACCTGAGGCATATGGAAGTTCCCAGGCCAAAGATCGAATTTGAGCTGCAGCTGCAACCTATGTATGCCACAGCCATAGTGACACTGGATCCTTACCTCTTTCACCACAACAGGACCTCCTTTTTTTTTTTTTTTTTTCCCCCCCACATATTCTGTAAAGTCTTTTTATTCTTATGGAACCAACTCCATGTGTCTGTGTATTACGTGCTTTCAGTTCTGTGTTTCATGTATCCCTGTTTAAAAAAATATGACTCTAAGACAAGTCCCATTTTGTTTTAGGAATAATGGTCAATTATTAGGTTATTTTCACGTGGAAGATTCAGAAAATCCCCATTAGACTGCTCCCTCCCTCCACCTATTCTAGTGGAACTGCAGGTCCCCCCCACAGCCCAAAGCACCCCCCTTTGCCACCACTGGGACACCTGGCCCAAGCTGAGGCCACTCAGACTCCTTCCTGAGAATCTAAATTCTGAGCAGATACAAAGGTGTTTGGAGCCTCGTTGGCTGGCTGTTGAGGTTTCCACCGCTGTCCTTGCTCTCGGCCTTTCTGGAGCCTGGTTGTGTGGTTCTCCATGATTCTGTGAGCCACTCTGTCACCTTTCAGCTTTCATCTAAATTAGGAAGGAAGACAGGCAGGCAGGCCCCTGGTGCTGATGGGAATGAACTATCTTTAGTGACATACTGGTTTTTCCAGTCCTTGATTTTGGCTCCCACCCTCTTACTGCTGTGGTCACTGCTACACGTTACTGGTATGCAGCTTGCAGCACACACGACTCACCATGGGAGCACAAGACATCCACAGTGGCCTCTACCTCGCTGTCCTGTGTCGACATGGTAGCAACGCCAGCTTGCTCTGGAAGGGTCTCAGTGCTCACCCTAAGTTCACTACCTGTCTCCCTGAGGATGAGTAAGCAGTAGCATGTATGTGGACTGGTGTTTCTAAGGGCCCAGGTAACTTAATCTCTCTCTGAAGCCCAGATGTGTTGAAAGTGCTTCTTCGAGGCCATCCCTGGGCCCACTGGGAAGCTCTGCCCTCCCCTCTAACTTGTGGGCTGGGAAGCTCCCTGTTCCCACCCACTGTCCCCAGACTTCCTGAAATCTCTGGTGAATGAGGTTTCTACCATCTCTCTACCAGGAGGATGGCAGCCTGGCCCCTGTTGGCCTAGCTCTGAAAGAATGGACAGCATTCTTAGTGGTTTGAAAAAGAGTGCCTTACCCAAAGAAAGCGGGCATTTGAACAGACATGCCTGTCCATGTTCATAGCAGTATTGCTCACAGTAGCCACAGACCCAAATGTCCCTCAGCAGGTGAGTGGAGAGACAGTGTGACACATCCATGTGATGGGGTGCTATGCAGCCTTAAAAAAGAAGGGGAGTTCCTGTTGTGGCTCAGCGGTAACAAACCCAACTAGTATCTGTGAGGACATGGGTTCAGTTCCCCTGGACTTGCTCCACGGGTTAAGTATCTGACTTTGCCACGAGTTGTGGTGTAGGTCACAGACACAGCTCAGATTCCGTGTGGCTGTGGCTGTGGTGTAGGTCAGCAGCTATAGCTCCGATTCAACCTCTAGCCTGGGAACTTCCATATGCCGTGGGTGTAGCCCTAAAAAGACCAAAAAAAAAAAAAGGGGGGGGTGGGAGAGGAATTTCTGGAGTTCCCTTATGGCTCAGCAGGTTAAGGATCCAGTGTTGTCACTGCTGTGGCTCTGGTTACAGCTGTGGTACAGGTTTAATCCCCGGCCCTGAACTTCCACAAGCCACCGGTGCAGGCCACACCCCCCCCCAAAAAGGAAGAAAATTCTGTCAATGCTGCCACAAGGATGAATTTTGAAAACATTAAGTGAAAGAAGCTGGACACAAAGCCCAGAATAGTGCATGATCCACTTGCATGAAGTATCTAGCAGTCAGATTCATATTCCAGCTGACCTGTGTGGTGGGAATGTGATAACAGGACCTACCTCCTGCCAGCGTGGTACTAATTTTCAACCATCTCATAGACTGGGTTCAGCAGAGTCTCCCCAGCCAGGCTCTCTGTACCCACTGCACCCAGGTGAGCATGGTGCTGTGATGTTCTGAGCCTTGGACCCAGGATCGAAGGCCTAGGCACTAGCATGGCCTTAACCCTGCCTCCCCTTTGATGTTAGCCAAGTCCCTTGACCTACATGTAGGTCTCTCTGTCTCCATCAGCAAAGTGGACACGACTTTGTAGGTTTGGGATGAAAATATATGAAAGAGCTCTGGTGTGGACACATTGGATGGATGGATAGTGGTGGGATAGTGACTCAGGAATGGGGCTAACACCAGCCTCCACCCCGGCAGCGACCTCACCCGTGAGCATCCATTAGCATGACGTCCTGGGGCAGGAGGGAAGCAGTCCCCAGGTCCTTGGCTGGAGACCAGAGCAACTGCCAGGCAAGCCCCCCGTCCTCTCTTCACCCTCCCCTCGCAGCACGGGTTACGGCAACCTCAGCTGGCTTTGCAGTCACCTCCACCAGACCTCCCAGACTAGCAGCTGGCAGCCCTTCAGATCAGTTCATCCATCTTCCTTGCTCTCAAGGCTGATGCAAAAGAGAGAAGCCTTCAACAAGATGCTTGAAAGAGTACATTGTTCCAAAAGGAGAGAATAGGGGAGGGAGGCCTGGGGGGGTGATGGCTCCTGGTTCCAAACCTGGTCTCTGTGTGGCCCTAGAAAACATTCTTGGCCTGGGGCTCCTCTCTCTTCCTGCTTTCTTTGGATTCCATTGTTGTTGTTGTTGTTTTTCCCACTCAACAAATAAAAGTGATCTGTATTAGATGCTAGTTAAGAAATAGTTTTAAAAAGTGAGTCAGGTGACCTGGGTTTGAAAGTTCCAGCTCTATTCCTAGAGGTTGGGAGATCTTGGGCAGATTGTACCCTCCTAACTGCCCAGGCCTCAGTTTTCTCACCTGTAAAGTGGGGAGACTGTTAACACCTTCCTGAAAAGATTGCTCTGAGGATTAAAGAGACAATGCATGCAAGTGCTTAGCACACCAGCGGGGCCAGGGAGTGGGTGTTAGGTGTCTTGGTTATCCTATTACTCACACAGCATACTAGCTTGCTGGGCTGGGTGGCTTCATGTGGCGGGAGGGCTTGGTAAACAATTCTACTCCCCCCAGCTCTCCTCTGGCATTTCACTCTGGTCCCTCCATGGTTTTCATAGTTAACCTCGCTCTCTCATATTTCCCACTTCTCCCCTCCGTGTCTCTCTTGAGCTGGCCGGATGACACTCTCCCCTTTTGTAAAGTCACATTCCCCAAGCTCTGCTTTCCCCTCCCCCAGTCTTTTTTCCAGTGTTCAGTTTTTCCTTCTGGTTCCCGCTCTTCCTATGGCACCCTGAAGATCCTCCAAGAGCTCTAACTATGGAAAGTATCCCTTCCACCCCTGCCAGTTGGGAAAGAGAGTTCCAGGCCTCCACTGTGCTCTCCTTCCAGCTGAAAAGAAGTGGGGGAAAGAGCATGGGCTTTTGACGAACTGCTAGGCTGTTGTCCACTGTGGCTCCCAACCCTCAGAGCTCCGTGGGCAGCGTCAGGTCTTCAGGTGGGTCCTGGTGACCTTTCTGCGGGAATGACTCCAGGACCATCTTTCAGAACCAGGTTTTCTTCTGGGATCCTGGAGACCAGAAAATGTTTGCAGAGTGCTTTGTCTGGGGCTCTGGAACACCGCTGCAGCATCACACCATCAGCACCTGGGGAGCTCTGCTGCTTGATGTGTGTCTGCCTGGCTTGTGCACTTTGCATTGGGCATGACAAGATTCCAGGGCAGTGGTCTCTTCATTTACCACCACATCCACCCAAGGGCACCAGGCATGGATGGAGCTGGATGGAGCTGAATGTCTCAGTGTGTATCATCCTCTCCATCACAGCAGTTCGCAGAGCTCTAAGTATACAACAGGTGCTCAGTAAATGCCTGGGGATGGGTTGGTTCATTGATTCATGCATTCACTCTTCCCTTGCCCACCACTAAACTTGCTCTCAGAAAGGATGTCCTGCTCCTTCTCCTCGTGCAGAAGCTCATCTGGCTCCTCGTCCAGAAAGTTGATGGGACAAGACAGTCTGGTCTGAGGGTCCTGAGACACGAGGGGCACTCATTCAGGCCACCAGAGGATGAAAGTGCTTCTCCAGTGGGCTGCACCAGTTTTAGAAGTCCTGGACACTGTTCCCTCTAGATTTTCCTGAAGCCATCCCATTTCATCAAGGGCCTTCCTCAGAATTCCCCGTGGACAGAACCTAATGGCCGTGACTTCTTTTGTGATGCTGACTGGTCCGTAGGGCCTTGAACATTGTGGCTTTGCCCTTCTTTGTCATGATGATGGTGATGACACATCCAGGAGGTGCCTTGGGACCTGGCCAGACCTTCTGGGGCCTCTGCAGATCAGTCCATGGCTTGCTGAGTGGAGGGTCGCTGAGCGGGGCTGTGCCCAGGCAGACCTGCACTCCCGGAGCAGTGGCAGCAGAGGAGAAAGGCTGCTGCTTCTCCCCACCACCCCCTGCCTCATCTACCTCCTTAGTTTGATGCGTGGGTCTGGGTGCTCAGGTGAGCAGGACCCCTGGGCAGCAGGGTTGAGGTATACAAGCACAGCCTGGTGCTGCTATGATGCCCACTTTTGGGCCCCCTTAGGCAGCACCCAGCTGGGTAGGGGCACAGTCCCTTGCGTCTCACAGGCAGCCTCGGCCCTGTAGTAGCCACAGCCCCCAGCAGCCCAGGGGCCAGCTGGGCAGGGAGCTGGGGGCAGCTGGCTGCTTTGTTTTTTGAGTAGTAGCAGCCTAGGGGCTTGGGAGCAGGGGAGGCTCTTCAGGGCCCTTCCTATATCTACTCATCAAATCAAAGAGGGGCTGTGGGGACCTCAGGACCCACCTGTCTCCTGTCCACACTGCCCCTCAGCCCCGCCCTCACACCTGTGTTGCGAGCTGAGCACCTGCCTAGAATCCTCCTCTGGGCCTCGCAGAGGCAGCTGCACAGTTGCCCTTGTGTGGAAAAGAGGCCCAGAGGCCAGGAGGCGGGCCCCAGGCCTTCGTGCAGACCTGTCCGATTTCAGCTGCTTGGGGATGTGCGGGTCTCCACGCTCCCTCTTGCTTTTCTTTGGCTTACGTGGAGAGGTTTACTGGCCAAATGAGAGCAGGTGAGGAACTGGTCTGTGGGGTGTGGCCGTAAGGTAGGTGAGAGGACGTGACTGGGGAGGGATGGGAAGGGGAGGGGTAGGCTGGTGACTCATGGGTGCCTGGCCAGGTAAGAGTGGTAGTGGCGGCGGCCGAGGTGTTCAGTGGAGAGGAATGGGATGACACAGGGTGCAAATCCTGGCCTGTCACTTACTATCTCTGACTTTCAGTGTGATTTTTTCTTCTAAGCCTTGCTTTCCTGTAGGGATGTTGTACTAAAATAAAATCTTCTATTTCATTCACTATAAATTCAAGTATGTGTATTATATATGCTAAGTGTTAAGGTTACATTAAGAATAGTTGCTCTTGCATCATGTTCCCTGGGGTATCACAACTGGAAAGGAAAGGCCATGCCTCTGCTGTTGGAGACTAGTTTGCCGTAGAGGCTCCCTCCCAGGTGACAGTCCCTGACTTTATCCTTGACTCTCTGAGCCACCTCAGGTTTCTGGTGGTGTCCAGGTCTTGCTGGTGTCTGGCCACGGCAGCTTTGCTCTGTGCCCATGTGACTGGCCCTCAGGTGAACTCCAAGGTCAGAGCTGTTCTTGCTTTTTCATCCCAGGACTCAGTGCTGGTTCCTGGACTCTGTGGCGACTCTGTGGCTCCATACCCAGTGTCATGACCTCCCATTCCCTGGACAACTTCGTGTTCCCTAGTGGCGTGAGGGCTTCATCTCTGTTCATCTGCATTTCACCACTTGTTTCTACTGATGCTGGGCTTCTCAGCAAATCATCCACATTCATCCTGGATCTTTAGGTCCTTTCCATCTGTGGCACCTGTTGGACCAGCCCTCCTGGTTCCTTAAACCCTGCCTTCCTACAGCTCCTGGGGGCTCAAGTCTTCCCCTCTTGCAGAGTGCCTTTAATTCAGGAATGCTGCTAGCCCTTTCTAGTGGACCCCTGCCCAGGCTGGAGATAGAGCTTCAGAAATGCCATGTCCTTTGCCCCTGCCTGCTGGATGTCCCCCCCTCCTCTAGCCCCCATGCTTCCACTTCTTTTTCAGGCTTTCCTCTCAGCTCCACCTCTCCTGACACTTCTCAGTAATAGCAACTTTAGCCTTCCAGTGGCCAGGGCAGGAATCTTGGATCATTCCTTTTTTTTTTTTTTTTTTCCCTTTTTAGGGCTGCATTCACGCATATGGAGGTTCCCAGGCTAGGGGTCTAATTGGAGCTACAGCTGCTGGCTTACACCATAGCCAGAGCCACGCTGGATACAAGCCACATCTGCGACCTACACCACAGCTCACGGCAACTTCGGATCCTTAACCCACTGAGTGAGGCCAGGGATCGAACCTGCAACCTCATGGTTCCTCGTCAGATTCGTTTCCGCTGCACCACGACGGGAACTCCTCTTGAATCATTCTTGATTCCTCTCTCCATGTCCAGTGCATTAGCCATACATTCAAAATCTATCTGAGATCTGCCTGAGTGGCCAGGGGCTGCCTTTCTGCCTCGTGTGTCAACATGACCATGTGACATATCAGCAAGAGATATCAGACCAGCGATCAGGAGAAACCAGCGAAAGTTTCAGCTCTGCGGTGTTGTGACTTGTCATGAAATAATGAGCTGTGATGTGTTCCAGGCGCGAAGTCCTTTACATGAATTGTCTTAATCACTGTGCGACCTTAGGCTGATGTCTTCACTTCTCTGTTTCTTTTATCTCTAAAGAAGATGACAGTAGTTCACAGGGAGGTGGTGAGGATTCAGTGAAATAATGTAGTGAGAGTTTTTGAACAAAGAGCACTGAGAGGTCCCACTGTGGTTAATGATCCAGCTTGTCTCTGTGGTGGTTGCAGTTCAATCCTCAGGCCGGCACAGTGGGTTAAGGATCCAGCCTTGCTGCAGCTGAGGCTTAGGTTGCAAACTGCACCTCAGATTCAATCCCTGGCCTGGGAACTTCCACATGTCACAGGGCGGCCAAAAAAAAAAAAAAAAAAAAGGCACCAAGGGTGATATATCTGCCATATTTTCAAAGAGATGATCTTCAGGCCTTTGAAGAGTTCACATTGCACAGATGAGGGATGTTGGCAAAGCTCCGGCTGATGGGGCATGTGATAGCCCAGCTTTGTGAGGGCAGAATGTGAGGCCATGATGGTGCTTTATCTGTCACCTGAGATCAAGGCGTCTGTCTCTTGGCACAAACATGACACCTGTTGCAGGAGAAACAGGCCCTGGCAGCTGGCACTCTGGGAGGAGAGGTCTGGCCAGGAGCAGAGGGCAGGTGACAAGTGTCAGTAGTTAAATCAGCATATTCTTTAGCTCCTTGTGCCCCCATGGGACTAAGCAGGGCTGGGGTATCTGCTGGTAGAGTTTACACAGAGGAAACAAACCAAAGAGGGGGAAAGAGGAAACACCAAGCCCCCCCCCCACCGCCGTCACCCCCTGATGCCCACCGTGTGCTCAGTGAATGTTGTAGTGGGGGGCAGAGAGCACCCTGGGCAGCAAAGAGAGAGTGCTGGCTGTCACCCCCACCACTGTCCCTCTTACCCCACAGTCCGCTTACCTCTCTGCACCGAGAGAGGAGAGATGGCTCCTGGCCGTTTTTGGCTACCAAAATTCTCAAGGGGCTTACATTTTCCGATACCCAAGTCTGCATCCTGAACTCAGATATCGTTGGGGAAAAGAGTGCTAATGGGGTCTGACACACATCGCTGCATCCTCATAGCCTTTCCTGTGGGAGAGGAGCTGGAGGAAGAAACTAGGGCCCGAGAGGTCAAATTACTTGCTCATCAGTCACTGTCCGAAATGGTAGAAATCCAGGTAGATCTTTCTGACCCCAAAGCCCACTGTCCGAAATGGTAGAAATCCAGGTAGATCTTTCTGACCCCAAAGCCTTCTTGTCTTTTCCATACTGTGAAGTCTGCAAAGGGCATTTCCTGCTCCTTACATGGCTAAAGGCTGAGCTGTTGACTGTCCTGCTCCAAGTATGGGAAAGCCATCCAGACTCACTTGTGACCTAGTTAGGTTTGTCTTCTTAGGGCTGCACCCACAGCATATGGAGGTTCCCAGGCTAGGGGTCGAACTGGAGCTGCATCTGCCACCTACCCCACAGCTCACGGCAACACCAGATCCTTAACCCACTGTGAGAGGCCAGGGATCAAACCTGCGTACTCATGGATACTAGTCAGATTTCGTTGCCGCTGAGCCACAGCAGGAATTCTTCATACCCTCTTCTAAAGAGAACTAGAGGAGTTTCCGCCATGGTGCAGTGGAAATAAATCCAACTAGTATCCATGAAGATGCAGATTCGATCCCTAGCCTCACTCAGTGGTCGGGGATCCGGCGTTGCCATGGTGAAGGTCGAAGACATGGCTTGGATCTGGCATTGCTGTGATTGAGGCATAGACCTGCAGCTGTACCTCCGATTTGACCCCTCGCCTGGGAACTTCCATGTGCTGTGAGTGCAGCCCTAAAAAAGCAATAAATAAATAAATAAAAATAAAGAGAACAAGTGCAGGTTAAAGATGACGGGCAGGTATAATTCAGTTCAAACTCCGTGTGGGAAGGAAACTGCCGCATAGAGCTGAGCTCGGTTCCAAAGACAGCAGGGGATTTACAGACAGGCGGGGCAAAGGGTCAGTGGAGGGAAAGGTACCAGCAGAGGCATCAGGGTCTAACAGGATGCTGGCCTCAGGCAGGCAAGGACTTTTACATCAGGGCTGGGAAATGAGGCGCCGGATCAGGTACCAAAGTGGGGGGATCCTGTCAACAGATTTAACAGGATTTTTCCCCCAAACTGGGCTGGGCAGGCCAAGGACAAGTCCTGGTGGAAGAGAGATCCCAGAGGAGCTTGTCCAAAGTTTGGCCAGGGAGAGTCTTCCTTGTCACATCCCAGCAAACCCAGGATGATGCATGCTCAGGACTACGGACAAAGCCCACTGTCCTTGGGTGAGTTGCCTCACCTTCCACGTGACCTCCAGGAGTCAAAGAATTTGGCTGTGGGCATTCCCATTGTGGCTGATCCATAACGAACCCCACTAGATCAGTGAGGACGTGGATTGATCCCTGGTGCTACTCAGTGGGTTAAGGCTGTGGTGTTGCCATGGCTGTGGTGTAGGTCGCAGATGCAGCTCGGATCCTGCATTGCTGTAGCTGTGGTGTAGGCCGGCAGCTGCAGCTCCAATTCAACCCCTAGCCTGGGAACTTCCATATGCCTTGGGTATGGCCCTAAAAAAAGTGGAGGAAAAAAAAAAAAAAAAAAGAATTTGGCTGGAACTGAAAACCTGTCTATGGGAAAGAATGTGCATCTGAGACAGACTGTTACTCTCTTGATGGGGCCAATAGCATTTTTAGTTACTTCCTCACAACTTTGTCTAGAAGTAGATGGTTTCCAGGCACAAAGTCAAGGAAGAGGTGACCCAGTCGTTCTGAGGCAGAAGCAAGGCGGTGCCTGCCCTCCCTTCCTGCAGTGTGACTCACTTGGCCCCCCGGGCCCCTGACCAGCAGCTCCCTGGGCCTGGAAGGGCTGGGCTGCTGCAGTAGCAGTGTCTGAGCTGGGTTAGGGGAGATGGAGCAGCTTTCTCTGAGCTTACACGGAAATGCAGGGTGGGGGCTGTGAACATCCTCTCTTCCTGCCCCACTCTCTTAGCCTCACCTCGCTTCTCCGCTTCTCTGGCCCCAGAACCCCGCTTCCCCAGAACATCCTTCTGCATTGAACTAGTCTGACCTGTTTCTGGCTGCCAGCCGGCCAGCCATGGAAACAGGAGAGACCTTGATGACAGAGGGATAAACCTGCAGAAGTCGCTGTAAACATAACATCAGCGCACCTTTCATCTCTGCACAGAAAACCAGAGGCACAGATGCCCAGGCGAGGCCTCTGCCCCCAGGACTCCTCCAAGTCCATGCCAAACCGCGTCCGCAGGATGAGGACGGGTGAGGAAACTGGCTTGTGAGACAGACAGGCTCTGTTCCGATCCTGGCTTCCAAGCAGCAGACTCTGTGACTTTTAGCCCTGGGCTTCTCTTCCCCATCTGTAAAGTGGGGGTAATCAGACCTGGCCTGGCTGCCAAGATTCTGCCAGGCTCGGATGAGATCATGCCTGTGAGGTGCTGAATAAACACTGAGGGGCCACACAGCACGTAACTGGGTAAGAAAAGCCCCCACGTTCCAAGCCCTTTCCTGGAGTCACTCAAACATGCACTCGGGCAGAGCATGTGGATGTCCACCTTCTGTGGTCTATGCTTGTGGGCTCTGCTCTTTCCCGTGTGTCTGTTTGTCTGGCTGTGTCTCTACGAGTGCTCCGCGGGGGTCCTAGAACGCGCCTAAGCTTCCGGGGCCGCGGTTGGCTCCCAGTGGCCATGATGTCAGTCTAGCTGCTGGGCAGTACCCGCTGCAGCATCCTGGGGCATCTGGATGAAGCTGCAGAGGGCTTCCTGCTCAGCGAGTCTGTCTGAACACCTGGGTTCTAGCCTTAGCCTTTTCACAGCAGTGGTCCCACCTCCTCCGTGGTTTCACTTTCTGTGGCTCCCGCTACCCAAGGTCAACCATGGGGTGAAAATATTAAATGGAGAATTCTAGAAATAAACAATTCATGAGCTTAAAATTGCGCGCTCTTCTGATCAACATGATGCAGTCTCACTTCGTCCCACTCCCTCTTGCCCAGGATGTGAATCATCTGTCTGTCCAGCCATTAGTCACCTAGCAGCTGTCTCTGTTATCAGATGGACTGTCGTGGTGTCATAGTGCCTTTGTCCAGATGACCCTTATTTTACTTAGTATTGTCCCTGAAGTGCAAGAGTTATGATGCTGGCAGTTCACATTTGCCAAAGGGAAGCCCTAAGGTGCTTCTTTTAAGTGAAAGGTGAAACTTGAAAGAAAGAAAAATTGTATGCTAAGGTTGCTAAGATCTATGGCAAGAACAAATCATCTATTTGTGAAATTGTGAAGAAGGAAAAAGAAACTTGTGCTGGTTTTGCTTTGTACCTCAAACTGCCCAAGTTACAGCCACAGCGCTCTATTGAGATGGAAAAGAATTCAATGTACACGATAAAATATTTGGAGAGAGAGACCCATCGTATGGCTTTTATTATAGTATATTGTTAAAAAATCATTTTATTTTATATTTCGTTATGGTTATTACTCTCTCATTGTGCTTCATTTGCAAATTAAACTTAATTATAGGATGTATAGGGAAACGCATAGTTATATACAGGATTCAGTGCTATCTGTGGTTTCAGGCTTCCATGGGGGTCTTGAACCTATCCCCTGCAGACAAGGGGCTGGACAGTGTTTGCTCAGTGAGTTGGATAAGTCACTGACCAGCTGAAGGTCCTTTTTCTTCATCTGAAATGAGGCCTAGATAGTCTTGAAAGCCTCTCCCAGTTCTTGATGGCCTGTGATCTGGCCTAGTGATGTGGACCACTGAGCTCTGATTTTCCCAGCCTCCTTTGCGTGGTTGTGAACGCACACGTGTCTCCCCCCACCCCCCTGAATCCTCACTGTGGCTCGGCTGGTACCTTTCCAGATGTGTGTAAGCGGACCGGCCCCAGGGCTTCAGGGTGCAGACGTCAGCCCTCACACAGCCTCCAGATCCAGCCAGGAACAGCTGGGCCTCGAATCTTATAGCTGCAGCTGTTTATAAATTTGATGAGCAAACACCAAGCCCTGGGCCACCCTCTTCTGTCTTCCCCAGTTCTGGTTCCATCCAGCAGCCCAGCAACACACAGTGGACAGTGGGAGGGCCTTCCTGACAGCCCTGCCTGCTCCCTGGCTTGGAAGAAATGGGGTGGGGGGGGAAAGCCTGGCTCCACTGCTTCACACTACCGCTTGTACGACCACTTCCCCACAGTGGCTTTGGAAGAAATAGGCCTTGAGAGGCAGCTGCGGCAGAACCAGCCTGGGGTGATCACCAAAGGCAGGACGGCGCTCCATTTTCACCTGGCCTGGCTCCTTTCCTGACTTAGGGAAGACAGCAGATCCTAATGGGATGTGAACTCATGTCCTCTCTGCCGTGTTGACCTTGGTGGAGATCGTCACTGTCTCCTAGCACCCCCACCCCCACTGCATACCCAGCGCAAGAAGCGGGGAGGGGCAGCAGAGGGTAGATGTCCTCTGTTATCCCCGGGAATTGCACAGAGTTGTGAGGGCTTCAGGTGGTGGTGACCTTGGTCCTCTCTTCTCCTTTCCTTCCACAGGGTATGGCAGCTGGAGAGAACTGGCCAAGGCTCTGGCCAGCAGGAACATTCCAGCTGTGGATCCACACCTCCAGTTCTATCATCCCCAGAGGCCGGGCCTCAAGGTACACGGCAGGGTCAGCCTGTTCTCCTGGCTGTGCTTTAACATGGGTCCTCAGCTACCACCACTTAGAGCCTTGAGGGCACCCTCCACTTTTCTGTGGCAGGAGAGGCAGGACAGAAAGAGCCTTTGAGGAGTTCCCGTCATGGCGCAGTGGTTAACGAATCCGACTAGGAACCATGAGGTTGCGGGTTCGGTCCCTGCCCTTGCTCAGTGGGTTAACGATCCGGCGTTGCCGTGAGCTGTGGTGTAGGTTGCAGACGGGGCTCGGATCCCGCCTTGCTGTGGCTCTGGTGTAGGCCGGTGGCTACAGTTCCGATTCGACCCCTAGCCTGGGAACCTCCATATGCCGCGGGAGCGGCCCAAGAAATAGCAAAAAGCCAAAAAAAAAAAAAAAAAGAAAGAAAGAGCCTTTGATGGTGGCAGGTGCATCGCAGGGTTTTCAGCTGTTTGGGTGGAGCTGTCCAGCCAGCCTTCCTCAAAGTCCCTGTCCCATAGTTCAAGATGCCCACATTTGAGCCACTCCAGACACATGGCCTTCACCTCCAACAGCCCCAGAGGGCTGGAGGCAGGACCAGCATGTCCACCTCTTGCTGGCTTGAGGACTGGACTGGGACTTTATCTCCTTAATTTTAATTTTTCTTTTTTTTTTAATCTTTAGGGCCACATCCAAGGCATATAGAAGTTCTCAGGCTAGGGGTTGAATTGGAGCCGCAGCTGCCGACCTACACCACAGCCACAGCAACACAGGTTCTGAGCTGTGTCTGCAGCCTACACCACAGCTCCTGGCAATGCTGGTTCCTTAACCCGCTGAGCGAGGCCAGGGATCAAACCCACGTCCTTATGGATGGTAGTTGGGTTCTTAACCCACTGAGCCACAGTGGGAACTACTGGAGTGGGACTTTAGTGATGATCCCAGATTCTGCAGAGTCAGAGATGATTCCATAGATAGACACCCCTCCCTGCAAGGAGCTGGGGGACAGATTTGCAGTGGAACATTTGCCTTGTAGTGTTTCTTGGGCGAATGGTCCCCAGGAAGGCGGGAACAGCTCTGGGTGGGGATGAGGGAACTTGAGATCCAGTGCAGTCTGGAGCCCTGAGGTTGAGCCTCTGAACCTAGAACAGACAGGGATCCCCAAGGCTGGGCCAGAGTCAAACTGGACCTGTGGACCTGCAGGTAGGGAAGAGTTGGGGTGTCCCAAGGGGGGCTTCCACTTTTTAGGACGAATGAGTCACAAATTCAGGCAGGGCCCTGGAGGGATGTAAAGGAAGAGGAAGGCAAGGACCCTGCCCTTAGGATGGCCTGGTCTAAGTAGGAAAAAAAAATTTTTTCCCATGTAGGAGGACTGGAAAAGTCAGGAAAGTAGCAGCATCTCAGGAGTGTGTATTGGAGAGGTATTCTCCAGGGATAGAGTGTGAACCAGAGGTGGGAGTGTCCCTAGTTGATAAGCCTCTGATGTCAGGGCTGTGTTTCCTGACCCTCTGCTTCCCTGTAGACACTTTCAAGGGGCCCCAGTCCTAGCGTCACCCTAATATTCCTACCAAGTTCATTCCTCACTGTTCTGGCAGGATCAAGACTCTGCGCAAGGTGGAAGCGGTAACAGCAGCTACCTGAAGTGGAATAAGCCAGTCCCCTGGCTCTCAGAGGTGAGGCTGCTCTTTGAGAGGGCTAAAAAAAATTGTATTTACAGGTAATCCCAGACACCGCAGAAAATTTTCTTCTAGTGGTTCTTATTAAACAATATCACCTAATTTGAAGAAAAAAATTAAAGGGCTCCAGGCTCATTGAATTATCTTCCTTTGGAGAAGAGCTAACCTTTGCTGTGGGCCTACTCTGTGCCAGGCTCTATGCGTAATCTCATTTCAACTTTATGACCCTGTGGAATGGCACAATATCCTCATTTTATGGGTGAGAAAAGCAAAGCTCAGGGAAGCTACATGTCCATGCTAATCCCCCGTCATAAAAGTGCAGCTTCCCAAACTGTCTTTCTACGACCAGCAAGTCCCATAAGATAATCTAGGCAGAAAGGAGTCCATTGTTAAATAAGGTTTAAAATCTATAGTCATCCGCTTCCTGGAAATGCACATTAGCACAGGAAAGGTTCCAAGATGTGCAGTAATCTGTTTGACTTGCTTTAGTTCAGCCAGTACCAAACTTATTTGCCTCCCGGCCTGCCATTTCCCATGAAATAGCTGCTAACACTGTAGGAAACCAGTGTTCTAAGAAACACATACTGGGAAACTCAGCTTTAGAAAATTATTATAGGAAGCAGTTAAATGTGTGAATAAAGGTTGTCATAACCATCAGAAGACGTTTTATTGACAGATTCTTTGTCTCTTGGTGAAGAAACTGAGGCTCAGGGAGGTAAATTAACACGCACAGGGACAATTACCTTGAGTAAGCGCTTGTGAAAAAAAAAAAAGTTTGGGTTTCGTGCTGTACAACTTGTCCAAGCCTTTCCTGGCTGGGTGGTGCCAGACAGCCCTTTGTCTTTGTCCACACTGATCACAGGCTGATCTTCAGCCTGGGTGACTCCAGTCACCCTTGTGCTGTGGGGCAGGAGTGAAGGAAGCGGTAGCGAGAAATGCGATGTCAGGTTATCCACACTGTGAAATTGCCTCTATTTAAGCCCCGAGAGAGGATGGATTACAACACCGGCACACCTGCGTGAGGTGACATCATCAGGTAATTAGGCCCCACCCGACCTGGAGATAGCATTTTGAAAAGCAGACGCCTTAAATACCACTGGTCCAGTGATCCAGCCCTCTCCTTGGAGGACAGTTTGAATTTTTCTCTCTTTTTTTTTTGTCTTTTTGCCATTTTTCTTGGGCCGCTCTCGTGGCATATGGAGGTTCCCAGGCTAGGGGTCGAATCGGAGCTGTAGCCGCTCGTCTACACCAGAGCCACAGCAACGTGGGGTCCGAGCCGCGTCTGCAACCTACACCACAGCTCACGGCAACACCGGATCCTTAACCCACTGAGCAAGGCCAGGGATCGAACCTGCAACCTCATGGTTCCTAGGCGGATTCGTTAACCACTGAGCCATGACAGGAACTCCTGAATTTTTCTCTTAATGGATTTTTCTTAATGAACCAGTTCTTTTGAAAAAGTATAACTACATAATATTCTGTATTTTATTAATCATAAATTTCCCCGCTTTTTTTTTTTCCCTCCAATCAAGGATGGACATACATAGGCATTCCCTGGTGGCCTAGTGGGTAAGGATAAGGATTTGGTCTTGTCACTGCTGTGGCTCAGTTTCAATCCCAAGCCTGGGAACTCCTGCATGCCACAACTGCAGCCAAAAAAAGGGAAGGATATATAATAAATGAAAACAGTGAACAAATAGTAAATAGTGATTAAAATAAGATTAACTTTTGCAAAAGTTCCCAGGCCAGGGCCAGGGATCAAACCCAAGCCATGACCTGAGCCACAGTAGTAACAACGTCTGATCCTTAACCTGCTGAGCCACATGGGAACTCCAGAATAAGATTAAGTTTTTAGGAGTTCCTGTCGTGGCACAGCGGAAACGAATCTGACAAGGAACCATAATGTTGCAGGTTCGATCCCTGGCCTCGCTCAGTGGGTTAAGGATCTGGTGTTGCTGTGAGTTGTGGTGTAGGTCACAGATGCAGCTCGGATCTGGCGTTGCTATGGCTGTGGCGTAGGCTGGCATCTGTAGCTCTGATTAGACCCCTAGCCTGGGAATCTCTGTATGCTGAGGGTGTGGCCCTAAAAAGCAAAAAAAAAAAAAAAAAAAAAAAAGATTAATTTTTTAAAGAAGTAGTCGGTCTTTAGTGTGTTTAGCCTTTTGGTGGTTAAGGCCTGATTTCCACTGACTTTGCTCCTTCACTATTAAAAGTAGCATACACAATCCTCGTTGCAGTCTTCATGGATCTTTAGGCAATCACTGATCCAGTCTTCTTATCTTCAAGGAGGATGCTAAGCCCTGAAAATTTAAATAACTACATGCAGTCACAGGGCTACAGAGGCACCCCCTCTCTTCCAGCCCATCGTGGGGACCTCTCCGTTCCCCTCTCCTTACCTCTCTCCTGCCCCGTGGCGTGCAGTTTCAGCAGGAGGTGCTCAGGGTAAAGATCTATGTCATTTGGCTGCGCATCCGCTAGCTTCGGGGGCTGTCAGGCTGTGTACCGCAGTCTCTCCTTTCCTGGCCAAGGCTCCAAGAGGGGCTGACTCAGTCACTCACCCGAGGCGGTGTAGCTCGTGCAGCCCTGCCCTGAAGGTGAGCATGGCCAGAATACGAGAAGGCTGACCCAGGGCCTCTTCCTTTGGCCGGCCCTCGGGGTCTCTGAGGCCCAAAGACCCTCCCAAGCGAAGCAGGCTTAGGATTCCACTGTGTGGGTCGGACCTTGCCTGGACGGCTGGCGGGCCTCCCGGGGTAACTGCCCTCAAAAACATGTCTCTGTCAGATCATAAGACATTGATTAGCAAACCCCACTAATTAACAAACCTCAGTGCTGGTTTATTCCCTCGCCAGTCGGTATACAGTCCGCTGACCAAACACTGTCTGCTACTCAGGCTGCTCCCCTGGAAAACTATAGTAATTATAAGAAAGAAATTTGGTAAATACAAAGTCAGAACAAGTCAAGGTTCGTGGGTCACGTCATTCGGGCTTGGCGAGGCCGTGTCTCACACCATCAAGTTAGTACATTTCCATCACCACAGAGAGAAACCCCTCACCCATTTGCCGTCGCCCCTCACTACCTCAGCCCCAGCCCCAGCCCTAGCCCTAGGCAAACACTAGCCTGCTCTGTCTTCTACATTTGCATGTTCTGGACACTTCATGTAAAGGGAATCCTACTCTTTGTGGCCTTTTGTGTCTGGCTTCTTTCAGTTGGCATAACGTTTTCAAGGCACATCCACATGGCATCATGTATAGCAGAACTTCATTCTTTTTCTTTTCTTTCTTTTTTTTTTTTTTACTTGTAAATTGGATTTATTTAACTTTTTGGTTTTGTTTTGTCTTTTTAGGGCTGTACCTGAGGCATACGGGAGCTCCCGGGCTAAGGGTCAAATTGGAGCTGCAGCCGCTGGCCTACACCACAGCCACATTAACGCCTGATCCAGCCACATCTGCAGCCTACACCACAGCTTTCAACAATGCTAGATCCTTAACCCATTGAGCAAGACCAGGGATTGAACCTATATCCTAATGGATACTAGTCCAGTTCTTAAGCCACTGATCTGAAACGGAAACTCCCTGGATTTATTTAAATTTTTTACAACTTGCCTTTTGATTTTCATTTAATAGTGTCCTAGACATCTTTATATAGTTGAAAAGAAGTAGAGCAGTTCCTGTCATGGCTCAGTGGTTAATGAAACCGACTAACATCCATGAGGAGGCAGGTTCGATCCCTGGCCTTGCTCAGTGGGATCTGACGTTGCTGTGAGCTGTGGTGTAGATCGAAGATGCGGCTCAGATTCTGTGTTGCTGTGGCTGTGGTGTAGGCCAGCAGCTAGAGCTCTGATTTGACCCCTAGCCTGGGAACTTCCATATGCCGTGGGTGTGGCCCTTAAAAAAAAAAGAGATAGAGGGGCCACCTAATTCTTTTTGATGCCTATTTAGTACTTTGAAACATTTTATCACTAGATGAGTTACTTCCTATTTCATTACTTTTTCTTTCTTTTTGTTGCTTTTTTGAAATTTATTTATTTACTTATTTAATCGAAGTATATTTGATTTACAATGTTGTATTAGTTTCAGGTGTACAGCACAGTGATTCATTGTATGTTCTTTTTCAGATTCTTTGCCCTTATAGGTTATTGTAAACTATTGAATAAGTTCCCTGTGCTTTGCGGCAGGTCCTTGTTGGTTATCTATCCTATATACAGTAGTGTGTCTTTAAATTCCCAACTCTTTTATCTGCCTGCTCCCACTTTCCCTGGTTGTTTCTGTGTTTTGGTTCCTGGGACTAATGCTGCTGTGAATGTTTTTGTACAAGTTTCTGTGTGGATCAGACTTGCCTTTTTTCAGAGCCCTGAACCACCATCATCATACACATTGTCACTGTGGGGAGATACAAGGGACATCTCAGTTAATTTCCAAACCATCTATTCAAATGGGGATAATTTCCTCCAAGTGCAGCGTGACCTCTTTTCCTCATGGAGCCGGGAGCCCCTTGATTCCCAGTGCGGCTCCCTCAAGGGGCAGGTGTGAGCAGGGAATCAAGAGTAGCTCGGGCATGGTGGAGTTCCTCCTGTGGCACAATGGGATGGAGGGCGTCTCTGCAGCACTGAGAGCCAGATTTGATCCCCGGCCTGGCACAGTGGGTTAGGGATCTGGCATTGCTGCAGCTGCAGTGTAGGTTGCAACGGTGGCTCGGATCTGATCCCTGGCCTGAGAACTCCATGTGCCTCGGAGCAGCCAAAACATTAAAAAAACAAAAGAGTAGCTCAAGCAGGAGAAACCAAACAGGGGTTTGGAGTGTAGGAACTGGTGACTTCATTGTCTTGCTGGGTAGAGGGCACCTGGTCAGCCAGGTGTCCTGGTCTTGCGAGCATGAAGCTGACTGAGCGGCAGCGGAGGGTCCGAGCTCACACCCGTGCTGGGCTGCTGAGCCCGCCTGGGGGAGGAGCTAGCTAACCACCCACCTGCGTGCCCTCTGCACCTCAGCCTCTGCAAGTAGCCCTGGCACAGGTGGCTCGTTGCTCTGCGTGTCTCTGCTGAGGACCACTTTTCATTTTTTCTTTTTCTTTCTTTTTTTTTTTTTTTGTCTTTTTTAGGGCCATACTTGTGGCATATGGAAAGTCCCAGGTTAGGGGTTGAATCAGAGCTGTAGCCGCTGGCCTACACCACAGCCACAGCAATGCAGGATCTGAGCCATGTCTGAGACCGACACCACAGCTCACGGCAACGCCAGATCTTTAACCCACTGAGTGAGGCCAGGGAATTAACCTGCATCCTCATGGATACTAGTCAGGTTCATTACTGTTGAGCCACAACGGGAACACCCCATTTTTTGTTTTCTCAATGTCGCTGGTACAAAGCAGACACTCGGTACCTAGAGGATAAATGAAGGGGCATATGGTTCAGGGCTTAGCGTCTCCAACCATTTGTTCCCGCAGATAATTAAGATGTGCGAGGAACGTAGAGGAGGGAGCTGTAACTCTGCTTGGGAAGTTGTGGAAGGTGCAGACAGAGATCAGAGAAGAGCCTTAAAGCATGAGCTGGAGTTTACTGTGTGGGGAAGAAAGGAAACAGTATCTGCAGAGACACAGAGAGGTGGCTGTGTGTGTGGGGGCGGGGCGCGGGTAGGCCTGACTTGCATCGGGTGAGGTGGGGCTGGGAAGGCAGGGTGAGGTTCTGTCCTGCAGCCTCCTGAGAACCCTCGGAGGTGTGAAGCTGAGTGGCAGTGGAGTCATGAGATCTGTGCTTTAGAAAGGCAGCTCTGCAGGTGGTGTGAGGAAGCGGTGGGGGGATACGCTTCCATCCAGTTCACTTCCATCCTGTTTGGAGGCTCTGTGAGCCCAGCAAGGCCTGGCAGAGGCCCTCTTGGATGGAAGGCAGTGGACGTTCCTGCATCAGCACCCACCAGGCTGTGTGTGCCCCCCGACACCCTTCCACTTCCACAGCGTTCATTGCTGTGTGTCTTGGGAAGTCAGTTTACCTCTCTGAGCCTCAATACTCTCACCTCTAAAATGAGAGGGTTCCAGCAGGTAGGTATTCTCTTCACCGCTTGTACCTGGAAGTTCCAGTCCATCTTTGGCTGTGATTGCTCTGGCGGCAGGAGTAACGAGTGCTCTTCCCTGGGCCTTAGCTCCTGCTGGACGAGAGAGAGAGGGCAGAGGGCAGTGCTGACGAGCCGAGTCCCGTGTCCCTGCCTGACACAGCCTCCAAGATGTGGAGGGTCACCGGTCTGGGCCTAGTCCCCTTGAGATCCCTGCCTACAGCTGAGTGAAGCATGGCTTGGGGGCTGGCTCCGTGCTGAGTCAGGGTCTGGCCCAGAGGAGGGGGTAGCCCTCCCCCTGCCTGGGTTTCCCGCCGCATCTCAGGCCCCATTGCAAGTCCTTGATGGGCTGATGGAGGCACCCAGCCCTGTCCCTTCCTCCATCTCCTGGCCCGGCCCCCTGTGGCCTTTGGCCTCCTGGCTGTGCCCCCTCTGTGCCCCTCCCCGCAGTTTGCTGTGGACCTCCAAACCCCCGGAGAGGGGCGGGGAGGAGGCCACTTGGAGGAGACAACTGGTCTTGTAAATGGGACTTAAGGAATTTCCCCGGCACTAGCACAATGTCCCCATTCTTTCCTCCCAAGAAGCCCTAGCCCGCCCCCTACCTCCCCAGCCCACATTCTCTCCCACCCATCCCAGCCCCCCACTTTTGTTCCCGCGAGTGATGGCTGCTACCCAAGGTCCAACAGGCCACGTGCCCCAGAAGTGCCAAGTTGCTGAAGGGCGGGGGTGGGGTGGGGTGGGTATGGTGTGGTTTGGGGGGGTGACAGGCTCTCCGTGTGGGGGCAGGGGCTTCCCACCAGCCACACCTCCATCTTGGCATCCCTGTCCCGAGCCCTTCCAGCCCCGCGCTCTCCTCTCAGCATCCCTCCCTCCAGCGCTCTTGCTGAGGACCCCAGTCAGGTGTCCCTTTCTCCTCCGTCTTCCTAAGGGTGGCTTGGGTTTTGATGTCTGATGGGCCACAGAGGGGGGAGGTCAGGGCCTGTTTGTCTAGCCTGGCTGAGGCCCACCCCCCACAACCTGGAAATTAACTGGGGAGGGGGCGGGGGAAGGAGCAGAGATGGATAATCTGAAACCCTTTGTCAGGACAATTTGGGGCAGGATCCCCACTTCCCGCCTCTCTCAAGCTCCCCACCATTCCCTCCCCTTCCACCCCTTCCTCCAAGAGGCCCTGTGCTCCAGGCCTCCATGCTTAGCCCAGGAAGGGACAGAGACACCTCCTTGGTCCTCCCCTCCCAGGGCTGCCCCAAAGCCCCACTACCCCCACACACCTGGCCCCTGGGTGGTCATCCCGGGAGAGGGTAGAGGCCTGGGCAGCAAGAGGCTCTGAGCTCTTCTGCCGCTGGAGTCCTAGACAGCTGCTCCCCACTGGGGGACTGTGGGGTGGATGCAGTTTCACACGCACAGCTGTGTAGTTTTCCCCTGGTTAGGTGCTGGGGAGGTGGAGAGGGGGTCGGCTGACGTCCCAGCCTGGTGCCCTCTTCCGGTCCCCCTGCCATCCCTGCCATTCTGTTGTGCCATCATCTCCCCTGCCCGGAGCAGGGGTGGGTATGGATGTGTGTGCAGACTAGCCCCCTTCCTGCATGGAAAGAGCCAGGTGGGTGTGTGCCAGAAAAACAGAGCCAGGCCTCAGGACCAGGCCATAGGGATGCGGTTCCCCAAAGCTGTGGGTGCCAGGGATGGGCTGTGACCTTCAACAGTGAGAAGCACCTGGGCTGGGGCTGCTCACGCCGGTTCCCCTGCCCTGCAGTTCCGGGGCCGTGTCAACCTACATGTGTTTGAAGACTGGTGTGGTGGCTCCATCCAGCAGCTGCGGAGGAATCTCCACTTTCCGCTGTACCCCCACGTGAGTGCTTCCCCTCCCGCCCTGCTCCTATCTCTCACCATCCCCACATCTGTATTCCCTTGCTTTTTTTTCTGGTTCATTTTCTTTTCTTTATCCCATGGACCCTCTTCCTCTCCTCACAGTGTCTCCCATGGTCCCTCCCCAGGGATTCCTTCAATCTCCCTGCCATCCTCAAGGCTCATAATATGGTTTACCCTGGGCTACTATGTACAGTTGGGTGGGTTGTGCACTGTGCAAGGTCACCCAGACAAGGGAGCAAGTGGGAGTGGAAGTCTCGCCTGCACTCCACTCACTGAGCCCCCCCTGGGGCCTGCCTGTCTCCTTCCTATCTTCCCACCTGCCCCAAGCAGAACAGTCTCTTCACTTTCCCCTTCCCTCTTCTGGGTAACAGTCTCCCTCCCCTTTCTTGGCACAGATACGCACAACCCTGAGGAAGCTGGCTGTCTCCCCCAAGTGGACCAACTATGGCCTCCGAATCTTTGGCTACCTGCACCCCTTCACCGATGGTGAGGCCAGCCTCGGAATGTCCCCCCACCTTCCCTCCCCAGAGTTCTCAGGGGGCCAAGAGGACACGGCCTTCCCTGGGCCAGCTGGACCCCGTTAGCCCACCTTGGGGAAGGGGGCGCTGCGGACGTGGGGAGGCCTCACACAGGCCCCCAGGCGGCCACTTCGCACTGATCTGCGGAGTCCAGAGCTAGGTTGTCTCTCCCCGTAAGCCTCCATCTCCACGGTGTCTCCTGGGGCGTAGAAATCCCCACTTTACAAAGAGGGGAGCCACAGGGCTAAGCCCCTGAGGAGAGCATAGTCATTGAGACATGGGAGTCCGTGGTGCCCAGCCCCTCCCTGCTCTCACCTGGAACCTGCCCCCGCCCCCCGTGCCCAGGGGAGATCCAGTTTGCCATTGCTGCCGACGACAACGCAGAATTCTGGCTGAGCCGTGACAACCAGGTCTCAGGGCTGCAGCTGCTGGCCAGTGTGGGCAAGGTAGGATCTGCTGGGCTCCACGGGCCCTTTCATCGCTCCCAGGAGCCCCGGGCCACCTGCCTCCATCAGGACACTTGTTACCATGAGCATCTCTGGTGTGATAGCCAGGGAAGGAGTGTGAGAAGCAGCACCCATCTTACAGAGGGATGGGCAGGTGTGGGCGGGAACAGACCCTGGGCAAGATGAGACTGAGCCACAGCTGCCTTCCTGGGTGCTCCGGTCCTTGGCACTGGCTGCTCCGGGTCCCTCCGCCTCCAGGATGGGGAGTTGCATCCCACGTGGTCCTGCCCTCTCCCATCAGTCACTGTCTTCTCTCCCCTCTTCCTCCCACTTTCCTCCTTTCTTCTTCCACCCTTTTCTCCTCACTCACCACCTCCCATCCTCTGCATTCTCTCTTTGCCTCCACCCTTCTCTTCCAACTCTCTCCCTGCACCTCTAGACTGGAAAAGAGTGGACTGCCCCTGGAGAGTTCGGGAAATTTCGGAGTCAGATTTCCAAGCCAGTGAGGTAAGGAGGGCGTGTCATGATGTTCTTAGGAGCCGTGGAAACCCCGCCTCCCTCAGGTGCCAGGCTGCTCAGAGCAGGGCCAGGCACAGGCATCTCCCACCCACCATCTTATCATGGAGGTTCAGCGAGCCTGGGCTCCTGGGCCTTCTCGAAAACCCGGTGTTTGTTGAGAAATCATCTGGCCCATCCTTCCTCACTTTACAGATGAGGAACAGGCCCAGAGAGGGCTGTGACTTATTGAGGGTCACACAGCTCTCCAGCGACACTCAGGACTGAGAAACAGACTAGGTCTCCCTTCTCGCTTGCCTTGCCTGCCTGTTTCCTTCAGCTCTGGAGAGGTCCACAGACAGGCAGCCTGGACCTGCTGCTCTGCCCTTGCTGCAGAAACTTCTGAATCGCTGGGAGCAGTGGTAGGCTGGAGGGAAGGCCAGCCTCAGAGCGCCTCCTGGTGGCGGGCTCCGTGCAGCCTCCTTCCGTGCTGAGCGCGTCCCATGTGATCCAGCCCAGCAGCTGAGGACGTGGGCCCCTGATGCAAGACTGCCTGGCTCTAAACCCCAACGGCCCCCCTTGCTACCTGGCGACTTTGAGCAAATTAGCCAAGATTTCTGCGCCTCAGTATTATCTACCCACAGGGAGTGCGTGGGTTCATCTGCATGTAGCACTTAGAACAGAAGAAGCTCTCTGAGGGTTAATTATGATTATTTCCTGTGGCTCACCCGAGGATCCTGTGAACTTAGTACTGTCGTTATCCCATCTCACGAAAGGGGGAGCTGAGGCCGCCCTGTCAGGAGATGGTCATGGGGATTCCAGCCCAGGCAGGCGCTCCGTGGCTGGTCCCCCGGGCAAGTGCCGGAGCGGGCTTGGGGCGCCACAGGGCCTGGAAGTCAGCCCCTGCTCCCCACTCTCTCCCGCCAGCCTGTCAGCCGCCCGTAGGTACTACTTTGAAGTGCTTCACAAGCAGGACGCGGAGGGCACAGACCATGTAGAAGTTGCGGTGAGCATCCACTGTCCTATCTGGCTCCATGCACACCCCCACCCCATCGGCCCAGCCCCTTGGGCCCTGTCCAAAATCCAGCCACCTCCAACCTGTGGCGTCCACCTTCTCTCCTCTTCCAGTGGCGACGGAATGACCCTGGGGCCAAGTTCACCATTATTGACTCAGCTTCCCTGTCCCTCTTCACAAGTGAGTGTCCTGCCCCCACCTGGGGACCAGGACCAAGCCGGGTCCACCGGGGGCTCTGCCCACTCGGGGTCGAGTCAGGGAGACTGGGAGGGGTGCTTGAAATGCAGGTCTGAGGGTTCAGAACAAGGATTAGAGCCTAAAGGGACAAACAGTTAGAGGGCCTTAGCTCTCAGGGCTCAGCAAGCAACCTGTGAGAACCTTCCAGAAGTTCTCTGAGCTCATGCCCCAGGAAGATGCCCCTTAGGAGTTCATTGGTGGCCTAGTGGTTAAGGATCCAGTGTTATCACTGCCATGGCTTGGATTACCAGTGAGTTTAACCCCTGGTCTGGGAACTTATATGTGTCCAAAAAAAAAAGGAAAAAAAAAAAAAGTGCCCTGTCCACCCGCACACAGTGTTTTGAGTACCACTGAGATACTCCTGAGGCTCGCGCCAGTCGAAAAACTTCTGAGAGGCCAGTGCCCTGTTTCACAGATGAGGCAACCACAGTTCTTGCACCGTCGTGGCCACAGGAGAGAGAGCATCGTCACCCGCTTTCGGTTTGCAGTGAATGAACTCTGCGATCATGCTTTTCACTGCTTATGATTTTCCTTAATGATTTCCTGTCTGGAGGCCCCGCTGAGACATGGCCACTGGCAGGTGGGGCCAGCTGGGCCCAGGTATAGGAGGAGCAGGCAGAGTGCAAAGCCCCAGAAGGAAGGGAAGGCGGGTCTGAGGGGGACAGGGGGCAGTGGGGGACAGGAGGCAGTGGCAGTGTGTGTGTGAAGGGCAGAGTGGGGAGGGAGCCGAAGGACTGGTTCACAGTGACGAAGGGGCAGGGCAGGCGGGAGGCCACAGGGTCGGGGCAGAAGGGCCGGTCGGTGCAAGAAGGGAGAGTTGGAATCCATAGATTCAGGGTGAACTGAGAAAAAAGCCCGAAACAAATTCAGGCAAGAAGCCAGTAAGATGGACCAGAGGTGACCAGCCTCGGGTGACAGAGAGCTCTCTCTGGGGCCAAGACGCACAGACCTGGGAAGCTAAGAGCAGAGACAAGCAGCCAGGCCCCAGAGCTGGTTAGATAAGGGACAGGTGGGTACGTGGACTTGGAGATGAGGCTGTAGAGGGAGGGTGCCCAAGGCTGGGGCACCCTGCTCACCTGGGCATGGGCTTGTCTGCCTGAGGGCTGAGACAGACCACCACACTTCAGACTCACTTGTGTGGTCTCAGGCACATCACTTGGCTTCCCTTGGCCCAAGTTCCTGTCAGTACAGTACGATGATAATAGCACATAAGCCATACACCACAGTGGTTATGAGGATTAAGGGGGTGGTGGTGGTGATATTTGTAAGATGCTTGGAGCAGCGCCTGGCTTATTCTTTAGTAAGTGCTCACCGCAGGTTTGTTAAATAAATTAAGTGTACTAATGACAAGTCTCCAGCAGAGAGCAGTAGAATGTTTTGAGGAAGAAGTGGCCTTTTCCAGCTCACACAAAACTATGGCATGTGCTAGCCGTGGGGCTGGTGGAGGGGGTCCAATGAGGTAAACAGCTGGAACCACAAGCAGGGCAGCAGGGCTGGCAGAGGAGGGATTGAGCACGTGTCCTGGGCTGTACCTGGAGATGCAAGAGCAGGGGCTGGCTTCTGGGCTGGGATTCTCCAGGAGTCACAGTTGCCCTCTGTTCCTTCCTCCTGAGCCCAGATGAGACAGACCTAAGGATGGATGAGGTGGGTCACATCCCCCAGACAGCAGCCAGCCATGCAGGCTCCCCAGACGCTCTTCCCAGCAAGGAGCAGCCCCCCGCTGACATGCTACAGCCGGACCCCCGGGACACCCTCTATCAAGGTAAGACCTCCTGCTGGGGACACACCACCAGGCCCACACTGCCATGCCCACACTTCTGGGTTTTAGGGAGAGGCTCAGGAGGTTTCTATCCTACCACAGTCTCCCCAGATCAGAGGCTCTTTGCTTTTACTTGTATAAAGTATAAGATGCCTACAGAGAAGTACAAAAATATATAGGCACAACTTTGCAGTTGTACAAGTCATTACAGAGCAAACATTAAGAGGCAAGAGATAGCACCAGAACCCACTGTCCCCGTGCGTCCCTCTGCAGTCACATTCATCATGGCTTTTTGTGGATGCTCCTGTCATCCAGTAAGAGAAGGAGGGCCCCACTAAGGTGCTGGAGTCCTGAACTCTTGGGAGTGTCTACATTTAAAAGATGACAGTGTCCCATCCCCACCCCCACATGACAACTGGAAAGCAGTTCAGTTAGTGGCACTGCACTGGGGTGAGGCTTTGTGGACAGCAATCCCAACACCCTACTCTACCTTGAACCAGGGGCTGCATTGAGTCCTCTGTCTCCAAAGCGCTCCTTGACTTCCTCCCCAACCCCAAGAGTGGTGCCAGCCTTGGCTTGGCAGCCTCAGCTGCTGAGCATGGTCTCTGCCATAAGTGAATTCAAAATATGCAGGCCGGGAGTTCCCGTCATGGCTCAGTGGTTAGCAAACCTGACTAGCATCCATGAGGACATGGGTTTGATCCCTGTCCTGGCACAGTGGGTTGGGGATCTGGCGTTGCCACAGCTGTGGCTTAGGTCTTGACTGCGGCTCAGATCTAATCCCTGGCCCAGGAACTCCATGTGCCATGGGGAAGCAAAAAAAAAAAAAAAAAAATGAAAGGAAAAAAAATTGTGTGGGCTCGGGGCAGCGGATCCCAGGCCTGCCCTCATCCTGCTTCCTTTTGTCTCCAGTGCCTTTGATCCCCAAGTCTCATCTCCGCTACGTCCTGCCTGACTGTCCCTACAAACCCAGCTACCTGGTAGACGGGCTCCCTTTGCAGCGCTATCAAGGACTCCGATTTGTAAGTCTCTGCCCTGGGCAGTGGGGGCAGGAGGAGGGGACTTGCTACCTGTAGCTGAGGGTGCTGGCTGGGCTGGCCACGCCACTCATCCCTGGGCCAGGAGAACCAACATTCCCTGGTGCCTGGCCTGGCTGGACTGCCCTGCAGAGCCTGAGCCTGCTCCATCCTTGGGAAGGAGGGTTCTGCCCTTGTTCTGGGGACAAGGCAGATGGGCCAGAGATCTCCTACCCTCTGCCTCCGAGGGAGGGCCGAGGGCCGCACCATCCAGTCCCATTAGGTGGTGAGCAGCTGTATTCATTAAACTTAGAGACAAGGCACTAGGGAAGCGAGCTGTGGAGGGGTCAGCTTTAAAGAAACTGGAGACACAGGGTGACATTGTACACCCAGGTCCAGAGGTGATGGTGGGAGTTGCCAGAGGCAGAAGGAGCCAGGAGTCAGCCCTAGGGTGGGATAGAGAAGGTTTTGGTGGCAGTGATTTCGAGCTATGTTTAAAAGGGATGGGAAGGAGTTCCCATCGTGGCACAGTGGAAACGAATCCGACTAGGAACCATGAGGTTGTGGGTTCTATCCCTGGCCTCACTCAGTGGGTTAAGTATCTGGCGTTGCTGTGAGCTGTGGTGTAGGTCACAGAAGCGGCTCGGATCCCACGTTGCTGCGGCTGTGGTGTAGGCCGGTGGCTACAGCTCCGATTTGACCCCTAGCCTGGAAACCTCCATATACCGCGTGTGTGCGGCCTTGAAAAGACAAAAAAAGCAATAAAGGGGGGTGGAAAGCAGAGTAGGGAATGACAGAGGGTCATCTGGGGGCAGTGGACGGTGGCAGGAGAAGGTATGGCCGCAGGAGGAGGGGGTAGTCCCAGCTGCAGCGGGGGATGGGGTTGGGACAGGAGATGGGGACGCGCGCGCGCGCGCGTGTGTGTGTGTGTGTGTGTGTGTGTATACGGAGAAGCTTGACTTGGGACGTTCCGGCCCAGAGGGCAGGCGAAGGGGCGGAATGCTGTCCAGGTGCTTCGTCCACAGCCGCCCTGCCCTCCTCCGGCCTCTCTCCACCTCCAGATTCACTTGTCCTTTGTTTACCCCAATGACTACACCCGCCTGAGCCACATGGAGACCCACAACAAATGCTTCTACCAGGAGAACACCTACTACCAGGACAGGTAAGGTGCTGCCTGGGGCAGGGGACAGGGGCCTGGACTAGAGGGGCTGCACCTGCCCACCACCAAGGAGCCTTGGCTCTCCCTGGCGCTTCCCACATGCCCGCAGGTACCCGGACACACACGCAGCCTCCTCCCTGCACTCTGGAGGGACCCCAGAGCCCCCTGAAGCAGCCTACAGGGCGTGGTGCCAGTCCTTCCCCTCCCCCTCCCTCCCACAGGCTCAGCTTTCAGGACTACATCAAGGTTGACCAGCCTCAGAAGCAGGGGCCGGAGGAGCCAGGTACAGAGTGACAGCTGAGCTTCCAGGTGGAGGTCAGACCAGGCCCACGCAGAGGAGCTTAGACTCCAACCCCCTCGGCCCTTCCCCAACACCCAAGGAGTGGGGAGCAATCCTTTTCCCCCTCTTCCATGTCAGGGCACAGGTAGAGAAGGGTGCCAGCAGCATGCTGGTCAGTGGAGGAGCTTCAGGGCCCTGGAGGACGTGGCTCTTTCTGCCCCAGGGCCTCGCCACCCTGGCACATCACTTGGGAAGCTCTGCTCTGCAGAAGCGCTGTCTTCCCAAGGCCTCCTTGTCATGTCAGGGCCTGGCTGGGGTCGTCTATCCGGTCCGCATGTGCCAGGCCCCTGTAGCGCTCTCTGTACTTCATGTCACTCTTGACAACAACCCTGTGAAGATGTTACTCCCCTTGTGCTGATGGAGATGCTGGGGGTAGTTGAGTTTGAGTCACGTGCCCGGGCCACACAGTGGGTAAGTGGCAGAGCCTGATTCAGGGCCCTCTGGAACCCCCAGAGTCTCCCCTGCACAGTCACCAGGCTTCTTGTGCATCTTGTTGGGACAAGTTTGAAAACCCCACGCGAGGGACGGTTGTTATTAACAGCAGGTTTCGAGGAAGGCCTTCTAGAAGAATCCCAGTATGGAGAAGCGGCAGAGGACACCCCTGCCCCAGATGACGAGAAGGATCGGACACCAGAGGGGAAACAAGGGCCCTCCACTGCCCCCGGGCAGGACGCCAGCGACCGCAGCCTCCGAAGCCTGCGGAGGCTCCTGGCTTGGTCCCTGGCGGGCCTACCGGCGCCTGCCCCCAGTCAGAACTCCTCGGCCCCCTTCCCAGTAAGGACCAGCAACATCCTGGTCCAGCCAGCAGAGAAGAGACTGAGGAAACCCAGCCCTGAACCCCCACAGGATCCACGTCCTCCTGACAAGTGGCCCCCGGGGCACCCTCAGGGGAAGAAGCCCAGGCCAGCGAGTGAGAGCCCTGGGAAGACGCTGGGGCAGTCCCAGTGGCTGAATCAGGTCGAGTCGTACATCGCAGAGCAGAGAAGGGGTGACAGGATGGAACCTCCCGACCCCGGGAGGGGTTGGCCTGTGGAGGGGGAGGTGGTGGCAGCAGCCGCAGGCCAGGAAGGCCAGGCGGAGGGAGAGGACGAGGGGGAGGAGGAGGGCGAGGAGGAGGAGGAGGAGGAGGACGTGAGTGAGGTGCTGGAGTACCTGTCCATGTTTGACCCGGTGGTGAACTGGGACCGGACCTTCAGCGCCCGCAACCTGGACTTCCAAACCCTGCGGACCGACTGGATCGATCTGAACTGTAACACGTCTGGCAACCTGCTGCTTCCCGAGCAGGAGGCTCTCGAGGTCACACGGGTCTTCTTGAAGAAGCTCAACCAGAGGAGCCGGGGGTAAGGTAAAGGGCTCTCCTGGGCCGGGGGCAGGGGCTGGGGCTGCAGCAGGTGCCGGCTGCAGGCGCCTGGGATGAGAAGTGCCTGTCAGGTCTTGGTCCCGAGGTCAGGCAAGGTCTGGAGGCCCCAGGGCTGGCCCAGGACACAGGCTGAGCACTGGGGAGGCTTGGCAAATGCAGTTCCCGCTCAGGGAAGAGGCGAGTAAGGAAACAACAGGCAATGGGAATTCCTGTTGTGGCTCGACGGTAACAAAAAACCTGGCTAGTGTCTATGAGGATGCGGGTTCGATCCCTGGCCTCACTCAGTGAGTCAAGGAGCTGGCATTACTGTGAACTGTGGTGTAGGTCGCAGACAGGTTTCCAGGGCTCACACACATTGCAGAGCGTATCAGTGCTTCTTTATTCCTTTGTATGGCTGCATAATATTCCACGGTCTGACAGGCCACATGTTGTATGTTGATTCTCAGCTGATGGACCTTTGGGTTGACCTTTTGAACCAATACGAATAATGCTGCTCTAAACATTCATGCACAAGTGTTTGTGTGGACATGTTTTCAGCTTTCTTGGGTAAATTCCCAAGGGTAGAATTCTGGCTTATGACTGCTGGGTGATAAGGTAGCTCCATGTTTAACACTTTGAGGAGCTAGCAATTTCTTTTCCAAATTATCTGGACCGCTTGACATTCCCATCAGCGGCGTATGAAGTTTCCATGAGCCTGTCAGTGGTGTGTGGCTATGCCATACAGCATATGTTGTTCTCCACGTCCTCATCATTTCCTTTTTTTTTTTCCCCGTAGCCATCCTAATGGGTGTGAAGTGGTTTGCATTGTGGGGTTTTTTTTTTTTTAATTTTTTTTATTTTCCCACTGTACAGCAAGGGGGTCAGGTTATCCTTACATGTATACATTGCAATTACAGTTTTTCCCCCACTCTTTCTTCTGTTGCAACATGAGTATCTAGACATAGTTCTCAATGCTATTCAGCAGGATCTCCTTGTAAATCTATTCTAGGTTTGCATTGTGGTTTTGATTGGCATTTCCTTGGTGACTGATGATGTGGGGCCATCCATTCTGTCTTATGCACTGCTGATTAAACAAGAGTCCTGCATTAATGAGGGTCAGTTTCTGAAGGACACACTTCACTGTGACTCCCTCATCCGCCTTATGTTCTTGGGCTCTTAGAGCTTAAAGACAAGCTATTAGCTGTCTCATAGGTGCACTGAGAAAGATAGTGGCAGTGATCACTGGAGCGAGTGAGCACCATAAGAGCCTGTTAACCAACGGCAAAGCTGGGCCGGGACCAAGGTCTCCTGACAGCTGGCCTCGCTAGCCTCCACCCCACGTGCTGCCCCATGTGTGGGAGGGAGTGACTTGAGCCCCCGCCCTGTCTGCCAGGAAGTACCAGCTGCAGCGCATCCTGAATGTGGAGAAACGGCAGGACCATCTCCGTGGGGGCCGCTACCTCCTGGAGCTCGAGCTGCTGGAGCAAGGCCAGCGCCTGGTGCGGCTCTCCGAGTTCGTGTCCACACAAGGCTGGCAGGGCATCGATGCAGCTGGTGGGGAAGAGGCTGAGGCCCGGAACCTGCAGGGCCTGATTTGGAGCCCACATGACCGCCGGAGGCACGTCCTGAGCCTCCGGGCCCCAGAGCCCAAGCTGTGCTGGCCCCAGGGCTTCTCCTGGAACCACCGCGCCATGGTCCACTTCATTGTGCCTGGTGAGCCTCGCGTCCTCGGAGCAGGATCCTAATGTGGTCCCGGGCACCCGGTCTCTGCTCTCTGACTTGATCTCACAAGAACTTGTGAGGGAGGCCACTTTGCAGCTGGGGAAATGAGCGCCCACAGAAGAAAAGAAACTGGCCTAGGTGTACACGGGCAGTAAGTGCTGGCTCTGGGAATGATGTCCATTGTAGGCCAGAGGCTTTTCCTCTGTGCAAAAACCAGCTGGGGCTGCCGGCCTGGTGTTTACAGCTGGCCTGGGGCAGTGACACAGGGAGGGCTGGGTTAGCCCATCACAGGCTGGTGTGTAACCATGGTGTCGGGCGGGAGAGGAAGGATGGCCATTCAATGGACAGCTCGGGGGTTGACTGTTAGAGACCAGGAGGGTTACCAAGCGGAGCCAATGACAAGCCCCAGCCCAAGGCCTTCCGGTGGGGCCCTGCCTGGGAGTCTGCGTGGGGAGGGGACGTAGAGGCCCCTGTAATGGTGAGCTTTCCTTCCGCCCTCTGTCCCCTACTGATCTGCTGACCTTTCCCGTAGTTGCATTACCCCAAGCAAAGGTCTGACGGGACTCCTGACCAAGCAGGAGCTGGGAGTGGCGGTGCCCTTCTTTGGGTCACCTCTGCTGTTTTCTCCTTGTCCGTCCCACCGGCCCTGCCGGGCAGTAAAGAACCAGGCACGCTGGGTGCAGCAGTTCATCAGAGACATGGAGACGCTGTTCTGGGTCACTGGAGACCCACACTTCAACATCATCATCACCGACTACAGCAGTGAGGACATGGATGTCGAGATGGCCCTGAAAAGGTCCAAGCTGAGGAGGTGAGGATGTTCTCGGTGGGGCGCAGCCTGAGCCACCTCTTCCTGAAGGCCCACCAGCTTCATTGATTCCCAGTCTCTGGCTCTTCCCAGAGGACTCGCCTGCCCATAGTCCCATCCCGGGAGCACTCAGCACCTCCACTCCACCTGCCAGCTTCCTCCGGGGGCCGCCACAGCTGGTCTTAATGCCCAGCCCCTCTTCTGCTCTCGCTGCAGTTACCAGTACCTGAAGCTGAGTGGGAACTTCGAACGCTCGGCCGGACTCCAGGCTGGTGTGGACCTGGTGAAGGTAAAAGGCCCGGGAGGGGCTGGGAGATGTGACTCATGCTGGTGAAAGGGTGCAAGAATGCCAGCTCCAGGGAGGAGGGACAAGGGCATGGGAGTCCTCTCTGCTCTGCTGCAGGGCCCATTTCAGGGTGGGAGTCCACGAAAGCCGGTGGAGCATTTGTCCAGGGTCCTTGGGGTCCGTGAAGGGTGGGGGAGGAGTCAGAATTCCCTCTCTGACCGTGAGAACGGTGCCCTGCTGTCCAGTGCTGTGAAAGTCAGTCCAACAGTGTGTTTCCTGCAGGTTGGTCAGTCATTGAAGTGGGAAGGAGCCTGCAGGTTGTCCTATAGCATGACCTGGCCTCCTGTGACCCTCCCGCTTCTGTCCCCAGGACCCGCACAGCATCATCTTCCTCTGTGACCTCCACATCCACTTCCCCGCCAGCATCATCGATACCATCCGCAAGCACTGTGTAGAGGGCAAGATGGCCTTCGCCCCCATGGTGATGAGGCTGCAATGCGGGGCCACCCCCCAGTGGCCTGAGGGTGAGGCTGCCTTGGGCGGGGGAGGGTAGGAAAGCTCTCTCTGCCCTGGTTCTTGACCCCAAAGCTGGAAACAGTCTTGTCTACAATGACAGCACCCCACCCTCTGCTTCTCTGCTTGCCTGGACTGACCACAGACAGGTGTCCCCCTAGGTTGTGCTGACAGCTGCCGCAGCAGCGATGACAAACATGTCCGGCCTTGTCTGCCCCTTCATTCCTTCATCAGACACTTATGAAGCACTTACCTCGTGCCAGACTCTGTGCCCTGTGAGGATGCAGAGATGCAGGAAGGTTCCTGCCTGGAGAGGGGATCGCACAAGACAGTGCCTCGGGGGCTGCTGTCCAAGGCTCTGTGGGGCCCTCACTGGTCCTTGGTCCCTCCCTGGCAGGACTGCTGCCTTCCTTGGACCCAGACAGAGCCTTAGCTTGGGGCAGGGGGGCTGGCTTCCTCCCCAAAACAGGCACGGGGCTCGTTCAGATGAGTTTTCAGCCTCTGTTCTCTTTCAAAAAAAAAAAAAAAAAAAAAAAGGCTAGGAAGGAGTTCCCATTGCTTAGCGGGTTAAGAACCTGGCTAGTATCCATGAGGATGCGGGTTTGATCCCTGGCCTTACTCAATGGGTTAACAATCTGGCACCACTGTGAGCTACGGTAGAGGTCGCAGATGTGGCTTGGATATGGCATTGCTGTGGCTACGTGTAGATCGGCAGCTGTAGCTGCAATTTGACCCCTGGCCTGGGAACTTCCATATGCTACAGGTGCAGCCCTAAAAAGAAAAAAAAAAAAAAAGGCTAGGAATGCAGCCCTGAAACCTGCCTTATTCTCCCTCCTGGCCCTGGTTCAGCTCACCTGGGGCTTGTCTATCCGCAGGCTACTGGGAGGTGAATGGATTTGGGCTGCTTGGCATCTACAAGTCTGACCTGGACAGGATCGGCGGCATGAACACCAAGGAGTTCCGAGACCGCTGGGGTGGGGAGGACTGGGAGCTGCTGGACAGGTGACTGGGGAGGAGCGGCCTCTGAGAGGCAGGGGGGTTTCATTCACAAGCCCCCAGGCCCAGCCACCTGGGCTGCACTGGGATCCCCATTTCCTGGGGGTCAGATTGTTTCCGTCATTGAGACCGAGCCTCTGGGGCGATCCTGCCTCTGCCTGTGTCGCAGGCTGGGTGTGGAGGGGCTCGGCAGGCTGTGTCAGAGCGCAGACGGGAAGGGCAACGCTCTCAGCCAGACTCCTGTTCTCCTGGTCGTGCTCTCCTCCCTCATGCTGCCTGGGGAGGAGGCTGAGTCGTGGGGGTGAATGGTGACCCGGCAAAGCATCAGGAGAGACCTCAGGGCCAGAAAAGAGCCAGTGTGGGCCCTTCAAGGGCAGCAAGGTGTCCAGGAGGTGCTCGGTCCCTGGAACCAGGAGAAGGGAGTTTGGGGAGTATGAAAGGGTCAATGGGAGAAGGAGAAGGAGAGGCAGGGGAGCTGCGGCCTGGAAGAGGGGTGGCAGCAGGGAGCAGGCTGGCGCGGGCCACCAGGGTGAGGGGATGTGGAACATGTGGGAGGTGAGGGGGGGAGGCTTAGTCTGAGGTTCCTTCTTCGAGAAATTTGCTGCTGAGAGAAGGGGCAGGGGAGTAGATGATACCTTGAGATTTGAGCTTAAGAGGCAGGGGCAAAGGAGGGAGAGGGGGAAAATCCCAGAAAGAAAGGGTGTAATTGCTGGAACAGCATCCAGAAGAGGTGGACAGGGAAGGTCAGGGACATCGGGGGAGAGGGTACCCTGACAAGGAAGACATGCTTCATCCTGAGGGACGGCACTTCCTTACTCACCAGTCACTGGGAGCCGGTGCTCGGCAGGTGGTTCACCTCCGTCACCTGGGCTGTTCCTCCCCAGCCCTCTGCGAGATGGTCTGGGTCCTTTTTCCAGATAATAAAACCGAGCCTTGAAGAGAAGTTGACAACTTGCCCCAAATCTCACAGCTAATGCATGTCAGAGGCCCTTTGCCCCACCCCATCACCTTCCCTGCCCCGTGGGGAGTGGCCAGAGGGGGACAGGGACAGGGTCTGGTGGAGATGTAGCAGGCGGGCTACTTAGGGCCTGGGCCTTGTGCTTCTGTTGCTCATCCTGCTCCTTCCTGCTCAGGATCCTCCAAGCAGGCCTGGAAGTGGAACGTCTCTCCCTCCGCAACTTCTTCCATCACTTCCATTCCAAGCGAGGCATGTGGAATCGCCGCCAGATGAAGATGCCGTGATCCCGAGGGGTGGCCCACTGGACCGACCGCTTCCTGCCCCTGGACCGCAGTTGCTCGGCCGGTGCCCACTCACTGCTGGAGGAGACAAGGGGAGCAGGAGCCATGCTGGGCCCAAGGGGCCTCCAAGCCAATGCCCCCTGCACCGGCAGGCATCCTTGTGGGACAAGGCTGAGGCCTGCTCTCCACCCCGGGCCTCTGGAGGGAGGACTTTGGGAGGGGAGCCCGGAGATGGTACACAGACGGAGCAGCTCCCGGGAAGGTCGGCAGAACCAGGCCGAGGAAGGAAAGCGCTGCTTGGTGGATACCAGCCTGATCCGGGAGGTGCGGTCCAGGATCTGCCTGGTGCTCCTCCAGAGAACAGTGACCAGGGACTGGAAACTCTTCTATTGGAGTATTTTATTGGGTTTTATTTTTTTAACAGAAAACCAAAACTGAAACTGTCCAGGTGCAGCAGAGACTGTGAGGTGGGCAGAGCCGTGCATTTAGGGAGGGTCCCCCTTGCATACCTCAGACCCACTCCCGGGTACAGGTGTGTTCTCAGTCCTTCACCCGGCAGCTGACTTATAGCCGAGGAGCTGGCCCCACGTGGAGAGTTCTCAGCTCCGTCCTAGACCTGTGCCTCCAGGCCACGCACATCTCTCCTAGGCAGCTGGCCACCGACTAGGGCATTAACCTTACTTTCCAGGCGGCGCTCACTCCAGACCCACCAGACGCACAGAACTGGCCTCCTCTTCCGGGGGCTGCAGGGGGCTGGGCACCAGAAGCTGGTGGGCGGTGGGCCCCTCACTCCCTGTGTTGGGTGGATAGGCCGTGCAGAATGGGCAAGGTGGGGAAGGCAGGGACAAGAAGCCCTTTTCCCATCCCAGGCACCTGTGGGCTGGGGCCTTGGGGACCACATGAAACAGAGAGGGAAGGAGGTGAGGGTGGGTCCAGCAGGAAGGGATGGGAAGGGAAGTGGAAAGCTTGAGTCCTCACAGCCCAGCGCCCTCCTGCAGGGAGAGCCCCAGGCAGCCCCCTGGGGGATGGGTGACACTCTGAACTGGAAAACAGGGACCAGGGCAGAAGGTTTGGGGAGACACGAGTATGGTTGAGATATCTCTCCACTGGGAGCAGCGCTGGAGGACTGAAAAGTGAAGCCGTTTCAAGGAACGTGGCCCTTGGCCTTTGTAGTCTGGGGCACCCTTTCTGTCACCCCCATCTCGCACTTAACTTGCACTAATAACTCCAGGTGCCTTTGCAGCTGGGGAGTCTTCTGCTGCTGCTGCCTCTTGCCACTGCTGCTGAGTCACCCGCGGTGCATTGGACACTGCATCTTGCACCCCAGTGTCCCGTTAGGGAGGTGAGCACGGGGCTCCCCTCTGTGAAGAAGGGCTTATTGGGGTGCAGCAGGGCCCAGGCCCCATGCTGTGACAAAGGCCAAGTCACGGCACCTGGGGCGGCAGGGTCTACCTGGTGGCCCTGCACTCACTAAGAACTTAAACTTAGCATATGGGAGAACACAGCCTCTCAAGAACCTTCTGGAGGTTGAAGAGAATGCCTGCCTCCCTCAAGAAATCAGGAAGGACACAGAATTTTCAATGAATAGATTGTGGCTTGTGGATACCGTATCTGCCCCCAGGCTCGGTCTTTTTATTGTCCCTGTTCAGGCTCCTTCCCTTTGCGAAAGGGCTGTAGGGAGTAGGCAAGAGCTGCCTGAGGTGACAGGCTTCTCTCTGGGGCCACTCTTGTCCCTGGGCATTGCCCTGAAAGGCCCGAGCCCACGCAGGCAGCCCTCCCATTTCACCCTCCTGATGACAGGAGCCCGCCGGCTCCCCTGCCCAGCCCGCCACCCGCTCCGCCCTGGCCAGTGCCTTGCATTTGGTGTTTGTTACCTCCACTCCGTCTGCCTTAATGGGGAGGGCCTGGCCCCGCCCCCACTGTCTGGGGACACGTGTAGGGTTGGGGGAGGGAAGCATTAATACAGCATCTTCTCAGAAAACCAAATGCTCTTGTGTTTTCCTGTTGCCCATCCAGGTGGGAGGCAGGTGGGCCGAGGGCCCAGGGCTCACATCGCCATCTCGAGGCTGTCAGGCCTCCGAGGGACATGCCAGGGACCCTCCGCAGACCCTCCACTGCGGCTGTGAGGGCAGCCTCCCTTGGGCTGGGTTTACTCAGGAAGGGGCTGACGTGCTTCCTGTCTGAGGAGCATTTTCTGTGCAGTAGTTTGGTGGAGGTCGGTGGTTTCAGTGGACACACAATGGTTGAGTGAACAAAAGGTGAGGAGAAGTGCAGGTGCGGCTTACTCTAAAAGAGTGAATGACCTAAAAACCATCTGTTTGAGCTGGGGATGCCCGGTTGCTGCCTTATAGGTACAAAGTTACGGTCCTAGTCCTAGCTGATGTGGGCAGAGATCACAGTTTGTATTCCTTAAACTCAGGCTCAAGAGAAGGTGCTGCGACGGAAGCTAGAGTAGTGTAGGTAGGTTCTCAGAGAGGATTGTGCCCACACACCAATCCAGAATTGACTCATCTGCCACTGATGTAGCAGATGGTAAGTAGCCCAAGGCACCCGGGGCTGGAAAACTGACTCAGAGCAGGACCCAGGGGGGAGGGAGGGACTTAAAAGCCTTTTCTCCCTCCAGGCTCTAGTCGCTCCTTTGAGCCCTTTCCAGGACCCAGATGGAGAGAGCTGCCCAGATGCCTGAGCCTTCACAATTGGAGACAGAATGATTGACTCACAGTGATTTGCAGCAATCTTTTTAGGTAGAAAGCATGCCATTCTTCAGAAAGGGCAAGGAGGCCTGGAGCTGAGGGAGGGAACAGGGTGGAGTCTGAAGCCTTAGATAGGCACACCTCGAGGGCAGGAGATCTGCCAGGAGGAGGGTTGGCAGTACCCCAGTCTGAGCTCAGGACTGCAACCTGAGCGGGATTCACTTAAGCCAGTAAAAGGTCCCATCTTCATTTCGGTGCTGGCGGTGAGAAGCAAGGGCATCTACATTGCCCTTTCAGGAGCTCTCCCAGAGGGTGGGGAAAGTGCCCAGCAGCCCGGCAGATGGGGGCGGGGGGTCCAAGGGGAAAGGAGGAAGCAGACCTAGAACCTGTAGGGGAAGCAGAGAGGAGGCGGTGTGGAGGGCAGGCCAGACCAGTGCCTGACTTCACCGTGCACATGGTGGCCCTGGCAGCCTCCTCAGGACACAGGTGCTGATTCAGATCTGAGGCTGCAGCGGGGCAGGAGGCTCTAGCCTGCCAGCCAGGTCCCAGTGGTTTTATTGATGCTACTGGTCCATGGACCACAATTTGAGTCGCACGGACTGCCAGACAGTGTGAAGGGGAACACCCGCCCACATCGCCCTTTATCCGCATTAACCATAGCCTCCCCCATCCCAGGCTGTAGAAAAGCCCAGCCTAAGAAGAGAGCACTGGGAGCTTTCTGAGCCCCAACCTGAACTCCTCTCCAAGCCCTCTCCTTGCCCCAGGTCTATGGTCTTCCCCTTTGGCTTGGCAAGGATCTCTCTCAGCCCAAACCCCAGATGTGAGAAGGGCCACCTGGGGACCTCCTGTCCTCCCTTACCTGGGTCCCACCATGTGGTCAGAGAGGAGTCTTTGGGGGTCCCTGCAGCCAGGAGCCCTGTCTCTTGTGCCCCAAAGGCTGTGATGAAGACCAAGGTAGTGGCTGTGTGGTTGAGCTGGTATAGTCACTATTGCTCTTCTGCCTTCTTGAGATTCAGTCAAGGTGTGGAGAAAAGGGGGTGGCAGACGAGGGTCTGGGGATATGGGAGACCACAGCCTGGGGCTTCCCCCACCACAGCTACTAGAATTCAGAGAAAGTCTGGCCCCTCAGAGATCAGCGTAGCAGAATGAAGGAAGGTGGCTGCCATGGTGCTCAGATGCCTTCTCCCTCACTGACCAGAGCAGGGCACCCACGTGGTATTTAATGGAACTGGGATTTAGGAACTTACTGGGCCTTCTCAGAGTGGGGCTGTGTGCTCACATGGGAGGCTCTAAGGATCTCTGCTACAAGTTAGTGAGGACTGCCACTCAGCAGGTCTTGTGGAGTGGCCACTAAATGGGAGACCAGGAGATAAATGGGGTGCCTGACTCACCACGTAGTTGTTCCTTGGGCATTTGTAGGTGCAGGGGGCTAACAGTAGGTTAGTGTATGGCTGAGAAAGTGGCCTCTGCAAATGCAGGGAGTGACAGGGAGGCACTTGGGGCTTTTCTTCCCACTGGGGGGTACCCGAGGCCAGGCCAACTCTAGTCCGGGGCTTCTCACCAGTGACCACGAGGAGGATTCCAATGACCACCTTCTGGAGCAGAGAGATGCCGATGAGGGTGGTGAGGATGGTGTAGTGATGAGAGCCTTGTGGCATTGGACATGAGGAAGGCCATATCCAGCATGCTGTCTCCCCTGCTCTTGGTGGCACCGTGGTTCAGGCTGCTGGGCAGGCTTCTCCCGGGGCTGGGCTTCCTGGACTGTAGGGCATAGCGTAGGGCATAGGGCACAGGGCACAGGCTTACCTGGGAGGTTCCTGAAGGAAAGCAGTTGAGAGGCTGAGAAGAGGAGTGGGGTTTTTGTTTTGGCTTGTTTGTGGATTTTTTTTTTTATTGTTTGTTTTGCTTTTTCGGGCCACACATGCCGCATATCAAAGTTCCCAGGCTGGGGTCGATGGGGTTGAATCGGAGCTGCAGCTGCTGGCCTACAGCACAGCCACAGGCATGCCAGATCCGAGCTTCATTTATGACCTACACCACAGCTCACGGCAATGCGGGATCCTTAACCCACTGGGTGAGGCCAGGGATCGAACCTGCATCCTCATGGATGCTAGTCGGGTTTGTTACCACTGAGCCACGACAAGAGTTCCAGAGGAGTGAGGTTTTAAAGGTCTTCCCTCACCAGGTGGGAAATGAGGGCCTGAAAGAATAGAGGTGGACTGGAAATCCCTTAAGGATCTTTGAACTCTGAAATGATGCAATGTAGCAATTTCTATTTCATGGAGGGTCGCCTTTCCTCACACCTTCACCCATCATCTGAAGAATGGGCTGAGGTGTCTTAGCTGCTTCTAAAATGTACCATTTCATCTGGGTCAGGCCTGGCCTTGGGCGGCACCCTTTTCCTCAGATGAAAGCACCTCAGGAGACCGTCGGGGGTGCTCTGAGGACTGGGTGGAGAAGGAAAAGGCACCTCTTCTCCCAGAAGGATGCAGCCCCCCCGCCCCGGGGGGTGGTGGTGCACAGAGCTTCACAAGTGGAGCAGGAATTGCCCTGGGTCTCACTCAGCCCTTGCGGGGAGCCTGGGAGCTGCAGCCCTACTTGGGCACCCCCAGTATGTAGACAGCAGTGCATACCAGTCAAAAGCTCTGCATTTGTTTACTACTTTTTAGAGTCACGATGCAGGGCCTGTGGTGTAGGCCTCTGGGTTGGGCCACGAAATTCAGCCCAAATGCTGCAGGTGGTCTGCAGTCACTCAAGAGAAGTTGGGTATATTTTAGGGAAAGTCATTGAGGATAGATCAGCTCATGAAGGCCAGAAGCAGGGAGACCCCACTGAAAGGTTGTGATCTTGATTTAGGGTGAGACTGTCAAGGAAATGAACAAGAATGGTGGTGAGAAAGGAAAGGAGGCTTTGGAGATGTTACAGCTTGGAACATCAGGAAGCTAACTCAGCTGGTCACAACAGGATGTCTTCGGTGGATAGATGGGTGGCTGGAGCAGGTCTCAGAGGGTTCTGGTTGTTCCTGGATGCTGGGCTTGTCTGGAGCAAGCTGGTTTGGCCACTTAGAGCCAGGGATCCCAAGGCCAATACCCCACAAAACTCACATAGTCCTTGTCAGCCCATGGCTATAACCTATGGTTCTGGTTTATCTAGCAAAGATACATTCTGGGTACAAAGAGTACTTGTGATGTGAGAGAATCCATGGGGATAGCTCTTTAATACAATACAGTTATGTTTGCTGGGCACAACTGTGAGCTGGGACTTCTTTGCCCCTGATTCCCCTCTTGGCCATGCCCGCTCCCCTGACCTCCCACCCTACCCTCCAGTTTGCCCACTGGTGACTTGAGCTTTGCACTTTCTCATCCTTCCAAACTCAGCTCTGAGTCCAAGATCCAATAAACTGTGAAATTACTATGAAAACTTAAGGGAAAGAACCCCCCCTCTCTGAAAATTTGCATATTAATAGTGGACAAAACCTTAAACCCAGGGAGTTCCTGTTGTGGCTCAGCAGTAACAAACCTGACTAGTATCCATGAGGATACAGGTTCCAGCCCTGGCCTTGCTCAGTGGGTTAAGGATCCTGTGTTGCTGTGGCTGTGGCACAGGCCGGCAGCTGTAGTTCTGATTGGACCCCTGGCCTGGAAACCTCCATATGCCGCACCTGAAACTTTTCCCCAAAAAAGTCCCCAAAGGCCTTCCTTTCATAGAGGATATGGGTTCCTAATGAGCACAGGGCAGGCTGGCCTCCTGGTGTCCTCACTAATTTAGGGCCTGCTTTTATTTTGACTTGTGCCAATTCAAGTCTGCTTCATAGTTGAGTATGCCATTTCTGAGTTGGCCTGCTGTTAGGAAGCTCTGCAGGGGCCTTTGTTAAGTCTTTGAGAGCACCATTCTCCTGTGTCCACATGGTGGCGCACAGGTCTGAGGGAGCCACACTGGCAGAGGGCTGCGCAGGAGAGGGGGGAGGAGGGGGAGGAGGGGGGAGGAGGGGGGGGGAGGGGGAGAGGGAGGGGGGAGGATGGAGAGTGGTGTCTGGGGAGGGGTGTCGGGGACAGAGGTGGGCGGATGGTTTTTCTCCCCATGAGTCCACTGATGGGGCAGGATTGGAGTGAAACGTGGACCCCCAAGGAGACCCAGGAGGCGGTAGAGCCTTACCTAGAACCCACTAAACATGTGTCAAATGAGGGAGGGTTCAAATAGCCCAGTCCTGATAGGGGCCAGGATGGCGGGGTCACCGAGGGAGGGCTTCCAGAACACCTACAGGGTGGGGACTGGTTAGAAGACAGATGGCTGTTAGACCCCAAAAGAGGCTGCCTAGAAGGGGTCCCCCGTGGTAGCATCTTTCTAAAGCAGGGAAAGGGTTTTCTTAATTCCTCTTGGACGGTTTAGGTGCAGCCCAGCCCTGAGGCAAAGGGATGGTTGTGATGACCCAGGGCCCTCGCTTATGGTCTGAGGATTCGACTGGATGAACCCCTAAATCCTGCAGGATGCCCCTCTTGTGCCGGCAGCCGGGAGCCCGCGGGCAACCCCACTGAGGGCGGCGGGCGGTCGCGGGGCGCGCGCTCCTGCCTCGGGCGGGCGCTGGCCCTTTAAGGCCTTGCGGCCTGGGAACAAAGGCGCTAGAGCCCCAGCCTGAGTCACGCCGGCTCCTGCGCCCGCCCCGCGCCGCCCCGCCCCTCCCCGCCCCTCCGGAGCCTGCGCCTGTGGGGGGTCCGCGAGCGCAGCCTCCTCCGCAAGGGCCTAGGACCCCCGCCTCAGGGTTTTCGCTTTGGCCTCAGTTTCCACATCCACAGGCCGGGAGGGAAATCCCATTCTGCAGGCGCCTGAGACTGTTCCTCCCCCGAAGGAAAGAGAACTCGAGCCTCATTTCCCCGTCTGCGGTCTGACTTCCACCGACCCCTTAGGCCTTCCACCCCTCGCGCTGCACTTTCCGCCAAGATAGCGGGGCGTCAGGCCTGAGAGCCTACACGGGAAAGGGGGCCTGTCGGTCCCTGCCAACCGAGCCCCCAGCCCAGCAGCAGGGCTCCGGGTGATGTGACGGTGGGCTCCTGGGTCCTGAGAAACAAGAGAAGGTGGGTTTGGAGACGCGTGGGGTGACACCAGGGGCTGATCCCTGGGCCCCCAGTTTGCCCCACGCCTGGGCCTGTCCCAGCACAACTGTTCCCCTCCCTTGTCCTCGCCCTTCCCTCCTCCAGCTCACACTTCCCTGTTCCCCAGCCGTCTTGCCAAGTCCCAGCTCCCAGGGCTAGTGTGGATTCCATCCCTTGAAGTCATGGATCACTGCATTGTTCTGCCAGACAATTATTTATCCCTTAATCTTTGCTGGCCTATATTTTTGTTTCTTTACAAAACTTGAGTAGGATGGAAAAGAAATGTCTCTTTTAACAGAAAAGTAAACAAAATTTTACATTGTTTATTGACAGTGAGGTCCATGGGGACCACCAGCTCCACAGATCCTTCTGTTTTTTTCTTGGAAACAAGATTACAGGGATGTTCTCCCAAAGCAGTAAGTAACTGTCCTACCAAAAAGCCATGGACTCCACTGGTCAGTGTTTAGGACCTGCAGCCCAGGGCAGGAGTGGCCCTGTTGGAAAACGCCAATTTTGAGGGGGATTTGCAGCACTGGGAGGGACCCACAGAAGGCATGCTGGAGCCAGGCTCAGGTCCTGCTTCTGCAAGAAGCTGGGTGTAGGAGCTCTTTCTTGCCCCTGGGCTCCCTTTCTTATCCGTGAGATGAGGAAGGTGGGATAAGTTATTTCTGGGGTCCCTTCCACCTCCGAGTGCCCCAGGGGTGGAGAAGCCCCTGCTCTGAGTGGAGAGGCTCAGAGGTTGGGGCAGAGGTCAGGTGGCAGAGGACCAGGCCAGGGGCAGAGGCCAAGAGTCCCTTGCCCTGGGCAGCTCCAGGGCAGGGATGACCCTCCAATGAGTCACTCCTGTCAGCCCTGAGAAAAGCCATATGGCAGCTTCCCTGTGCATCCGCTGAAACTCAGGGCTCAGACAAAACAGCCCAGAGGAGTGGTGGGCTCTCAGCCCTTTTGTTGGCCTCAAAATGCCCGACTACCCAGAAAAGCCCCCTGAAGAGGAGATGGTGAAGAGCCTGGCCTTTGGAGGGCTGGTTTCACATAAGGGAAGGGCGAGTCCCAGCCCAGAAAGAGCGATTCATTCAAATATATGGATTTGATGGCCTGCAGTGCCCATTTGCCTTTAATTAGGTGCCTGAGATCCTCAGTCCTCTGTCAGGATTAAGTTTGAAAGGGTGCCCAGGTCTGTTGCACACAGTAGGACTCAGAGCACTGGGAATGATGGCAGTTCCCAGTTGCAGAGTACAGATCTTGCCTGACACACAGATAAATGCAGGACATGAGTCAGGTCCCCCACAGCCCTGTGAAGCTGGTGAGGACATCCTTATTGTGGAGGCTCAAGAGCCTAAGTAACTTGCTCAAGGTCACACGGCCGTCTTCAAGGTCCCAGTTCTATATCTGCCAGAGCCTATAATTTTAACCCCTAACCTGTTACTTCCTCGAAGTTGAAGAGATACTCCCTGCCTCCGAGGAGTTTGGGATTTAAAGATAAATTTCTGTGGCCTAAGTTGAAAGAAGACCATGTGTACTTTTGCTAAGAGCAGGTTTGACACATCTCCCGAGGCGACCCTTGCCTCAGACCTTCCTGAATCTGCAGTGGGGCTGTCCCTGAGGCCCTGCCTCACTCTGGTGGAAAGGCTAGAGTTCACGCTGGCAAGAGGTGACCCGGGCAGCTGGGAGAAGAGGGTCGATAGACTCTCATCTGGACATTCTGAATTTTGACCCCCTCAAATGTTTGAACTGTCTTAAAATTAAAACAGAAACAAATATGCACCCCTGAAGACCAATGGTTAATATAAAGCAGAATTTACAACTTCATTTCATCCAGGCCTGAGCTTCTCCATGTATGAAATGAGAACAGTATGCCCAGTTCAGCAAGAGTGCTGTTAAAAAGATCAATGAGAGAATGTGGGTGAACGTGCTTTGCAAACTGTGAAGCCTTAGAACAAGGGTGAGATGAGGGAGAAATCTCTCCCGCTCAGACTGCACTCCCACCTGTGGGCCTAGAGGCATTCTCAGGGCAGTGTTCTGATTCAGCCCGCCCCAGCCCAAATTTCTTCAAGGGCCTCCGCTGTCTTCTCAGCAGCCCCCCTGATCTCTGAAATGCTTCTCTGCCCTCTCTCCTCACCCACCTGGGGGACCTTCCTTCAGGCTGCTCCAGGCGCATCTTTCAGTTCTCAGGCAAGCCCACCTACACTGGGTCCCCAAAGGAATCTGCGGTGCAGAAACCACCCCCCACCCCCGGCCCCACCCCCTGCCCCCAGCTGGCTTCCACCTACCTCTCCAGCCTGGTGTCCTCTTCCTCCTCCCTCCGGAGAGGGGCAGAGGGTTCAGCCTCCTTACTGGGCCACACCACATGACTCACTGTTCCCTGCACACACCCCACCCTTCCGTACCTCTCCTGCTCCCTCCAGGATGAATGGCCTTTCCTCCCAGTGCCCCCAACCCCCAGGCCTGCCCTTCCTCTGGACCCTGGGCTGTGTTCAGACCTCTCCAGGCTGCCCCTCCAGCTGCCTGCTTTGTGGTGGGGAATCCATCTTCCACATACCACGGTGCCCAGTTCAGTGATTTGCCCACATGAAATGCATGATAAATGATGACAGCATTGACATTTTCATGTGAAAGTGTTACTTCAAAGAGTTTTTTGGAAAAAGGCAAAAGAATGGATCCTTGAAGGTGGGATTTCAAGCCGGACTCCTGCATGAGGGGTGTGCTGTTTGAACAGTGAATATTTGCCTTTAAAATAGAAGCCCCTGGCCTAGGGAGCCTTTCTACCCTGGTATCCTGCTTCAGGGAACAAATGACTCAGGCTGGACGCTGTCACTGGTCTTCAGGCCAAAGCCTGCAAAGGCGGGACCCCTGAGGCCTGTGTTTGGGGCAGGCCCTCAGCCTGCGGCCTTCCCTGTGCCAAGAGCAGTGAGTCTCGCCCTTGGAAGTCAACAGTCACTAATCCACTGTGGGTGAGGTGTCCGCCTGCTCAGAAATCTCCCGGAGCCGCGAGGCGCCAGCCCTCCCCCAGGTGCACGCGTGCGAAGGCTGCCCAGGGAAGGTGTAAGGCGCGTTCTCGTCCGCCAGGGGGCCCCAGACATCGCAGCAGGCCCTGGGGCAGCCCCCCGCCAGGAGGCCTTCTGCTCCCTTGAGAGTCCAGGAAGTAACAGGCTTTCTTTCTGAAAAAAGGCCCGTGGGGCAGAGCAGGCCGGAGGGACAGGAAGGCACAGGGGCTGTAATTAGAACCCCCTGCGGCCTGCTTGGTTTTTGTCAGAAAGCTTTTCTATGTCTTCTGCAAGAGGTCACCTTGTCAGCCACCTGGGTCAGGGTCCAAAGTTAATCTTAGAGCTGCCACTTAGAAACTTACAGAGACTTGGAACAAGAGGTGTCCCCCCACACACACACCCCACCCTCCCACAGCTTGCAGTTGCTCTGGGGCCTCCAGATCCATCTGGAACTTTGTTCCAGGCTTTGGGGTTCTCAGCGACATTCCCCAAGCTTGCCTGACCCATCTCTGCTCATTGTCTGCCTACCAGCCTTCAAAGGCCAACAAACTGAGCCAAGATTTAAACAATAATAATTAAATACTGAGACTGCTGTATGCCACACACAACCCCCATGAAGTGGGTATTAATTGTCCCATTTTACAGGTGAAGATATTGAGTCTCAAAGAGATTAACTGCCCTGAGTCACCAAATACTAAGGGATGGTCCCTTTACAAAGCCTGATCAATTTAACCTTAGACTTTATTCATGTCTTCACTTAAACATTTACTGAGCGTTTCTTGGTTTTGTAGAACCTTAGATTTTGCGGTGGAACCTGAGTCCAGATAGGAGGCCTCAACACGGGTGAGTGAAAATGACTCTCAGAACAATTCATCATAAAGCAAAACATCAACATTCCACACGACAGTGCATATGAGTTTGTACCTCCCCACTAGATTGTATGTTTGCAAAAGGCAAGAATTATTTCCTTGGAATTTCAGGCACTTAAAATAAGCAGTGAGAGTTGCTCCGACAGTCCCTGGCTGTGGTCCAGGTGAGCAGACCTCATCAGCAGATCATATCTGACACGGAGATGGGAAAAGGGAAGGTGGTGAATTTCCCACCCCGCCCAGCAGAGCAGGAGAGCCTGCCAAGATCCCACGTGTTTCCAGCGCCTCTGTGCTGGGCATCTAGGAGACAAGAGAGATCCCTACCTTCTGCATATCCCTGTCCCCTAATCCCCTCAAGTGACAAGGCTTAGCAGGAAATCAAATGCATAAAGGGGGAAGCATAAAGAGAGATGAAAAGACCCTTTCAATCCCACCCCAGAAGATAAGCTTCACAGGAACAAGGATTTATCTGTCTTGTTCACTGTGGCATCCCAGAACCTGGCCCCTAGCCTGGCGTGCCCAACGAGCGAACGATGGCTTTGTCACCCCTGTGTTCACCCAGAAGGCGCTGAAAGGGCAGGACCCTGTGAGCTGCGTTCTGTGGCCCTCCTCCACGGAGCCCTGGGGGGCTGCAGGAATTTTCCCCTACCCATAGCTGCCTACCACGTGGGCTTCTTCCATCCTGCCTTGGCCCTCAGCGTGCGTGCGTGCGTGCGTACGTATGTGCGCACATGCGTGCGTGCCCACGTCCGCGGGGTTGGCACCGATGGGTGGACTGCTGAGGAGTTGGGGGTACTGCTGTTCTCACTGGAAGGGTCCCAGGTGCAGTTTTAGGCGTGGGAGGAAGACTAGGGCAGTGAGGAGTCCTTGGGGCACTGTGTCCCGGGGTCAAAGCGAGGCTGCTAACCGCCCTGGAGGTCGTCCAACCCCGAGTCAGATGCTGCCTTGCCCAGAGTCTGCCTGCCAGCCTTGCTGCACCCCGGCCTCGGGACTCACCGCTTCCCCCTCCAGGCCCAGCAGATCCCACCTGGGCTCTCCCCTCCGGCCTCAGGATCCACCAGCAGCCCCAACTCCTGCGCGCTGTGCAGCAGCAGTGGTGCCGTGGGACAGGGTCTGGGAGAAGCGAAGGGCAGAGGATGAGGGGCTCTGGGCTTAGAGTCAAGGAATTTGAACTGAGGTCGCGGCCATGTCTTCCCTCGGCGACCCTGGGCAGCTCATGCGACCTGCTGGTCTGCACACCTCTTTGGCAAAACGCGAGGACTCCAGCCCCTCCTTCATCGTGAGAAGCCAGTGTGTGATTTGGTGTATACACGCACAAGGGGTGAGCCATTGCCCAGCTCTGCCAAATCCTCAATTTAAGCGCCGGGACGGCCCCAGTCCTGTTGTCACCCAACCCCTCACTTTCTCTGGAACGTGACCCCCCGGGGGATGCTGAACACGCTGAACAGCCCGAGCTCCAGAACTTTTACAAAGGTACAGCCTTTCAGTAACTGTGTTTACCCAGCACTTAGCCTGTTCCAAACACTCTTCTAAGTGTGTTTATGCATTATCTCACTTACTTCTTACAGACACCTTTCCAGAGGGGAGACATCATTCAGAGAGATTAAGCAACTTGCCTGAGGTCACATAGCTGGAGGCAGAGGAGACAAAACGCAAACCTGGGTTTGCCTGAGGCCAGAGCTCCAACTCTGAACTACTGTTGTTCTGCAAGCCTCTGGTCACCTCTTGTTGTTCTGCCACCTTTGAAGAAGCCCAGGGCCCCGAGGAGACCTTTCCTCTAGTCCCTAACTCAGTTTCTAGCTAGTACTGTGTGCTCAGGAAGGAAGGAGGGAGGGAAGGAGGGAAAGAGGCAAGGGAGGAAGGAGTCAGGCAGGCAGGCGACAAGTCATGCTTTTAGCCTCGGCCTAGCCCCAGGCTGGAATCACCTTTCTAGAGCTGGGGCCAGTGCCCCAGGCAGCAAGGCAGTTGTTGGGTCACTGCTGGGCCCTCACTCTTGTTCTAAAAATACCAAGAGGAGAGCCCTCCCAGGCCACCTAACAGATATCCAGTTGCTCCTGGGGTCAGTTCTGTGCAGCCCAATCCTGCCACCTGGCACCTGCTCCCTCTGGCCCCTGCCTGACAGCTGATCCTGTCATCCCCGTGCATTTTACCACAAGGCAAAGTCCAGTTCTGCAGAGGTGGCAACTCTGGGCAGCCAGGCCCGGCCTGGCCTGGCCCCGCCCTTGCTGAGCTGCTGGGCATCCAGGGAGTTCCGGGGTGTTTTCCCCAAAGCGCAGTCCAAGCAAACCCTTCTTTGCTGGGGCTCTGTTCCCATGGCTGCCAGTGCCTCCAGCCCCTTTGGCGTTTGAACAGCGGCCAGGTTCCGGGATGTGGACCCCAGCCTCTGAGTCGGGCCCCAGCACTGCCCTCAACAGCTGTGTGACCTAGGACCTCTGTTAGCTTCCTATAAATGCCAGAATAATAAGATTACAAAGCAGTGAAGGCATTATCCTGTTTTGAAAGATACATATTATGTGCAGAGATGCAATAAGTAAAATGTTAACAGTGTCCTCTCTAGGCCCGAGGATTTGAGCTGCCCTTATTCTTTGGGTTTTGTCTCTATTTCCTAATTTTTCCTCAAGAAAAAATCCTAATATTTTCCTAGTATTTCCTGTTTTTTCCTCAAAGAACACATACAGTAAAAGGAAAAATGTTAGAACAACCCCACAATAGATATTTAAGTATTTGTCTTGACTTTGAGGAGAATGTTAATGAAAGTGGGTTGCAGACTTTAAAGGGCTTTGCAGTGTCTGGGGTTCTTGATACCGTTTCCCAAGAGGCGTTTTGGAGCTGGACCTGCAGTGGGTGTGTGTGTGTGGGGGGGGTCCCCACACCTGGAAACCCTAAAATCAGCTGCCCCACCTGGAGCTTCATCCTTCCTCACCAGGTAGGAAGGGGAGAGAATGCTGGTCCATGTAATGCAGCATAGGCGTGGGCAAGGCCGTGGCTATAATGCGCCAGCCTGCACTGCAGATAAGTCAGCAGCATTGCTTGAGAGCCCACTGTGTGCAGTGCCCTCCCTGTACTCTGTTCTGAGAAGATAGCTCTGTTTGCTTTCCCGTGTCAATAAACAGTTACCGGGCATCTCTGTATTTAAGGAAGTCAGAGAGAGGGCATGGCCACGAAGTGATTAATTTAGATGGCTGGGGGTGGGGGCGGCTTTGGGAGGATTACACAAGGGGAGAGAGCATGTGAGAGAGACAAATGGAGTGAGAAAGCAGGAGACCACCCATCTGGAGGAGAACTGATAGACTTTAATTGTCATCTCAGCCAGATCTTGAGGGACAAGAAGAATCCTCTGGAGGTCAGAGTCCTGCCTTGGGAACCACTACCCTAATGGGAAAGACTGGTTTCCAAGTGGGTGTCTGTGTAACCCATAATAATTTTCAGGGATCAGTACAAAATGATCCTGAGGGCCCATAGTTCAGAATTTATTAAGAATTTCAGGATTGGAGTTCCCATCATGGCTTGGTGGAAACAAATCTGACTAGGAACCATGAGGTTTTGGGTTTGATCTCTGGCCTCGCTCAGTGGGTTAAGGATCTGGCATTGCTGTGGCTGTATTGTAGGCCAGCAGCTGTAGCTCTGATTTGACCCCTAGCCTGGGAACCTACATATGCCCCAAGTGTGGCCCTATAAAGAAAAAAAAAAAAAGGAATTTTAGGATGGTAATGGTGGAGCTTTAAACCAGGGGGTTAGGTTGCTAGACCCTTTCTAAGCCAGACCCTTGAAGCTAAGCCAGCCTGCTAGTGCAGGGGAGAGGTATTACGGATTTCTTGTTGCCAAGAGGGTCACAGGCCTGGGGAAGCCGGGAGACTGCTTCACCATGTCTTGGGTTGAGGTTGGCCTTCAGAGGTAAGATCATCTGTCCAGATCTGGTTCTGTACTTGATACTTCCTGTCAGTGGCCAGTGGAGATTCTGTCTCTTAAATAATGGTGTCCAAAAGGCCAGAGGCTCCTGGCTCCTTTCCCACATGCCAGGACTGGGGAGCAGCAAAGAACACAGATTCCAATGCTTCAGTAGTGGTCGTGGCAGGAAATGCTTCTACCGAGAAGTGCTAGCCTCGCTTAAAGCAGTTCAGCCTCAAACCATGCACGATTTGGTCGGTCCTCAGGACATCAGCTTCAGCCCTGTGTCCAACCCTTTCATTTTACTAATGAGGAAACAGAACCAGAGAGGGCATGGGACCCGTTCAAGGTCACATAGCTGGCCAGTGATGACACCAGAACCCAGGTTTCTGAATTCCCATCAAGAGCCCTTTCCTAAAGGAGCCCTCTGCCCTGGTTTATGGGGAGCAGGGTGTGGGGCTCCCCTGGGACCTTGCTTGCCTGAGAAAACCACTGCCACCCCCTGGGACACCGTTCACTGGGCTCCAGTGGTGTGGACAGTTGAGGGCTGGGCTTAAGATGATGCTCACAGCCCTCCCTCTCTGTCTTTCGCCCTTGATCTGAGCAGATGGTGGCACTGCCAGCAAGAGAGGGGCCCCGCTGATGTCTGGGGATAACAAAGCCACAGGGAAACAGTAGGTGCCAGTGGGCAGTTCCTAGTCCTGCTGCTAAGACCTGTCAGGGGAGCAGGCTCGGCCCTTCCTGTTGGGTGTCTCTGTCAGGATTAAAGGGTAATGGAGTAGAGTTCTAATCCGGGTCAGGAGCAGAGACTCAAGATACCTGGATGGAGGGCGAGCATGGGAAGTAGGCCAGAGTCCCCAGGAAAGCAGCCTGGGCGGGAGCCACTTTACTCGCCAGTGAGCAGCAGAAAGTGCCCAGGGGCCTCAAATATTGACATTGCACAGGACAGAATGTTTGCACACATGTGCTAGTATAGAATTTGCACAGCTGCCTGAGGACCTACGCTGAGGCTATATGGTAAGGATGAGCAAAGTGAGGGCAGAGGAGTGAAGTCACTTCCTTAAGACCGTCTGACTGGTGAAGTTCTGGAGCTGGGACGAGAAGCCAGGTTGTCCTGTCTTAGTCCAGGGCTTCTTGCCCTGGCCTCTGGCTGGTCTCCACCGCCTCCTCGCCTCGGCACCTGTGAGCAGAGGTGGCAGAGGGTCTGGTGCATGTTCGATGTGATTGAATACCCTCACCCTGTGCTTGGAATGTCCTCAGCGCCCCTCCTCGCCACCACCCAGGAGGTCTTCCTTCCATCCTGGGCGTTTGTTCCCTATGAGGCCTTTGATGACACCTTCTGTGTGCCGACTGTTCTCTCCTGGCCTGGAGGAGGGGCTGAGGGGACAGACCCTCAGAGGGAGCAGTGGGCTCAGAGCACAGGACCCAAGGGGTCCCTGGGTGTGGCTGGAAGGTGGCAGGTTGGAGGTGAGGCTGGAGAGGTGTGGGGGTGGAGCAGATATCCTGAGAACCCTGGAGCAGTGAGAAGGTTTTCCTCACAAAGTGACATCCTGACAGCAGCATTTGAGAAGGATCACCCTGGAGGCAGCACTGGGATGGACTAGAGGGAAGAGAGTCAGGAGTCCAGGAGACACGGTGGGGTCTGGCACAGTGGGGGCAGGATGGGGAGGGAAATGGGACACCCCACCCCACCCCCCAGAGAGGGGAAGGAGGTGGAACTGGGCACTTGCTGAATGATGGTTGTCAGGGTGCGGGAAGGGGAGGGTTAAGGATGACCCCTGTGTTTCTGGCCACACTGGGAATTCAGTCTTGAATCTTGCCCCCAGCGGCGCAGCCCCACGGGACTCACTTCCTGAACAGCTTTCCAGGAATGCAGCTCTCTGTAAAGTGAGGGCACTTTTGGCAAACTTGTGCCCACATTGCCTAGTGCTGATGACAGCAGCCTGACAGGGCCATTGCACCAGGGCATTTGGAAACCTGTTGGGGGCCGAAGTCCATAGCCCAGGGCAACAGCACATCCAAGCAGGTGGCGGGCAGTGCGTCACGACCCAGATTAGAGGGGGTTGAAGGTTCCCCGGTGCTCTGGCTCTTGTCTGGATGTCAGGGTTGTCAGGGCCCCGCACCTCCCCGTGGTTTTTGTGAACCAGCAGTGGAGGCAGCTTTAGGGCCTGATGGGGCCCCAGGCCTTAGCAAGTTCCCCACACACCACGCCTGGGTGTTGCAACTCCCTGTGCATCGCTCCTCACCTCCTGCCAGCTGACAGCGTGCTGTTGGGGCAGAAATAGCCCACACACGTCAACAGTCTGGGGGTGCTGACCCTCCTGATGCAAGGTCTGTTCTTTCTCTCAGCTGTTGCTGCCAAGTCACTCCTGCCCAGGACTGAAGGCTGCTTGCTGCCTGGGCCAGAGGGTCGGGGGCAATTCTGATGGCAGAGCCTCTGGAAGGGCAGTGCTCTCGGAGCTCCACAGATTGTATAGGGTTTTAGGCCACTATAAACCAGAGGCCTCTTGGCTGAGCTGAGTCCCTGGAGAGATGGAGGCTGCTGTGGACACACGTCACCGAGAGAGCAGTTGGGCGTCACCAGGCTGGCTTCTTTCCCGGGTCCCTCAGCGAGAGTCTTATCTTATCTTACAATGCAGCTGGGCTGGGGGCGCTGCCAGGCTTCCCAGGAGCTGCTTCTGAAGGCCAAGGTGGGGGCAAGAGCTGGGCCTCACTCTACAGGAAGCCTTCTGATCGAGCCAGCCTGGGAGCAGCAGGTGTGGCATGTCAGTCTTGAGCAGAGAGAGCCCCCCATTTTTACCACGTCATCCTTCGCCCCTCCTCCTCTGTTCATCCCTCCAGCTGTCTAAAACCAAGGCCAGGCTATAGCCAAATGCATATCTTATTTGCATTCCTTGACCCTTCCGTGAGTCTATAACAGATAAAAATGCGGACTTTGGACTCAGAATGGCATCAAGCCTGGCTTTCCTACTTATAGCATGGTGACCTTGGACAGACTGGGTTCTCTGAGCCTTAGTTTCCCCAAGATGAGGACGAATGAGGTCCCTACCTCACTGGGCTGCTGTGTGGGTGAAAAAGGGAAAGCGTATAAAATAGTGCAGCGCCTGGGGAATAATACCAGAATTACTGATACCAGTTATAGTTACTGTCATTGCTGGAGGTATTCACGGTTAAGTTTTGTATGCTTTTCCCCCCATTTCTAGAAACTGTTTTGTTATTTTGTTAATCTTTCAAGTTTATTTTGATAGTCTTTGTTCTCTCTCCATCCTCTCAACCTTTGACTTTATTCCTTGAAGAATGTCAAGTCCAATGTTAATTCTAAGTCTTTAGAATTAAGTGCATAGTTTACACTTAGAGCACATCTCAACTGGATATTTATATGCAGAAGCCTGAAGTAGGACCCAGGTGATCTCACACCTGGTCTCGCATATACGAAAATTAACTCGAAATAGACTATGGACCTAAATTAAAGAACTAAAACTATAAAATACTCAGAAGAAACTATAGGGGTAAATCTTTGTGCCCTTAGGTTAGACAGCATTTTTTTTAGATATGATATCAAAAGCATAAGTGATAGGAGTTCTGTGGCATAGCAGGTTAAGGATCTAGCATTGTCACTGTAGCAGCTTGGGTTGCTGCTTTGACAGGAGTTCGACCCCTGGCCTGGGGAACTTCCATATGCCATGGGTGCAGCCAGAAAAAAAAAAAAGAATGTATACGTATATGTGTGTGTATGTCTAAGAGAGTCACTTTGCTGAGTAGCAGAAATTGGCACATTGTAAATCAATAATATTTATTTATTTATTTATTTTTGCTTTTTAGGGCTGTACCCACGGCATATGGAAACTCCCAGGCTAGAGGTTTAATTGGAGCTACAGCTGCTGGCCTACACCACAGCAATAGCAACGCCAGATCCGAGCCACGTCTGCGACCTACACCGCAGCTCATGGCAATGCCGGCTCCTTAACCCACTGAGAAAGGCCAGGGATCGAAGCTGCAACCTCATGTCTCCTAGTCAGATTCATTTCCGCTGTGCCATGATGGAAACTCCAACTATATTTAATTTAAAAAAATCTATTAAATAAATCATTCAACTTTGATACAGATCTTAGCATAAATGAGAAACTAATTAGTGTTGAGGAAATATCACAAACTAACCACAGGGAAAGGGATATATTATTCATCAAATAAATGTCAAATAGCTCCATTTGCTGATGGCAAAAAAGAAACAATAAAACCAGAAGCCAAGATAGTGACCCTGTAATGAAGAAGGATTTTCCAAACATTAAAAAAGAGGCATAAATCACAAAGAAAAAGATTAATAGACATCAAAATGCTAAACTTCTGCCACAAGAAACACTTTTTTTTTTTTTTTTTTTTGTCTTTTTGCCTTTTCTAGAGCCGCTCCCGCGGCATATGGTTTAATACATGGAATGCTAGGAGTTCCCTTCATGGCTCAGTGGTTAACAAGCCGGAAAAGGATTTATGAGGATGCAGGTCGGATCCCTGGCCTTGCTCAGTGGGTTAAGGATCCCTCGTTGTGAGCTGTGGTGTAGGTCGCAGACACAACTCAGATCCTGTGTTGCTGTGGCTGTGGTGTAGGCTGGCAGCTGCAGCTCCAATTTGACCTCTAGCATGGGAACCTCCCTATGCTTTGGGGTGCAGCCCTTAAAAAAACAAAAAAACAAAAAAACATGGAATGCTAAACACTAAGATGTTCATAGTTAGAGGTTGTGAGCTTATGAACACTGTCTGGTTCTACCACCTGTGTGACCTTGGGCAGGGCTTAACAGGGTTAACCTCCCTGTGCCTCTGTTTCCTCACACATGAAAAGAAAATGGCAATGGTGCCTTCCTGATGAGATTGTTGTGAGGGCTAAATGGGTTAATGCATGGAAAGGACTTACAACAGCACCTGGCACATAACTCAGTAACTCTTAGAATTGGTGTTATTATCATATGTTCTCTTACAGATGGACTTCTGTTTTGTTGATCAGGATACTAAAGGTTGTACACATGAGAACAGTGACACTGCCAGTTTTATAAGTTATAATAAATGGGAGTTCCCTTGTGGCTCAGTGGGTTAAGGATCTGGTGTTGTCACCGCTGTGGCTCAGGTTGCTGCTATGGCTTGGGTTCGATCTGTGGCCCAGGAACACCTGCAAGCTGCAGGAGCAGCCAAAAAGAAAAAAAGAAACAAACACAAGTTTAAGGAATGGGTCAGATCCAAAAATAAAGGCAGTGCAACCTATACTATTCATGTTATGTAAAGCCAAGGAGATATTTTATATTTATGATGAATTGAAAAAGTCTCATAAAAATGGTACCTTGAGGAGTTCCCTTTGTGGCTTAGCAGTTAACGAACCCGACTAGGATCCATGAGGATGTGGGTTTGATCCCTGGCCTTGCTTAGTGGGTTAAGGATCTGGTGTTGCTGTGAGCTGTGGTGTAGGTTGCAGACAGGCTTGGATCCAGCGTGGCTATGGCTGTGGTGTAGGCTGGCAGCTGTAGCTCTGATTTGAACTCTAGCCTGGGAACTTCCATATGCTGCAGGTGTGGCCCTAAGAAGTAAACAACAACAACAACCCAAAAAAAAACCACAAAAAAAAAAACAAAAGGTACCTTGAGATGAAAAGGGCCAAGTGAAATCCCCACTCCTCTTTCCATTGGCCAAGAAGATGTCATGGAGAGGGTAGGATCTTAGAAGCCAAAGAAGGGGAAATTTCTTAGTTGGAATTACCACTGGCAGTGAGCACTAGGAAGTGGTGCAGGAGCCTGTAGCTGTGAAAATGGAATGAACTCTGAATGGAAGGTGATGATGGGCTGGAGTGTGGTTGGTCTACAGGGACGCTGGACCGTTCAAGGCCAGAGGGTCCAAAAGCCTTTGCCTCGCTGTGCAATATTGAACCCTTCCAGCATAAGGGACCTTTGAGGATCACCAATAGGATGTTTCTGTATAACTCTGGGCTCTTTTGTATAGGTGGAAGGTCCCTTCCAGAGACAAATGAATCCCTCTATATAAACACGTTTCACAAATATCCGCAGGTAAGTCATCTGCAGAGAAATGAGCATGTTACTGGATAGATGGGGTGGGTAGGGAGCTTCTGGCCTGCAGAAGCTGGGTGCTGACGCTGTGTGTGAGCCCATGGCTGTTAATCCCGCGTGCGTGTAGATCTGTATGTATAGTACTTCCCAGTGACCTGTTTCTAGGATGCCCAAGGATAATTCCAGACTTGGCTGCATCCCAGGGGCTTTCACTCACTTCCCCCGGGCATCAGGAGGCTGAGTGCCAGAACCTGCATTTACCAGGTGACTATCTACCCTGCTTCATTCTTGTGCCCTTTCTGCTCCTCCTCTGCCAGGGAGAGGACAGCCAAATTCCAGAGCAGGGCTGAGGTGGCTGCCCCAGCTTGTCCGGGTTACCAACCTAGGCTGTGCTGAGTATGCAGATGGTGTGGACCTGGCTACAGGCCACCTCCAGAGAAGGAGCTCAATCGTGACTCAGCCTGGGCTTGTGAGAAAGGAGGGAAAAGGCAGGGAGACCTTTCAAACGTGGCCATCAAGGCAGTCTGCTCACTTGGCGTCAGTTGAGGTACTTACCCCTCAGGTGCACCAAACTGTTTTTTGTTTCTGTTTTTGTTTTTTGTCTTTTTTAGGACCACACCAGTGACATATGGAGCTTCCCAGGCTAGGGGGTCCAATCAGAGCTGTAGCCGCTGGCCTACAGTACAGCCACAGCAACTCAAGATCCTCGATCTACACCACAGCTCACAGCAACACTGGATCCTTAACCCACTGAGCAGGGCCAGAGATTGCACATGCATCCTCATGGATGCTAGTCAGATTCATTTCCACTGAGCCACAACAGGAACTCCTACACCAAACTATTAATAGAAGTTCTCTCTGGATGGTAGAATTAAGGGAAATTTTAAATCCTATTAAATAATATTTCTCCAATTAAAAAAATTTTTTTACAAGCATGTATTTCTTTTCTAAGTAGAAAAAGAGATAATATTAAACAGATAAAACACAAAGTTGGAGCTCCCACTGTGGTACAGTGGGTTAAGAACCTAACTGTAGCGGCTTGGGTCACTGTGGAGGTGTAGGTTGGATCCCTGGCCCAATGCAGTGTATTTAAAGATCTGGCCATGTTGCTGCAGCTGGAGCGGTGGTCCCAGCTGGAGCTCAGATTCAGTCCCTGACCTGGGAACTTCCATATGCCACAGGTATGGCTGTAAAAAGAAAAAAGAATGTTCATGATGGTACCATCTGTAATAGTGAAAACTTGTCATAACCAACAATACCAGATTGCTTAAGTACTTACGCTATAATTATACTATGGGATATTAGTATTTTTAAATGCTAGTTATTTTAAATGGTGTTACATAAAATTTGTGATGACATGGGTAGTGTTCAAATAACTTAATTAGGATACAAAGTAGGACTCTAAAAGTGTGTGCTTTATGATGCTGTATACTTAGAACTAGAGAATGGGAGATTATACATGAAAGTGTTGGCTGTGGTTATTTCTGAGTGGTCAGAGTATAGAGTATTTTGATTTTGTGTTGTTTTTCTGAAAATCCCAAAGATTCTATATATTTTACTTTGTAATCATGTTGTAAGCCTTTTAAGATTAAAAAAAAAAAAATTGGGAGTTCCCGTCGTGGCGCAGTGGTTAATGAATCCGACTAGGAACCATGAGGTTGCGGGTTCGGTCCCTGCCCTTGCTCAGTGGGTTAACGATCCGGCGTTGCCGTGAGCTGTGGTGTAGGTTGCAGACGCGGCTCGGATCCCGCGTTGCTGTGGCTCTGGCGTAGGCTGGTGGCTACAGCTCCGATTCAACCCCTAGCCTGGGAACCTCCATATGCTGCGGGAGCGGCCCAAGAAATAGCAACAACAACAACAAAAGACAAAAAAAAAAAAAAAAAATTGAGAGTTCCCTGGTGGCTCATTGGGTGAGGGATCTGGCATGGTCACTGCTGTAACTTGGGCAACTTCTGTGGCCCGGGTTCAATTCCTGGCCAGGGAACTTCTGCATGCTGCAGGTGCGACCGGAAAAAAAAGTAAGATAAAAAAAATGCTACCCTTCAAGTGGTGAGAATAACAAAGTTAACTCCAAGGAATTTAGGGGAATCACAGCCCCTGAGAATAGGGTAGGTGTCCTAGACACAGTGCAAGCCACTGAGAAGCATGGCCGGGCCAGACCTTACTGCTCATCTCTGATCCTTAGACCTCCTCCCACAAGGCAGGGACTTGCCCTCGCAGAGCGGGGCCCTCGGAGACCTCAGTGACACCAGCACGGGGGAGTGTGGCAGCCCTCAACACCCTGGCACTGGGGCCTGGCCTTTGCCCCCCTCTACACACACTTTGGCCTCTGCTGTCTATTTTCTGAGTCATGGGGAGTGTGCCCAGAAGCAAATTGGTGCTGGGATTCACATTTACTCCCTTACTCCCCAATCTCCTGAGCCACTGGCACAGGGTAGGTTTTTTGGCTGCTACCAGGCTTCAATGCCTCCGGTCTGAATTTCTCAAAGTGAGTCTTGGGAGGTTCTTTGAACTGGATCCTCTGAGAGACATGCAATGAAGATTGTCAAAGCTCTGGGGGAAAGGAGCTAGAAGCTTTAAAAAATGGGTGAAATGGAGAAAAGGTTTGAAATTAGATTGATGGGGGCAGGTGGCAGAGTTGTTATAAACTTCTTCCCCATTTCTCTTAGTGTTATTCTAATAGTTACGTAATTTTAAAAATTCAACCTTGAGGTCTCAAAGGGAAAAAATATGTGTAGACATTTCTCTGAATTCCTCAATAGTTAAAACACCAAGTCCTCTGGCAGGGAAATCTCTGTCCTTTGAAAGCTGTGTCCACATTGACCTAAAGCCTTATTTATTCAGCTCTCCTCCCTAATTGTTCACTGTTGCCTTCATAGAACCTGGCAGAGTAGCCAGTGCATAGTGAATGTTTGATAAATATTTGTCGATTAAATAAATGAACTGGGTTTGTATGCTCATTTAGAATGTATTCCCAGGCTGGCAGGTAGACAGATACTTTTTATATTATTTGCTATTAATAAAAAGAGGTATCTTGGAGTTCCCACTGTAGCATAGTGCATTAATAATCCAGCTTCTCTCTGTGGTGATGCTGGTTCGATCCCCGACTAGTGCAGTAGGTTAAAGATCTGGCATTGCCACAGTTGTGGCTCAGGTTCAGTCCCTGGTGGAAACTTCCATATGCCATGGGTGTGGCCGAAGGACCAAAAAAAAAAAAAAAAAAAAGGGAGGGAGAGAGAGATCTTCTTTAAAAATAAAAGAAAAAAAAAAAGAAGAAACCTTTCCTACGTAATAAGAGAGTCAAGCACAGTTTATTAATTTATCTGCCTCAGTAAACACTATTTTTAGGTATAGCCATTAATGAAGCCAATAGCAACCCCATAAATTACCATTAGATTAAGAACAAATGCGTGACCTTGATTTGATTCTCAGTGTGGTGATAACCAAGAAGCACTGCACATAAGGCATGCTGGAAAGGCCCGTGGTCAAGGCTCACAGCACTGGAGAGCTGCAGTTAGACATGGTGACCTGATCCAGAAACTCCATTATAATAGCTTTATTGACCTACCATACAATTCACCTACTCGAAGTGTATAATTCAGTGGCCTTTAGTATAGTCATAGTTGTGCAATCACCACAATCAATTTTAGAACATTTTCATCACCCCAAAAAACTCCATACCCATTTCCCCCTCCCAGAAGGCCCCAGCTTAGGCAGCCACCACTAATCTACTTTTCATCTGTATAGATTTTCCTATTCTGCACATTTTATAGAGAGTTATACAAAAGTAATCCATTGTGACTTTCACTTAGTGCACTGCTCTCAAAATTCATGTTGGAACATGTATCAATACATCATTTCCTTTTATCATTGAATCGTAGTTCATTGTATGGCTATATTATGTTTTATTTATCCATTCTTGATGAACATTTGCGTTGTTTCCACCTTTTCACTGTTATGAATAACATTGCTTTGGACAGTCATTTGTTGTATGAATGTATATACCTAGGAACGGAACTGCTAGGTCATATGGTCTAGGTTTAATTTTTTGAGGAACTGCCAGACTGTTTTCCAAAGGGGCTGCACCATTTTACATTCCTACCAGTAGTCCGTGTGGTTCCAGTTTCTCCACATTCTTAACACCACCTGCTTTTATCTGTCTTTTTGGTAATAGCTTCCTAGGGAGTATGAAGTAGTATCTTATTATGGTTTAACTTTGTACCTCCTTGAAGGCTAGTGATGTTGAGCATCCTTTCATGTGCTTGTGATATATCTTCTTTGGAAAAAAAAGTCTGTTCAGATCCTTTGCCCATTTAAATGTTGAGTTGTCTTTTTATTATAGATGATAAAAAGTTTTTTATATATTCTGGATACAAGTCTCGTATCATATATATGATTTGCAAGTATTTTCTCCCAGTGTATAGGTTCTCTTTTCACTTTCTCGATGGTGTTATTTGAAGCACAAAAGTTTTTAATTTTCATGGGTCCAATTTTTTTCCTTTTGTTACTTGTGCTTTTGGTGTTGTGTCTAAGGCTTTGTCTCATGAATAGTTTTTAGATTGTTAACATTTCCATTTAGGTCTGTGATCCATTTTGAGTTAATTTTTGTATATGGTATGAGGTAGGGATTCATGTGGCTATGAATCCCTACCTCATACCAGTAGTTGCCCGGCAACACTTGCTGAAAAGACTGTTCTTCCTTAAATTATCTTGGCACCCTTGGTGAAGATCAGTTGATCATAGATCTGAGGGTTTATTTCTGAATGCTCCATTCTATTCTATGGATCTAAATGTCTATCCTATGCCACTGTCACATTTGGTTACTTGATTACTATAGCTTTGTTGTAAGTTTTGAAATTGGAAGATGAGAGTTCTCCAGACTTGCTTTTTTTCTTCCAAGATTGTTTTGGCTATTCTGGGTCCTTTGAAATTCCAAATGAATTTTAGGATCAACTCTGTAAAGAAGTCAGCTGGGATTTTGATAGGAATTTCATTAAATCCGTACACCAACTTGGGGAGTATTGCCATCTCAACAATGATAAAGGTATTTTCTAAGGTATAAACTGCAGGAGTTCCCGTTGTGGCTCAGTGGAAATGAATCTGACTAGCATCCCTGAGAACGCAGGTTTGATCCCTGGCCTCACTCAGTGGGTTAAGGATCTGGCATTGCCGTGAACTGTGATGTAGGTCGAAGATGTGTCTCAGATCTTGTGTTGTGGCTGTGGTGTAGGCTGGCAGCTGCAGCTCCTATCTGACCCCTAGTTTGGGAACCTCCACATGCTACAGGTGCAGCCCTAAAAAGACTAAAAAAAAAAAAAAAAAAAAAAGTACAAACTGCAGGAGTTCCTATTGTGGCTCAGCAGGTTAAGAAACTGACTAGTATCCATAAGGATGCAGGTTGGATCCCTGGCCTTCCTCAGTGGATTAAGGATTTAGCATTGCCACAAGCTAAGCATAGGTCACTAATGTGGCTCAGATATGATGTTGCTGTGGCTGGCAGCTGTGTCTCTGCTTCACCCCCTAGCCCAGGAACTTCCATATACTGCAGGTGTGGCCATAATAATAATAATAATAAAGTGTAAACTGCAAAGACAAAGAGAATGGGGGAAGAAATAAGAAGAGCAAAGAAGGAACATGACCCGGCTGAGCAGTAGAAGCTGTGTCCTGACGCCGGCAAAAAGGACCCAATGATGGGACATGAGCAGATCAGGAAGGCACTAACTTTGGAAACATCGGGTACCAAGGAGTGTGGGCGTGAGATGCAGAGCTGAGAATGGGGGAAGGGCTGAAAGTCCACTCACAGAGCAGTGTGGCCCTCCAGGTTTCTTCCCTCGCCCCCTTTGAGCCTAGTGGTGGCTCCGCAGTAAGAGCCTAGAGATTTGTTCTTTTCAGGGGCAGTGCTCTTTTTTTTCTTTATTATTATTATTATTATTATTATTTTTAATAGTTATTTCCCCAATACAATTTTTTTTTCTACTGTACAGTATGGTGACTCAGTTACACATACATGTACACATTCTATTTTCGCACATTATCAGGCTCCATCATAAGTGACTAGACATAGTTCCCAGTGCTACACAGCAGGATCTCATTGCTAATCCATTCCAAAGGCAATAGTTTGTATGTTTCTTAAAGTGTGGTTGTGAACTGGTTTATGTCCATAGACTTTGTTACTAGCCCCAAACAGATACAGAGATACAAAAAGTAGGAATAAGTGTTTATAATTTTTATAGATATTTGACTTACTCAATAGCCAAGTGGTTGCTCCGTGGCTGCTTCTTGCTGAGCAGGGTCCAGGCCAGTGTGGATGTTTGACCTCTGTGAGTCGAGCGTGGTGGGTCACATGTACTATCATGTGCACTAGGACTACGTGTGGGTCCTGACAGATTGGAGATTAACAACTGGTCCTTCAGCCCAGAGAGCTTGAGAACCACATTCTAGAGGCCTACGGGTCGGTTGGGTGTGTTGCTGGAGAGGATTGAGTTCCCTGGTTGAAAATCTGCATTCTGAACTGTGGGATAGCCAGCCTTCTTTCCACCCTCATTCAAGAAAGCTGTCAGCTAGGTGTATACCCTCCCCCGACATCTGTCCCCTGGCAGGAGCCTAGAAGATTCTCATCAGAAAAGACTTGACTCAGAGAGAGGACTTTTAAACACTGGCATTGAGAACTCCCCTCAGAAAAACCTGCTCAACACCCATCTCTGTATCTGCAGTGGACAAGCTATACCCATGCACAGAAAGCTTAAAATAAGCTTTAGAAGTGTTTTGAGTAGGTTTTCCATGAAAATGGCTCAGAATTCAAAAGATTCAAAGGGTGTAATGAAGAGGTCTTCTGTCTCTCTCTACTTGTCTCTACTTGGTTCCCTTTCCAGTGAACTGTTTGTGCCTCACTTTTTTTTTTTTTTTTTTTTTTTTTAAAAAAGGCCACATCCTCGGTATATGGAAGTTCTCAAGCCAGGGGTTGAATAGGAGCTACAGCTGCTGGCCTATGCCACAGCCACAGCCAAGCCAGATCTGAGCCGTGTCTGTGACCTACACCACATCTCATGGCAATGCTGGATCCTTAACCCACTGAGCAAGGCCAGGGATCGAACCTGCCTCCTCATGGATACCAGTCAGATTCGTTTCTGCTGAGCCACGATGGGAAAGCCCTCCCTTTTTAATATAAGTAGAAATTTACATGAAAGAGACCTTAATAAAAAAAAATCAGGAACATAGAGAAAAGAATGTAGAGAGAAAAAAGTTCAAAAAAGGAAAATAATATAACATCCCTGGAGAGAAGCTATTACAGCAATGAAATAAGAATGGTGTTCTGTTAAAAGAAGGAATATTCTGAGACCCTCCCCCCCAAAAAAGAGAGAGAACTCTTGGAAATTAAAAATATGAATAAAAATATAAATATTGAAAAGTTAGAAAAAGAAGTTTATGAAATCCCACAGAAAGTAAAACAAAGAGATAGAGATGGAAAATTAGATATAGAAGACTAAAGGAACTGGTCAGGAGAGCCAACAGGAGCTCCTGAAAAGTGCTCTTCTTTTTTCAACAGACTGAAAAAAGAGAGTGGGTAAGAAAAAACTATATAAAATTTTTTTTTTTTTGGTAGAGCATCAGGATGTAAATTTCCAGATCAAAAAGTGCCTTGGGGGTGCAGTGGTGTCATGGTGCAGTGGTTAACGAATCCGACTAGGAACCATGAAGTTGAGGGTTCGATCCCTGGCCTTGCTCAGTGGGTTAAGGATCTGGAGTTGCTGTGAGGTGTGGTGCAGGTTGCAGATGCAGCTTGGATCCCATCTGGCTGTAGCTGTGGTGTAGGCCGGTGGCCACAGCTCCGATTAGACCTCTAGCCTGGGAACCTCCATATGTCTCGGGAGCGGCCCTAGAAAAGGCAAAAGGACAAAAATAAATAATAAAATAAAAGGTGACTTGGATACCCAGCATAATGGCCGAGGGAAGACCCATCCCAGGGCACATCAGAACCCTGGAGGTCAGAGAGAAGAATCTAAAAACTTTCAGACATGAGATGCAAAGGACACACAAGTGAAAAGGCAGCAGACTGCACGGCAGCCATTCTGGAAGCTAAAACTCTACTCAGGCAGACTGTCAATCAAGTGCAAAGGCATTTTCGATTATGTTAGTAAGCAAAAAGTTTACTCCCTTGCTCACTTTCTTAGGAAATTACTGGAAAATATGCACAACCAAAACAAAGAGTCAATCAAGCAAGAAGGCATGGCATCCACAGGACAGTGGGGAGAGCTGCTCAGCACTACCCAGCACAGAGGGGAAGGAAGAAAGGGGTGGAGGAAGGACGGAGCCAAGAGGAAGAACGGAGCAGGGAGGAAAGCAGAGTCAGAGTCCTCCCTGGTACCAGCTCTTCCTGAGCCCCAGGTTTCCTGTGGCACTGGCTCTGTGAGACACCCAACATCCTTGTAATAAATTCCTTGTCCTGCTTAACCAGTTCACGCTGGATTTCAGTCACATGCAGCCAAATTGTTCCCCTCCATACCTTTGCTCCCCAGTCAGAACCAGCAGCATCAGTATCACCTGGGAGCTGGCTAGAAATGTAGGCTCTTGGGCCTCCCCAGACCTACTCAGCAGAATCTGCATTTCCCCAAGATTCCCAGGTGACTTATTTGCACATCAAGGCCTGAGAGGCACTGTCCCAGCAGCCCAACCTGCTGGGTGGATTAAAGATGACATGAAATCCCTGACCCCATAGTGAGTACTCTTTGTAAAGTGTTCAGAGGAGGGTGAGGAGGGAACTGGGAGTGTTGGGAGTGACCATCTCAGGAAGTGTTCCTGGGACCATGGCAAGTGGTGGCTCTGAACCAAATTACAAAGACAGACACACACAGTAGAGAAGGGAGAAAGCACATGTATACCAGGAAACGGGTTTCAGCTCTGCTCCAGGAACCTGTCAGGTTAGTGAGTCCAGGTGCCGACGTGGGAATCCGTGAAGAAAACCACGTCTCAGGTGTGGCACTTGGCTGAGTGAGTGACAGACACTCGGCATCCGGATGCTGCCCACTGGCGAGTGCTGAGCTCACGCTGCCCTTTTGGCAGACAGTGCAGGCGGCCTGCCCAGTGCTCAGGAAGTAGATCGGGAGGAAGTGTCCTGAGTGAGCAACTCCTAAATGCTTTTTCAGACAGAAGCCTGTGGCCTGTGGCCTGTGGGACTGGGGGCGGGAGGGGAGCGGGAATGAGAGGAGGCTGGGGGCCGCTGTGGGGCGGGGGTCGGAAATCTCATCCCGCTCTTGGCAGGAGCGAGGCTGCCTCCTGGCTCCCGTCCTCTTGGCCACTTTCTTTGTCCCGGGGGTTTCGCTGACTCTCCAACGCCAAGCAAATCTAAGTAAAAGCTGGGATTTTAACAATTTTTAAAGGAGAAGGAGACGTGCTTGTAGAATGCCAGCGCCCCATCTCAGCCCTCATTGTGTGTGGAAAGAGGACATCACTCCAGGTCCATACCCCCCCAGGAGTCACCGGTCACTGCTTTCTGATTGTCCACCCGTTGTACGGCTCTGTACTCCTCCTCGGCCGTCTCTCCCGGAAAAGCGCTGAGAGTCTGCACAGTGCAGTTCCCCGTGCTGTGAAACATCTGCAGGACTCTCCTCTTCAGAAACAACAGACTCCACCGTCAGCCAGGGCTGTCCTGTGAAGGCCAGTTGTAGTCACCACCCCTTAGCCACGACAGCAATAAAGACCTGAGGGCAGACTACAACCGCAGCAGACAGGACAGCGTGCGCTCAGTGTGCCTAGACTTTCCTAAGCACAGTGCCGGCTCATTGCCTCCTCACAACAACCTGTGAGGGGAAACCCAATCTCAGTCCCCATTTCGCAGATGAGAAAGCTGAGGCAACAGGATATCAAATGAGGTCACAGAGCTCATAAGTGGCAGAACTGGACTCAAACCCAGGCAGTCTGGTTCCTCAACCACTGTCCTTCAGCCGCAGGCACCAGCGTGCTGATGGACAGGAGTCAGCGACAGCTCTCCTGCAGACTGCTCCTATTCCAGCCATAACGAGCCAGAGCTATGGGATGCTAGCCAGCCAAGCCGGGGCGGTGCAGTGATGGGCGAGAGCAGGGGTTCCAGAATTAAAAGATCCGGACTGGACTCCTGTGCTGCCCCCTTGGGAAGAAGGACCTGGTGCTGGCTGGAGCAGAGCCCCAGTCCTTCTGGTGCCCTCCAGCTGACCTGTGTGACCCGAGCCAGTCTCTGTCCCTGGCTGGGTTTCAGTTTCCTTGCATGGAAGTGGACTAAGTGAGTCCAGTGATTCAGTCTACACCACGCTCATGGAAGAGTCACCACCTGCACAGAGATGTGTCCACGTGCAGGTGCTGAAGGAGCCAGAGAACACAGACCTTGCCTTTGTGCGCCTTCCTTTTGTAAATCCTTTAGATCCAACAAGGCAGTTATTATCCTGTTTTTTAACTGGTGGAAGTGATATTTGAATGCGGAGGGTGCTCAGTTCAGCTGTAGCTGAACAAAGTGGCCCCTGGATCCTTGGCTCAATTCTGTGCTGCCAAATCTTCCCCCTCTGTGGATATCACGTGTCCGAGAACGGCCAAGTCCACCTCGAGTTCCTGACTCCCGGTCATTGTATCCACCTCCTGCCCGACACCCCCATCCGAAAGGCCCAGAGTCAGTGCTGCTGAGGTACTGGAACCGCCCCGATGGCGCCTCCTTTCTTGCCCAAAGCGTGGTGCTGGGGTGGCAAGTGTGTCCCTGTGCACCGTGACTCAGGCCCCTCTGCTGACGCCAGCCAAGGCTCTGGCCAGGCAAGTAATTCCTGGTGAGCCGGAAGCCTGCGGCTGAAGGTGAGGGCAGGCGGGTGGCGGAGAGGAGGGGCCTGGGGACACTATGTCCCTCTCTTGGCCACCCCTGCCCCCACCGTGGGCTCCCACATGATGGCTGGCATCTGCCCTGTGTGCAGTAGGCACTGCACAATGCCCGCTGCTGGCTTAGCTGCTCCAACATGACCGTGGGATGGGGCGGCGAGGCAGAAGCCCGCCTGTGGGTCCAGCGCCTGAAGGAAATGACTTCAGCCCCCCTCGCTCAGCAGCTTGCGCTGTGGCTACAAGAACCACAGCACTGAAACTGCCTCTTTAAAGAACTCTGTGTTATAACACTCACTTCTGCAGTCTGTCTCAAGAACTTCCTGTTCTGCACCCTAAGTTAGGAGAGGGGAAGAGCCACTTCCTTGACATGGTGGACAAGAGCAGAAGGGGTTTAGACATCACCAGTGTAACCCTAGCCTGGCCCATCCTCCCCTGCTGGCCACGCTCTTCCTTGGCGATAACTTCTTCCCAAAGCTGCGGTCAGGAGAGATGGGCGCCTTCGTGAGTTCCCAGGAACCAAGACCATATTACTTGTGTAGGATGTTGTCCCCCAACATCTGCTTGGCCTCCCGGGGTTGCTGACTGGGTGCAGGACCACCTGGCTGGTCCTTTCCCAGTCTCCCTTGCAGTGTGTCCATGTTACCAAGTTCTGGCCCATGAGAAGCTAGCAGCACTGACTGTGCCCTTAAAAGAAGGCCCATGCCTTCCTCACCTCTCTTTCCCCGGCTGGAATGTGGGAGCCATCCTCAGCCATGAGTACAAAGCAGACATCCTTAGGGAAGAGCATGGCTCGAAGGAGCCTGGGTCCCCAACACTGGTGCCACCGTGTCATCCCTGTCCTGTTTGCACTGAAACGGTTACACCCACAGAGAAGTGAACCACCATCTTGCCAAAGTCTTTCTCATTCGGGGTCTGGTTACAGTGGCCACATTTGTGTCCCCCACAGCCCCCCCTTTATTTGTGTTTTTGCAGGTATTTTGAGGTGACACCCCCCTGCCCCTTGGCTATCAGGGCAGTCACAACCTCTCTTTCTCTGAGATGCCCTGCTTCACTCAGCCAGGAGGTGGCCTAGTGAGATTGTGTCTGTAGGATTATCAAGTGGCCTATGATTGCCCGGCTCCTCTGGCTGAGTGGACTCAAGGCCAGCATCCCATCCAGGCAGCCAATCAGAGTCTCTCTCCCCTGTGTCTGGAAGTGAGATCACTGTTGCTACTGAGCCTGTGCTGATTATAGGAACCACGATGCACAGGGAGGAGCAGAAGCGAGAGGCCAGGCAGCCCCAGGGAGGCAGAGGGAAGGAAGCTGCCTGGGTTGGCGTGGGCGGCCTGGTTTCTGCTTCCAGGCCCATGTGTGGGCCTCCTGATCATGCTGCTCATGGCTCCTGGGAGCGACCTTGCTACCCTGTAGTAAATCCCCCCTTTTGGTTTTAGATGCGTTAGGTTCATTTCTGTCCTATAACCAAAAGTGCCTGGGTGTCCTCTGATCCTTGTAAAGATCTGTGTATCCTTACAAACTGGGACCCCACTCTGCAGCCCACCGCCCCTACACAGGATGCTTCTTTGCAACCAGCGAAGCCTCAGAAGTGAACTAGATGGATGGATAGATTCATCACCTGGTTGGCTAGCAGGCCAGTCTATGGACTTTCCACTGGCTGATGGGCAGGTCTCATGGACTCACAGGACTGGGGTGAAGAGGACAAAAGGCACCAGGCAGTGTGGCCATGGAGGTTTAGTGATGCACCCAAAAACACAGGGTCCAGAGGAAACCTGATGAGACCCTGGCCCTGGCCCCCCAGGGTTCCTCCTCACTTCCCTCACCTGGCTGGCCTGATGGGGGGTCTCTGAGCCACCAGGAATAGCTCCCACTTACTGATGAGTAAAACCCCTGTGACAGCCATGTCAAACCAGCCACTTCTGCGGCTCCTAGAAAAATGCAAACATATCATTTTCTCTTCTTTCTGGGTCATTTTCTCTACTTCCTCACCATTTTAAAGAGTCGATGGCTTTTCTTCCACTGAAGGAGTAACGAGGGTCCTGCACCTCGAGCCAGGCGTGGGTGTGGCACTTCCCAAGGTGCGGTCTCGTTTAAACCCTGCAAGCCTTCAAGAACCCACCTTCCAGAAGAGGAAAGAGGTTGAGGGAGGAAAAGCAGCTATAGGCTAGGGGCGGAGTCAAGGGAATGGCAGGCTGGCTGGAAAGCCCGGGCCTTAAATCCACATCCTAGTCCTACTGAGGGTCCATCCCTCCTCATCTTTTTGCCTCTACTTTCCAGCCTTTCCCCACGGGCACCTGCTCAGCTGAGCTGGCCTGCGGCCCGGGGGCGGGGGCGGGGTGGGGGGGAGGACCACCTGGGTGCTCAAGGGGGGCTCGGTGGGTGGCATTCTTCCCCTGCGACCCTACCCTGGGCTGTCCCTCTTCCCCAACAACCTCCTCTGCAGTCCCTGAGTCCCTGCCTCCCCCTGTTTCCTGCTGGCAGGCGGCTACCCTCTCTCCTCCATTCCCTGACACTCTTTGGTGCCTGGATCCCTGTGTGAATCCGGCCTCTCTCTTACCCTCTGCAAAGCACGTCCTTGTTCAGAGTAGTCCCTGAGTTTGCTCACTTTTCCCTTAGAGAAGCCAAGGCCTTAGACCTCAGGGCTCAGCCTGCCCGCTTTTCGGGCCAAGTTTGTACCCAGCTCAACTGGGAAGCCCTCCCCAGCTCCACAGGCAAAATTAATCCCTCTTTCTCAGTCTTCCCAGAACACTGGGTTTATCCTCCGGGATAGTGTGTACTGTGGCACACAGCAGAGAGCTGCATGTGAGACTCAGCCACGGGCTGCATGCTCCTGGAACATGGGAAATGCCCCATATGACTTCTGTCCCTGCTTTAGGATCCACAGACAGGCAAGAGCAGGTCCTGTTGATGGGCAGAGAGGTGGCGTGGATGTAGGAAGTATGCGGGAGGACGGGGCTGAAACATGAGGACCAGTCCCCGGAGACGGGGTGTCAATCACAGGGGACTCTGCCCAGGGTGAGGGACTACAGAGAGCTTTTGTAATGGGAAGGGCCAGAGGTGAGCTGATTAGAAAAAGCCGATGATGAGTCCTGGGGGCAGAAGACATATCTAGAAAGTGGAGGGACTCAAAAAAAAAAAAAAAAAGAAAGTGGAGGACTGGTTCAAGGAAATTTCTGGGCGTGGAAACCCAGAATCACGCTGTCTTCCCGAGTGGCTGCCTGGCCGAGGTAGAGACAAAGTCCTACAGACAGAACAGTTCTAGGAGCAAACTTGAACCTCTCTGGGAATTGAGGCCAGAGGAGGGAAACAGGAAACAGAGGCAGTGATGATGACCTGATTGTTGGGGTCAATTCTGTCACCCTGCATTGAGCATTGGGTGACCTACAAATTACCAAGCTCCCTCTGGTTAGTGCTTCAAGATGTCTTACAGCCTGCTGATTAATCACGGGTTGCACTGAAAAGGAATGTGTGTAGATTCAAGGGCCTGATCTCCGGAGGACCTGAGTCTGGATCCGTGGGTGGGGGCAGCACAGAGTTTCTGGTGTCGGCACGCCAGGGAATCATCTGTGTGCGTCCTCTCTTAGGGACAGTGAAAACATGCTCTGGTCCCAGGCAAATGACAATGACGGGGTTATAGTCACATCAGGAAACCCACCCCACCCCACCCCACCTCCAAAGAGGAGGGAGGCCAAGGTGCCGAGATCTGGGGCTTCTTGTCTGTGACACAGGCCTCGCTCCCAACCTCTGAATTAGAAGCAAGACTTCTCAATGGTGTAAGGAAATTGCATGGTGCCCTCCTCTCTCATACCTTTAAGATTTGTCCAAAAATCTTCCATACAGCAGCCTCTTCTGTGACCTAATTCTGGAAAGAAGAATCCCTAGTTATGCCAATACAGGATTAAAAATCCCTGGGTGTTTACCTTCCAAAACAGATGTGGCAAGTCTCTGGCGCTTGTGAAGCTAAACTTGCCTGTATTTTATTAAGGGTGTGGTCACTCCTGCTGTTGTCTTGGGTGCCCTGACCTAGGAGGGTGTTGTCGTGAAGCCTGGTACAGGCCTTCGTGGCTTCAGAAGTCGCTGGGGATGAGTGTGTCCCTGCCAGAGGATCCCCAGGCCTTGCTTCAATGAGAAGCAAGAATAGCTGAGAAGCCCTATGTAACACCTGCCTCTCCATCCTGTCACCTAGTGTCCTTCTGCCTCCAGACCTGTCTTCAAGACAGATGCTGAGGCCAGTGTCCCGCCAGAGTGCAGTCGCATCCCTCCTGCCTGGGTGTGTAATTGGGGGTGTCTGTGACGCTGTAGGGCTTCTCAGGATGAAAGGACTAGTCTGGCCCCTACACTTTTTCTCACGGGTCCCTGAGTCTCCAAGGAAGTGACCATAGGCAGAGGCTCACAGGTTGTCCCTGGGCCCCTGCCCCCCTGGCGTAGGCCTGTTTCCTGTCCCTTGCTCACTCCCCAGGATGTTCTGATTTCCTCACCTCAGCTCTCTGTTTAGCCGCAGAGGTTGGGCAACTACCATGGGGCACTGGGGCCCAGGCCCTGCTTCCTATAGGACCTGGCCTCTGCTTCACAAGTCTATGTGAAGCCACTGTTGTCCGGAGGCCTGACCTTCTCCTGACTCCAATTACTCCTCTGGGTGTTGCTGGTCAAAGGTCTCCCTCACAAAGACCTCCCATGTGCAGGCAGTGCCGGGCTCTGGTTAGCGTGCAAGCTCTGGGGTCGCCCATCCTGGGTGTAAACCCTGGCTCTGCCACGGGCTAGCGACCTTGACCTTTCCCCAGGTGTGATGGAGGTCTTGCCTCACCTTTGAAAGAGTCGGCTTGTTTTCCTTAGCCGATTGCAGTGACTGTATGGTTTAACTTGGTCATCAGTTCAAAGTCTTCCTTTCTGGAGGCTCAGTCCCCCGCGGTACATGGCACACCCCATGTGAATCAGAGACTAGGGGCGTGGAGGGGTTGCAGCCATGCTGCGGTCCCCCGGGGCATCATGAAGGACACCCAGAGCCCGAGTTGGGCTGGCTCACCCTGCTCAGCTCCGGGCAGGAGCTGCAGGATGAGGAGAGGAAGGGAAGGAGCTCTTTTTTCTTTCCACAACCTCTCCGGCTCCAATCCCTCCTTCTTCCTCCACCAGAACCGTCAGGAGAAGGAACAAAGCAGGCTGCAAATGCCCCAATATCCTCTTCCATCGTGGCCTCCTCCACTTTCTGTGGTTCTTGGGCAGGAATAGAGTGAGTGGTTTGCACTGTCCCTTTGCAAACCACCTCCAGACTCTTGGTTCCACATGCTTGCGTGTTATTTGCGTATGACTTACACATTAGTGGGATTGCTCCGCGGACTTCTCTCTGGTAAAGTGAGCTCCTTAAAGGGCGTGTGCCTGCGCCTGGCTTCTGGCCCCGGTGTTTTCCATTTAGGATGTTGCTATTCTCAGCTCTGTCACTCTGTGTGGGTAAGTCAGGGAAACCCCACCATTTATCTGGTCTGTAAAATGGGAGTAATAATCCCTGTCCTCCACATGGGGTTGTCACGGGGATTTTAAATTGTGGAGTAGATGTAAGATCATCTCATAAACTGTAAAAGAGGTAAACAATTTAGATGGTCTTGTTATTAAGCCTATTCCGTGCTCCCAGAGTCTGATGGGGACGAAGCATTTTCCAGAGGTAACCAGGGGGAGGATCTGACTTACTGATTTGATGCCAGACTGAATAAGGCCCCTGTGTCCCCTCCCCCACCATGGCTTTCTAGGGTGCTGGACGGCAGGGACCTTGTTCTGTTGAGGGCCCATCCCAGTGCATGGAAACTCCTCACCAGACAATGCAGAGGCTCAGCGCTGACTGCACTGTGTTTGAAATCCTGTGGGAAGTCAGTGGCAGGGTGGGGGTTGCAGTGGGGGAAGTCTAGAGAAGGCTGTGCTATTTTAGGACTGTAGAACGTTACTGCAGGAAGGAATTTAGCCCTCAGTGGTGCCCAGCCCCTCCGTTTTACAGAGGAAGAAACTGAGGTTAAGAGAGGTATGTGTCTTAGGGTTCCCGTCATGGCTCAGTGGTTAACAAATCTGACTAGCATTCATGAGGTTGTGGGTTCGATCCCTGGCATTGCTCAGTGGGTTAAGGATCCTGCATTGCTGTGGCTGTGGCATAGGCCGGCAGCTGTAGCTCCTTTTAGACCCCTAGCCTGGGAACCTCCATATGCTGCAGATGCGCCCTAAAAAGCAAAAAAAAAAAAGAAAGAAAAAAGAAAGAAAGGTGTGTGTCTCGCTCAGGACCCCTAGCAGCCTTCGCTTAGCAGTCTGGGCTGACCCAGTGATGGTCAGTGGGATAGCACCATGGCCCGAGGGCCCGCTCGGTCACAGTGCCAGAGCACTGGGCTCTGGGGAGACAGTGGGGTGTTGCATCTGGAGCTGAACTGCCTCTTAGCCCAGACATTCCGCCTCCATCTGCAGGGAAACAGGCTCTCAGCCTCCCAGGGCAGCACAAGGCAGACACACTTGGTTCACAAGTGCCCTTGAGAAGGTGACGAGAGTGGGGAGCACGCCATCCTCGTCTCCTGCCTCTGAGCCCTGTCCTCCCCCCCAACCCCAGCTGCCAAGTGCTTGGAGGGCCTGCTCAGGAGCAGGAAGACAGGTCTCAAGGCAGAGCCATGTGGGCCCCACAGACAAAGGAGCCTTGGAAAGGTCAGACTTATTTCTGACAAGGGGGCAAAAACCCATCCCTGAACTTTCATGAGCCTCACAGGATGGTTAGGGAGTGGGCAGCCAGCAGAGAGGGCAGTAACCAGAAGGACATTTCATGACCTTTGTTCTCAGGACCATTAGCTTTAATTCAGCAAGTTCTTGTTAGCAGGCGATGATGTGTCCAGCCCTGAGCCAGGCGCTTAGGGTGGAGGAGACAGAATATGTCCAAGACTTGCTTTCCAGGAGCTCTCTGGGGGTGTAAGACTCTCAGGTGTGAGTCGGAAGAGACAAAAGGCAGAAGCTGCATTTAAGGTCAAAGAGAAGATGCTTCAGAGGAATCGCAAAAATCAGTGTCTGAATCCCATGGTTCCAAAGGGCTTTGTGGGGAAGGGGAGCCTTTGTTTGAGCCCACCTCTTTCATTAGTCATCGAGTTGGGGAGGGAGCAGTTTAGCATGGAGAGTGGCGTAAGCAGAGGTGGGAATGAGCAGAGGAGCTGCCCATCTCCAGCCTCCTCTGCGCACAGGCTGTGAGCTAGAATCAGATTTGAAAGGATAAGTGCTCTGTCCCCAGGCACAGCAAAGATGCGCCCAGGCTTCTGGAAGAGAGAGGCAAAGGCATTACGGCTAAGCTGTGACTGGGGTTAGAATGGTTCCTTGAGCCCAGGGGTAGCAAAGAGCGTAGTCCTCAGTCTTGAGCCCAGCCAGCCTCACATAGGTAACTTTGCAGAGCTGTCACCAGCTCAGGGTCTGGATTTAGACTTGGCTTTGAATCCTCTCTCTGAAGCCTTTAGTGACGGTGACCTTGTTGTCACCCCTCAAAGCTTCAGTCTCCTCCTCTGTAAAATGAAGATGGTTGAGAAAACACTGAGGAGTTCCCATTGTGGTGCAATGGGATTGGCAGCCTCTTGGGAGCACTGGGATGCAGGTTCAGTTCCCAGCCCAGCACAATGGGTTAAGGATCAGTGTTGCTGCAGCTGCTGCTCAGATAGATAACACTGAACTCGCGGGGGTTGTTGTGAGGACCGAAGAAGGTGGGCAGTCCTGCCCCGCTTACCCTCAGCCCATGGTGGCCGTGGTCAAGGCTTGGTGGTCCAGTTTGCTGCCAGGGCCTGGCATTACCCAGCTGACTCTCTACTCTGATTGTTTCCCAGATCCCACAGGCCGAGAAGAGTCATCCCTTCCCTTGGGTGCCCTTTGGAGACGTCTTGGTGAGGAGAGAGGGTGGAGGAGAGGGACAGCCCCAGGGCTGAGGGGGCAGGATGCCCTAAGAGCATCTTACAAAGAGCCAGGGAGGTGGTTAGGGGATCTGGGTTCTGGAATGAAGCGCTTTATTTTCCAGACCACAGTTTCCTCATCTACGAAGCGAGGAGCTGAAGTTAGACCCGTGATTCCCGCCTGGTGAGAGGGGGGAGGTCCTTGTTACAGAGTCGCTCCTGGAAACCAGATGCCCACTGAGCATTGCCCTAGGCCAGGGAACTAGATCACCTTGGAGTTCCTGCTGTGGTGCCACAGGTTAAGGATCCAGTGTAGGACAAAGCTGTGGCTTGGATTCAGTCCTTGGCTCAAGAACTTCTGTATGCTACAGGTGCAGCCAAAAAAGAAAAAAAAAAAATCACCTCACATGTAGGTGCTGTGCTGTCTTTCAGTCACATAAGGATGCTGCTGTCATTTTTAAAGTCCATCTTAAAGGGAATATCGAGTGCCCTGTAGCTTTCTATCAGCATGTTGATTTTCATTCACAGATACTAAAAGTACAATTACTTGGAGGAATCTGAAAGTGTTTTTGAAGTCTTAAAGAGGTTCAAGCTTGAAGTGTTTGGCTCCTACAGGGTCAGATGAAGGGCACTCTCGCTCAGCCTTTCCTGCCCTGGCTCCCACCCAGCCTGACGAACCAGCTCCTCCCTCCGGCCTTGTTCCCCTGCCACAGGGAGTGGCAGCTCCAGTAGCCTCTCCCGTGGCAGTGAGGATGAGGTGGAGGGAAGGGGACAGCTAAGGCTAGTGTCTCTTGAGGGAGGAGGACAAGTTTTATAAGAAAACCCAGGAAACCCTGGGGATTCTGTCCATTTGGAGGTCTTTTTAAAAAGGTGACCTGTCACTTCCCTGCATTTGTCCTTGTTTCCACTGCACACATGTTTGCAGCACATGGGAAGTGGGAGGGGTTGGAATGTCCTACAAATTCCCCTGACACCCAGTTCCCACCTTTATCCTTTAGAAAAATGCTTTGTGTTGTTTTGTTTAACTTTTCAGGAGGTCACAGACCCATTAAGAATCTGATAAAAGTTACAGACCCTTGTTTCAGAAAAAAATGCAGCTACGCCTACACACACACACATAATTTTCACACACAATTTCAGCAGGTTCATCACCCCCTGAATTCCCTAGACCTCCTTGGGCGTTCCTGGACCCCAGGTGAGGAAATCCTGCTCTCCTGTGGGCTGCTTTCACTAAGTTTGCATTTACCTTCTCTTCGTTTTCTACAGATCTGAGGTCTAAAGTCTCCAGGACTTCTAATGGGACCTCCAAGTGCCCCATTTCCCAAACTGCTCGTGTAGGCCCTTAGGTCTGGACACAACTGCCTGCTCTAAAGTGGGCTTCACGCACGCAAACTTCCCCTGGGGGTCAGGCTCCAGGCGCTCTGGGCATTTCTACCCTCGAAACTGTGGACCTGAAACCCTGTGTCCTGGAAACAGAAAACAGATCTCACCTCCGGAAGGATCCCCAGCTCCCATGCCACCGCCCCATCCCCGCAGTCCAGCCCCCCTTTTCCCTTCCAACCCTGTGTGAGGACATCTGTTCTGGGGCTCACCCTCCTGTCAAGACAGCCTGACCAGCCGGTATGGGAAAATATAAGAATGAATGAGATTCAAATTCTGATTTCAAAGAACTTGCTGTCTACCAGGGGAAATATGATGCATTAAATAAACCACAATACATGGCTCAAAAAAAAAAAAATCTGTAGGAGTTCTCACTGTGGCACAGAGGGTTAAGAATTCAACTGTAGTGGCTTGGGTCACTGCAGGGATACAGGTTTGCTGCCTGGCCTGGTGCAGGGGGTTAAAGGATCCGGCATTGCCACAGCTGGGATTCAATCCCTGGCCTGGAACTCTCATATGGCTTGGGTGTGGCAATTAAAAAAATGTGTGTGTGTGTATGTGCACACATGCACACATACATATATATACTCTAGCTCAGTAGCTGTGTATCACATAGCAAGTGACATTTCAGTAGACATTGAAGGTTGGGGAGGCGGGGAAGGGGGGGAGGGGGAGGGAGGAAGGGGAGGGGGAGGGGGGAAGGAAGAAGAAAGAAGGATTGGGTGGTAGCAGTGGGGAGGGTCATCTGGAAGACTCTTCTGTGGGAGCCTTTTCCACCAAGCTGCTCTGCTCTAAGGCAGAAGCGACCTTGACCTCTGCTTTCATTGGTGCTCACTGTCTGGTCCTCTCAAGAGAACAGCAGATTCCAGGGTCTTACAGTCCTAGGTAAAGATTAAATGAGATAAACTCTATTAAAAACACTTACTGGCCCTGAGGCAAAGGGTAAGCCATTAATAAATGGTTGCTACGCGACTCACATGGTAGGTATCTGTGTATAGCTAGAACCATCTCCTGTGTTAGATCTGGAAGGCAGGAAACAGGTTTGCGTGTGTGTCCTCAGTGCTTACGTAGCTACTTAAACTAAATAGACAATCAATGACTATGAAAGAAGTAGACATCCTGATAGGTGAGTAACTAGAATGTGAGCAAGATTCTCATTAAGCTTCAGAGAATCTGTCCCCTTGAATGAGGATGGATATTTTCTTGCCTAAAATTCTCTCTGTTCTCAGACATACAGTCTATAACTTGCCAGGTGTGGTGAGGAATGCTGAGGGTGCCGGACTGGTAATGCTGACAGGATGTCCCAGTTCCAGGCATTGTTTGGGTCTCCCTGGCCCTGGTAGGTGTTCACCTGAAGTCACTAAAGCTTTGGCGCCTGTTGCTTTATATGATGTGGTGGTCCTACGTCATGTAGAGCACCCCCCCCTCCCCACGGATGCCTCTGTGGTCTGTGCTGGGAGAAAGAACTGGGATAGCAAGGAGGCAGGGTGAGCTAAGGGTTAGTACAGGGCGGCATTTGGCCCCTGGGCTCTTGAACTCCTTTCCCAGTCCTGTTGCCGCAGAGCTAAGAAACTGTGGATAGTCCCTTCTCCTCTCTGCTATAGCGCCTTTTAGCCTGCATCTACCTCAACACTGAGTGCTTACATGTGACCTGTGCATACCTCCCGTCTACAGGGGCAGCAGTGTGCCCAGGGCGGCGGACCGTGAGGAAGGAGGAGACAAGGTGCCTGCCTCTGAGATTTTCACTCTTGTTGAACAGAGAAGGCAACACCCAGGAAAAACATGGCACAGTGGTTAAGAGCACAGCCATGCAGTCAGGCTGCCTCGTTCACACATGGCTGTCTTACAGGCTGACACTGGACAACCCTCTGAACTTCTTGCATCTTAGTTTTCTTATGTGTAAAGTAGGGTTAATAGCATTTATCTTCCAAGAGGACTATTTTTTAAATGGTTTTATTTTTATTTATTTATTTATTTTGGGGGGGCACCCGTGGCATATGGAGGTCTAATCAGAGCTGTAGCCGCTGGCCTACGCAACAGCCACAGCAACGCAGGATCTGAGCCTCGTCTGCGACCTACACCACAGCTCACAGCAATGCCAGATCCTTAGCCCACTGAGCAAGGCCAGGGATCAAACCTGTGTCCTCATGGGTGCTAGTTGTTAACCGCTGACCCACAGCTGGAGCTCCCAAGAGGACTATTTCAGGTCAAATAGTTCATGGAAAGTTTTTTTTTTTTTTTTTTTTTTTTTTTTGTCTTTTTGTCTTTAGTTGTTGTTGTTCTTGTTGTTGCTATTTCTTGGGCCGCTCTCGCGGCATATGGAGGTTCCCAGGCTAGGGGTCGAATCGGAGCTGTAGCCACCGGCCTACGCCAGAGGCACAGCAACGCGGGATCCGAGCCGCGTCTGCAACCTACACCACAGCTCACGGCAATGCCGGATCGTTAACCCACTGAGCAAGGGCAGGGACCGAACCCGCAACCTCATGGTTCCTAGTCGGATTCGTTAACCACTGCGCCACGACGGGAACTCCGGAAAGTTCTTAATATAGGACCAGCACACAGGGAGTGCCCCACAATTGTCTTGCCCAAACCCCCCTGAATGAGCTACCCAAAAGTGCTGTTAGCTAATATTTTCAACTTTACTATTACTTTTACATATTTAAGAAAAAATTGACCAAACTCCTCCCAGGCTACTTCCTTAGGAGGCTGAGTGCACCTGCCTGTGAAGCAACATTTTGTTCCACTTTAAAGAAAATGGGTACTAAAACCACTACGGAAAACAGTGTGGAATTTCCTTGGAAAACTAAATGTAGAAGTACCATATGATCCAGCAGTCCTACTCCTGGGCATATATCTGGATAAAACTTGCATTCAAAAAGATACATGCACCCCTGTGTTCATTTCAGCACTATTCACAATAGCCAAGACATGGAAACAATCTACATGTCCATCAACAGATGAATGGATTAAGAAGATGTGGTACATATACACAGTGGAATACTACTTGGCCATAAAAATAACACAATAATGCCATTTGTAGCAACATGGATGGAACTAGAGATTCTCATAGTAAGTGAAGTAAGTCAGAAAGAGAAAGACAAATACCACATGATATCATTTGTATGTGTAATATAAAATGTGGCACAAGTGAACCTATCTACAGAAAAGAAAGAAACTCATGGACTTGGAGAACAGACTTGTGGTTGCCAAGGGGGAGGGGAAGGGAGTGGGATGGACTGGGAGTTTGGGTTTAGTAGATGCAAACCATTACATGTAGGATGGATAAGCAATGAGATCCTGCTGTGCAGCACAGGGAACTATGTCCAATCACTTGTGATGGAACATGATGAAATATACTATGAGGAAGAGAGTGTGTATAGATGTATGACTGGGTCACTTTGCTGTATAGCAGTAATTGATACAACACTGTAAATCAACTCTAATGAAAAGGAAAGAAAAGAAAATAGGTAAACACTTGAAAATAGAGTTTTTGAAGGCAAGTGACTCTCTAGTCATAATTATAGACAGAGTGGGCTACTGCCCTCCACAAGCAGAAAAGCTCCTTCTAGATATAGCTGGATGCTGCCCCTTCCCTTCGTGGGTGCCCTCGCTCAGAGGCTGCATGTGCCCCTGGGCGGTGCTCCCTTCCAGAGATTCCAGCTCAGCTTCTTCTTCACCCCCAGACCCCCCACCCCTTCTCAGGCTCAGGCAACAGGGGAGCCACCCACCCAAGTGAGGGCGGGGAGGGGGGAAGTGAGTGGGGTTTCTTGCCTGATGTTCCGGCCAGACAGAGCTACTGCTTAAATATGTGCAAGGATCAGGGTGCACCTGAAAACATTTTAAATGCCTTCCGTGGTTGAGTGAGGAAGGGGTTGAGCTCAGGATCTGGAGGAGGAGGAGAGTGTGAAGGGCTTGGGGAAAGACTCAGCTGCGTCTTGGGCTCAGTTTCTATCTCAGGCTCTTGAGCACTGTTGTACTCAGTCTGGCAATTTGGAGACGGCTGTGGGTATGTATCTGACAGAACAGGATGCTCTTGGGACACAAGTTCCAAAAGAAACCCCAACCGGAAGACTGGCCCCCACGCCCCCACTGGACAGTCTCTAATGATACTTGGGGAATGATCTGGGCAGGCGTGGGCAGCTGCAAATGTACTTACCTGAGACTTGGCTCTACCTCCTGACCCCTGGGAGCAGAAGTGGGAAGTGTAAAGACTTTCTTTATATTGTGTGTGCTGATTTCATTTCATTTTATTTTATTTTATTTTATCATTATTATTTTTTTGGCCATGCCTGAGGCATGCAGAATTTCCCAGGCAAGGGACTGAACCTGCATCATGGCAGTACAATGCTGGATCCTTAACCTGCTGTACTATCAGGGAACTCCAAATGTGCTATTTTTAAAAATTCTGATTCACAGCCCCTTTTCATGCTCCCCACCCCATTTTCAGTTGGGGGGGGAAAGGAGGTGTGAAAAAAATAACACCAAGGCGTAAAAGGTTTCTAGGACATTTTGTCTGAAACTCTTGGAGGGTTGGAATTAGGTATAAATAGGGTGGAACTCCAGATTTCCATAACATCCCTTAGGGGTCTAAGCTTACTGTATGCCTTTTAAAATTGGAAGAGATTGTTCACCACTACAAAAGTATTACTAGAGGGGCCTGCAGATTTGAAGATAACTACATTATGAAGAGGCCCAAACTATTTGGTAAGGATGCTCAAGTTTTGGGAAGTTCAGCTGAAACAGCAATTTGTGGGTGAAATATCAGCCAAGAATTGGCTGCAGAATCACCCACAGATTGAAGGGATGTTGGTGTGAGGGGGAGGATGAAGTCTGTACCAGGCTCAGGATATGAAAAAGGATTTAGTAAAACTAGGAGTTGAGTTTAAAGGTCTAAACTTTAAACTCGGGGTTTAAAGGTCTAACCAGCCCCAGGGTGTCTGAGGCATGACCGGTAAATAGAATCAGAGATTCCATTCAGCAAAAGCAGACAGGAAAACAAATCTCTTTTCTTTGTTTGTCCTGGTTGAAAACCAAACACGGTAGCCATCTGAAGAGATTCCAGAGTCGGGAGAGATTCCAAGGAAAGGAGGGTAAAAATGCAGCCAGCCTCTGACCACAGGGGAGGTCAACCTCATGGTTCCTCCCATGCCATTGTCCAGCACAGTGCTCTGGAATGTTCACCAGTGTCCTCGCATCTCCCTGATTCTGGCCCACAGGACACTTCCCTGCTTCACCCCTCTTTTCCTTGTGACCCCCAGAATGTCAGCTGTGAGGCTCAACATTCCTGTCTGGGCCTGAGCAGTGTGTGTGTCACAGGTAGTTTTCAGCTGTCGTGAGAATGCACTGAATGACAGCGAAAGACTAGGTCCTGAGGCGGCTTCAGATCTCTGGAGTGGAGGTGGAAGGGGGGGGGGGGCGACGTGGGGAGATGGCGCTAAAGGTCAACTGCATTGTCCCCCAATTTTCACGCACCTTCTCAACATAAACAAATTCCATCTGATCCACTAATAGCTTTGGAAAACTTGACCTTGTGTAAAAATGGAGAAACTAAAATCACAGCCCTGCCTGTAGCCTGGAAGCTTTGGAAACATGGCACCGTGATGAGGCAATCTGGGGAGAAAGCCAAACCAAACCAGAACTGGGAATGGAAATTTTATGCCATTAACACAAAAGGTTAGAAGGCTGGGTTGAGCATGGGCAAGATCTCATAGGAGCCTAGATGCAGTGCATTTTCTTTTCTTTCTTTTTTTTAGGGCCACACCCATGACATATGGAAGTTCCCAGACAAGGGGTCGAATTGGAGCTGCAGCTGCTGGCCTACACCACAGCCACAGCAACTCGGGATCCTTAACCCACTAAGCAAGGCCAGGGATTGAACCCATGTCCTCATGGATACTAGTCGGTTTTGTTATGCTGAGTGACAAGGGGAACTCCTGGCACATTTTCTAACAACAGATTTCAATGGGAAGGCGTGTGTGTACACCTCAGTCTGGTGTTGGACTTGGGGCAGAGGTACTGTGAGAACAGAATCAATTCCTCTTCTCCAAAAATTCATCCCCCATCCTCTCCTGGACCTAAAACAGGGCCCTACCCCTCTATTCAAAAAATTCATTACATCATTTAAGAATGTTTAGGGGTAACCTACTGTCTAATAAATCAGGTACACATTCCTTTGCCTGGTAACTTAAAATCCTACAAATTTAGTCCCACCCCATCTATCCACTAATGCTCTCCCACACACACCCACTAATCTCGCTGGGCTGGCCTTGTCACTGTCCCCAGTAATTTACTCACTCCTGCCTTTGGGTCTCAATACCCACTATTCTTCACTTTCCCCCTGGAATCCTCATCTATTCTTCCTTATAACCAATCCTCCAAAGATCTTGCCTTTGAAGATTTTGCCAACTATTTCAGTTTGCATCTCTTCCATTTCCAAATACTTATCGAGTCACATATATATACACACACACACACACACACACACAAACATATATATGTATGTATACTTTATCTCTCCAGCTTACACTGTAAGCCATTGATGCAAAATGAATGAAGGGGAAAGACTAGGTCCTGAGGAGGCTTAGCATCTCAGGAATGGAGGTGGAAGGAGGGAGCGATGATACATAACAACAAAAAAATATATATATATATGTATTTTGTTTATCTGAATATGAATTTTATGTTACAGTGCCCCACATAAAGTGTACTCAATAAATAATTGTGGTTTTTTTTTGTCTTTTTGCCATTTCTTGGGCCGCTCCTGCAGCATATGGAGGTTCCCAGGCTAGGGGTCGAATAGGAGCTGTAGCCACCAGCCTACACCAGAGCCACAGTAACGTGGGATCCGAGCCGCGTCTGCGACCTACACCACAGCTCACAGCAACACCGGATCCTTAACCCACTGAGCAAGGCCAGGGATTGAAGCTGCAACCTACTGGTTCCTAGTCGGATTCGTTAACCACTGAGCCATGACGGGAACTCCCCATCAATAAATAATTGTTGATTAATTGCACTCTTCCTTCTTCTGTGAATTAAAGGCTAAACTCATATATGACATCAATCTCATCCCCATTGTGTGGGATTTCAAAACAACATGACTTGAAGCATATTTGGGTTCTAGACGTTTGGTAACGGGGGAAAAGAACATAGGAAATGGTCATGCCTAAGATGGTAAGTGGGTGGCTTCAATGGAATCGAGAGCCCAGAAATCACTAATTTTCTTCTTTTTCTCTTTTCTTTTCTTTTTTTGTTTTTTGTTTTTAGGGCCACACCCATGGCATATGGAGGTTCCCAGGCTAGCGTCGAGTCAGAGCTGCAGCTGCTGGCCTATGCCACAGCCACAGCAATGCGGGATCAGAGCCGCATCTGTGACCCACACCACAGTTCACCACAACGCCGGATCCTTAACCCACTGAGCGAGGCCAGGGATCCAACCCGCGCCTCATGGACACCAGTCAGATTCGTCTCTGCTGAGGCATGGCAGGAACTCCAGAAATCACTGATTTTTGACAAAGATGCCAAGACCAATGGGGAAAGGGCAGTCTTTTCAACACACTGGCAGTACTGGCTATCCTGACATGTGAAACAATGCAATTGGACCCTTACATTATACCATATAAAAAATAACTCAGAATGGAACAAAGACGTGAACCCAGGAGCTAAAACTATGTCTTAGAAGAAAACAGAGGAAAATCTTTGTGACACTGAATGTGGCATTGATTTCTAAGATATGACACCAAAAGCACAAACAAAAGAAAAATAAGTAATTTTGATTTTATCACACTTTTGATTTAAAAAAAAAACTTTTGCGCATTGAAGGACACTATGAAGAGAACGGAAAGACAACCCACAGGAGGAAAATATTTGCAGATTATTAATAGCTTGAATATGAAAAGAACTCTTACAACTTTTTTTTTTTTTTTGGTCTTTTTGCCATTTCTTGGGCCACTCCCACAGCATATGGAGGTTCCCAGGCTAGGGGTCCAATCGGAGCTGTAGCCAGAGCCACAGCCACACGGGATTGGATTCCATGTGGCTGTGGCTCTGGTGTAGGCCAGCGGCTACAGCTCCGATTGGACCCCTAGCCTGGGAACCTCCATATGCCTTGGGTGCAGCCCTAGAAAAGGCAAAAAAAAAGAGAAAGAAAGAAAGGAAGGGAGGGAGGGAGGGAAGGAAGGAAGGAAGGAAGGAAGGAAGGAAGGAAGGAAGGAAAGAAAAAGAAAGAAAGAAAGAAAGAAAGAAAGAAAGAAAGAAAGAAAGAAAGAAAGAAAGAAAAAAGAGAAAGAGAGAGAGAGAAAGGAAGGAAGGAAGAAAGAAAAGAAAGAAAGAAACTGGAAGCCTCATGAGAATCAGAAGCTGGTGAGACTGTAGAATGATGCAGCTATGGAAAACAGCCTGGCAGTTCCCATGTGATCCAGCAATTCCACTCCCAGGTATATACCTCAAAGGATTTACAAAAAATATTTACAAGAGCCAAAAGTTGGAGACAACCCATGCTGTCTGTCAGCAGATGAATGGATAAACAAATCTGGTACATATATACAATGGAATATTATTCAGCCTTAAAAAGGAAGGAAATTCTGACACTTGCCACAACAGTGATGATGTTGAAAACATCACGCTAAGTGAAATGTCAGTCACAAAATGACAAATACTGTATGAGGTACCTAGAATAGGAGAATTCAGAGAGACGATGGTTGCCACGAGCTGGGGGTACAGGAAATGGAGAGTTATTGTTTAACTGGTATGGAATTTCTGCTTGAGATGGTGAAAACATTCTGGAAATAGTGGTGATGATTGAACCATATTATGAATGTACTTAATGCCACTGAATTGACATTTAAACATGGTTAAAATGGTAAATTTTGTGATATAGATTTTTCACCACAATAATTTTCTTCTTTTTTGGCTACCCTGTAGTGTATGGAATTCCAGGGCCAGGGATCAGATCTGAGCCACAGTTGCGACCTACACTGCAGCTACAGCAATGCCAGTTCCTTAACTCACTGTGCCAGGCCAGGGATTGAACCTGCATCCTAGTGCTACAGATGCCGCAGATCCTTTTGCGCCACAGCAGGAAATCCTCACCACAGTAATTTTAAGAAAAAGAAATAGAACTTAAATTCAGTCATGAGGAAGCAATCAGACAGATCCAGACTGTGGGTCATTCCCCTGAATGACTGACCTGCACTCTTCAAAAATGTCAAGATGATGAAAGAAAAGAAAAGGGAAATAGGGTCCAGTTACAGGTTAAAAGAGACTTGAGGAGTTCCCATTGTGGCGCGGAAGAAAGGAATCTGACTAGGAATCATGAGGTTGCAGGTTCAATCCCTGGTCTTGCTTAGTGGGTTAAGGATCCCGAGTTGCTGTGACTGTGATGTAGGCTGGTGGCTACAGCTCCTATTAGACCCTTAGCCTGGGAACCTCCATATGTTGCGGGTGCGGCCCTAAAAAGACAAAAGAAAAAAAATTTAAAAAAAGAGAGACTTGAGAGGACACCCAAATGCCGTGATGAGCTTGATTATATATATGTGTGTATGTGTATATATATATATATATATATTTTTTTTTTTTGGTCTTTTTAGGGCCGCACCCAACCAGATCTGAGCCACAACTGCAACCTACATCATGGCTTATGGCAACACCAGACCCTTAACCTACTGAGTGAGGCCAGGGATCAAACCCGAGCCCTCATGAATACTAGTCTGGTTTGTTAACCACTGAGCCAAGATGGGAACTCCCCTTGATTATATTTTAATTTTTTAAAAAGAAAAGGGGGAGTTCCCGTCGTGGCACAGTGGTTAACGAATCCGACTAGGAACCATGAGGTTGCGGGTTCGATCCCTGGCCTTGCTCAGTGGGTTAAACCATCCAGCGTTGCCGTGAGCTGTGGTGTAGGTTGCAGACGCGGCTCGGATCCAGCATTGCTGTGGCTCTGGCGTAGGCAGGTGGCTACAGCTCCGATTCGACCCCTGGCCTGGGAACCTCCATATGCCGCGGGAGCAGCCCAAGAAATAGCAAAAAAAAAAAAAAAAAAGAAAAGAAAAGGGGCAGGAAGTAAAAAAATGAATAAATTTTAAAAGGAGAAAAGCTGTAGAGGGCATTGTGTGGACAGTTGGGAAAAATGAACTGTGTATCAAGGTTAAATTTCTTCAGAGTGAATGTGATATGAGGGTTATGTAGGAGAAGATTTTTTAAAAAGATCTATGCTGGGAGTTCCCTGGTGGCACAGTGGGTAAGGATCTGGCATTGTCACTGCAGTGGCTCAGGTTTAATCCCTGGCCTGGGAACTTCTATATGTGGCAGGCTTGGTCAAAAAAAAAAAAAAAAAAAAAAAGTCTATGCTGAAGTGTTTAGGGATGATAAATGCAACTTTCAAATGAAGGGGGCCCGTGTATCTATGGAAAGAGGTAAAGTAAATACGGCAGCATTGGTGAATGTAGGGGAAGGGTTTCCACTTCTCTGTACTGGAAAATTTAAAAGTTAGAGGGGAAAATGGAATAGTCATTCAAATGACTGGGGAAACACTGACTTCTCTGACCCTGTGAGCAGAATGTGGATCTGTTTGCTGCACTGGGTCACCTGTCTTACTGAACTCAATCTGCAGGGTCAGAGGCACTGACGTAGATTCTGTGGGAGATGAGTAGATGCTCCCATCAACAATGCCCCTTCACTGGGCCCCCACTCCCTTCCAGGGCTGCTCCCCTGCTCTCCCGCAGCAGTATGTCTGTGCCACCTGCTTTGACTGCTTGAGGACCTACTGTGTTGTGTTCCTCTGTGTATCAAGGTTTTAAGTCCCCAGGGCAGGACCATGTCTCTATTTTCTTATAACCCTCCCTCCCCCAGCATCCCCAACCTCATGCTCTGTTCAGAACTAAAGCCACAAGAAGTGCCTAGTGAATATTTTTCTATTCACTGACTGTTACTTTGTCGATACTGAGGCATGTGTGGAAGCCTAAGTGGTCAAGGATGAGGTCAAAAAATCTACCCCAACTAAGGTGTTAATGGCCGCTGGGTAGGGCCTTCCAGAAGGAAAGTCAGGTGTGGGCTTGGACACCACCTAATTCTCTGAGGCAGCCAGGTGTTGCTGATCTAGGTGGTGACTCGTGCTCCGGGGCGGGGTAAGAGATATACCAGCCTTGGCAAAAAGCTTCTGAATACCTACGCACAGAATGTCCCAAGCGGGGCCTGTGGGGTGACTGCTCCCACAACCTGGCACATTCTTCCCAGGGAAGCAGGGCCAAACCAAGGACTGAGGACCTCAAAAAAAGGAAGCTCTCGGAGTTCCCATTGTGGCACAGTGTAAACGAATCTGACTAGTCTCCATGAGGACGTGGGTTTGATACCTGGCCTCGCTCAGTGGGTTAGGGATCCAGCGTTGCCTTGAGTTGTGGTGTAGGTCACAGACGCAGCTTGGATCTTGCTGTGACTGTGGTATAGGCTGGCAGTTGTAGCTCGGATTCGACCCCCTAGACTGGCAACTTCCATATGCTGTGGGTGTGGCCCTAAAAAAGCAAAAATAAAAAATAAAAAACAGGAGCTGTCATCCAAGCTCCTGGAACAGAGTTGCTATGCCTGGTTCTGGGAAAGCGGCAGATGGAGGGGAGAATGACCCCCCACACACACTGTGCATCAGCAGGAAGGGGTCACGTGCCTCAGGGAGACACTAGGCCTGCTGCATTCCACCTCCAACCAGGACCCCCCAGGGCTGCTGTGTTGCAGCTCGTTAAGGGAGTACAAACTTGTCCTTCCTGTCTTGAGTAGTTTTTCAATGAGGCTGGAAGACTAATGGGTAAATTTCCTCTCTCTCCCAGCCAGGGCTTCCAGGAAGCAGGCCTCGGCTCCATTGTTATATACAGTCTGTTGTTATTCCTATTAAATCGCAATGACACTTAATTTTAAAATCAACTTAATATTTTATTACATACCTTCTTGTGTCGGTCTATGGTTGTTTCATCCAAATCCCAGATTTCCCACAAAATGACAAGCTTCATAGGGCATGTGCTCTATGCTGCTTTGCCCCCTGTGTTTCCTCCCACATCCTGTATGGACACAGTAACATGAGGCACACAATAAATACATGGGAACGTGTAAATAATCTCGTGTATGTCCATATTATATTTCTTTTTTTTCTCGTTGTCCATATTATGTAATACTGTGCAGCAGTTAAAAAGAATGGAGTAGATCCTCATATTCTGATATGGAGAGATTTCCAATTCATATTACTGTGTCACAGAAAAGCAAGCAGGCATAGTATGAAACACTTTATGGAGAAAAGACAAATAGAAGGAACAACGGCTTGGTCCAAGTATCTGTTTATTTCCTTTCTCCTAGGAGAAGGTCACAGACACGGTTATAACTAGTGTAGAATTCAGTCATTTCCTGTATTTTCCTTTTCAAAATGAATCGCTGTTAATGTTAAATAAATAACATGTGGAAGGGGAGTTCCCGTCGTGGCTCAGTGGAAAGGAATCTGACTAGCATCCATGAGGACACAGGTTCTATCCTTGGCCTCGCTCAGTGGGTTAAGGATCCGGCATTGCTGGTGGCTGTGGTGTTGGCCAGCAGATGCAGCTCCAATTCGACCCCTAGCCTGGGAACTTCTGTATGCCACAGGTGCGGCCCTAGGTAAAAATAAAATGTGGAAGACAGTTAGCCTATCTCTTGCCTAAATAATTGTCACATTCCTATAGCACTTATATCAAGCAGGCATTGTTTTCAGTGCTTTGCATGAATTAATTCATGTCACCCTCATAATCTGCTTTAGTTGGACAGCACAGCAAGAAATGGGAGACCCAGGATTCAAGTCCAGAGTCTGGATTCTTTTTTTTTAAATTTAATTTAATTTTTATTTTATATTGAAGTATACTTGATTTACAATGTTGTGTTAGTTTCCAGTGTACAGCAAAGTGAATCAGTTCTGAATATACACATAGCCATTCTTTTTCAGATTCTTTTCTCATATAAATTATTACACAATATTGAGTAGAGTTCCCTGTGCTACACAGTAGGTTCTTGTTGATTTATCTATTTTGTATATAGTAGTGTATACATATTAATCCCAAATTCCTAATTTATCCCCCCCACCTCACCTTTCCCCTTTGGTAACCATAATTTGTTTTCAACGTCTGTGAGTCTGTTTTGTAAATAGGTTCATTTGTATAATTTTTTTATCTTTTTTTTTTTTTTTTTAAGGGCTGCACCTGTGGCATATGGAGGTTCCCAGGCTAGGAGTCGAATCAGAGCTGTAGCTGCTGACCTATGCCACAGCCACAGCAACACCCGATCTTCAACCCACTGAGTGAGGCCAGGGATTGAACCTGAGTCCTCATGGATGCTAGTCAGATTCGCTTCCGCTAAGCCACGACGGGAACTCCCTGTATAATTTTTTAGATTCCATATATAAGTGATATCACATGACCTTTGTCTTTCTCTGACTTACTTCACTTAGTATGGTAATATCTCTAAGTCCATCCATGTTGCCAGAGCCTGTATGTATTTTTAACTGGTATGCTAAAGGTGTTAAAAATTGTGGCCCTTCCCCACCCTTTCCTTCCTTCTCATTCAAATGCCTCAATGATGCCACTCAGAACATTGTGTGACAGTTAACTGAAAAGAAAAAAGAATCCTGTTTCCCACCCTAATCCATGGCTTCATCTGGTTTTGAAGGTTTGAGGGACCTATAAGGAGCTACTGACGCCTTCTGGAAACTACGTCTGGGTTGTTATTGAGAGATCATGACCATTTGCCACGACTGTTTCATCATGTGATATACATAGATTTCCCCAGTGAGTGCCTCCTGAGGACAGTTTTAGCCCCACCTGTGAGTCCTGGCAAATAGGACCTCAGTGCAGCAGACAATGACCCCTACCTGATGGAAGGTGGATGAGGATCTGGTAACCTTCTGAGGATTGTAGGTAGGCAGAAAGCTTCTAGGACTGTGATTCCTGACTCCTCCAAGCCCCAAGGCATGAGGACTAGTGCTACCTAAAAGTGAATCAGGAGGCCTTGCCCCAGGCCTCCGCCCCCAGTAGCGAGCTGGGGACTGCACCGAGTTTAGTGCCCTTTCAAGTTAAACCAGCATGCCTCAGATTTGCCAGACCTATCATCACAACAACATGTATCCCCAGCTCACACATGGAATGTTTGCTCTCTGGCAGCCAAATGCACTTGGAACTGGCAGTGATGATCTCATAAAGCAGGAAAGCTGAGCAGTTAGTCAGATGATTAGCATGTTGTTGAGATGGAGGAGTTGAGCATCATTCGATGAAAATATCTGGGCACTGATTAGGACCATCTTACCCGAAGTCCTTATTGCACAAATGTGAAAACAAGCTTTAAACAAGAGTAGCTATCAGGGCTTTGGGCCTGAGAAAAGTGAAAGTGTAGTTGTTTTTTTTTTTTTTAATACACCTGGAGGAACAGCTCTGCGGGCTGCTCAGACCTCCCCCTCCCTCGCTCCAGGGCCTTCAACTACTGTCAGTAATTCATCCCAGGTGCCTGGTAACTTCAATTTCTCTTCCCCTTTTAACCATATTTTTTATTTTTAAATATCGTGTTCATATTGTGTTTACTCATATGTAGAAGGAGAGTCATTCTTACCCCTCTCGCCTCTGTGGCTCCCATGCTGCAGACATCTCTCACCCTCCATTCAGTACCAGCTGAATGGAGGGCTCTAGGCTGGAGACGGGGTAGGAAGGGGACTTCCCAAGTTGTCTGCATTCCCTTTGTTTAGGGATCTTAAGGTGTGGGTCCTCCGCGTGGCTTTCAGATTTTTCTCTTATGTTTACAAGATGGAATTACTTGGCAGTTTGCTTGTACTATTTTTTCTTTTGGCCTGCGCCCACAGCATGCAGAAGTTCCTGGACCAGGAATTGAACCTACGGCACAGCGGTGACAACCGCCAGACCTTTAACCTGCTGCGCCACCAGGGAATTCCTGCACTATCTTTAAATAAAAACCAGCCCTGGCCTTACTGATGTCTCATCAAAACAAAAGCGCTGTTTCCACAATGTCTCTATTTTCAAAGCTGCCATTTACATTTTCTCAAACAGCCCTACCCTCACTGAGAAGGTTTTTCTGGGGATGTGAGTCATGTCTCTTCTGCGGGGAGATGTAGGATAGGACCTGGGAGACTGCTGTCCTCAAGCACTCTGAGCATGGGGGGTGATTGCACCCAAGTTCCCCTGCCTCACTTCCCCCTGCTCTAGATTCGTGACGTTAATGCCAGATTTGCAGCCGGGTCCCAGGTGGAGAAGCTTTGGACCAGTGCAATGCCTTGTTCTTTCTCCACACGATGGGGCGGGCGGGGGGCGAGGGAGGAATGCACCCAAGCCAGGAAAGATCACTAGCTTTAACTAGATCCCTGTGCTAAAGAAACAGGCTCTAGGGGAAATCTTTTCTAATAATGCCCTAGAGCTGGGTTATTTCCTAGCCTGGCCCCCAAATGTCTTTGACGACAACGTGGCTCCAGGGTAGAATGTGGCTGACCACAACCATCCTGCAGCATGGTCCTGGCATAGGCTCACCCGAGGACACTGCGGGGCAAGAGTGCATAGCGCTGGAGTCAAACAGCCGAGGAAAGGAACCCCAGCTGAACCACTTTCTGGCTGTGGCCAAATTAAGATCTATAAGTGGAAGTTAATGCTACCCAGACCGTTGCCTTGACAAATCAGAGGAAAAAATATGCAAAGGCTCTGCCTGATATGAACTGCTCGGAAAATGCTATCTGTGGTCACTAATTACCTAAGGGAAGGCTACGGAAACTAGCAGGAAGCCGAAGACTCGGGGCGGAGAAGGAACCGAAATAGCCCGGGCGGCTCCGCCCACAGTGAGAGCATCCGCTCCGCGAGGCGGGAAGAGGCCCCACTGCCCTCGGGCCGGAGCCGCCTGGTGGGGAGGGGGTGTCACGCTTCAGAAAAGGGCGAGGACTGGCCCCGACCTTCAGCGGAGGAAGGAAACAATGAAGCCACGTAACAAAAGTTCAAGGCCAAACGTAGCGCCCGCCCAGCGCTCGACCGCGGCTTCCTCTCCGCCGGCTCCGGGGAGTCACCTGACCTCGCTTTCGCAGTCGCGGACGCCGAAAGGGTCCTGCAGTCCTCCTCGCAGCCAATCGGCGGCGTCCCTGCCCCCCGCAGCCAATCAGTGGCGTCCCTGCCCTCGCAGCCAATCAATGGCGGCCCGGCCTTCCTAGCCAATCTGGTTCTCCGCCCGCCGGCCTCTCGCGCGTGAGGAGGGAAAGCCCGGCTTCCGAAGACCCCTGGAAAAAGACTCGTTGAGCGTGCAAAAAACGACTTTGTTTCCACTGGGCCAGGTATATTCTGAAGCCTGCAGAGCGTCCATCAGGGGCTGCCCAGGCCCGGGAAGAGCGCGCCTTCTCTTTGTTACAGAACTAGCCACCCGCAACCCCGCGGACCCCTAGGAGACTGCCCTTGCAGCTCACAGCCGACCAGCTGTTGGAACGTGTCTCATATGGGAAGAAATGCTTGCAGTTTCAAAGGTCCAGCCCACGGGCTCAGACGCTGCCGCACAGCTCAGAACTCTGAAACTCTTGATTCTACCCTGCTGTGTGCCTGGGATTTGACCTGCCTCTCATGTAAATCTTCACAAGAACCCTGTAGGGATGTATTATTGTTCTCCTCCTGCAAATGAGAAAACCCAGGTGTCCACAGTAGCAGTTTTACAACTGCTGAGGTTCTGGTTTAAAAGGAAGCCAAAGTTTTTTGTAAGTGACCAGGCTTCATACCAGGACGCCAAGTAGGGACCAGACTCCAATCGCCACGGCTTCCTTGTTTGCCTGGCCAGCAAGAAACAAGATCTCCTTAGTAGATCTTTACTCACTCCCTAGAGCGAAGTTGAAGGCCTTTCCAGGCCCTGTCATACCGTGGGAGCAGTCAGTCCACTAGCGACCACCTTGCGGGTGGGGGGCTGTGTTACCAGCTCATCTTTCAGCTCTTAGATTAAATAGCACTTCCCTTGACCCCACAAGTCTGTGTCAGCGGCCTCCCAGCAGCTCTCTTCATCCCTGTCTTGGGAGCCCTTGTCACCCCACCTATTGTAGTTGCCTCTTTCCTTCCCTGTCTCCCTTTGCAGATGGAGAGAAGCTACCTGAGTGCAGGAAACAGCCTTGACTGTAGCCTCAGTCTCTAGCTGGAGCCCAGGTCCAGCTCCCAGGATGCCAGTGTTCCCTAAGAACTCCGTTTCAGAACCACTGAACTAGAATTTGGAATTTAAAAGTAAGTCCAGAGGGGAAACTGGAGACAGCTATAAAAGTTTGACCTTTAATAATTATGATGATAATAAAACAGCTGTTGTTTATTGAGTGTTTATTATGTGACAGGCATTGTTATAAGTGCTTTAGTGCAGTGATCCTTCAGCTTAAATGTGCATACGGGGATCTTGTTATTCTGTTGTGAACCACACAGGAAGTCTGGGATCTTGTTATTCTGATTCATTCTATCTGGGGTGGGGCCTGAGATTCTGCATTTCTGACAAGCTTCCAGGTGATGGTTCATGAGTCATACTTTGTGTATTAACTTATCTTCTTAAAAGTGCTATGACATAGGTATTACTGTTACTCCTGTTTTACACACAAGGAAACTGAGAGGTTAAGTATCTGTGAACTTAGGTCAAAATCAGTAAACTGCAGGGAGGATAGAATGGCCTGAGCACTTACAGTGAGAAGGAGAAAAAGTTCTAGGCAGAAGAAACAGTATTTACAAAAGCCTGCTTGGCATGTGGGGGAAGTGGATCGGGGCTACCCAGAAGGCTGTGGATAGTCCTTAAAAACTTTCCAGGAGTTCCCGTCGTGGCACAGTGGTTAACGAATCCGACTAGGAACCATGAGGTTTCGGGTTCGGTCCCTGCCCTTGCTCAGTGGGTTAACGATCTGGCGTTGCCGTGAGCTGTGGTGTAGGTTGCAGACGCGGCTCGGATCCAGCATTGCTGTGGCTCTGGCGTAGGCCGGTGGCTACAGCTCCAATTCGACCCCTAGCCTGGGAACCTCCATATGCCGCGGGAGCGGCCCAAGAAATAGCAACAACAACAAAAGACAAAAGACAAAAAAAAAAAAAAAAACAAAAAAAAAAAACCAAAAAAACAACTTTCCAAAGGCCCCCAGTATTTGAGGCCTGAAAAAACTATATTGACATCTGCATGTGAAAACTGAATATTTAAATTAACCACTTTGACATTCAAAGTATTAAAAATCCTTTCAATTTTTTTTACGTGAAAAGATGCCGATCTGGTGAATGATATGAGTATATTTTGGTACATTTGATTAAAACAGGGGAAGGGCCTCTCAAGCCTAGGGCCTGCTAAGGCTAGGACAGGCCCTGACCACATTGCATTTGGATGTAATCCTGAGGGCAGCTGGGAACCACTGATAGAAGCAGGAAAATGTTCTCTGTGGCTTCAGTGAGGAGAATGGGTTGGAAAGAGGCCAGACTGGAGGCCTAGCAGCTCGAAACCAGCTAGGCGTTTACAGCCTTCAGACTGCAAGACAGTCTCTGCCGAGTGCCAAGGTAAAATGATAGCATTATACAACCCAATTATTCTCTGATTCCTCCAGCCCCAGTCTGACTCAGCATTCTAAATTTACTTAAGATTTGGGGACAGGGGTTTTGCCAAATCCTTTCTCATTAAGGCCAGTGATGTTACAGTCCAGGGCAGAGCACATGCCTTGAGTGGACAGCCATGAATGTGAACCTCAGCTCTGCTATTTGCTGCGTGACTTTGCATAAGTGATTTAACTTCTCTGAGCCTGAGGCTCTTGATTGGGCATAATACCTTCCATGCAGAATTAAGTGAGATAAACTCAACTTACAGTGCCTCCTGCAGAAGACGTAGTGCTTATGGATGGCAGCTGTTAGCCCGTGTGTGCCATTGTTCTGAGACCTAGTCGAGTTTTCTGAACAAAGGTGGGGTAAATGATTAAATCTTTCCATCAGTCTTCTGAAGTAGAGATTATTATCCCCATTTTGCAGGTAAGGAAAGGGACTCAGACGAGATCCCTCAGCTCAGGGAACCGGGGCAGAGAGTGGGGAGCCTGCAAGAGCTGGACTGTTCTTGATTTTACTTGGGTTTGGGGACATTCTCCAGCAGTTGGCATCTGCTGCCTCCACCACCTCTTGTGGCCCCAAACCTCTTCCGCTTAGTCATGGCCTGACTTGGTCCTGATGGCCCACCACTGAGCACTGTCCTGGGGCACGACCAACCTCTTTCTCCCTCCTCCCCATCCTTGCCTGACCTCCCTCCTATCTTGCTCCACCCCACCCCCACCCCCCGATTTTACAGCTTCTGGATTTTCCTTATTGAAGAGCTCATCTCTTTGAACTGCAGACAGAACTGCCCTGGACTGGGATGCCTGCCAGGGTCTCTCCCTTTAAAGGGAGTAGATAAGTAGGTCACATCAGGATGACAGAGGAGGATGCTGACTTCTTCTGGGAGGAGGAAAAATACTGCACATCCCATGGAGAATGGAAAACAAAGTAACAGGGCTCCTCTGTGTCCCGGTCCTTCTGTCGCCTGTCTCTGACAGTGACAGTCCCCTGCAGGCTGCTACTGTGAAATGCATGTGGAGACAACCAGGCAATCCTGAATGCTTGGGGTCTGGGGACACCAATGGACACCGTATTGAGCAGAAGCTTGTCTACTGTGTGCTTCCCCCTACCCTAGCCTGCCTCCTCTTCAGCACCCCCACCACCAACAGCCAGGATACTGGAGAGGAGAAATCGTAGCTTTTATGGAGGATCCGGAGCTTTTGCTCCTTGGACCCTGCAGCTTGTAGGCCCTGTGGGGCCGAGAAGGCCTTGGCTGTCCGGCGATACTGCCTGGCACTGCCCAGCGTCTGGTTTACAGAGATTGTTGTGGCAACCAGAACAGTCTGGGGTTTTGCAAGATTTCTGTTCCCCACTCCCACCCCTCACCCTCTTGAAGGCCGTTCACAATCAGGGGTGTGGATGAGCATTAAATTACAGAGATTGCTGTGAAAACCAGAGAGAGAGACAGGGTGTGGCATCAGAGGTCCGGCACAGCCAGCTCCACCCTGCCCTGCCATCCCTGGGGACTGAGCCCTGTTTGAATCATAACACTGGGCGGCCACATTTCTAGGAAACTGCAGCTGCAGGGGAAAGGTCCCAGCTGTATGAATGAGACCAGCCTGGCTGTGAACAGATTAGGACTGAAAATGTGTTTCCAGGCTGATGCTGGCCCCTGGACTCGGTGCCTGGGCACAAGGCAGGCACACAAAACAGAGACCAAAGCCTGACCTTAGCACTCCGGGGTGACCCACCCTGGTTCCTGGATGGGGGCTGTGGAAACGGGGAATCCACCACAGAGAGGTGCACGGGTTTTCCATTGTCCTGGCTTGGGGCTTGGCGAACTCCCAGCTCTGGGGCTTGCCATCCAGGACAGTGCAGTCCTTTTGCAGAGACACTCCAGATTGCAGGAGCCTGCCTGGCTGGTGTTTCAGCACTGCCCCCTGCCCTCTCTCCTCCTGTCCCCAGGGCCCTGTAATTTTTTTTTCCTCCACTGCCCAAGAGAAAGCAAGTGTCCCCCACCCAGGTGGCCTACGGGGAAGTCACATTCATGCCTGTAGTTGTCCTCCTGCACGAGAGGCAGGGCTGGGTGACAGGAAAGAGAAAGCCGTCTTCTCTGGTGCCCTTCACTATGCTTCATCTCCCCAGGGGGCTGGGCCTGTCTAACACACCCCTTTCCCAGGCTGCAGTAACCCCAAACCGTCTCATCAGAGTGGGTGTAAATCCCCACAAGTATGTGGCAGGCAAGTAGCAGCAGGGACAGTGTGGTCGTGGCTGCATCAGAACAAGAAGTCTGGGCTTGTGAGACTTGGATCCCGTGTGCTCTCAGAAGCTTGACTGGCAGCCCCGCCTCCCTGGCATCTGCTCCAACCAGGGTCTGGCTTTGGCACCATCCCTGCCTGACTCTGGGTGGGCTGCCTTCCTCCAGGTCCAGTGCACGTGCTACTCCTTGGCGTATCTGGGATTACCTGGAGGCAGGGAGGCCAGGCTTGGAGACTCCATCACCCCCACCCCAGTCAATCAATCATGTCTCTAAGTAGTGGTTCTGAAACTTTATGTGCATCAGAATAACCAAGGGATGTGTTAAGATGCAGATTGCCTGGCCGGGTCCCAGGGTTTCTGATCCTGTAGATCCCCAGTGAGCCTGATAATTTGCATTTCTAATAAGCTTCCAAGTGATGGGAGGCTGTAGCACCAGGGACCACATCTGGAAACCATTGAGCCAGAGCAGGACAAATGGAAAACCTAGGTTTGAGTCCTGCCCTGATGCTTTGCTTGGGCTCCAGGAACTTCAGTCCCTCTATTGTCAAAGGTGGAGTCATGACCACTGAGTGGTTGGGAAGATCAAGTTCTTGACACTGGATGTACGCACTGTGTTTGGCAAGTTGAGTGTGTGGGTTAGTCCACAGTTACAGTCTTTATTGAGGAGTTTGTCTGCTGTCCATTGGATCCTCGGCCCAGTGTGGTGGCTTCTTTGGACAGATTGTGCGTGAGAATTCTAAGGTCCAGTTAAACATCACACATCTCTGGACCTTTGTTGTCTCCTTTGGAAAACAAGGCCTTTGGTCTGCTAGACTAATGGCCCCTCCAGGTCCCGTTTTGAAGCCCATCTCTGGGAGGTGGGGTAGGTCTTGGGAGGCACAGCCATCATTTTCATTCCTTGCCCACCCCTTTCCAGGACCTCCACCTGAAAACCCAGGAGCCTCTGCAGAGCAAAGAACATCGATCACTAGTCATTGGTCATCTCAGCCCAGAGAGGGGTGGCACAGCCTTCAAGGTCCATCATAATCTGGTTCCAACCTTCCTTTATAATCACATATCTTGGAGTTCCTATCATGGCTCAGTGGAAACAAATCTGACTAGTATCCATGAGGACACAGGTTCAATCCCTGTCCTGGCTCTGTGGGTTAAGGATCTGGCGTTACCATCTGCTGTGGTGTAAGTTACAGATGTGGTTTGGATCCTGCGTTGCTGTGGCTGTGGCATAGGCCAGCAGCTGTATCTCCGATTCGACCCCTAGCCCTGGGAACCTCCATATGCTGTGGGTGTGGCCATAAAAAGACAACCCCCAAAACAAACAAACAAACAAAAAATCACATTTATCACTGTCTCTCCATTCACTGTGTAGTCTAAACAAATCAGGCTACTCATCCTTCCTCAGATTTCCAGGCTTTGTTCACACTGTTCTTACCACTAGAACATCCCCCACTGGTCAGAGTCCTATTCATGCTTCAGAGTGCTCCCAGTGACTGCCTCCTCCCGGAAGTCGTGCCAGATCTCTGTCATCAGTCTGTCTGTCTATCATCAGTCTGTCTGTCTAGGTTAGCTATCATCTCTGACTCTCTTTAATACAAGTGACTTTTTTTTTTTTTTTTTTTTTTTTTTTTTTTGCTTTTTAGGGCCACATTCGCTGCATATGGAAGTTCCCAGGCTAGTGGTCTAATCAGAGCTGTAGTCACTGGCCTACACCACAGCCACAGCAATGCGGGATTCGAGCATTGTCCTCGACCTACACCCACAGCTCACAGCAATACCAGATCCCGAACTCACTGAGTGAAGCCAGGGATCGAACCTGCATCCTCACAGATATTAGTTGGATTCGTTTCCACTGCGCCACAATGGGAACTCCCATACGAGTGATTTTTATATTTTTCTGTGGGTGGTAGCAGAATATGTGACGAGCTGGCAGGTGTAATATCTAACCCAATCAGGATGCAGCCACCCCACCCTGTGACTTGCATCTGAAGGGGCTCTGTAGACACTCAGTGCTCTGCAGGTTTGTCTTAAAGAGTTCACATTTCTGAAGTCTCTTCTTGGAGCAGACTCATGTGAGAAACAAGAGTTGAGATACTATGTAAAAGTTTAAAAAAGTAGGACAACCACTTAAAAGGAGAAGCTTACTTACACAAAAGATTAGTCACCTGTTTATTTTCGTGGTTGTTAGCGATGGGAAATAAATCAATGTGTAGTGTATGCCTCTGCTGTGGCTCATATTCACAGGTCTTCTCATTTGCATGTAGGCACATCTGTTTCTCTGATTTTCTTTTTTAAACTACAGGGTTTTTTTTTCTATTCTAAATATAATATGAAGTTGATAGAAAATGTGTAAAGGAAATAAAAAGAGAAGAAAGTAAGTATTTATAGTCCAGAAATAACCAGTATTAACATTGCGGTGTATTTCTTGTGAATGGTTTTCCTGCACATACTTACTCTATATGACTTTTTAAAGGAAATTGGGATAAACGTATATATACTTCCATATAATTCTGTATGAATTGCTTTTTGTTGTTTTTTAGGGCCCCATTTGCAGCATATGAAAATTTCCAGGATGAGGGTTGAATTGGAGCTACAGCTGCCGGCCTACGCCACAGCCACTGCAGCACAGGATCCAAGCCTCATCTGTAACCTACACCACAGCTCATTGTAACACCCGATTCTCAGCCCACTGAGCGGGGCCAGGGATCGAACCTGTATCTTCATGGATACTAGTCGACTTCATTTCCACTGCGCCACAATGGGAACTCCATGAGTTACTTTTTTGACTTAAGATACAGTTGGCATTTAGGTATAGCTTTACATTTCTCCTCAAACATTGAAAAAAAAATTCCATGATATCCATTCACAGATATGCCAACATTTTATTTAACCATCCCTTCCTTTTTTTTTTTTTTTTTTTTTTTTTTGTCTTTTGTCTTTTGAGGGCCGCACCCGAGGCACATGGAGGTTCCCAGGCTAGGGGTCAAATCGGAGCCACAGCTGCCAGCCTACGCCACAGCCACTGCAGCACAGGATCCAAGCCTCATCTGTAACCTACACCACAGCTCACGGCAACGCCAGATCCTTAATCCACTGAGCAAAGCCAGGAATCGAATTCACAACCTCATGGTTCCTAGTCAGATTCGTTTCTGCTGCACCATGACAGGAACTCGTAACCATCCCTTCCTTGTTGGATGCTCCATTCTTTGTGATGAACATCCTCACGTATCTGAACACACGTCTGATTATTTTCTTAGGCTGATTCTAGAAGTGGCGTTACTGAGTCATTTTCAAGTTTCTTGTTACGTACTGCCAAATTGTTTTCTGGAACTTCCATTTAAAAATACTTCCAGAGCGCTTCACTGGCAGCCCTCCTGTTCATTAGCTGTTTTACCCCCGCTCCCATTGCATTCTGTCTGTCCCTTGCTGTGCTTCTTCCCTTCCACAGTGAATTTGCACATGGTTCGTACAAGTCTTAGTTCTACTGGGAGACCATATCTGACCATCTTCCTTCTCCTTCCACATCCAGCACAGGCGGGGGATGGGGCAGAGGGCTGACTCTGTTTAAGGGAAGGAATTTGTAAGCAGAAGAAGATCTCATTTTAGGAAGGAGCAGAACAGCGAGGACTCCATACTTCAGGGTGGGGGTGCAGACTGGATCCAAGGGGAGGGAAGGGATTCTCCCCAACCCTTCATACTGGGAGCTGGGGAAAGTAGAAAACTAGCTAAGTGCAGAGCCTGGAGGAGGGGGCTTTGCTCCTTGGCAGGGCTTTACTTCAGGGCAAGAAGGGAGAAGGGCAGGGAGTTCCTGTTTTGGTTCAGTGGGTTAAGAACCCAACTAGTATCATGAGGACGTGGGTTCAATTCCTGGCCTCGCTCAATGGGTTAGAGGATCTGGCATTGCCATGAGGTGCAGTGTAGGTCACAGACGTGGCTTGGATCTGGCATTGCTGTGGCTGTGGTGTAGGCCGGCAGCTGCAGCTCTGATTGACCCCTAGCTTAGGAACCTCCATATGCTGCGGGTGCGGCCCTTAAAAAAAGAAGGGAGAAAGCTTGGAGGCCTTGCTTCAGGATGTGGGGGGAGAGGGGCGGCTCCCGTCGTCCCCAGGTGTGAAACCTGCTTTGAGGACTGTCATTCCTTTTAACACACAGCTGAGCCATCCCAGCTGCACAGGTTCTGACCTGGGAAAACACCTGCAGCGCTGATTGTAGAGGCTCAAGTAAGTGTTTTTTAGATTGGAGTTTCCCAAACTTCAGCTCTACCTTGTTGGAGATTTCAGTGTTTTAGTGAAAAGAAAGCGAGATGCACAGACACACACCTGTGATTCATATCATCCAAACTGTCACACTTCTGAACAGTTGAGACAGATACAGTTGTTAAAATGTTCAGGGTGTGCCCATGTCACTCACCAGGTCTGCCTCGGGTGTTAAAACATGCTGTGCCAGTTACTTTAGCTTTATCCTAAGCAGTAAAAATTTTGAAATCACAGGTTTGATGTATTCATTACATTTTTTGTAGTAATCAAACTGTAATGACAGCTGTGAATAAATTGTCAGCCATAGGTAGTACCTCTATGACCCATTGGTGATAATTATACCACATCTTTGGGAGACACTGTTTTAACTAAACAGTTTCTTTATATGATAGTTAATTGTGCATATTTCCTTTCACTTAACTATATGCTTTCTTCTTCTTCTTCTTTTGCTTTTTAGGGCTGCACCCGAGGCATATGGAAGCTCCCAGGCTAGGGGTCGAATCGAAGCTGCAGCTGCTGGCCTACACCACAGCCACAGTGATGCCAGATCCAGCTGCGTCTGCGACCTACACCACAGCTCATGGCAACCTTAACTCCCTGAACAAGGCCAGGGATTGAACCTGCATCCTCACTAATGCCAGGCAGATTCATTTCTGCTGAGCCACGACAGGAACTCCAATAACTTTTTTTTTTTAGGGCCGCAACCTGTGGCACATGGAAGTTCCCAGGTTAGGGGTCCAGTCGGAGCTACGGCTGCTGGCCTACACCACAGCCACAGCAACGCCAGATCTGAGCCGTGTCTGCAGACTACACCACAACGCACAGCAATGCCAGATCCTTAACCCACTGAGCAAGGCCAGAGATCGAACCCGAATCCTCATGGATCCTAGCCGGGTTCGTTAACTGCCGAGCCGCGAAGGGACCTCCTCCAATGACTTTTTCTGATGAGGAGGAGAGAGGTACCCTGACTTGTCAGTTCCCTGCTAGAGAGGAACGTTAATGGAGATCTCCTTTTTAGTCCTACCTGCCTCCTCTTCCCGAACCTTTCTTTCTGACTCCCAGTCCTTTGCCTGTAACCTAGGATTGTTTAACCCATCGGACACTGAAAATGAACAATACGGTTTCCTTAGCTACTCAGGATGCCGTGGAGGCAAGAACAAAAGAAGTAAAGAGAGAGGATCTGCCCTGGGTCAGAAGACCTGGGTTGGAGTCCTGACTCATGACCTTGTGGCTATAGCTGACCCTCTCGAGCTTATGGTCTCCTTAACCCCTTCATTTAACAAAGTTCTCTGAGCAACTACTGTTGTACCAGGTACTGCCTTGGACCCTTGGGATCCAGCAGTGAATAAACAGGAGGGCCGGTTCTAGTGGAGCTTTCATCCTAAAGCGGGCGATTGGATTGCATAAGCAGTAATCCAACAGTGTAACTGCAGATAGTGATGAATAAAGACATTGGGAGGGACTTCCACCTGAGAGGGTAGGGGGGAAGGTGTCCCTGAGGCAGTGACATTTGAGCCAAGACTGAATCTGTCAGAGGGAGCCGGCCAGGCAGAGGGATGGGCAAACCTGAGGTGGGACCACATTTGGGGCTGGATGATGGTCAAGGAAAAGGCCACTGAGGTGCAGTGGCACCATGTCAGTGGCTTGGACATGGTTCTGCCAGTGATCCCAGCACTTCCCTGGTTGTGTTCCAGGGCGGAGGGGCCGAGTCCGTGGCCCTGCCAGGCTCCCTGACCCCGCCTGACACACAGCAGGGTATGTGTCAGATTTCAGATTCCCTCTAATCTGAAACATACTGGGGTGCTGCTTCAGATTTTGCTCGAAGAATAGATTCTATGATCAAAAATCTGTCATCTCAAAAGTTCTCCATTCTTGAGTGGTTGGACTCTGGGAAAACTCATCAAGCCTCTGATCCCGAAGGGAGCTAGACTCTGTTCAATAGAGTCAGGAAGTACTGATCCCCCAGGACCCCCAGCGCCACCTCCTGTGGTGCTGGGCTGGAGCTTCTGATGCCCCCGCCCAGCAGGCAGAGACCTGGGTGCTAGGGCTTCCTTCCCCTATTTCAGCAAGATGCTCTGTCCTGTGCAAGAGAGCTTCATGGGCAGAGCTGAGGACAGGCTCCAGTTTTCTTCCATCCTATGACATGCAGAGTTGGCCGGCTGCCCCCTCCCTAACCCCAAACTCCTATCTTTCCTCCTCTCCAGAGACTGCCCAGCAGCTCTCAAATAAGTCCTGGGGTTTGGGGAAAAGCACTGTGCAGAATATGAAATCACTTTCTGGTAACAGCAGTGTAATTAGCCCTTGACTGACAAGAGGAAGCAGAGGCCCAGAGGGATTTAGTTTCCTACATATTTCAGAGCAAATGGAGCATCAGGCAGGGAAACAGAGAGAAGGGGAAGAACATCAAGTGACCGAAATGTTCACCCCCCTCCCCAACCTCCCCTCCGCTCCCCTTTCTCTCAGGGAAAACTTACTCCAAGGCCATGATTCCTCTTCCTGCTTCCATCCTGCTGCCCTCAAGCGCCTTCACAGGCCAGAGTCAGGCAGGCTGCATCTCTGCTGCTTTCTCAGGGTGGGAGAGAGCTTGAGGCTGGCAGGACAGACCTGCTGTTTCTCCATCTGGTGAGGAATACCATCCCGGCCTCAGCCCCTGGGGGAGTGTACATGTGCACACACGTGTGTGCGCACATGCATGCACACATGCTCCATGCAGTGGCATGTGGCATGTTGATAGGTGGCCTTTGGAATTGGTGGGGACAACATTTCCACTGGTGGCTCCAGTGCCCCTCCAGCCCCAGAGGAACCTTCTGAGGTTACCTGGCCTGCTCTGAGTGAGGGGTTTTACTCCTGGCACGGAAACCCAGTGTATTTATCCCGGAAATTAAAAAACAGCCTGAAGACACCATCTGACTTTGATAAACAGCTTGAGGACATCATCTGACTTCATGCTGGTGGAGCTGAGAGGGCTCTACTGTCACCAGGGGTGGGTGACCTCCAGAATGAGGCTTAGGGATTTCTGCTCTTTCCTTTTCTTTCCTCTGTCCCTAAAAGTTAAAAAAAAAAAAAAAGTAGTTTACCTAGTAGCCCTGAATCATAAGCCCTGCTCTACAAAGAGAGTGACAATCCATTTTTATTGACAGGTTGTTGTCATTTTCTCCTTTGATCAACTAGGAAGAGCAGCTGTACCTTCAAATTCTGTTTATGCCCAGAGTTGCATTTTCCCTGCTTTTACCATGAAGCTACCAGGAGTGAGTCTTTTTTTTTGGAAAGGTTTTCTTTCTCTTGTTTACCTTAGAGCTGAAAACTCCTCTGGCTAGTTTTAGACAGAGCTTGGGGTGAGGGCATGGGGGGTGCGTGAGAGGTGGTGTTAGAGGCAGAATCCAATTTAAAGGTGGGGGAAGAGTAACAGAGTTATGGATTTACTCCCACCACCCTCAAATATGCAACAATAAAAAGGGCAATTTCTTTATTTCTATTAAATGAGCTAAATCCCATCCTGCTGGAGAGGTGGTGAGAAGGAGGGTTGGACAGTGAGATGAAGACTATATTTCAGCCTCATCTAATAAACTTAGTTGGATTTTTAATTTAACTAGTAAACAGTTCCATTGAGATAGAATATACAGTCTTTCCAATTTCCACCTCTCTCCCCCAAATATGGCATCTAGGGAGGAGAGTGTGGTTTCTACATGCTTGGTAGTGGAGCAGTGGCGGCTCTTTGATGTACCTATCGCCTGTCCATCTCTGCCAGTTTCTACTCTGGAGCTCCTTAGGTGGAGTAGGTCCTTCTCTCTTTGCTCTTGGGGACCCAGGGGACTCCCTTGCTGACTCTGTCCCCTCTGGGCTCTGGTGGTGACTAGACCATCTGAGACTTGTTGTGACTCACATCTTGCATGGGTTCCCATCCCAGTGGTCCCAGCTCAGTGGTTCCCTTCTCCCGCCCTCCTAGACGATCCTCATTCTCGATAAACCCTGGCTGTGAAAAATAATTGTCTTTCTGGAAAACCTTATTTTAGATGCCAGAAGCAAAATTTCAACAATTTCTTTCTCCTTGCAGTTCTGTTTGCAACAGCCCCATTCATCCTTTAGACAATATGGATGCATCTGACTAAATAGAGGGGAAGTCAGAACAAGGAAATGCAAAAGAGAATACATCCCCCCACCTGAATACATCCTCCCACCAACCCCTATTAATAACAACATTGGTTTTTAAGGGAAACAGCTGTAATTAGCTATAATAATGGTTTTGGTTTGGCAAGATCTTCCTGGACTTGAAACTTTCCCCACCTCATAAGCATCATTTGAAAGTAAAAAGCCAGCAGGGTTTGAACAGTTGTTTATCTGCTATGACCCTGGACCAGGGCTCAGCAAACTTTTTCTGTAAAGACATCCTTGCAAGCCATCCAATTTCTGTTGCATCTACTCAGCTCTGCTATGGCAGCCTGAAAGCAGCCATAGACACTATATGAATTGAAGGACTGTGGCTATGTTCCAATAAAACTTTATTTACAAAAACAGTGGGCCAGATTTGGCTCCACAGGTCATAGTCTGCTGATTTCTGCTTCTAAACAGAAAGAGGATCTGGAATCATCATTATCACAACCATGTCCAAACTCCCAGACCAGGTCTTTTTTTAAAAAGTTAATTATTTATTTTTTTTCTTCTTAGGGCTGCACCCATGGCATATAGAAATTCCAACTAGGGATTGAATCAGAGCTGCAGCTACTGGCCTGTGCCACAGCCACAGCAACGTGGGATCTGAGCCATGTCTGCAAAGTATACCACATCTCACAGCAGTCCCGGATCCTTAACCCACTGAGCAAGGCCAGGGATTGAACTCACAGCTTCATGGATACTAGTTGGGCTCATTACTGCTGAGCCCCAATGGAACTCCTAATTTTATATTTTATAACCTTTAAAAAAATTGAAGTATAGGAGTTCCCATTGGGGCTCAGCAGGTTAAGAACCTGACTAGCATCCGTGAGGATGTGGGTGTGATCCCTGGCCTTGCTCAGTGGGTTAAGGATCCGCTGTGGCCACAAGCTATGGCATAGGTCACAGATGCAGCTCAGATCTGGCTGTGGTGCAGGCTGGCAGCTACAGCTCTGATTCTACCCCTAGCTTGGGAACTTCTGTATGCCACAGGTACGACCCTAAAAAGACCAAAAAAAAAAAAAAAATTTGAAGTATAGTTAATTTACAATGTGTCAGTTTCAGGTGTACAGCAAAGTGATTCCGTTTTACGTATATGTGTACATACACATATATATGAAATATTCTATTCAGATTCTTTTCCATTATAGGTTATTATAAGATAATTGACTATAGTTCCCTGTGCTATATAGTAGGTGCTTGTTTTTTTTTAATCTATTTTATATATAGTAGTATGTATATGTTAATCCCAAACTCCTAATTTATCTTTCCCCAACCCACTCCCAGTACCCCTTTGGTAACCATAAGTTTGTTTTGTATGCCAGAATGGGTCTTTCAAGTCTTATCCCCACTTGAGAGGTGACAGCTGAGCCCCTACTGCAAAGCTAATATAAAGTAAAAAATGCATGCCCTTTTGAGACACATGCATGGAAAGTTAAGCTCGAGTGAAGAGTGCTTCTGACCTTTGGCTGTAATACTGAGACTGTACTACATGGAGGCTATTCCATCTTGATGGGAAAGATTCATGTTTCCCTTTGCTGCTAAGGTGACTTGCGGTGGGAAGCCCAAGGGACGTTTTTAGAGAAACTACCTCTTGGGAAGTGTGTATGTGTATATTAACATATATTAATATGCATGAACGTATAGATAAGTAAAGCCTCCGAGCAGCTCTGAAAGTGGACATGGAATAGGGGGCCTACAGTGAGCCCCTAGGTAGGAGTGTCTTGCTCTGCAGGAGGAACAAAGAGCTATTAGGTCCTGCAGAAGCAGCAGTGAGAAGATCCCTTAATGCTGACGAGTGAGCGAAGCCCTGAGGTGAAAACCAGGTAACTTGGGATGCTGTGTGTGCTGAGTTGCAGTGTGTTCTCAGGCAAGTCACTGAACTTCTCTGGGCCTTATATGCTCCTTTGTGAAAAATGATGCCATCAAAAAAGATGCTTCCTAAGATCCCTTCAGCTCTTAAATTCTGTTTCTAACGTGTGTTTATTTTATTTTATTTATTTATTTATTTTGTCTTTTTAGGGCCGTACTTGTGGCATATGGAAGTTCCCAGGCTAGGGGTCCAATCGGAGTTACAGCTGCTGGCCTACTCCACAGCCACAGCCACGCAGGATCCGAGCCACATCTGTGACCTACACCACAGCTCATGGCAATGCCAGATCCTTAACCCACTGAGTGAGGCCAGGGATTGAACCTATGTCCTCAGTGAATGTTAGTCGGGTTCATTAACCACTGAGCCACGACGGGAACTCCTCTAATGTATGTTTATATTAAACACTTCCTGTGTAACAACAGTATGAGATCTCAGATCCAGGTCTGGATTTTAGTGTGTAAAAGTTAAGGATCCCTAAAGGAGTATTTCTGTAACTGGAAATTTTTTAGGAAAAATTACCCTTATCTGTTACCTCTGCTAGTGGAGACCGGGCAGGGTAGACATATAAAAGACAGAAGTGAGAATAAAGGCGAACTTCCCAACGTACTTACAAGCTCATTTACGTTCATTTACACACTAATTCAGCAGCTTCCAAGGGCACTGCTCCAGGAATCCTAGGGCCAGGATGAATGGGAAAGGGAAAATTTTTAGGGGTCTCTGGAGGGAACTACCAGTGCAGGGACTGATGAAGGACCCAAAGAGATCATTAAGAGTTAGGTTGGAAAAAAAAAAAAGGAGTTCCCATCGTGGCTCAGTGGTTAACGACCCCGCCTAGTTAGTATCCATGAAGATTTGGGTTAGATTTGATCCCTGGCCTTGCTCAGTGGCTTAAGGATCTGGCATTGCTGTGGCTTTGGCGAAGGCTGGCAGCTGTAGCTCCAGCTAGACCCCTAGCCTGGGAACCTCCTTATGCCGTGGGCGTGGCCCTAAAAAGACAAAAGACAAAAAAAAAAAAAGAGTTAGCTTGGGTGACTCTGCCCTGTCCAACAGAGCATTTCCATCTTCACCGTTTGGCTAAGCAGCCGTTAACCACATGTAGGAACTGAGCACATGAAATATGGCTGGTGCGACTGAGAATCTGAATTTCAAAATTTTTTACTTAAAAAAAATTTTTTTTATGGTGGCACCCAAGGCATGTGGAAGATCCTGGGCCAGGGATTGAATCTGAGCTGCAGCTGTGACCTGGGCCACAGCTGTAGCAATGCCGGATCCTTTAACCCAGTGTGCTTGGCCAGGGATCGAACCTATGCCTCTGCAGAGACCCAAGCTGCTGTGGTCGGACTCTTAACCCACTGTTAGTGGGCAGTCCCCAAATTTATAAAAATTTTAATACATTTACATTTAAATGGCCAGTAGCTACCATATTAGACAGTGGAGTTCTAGACCAAAATTTACATATTGAAAGAATTGCTTAGCAGTGGACGTCATATATTAAACATTCCCATCCTAGATGTTTATCTCTTGATGGATGTTCATTAGGCAGAGCCTGATTTTGACATAAATAGGAACTCAGGGCACACAGGTCTCACGGGAATGCCCCTCGAGGCCCCGGGATGCTCTTGGTTGTGGTCAGTAAAATTCCCCGTTGTTCTTTTGCATTCAGGGGAGGGGGATTTCAACTGTGACTCACCGTTCAGCGAATGATTAATAACACGACCTCCTCATGTTGGTATGAAACACTTCCCACCTCTCACCTCTGCAACTAAAAGGTGCCTGGCACTCTCTTGGCTTAAGGAGGTAATAGCTTGTCTCTTCTTAGCATTAGGAGAGAGGAAGATGAGTGGTTTTCACACTTTTCACAGCAAGGGAGCCTTTGCTTAAGTGAAATTTTGTACAGGAGTTACTATAAAGCAGGTTAAAGTGAAGCTGCGGGATCACATCACTCCTGTCTCGCCTGTCCCACCCTTGATTTCTCAAGTTATCCCTCAAGTTACCTCTGGGGAGGCACTCGAATTCTGGGCAGGTGGCAGGGTTTATAAGCCTCTAAGGGCCTTTCACTGTGTTGGGGCTGGGCACTCACAAGTCCCACAAAACTCTGTGGGGTTTTTCAAGTCTTGAAATGACGTATTAAGAAAAAAAGAAGAAGAAGAAGAAGATTTAAAAAGCACAGTTAAAATCATGGCCACTTGCCCCAGCAGCAGGTGGGGTGCTGGTCCACCGAGCTGTTTTGCTGACAGAGTGTCCCCAGACAGTGATGTCTGACTGTTACTGTTGCTCCATTTCCCAAAGAGCACAAAGGACTCAGGGTTGAGTGTGGGGAGGATGGAGGCCAGAAGAGCCAGGGGTGAGGGGGGAACAGGTGTAAGGGGTACAGGGGCTGGGCGTGTGGCCCTGAGGTGGAGGGGAGGGTAGAGGTGGGGCTTGGACGGTGGAGTTGTGAGCAGAGTGGAAATCCGCCTTCAAAAACTGAGATGAAAGTCCCAGCCCAGCCACTTCATCAGCAGGTGGCAGGTGGCTTAGGGTTGAAGGTGGATTTCAAGAGTGGGAGCCAAGATTCCTGGTTGTCTCTTTAATTCCATCCTCATGTACCTGTGTGAATGTGTGTGTGGGAGAGAAAGCTAACACGGTAGAGTTGATTATGATTTCAAAGTATTCCATAATAGTTCATTTCATTTGACCTTCCCAGTGACCTGGTTGCAAATTACAGATGAGAAAACTAAAACTAAAGTGACCAGCCCAAGATCATGCAGCTGCCAGACGGTGGAGGCAGGACTTGCTTCAAGATACTTCCTTCCAGTTCTTTCTCTTTTCTCCATGTGCAACTACTTAGCACACCTCCCCAACCCCCGCCACACAGACACAGGCACCTGTGCGATCTCCAATAGGATGCCACTCTCTCTCTCACACACACACACACATACACATGCACACACACACTGTCATTACTGCTACCCGTGCAGTGGAGTGCAACAGGTGTTTGAAGACAGTAACTCACCACCTCTCAAGGAGACAGACCTAGTTTTGACTCCTGGTCCTGCTATTTACTAGTTGTGTATGTGTGTGTGTGCTTTCAATAGACTTTGTTTTTTAGAGAAGCTTTAGGGTCAGAGCAAAATGAGCACACAGTGCAGAGAGTTCCTTTAGGATTCCCCCAGCCCACGAGACACAGCCTCCCCGCCCCCGCTGTCACACCCCTGCCCAGGGGTACCTTTGTTATAGTCAGTGAACTTATGTTGTATGTCATGATCCCTCGAAGGCCAAGGTATACATTAGACTTTGCTCTTGGGGTTGAACAGTGCATGGGTTTTGATTAGCTCTATCTAGCAAGTTAATTTGTCTCCTTTCCCCCAGTCAAAGTGGGGACCATAGTACCTGATTGTGAGCATTAAACTAAATCAGATGGTGGATGTAAAGCCAACTGCCTGCCTGGCGCAGAGTGAGAAGAACTCTATAAACAGAGCTAATGTGAATTTTCCAGTGACTGCCACCACCCTGAGCCTGGCTATTTGGCTTTCCTGAATCTTTTCCATTTTCTCTTATCTCAGCCCAGAGCCTCAAGCCTGAGCCTTGATAATTCTGCTGGAGATGAGTGTGAGACAGGAGTTCTAGACTAGAGTTAAAGACGCATGTCTGTGAGGAGGCTGGGTGAGGCCGGGATAAGGTGCGTGGTCGTTCTCATTCTCGGGCACAAAAAGTTCTGATTTGGATACTTGCCAAGAGAAAGAGGCAGGGAAGAGAACCTGCAGAAGGGAAAGCAGTGCTGGGGGCAGAGGGGCGACTGCGCTTGGGTTCCTGTGAGAGTGAGATAATTTCGTCATAGATCTTTACTACTGCGAGCTGTGGAAAACGCAGACGGATTACCTGTGCATTTGTATGCCCCTCTTCATGCTGCTTACCTTTGGACACCTTGGTGGGGGCTGGGGGGAGAGGGTGGAGTTAAAAGGAGCAGAACTCCAGCATTTCATGTTTTCCTTGTGAACAGCCCTACTGCAAAGACTGTGCTGAATGCTCATAGTTGCTCCTCTGACAACCAGTTCTTCCTTTGCTGTTCTTATAGCATCTAGAGTGTACAGGACTGGGAGTTTCCTGTGGCATAGCAGGTTAAGATCCAGCATTATCACTGCTGTGGAACAGGTTCAGTCCTTGGCCCGGGAACTTCCACATGCCACAGGCACAGCCAAAAAAAAAAAAAAAAAAATGTGCAGGACAGTATTTCCTTCACTGTCTTTGTGTGTGTGTGTGTGTGTGTGTGTGTTTTAGGCCACATCTGCAGTATGTGGAGTTTCCGAGGCTAGTGGTTGAATCAGAGCTGTAGCCGTCGGCCTATACCACAACCACAGAAACGCCATATCCAAGCCACGTCTGCGACATACACCACAGCTCATGGCAATGCCAGATCCTTAACCCACTGATTGAGGCCAGGGATGGAACCCGAATCCTCATGGATACTAATTGGATTCGTTTCTGCTGTACCACAATGGGAACTACTCCTTCACTGTCTCGCATAGAGCTGGAAGCCCGTTGAGAACAGGATCACAGTTTCTGTTCCTGAGCCTCTGTGGCAGCCCAGCAGGTGAGCACATGGCAGTGACCCGGGGCTTCTGATGGGCTCCCCTCTGCAGCATGTGGTGCTGTGTTCCCCAAAGCACATCAGATGCCCAGAGAGAGTCTTGCTGGAAACATGGGGTAACTCAGACCCTAGTGAGCAGTGCAGAACTAGAAGTCCAGTTTCCTACGCACTTCTCACAATATGACCTTAGATGAGTCATTTCATACCTCTTACCCAGGTTTTGCTCATTTGCAGGAGGGGGAGAACAGTTTTATAAACGAAGATGTATTCAGTTTTTTTTTCCTGATTAAAAAAAGTAATATATGTTCATTTTGGAAAATGTAGAATACATAGAAGAATAAGTAATAAAATAAAAATCAGGGAGTTCCCTTAGTGGCTCAGGGGTGAAATGAGTGGTTAATGAACCCGACTAGTAACCATGAGGTTGCAGGTTCGATCCCTGGCCTCGCTCAGTGGGTTAAGGATCCGATGTTGCTGTGAGCTGTGGTGTAGGTCAAAGATGCAGATCGGATCCCATGTTGCTGTGGTTGTGGCGTAGATCAGCAGCTGTAGCTCCGATTGGACCCCTAAATTGGGAACCTCCATATGCCACGGGTGCAGCCCTAAAAAGACAAAAAAAAATTATTATGAATTTTCTTTTTTATCTTTGTATGGCTGTACTTGCGGCACATGGAGGTTCCCAGGCTAGGGGTCTAATTGGAGCTATAGCCACTGGCCTACGCCAGAGCCACAGCAATGCCAGATTTGAGCCGTGTCTTCGACCTACACCACAGCTCACGGCAATGTGGGATCCTTAACCCACTGATCAAGGCCATGGATCGAACTGGCAACCTCATGATTCCTAGTCTGATGTGTTTCTGCTGAGCCACGATAGGAACTCCCATTATAAATTTTAAGATGGTAGCAGCACAGAGTTAAACCAAGAGACCTTCCAAGTACCAGGCCGCATGTGACCAAAGTCATATGCCCATGAAGCTGGCTCTATATTCCCTACTCAAAATAATAAGATGATGCTGAGTGCTTTCTATGTCTCGAGTGTCAAGCGTTCTACTTAAATTAGCTCTTTTTTTTTTTTTGCTTTTTAGGGCCACACCTGCGGCATATGGAGGTTCCTAGGCTAGGGGTGAAATGAGAGCTACAGCTGCCGGCTTATACCAGAACCACAGCAACGCCAGATCCGAGCCGAGTCTGCGACCTACACCACAGTTCATGGCAACTCGGGATCCTTAACCACTGAGCAAGGCCAGGGATGGAACCTGCAACCTCATGGTTCCTAGTAGGATTCGTTTCCACTGCACCACGCTGAGAACTCCCTACTCAAATTAGTTCTAATTTAATTCAACTTTCCTGTAATAAATGTAGTTCTTTCCCCACCCTCTCCATTTTGGAGATAAGACAACTGGGGAGCAGAGACTTCATACAGCTTAGGAAGTAGCAGAGATGGTGTTCACGCCTTAGCCTTTCTGACTGCAGGCTCATGCTTTCTCATACTTATACATTAGTAAAAAATTTTCATAGAGTTGAGATTATATTCTACGTAAAATCTGACTTGCATTCTTTTCTATCATGAGTACTTTTTGACCTATGTGTTTTAGTCTTTCTGGGCTACTATAAGAAAAATACCACAGTCTGAGTAACTTATGAACAACAGAAATTTATCACTTCCTGTTCTGGAGGCTGGAGGACTGAGATCTTGGTGCCAGCATGGTTGGGTTGCAGACCTCTCTCTGTAACCTCACATGGTAGAAGGGGCTAGAGGCCTTTGTGATTTTTTTTCTTTTTTTTTTTTTTGTCTTTTTAGGGCTACACCTGCAGCATATGGAAGTTCCCAGGCCAGGGGTCGAATCGGAGCTGCAGCTGCTGGCCTATGCCACAGCCACAGCCACGCCTCTTCCGAACTGCATCTGCGACCTATGCCACAGTTCGCAGCAATGCCGGGTCCTTAACCCACTTGAGCAAGGCCAGAGATCAAACCTGTGTCCTCATGCATACTAGTCAGGTTTGTTACTGCTGAGCCACCATGGGAACTCCTTTTTTTCATTTTTTGCTGCTACACAGCATATGGAGTTCCCAGGCCAGCAGTCAGATCTAAGCCGAAATTGTGACCTACCCTGCAGCTGTGGCAGTGCCAGATCCTTTAACTCGCTGTGCCGGGCCAGGCATCAAGCCTGCATCCTGGTGCTGCAGAGATGCCACTGATCCTGTTGCACCACAGCAGGAACTCCCCTTTGTGCTTTTCTAAGAGCAATAGTCCTATTCAGAAGGGCCCCATCCCCACAAACTAATCACCTCCCAAGGCCCCACCTACTAACTTTGCCTTTGAAGGTTAGGATTTCAACATATACATTTGGTAGGGAGCACAGCCATTCAGGCCATAGACTGTGTTGTTCAATATAGCAGAAAAGTGGTGGCTATTGGTGAGAAATATTGAGTTCCAGATGACCCAGCATTGAGAATAATTCCATTGCAAGACTATGTGAAACACAAAGCATGACTGAGTTAAAGCAGCAACCTGTGACCAGTGGAGACTGAGCCTATAGCCTCTGGTCTGTCTGATAAATAATTAGACCATAAACATCTCACTGTCCACATTCTGAATGTCCTCCACATTAAGGAAGAGACCTTTGCGTATCCCTAATGGCCAGGAAGATTTTGGTCAAATTTTACTTTCTAGGGTTTGCGAAAGGAAATCAAAAGGTTTGTTTTTTAACCACACAAAAAGTATTATATTGAATATAATGTCAACCTCCCCCTTAGACATACTCACGCATACACACACGCTCACCCTCTCTCCCTTGACGGTCACTGAGATACATGTAAAAAGAGCCAGTTCTGAAGCCAATAGTAAAACTTTACTGTATGCCATTCCAGTCTCTGGGAAATTGACTTAATCTCAGACTTGGTGGCCATAATTTAGAGCTCATAAGAGCCACTCCAATAGTGTAATGGGGAAAGGACCTAACAGGTAAGCCTGTCCCAAAGATAGGGATTCTTAAGTCAAGAGCCAAGCCAAAGGCACTGCAAATTAGAATTTCTTTGGAGGCCTTAATTCCTCAGTGAGAACTGAAGCCGTATCTGTGGTCCCTGGGATCAGGAACTGGGGGAGGGGTAAGGCCTGTCACTGTACACACTTCCTCCCACATGTCACAATTTTTTTAACTGTGGTTTAAAGGAAGACAGTGTACAGCTACCTTTTAGGGGAAAGAAAGATCACAAAATGCAACCCACGGCCTTAGGGGCATGTGGCAGGAAGAACATACAGGACTTCGGAGTTGTCTGTCCCTGGAGTCAGTCAGCCAAGTCTCGGGCAGCTGAAGCAGCTAAGTTAGGGACACCAGTGTCTTTGTTAACAGTATCTGGTGATGTCATCCTCCCAAGATGAAGGGCACTGGGGTAGGAAAAATCCTCCTGTGCTATTAGGTTTCCACCTGTCGGAATGCATCTTTCTAGATGACGTGGTGCCCTTTGCTGCTGAGCACACTTAACCCAATGTTGTACAAAGAGATGTAGGAAGAAATAACATCATCAGATCTTAGACAGAAACAACGCGTGTATAAAGTGTCCTTCCCCCAAATCACCGCATGTGAGGATGCCCCCAAGGAAGATGGCCGCAAGTCACAATGAAGAAGGCAGGGACAGGCATGAATTGCCCCCCACCCCCCACCCCCCGCCCCAGGCTGTGAGTGCTGGCACCCTTCTCTGTCACATGCATCCTTCCTGCCCTGCCTCTGGCTTGCAGCTTCTCTCTCTGCTTTGCTAGTGCTGGCTCCCTTTTCTCACTAATAATAACTAACCCAAGTCATTAAAGGGAACTTGAGCATTTACCAAGTGCTTTCACAGACGTTGTTGTGTTTGGGGCTCATGACAACCCTGGGTATCGCCTTCATTTCGCAGATGAGGTTGAGTGACCAGCCCACAGTCAGAGCTTTGTGCTTCGAATCTCCTGGATGCCTCCCCTCTGTTCTGCTGCCTTGCTCAGCCAGGTGTGAAAAACCTCCTCCGGGACCCCTGGCGCTTGGCCTCCTTCTTCTCCATCACAGCACAGTTTCTCTGAACTTTCCATCGCGGCATTTGGCCACTTCCTCTCTTGTCCTGGGTGAGCCTGCAGGTTTCTAGCATTTTCAGATTTACTTTGAGAAACTTACCAATGGGAAAGACCCTTATACTCTTCTGTCTTTGATTTCTTCCTCCGCTTGAGGTGAATGTCTTCTGGAGAAACAGAATCCTTGTGATCACAGTGGGTTAAATTTTGGTTTTGTTTCTTATTATGATTTTTGAATTATTAATATAGTGTAAGTCTATTATAGAATATTTGGAGACTAGAGAAAAGGAAAAAAATACCATAAAAACTCCATGATCCTAACATACTGCTGTACATAATCAACTTTAATGATGATGTTTTAGGAAAAATTTGAGTCTCCACTTATTCTTGTAAATACTGCTCTGTTTTTTCACATAGAATGTCTTTTAAGCTGGTGTTCTCTTTTCAAGACTCTACTACCAGTGCATGGGTGCAGGGCACCTTTGACTGATCTGCCTTGGTCTATTTGAGTGTAACTGCAAATCTAGTTCCAATTAAAAGACTGGTCAGCTTGTTTTAATCAATTCTGTTGCCCTGTAGGTCAAAGAAGACCTCTTATGGGAGTTCCCATAGTGGCTCAGTGGTTAACAAACCCGACTAGGAACCATGAGGTTGCGAATTCGATCCCTGCCCTTGCTCAGTGGGTTAAGGATCTGGCATTGCCATTGGGCTGTGGTGTAGGTCGCAGACTCAGCTCGTATCCCACGTTGCTATGGCTGTGGCGTTGGCCAGCAGCTGTAGCTCTGATTCGACCCCTAGCCTGAGAACCTCCGTATACCGCGTGTGTGACCAAAAAAAACCAAAAGACCAAAAAAAAAAAAGAAAAAAAAAACCGACCTCTTATGAGGAAGGCATTGGACTGGCTCATCTTCCGGGAACAATAACTGTGCTTAACAAAACATAGCCATGTCCATTTCTAGCCATTCCAAAGTTCTTCATAGTTTAGACAAATCCAGAATATGTCCTCTGTTCAGGGAAGAGGTTTAGGGATAGAAGGAATATATAGTAGAACTCCTTGTAACTTGGTTTAAAATGTCCTAAAATTGGGTGCATATATGTATCTATATTGAGCCATGACATGGATACACAAAGTGTTAGAGATTAAAATAACTTACAAAAAAAGCAAGAAATGACTTTAGTGGTGGTAGGTGATGTGTAGGTGGAAGATGTGCCAGAATCACCTGGAAATGACCACATAGGAACAGATGAAGCATTAGATTCAAAATGTATTAGGAACTAATACAAATCCATAGGAAAAACATAACCCAGAAGAGAAATGTGTAAAGAATTGAACAGTGATGCACAGAAAAAGAAATTCAACTGCTAAATAGGAAAAATCCTCCCTTCATTGGTAATCAGGGACCCACAACCTCCAACAATGAAATGCCATTTCCCTCTCAGGGAATTGGCCAAGAGGAAAATGTCTGACAATAGCAAGTGTTGGTAAAGTCGTCAGAAAAGGAGAACTCATTTCCATCTGACAGGAATTACAATTTTTGGACAATAATCTGGAAATCACTAGAAAGTTGAAAATGTCCATATTTTTTTTTTGAGTAAGAAGATATTTCTGTATTAAAATTATTTGACTTTACATGAGCCAGCTATATATTTCTTACATCCTATTCACTTTTTTTTTTATAATTTTTTTATTTTCCCACTGTACAGCAAGGGGGTCAGGTTATCCTTACATGTATACATTACAATTACATTTTCCCCCCACCCTTTCTTCTGTTGCAACATGAGTATCTAGACAAAGTTCTCAATACTATTCAGCAGGATCTCCTTGTAAATCTATTCTAAGTTGTGTCTGATAAGCCCAAGTTCCCGATCCCTCCCACTCCCTCCCTCTCCCATCAGGCAGCCACAAGTCTATTCTACAAGTCCATGATTTTCTTTTCTGAGGAGATGTTCATTTGTGCTGGATATTAGATTCCAGTTATAAGTGATATCATATGGTATTTGTCTTTGTCTTTCTGGCTCATTTCACTCAGTATGAGATTCTCTAGTTCCATCCATGTTGCTGCAAATGGCATGATGTCATTCTTTTTTATGGCTGAGTAGTATTCCATTGTGTATATATACCACATCTTCCTAATCCAATCATCCGTTGATGGGAAAATGTCCATATTTTAAAACCTTGCCATCCACATCTAGGTTATACTCCCAGCAGCCTTTCTCAGATGGGATTCTTCATCTGAACCATGCAAAACAGACAGTTGTTTGAGTGAGTATTTTCTCAGGATTGTGCATATTGGTGTTATTCTAGACGCTTAGGAGAGAAGTTAATTTATTACATATAGTGGTTGCATTTTGACATTTGTCTTGTTAAACCCAATTGAGAAAAAGTACCAGGGGATACTTCCAAACATATTTATAACACACGCTACCAGTAACTATAAAAAGTGACAAATGGAGTTCCCTAGTGGCTCAGCAGGTTAAGGATCTGGCATTGTCCTACTGTGGCTTAGGTCGCTGCTGTGGCAAGAGTTCATTCCACATGTCACAGGTGTGACCAAAAAAAAGTTTGTTCATGAGTGGATAAATAAATCAGTCTGTTGGCAGTATGGAATTCTTTGCAACAGATTAAATAAATGAGCCAGCTCTGTATCACTCAGCATAAATAGATCCTGAAAACAAAATGCTGACCTAAAAAAATGTAGGGCAATATAGAGGTGTGATTTCATTGGAGTTCCCTGGTGGCTCAATAGGTTAAAGATCTAGTATTGTCACTTCTGTGGCACAGGTTTAATCCCTGGCCCAGGAAATTCCATATGCTGTGGGTGTGGCCCAAAATAAAAGGTATGATACCACCAACAAGTGTTTTGTAAAATATAGAAGCTGGTACTGTGTATTATTTATAAATGCTTATTTGCAGTAAAAATATAAATAGGGTCTAGATAAGCACCTAGTGCATGGTAGTGGCAGGCTACTTTGTCAGCCTGGATCCTGGACAATAGACCACAGTGACCATAGGCGTAATTGAGAAATGACCTCTGTTCTCAGTCACTGAGATTGTGGAGCTGTATGCTTGTTAATGCAGTAGAGCCTAATCCATCCTAACTGATATGGGGACTTCATCCTTCTGTAATGGTTTATTCCCTCTTTTTACTTTTATCTAAAGAACATATGGCTAAATGTTAACAGTTGTTTTTTTTTGGGGGGGGGGCTCTTTTTAGGGCCGCATCTGTGACATATGAACGTTACCAGGCTAGGGGTTGCATTGGAGCTGTGGCTTCCAGCCACAGCTACAGCCATAGCAAGGCCAGATCTGAGCCTATGTCACTGCTCAGGGCAGCGCTGGATCCTTAACCCACTGAGCGAGGCCAGGGGATCGAACCTATGTCCTCACAGATATAGTTGGGCTTGTTACTGCTGAGTCACAATGGGAACTACAACAGTTGTTCATTTTGAGTGAAGAGTACGTGAGTATTATGTTACCCTCATTATTGTTAAGTCATCTGGAATGATTTTTCACAAAGCTCTGGGTAGGCGGGCAGCAGGGCTAATGTAGAAGGCATGTGTATTTTGAATAAACTCCCACAAGAATTCGATAGGCTTTCCTACTGCTTCTCTGATCTAAAAGGCAGTTCCTTCATTTTATAGGAGAGGAAACAGGCCTACACATAGTAAGTACCTTGCTTTTCATCAAAGACCAATCTGGGAGTTCCTGTCGTGGCGCAGTGGTTAACGAATCCAACTAGGAACCATGAGTTTGCGGGTTCCGTCCCTGTCCTTGCTCAGTGGGTTAAGGATCTGGCATTGCCGTGAGCTGTGGTGTAGGTTGCAGACTTGGCTCGGATCCTGCGTTGCTGTGGCTCTGGCGTAGGCCGGCGGCTACAGCTCCGATTCGATCCCTAGCCTGGGAACCTCCATATGCCGCGGGAGCGGCCCAAAGAAATAGCAAAAAGACAACTAAAATAAAATAAAATAAAAGATCAATCTGATGCCATAGCCAGTTGGCTTTGATATAATAATCTTGATCCCAATCCAAGCTTGCTGCAGGAGACAGTCCTATGGAAAAATTGTGCATTTATGGTAAAGCTTCTGCCCAGACAGTGTTCATTGTGTTGCACAGTGGCCCCTAAATAAGGTCTTAGGTGAGGGAAAATTTTTTTTTAAAGAATTAATTCCAGAGAAATCTTTTTCTATTGTGGATAATTACTAGGCGTCTATCTAATTACTAGTTATTAGAGTATAGTTGATTTACACTGTTGTGCCAATTTCTGCTGTACAGCGTAGTGACCCAGTCATACATATATAGATACATTGTTTTTCACATACTATCCTCCATCATGTTCTACCCCAAGAAATTGAATCTAGATCCCTGTGCCTTTTTAATTTTAAAAAGGACCAAATAAAGAGTTGAAGTATTTGTATTAGCAAGCGTGTGATCAAGGCAAGCCATGGGGGAAACCAGCTCCCCAGACATGTCATGACTTGTGATACAGGAATGAGATCTTGGACTCCAGGGTGGGACCAGAGTGATGTGGGGGTAGAATAACTTCAGACATTCCAGGAGCAGCTTGATTTTAGAATGGAAAGGAATTAGATGAGTAGAATTCATGCCAATATCATCAACTCAGGCCCTGCCTCCAAACTAGTGCTCTGAGGAAAACTAGAATTGCTAAGGAGGTATAGCTATGGTCAGATCTGCAGAAGTTAAGCATTCTCTCTCTCTCTGTTGGAGGATCATAATGTATATTAGCATATTAATGATTGAAGTCCTGCAGAATAGAAACCTATCTTAACTGTGGCTAATGCAGTGTTCACTTTTTTTTTTTTTTTTTTTTTTTTTACATTTTATTTGAGCAAGGAGCCTTCTTCCTGCCCACTTCTGGGAGGCCCACACGGCCTTCTACGTCAGCCTGAGGAATGTTGCACCGAGGCAATATCCTGGCCTCTGAACCAGGGGTCCTGGACTCTTGGGTGTGGTTCTGCCACAGTGTTGCTGGATAACTGGATTAGGCCCATGGGTTTTGTTTTGTTATGCTTTTGTTTGTTTGTTTGTCTTTTTAGGTGCGCACCCACGGCATATGAAGGTTCCCAGGCTAGGGGTGGAATGGGAGCTACAGCTGCCAGCCTACACCACAGCCACAGCAACACAGGATCTGAGCTGCATCTTCAGATTACACCACAGCTCACAGCAACGCGGGATCCTTAACCCACTGAGCAAAGCCAGGAATTGAACCTGCATCTTCATGGATGCTAGTCAGATTTGTTTCTGCTGAGTCACAACGGGAACTCTGAATTAGGCCTGTTAAGGTCTTGATTCCGCCACCTGAGAAATGGGGAAGATCACGCTTGTCCACATTCACTGTGGGTGAGTTAGGTTATGTCCTTGAAGGCTTGGAACACCTTAAGAGATAGGTTCTCTGGAAGCAATGTCATTATTACTTCAGCAAGAAAGAGTAATAAGTCACATCATTAGATGCAACAAATCTGGACCCAGCAGATGCCGCACACTTAGCTTTCTCTCCTGGTCTCTGAAGGGATTTGTATAAATTCCATACACTTCAGTAATAAGCAAACCCATTTCATAGTGGTGTCTGTTTCCATCGATTGAGAAGAGAAGAAATAAGGGGGCAAGAACAAAGTGAAGCAGAGGGCACAGTAAGAGCAACAATAATAATTAACATCTATTGAGTACTTACTGTGTGCTAGACAACTGAAATGCACTATATTTAACATATCCTATTTAATCCTCACCAAAATCTCAAGGAAGACATACTTATTATGACAAAATTGAAGTTTAGAGAGATTAAGCGACTTGTCCAAGGTCATACAGGTATTTAGTGGCAGAGCTAAGACCTGAACCAGGCCTGTCTGACTCCAAAACCCACATTATACTAGCATTTCCTAAGGCGGTGCACAGAAGATGATCTTAGGTGGTAAAAAATATGTTTACTTATTATAATAGTGTTGCATTTCAATGTTTATTAGAAAAAGTAGGATATGCATTGCAAACTCATGGTTTCATTAATAAACACTATGAGTTGGGATAACTAAAATTTAAATACATATATTTTAAAATATTAAGAGAATTATGGTACAAGTGCTATGTAGAAATGTCAAAAATCATTAAAGCAGTGCTAGCAGCTGAATTTGGAGAATCTATTTCCCCCCAGAGGTTAAAGGCAAAAAGCTAAGACTCGTTGGATTCATTTGAATAAGGCTTTGAGCTTGTCTCTGTTCTCCACCTGAAAAAAGGTGTCCTCTAGGTGCTTCAGAAGGAAGTGCATGAGAGGAAATTAAGTTCTATGAATGCTGAAGGCTGACAGCTGTTGCTGTGTTTACCTGGACGGGAATGGGGGTGGGGCAGAGGAAAATATCTATGATTGAGAGCTCTGATTCACAGAAAAATCACAGCCCGACCAGCACCACCTCCTACGGAGAAGGAAATAGTCAATGCCTTCTGGTCCTTGGGAAGCCCCTCCCTGACCTCCCATCCGGGGGCAGCTGCGCAGTTCACCTTTCAGCTCTGGGAATAAAGGGGAAATCTTCGTTAAGATTTCTTGGTTGCCCAAACACCTACTTAACTGATTCAGACCAAGGAGCAAAAAAGGAAGGAAGAGGAGGAGAGGCGTTTTGGTGGATGCACTGGGTTTCCTACAGACCACAGAGAGGTGGACCCCAGAGTGGTGATCAGGACCCAAGATTGCTGTCTGTTTCTTTGAGTGTCTCACCTCTGCTGCTTTGAGATTTGGCTTCATTCTGTCTTTCACAGCATCACCAGGCATGGCTATCCGGGCCCTAGCTTTACAACACTGCACAATTCCAGCCTTCACAGGACAAGTACCAGTGTGTTAGGCCTCCATTCTAGATTGCCATAAGAAGAGTTCGATTGGCCTGGCTTGAGTCGGGAGTTCATTTGCTGCCAGTGCATTTACAGCCAGGGCATAACGGGCTCTTCTGAAATCCAGCATCTTCACACCAGTTGGTATCAGGTTCTGTGAATTCTAATAGCCAAGACTTGGGTCAACTTCTGTGATATTATGTTCCCTGTGATCCCCATGTGTCATGCTCTTTCAGTTCAGCATGTTGTATTTTAATATTTGGTGTTTCAGATAAAGGAGTGGATTTCCTGCATCAGTAGCAATGTTTCTTTCATTGTACCAACTCTGGTCTTCTTGAGGCTGGTGGGTGATGGACACTCATTGGGTGATAAAGCTGGAATCATTTGAGATACAGGGGAAAGAGTTAAGGGTGTCTTACACGGTGCTCTGGGGAACTGCTGAGTGGTGATGTTGACTGTGAATATGATGATGGTAATGGTGACAAAGGAAATTAGAAGAAGGGACCTCATGTAAAGACATAGGAATATGGATAGAGGAAAGAAGCACAATTAGAGACTCCAGGGTGAGAAAGACAGCAAATCCTGAACTACAGACTCAAAGACTTGAGTTCTAGACTTGGCTTTGTTCCTTCACCAGCTTAGGGATCTCAGACGAATGACTTAGCTAGTTGAGGCCCTTACCTATAAAAACTGGGATAATCCTCTAAGTCAGAAATTTCCATGGCCCTACAGTTTATAATTCTATACCTGACAGATAAAAAGGATCTTGGAGTGAATGCAGTGATCAGAGTCAGATGAGGATCAGAAAGGTCTGATTGCTCAGAGAACATGAATTTTCAAGAGAGATTTGAAAGGTTCAAGAACAGGCTTTGGGAGAAGAAGCAAGGTTTGGGGTTATAGGGCAGGCCTAAGATAATGGCTTAGGGGTCAGAAAAAGGGAGACAATGCTGGAGAAGGAGCCCTGGACCAAAATGTGGTCAATCACCTCTCTTTTCTGGGACTCAGCTTTCTCTAGCTGTTTTTCAGAGAAGAAAATTGCGTTGGGAAGGAAACGGCAATAGACTTGTCTAGTTGAAGCTCAGTCTGAATTGAGGTATAGCAAAATTAAGGTGGGTTGGAGTGAAGAAGGCTGATGAGATATCTTGAAACCTGTAGTAAGGAATTCCCCTGGTTCAGGATAGGGCAATTGGTTTTTACCATTAAATTCCCACTGGTTTTTACCAGTAAAATTCCAAGATTGTAACCCTCTCTTCCTTACTGTAAATGTCAGTTACTGAATGTGACAAATGCCTGGGGGCGTGGAGACTATTTTATACATTGGCAGCAATGGCAGGTCTGCAGGAAGACAGTGTCTCTGCCAAAGAAGCCAAAGAAGATGAACTGCAATCCTAGGAGGAACCAGAAAAGGCCCTTTCCAGTACGCAGAATCACAGTCTCTGAACACAACACCTTGCTGGGCTCCATGCTGATTTTAGTGACTAGCACCAGGGTGAAGGGCTGGCAAGTTGAGACCTGGATTCCCTCTCAGCTACATCTGGGGGGTTGAGGCAGGGTGGCAGTAGCCTGTATGCTCCCCTTTCTCTTTTCTTAAAATTTTTAAAATTATATTTGATTTACAACATTCTGTCAATTTCTGCTGTACAGCCAAGTGACCCAGTTATACATATGTATACATTCTTTCTCACATTATCCTCCATCATGTTCCATAACATGTGATTAGATATAGTTCCCTGTGCTATACAGCAGGATCTCATTGCTTATCCATCCTACATGTAATAGTTCGCATCTACTAACCCCAAACTCCCAGTCCATCCCACTCCTTTCCCCTCCCTCTCCCCCTTGGCAACCACAAATCTGTTCTCCATATCCATGAGTTTGTTTCTTTTCTGTAGGTAGGTTAATTTGTGCCATATATTAGATTCCAGATATAAGTGATAGCATATGATATTTGTCTTTCTCTTTATGTTTGTTTGTTTTTTTTTTTTTTTTTTTTTTTTGTCTTTTTGGCTTTCCCTGCAGCATATGGAGGTTCCCAGGCTAGGGGTCTAATCGGAGCTGCAGCTGCCAGCCTACACCATAGCCATAGCAACGTGGGATCCGAGCTGAGTCTGCAACCTACACCACAGCTCACGGCAATGCCAGATCCTTAACCCACTGAGCGAGGCCAGGGATCAAACCCGCAACCTCATGGTTCCTAGTCGGATTCGTTAACCACTGAGTCACGACGGGAACTCCGTCTTTCTCTTTCTGACTTATTTCACTTAGTATGAGAATCTCTAGTTCCATCTTTGTTGCTGCAAATGGCATGATTTTGTTCTTTTTTATGGGTGAGTAGTAGTCCATTGTGTATATGTATCACATCTTCTTAATCCATTCATCTGTTGTTGGACATTTAGTTTGTTTCCATGTCTTGGCTATTGTGAATAGTGCTGCAATGAACATGGGGGTGCATGTATCTTTTTGAATGAAATTTTTGTCCAGATATATGCCCAGGAGTGGGATGGCTAGATCATATGGTAATTCTGTATTGTTTTCTGAGGAATCTCCATACTGTTTTCCATAGTGGTTGTACCAATTTACATTCCCACCAACAGTGTAGGATGGTCTCCTTTTCTCTACACCCCCTCCAGCATTTATTATTTGTAGACTTATTAATGATGGCAAATCTGACTGGCATGAAGTGGTACTTCATTGTAATTTTGGTTTGTATTTCTCTAATATGTGGTGATGTTGAGCATTTCTTCCTGTGCCTATTGACCATCTGTATATCTTCTTTGGGGAAATGTCTGTTCAGGTCTTTTGCCCATTTTTCAAGTGGGTTATTTGGTTTTTTGCTGTTGAGTTGTATGAATTGTTTATATATTTTGGAGATTAAGCCCCTGTTGGTTGCATTTTTTGCAATTATTTTCTCCCATTCCATGAGTTGTCTTTTTTTTTTTTTTTATGGTTTCCTTTGCTGTGCAAAAGCTTGTCAGTTTGATTAGGGCCCATTGGTTTATTTTTGCTTTTATTTCTGTTGCTTTGGGAGACTGACCTGAGAAAAATATTCATAAGGCTGATGTCAGAGAATGTTTTGCCTATGTTCTTTTCTAGGAGTTTGATGGTGTCTTGTCTTATGTTTAAGTCTTTAAGCCATTTTGAGTTTATTTTTATGCCTGGTATGAGGGTGTGTTCTAGTTTCATTGATTTGCATGCAGCTGTCCAGGTTTTCCAGCACCATTTTCTAAAGAGACTGTCTTTTTCCCATTTTATATTCTTACCTTGTTTGTTGATGATCAGTTGACCATAGGTGTCTGGGTTAATTTCTGGATTTTCTATTCTGTTTCATTGGTGTGCCATTTTTCAAATAAAGTCTTTAAGGATCCTAGCAAGCCAACTGAGAAGGATTCCTATTTCTTTAGGCTAAAGGAGAACAGAATGAGAAGTTGCTGGGTGGAGATGGAAGACAGAAGGGAGGTAGGAAGAATGTAAGGTGTGCAGGGACTGACTGGGAAGGTAGAGGAGCTCAGTGAAATAGTCTCAGTTCTCTTTAAAGGACTTCAGTGTGGTTTTTCCCCCCCTACCACCCCTGGCAGCAACGATAAGACCAGAGTCAGCTTTCCTTCCAAGGGGAGGGGCTGGGGGGAGAGAGAAGGAGGGACAGAAGGGGGAGGAGGAGGGAGAGAATGATGAAAATACTAATTGTTTTCTCTGAGATAAATCCCAAGCTCTTCCCCATTCTAAAAAAGAACACTGTCTTTCTGGGATTTTTTTTTCTTTACCCTTCATGTCTCATTCAGAAATAAATAATGAAAGGGAGGAAGCTCAAATAATGCAAAAGTTTACTGGGAACGTCTTGTGTGCTAAGCACTTTCTCATCTACCATTTCTCTTTTTTTTCTTCTTTTTTTTTGTCTTTTTTTTTTGCCATTTCTTGGGCCACTCCCTCGGCATATGGAGGTTCCCAGGCTAGGGGTCGAATTGGAGCTGTAGCCACCGGCCTACACCAGAACCACAGCAACATGGGATCCGAGCTGCTTCTGTGACCTACACCACAGCTCACAGCAACACCGGAGCCTTAACCCACTGAGCAAGGCCAGGGATAGAACCTGCAACCTCATGGTTCTTAGTCGGATTTGTTAACCCCTGAGCCACGACGGGAACTCCTCATCTACCATTCCTTTTAATCTCCACATTTTCACAGATGAGGACACTGGAGGGCCAGAGTCATTCAATCTTTCAAGGTCTCCTCATTGTAAAAGGCAGAAGTGGGGTTTGGCCCCAGTTCTGATATCAAGCCCTGGTGCTTTCCCCAGGGAAGGGCAGGGGACCAAACAAGTTGTGTGGCTTAAAGCAGTGTTCTCAAATGGTGGGGCACAGCAGAGTCTCCTGGGGGGCTTTTAAAACCCAAATTGCTGGACCCGTCCCCAGATAATCTGATCCTGTAGGTCTGGGGTGGGCCTGAGAATTCACATTTCTGACACTTCTGTGCAGGGCCAGTCTTTGAGTTTGCACACAGCCAATTATAAGAAAGCATCTCTAGTACGTGGTCTATTGACAGTGGAGTTAGGGAATGTGGCAGTGTCACTTTCTTATATGGAGGCTAGCACATCCTGAAGTGTCCTTAGGACAGAATTCTCCATGTTTTGAAAGCTGATAGAACCATATTTTCTTGATTTCTGCCTCCATGCATGATTTCACTCCAAAACCTTCTCATTTCTGATTCATTCAGCTGCTGGATTCTGTATTTGTGAATCTGTCTACTTGCTAAGATGTATTTATACCCCTGAGTCAGGGCTGGTGGGGCTTCTGAGGACATGGGGACAAGTGCAGAGCCACCAGAGCATATACATGGTCTGTGCTGCAGTTGGAAGAGGCGATACTCACCCTCTCCGTTCAGCTTCATTCTCTTCTGGGTCTATTTGGTGCCATGATTTCATGGGTTTGTACTTTTTGTTAGAGTTTCTGCTGTTTAGAATGGCCTCCAGCATCCCGAAGAAGTGCTGCCTTATGTTCTTTTTTTTTTTTTTTTTTTTTTGTTGTTGTTGTTGTTGTTGTTGTTGCTATTTCCTGGGCCACTCCCGCAGCATATGGAGGTTCCCAGGCTAGGGGTTGAATCGGAGCTGTAGCCACCAGCCTACGCCAGAGCCACAGCAACGCAGGATCCGAGCCGCATCTGCAACCTACACCACAGCTCACGGCAACGCCGGATCGTTAACCCACTGAGCAAGGGCAGGGACCAAACCCGCAACCTCATGGTTCCTAGTCGGATTTGTTAACCACTGCGCCACGACGGGAACTCCTGCCTTGTGTTCTTAAGTTCAGGAAGGTGATGCTGTGCCTCACAGAGGAAATACAAGTTAGATGCTGAGGTCCATAAGTTCCGTGTTAAATGAATCCCTAACACATATTCACTGAGGTATCTTTAAAGAGAAAAATCACAGAGATGGTCAGTGGATGAAAACGTTGTCATCTGAGACTTGCAGGACCCTAACCTGCAGTGTTTCAGTGTTTGCAGTGACTTCACAGAACACACCTATCCTGGAAAATGTGAACTGACCACATATATCGTAAGTAATCTGAGGGGATGAAGTGCAGGAATGAACCACAAAAGTCAAGATGAGAAAAAAAAAAGGAGAAAAACTTGAAAATTGACTCAGGGACCATATAATTCTTGGCAAATGCAAATACATGCATATCAATTGTATGCAAAGCTACACTGCTTCTCTGGTTATTGCATATGCAGAATATAAAAAAATATTAGTCGTGACAGCTATTGTGACTTCTCAGCCCCCCCCTGCCGTTTCCTTGCAATTGATATTTTGTGTTTAAAGAGTGGATCTGACGCCCCCATCTCCGTCAACTCTGTCTTTGTAGAGCTGGCTGTACTAAGGGCAGCATTTCACATTCCGCACCCCGGCCTCTGAGGAGGAAGGGCAGGGGCCTCACAGCTGCTGTTTATCCAGCCCGCTCGTGTTGTAGCCAGAGGACAATGGGCCCTTCTCATGGAGGGTGGTGAGCAATGCTCCATTGTTGGTGCCATGGCTGAAGGGGGGCTGTGGACATGGGTCCCTGCCTTCTCCTCTCCTTTTGTCCTGAGTTTTCTCAGGAGCTTTCCCCCTTTTCAAAGATGTGCTGTTAGGCTGGGAAGTCAGGGGAGAAATCCTATACCCAGTACACTGAAACACTCAAGCCAGGGACGAAAATCAATGGCTTAGAACTCAGACCACACTTCACCCAGAGGCGTCCCTTCTCACACAGTTGGGTGGGCTTGGCTCTAAGGAATCCTGTGGTCCTGAGCAGAGCAGGAGTGAAATGTCTGGGGAGCAGAGGGCCAGCTCTCAGGGAGGGGCTGGCGGCAGGACTCTCACCAAGTCCGAGCAGTTAGAGATCACAGTCAGGGACGTGCACCCAGGTTCTCTCATATGTTGGCTTTTGTTTTGCTTTATGTTCTGTCTTGGAAAGTTTGTGACTTTTACACACATTGTCAGTCTTTGGTGACTCCGTGTGTGCTCTGCCCCACTCCTGCCAGTTAGGGCACCTGCCGGCCAGTGTGGGAGGGGCTGGACCTCAGGCTCCTGGGTGTCACACTCTGTTTTTTCTCAAGCACATTCACTTTGCCCATAGCCCCCACCTGACAGAATGACATCTTATTCTCATCTTCTGCGTATTGGTCTTCCTGTCCCATCTTTTCCTTGACCTGCTTCACAGCAACGTCCAAAGTTCCACCATGTGTGCGCTGTAGACGTGCCTACAACAGCAGTTCCTCGAAAAGGGTCAGTAGGGGTTGGGACCCACGAAGTGAAGAGGAGCAAGGTGGGAAGCAGTGGGGTGGCTGGAAAGAGGAAAGAGAGTGGGAGTCAGAAGCAGTTTTGCTACAAGTAAGATCCTTTAAATAGTCAGAGAACCAACTCTTGCTCAGGTTTCCACATTGTTTAATTTGTTGCCTTTTGACTTTTAGGTTCCTCAGACACTCTTCCCAGCCATGTATTATTTTCTCTGTATCTCATGTCTCACCTTCAAGTGCTGCCTTGTTGATGTTCATTGTTCATTTTTCACCCAGCTCTCTGAATCCCTCACCTTCCTTCTGCTTTCCCGCTGCTTCTATAGGTTCTAAAGGTGCTAGCTTCATTCAAAAACTTCGTGAAATTCTATATATTTGTGATAACGAGTACGCATACGGTGCTTGTTATGGGTGTGACACGACAGTAAGCTGTTACATGAAATAGATTCTAGTATGACCTCTAGTCACAGAGGGAAAATGAAGCACAGGGAAGTCAATAACCTGACCAAGGTCACCCAGCTGGGAGACATAGGACCAAGGATTTCCACCCTATAGCCTGCGCTCTTCACCGCCCCATGCAGACTGTCTTAGTCACAGAGAATGAGCTGCTTTGAACTAGCATGGCCACATTCCTGCTGGTGCCCATGGCCCATGACCTTCTGTGCTTATGCAGCTTCCTGCAGTGGTCCTTCCCAGAAACTACTGTGCTGGACATGGTGATATGCTGCCCAGATGCCCCTTTAAGGATGGGCCTGTGGCCCCAGCTTCTGGGATGTGGCTAATAGCTGCAGGCTCCAGAACCTGTCTCAGCTGCAGAGGGTCCCCAACTCAAGGTCATATTCTTTCCAGGGAAGCCCATATCCAACAACCAAAGACAGCATAAAGACTCTGTTGTTTTGGCTCAACCTGGAATAATGTTGATGGGCCATTTTGATTCCCAAGCTCCCTGTGGGGCTGGGTGAGGCTGCCACCATACCTGCCATCACACCTATGCCAGCTCAACTCCTCCTTCTGCTCAATCCTGCTTCCTTCTCTGCTTGGATCCCAAAGATACTCTCCAGCAAACTGAGGTTGTTACCATAGGCCTTGGGTGCTCGGAGAAGAGTACTGTCTTCACTCTGTAGGCCAAAATGAAAGGAAAGAGACAGGTATAAGGAAAATCCAAGGACAGAGAAAATACTGATGATGAGTCTTAAAGGTGCATCACTTTAATCCAGTTTCTTCTACTGATCATTTCCAGGTGATTTTGTTAGCCTCTAAAACTTTTATTAGCAGTATGGCAGTTCCTCAAAAAATTTCAAAACAGAATTACTATATGGTCCAGCAATCCTGCTTCTGGGCATATACCCCAAAGAAGTGAAACAGAAGCTCAAAGACATATTTATATGCCCGTGTTCATGGCAGCATTATTCACAATAGTCTAAAGGTGGAAGCAACCCAATGTCCATCAAGGGATGAATAAGTAAGCAAAGTATGGTGTATATGCACAAGGGAATATTATTCAGTCCCCAAAAAAGAAGGAGATTCTTTTTTTTTTTTTTTTGTCTTTTTGCTATTTCTTTGGGCCGCTTCCGAGGCATATGGAGGTTCCCAGGCTAGGGGTCTAATTGGAGCTGTAGCAACCGGCCTATGCCAGAGCCACAGCAACGCAGGATCCGAGCCGCGTCTGCAACCTACACCACAGCTCACGGCAACGCCGGATCGTTAACCCACTGAGCAAGGGCAGGGACTGAACCCGCAACCTCATGGTTCCTAGTCGGATTCGTTAACCACTGCGCCACGACGGGAACTCCCAAGAAGGAGATTCTTAATATGCAATGACATGGATGAACCTTGAAAGTATTGTGCTAAGAGAAACAAGCCAGATACAAAAAGGCAAATATTGTGTGATGCCCCTTCTATGAGGTCCAGAGCAGTCAGAGTCATAGAGACTGAAAGCAGAATGGTCGTACCAGGGGCAGGGTGGGAAAGGAGGGAAGGGGAGTTGTCTGTTTAGAGTTTCTGTTTTACAAGACAGAAAGAGTTCTGGAGGTTGCACAAAATGTGAATATACTCAACGCTACTGAACTGCACACTTAGAAATGTTTAAGATGGCAGATTTTATGTTTGGTGTATTTTACCACAGTTAACAATTTTTAATGTGGCAATATGTCAGAATTAAACTTTGGCAGGGGGGCGTTTAAGAGAACACTTCTCAAACTTCTTCCTATGCATGCAGTTCTCTGAAAATGGTCATAGCGTAAGCCTTCAAAGGAGAGAGGTAAATCTCCCCCACAGGATACAACCAGAGAAAGACAAAGCCTTGAAGAATCACAGAAAGAACCAGCAGGAAGTTCTCAGGGGAAACAGTGCCAAATGCAGGAGTGTCTGCCACAAGGCTACACTTGTGGTGGCTGCCGAGCCAGGCACTTCTTGTGTCCAGCAAAGGTAATCTGAAGGCAAACAAAGAAGATAGTGTGGGGTTCACAGCTACAAACCAGCTGAAGCAGCTGTGTGCCACAGTCAGAGGAAACTGCAGGGAAAAACCCTTTGCTGTGACTCTTGGCCAGCAGTCATAATGGCAGGCGCTAAACAGGAAGAACCAGAACAGGGAATCTTGAAGCCCATTCAGCACTCTGGTGGAAAATGCCTAGAGGGGTTCAATGGCTGACATTTTAAAAGCAAAGAGGACCGGGCAGGTGTCAGACTGAGGATTCTAGCAGCCTGTGGCAGAAGCTGGAGAGAAGCTGTGATGGTGCATCAGAGTCACTCTTCAGTCCTGGGTGCCACGTGGGGATCTGGCCTTGGCTCATGACAGTGAAAGAGGAGCCAAGCCAAGAAGTCAAGAGGAAAGCTCACCCTTGTAGGGATTTGATTTCACGGTAGCCCTTGCCAACCAGCTGCCCAACCTGAAGCTGCTTTTCTCAAAGCACTGTCACTACCAGGCATGCAGCTCTAGATGCGCCATCTGACACACATGTGAGAGCACCTGTCCTGCCCATCAGTTTACCTTATTGCCTATTTTGGAGGCCCCTAAAAATGGCTTTATTAATTTAAGATGTTACTGGTTTGCCCTGAATGTTGCTAAAGGGGTCCGTCCCTTTGAAGAACTTTTAATGTTATTCTTGTCCTTCCTTCCTTTCTTTCAGCCCTTAAGTAATTCGGTGACATTAATTACATTCACAGTGTTGTGCAACCATCACCAATATCTATTTTGAACATTTTTGTGTGACCCCACACGGAGACTCTGTACCCTCTAAACAGTAACCACATTCCTCCCTGCCCAGACCTTGGTAACTTCTCATCTACTTTCTGTGTCTATGAATATGCCTATTCTAGGTACCTCATATAAGCAGAATCATACAATATTTGTTCTTTTGTGTCTGGCTTGGTTCACATAGTATAATGTCTTCAGGACTCATCTTTGATGTCGCATGCATCAGAATTTCCTTCCTTTTTAAAACTGAATAACATTCCATTGTATGGATAGACATTTTGTGTATCCATTCATCTGTGGAACTTGTGTTGTGTCTACCTTTTGATGATTATGAGTGATTCTGCTGTGAACATGAGTGTAAAATATCTGTTTGCGTTCCTGCTTTCAATTCCTTTGGGTGTATACCCAGAAGTGGAATTGCTGGATCATATGGTAATACTATGTTTAGCTTTTAAGGAACTGTGAAACTGTTTTCCTAGTGGCTGCACAATTTTTCATTCCTATCAGCAATGCACAAAGGTTTCAATTTCTCTGCATTCTTACCAACAATTGTTACTTTCAGTTTAAAAAATATGCATTTATAAAATAGCCATCCTAATGGGTGGTTTGTGATTTTGATTTGTAATTCTGTAATGACTAGTGATGGTGATCATCTTTTTTTTTTTTTTTTTGTCTTTTGTCTTTTTGTTGTTGTTGTTGTTGTTGCTATCTCTTGGGCCGCTTCCGAGGCATATGGAGGTTCCCAGGCTAGGGGTTGAATCGGAGCTGTAGCCACTGTCCTACGCCAGAGCCACAGCAACGCGGGATCCAAGCCGCGTCTGCAACCTACACCACAGCTCACGGCAACGCCGGATCGTTAACCCACTGAGCAAGGGCAGGAACCGAACCCGCGACCTCATGGTTCCTAGTCGGATTCGTTAACCACTGCGCCACGACGGGAACTCCCAAGTCTTTTGCCCATTTTTGTATTGAGTTGTATGTGTGTGTGCCTGCACGCATGTGTGTGGTTATTGAATTGCAGAAGATCTTTATATATTCTGGGTACTAATTCCATATCTGATATATGATTTGCAAATATTTTCCCCCATTCCATAGGCTGTCTTTTCACTCTCTTGATAGTATTTTTTGATGCACAAATGTCTTTAGTTTTGATGAATCCAACTTACTTTTTCTTTTGATGCCTATGCTTTTGGTGTCAGGTGCCAAGTCATTGCCAAATCCAATGTCATGAAAATTTCCCCTGTGTTTTCTTCTAAGAGCTTTATAGTTTTAGCACTCACTTTAGGTCTTTCATCCATTTTGAGTTATTTTTTGTGTATGGTGTAAGGCAAGGATCCAGCTTTGTGCATGTGAATATCTAGTTTTCCCAGAACCATTTGTTGAAAAGATTATCCTTTCCCAGTCTTATTTTCATTTATGTTTACATGTTTTTTTTTTTTTTTTTTTTTTTTTTTTTGTCTTTTTGCTATTTCTTTGGCCTCTCTCTCGGCATATGGAGATTCCCAGGCTAGGGGTCTAATTGGAGCTGGTAGCCACCGGCCTACACCAGAGCCACAGCAACGCAGGATCCGAGCCGCGTCTGCAACCTACACCACAGCTCACGGCAACGCCGGATCGTTAACCCACTGAGCAAGGGCAGGGACCCAACCCGCAGACTTATGGTTGCTAGTCGGATTCGTTAACCACTGCGCCATGACGGGAACTCCTGTTTACATGTTTTTAAGATCTCTGCTGAGGTAAGAAAAGTGGGAATTCCTTAAATCGTAAGCAATATAAGCAAAATATATTATATTTAAGTAAATACAATAATGAGACCAGATAACTATTATATGGAGCTATGGAGCTATGTTAATATTACAAATCTAAGTTTTACCTCTTTCCTGATGCCCTACCTCTTCAGCCTGAAACAGTTCCTTCTTGTATTGATCTCTTAGCATTCATTGCCTATAATTTTTTTCCATTTTTTTTTCCTATTTTAGGGCCGCACTTGTGGCATGTAGCAATTCCCAGGCTAGGGGTCGAGTGGGAGCTGTAGCTGCCAGCCTAAACCACAGCCACCACAATGTAGGATCTTTAACCCACTGAGTGAGGCCAGGGATCAAACCTGCATCCTCATGAATACTAGTTGGGTTCTTAACCCGCTAAACCACAACAGGAACTTCCCTCCTTTCCTGTTTTACTCTCCCCAGCTCCATGAAATTACTTCCCAATTAGTCAAAAATAACAAATGGTTTCTTGTAACCAGTGATATAAAACAAAAGGAAAGTAAATGTTGGGAGTCAGCAAAAAAGGATTTGGCTATGTGATTAGGATAGAGATACTTGATTTCTATATTAGGTTAAGCAAAGGCAATAGCCTGAAAATAGCCTCTATTATGGAATCAGCTGTTTTGAAGTCACTCTCAGTTGACTGGAAGCTGTCATTTCTCTTGCCTGTCATTATAATGCCTCCTTCACAGTCCATTGTTCTATGCAGGGTGGGCCATTGTGATAACTTTCTTATGTGTAGCTGGGTCACACGCCTTCCTTTTGCCTTTTTAAATCAAAGGCTTATTTATTTGTCTGTTTCTAAAGTGTATGATTCCATGCTTTTCAGTACCTTCACTGAGTTGTGCAAGCATCACACTGTCTAACCCCCAGACCTGTTCATCTCTCCAAATTGAAACCCAGATTCAGTAACTATCGCCTGCACTCTCCCTCCTCCAAGTCCCTGCCAACCACTAATCCACTTTCTCTCTCTATAAATGGGCCCCTTCTGGACATTTAATGTTAATGGAATCATATGATACATGACCTTCTGTGTCTGGATTCTCTCACTTAGTGTAATGGCTTTAAGATTCATCCAGGTTGCAGCCCCTGTCAGTGCTTTTGAGTTCTTTCTTTCTGACACCAGCCAGTTCTTTGCCACCAGCTGGGTGCCCTGCAATTCAACTTTTCCACTAACTCCTGAGGTTAGCGTCAGACTCCACAGATTAAGGGTTCAGTCCCTCAAGACCGTTCCCATGTCATACACTAGCTGCATATGGGGTGCCCAGCCTACCCACCTTTTCTGCTCAGGCAACTACAAGTTCAGGGGTTCCCATGACCCCTGCCCTTTAGGTGTGACAATTCACTAGAAGGACTCTGACTCACAGAACTCAGGAAAGCACTTTTATTTATTATAAAGGATACAGCTCAGGAAACAGCCAATGGAAGAGATTCCTGGGGCAAAGTGTGGTGAGGAAAGGGCCCTCTCTGGTGATTGAACTCAGTCTCCTGCCCCTCTTCCCTCCCTGGATGTTGAGGTGGAGCTGAAAGTTCCAACCTTCTAATATTTCTTAGGACCATGTCCCATTTGAAGCCTTTTAGGGGCTCACTGAGAGCCAGATCATTAGCATAAACTCAGGTATGGTTGAAAGGAGCTTGTTATGAATAACAAAAGACTTCCCATCACTTAGAAAAGTCCAAAGGTTTTATGGGCTCTGTGCCAGGAACCAGGGACAGAGACCAAATATATATATTTTTATTGTTCCATGACACTTTATTCCTTTTTGTGGCTTAATAGTATTCCATTGTATGGATATACCACATTTTGTTTATCCATTCCTCAGTTGATGGACATTTGGCTTTTTTCTACTTTTTGGCTATTGTGAATAGTACTGATGTGAACAGAACATTCATGGACAAGTTTTTTGTGAACATGGGCTTTCTTTTCTCTAGGAATGGAATCAAATGGTAACTCCATGTTTAACTTTTTTGGAACTGCCAAATTGTTTCCCAAACACTTTTTTTAAAACTTTCTATATATACTAGGTAGGCATTATCTCCTTGTTAACTTTATAAAGGAAGGACCAGTATTTTCCACTTCCCTGGACCTGCCTCAGTCTTTATCCTAATGCCTTACATCCAGTAGGAATTCAGTAAGTATTTGCATGTGATCATGTCGTTATGACAAAGTGCTCTTTATCCTGGGATTCAGTAGCAAAATAGTACCTTACTGTTGGCTGGCTGGTGGGCATATTTCTGCTTCCTTGCTCTTCACACTGGAGAGATCCAGGCAGCAGTGGAGCATGTATATTGTGGGGAACGGACAAAGTGTGGGGATGGTAGTCGGCTGGTAGTTAGGGTTAGGAGTGGCTTCTTCTGGTCAAGGGCTTGTGCGGATCCCTGGAGAATGCTTATCCATCCTCCTTCAAAGTGGTGTGTCCCGTTTATACCACACTCACCGTTGGAAGTACCTTCCCTGTGCCATTCAATGCATCTCAGCTCTCCATTCCTGGATATCATAGAGCCTTACTCTTTCACTGGCAAGTGTCAGAACACCAATTTAAACTTCCTTGTGGAAAAAAATAAGTGGAGGAACAACTGCTTGGCATAGGTGCTGGAGTTCCATGGTGAGCACCAGGACATCCTCTGGAAATTCTCGGCTTGCCCACCTGCACCTCCAGTTAGAGAACAGGCCCGTCATCCTGTTCTCCACAAGGACACAGGCTGGTCTCAGCTGCAGAATGGTCAGAGAGCATGGTGTTCTTTAAAACTTCCTGCCATGCCCCTCCTTTCCTTGCACCTTTGCTGTGGTCTTCAAGCCCACGGGGAGGAGGGGCTTGAACTGCTGGGCAGCCACTCCCGTGGAGAAGACCTTGGGAGGCCTGGGCGTGAACTTGATCCTGTCTGATCCCAGCCTTCCTGCATCTTCCGCAATACTGAGGACTGAATCCCTATGGTGATAGTAAAACTTGGATGTCCCCACAAGGTCGGCTCAGCTCCAGGGTGAGATTCAGAAGTTCTCTGTCCCCTCTGCCTTCAGTCCCTCTGCCTCGTCACCCCCAGAGCTTCTTGAGCCAGGACTGGGGAGGGACCCGGAGAGGACTGGAGGACAGCTCACCTCACACTGTCACCTTCCAGCAAGAACTTCAAGGCTTCCAAAAAGTCTAAACTTAAACCTAGCCAGTGTTCCGAAAATATGTTTGTCAAAGTAGAAGCGTCTATGATTTTAGCAGCTTGTTAGCGTAAATTGGAAATTTTGTGTATTAATTCTATGGTGTGTTTGTCTGTATTTGTGCCTTGGACCCTGCAAATGCCAGAAACAGACCTGCCTCTCTTTTCCATTTTTCTCACTAACTCTGCTCATCAGTTGTCTCAGGCATCCTCGTGGGAGGAAGGGGACCAGAAGCACTAGCTTTGCCCAGACAGGTCCTGCGTTTGCATCTGCTTGTACCTTCTGCACAGGACAGTCCCCGATAGACCCAAGCCCTGGCAGAGACAGCCTGGGAGAGGGGATGCGGTGACCAAAGCATTTATACCTCATTTGGGAAAGGTTGTTGGTAGGAAATATATCATTTTAATGTGTAGTCGACATAAAAATTAATGAGATGCTTTCCATTTTTAATGTAATTTTAAATACACAAACCAAGTAGATTGTATGCTAACAGGCCATCTCAACTCTGACATGCTGTGCTCAACAGCCCCATGTGGCTGGTAGCTACAGTACTCTGAAGACTGGGGTGAATTTTTAAAAAGTAAGTTGGATTAGTTCTTCATCTCAAATAACTCTTCAGGGGTTTCGTGGCACACTGAGACCTACAAGTGGATCCACACTCTGGCCTCATCTTGTCAGCATCTTCAACGTCCTCGAGGCCTTTTTCCTGTCCTTCCTTTGCTCCAGCCGCCTTGGCCGCCTTTCAGGTCTCTGCACCACGTGCGCTGCAGCTGGTTCCTTCTCACCCTCAAATTTCAGCTTCACTGCTTTCTCCTCCGACAGTCCTTCCCTACCTAGATGGAAGAGGGTCCATCTACGTATTATTCATCATAGTATCCTGTTATGTTCATAGGGCTTTTTCCAGTTTGTAACTGTATTTACTAGTCAGTTTATTGCCTGTCTCCTCCACTAGACTAAGTTTCACAAAGGCAGGAATTACCTCCAGTATTGCATATGATCCCGGCTCGCATTGGCACTCAGTAAGTACTTGTTGAATGAGTATTTGCGCACCCCCTCTTTTCTCACTGTTTCCTGAACTAGGAAACAGATTTATTTCAGTGGTGCTATGTATCAAATTACAGTAAATGCACAATAAATGAAAACATCATGGTTGGCAGATGGTTCCTTCCTATCAACCAAAGAAGGCTTGAAAATAGGCAAAGCTCGATTTGGGTTATCTTTCTGTTTGAAGAGATCTTGATTATTCACTCTGCAAACAAGTCAGTTTCCTTGAAATTGTTTTTTTAAGGGGAGCAGTGCCTCTGAGAATCCCCAAATCTTAAGTTAAGGGCTCTGTAAAAGTTAAACTCTTACTCTGTGAGACAGAACCAGAGACTGTAAAGCCTGCGAGGCTCTGGGAAGAGGAAGCTGGGAGGCGAGTGGATGTCCTTGATGCCAGCCAGGAGTGATTAGTAATTGGTTCATTCATGGTTGGTGACTATCCTTATAGCAGGCACTGTGCTAGGCTCTGAGGGGGGGGTCACAGCAATGAACCAAACAGACAGAAATCCCTACCTGCAGTCTAGTGAGGGGAGACAGATGCTAAATATGAAGTTAAGTATACAGTTATTTCTGGGACGAAAAACAAAGCCAGGAAGGGGGGTAGGGAGGACAGGGCTTAGAGTTTTGTGTAGAGTGACCAGAAAAGGCCTTGCCAAGATGGTGACATTTGCATAAGGAACTGAAGGAGGTGAGGGACTGACCATGTGACCATCTGAGGTGTCAGAGTTCTGGGCATTGAGGGGACAGCAAGGAGGCTCTGCTGGCGAGGGGAGGGTGATTGGCAGGCAGTGGAGTTGGTGCTGAGGTGGTGATGTTGGAGACCCATGGACAGATCACATGGAGCCAGAGGCTGGCCACCACTGGGACTTCAGCTCTCACCCCGGGGTGAGAGTCAGTGGAGGGCTGGGCTGGGAGCACAAGAGTGACAGGGCTTCCATCTCAGCAGGATCCCATCCACATGGGTGCTGATGTGAACACATGAATGAAAGACAGTGGGGGCAAGAAAGAAAACAGGAGAACTAGTAGGCTTTCATCTGGCAACCAGGCAACATCAGAAATGACCTCTTAAAGGGAAATGTGACTCTGACTCACCTTCTCCCTGTGTTAGACGGGAGGACCCTGAAGCTGCCCACACTGCTGGCCGCAGCCCTCTCCTTGGGCTTCCCACCCTTCGGGAGGAGCAAGCAAGACCCTTGAGCTCATGAGAGAAAAGCAGCTGGTTGCTGGTGAGACTGGAGGAGGTTCTGAAGCAGCTCCTTTGTTGCTGGAACCTGACCCTCTTTGGTGCAGTCGGACAATGACAGCCTTGGCCGGGGAATGTCAGGGAAGGCGGCCAAGTTTACAGCCAGCCTCCCTCAGCCTAGACAACCTTTGAGAAGAGTGTCTCTTTTGAATTTGCAGAAATGAGACAGAGAGGAGAACTAATGTTTCTCATTAGTCCAACATGCAGACTGTGTCAAAATGTGTTGCGGAATCGATTTTGCTCCAACCGTGAGAAAGCAAGACATCTGTGAATAGAAGGGAGGACGTAATTGTGGGGTTTAGAATTGAGGCGCTCCAAAGTGGCCCCTCTAGATAAATTTATCTCTGCTAATCATTGTTTACCTCGGCTGCATTTTATTAGTTAGTTGATTTTGAATGGAAATGCATTGTAAAAAATAAGACATATACATGGCTAAAAATTCAAGCAGTACAAAAAGGTAAACAATGCTAAGAAATGATATAAACCTATAGAGTCTCAATAATACAAACGTGAAATCTTCCCAAATTGTGTATTTGACCCTATCCCAATAAAAACACCATTAGAACTTTCCTGGAATTAGACAAGGCAATGCTAAAGTAAATGCTGAAGGGGAAAGGTGCAAAAATTGTGATAAAACTCTGAAAAAGAAAGATTTGCCCTATAAGATTAAAATATAGAATACAATTATCGTAATTAAAAGTTTGCCAGTGGCTCGGAATAGACAGATCAATGTCTATTGAACAAACTGTATCCAGAAATGGAGCCAACTGTACATGAGAAATGAGTATAAGATAAAGGTAAGACAAAGGTAGGATTTCAGAATTTGGAGGGAAAAGATTATTAATAATTGGAGTTGAAACATTTAGCTTACTACCTAGAAAAAATATCGGATCTCTGCTCCATTCCTTATACCAAAACAAATTCAGGATTAATCAAATATTCAGACATTAAAAATAAAACCATAAAAGTTAAACATTGGGAGAATTTAAGAAAATAATCTTGGTTCATATTATGGGCAGAATTGTGTTTCCTCAGAACTCATATGTTGAAGCTCTGTCCCCCAGGATGCCAGAGTGTGACTGTCTTGGGAGATGGAGAAGGTAATTACGTTTAAAATAAGGTCATAGGAGTTCCTGTCATGGACAGTGGTTAACGAATCCGACTAGGAACCAAGAGGTTGCGGGTTCGATCCCTGGCCTTGCTCAGAGGGTTAAGGACCTGGTGTTGCCGTGAGCTGAGGTGTAGGTTGCAGACACGGCTCAGATCCCACGTTGCTGTGGCTGTGGCATAGGCTGGCGGCTACAGCTCCGATTAGACCGCTAGCCTGGGAACCTCCATATGCCATGGGAGCCGCCCTAGAAAAGGCAAAAAGACAAAAAATAAAAAAATAAAATAAAATAAGGTCATAGCAGTGGGCCCTAATCACGTACGACTAGTGTCCACATAAGAAAAAGAGATTAGGACACAGACTCATACAGAAGCAAGACCGTATGAGGACAGAGGGAGGAGGCAGCTGCCTAAAGCCAAGGAGAGAGACCTTAGAAGAAACCATCCCAGTGACACCTTGATTTTGGACCTCCAGCTTCTAGAACCGAGAAACAGCAAAGAAATCTCTGTGATGCTTTGTTATGGAAGATTGCAAACTCATGTAGGTGACCAAAATCTAAGCAAGATAGGAAATTCAGAAGCCATAGAAGAAATGATTAATACACTACAAAAATATCTTTTTTAACAGCCACACCTGCAGCAGCAATAAGCTTGACTACATAACAATTAAAAAATAATATACAAAGGAGTTCATGGGGTGGCTCAGCAGTAACTAACCCAGCCAGTATCTGTGAGGACTCGGGTTCAATCCCTGGCCTTGCTCAATAGGTTAAGGATCCGGCATTGCCGCGAACTGTGGTGTAGGCTGGCAGCTGAAGCTCTGATTTGATCTCTAGACTGGGAACTTCCATATGCTGCAGGTTCAGCCCTAAAAAACGAAAACAAAAACAAAATGCACAAACATAAAAACAATAACGACTAAAAGCCCCCCTCATTAAAAAGACAACACACCAGGAAAAAATATGACACCCAAAAAACTAATTTTCTTAATTAAAAAAAAAAAAACCCTTGATTGTCAGGTCTTCCTTCTTTCCCCATTCCTCCCTCCCTCCCTTCCTTTCCTTCTTTCTTTTTCTTTCAATAAAAGCTGGAAATCCAAAAATGTATACGTTATTTCCTATTGGTTTCCCATTGAATACTAATTTAAATTGTAAGCACCATACCATCCAACACTGCGTGCAGCTCCTAGTGTAGGACCTGTTGGCTAGATGCCCACCACTGCGGGCCTTTCCTTCAGCAGGTCAGCCCAAAGTGGGCCTGAGATGCAGAATTAGGATTTCTTCTTTCATCCAGAATCTCTCTCTCTCACACGCACACACACACAGACACAGACACACGCCCACACACACACACACAGCTAATACTCCCCAATGCACTACACTTTGGAACTGCCTTATAGCAGAAACCACCTTCCTGTAAGCAGCAAGGTATTTACTGACCCAGGTGGAAATAGCCTTACATTTTTGATGCAGGTCTGTGTCAACCACTTCCTTTGCCTCCACCTTGCAAGAGGTATACCTGCCTGGGAATCAGCCTTCACAGAGCTGTCATTGTTTGATGGCTATGCAAGAACCTGAAGTGGCTAAAAGAAAAAAAACCCTTGGAGTTCCTGTTGTGGTGCAGCAGAAACGAATCCAACTAGGAACCATGAGGTGGCAGGTTTGATCCCTGGCCTCGCTCAGTGGGTTAGGGATCCGGCATTGCCATGAACTGTGGTGTAGTTCGCAGACTCGGCTCCGATCGATCCCGAGTTGCAGTGGCGGTGGTATAGGCCAGCAGCTACAGCTCGGATTCGACCCCTAGCCTGGGAACCTCCATATGCCGTGGGTGCAGCCCTGAAAAGACAAAGAAAAAAAAAAAACCCTTCTGTGTGCTTTAAGCAAAGTAGCAGACATCAGAGTTCTTGTCATGGCTCAGCGGAAATGAATCTGTCTAACATCTGTGAAGACGCGAGTTCAACCCCTGGCCTCACCCGATGGGTTAAGGATTCAGCATTGCCGTGAGCTGTGGTGTAGGTCATAGATGCAACTCGGATCTGGTGTTGCTTGGGTTGTGGTGTAGGCCGGCAGTTACAGCTCTGATTCCACCCCTAGCCTGGGAACCTCCATATGCTGTGGCTGCAGCCCTAAAAAAGACTAAAAAAAAAAAAAAAAAAAAAAAGTAGCAGACATCACCAGAAGGGAAAGCACAAATGGGAGAATTTATGACCCACTTGCCCAGAAACCTCCCATGAGCAGGTGTTAGGGGAGAGAAGAGGCAGCATGCCGGTCTGTGGAGGGAGGGGAGAGTATGGGTAAAAGTTTACAGTTTAAAATTTTAACTATAGTTATACTTGGGTAGTAGGATTTGGAATGATTTTGCTTCTATTTAATTTTCGATATTCTCTAAGCTCTCTACAGTGAAACTGTATTGCTTTTCCAAACAGGAGAAAGAACAATAAATGTTATAAAAATCACTACATGTTAATTGTCTCTTCCTAATTAGGTCATATAAACTGCCTGAAAGAGAGGTCACATCTTTTTATTTTTCTTCTCTCTCTCTTTTTGTATCCTAGCCCATAGCTGTAGTTCAGGGCTCATGGTGAGCATTTAATAAACTTGCCAACAGTCAGAGTTCCCGTTGTGGCTCAGCAGGTTAAGAACCTGACTAGTATCCATGAGGATGTCACTTTGATCCCTGGCCTACCTCAGTGGGTTGAGGATCTGGCATTGTGGCAAGCTGCAGTGTAGGTGGCAGGTGCAGGTTGCATCTAGCATTGCTGTGGCTGTGCTGTAGGCTGGCAGCTGCAGCTCCAATTCGAACCCTTTCCCGGGAACTTCCATATGCTGCAAGTGTGGCCCTAAAAAGACAAAAACAAAACAAAACAAAAACAACCCAAACAAAAAAAATTTGTCAACAGTCATTAATTTGGTCTTTTCCAGTGCTAGTCCTGGCTAAAGGACAGATGCATCCTTTCCTGGGAGAGAAGAAGCCTTGTGGAGCCACTGGAACAGAACCTGTGGGTTGGATATGTGTACCCTCTGCGGACCTCACAGGCACATTGTCACCCCCAGAGGATACCCAGCCTCATGAGGCTGCATTCCAGGGCTCAGTTATTTGAGCTTGTTTGAAACCTTGGATGGCACTTACTGGCTGGCAAGATGGTTGCTGTCCACGGGTTTAATATTGGTCAGTGTGAATATCGTCCATCAACATCCAAGTTGATGTTATTTTATGCAAGAAGCTTTCTCCGATTTCCTCACCTAGAAGTAATCTTTTCTTCCTCCAAATTTCATCACACGTGATTTCTACCTCCACATCATCCATTGCTTTCTAAACTTGTATTATTTACACACACATCTTATCTCCGTTCCCAAACTGTGGTTCCTGAATAAGTGTCCATTCTTCTCTTCACACAGGCAACCCTATTCAAATCTCACAACCAGCCCCCGCCCACCATGAGTAGGTGTTTTATCTCCGCTTCACAACCGGAAGGGACCCCAGAGGTTAGTAGTATTGGGTAGAGTAGATTAAGATCTAGTATCTAGTATAGTAGATCTTTAGTAGGTCACTCTGAACTCGGTCTGCCCTCCTCATTCCTGGGCCACAGCATCCCCCAACCCTGCTTCCTACATGCTGTAGGCAGTACCAGTGCAGTAGAAGCTTGTTAAATGAGTTCATTGATCTGAGATACAACAGAAGGCTGGTCAGCTGGGAGCAGATCAAGTCTCTGATACCTTCTCTGACCTACAGCATTAGGATGGTAAGACTAAACCAGGGGATATGGTAGACTTAGATCTGCCTCCAGACCACTATCAGACCAAGTCTGACCAGTGCTAAGATAAGCAACATTAGAGTTAACCTAGGACACTGCTTCACAATTGTAACGGAAACCTACCTAAGACCGATAACTTCCTAAGGAAGAGTGGTGACACATCTCAAAGAACTGAATTATGTAACTCTTTGAACTTTGGTGTTGTGTTTGTTTGGGGGTGGGGGAAAGGCAGATCTATATGTATCTTCTAGGTCTGTTGTGAGCTTTAATGAGATAATGTGATGTGCCCAGTAGAGTACACAGTAGGAATTCCACATGTATAAGCATTGCCCTCCACCCTACCCTCATTTCCCACTTTGCAGCTAAACTCAGAGAAGGCACAAAGCCAAAGGAAAGATGAATGGGTGACAGCTGGCAGTGAGAGAGATGCTAGTCAAATTCCACGGGATTAAGTGGCTGCGAATCAGAGGTAGCAGGGTCCACTCCCAAGATTCCAAGGAGCAGCTTTCAGTCTCAAAAGGCTAGTTAGGCGAGGAATGGTGAGAGGTCTCCTGGACTTTACGTGGTCCTTGGTGGCAGAGGGTGAGATTGGTTCTTGGGATGCCTCCACTGTAATAAGTGATATTTTGTTGGCCAAGATTGGATTAGCCCAAGGGTATTTAGCAATCTGTGGATCTATGATCTTGTATCTTGCTGGGTCCTCTGCTCTTTACTGAGGAATTAGAAGATTAATTGCAGGCACCTGCCAGTCTGGTCATCCCATGTAATATAACCAACCCTGGAAGGTTCCTCTCACATTCCAGAAACTGCTCAGTCTCCTGCCTCTGTGAAGTTTGCCCATCTGTCTGGAAAAAAGGCAGTTCAGGCCATCTTTTCCCAAGAAATAGAAAAAGCCAATCTTCAAGCTAGAAATTTGTCCTAAGCGGAATTCCCATTGTGGCTGATATCCATAAGGATGCAAGTTTGATGCGTGGCCCTGCTCAATGGGTGAGGGATCCAGCATTGCCGTGAGCTGTGGTGTAGGTCGCATACTCGGCTGGGGTCCATTGTTGCTGTGGCTGTGGTGTAGGCTGGCAGCTGTAGCGCCATTTCGACTCCTAGCCTGGGAACCTCCATATGCCACGGGTGCAGCCTTAAAAAGAAAAGAAAAAAAGAAATTTGTCCTAAGAAGCCAGAAGTTTACTTAACCAGTTACTTCACCATCCTGTCTTCAGTAAGTCTTCCCAGAAACAGACTCCTAGTGGAGATATGCATGCAGGGTGTTGAAAAGTGTTGCAGTTTTGTTGTTTTTCATGGTTTTGGGGGGGCAGAGAGTACTCTTAGGAACACAGGTGCCCGGCTGTAAGGGAAGCAGAGGGAGAAGGTGAACTTCGGTGTTGTACCAGCGACCTCAGCTGAGTCCATGGAAGCTGGATAACAGTGCAGAGTTGCCCCAGTAAAACAGGGTGTGGCCTCTGCATCCCCAGTGACCAGCCGTCTGATGCCAGTTGTCCAGGGAAGGGGGGCACCTTGTGTGAGGCAGCTCCTATGCTGAGGGCCCTTGGGAGGGAGCTCAGCTGTGGACTACCAGCAGCTAACGCTGCAGCTGCAGAAACAGGATCCATTATGACCTGCCATGCAGCTCTGAGCCATGTTCAGAGTTCAAAAATCTAGGGAAAATGTTGAGTTGTCATGATTTTAGAGGGTAGTAATGGAGGAAAAAATGAGGAGAAGCCCACTGAGCTGAGATTTGGAAAGGGGAGGAGAAAGGGCCATAGTGTAACTGGCAACTTGAGATGGGCCAGAACCAGGCCCGGGTCCCCTGTGTATAGGCCAGCTATGTCTGTGGTTTGATGGAGAAGTCTGTGTATTTCCTTCTCGACTGTAGAAATTAAGGAAGTCAAATAAATGGACTGCTATACCTGTACACCTGGAAGCAACTCAGTAACCTGGAATCAGAATAATCAACAGTTGTCTTTTTATTGTTGTTGTTTGTTTCATTTTGATTTTCTTTTTTGTCCACCCTGTAGCATATGGAGTTCTTGGCCAGGGAACAGATCCGAGCCATGGCTGCAACCTCCACCATAGGTGGGGCAACACCAGATCCTTTAATGCACTGTGCTGGGGCTGGGGATAGAACCTGCTTCCTGGCACTGCAGAGATGCCTCCGTCGATTCAACAGATGTCTTCTTTTTTTTTTTTTTTTTTTTGTCTTTTTGCCATTTCTTGGGCCGCTCCCGCGACGTATGGAGATTCCCAGGCTAGGGGTCTCATCGGAGCTGTAGCTGCTGGCCTACACCACAGCCACAGCAACCCCAGATCCAAGCAGTGTCTGCAGTCTACACCACAGCTCACGGCAACCCTGGATCCTTAACCCACTGAGCAAGGCCAGGGATCAAACCCACAACCTCATGGTTCCTAGTTGGATTCGTTAACCACTGAGCCACGACGGGAACTCCCCAACAGATGTCTTTTTGAATTGAATAGCATTTCATTGGTTTGCAGTTTCTGACTGAGGGATCCATTGGCACTCTTTGCAGAAAATGAGGACACTTTTCTTGTAGTATACCTGCACCAAAATGCTCATGTAGGTCTAATTGTATGGAGGTCTAAAAGTCTTATGCATAAAATTTGTCAAGCCCCAGGAAGAAAAGGTAAGATGAGAGTTAATTAGACCTTGGAAAAACAAAACAAAAAACAAAAGAAACCTCATTTAATCCAGTGGTTCTCTCTGTGGCTGACCCTTTATATTCTCATAGCATTTGCCTTGTATATATCACTTAGCATCTATCTTATGTTAAAGGGCTTTTTGGTTTTGTTTGTTTGCTATTAAAGTTTGTTCTATCAGGTTGTAAATACCTGGAGAGGAAGATCTCAAGATGCCCACTCTTGTTTTCTTCACAGTTAGGGATGATATTTAAGATAGTTAACACCTGGTAAAGCACAGGAACCAACCAATGCAAATGGATCCTGGTCCACGCAATCTGCATGGCCATACTGGTGTGTACAACTGGATATCTTTTCTGCACACAGAAGGCTGCCCATAAATGATTGTTGGGTTGAATTTCATTGGCTTGGTAGCCCTGGCCCTACCATCTAATGGTCTTCTTTCAGAAGTCAGGCTACTTTTTCTTGCCAAAATATGACCATAACAGGAGTTCCCTGATGGCCTAGCAGTTAAGGATCCAGCATTGTCACTGCTGTGGCACAGGTTTGTTCCCTGGCCTGGCAACTTCTGCATGCTGTGGGTATGGCCAAAAACAAACAAACAAAAATGACCATAACAGTTTTTCCTCCTTGATTTAATCCTACAGGAATCGTTGAGTAATTTTGAAAAACTTTGTCAGAAATAGGACAGTCCATTCATACCTGCATTGTCCAACATGGCAACCACTAGCCACATGTGTAAGGTTCCTAGATAAAATATAGGACACGCAGTTAAATTTGAATTTAAGATAAAGAATAAATTTGTAGTGTAAATGTATCCCATGAAATATTTGGGATATAAACTACAAAATGATCTGTTGCTTATCTAAAATTAATAATTAACTGGGAATCCTTTTTTAAAATCTCCTAAACCTGGGAACCCTGGACTGTGGCTATATAAACTTAATTAAAATTTAATACAAATTTTAAAAAAATTTTCTCAGCCTCACTAGCCATAATTCAAGAGCTCCATAGCAGAGTTCCTGTCATGGCTCAACAGTTAACAGATCTAACTAGCCTCCATGAAGACAAGGTTTGATCCCTTGGCCTTGCTCAGTGAGTTAAGGATCTGGCATTGCTGTAAGCTGTGGTGTAGGTCGCAGATGTGGCTTGGATCCTACATTGCTGTGGCTGTGGTGTTGTCTGGCACCTACAGCTCTGTTTGACCCCTAGCCTGGGAACCTCCATATGCTACAGGTGCAGCCCTAAAAAGCAAAAAGAAAAAAAAAAAAAAAGAAAGAAAGAAAGAAAAGAGAAAAAAGGAGAGAGCTCCATAGCCACACACGTGGCTAATGGTTACCATCTTGAACGGCACAGATATAGAACATTGCTTTCATTGCAGAAACTTTATTTTTTCTATATTTTTTGGACACCACTTTTGCCAAGTAAAAGATAGCAGGAAAGTTTTGTGTATTTTACATATTATTAAAAAACTTTGGGAGTTCCCATTGTGGCTCAGCAGATTAAGAGCCTGACCTAGTGTCTGTGAGGATGCAGGTTCAATCCCTGGCCTCGTTCAGTGGGTTAAGGATCTAGTGTTGCTGCAAGCTGCGGTGCAGGTTGCAGATGTGGCTTGGAGCCAGTGTGGCTATGGCATAGGCTGGTAGCTGCAGCTCCGATTTGACCCCTAGCCTGTGAACTTCCATATGCTGCAGCTGGGGAAAAAAAAAAAAATCTGTTTTAAGCTAGGAAACTGCCAGCAAAGCCTAGAAGACCCCTACTCACATAGCCAAGAAGCTGCAGTCTTCAAGTTTCAGTCTGTTACTTTTACTGAACATGCAGGATATTTGTTGCAGGTAAATGAGACTCTGAGGAAAGCAGCTTCAGCACGTCCACATCTGTGGAGGCAGTTGTCCTGCTTTTCTCCTGGGACTTCCAGGAAATAAGCCAGCTTTCAGATCAGATCAAATCAAAATGTAAAAGGTCCTGAGTGAAAAATAAATGTGTTGTTATTTGACTTATTAGTCTCATTATTCATACATTTTCTTCAGTTGATAATCAGATAACATCATCAACTAGAATATCTGTTTTTAACACGAGTCTGGGATGAACTTGGTAAACACAGCAGAAGTCCTCCCTCTCTTAATTAGCCTTTGGGGAGAAACCCTGTTTTGAATTGCTGCCTGTAGCCCTGGGAGTCTTACAAGAAGCCAGAGTAGGTTGAGCTCTAGAAGAGACACATGCTAAAAGCTGATCTCAAACTGAAACTGGCTAGTGTGCCAGATGTGACCAGCTTAAAAGTGAAAAGACTGTGTCAACATCAAGGGGAGGAATCTAAAGGATTTGACACAAACGTATTAAAAAGTTATGCATCAAAATATAAAAAACCAAATTAAAGACAGTTGACTTAAATTTTTAAATATTGCTGAATGTGTGACAGGGTTGATGCCTTTTGTAAGAAATTCTCACAGATCAATATGAAAAAGACAAATGCCTTAGCAGAAAAATCACCAAATGATAGGAAAGTCCCAAAACAAAAAATACAAAAGGCCAGTAAACCTTTAGTGCCTGGAAAAGTAGCTGTCACATCGTTGGCACTCAATAAATACTCACTGTCTGAATGAATGTCTATGAAAAATATTGGATTTCAGGAATAATCAAAGAACTGCAAATTAAAATAACAGTGACATATTATTTTCACCTGCCAGCTTGGCATCAGTGGGAAAAAAATAGTACCCGATGTTGGTAATGGTGAGGGGAAATGTGCCAATTACCCGCTGTCGATGGGAGAGTCAAGTAGTATAAACTTTTTGGTGGAAAAATTGTCAATATGAAAAAAGCTTTGTCCAAAACTTTGGACACGTTAAATTTATAGGAATTTATTAAAAAGAAATACTTTCAGGAGTTCCCTTTGTGGCGCAGCGGAAACGAATCCAGCTAGGAACCATGAGGTTGCAGGTTTGATCCCTGGCCTCACTCAGTGGATTAAGGAGCCGGCATTTCTGTGAGCTGTGGTGTAGGTCGCACATGCAGCTCGATCCTGCATTGCTGTGGCTATGGTGTAGGCAGGCAGCCGTAGCTCTGATTCAACCCCTAGCCTGGAACCTCCATATGCTGTGGGTGGGGCCCTAAAAAGCAAAAAAAAAAAAAAAAAAAAGAAAATACTTTCAAATGCCCAAGCCTACGTTTACAGCGGTGAGGTACCTGCTATGCGTTTCTGATTGTTGCTGGTTGGGGTCATCTTTGTAAGGTCTCTCCAGGGCTTAGTGGTTGGTACAGCCAAATCTGGCCAGTCCTTCTACCGAATTGCCCAAGTTGGAGGTGGAAAAGGAGTTCTGTCTTTGTCCTTGGTGTGCTGGCTGTCAGAGTGGGCTCTAGCTGTGACCTCCACAAGAATGTGCCCAAAATATAGAAGAAGAAATGAGAGAGAAAGAGAAAGTGTTCTGGTGTAACTTGAGTCAATAAATCCAGTCAATTTTAAGGCCAGTATACTTTCTTCCTTTCTGTGGTTGGATTGTGTGAACTAGTTAATTCTCTCTTTTTTTTTTTTTTTTTTTGCTAAACTTAGCATGAGCTTAGACTTCTACTTCTTATCAAGATGGAAAGGGACCAAATTTACACTCTCACCAGAAACAGCTAAAATTATAGACAAACTATTGTTTTTTTTAAATAACTGTTTTCAAGAGATTGGACATCAGGCCTGATGAGATGGGAAACAAATGATCCCCGCCTACCTACTGCCTTGAGAGAATTTTCCAGACAGTGGCATGGAAAGGCGGAAAGTAGGTAGAGATGAGGAGATGAAGTTCAGGGAGACCAAGACAGCTGGAGTTTGCAAGGTAGCACACCAGGTAGGAGAGAGCTACACACTGAGAGGAAAACGACAACAGCAGCACAAGTCTAGAGCTCTTCAGGGGGTCCCCTCAGGTACTCAGCAGAACATTTACCAGCTCATGAATGTCAAGAAACTGTTCAAGGTCTGGAAAAGAACACCTGAAAGTACTGTGGGAACAGTAACTAGAACTCTCACAGGACCTGCATTGTGCCTGTTCCCACCAGCCAAGCTGGAGATCTTAGAATTCACAGGGCATTAATTAAAGTATTCAGAAGGATTTTGCCTCAGTTGTGGTGCAGAATTGGCTCTAGGCTAAATGCTGCTCTGGTCCTGCCTAACAAACTTTATAAGTCAAACTTGACACTTATGATGGGGCACAATAATGCTAGAAAAAATAAACTATACATGTATGTGTAACTGGGTCACCATTTTGTACACTAGAAAATTGACAGAACGCTGTAAACCAGCTATAATGAGAAAAAATAATAAAAATCATTATATATAAAAAAGTCATACTTGAAAGGATCAAACTGTTCCCAAATAACTGCCCCCAGAACAAACTCAGGAATGTGGAACTACAAAAATACCTAGCCCTTCACAAGGCAAATTCACAATGAATGGCATTAATAAAAAACACTGGGCATACAAATATATGACCTATATTGAGGAAAGTAAATAATCAGACTGACCCAGAACTAATGCAGATGTTAGAATTAGTAGGCAAGGACATTAAAATAGTTAATATAACTCTATTCCATGGGTTTGAAAGACTAGAGGAAAGATCGAATATGTTAAGCATAGACATGGAAGATATTTTAAAAGACCGAAATTAAACTTTTAGAAGTAAAAACTGTAATGTTGGAGATCATGAGTGTACAGGATAGGATTAATGACAGATTATCCATGTTTTCATAGAAGTTTGTCTATGTTGTAGCATGTATTAGTACTTCATTTTTATGCTTTAGTAATATTCCATTGTGTGGATATACCACAATTTATTTATCCATTCATTAGCTGATGGACATTTGGGTTGTGTCTACTTTTTGACTCTTATGAATAATGCTGCTATGAACATTCATCTTTGAGTTTTTGTGTGGACATATTCTATTTTGGATATGTACCGTGGCGTGCAGTTTTCCTCAGATTCTTTATCCTCTTATCTCCATTTATCAAATATACAAATAGCCTAATTTTAGGTGGAATTTCTGGAATTATGTGGTGTTTAACCTTTAGAGGAAGTACCAGACTATTTTCCAAAGTGGCTGCACTTTAAATTCCTAACAACGATGAAGTCCAAATGTATCTATTTTTTGTCCTTGTTGCTTGTGTTTTGGTGTTGTAGCTAAGAAACCATTTCCTAGCTAAAGCTCACAAAGACTCACTCCCTAGGTTTTATTGTTTTACAGATTTATCTCTTATGTTTGTATCTATGATCCATTTTGAGTTAATTTTTGAGTATGAAGTAGGTATTCACTTTCATTTTTTTTTTCACCTGTGGCTCTCCAGTTCTCCCAGTTCCATTTGCTGAAAAGACTGTTCTTCCCCACTAAGTGGTCTTGGCTTCTTGTGAAAATCAGCTGATCGCAAATGTGAGGGATTATTTCTACACTTTCAATTCCCTTCCATTGATCTGTATGTTATCAGTATGCCAGTACCCCCTACCTTGATTACTGTAGCTTTGTAGTATGTTTTTGAAATGAGGAAGTATGAGTGCTTTAATTTTGCTCTTTTTTTCCCAGATTGTGTTTGCTCTTCTCTAGAAATTCCATACAAATTTTAGGATCACCTTGTCAATTTTTGTAAAGAAGCCAGCTGGAATTTTGATAAGGACTGTGATGATCTGTAGTTTAATTGGAGAGTATTGCCATCTTAACCATATTAATTCTTCCAATCAATGAACATGGGACATCTTTCTATTTATTTAGGTCTTCCTTAATTTCTTTTTGTAATTGTTAGAGCATAAGTTTTACACTTCTTTTTTTCCTTTTTCTTTCTTTCTTTCTTTCTTTTTTTTTTTTTTTTTTTTAGGGCTGCACCCGTGGCATATGGAGGTCCCCAGGCTAGGGGTCTAATCGGAAGTACAGCTGCTGGCCTACACCACAGCCACAGCAATGCAGGATCCAAGCCTTGTCTATCAACTACACCACAGTTCAAGGCAATGCTGGATCCTTAACCCACTGAGCAAGGCCAGGGATCAAACCTGCAACCTCGTGGTTTCTAGTTGGATTCGTTTCTGCTGCGCCACAATGGGAACTCCAAGTTTTACACTTCTTTTGCTAAATTTGTTCCTAATTATTTTGTTCTTTTTGAAGCTATTGTAAAAGGAGTTATTTTCTGAATTTCTTTTTCAATTTGTCTGTTGCTACTATATAGAAATACAGTTGATTTTTGTATTTGATCATGTACCTTGTAAACTTGCCAAATTTGATATTAGCTGTAATAGTGTTTTAGTAGTAGGTTCCTTAGGACTATCTATGTCATCTGCAAAGACATAGTTTTACTTCTTCTTTTCTAATCTGTTCTTATTTAATTCCCCTGGCTTGTACCTCCAGTACAACGTTGAACAGAACTGTTAAGAACAGACATTTTTTTTTTTTTTTACTTCACCCACAGCATGCAGAATTTCCCAGGCCAGGGATAGAATCCATGCCACGGCAGTGCAATTGCCAGATCTCTAACCTGCTGAGCCACCAGGGAACTCCTGAACAGTAATGTACAAACACCCGAGCCCAACTACAAATCTGTTTCCATTTTGTGCTGGTAGTAATAAAGAAAAAAGATATTTTGACTTTAACATTAACCTTCTTCAAGGGTATGTTTAGCCTGATGCAAATTTGGTGGAGGCATAGCATAGTTTTTATAATCCCTTTAATGGTTATATGGATGATCACAATGCCATGTACCCAGTAGTTTCTTAGTAAATGTGTGATATATTGTTGTGAATTAATTGATAGTGGGAGAAAAGTTAACATGGAAAAATAAAACCCAAAGATAATCTGAAATTCATATTTTAGCTACTATTTTTTCTACTAATTTTCCAGCATCCCCCTCCCAATTTTCCCCCTAAGCTTCTTTATCTTTTTATCAAATATATGAGTAGCCCAAAAGATAAGGGAGCTGAGAGGAAAAAGGCCTGATTAATCCACAAACAGTATAATGTGAACGTGAATTATAACAAATCTTTACCGTCAGGAAAATTAATTTCCCATTGGGACTCAACAAATATTTGCCAGTTTAAAAAGTCATATTCTAGATTTAACACACCTGGCTAGTAGAAGAATGTCAGACCTTTAGGACAATAGTTTAGTTTCCTCAGGGCACGGTTTCTAAATCAGTTTCTAAAGAGGGATGGTGGTGGTGGTGGAGTAGGGAATAGGACTAGATTGTCTCTATGATTCTATTTAAGTCATCTTCTTTTCTTTCTTTCTTTTCTTCTTCCTCCCCCCCCCCCCCCGTTCTTTAGGGCTGCATCTGCGGCACATGGAGGTGCCCAGGCTGGGGGTAGAATTGGAGCTGCAGCAGTCAGGGAATGAAAAATGAACGAGTCCTTGATGGTCATCCAGACTGTTCCCTCAAGGATCATTGACTGAAGATTAGTCTTCCAGCTTCTGCGTGAATGCTTTCTGTAGCAAGGGGTTTCTGGCCTACAGGACAGTTGACTCTGGTTCAGGGCAGCTTTAATCAGTAGCAAATTCCTGCTTACATTAAGGTGAAATATGTCTCCTTTTAACTTCTACCAACCTGCCCTTTGGAGACATCTAGTTAACCTGTCTAGAGAATGCATGTGCTTAAACAGTCGTGTGTTTGAGAAATCTCCAATTCAGTGTGAGGAATAACTCTTGGATAATCTTCTGCAAACTTAGTTTCCTCTCTCAGGATTTCTGCCCTGGTACCACATCACCTGTTAGTCAAAGAGAATGAAAGTGCGCCCTTGGCACTTGCTGTTTGCCCAGAAAAGTGTTTTCAGATAGGCAAGTTTCTTTCTCACCAGAAAATATGAGGGGGAAATAAATCCGTAAGATTCGCTAAGATCCAGTGCCTTGGTCTAGCTGGAGGTTGTAATTTGGACATAAGAGAACCCACTGGTCAAGTTTAGTCACTGGCTGGGTGACCAGTGCCACACTCTTCCCTTTCTGTGTCGTTCTCCCACCTCTTTTATCCCATTCCCTTCCCTTCCTCAGAGGGAGTGTGGGAAAATGAAGATGAGAGTGTGATTATGTGAAAAGCTTTGAGTTTGAAAGATCCTGGGAAAATACAGGATGCTATTAGAGTAGATCTGGCCTGAACAAGAACCATTAAAAACCAACTAGTCCTGCTGTATGGCACAGGGAACTATATCTAGTCATGTGATGGAACATGATGGAGGATAATGTCAGAAAAAGAAAAGAATATATATATGCGTGTGTGTGTGTGTGTGTGTGTGTGTATGACTGGGTCTTTGCTGTACAGCAGCAATTGTAAATCAACTCTAAAAGAAAAAATAAAAATCTAAAAAAACCCTAAAAAAAACCCAAAAACCAATTAGCACACTCTAAGAACTAAAACTAGGAGATCCCTGGTGGTTTAGCAGATTAAGGATCCAGCATTGTTACTGCTGTGGCACAGGTTTGATCCCTGGCCCAGGAATTTTCACATGCCACAGGTGTGGCCAAAAAGAAAATTAAAACTACAGTAAAAAAAAAAACAAAAAAAAAACAAAACAAAACCAGTTTGAATATGTAATTGCATCATCTTTCAAACGCACTGACATGCAAATCCAGCTAGAAAACTATTTAATCCTAAATTAAATGTGAGGATTAGGACTGCTAGCCTCATTTAGATTAAGAGTCACACAAATTGCCACTGCAAGTTCAGCGACTGCTGTCAATTTTTAACTGTGGGGTAGACTCTAATCAGGCTTAGGCAGATCAAACTTTATTTGACACAACAATGACTGTCCCTGGTGTTTTTTATTTTACATACCACCCCCAAAAGAAGGCCTTTTAAAAGAAACTCCAGTTAGTATTAAATAAATACTGAAAGCTTATACTGTGTTAGAAGCTGACAAGGTATTGTAATTATCTAAATGGAGTTGTTGACCTTTAAAGTGGAGCTTGACTCCCATGTCTATTTGTCACAATTTCCTACTTATTTCCTTCCCCATTTTTCCCCATTGTCAACTCTGGTTATTCTCGATGGTCATGGAAAAACTATATTAGTTTGAGGGTCTTAATGTGACAAAAACAACATAGATTGGCAGGTCATCTCTCCTCCTTACTGAACTATTTCTCTTCTTTCTTTTTTACATTAAGGTATAAGTGACATACAACATTATATCAGTTTTGGGTGTCCAACGCAATGATTCCGTATTTGTATGTATTTCGAAATGATTATAGCAATAAGTCTAGTTAACATCTGTTAACAGAACTATTTCTAATTGGGCTCATTACAGAGCCTCTGACAGTAAGAATAGAAGGCTCTATCACAAGCTTGTATCGACAAACAGAATCTCATTAAATTCATTTTGGTCCTCCTTCCAACTCCACAAGAGAATGTGCTAGTGAGAATATCCAATTTTGTATTTTCTACATGTAATTAATATGCAACAGGATTATCAGATTGCATAAACTTTGAAGTGTTTGTTTTATGAAGTAAACTGTCATTAGTACTAGTAAAGAGAAACCAATTTTTGGAAAAGAGGAATGAACATAAAGATGAGTTAGGGCAAATTGGATGACTGAGTGAACCAACATGGGATGGAGAGGTCAAGAAATTGAAGCTCTATATCCTTCATTTAGTATTTAAATAATAATTATTTTCAGGGAGTTCCCATCGTGACTCAGTGATTAATGAATCCGACTAGGAACCATGAGGTTGCGGGTTTGATCCCTGGCCTTGCTCAGTGGGTTAAGGATCTGGCGTTGCCGTGAACTGTGGTGTAGGTCGCAGATGCGGCTCAGATCTGGCATTGCTGTGGCTCTGGCGTAGGCCAGCGGCTACAGCTCTGATTAGACCCCTAACCTGTGAACCTCCATATGCTATGGGTGTGGCCCTAGAAAAGACAAAAAAAAAATTATTTTCAAGATCTTTCTTTATGGAAGTCTGTTGATATGCCAGGCCTGGAAGAGAGGGAGGAGGTCTCTGTGATAGTAGAGTCAGCTCACGTTTTCACCATCTCTCTCTTTGCCCTTCGCAGAACTTCCATTTATAGACCTGGGGATAGAGAAAATCTTCCAAAGGCACCAGGTATATAATAGTGAAATACTGGTAGCAATTTAAAAGTTCAAAACTGAAGCAGTACTTAAATAAGTTTGGGTTCAGCTGGGTGATGAAAGACTATGCTGTCACTTAAAATGATATTGTATATAAACATTAGTGATAATTTTGATGGAAATATAGAAATGTGATTATAGTATTAGGTTAAAAAAAACAACATGTACAGTTAAAAAAAAGAAAGGAAGAAACATATACGCACAAATAAAAGCATAGAAAAAATATTGGAAGAAAATATATCAAAATGTTAATGTAGCTATCTCTCTGTGATAGAGTTGAGTGGTTTTTACTTTTTTTCCCTGCTTATCTCTATTTTGTAACTTTTCTTAAAATAACACATATACTCCTAGAGTAATAAAACAATGAAAGTTAGTTTTAAAGAGTGCAAGAAATAAATGAAAAAGTTTTCTGGCCTTTAAAGATATAATGCAATTTTAAAAAGTATGTCTTTTACTATTCTGATGAACAGAACTTATTATAAACCTAGTTTGTTGTGTGTGAGTGGGTATCAGTGTGTGTGCAGGGAGTAATCTTGGATACACAAAGTTAAAGTTAACGTCCTAAATTAATCACATGGTTGACATTGCTGTTACCAAGGCCCCCTCCCAGGTATTGTAAAGGACACAGTCGTTATAAGGCACAGACCTTGTTTACAGAAGGCCTACATCTGATGTGGAAAAAAGGCTTAAACATGTGGAAATGTCAGTAACAACCCCCATGACTAGCTGATGGATTTTTCCACAAGTTATTACATGATGTTCATGTAATTTGATGACCGAATGTTTCTTGAGAGGACCTGTCCGCTTGAAGACATCTTAGTCTTTTTTGGAATGTTATCTGTCTTTAGGTAATAACCATGTGTCACAGGAATCTGCAGAGGTAAGACATTTTTTTTCCATTTATAAAAGATTCAATCAAAATTGATTTGGCAATAAGATAAGGGCTAAGTCTCTAAAAGAGTTTTAAATTTCTCTTTGGGCCAGGGTTCAGCCTTTGTGCCTCCCTCTATATTTTTTCTAACCGAAGTCACTTATATCCTGATTCTTGGATAACTAATCCAACACTTCAACCTGTCCTGGTTTGTTATAGGCAGAGACAAGCGATAAGATTCCCAAATCCCATTCTGTCATAACTTAATACCTCTGTCGAAACTCAGTGATAAGAGCTGCAGAGGTGCGGTGGTGGCGAGCCAAACCCAGCCTAGCAGTTGAAAGGGTCTTCTTTGACTACTGCTGCCGACAGGCGCTAAGCTATGAGGCAACACTGTCTGGTGTCTCTCTCTAGGAAACCCCCACATTCCAAATTTGGATTCCACACACATATCTGCAACCTGGCCCTATTACCACCGTGACTGTTGTTATTGCTTAGCACCCTCATTCAAGAATGAAAATTACATTGCACACACAATGTGAAATCAGAACACTTCCTCTCCAGGGGAGACCTAATCTAGAGATGCACCCGAAGGAAGTTTAGGAGAGGGTGAGGGAGGGAAAGTGGTAGAGGGGGAAAGAAATAATCACTTTAGGGTTTTCCTAGAGAAAGTATGAAGAAAATGCACCAGAAGCCCCAAAGGGAGTAAGCTGAGGTAACTTGCTACTCTGACAAAGGGAATACCAACTAATGAATTCCGTTCAACGGAGGGTCCAGCTCTGCCAAAATCTCATCTGCTACTGCCCTGGATGGCCCCCCTTCCTTCTCCTTTATCATCTTTCCCTATTGCTTCCTTGTCTTATGTGTCATTTGCATTCAGTTGGAGAAAAATGAGACTACTAGTTAAGGATTATTAGTACTGTCTTGAAATAATGTATCCTTCTGTCTACTGTAGACCATTACTCAGTGTGGAACTTGGAGCTCTTTTCCTAATTCTTAGCCATTCTAAGACAGCAAATTTATAACAATATCTTCAACTGGGCTAAACACATACAGACATTTGGAAGTTGAGATATTATCACTGCTGTTACTGAATTTGCTAAATATTCTAGTTGCAGAGTAAATCTGACTATGGAGGTTTATGAAGCAAAATGTGTTCAGTAAAATCATCTTAATATTCAGAAAGTTACCACTGCATATTAAATTATGAATATTGAAGGAGCACATAGAATTTTTCTTGATCATAAATGACTAAAAACATGTAAGCAAACTCAAGAGAGATGAAAAGGAGATGGAAAGCTCATCTTTCTGTTTCTTGGTAAGAAGGTACTCAGAAGATGAGTAGTGATTATATTCATAATTCTTTTTAGTATTTCGTTTCATAGTTATCCCTATCCCGCCAAACCATTGAAATGGGTGAAAATTACTGCTGTTCAAGGGTTTATCTAACTGAACTTGAAATTTCATTTTTTCTTAGTCACCCATAAAGTTTACTGGGGACTTTTTAAGTATGATGTTTGACATCTCAGCTATTTAGACAAATAATTTTAAACAGATTAGCAAACCTTGTAGACTATAATTTTGGCAAAATTTTATGCCACTTTAAAAATCTGCTTAATTGGAGTTGCCGTCGTGCTCAGCAGAAATGAATCTGACTAGTAACCATGAGGAGCAGGTTTGACCTCTGTCCTTGCTCAGTGGGTTAAGGATCTGGCGTTGCCATGAGCTGTGGTGTGGTTTGCAGACGCAGCTGCAGCTCGATTTGTCACTGTTGTGGCTCTGGCATAGGCTGGCGGCTGCAGCTCTGATTAGACCCCTAGCCTGGGAACCTCCATATGCCATGGGTGTGTCCCTAAAAAAAGACAAAAAAAAAAAATCTGCTTAATTGAGGTATGAATTATTTACGTTTAAAATTCACACATTTATAGTGTACTGTTCAGTGAGTTTTGAATGAATACAGTCACATAACCACCACCAAAATCAAGATAGAAAGCATTTCCTTCACTTAAAACGTTTCCTCATGTTCCTTTTCAGTCAGTCCCCTCCCCTCGCCCCAACCCAGGAATTGATTTGTTTCTATAGTATTGTCTTTTCTAGAATGACACGTAAGTGAATCAGTAGTCTTGTGTGTCTGGCTTCTTTCACTTAGCATAATGCTCTCCAGACTCAGCTGTGTTGTTGTACATATCAGCAGTTTGTTTCTTTGTGTTGCTCACTAGCATTCCACTAGATGGAAGTACCATAGTTGACTTAACCCATTCACTTGTTGATAGGTATTTGGTTTATTTCCACTTTTGGGCTATCACAAATAAAATTACTGTGAAATGTCTTTGTGTGAATAAACGTTTCTGTTTCTCTTGGGTAAAATGCCTAGCAGTGGATTTGCTGGGTTATACAGTAAGTATACGTTCAACTTTATGAGAAAGTCAAACCAGGGCGTTCCCATCGTGGCTCAGTGGAAATGAAGTCAACTAGGAACAATGAGGTTGTGGATTCGATCCCTGGTCTGGCTCAGTGGGTTGGGGATCCGGTGTTGCCCTGAGCTGTGATGTAAGTTGAAGGTGTGGCTGGGATTCAAGTTGCTGTGGCTGTGGTACAGGCCGGCAGCTATAGCTCCCATTAGACCCCTAGCCTAGGAATTTCCCTCTGCTACCAGTGTGACCCTAAAAAGCAAAAAAAAAAAAAAAAAAAAAAAAAAAAAAGAAAGTCAAACTATTTTCAAACTGGCTGTACCACAGTATCATGATAGAATCAGGTGTTCCATATCTTGTCAATACAAGGTACTCTCTCTTTAATTTTAGTCATTTTAGTATTTAAATTGTGGTTTTAATTTTCATTTCATCAGTGACTAATAATGATGCTGTACAATTTTTTATGTGCTTATTTGTTGTCCATTTATCTTTGGTAAAATATCTGTTCAAATCTTCTGCACACATTTTTTTTACAATATTTATCTTAATGTTACGTTGTAAGGGTTCCCTGCATATTCTGTTTACGAAGATTTTTCCAGATATTTCTTTTGCAATATTTACTCTAAGTCTGTAGCCTTTTCATTTTTGTAACATTTCTTTTAAATAATAATTTTTTTAAATTTTGATGAAATCTAATTTAACAATTTTTTCTTTATGCACGTTTTGTGTCCTAAAAATTCTTTGCCTAACCCAAGGTCACAATGATTTTTTCCTACATTCTCTTCTGGAATTTTTTTTTTTTTTTAATTTTACCTTTTTAGGGCTGCACTCACAGCATATGGAGGTTCCCAGGCTAGGGGTCGAATTGGAGCTGTAGTTGCTGGCCTATGCCACAGCCATAGCAATGCCAGATCTGAGCCTCGTCTGTGACCTACACCACAGGTCATGACAACACCAGATCCTTAACCCACTGAGCAAGGCCAGGGATCGAGCCCCCATCCTCATGGATACTAGGCAGGATCATTAACTACTGAGCCACGACAGGAACTCCTCTTCTGGAAATTTTAACTCATATTTAATTATATAATCTATCTTGAGTTAATTTCTTTTTTTAATTTTTTTAATTTTTACATAATTATTTATTGGAAGTTCTGATATTTCATGCTAGTACTTCACTCAGTAACAATAATAATAATAATAGAGTTAATTTCTTTGTATCATATGAGGAAGGATTAAGGTTCATTGTTTTTCCATGTGGTCATCCAATTGATCTAGTATTACTTGTTGTAAAGACTACCCTCTCTTTTTCTTCTTTTTTTCCCCCGTGTCCATTGCATGTTTACATTCCTGGACCAGGGAATGAACCTGCACCACAGCTATAACCAGAGCCATAGCAGTGACACCAGATCCTTAACCCCCTGAGCCACCAGGGAATTCCCTACTCTTTCTCTGTTGAATTACCTTGGCACCTTTGTCTATTGGTGTTTTGGCACTCGCTATTCTGATCAATTGATCAATTGCAGTCTTTTTTTTTTTAATTTATTTTTATTTTGTTTTGTCTTTTTGCCTTTTCTAGGGCAGCTCCCACAGCATATGGAGGTTCCCAGGCTAGGGGTCTAATTGGAGCTGTAGCCACCAGCCTAAGCCAGAGCCACAGCAACGTGAGATCCGAGCCACGTCTGCAACCTACACCACTGCTCACAGCAATGCTAAATCTTTAACCCACTGAGTAAGGCCAGGGATAGAACCCGTAACCTCATGGTTCCTGGTCGGATTCATTAACCACTGCACCACGACAGGAACTGTAGTCTTTATGTTGGGACTACACTGTATTTTTGCAGGGAGAGGGGGTTGGTTTTTTTTGTTTCTCTTTTTTGGCTTCCCTGCGGCATATGGAGTTCCTGGGCAAGGGATCAGATTGAACCTCAGTTGTGACCTATGCCGCAACTGCAGCAATGCTGGATACTTTAACCCACTGTGCTGGGCTGGGGATCCAACCTGCATCTTGGCGCTGTAGAGATGGCCCCACTCTTGTTGAGCCACAGAGCAAACTCCAGGACTACACTGTTTTTATGACTGCAGCTTATGGTAAGTCTTGAAATCAGGTAGTGTAAATCTTTCAAATTTGTTCTTTTTCAAAATTGTTTTTGCTATATCAGGGCCTTTTATTTCTCTGTAAATTTAGAAACAATTTGTCAATTTTCATTTTTAAAAAATCTGCTGGGATTTTAATTGAGATTGCATTGAATCTAGAGATCACTTTTAGGAGAACTGACATCTTAATATTGAGTGATCTGATCCTAAACAGGATATATTTCTCCATTTACTTAGGTCTTTAATTTTGCTCAGTAATATTTTGTGGCTTTTAATATTTGAATCTTATAGTTCGCTAGATTTATTCTTAAGTATAATATGCTTTTGACACTATTTTACTATTAAAATTTTAATTTATATTTTAAAAATAAGAATCGTATATATTTCTGATGATTTGATATATATATCTGTAATGAAATTAGTAGTATAGTAAAGCTAATTAACATATCTTCTCACATAATTACCACTTTTGGGTTTGATGAGTTCACCTGAAATCTATTCTCTTAGGATATTTCTGGTGTTCACTACAGTATTATTAGGTATAGTCTTCATGTCTGTACATTAGATCTCTGGACTTATTCTGCATAACTGCAACTCTGTACCCTTTGACCAACATCTCATTTCCTCCACTTCCACCTCCCCCTGGTAGCCCCTGATAACCACCATTCTACTCTTTGCTTCTATGAGTTGGATTTTTTTTTCTCCAGATTCCATATATAAGTGAGATCATATGGTATTGGTCTTTCTCCATCTGGCTTATTTCGCTTAGCATAGTGTTTTCAAGTTTCATTCATGTTGTTACGAATGGCAGGACTTCCTTTTATCTCATGGCTGAATAATAGCCCATTTTGTACATATGCCACATCTTCTTTATCCATTCATCCATCTATGGACACAGGTTGCTTCCATGTCTTGGCTATTGTAAATAGTTCCACTAGGAACCTGGGAGTACGCATATCTTTTTGAGTTAGTGTTTTCATTTCCTTCAAATAAATATCCAGAGGTAGAATTGCTGGATCATATGGTAGGTCATTTTTTTTTGGCTGTGAAAGTTCCCAGGCCAGAGATTGAGCCCATACTACAGCATCAACCTGAGCCACTGCCGTGACAACGCTGGATCCTTAACCTGCTGAACCACAAAAGAACTTCCTAGTAGCTCTATTTTTAAATTTTTTGAGGAACCCCTATACTGTTTTCCATAGTGGCTGCACCAATTTGCACTCCCATGAACAGTGCACAAAGGTCCCTTTTTCTCCACATCCTCACCAACACTTATTTCTTGTCTTTTTGATGACAGTCACTAATAGTCATCGAACTTTTGACTTACATTTCCTGGAAGATTAATGGGGTTGAGCACTTTTCCATACATATGTTAGCCATTTGGATGGCTTCTCTTTTGAAAAAGATCTATTCAGGTCCTTTGCCCATTTTTAAATCAGGTTATTTGTTGTTATTGTTGTTGTTGAATTGTATGAGTTCCTTAAATATTTTGGATATTAATCCCTTATCAGCTATGTGGTTTTAAAATATTTTCTCCCATCATGTAAGCTGCCTTTTCTTTTCTTTCTTTCTTTTTCTTCTTTTTTGATTGCTTTCTTTTCTTCATGGAAGGTTTTAGTTTGATGTCATCCCACTTGTTTACTTTTGCTTTTGTTACTTGTACTTTTAGTGTCACATCCAGGAAATTGCTCATTTCATTTAATTGTTTATTTGCATTTTCCTTTTTTTTTTTTTTTTTTTTCTTCTCTTTTTAGGGCCAAACCTGAGGCATATGGAAGTTCCAAGGCTAGGAGTCGAATCAGAACTACAGCTGCTGGCCTAGGCCAGAGCCACAGCAACGCGAGATCTGAGCTGCATCTGTGACCTTACTAAACCACAGCTCACAGCGATGCCAGATCCTTAACGCACTGAGTGAGGCCAAGGATCAAACCTGAATCTTGATGGTTAGTAGTTGGATTCATTTCCAAGGAGCCACAATGGCAACTCTGCTTTGTGTTTTCTTTTTCACTGAATTTCTTTAAGAGGCTCATTCTCAAATTTTTGGTCAGACAGTTCATAGATCTTGATTACTTTGGGGTCAGTTGTTGGAGCTCTATTAGTTTAATAATCATATTTGTTTCCTTGATTATTTGTGATCCTTGTGGCCTCATGTTGTTTGCACATTTGAAGAAGTAGGCACCTCTTCTAGTTTTTACAAACTGGTTTCAACAATGAAGGCCTTTCATCAGGCAGCTTGTCCAAAGATTCTGGGATGCATATCTGATGGTGTCTCCAGGCTTGCTCTAGAGTCCTTTGGCAAGCAGGCCTGGTGCCTGAGTCCATCAGGGGTAGGCCTGGGGGCTGGGTCTACTGGGTTGGCACTTGGATCCATGGAACAGGTCTGGTACCCAAGTCTCAGGCCTAAGACCTGAGTGCACAGTTGCAGGCCTGGTGTCTAGGCCTGTGGTGTAGGGCATTGATCCTGGGTCAGTGAGGGCTGGATCAGTGCAGAGGGCAGGCTGGGGCTCTGGTTCTGCCCAAGCCTAGGGCCACAGGGGTTACTCTGGCATTGGGGTAGTTCTGGTTCTGGGTCTTCAGTGAGGTGAAGTGTTCATTTCATTCCCTTTCTCCCACTGGTAGGGTGTCTTCACCCTGCGCTGCCTAGGTTGGGGAAGGGGTGTAAGGAATAATGTGAAAACATCTTTCCTATTCTCTTTGATGCACCTTATATTTGTGCTCCACCCAGGTGCTCTAATCCCCACCTGGAATCCTTAGCTCTTGTGAAGGTATTTTTGCATGTGGCTATTTGTTGAAATTGATGTTTCTGTGAAGGAACAATCATTGGAAACTTGCTGAAGTTTGAAAGCCAAGTGATATATTAAAATTAAAAAAACTTTTTTTTCCTTAAGGGCTGCACCTGTGGCATATGGAAGTTTCCAGGCCATGGGTTGAATTGAGAGCCACAGCCACAGCAATGGCGGGATCCAAGCCGTGTCTGTGACCTACACCATAGCTCATGGCAACGCCAGATCCCAATCCACTGAGTGAGGCCAGGGATTGAACCCTCATCCTCCTGGATTCTAGTCTGATTCATTTCCAGTGCACCACAAAGGGAACTCCAAAAAATTTTAATTTTTAACTGTCCTTTGTATTTAGAAATGCAATTAGTTTTTGTATTTTGCCCTTGTATCCAGTGCCCTTGTTAAATCAATTATTAGTTCCAGTAGGGCTTTTTTTTTTTGTATTCCTTAAGCTATCTGTGAATAAAGACAGTTTTATTTCTTTCTTTATAGTCTACATGCCGCTCATCTTGTTTCTTCTCTTATTGTGTTGGCTGGGACTGCCAGTACCAGGTTATATAAAATGGTGTGAGTCAATATTCTTGCTTTGTCTACAATCTTAGTGAGAAAGCATTAGTTCTTCCAACATTAAGTGTGATGTTAGCTCTAGGTTTTTTTTCAGATATACTTTATCCCATTGGGAAAGCTCCCTTTTGTCTACAGTCAGCTGAAGATTTTTTTTTTTTAATAATGAATACTTGTTTTGTCAAATGAGATGTTCCTGTGATTTTTTTTTTGTTTGTTGATATAGCAAATTACACTGATTATTTATGTTTGTTGTTATGTCGAGGTAAATCTAACTGGGACATGATGCATTATCCTTTTTACAAAATATCACTGGATTTTATTTACTAAAATTTTGTTCAGGATTTTTGCATTATGTTCATGAGAGATATTGAATTGTATTTTTCTTTTTGTGTAATAGCTTTGTCTGGCTTTGGTAACTGAGTAATGCTAGACTAGCATGAGTTAAGAATTGTTTCTATTCTTCTGTTTTCTGAAAAGTTTACATCACATTTATATTATATGTATGTATATCCTTATATGCTTTGTATAATTCACCAATGAAATCATCTGTGCCTAAATTTGTCTCTGTGAGAAGATTAACTATAAATTCATTTTTTATATAGGGCCACTAAGTTTTCTTTTTTTGAGTGAATTTTGATAGTTTGCGTTACAAGATATTTGTTCATCTTGTCAATATATTGACATAAAGTTGTTCAGCATATTCTCCAATTATCCTTTTAATGTCTGTAGGATTTATCGTGATGCTCCCTTTTGTGTTCCAGATATTGGTAAGTTGAATCTTCTCTATTTTTGATTAATCTGGCTAGAGGCTTATTAATTTTACCAGTCTTGTCAAAGAAACAGTTTGTGGTTTTATTAATTTAATGCATTGTTTTCCCACTTTCTATTTCACTCTCGATTTCTTTTTTTTTTTTTTTTTTTTTTTTTTTTTTTTTTTGGTCTTTTCTAGGGCCACTCCCATGGCATATGGAGGTTCCCAGGCTAGGGGTCTAATTGGAGCTATAGATGCAGGCCTAGGCCAGAGCCACAGCAACGTGGGATCCGAGCCGCATCTGCAACCTATGCCACAGCTCACAGCAATGCTGGATCCTTAACCCACTGAGTGAGGCCAGGGATAGAACCCACAACCCCATGGTTCCTAGTCAGATTCATTAACCACTGTGCCACGATGACAGGAACTTCTTTGATTTCTACTCTTGATTTATTATTTTCTTCTTTCTGCTTATTCTGAGTTAATTTCCCATTTTCTAATTTTTTAGGGTATAATCTTAAAATTTTGATTTTAGATATTTCTTCCTTTCCAATATAAGCATTTAATGTTATATATCTTCCTCTAAGCACTGCTTTAGCTTTATCCTGCAACTTTTTATGTTATACATTATATCCTTAATGACATTTTTTGTCAAAAACTGTATGAGGAACTTTGAAATATCCTACTATAGTTGCAGACTTTGTCTCCTTTTTTGAGTTTTTGCTTCATGTATTCTGAAGTCCTGTTATTAGGTGCATATATATTTAGGACTGAAATCTTGATGAGTTGACCTCTTTATCATATGACATATCCCTCTCTATCCCTGTTAGTAGTTCTTGTTCATTATTAATATAGCTACTCTTGTTTTCTTTTAATTAGTATTTGCATGGTATATCTTTTCTCTTCTTTTACTTTTTTTCTTTTTTTTTTTTAAGGGCCACATCTGTGGCATATGGAAGTTCCCAGGCTAGAGGTCTAATTGAAGCTGCAGCTGCTGGCTTATGCCATAGCAATGTGGGACCTGAGCTGCATCTGCAACCTACACCACAGCTCATGGCAATACTGGTTCCTTAACCCACTGATCGAACCCAGGGATTGAACCCACATCCTCATGGGTACTAGTCAGATTCTTAACTCACTGAGCCACAATGGGAACTCCCATCCTTTTACTTTTAACCTGTGTCTAAATATTTAGAGTGTTTTTTAAAAACGTAGGTAGTATATAGTGGGATGTTGCTTTTTTATCTATTCAGTTAATATTATCCATTTAATTGTAGAGTTTAGAAGAGTTTAAAACATTTACATTTATTATACTGTAGATATGATTGAATTGAAATTTTCCTGTTGCTCTGTTTCTAGTTGCTCCATGTGTTTCGTTTGTTTGTTTTTGGTTATTTTGGCTGAAGTGTGTAGCAGCTTGATATGGGATCCCAGATCAGGGACTGAGTCCAGGCTACAGTGGTGCCCCAAATCCTAACCACTAGACCACCAGGGAACTCCCTGCAACTCTATGTGGTTTTTTTTTTTCTTTTTCTGACTCTTTTGGAATGATTTAAGTATTTTTTTAATTATTCAATTTTATTTCTGATATTAGCTTATTAATTATAACATAATTTTAGTGATTGCTTTAGTGTTCATATATCTTTAACTTATTATAGTTTACCTTTAAATAATATTATGCCATTTCATAAATAGTGCTAAAAACTTTATAATGGTATCCTTCCATTTCCCCCACCTGTCGCTCGTGCTGTAACTGTTATCCATTTACTTGTATATATAAAAGTGATTTGTATATTTATAAAAGTAAATTATATTACATATATTATTGTTACATTTTCTTTAAATTGATATTTATCCTTTAATGTGATTTCATTTTCTTTTCCTAAAGAACTTAAAAAAAAAAAACCACATTTGTAGTAGCGCAGATCTGCTTGTAATAAATTCGTTCATCAAAAATAACTTATCTAGGAGTTCCTGTCATGGCTCAGTGGTTAACGAATCCCACTAGGAACCATGAGGTTGCAGGTCCGATCCCTGGCCTTGCTCAGTGGGTTAAGGATCCAGCATTGCCGTGAGCTGTGGTGTAGGTTGCAGACGCGGCTTGGATCCCATGTTGCTGTGGCTCTGGCGTAGGCCGGCAGCAACAGCTCCAATTTGACCCCTAGCTGGGAACCTCCATATGCCGCTGGTGTGGCCCTAGAAAAGGCAAAAAGACAAAAAGACAAAAAAAAAAAAAAAAAAAGAAGAAGAAGAAGAAGAATAACCTATCTATATCCATACCTATACCTATATCTATATATCTATATCTGTCTATCTCCCTAGGTAATTTCGTTAAATCTCTTCCTGTGAGAGCTTTTTAAGGCCTAGAACATGAAATGGATTCCCATTGTAAAATATTTTCCCCAGGAGTTTCTTTGTGGCACAGTGGGTTAAGGATCTGGCATTGTCAATGCTGTGGCACAGGCTTAATCCCTGGCCTGGGAACCTCCACATGCTGTAGTTGTGGCCATAAAATATTTTCCCCAATGTTCTTTCTAGATGATGTAATAAGATTACACTTAGTAATGTCATATGATGGAATACTATGCAGTCATTACAAATTATGTTTCTGAAGAATATTTAATGACATTGGAAATGCTTATAATTATAAACATTTTTTTCACCAGTCTGGAGAGAAGGACATCTAAGTTTCAAAGGCTGATACCTCTGGCTAGTAGAGGTGCTACTGATTTTCACTTTCATATTTTATTTGGTATTTTTCAAGCTTTCTGCAATAAGTGAGAATATATTAAGAAATTCATGTAATACACACATGAGTAGTCCCAATAATTAACTCTTTTCATTTTGGTGTGTACTGCCCAGACTTTTTCTCTGTGCATTTAAATACATATAGAAACATAATTCAAAAAGACAATATATGATCTAATACCTATTATTCTACATCTTGAGTTTTTCACTTATCTTTATGTGACCACCTACGTATTTACCTCCTGCTCTTCTATTGCTGCATGTATTGTCAAAATTAGATATACCATAGTTTAACTATTTTCTTATTTACATACATTTATATTGCTTTGCTTTTTGGTTACAGACAAAGTTATAGTGGATCTTCTAATAGTTATTTTTAGTGCACATGTGCAGGTATTTCTCTAAGGTAGGTATGGAGACGGGAGATTGATGCGTCAACAGTTGTGTATGTTGTACGTTTTAATAAGTACAAACAAATTGCTCTCAAAAAAAGCTGTAGTAATTTCTGTTATTGTTAATAGCACATGAGTTTCTCCACATCCCGCCAATGCTTGATATTATTAAATTCCTAAAATTTTGCCAGTTTCTTTGAGGGAAAAATATATATTGTTTTAACTTTCACTTCCTTAGCTACTGAATTTCAGCTTGTGTCATTTGCATTTCCTCCTGTATCTTGTCCTTTTCTGTCCTCTCCCCCTCTTCTATACAGTTGTCTTTTTCTTTTTTGTCTTTTTATCCTTTTAGGGCCACACCCGAGGCATATGGAGGTTCCCAGGCTAGGGGTCTAATCAGAGCTGTTGCTGACGGTCTACACCACAGGTACAGCAACTTGGGATCCAAGCTGCATCTTCAACCTCCACCACAGTTCACGGCAATGCTGGCGGCAATGCTGGATCCTTAACCCACTGAGAAAGGCCTGGGATCAAACCTGCAACCTCATGGTTCCTAGTCGGATTCGTTTCTGCTGCACCACGATGGGAACTCCATTTTTCTTTTTCTTTTTAAGTATTACTTTTTAAATTAAATCTCAACTGTCAAGTAGTTTTTTTTTTTTTTTTTGGCTGTGGTGTGCAGTGGCTTGATGTGGGATCTCAGTTCCCAGATCATGGATTGAACCCAGGCCACAGTGGTGAAAGTGCTGAGTCTTAACCACTAGACTACCAGGGAACTCAGCTGTCTTTTTCTTTGTGACTAAATGTGTTATTTATATATTTTGGTTATTAGTCTTTTGTTATACAGGTGCCAGTTTTTTTCTGCCAGCTCATCATTTGTGCTTTATTGAACAGAATTATCTTTTTTTTTTTTTTTCTTTTTTGGCCACCCTGTGGCATATGGAGTTCCTGGGCCAGGGACCTGATCTGAACTGCAATTGCAACGTAGCCACAGCTGCAGCAACACCAGATCCTTTAACCCACTGTGCTGGGCCACGGTTTGAACCTGTGTCCTGGCACTGTAGAGATGCTGCTGATTCCCTTGTACCACAGTGGGAACTCCAGAATTGTCAATATTGATATAGTCAAATATTTTTCTTTATGGCTTTTGGGTTGTTCTTTTAATTCCTTTCCCATGCTTTCCCTAGATTTAAAAAATTCTTAGAGCTCTTTAAAAAAAATTAGCTTTTGGGAGTTCCCTGGTGGTCTAGTGTTAGGATTTGGTGCTTTCACCGCTATGGTTCAATACCTGGTCTTGGAATTGAGATCCCACATCAAGCCACCGCACATGGCGGCCAAAAAAAAAAAAAAAAAAAATCTCTTTAAACTGTATGGATATTAATTTTGTGAATGGTGTGAGGCAGACATCTAACCTAATTTGTTTTTCCAATGAATAACTAATTGTTCAAGCACGTTTATTAACCTTGCCCCACTGACTTGAAAGGCTATTTTCCTCAATTATGGAACTCTCATAATGCTTGGAACTCTCAATACATGTTTCTGGCTTCTTCCATTAATTGTACTTATCTTAGTATCATACAGATTTAATCTTACAGTTTTCCAGTATGTTTTGATATAGGGCAAGCCCAGCCCCTTTTATTTCATTTATAATATTAAAAAAGGTTTAAAAATTTACTCTTCATTGATTAACTACCTGATTCTCCCTTCGTTCTAGAGATGCAGATGACAAGGAGGTGAAATAAGAATTACCATAGGCAAAACAAAAGAGCATAGGAAATGAGGGAAAAGAGACAAGGAGAAATGCTCTTAAGATGGTATTCTTTTTTCTCTACACTTTAAGAAGCTACCCTATGAATTATGCCATGTACAAAATAAAATAGATTTTGCATGTGCAGCCACTGTCTAATAAATCAATCATTGTTGGCCAGTTACCAATGGCAGAGAACATATAAACATAAAATATGAATGGATGTGGAACTTGAAACATGAATCAACCCGAGAAAATGAACAAGGACTAAAGTGAATACAGAACATGGTGAGAGGATTTCCTGTCCTGGCGCAGTGGAAATGAATCCGACTAGGAACCATGAGGTTGCAGGATTGATCCCAGGCCTCGCTCAGTGGGTTAAGGAGCCGGCGTTGCTATGAGCTGTGGTGTAGGTCATAGACACAGCTCGGATCTGGCGTGGCTGTGGCTGTGGCTGTGGCTGGCGCAATTGGACCCCTAGCCTAGGAACCTCCATGTGCCGTGGGTGAGGTCCTAAAAGAACCAAAAGGAAAAGAAAAAAAAAAAAAGAACATGGTGAGAGAAAATAAAATACTTATATTCTTCTTATGGACCCACCAGCCAGGAAGTCAAATCTCTAAGCTTAGTGGATCCATTGTGCTCTGGGTTATTTCTGCTACCTCTAACTTGATGTTTTATATGGATTACAGAGAGGTCAATTCTTTACTTAATAATTGAAGTGACAGAGAAAGGAAAATAATTATTAGGGATGTAACAGTAATGAGTAATAGAAAATACCCTGTTGATTGAAAGATGGTAAGTATTAAAATGGGAGCTGAACAAATAAATTCTGTAGTAAAACATTCACATAAACAGTTTAATCTTTAAATCTAACCATTGTACACAACATGATTACACTCAAGAGTTTTACCTGTTTTCATAGTGCAACTAACATTACACAAGTAGGAAAAGCCATCACATGGGCAAGTGTGGTTTTAAGTCAACAGTTAATTCAATTATTTACAATGAAATTAGTTGTTCCTGGCTGAAATAACGTGTTGATAGGGCATGGTGGTTGTCAAGGGACTTGTGTCCAATGCAGTGTGGCCACAAGTTCAGGGCCCGGTAAGCAGACTAGGTAATAATAAAGGCTTTTAATGACCAGTCACACAGAAATGTCATTTTTTTTTTTTATGGTGCCAAACTTGAACATTGTGATTTACTGATCTCCTTTAACTCACCAATTTATAAACAGTGGTCTCATGTTTAAAGTAGACTATTTTCCCTAGTAAAGCAACAACTTCACGAGTTCTAAGAAGCTGCCTCAAGAAGTACCATACAAATCTACTTTAAAGTCATTTCTCCCCTTGCTTTGCATTAAGTTAAAGCCTGGAGACAAACCACTTAACACAAAGCTAACGAGTGAAGGGGATATTTTCTAAAACAGTGGAATGCTAACATGTTAAGACTCTAGTTGTCTCTACTGAATTCCTGTTTTAAAATGTTCATTATCTGCTACAGTTTCATGAAACCTAACAACCGCTGGTTTTCAAACTGTTCTGCGTACCTAGAAGTGTAATTTGATGAACTGAAATAAGTGTAACTATTTTACGTTATCAGAGGAACTGTAGAACAAAACTTCTCTAAGTGGAGCTCTTCCAGTAGGTCTGGGCATTTCCTAGGAAACTAGCGCTAACAAACCTTCGGTCGCGCTGCTTCCAACCGCCGCTTCCCCGGCCGGAGCGAGTCCCCAGCGGGCGCGGGGGCAGGAGCCCGAGCCTGAGCCTGAGCCAGAGTCGGATTCGAAGCGCGCGCACGTTTTGTGCGGTTGCACACGTTTAAGTGCTTCCAGCTCCTACCGTTGAGCTTAGACTTTCAACCGCCGTCTGGCCTCGCGTCTGGCTTCCTTCTCCGTCGGGTGCCCCCTGGTGCTCATCACCTGCACCATCTTGAATAACTGAGAGGAGTAAGGGGTCCGGCGAGTCCAAGGATTGCTTTCGAGAAAGCCGCAAGTCTGCAGATTTCCTCCACGTCCAAAGCCGTGATATAGATTACATGTGTACATTCATGCACCTTTAGAGTAAAGAGGGATGCTGGTTTATTAAGCACCAAGCAAAAGACAGTTGGACATTTAAGTTTCGTCCAAGTCAATTCAGCTCTTTCAAGCTTGTGGTAAAAGACGCAAAGATCCGCAGACCTTGTCTTTTGAGTCCATTACCACCTCACCTTCCCCCCTTTCCACGTACAGTTTTTTTTTTTCTGGCAGAGTTCGCTTTGACGTTTGACTACACTGGGGCAGCCCAACACTGAGAGCCAGAGTGTGTGTCCTGGGCTGGAGCCGAGGATGCGGCCTTAAGTGCTATGGGAGGTAGGCGCACAGTCATTCTCCCTGTCTCCTTCCTTGCCACGCACCCAATCAGTGTGATGCACAAAGTTTGTGGCCCTAGGGAGGGGGTCCGGCTCCCCCTGCTCTCCACCACACCCGGGTCTCAGCACCGCCGCGGCTCCTCATTACACAGAAGCAGCCCATATTCCAGCCACGGCAACACCAAGAGCTCGCTCTCGCCTCAGCAGAGCATGATGGGAGCCTCTCCCCTCGTCCTGCCTCCCTTTCCTTTTCTTCTCCCTTCTCTCATTCCACAATTAATGCCTAAGTCATGATTTCCCTAGCTGGTGCCGACTGAGGGATGGGGCTTAGCGACCCACGGTGACGCTCCCACCCACCTTCCAGAAGGGGCGGTTTCAAAAGGAACTACAGTTCCCGTCGGGCATCAGGCTAAGTAACCGCAGGGCGACACGGGAGTCGTAGGCGCCTTCCTCCTCCGTCCCTTTCATTCCTCAACGCGTCAACTACAAGTCCCAAGGGGCCTCGGGACAGCACGCCTGCGCGAGAGCCCCGCCAGCGGGTGGGGGTGGGGCGCTCCGGGCGCTGGGGGGCGGGGCCGGAGCGGGCTGTGTGGAGGTTTTAGACTCCCGGCGCCATTTAGCGCGGAGTTTCCCTGGCGGACGCGGCTCTTCTCCTTCGGCCTCTCTGCACCGTCTCCGTGACAGAAGCCTCCTGACGGGGTGACTGCCCTTCCTCCTCCCTGCCCTCCTCGGCCCGGAGGAGCAGCGGTTCGGGCCCTTCCCCACCGGCCCTCCCTCTATTAGCCCCCGGCCCCGGCCCGGAGGGGACGGGGTCCGCCGGGCCCGCGGCGGGCGGCGAGGCCCGGGGCCGGGGGCAGCTCCTCTGCTCCTCCGCGTCGCGCGTCTGCCCCTCGCGTCGGGCGATGGGTGGCCTGTGAGGCCGTCCAGGAGTTTGGCGGGGAGGAGGAGCGGCCGCCCGCCTGGCCGCGAGCCCCGGCGCGGCCTCCCCCGCCTCCGCGCCTGAGCGGCCGCCGTTCGGGGGTCCGCGCGCAGCTGCCGGCCTCAGGGCCCAGCCCGCCCGGCCGGGCCACGGCGGCGGGGAGCCAGTGCCGCCCCCGCCTGGACTCGGTGCGGGCTCCCGCGCTGCACCCATGACTGCGCGCAGCTGCCGCTCCCGTCCGCTCGGCCGCCGCTTGCCGCACGATGGGTGCGGGCGGTGAGGCGCCAGCCCCCGTGCCTCCGCCCCGCCACCGCCCCCGAGCAGCCCGTTTCGACAGCCGCAGCGGCCTCCGCAGCCCGGCCCGCTGCCCCGCCTCCCGCTCGGACCGCCGAGTCAGTGCCGAGTGAGGGGCCGTCGGCCCACAGCGGCCCGCTTCTATCCAAATTCGAGCCGCCTGCCTCGCTCCCACTCCTACCATGTCTGGCGGCGGGGCCGATCAGCAGAGCAGCCCGCCGGGCTCCCTGTTCCTTTCGCCGCCAGCGCCTGCCCCCAAGAATGGCTCTAGCTCGGACTCCTCGGTGGGGGAGAAGCTGGGCGCCGCGGCAGCCGACGCCGGAGCCGGCAGGACGGAGGAGTACCGGCGTCGCCGCCACACCATGGACAAGGACAGCCGGGGGGCGGCCGCGACCACCACCACCGAGCACCGCTTCTTCCGCCGTAGCGTCATCTGCGACTCTAACGCCACGGCGTTGGAGCTGCCCGGCCTCCCCCTCCCACTGCCCCAGCCCGGCGCCGCCGCGGTGGCCCAGCAGAGGAGCCCCCCGGAGCCCCACCGCGAGGAGACTCTGACCCCCGCTGTCGCCCATGTGGCCCAGCAGCCGCCAGCCGCCGCCACCCCAGGGGAGCCGGCCGCCGCAGTCCCGGCCGCCGCCTCGGCCCCGGGCAGCGCCAGCCGAGACCGTCAGGTTGCCCAGCCCAGCCAAGCGGGGAGCAAAGAGGAGCCCCCGTCGGCGAGAAGCGGCAGCGGCGGCGGCAGCGCCAAGGAGCCGCAAGAGGAGCGGAGCCAGCAGCAGGATGACATCGAAGAGCTGGAGACCAAGGCAGTGGGCATGTCCAATGATGGCCGCTTTCTCAAGTTTGACATCGAAATTGGCAGGGGCTCCTTTAAGACGGTCTATAAAGGTCTGGACACCGAAACTACGGTGGAGGTCGCTTGGTGTGAACTGCAGGTATACACGAGCTACTTCTTTATTTTACGGTGGTTTGGATCCCAGATTTGGCTCAGTTCGACCAGTTTCTAGAGTTCACCCTTGGCATGTCTTTCTCTAACTGTTCGCTCCAAGTCGAGTGTGGTGGGAGGCCAACTTTTGAAAAGAGGTAGAAACCAGAATTTGGGGCTTGCACCTAGGTGTTTGGATAGAATAGGAGTTAGTGGCTGTAGCTAGTGCGATTTGCTTCTAGGGAAGGAGTGGTGAAAGGCATCCTGGTACAAATGTCTTGCTTACTCGTTATTGTTTTAGTGTCTGGCAGGAAACTTGAAGTTAGTGGGGAAGTTTTTGAGTTAGATTAAGCACAGCCTTCTTGCCTTCTACTCATCAGGAGGTCTGCAATGATGAGCTGCTGATGTGTTAGGCGCGTGTTTCCATCTGTGAGATCAGGCTGTGTTTTTAAGAAAGACCTTGTTCACGAATGACCTTCCTTTGGATGTATCTTAGTTCGTGGTCACACAGGAATCTAATAAACTATTAAAAGGTATTTCTTCTTTGGGTAAATAATTTGTGACTAGAAATGTACAATAAGTGTTTGATATTGTTCTACCTAATGATGCTTAAACCTTGTAGAAGCTAGCAGTGACCTGACATTGGTAATTAAATCTAAAGTATGCCTGCAGCCTATTCCCTATACTGTGAACAGTACAGGAGCCTGTGTAAATTGTATAATGTGTTTTGACAGTAGTAATGTTATTATCATTGTTTTAATCTTGTGAAAGGTTTTTAAGCCAAACTTTCCCAAGAATCCCAAGGAGTCACAAGGCTTCCTTTTTTAATCTCTAGGAGGTTTTCATGGTGTAAATAGTGGTGTGTCATCCTGGTTGACAGGTATATTCTAGGTTTAAATAGCTGGGTTTGGGCTACTTGTTGCTTGACCTGTAGCAGCTTGATTGAATGGTGTCCTCATCAGGAAGTGAACATGTATAGGTTATGGAAGAAGCAGAGCTGCACAGAATGAAAATGCCTGCATTAAACATGAAAAATGCCATTACCCATAATCTTCTTGCCAAGACTAATGGGCCAAACTGAAATAGAATATGAACCAAACTGAAAGGTCTAAGAATTTATCTATTTTCCATGAACTAATATGTTAACACTTAACCCTTTGAGTGTCACCTTCCAAATAACTGAGGCCATATCAAATGTGAAGGGAAATTAGCATGTGGAAGGAAGTAAACTTCCTGGGAAAAACTGACAAGTAATTTAAGTTTTATAGTTAGTGACATAGAACTTATAAGGCATTGTGAAATAAAAAGTGCTCAATTTTATAGTGTTTCAGAGTTGGAAAGATGGCAGATCATTTTTTAAAAAAACAAAAATTTGTCAAACCATAACTTTTTTCATGTTGATCAGTCATACTTAAAAACTTAGGTTCCATTCCTTTTGGTTTACAGGCAACATTTTGGTTTACAGGTAGACACCTGCTTCTTGTTTGTACCTTATGCTACTGATCCTGGATTTTATTCATGGTTTCACGTTTGATTAGGTGTTTTTTTAAGTTTTCCTTTTCTTACTCTCAATTAGTTACCTTAGTGTCTTAAGACTAGACCCAAAGAAATATTGAGCACTTTATGGATTAATTTTGTTAGTTTTAATTATTTAAATTTTAAAACTTCTCAGAACGTAATGTGTGTGTTTTCCTTTATAGCTGGGATTTTCTTTTATATCTGGGATTTTCTGATAGTTTATTATCTTGGAAGTAATGATACAGTGGGGGGGAAAAACTAGTCTAGTAAATAGTTAATTAGCAAATCTCAAATGAAGCAATTCTGTTTTGGTGTATAAGTTACTATCAGATTTCTGGAGAAATCTGATCCTGTAACTATGGCAAATTCCACATTTCTGGGTGTTGATTTTAATCACTTCAAATAGAGAAATACATAGGCTTTTGGGGATGAAGAATGACTTGTATACAAGTCAAACTTCATTCCATCAAGCTTATTTTTAGTCACAATATGCATAGTTATCTTTTAAAACAAATAATGATTCTTAATAAATAATGCATAGGTAATACTTTGATGCCACAGCATCTTAAGTGATAAGTGAGAGCTTTTAAGATGCAGATTTCTTTACCTAGTTTTTATTAGACAAGTGATGTACCTTAATTTTACTTCTCTGTTGCCTTGGTCAGAAAATATATTGCTGGGCTTTGCAGAGATTACATTGCCCTTTTTTTTTTTTTTTTGGTCTTTTTAGGGCCAAACCTGCAGCATATAGAGGTTCCCAGGCAAGGGGTCCAATCAGAGCTGTAGCCTCAGCCTACGCCACAGCCACAGCAACGCAAGATCTGAGCCATGTCTATGACCTACACCACAGCTCACAGCAACGTCGGATCCTTAACCCACTGAGCAAGGCTAGGGATGGAACCTGTGTCCTCATGGATGCTAGTCAGATTCATTTTCTGCTGAGCCCTAGGGGAACTCTGTTGCTTTTTTAGGGAATTTTTTTTTTTTTTTTTTTTTTTTTTTAAAGAAATACAGCAGAGTTTCCTTGTGTCTTGGTGGGTTAAGGATCCAGTATTGTTACTGCAGCTGCTTAGGTTGCCACTGCTGTGGCGAGAGTTCAGTCCCTGGCCTGGGAACTTCCACATGCTGTGGGTGCAGCCATCTATATGTATATATTTCCTTGAAGCAAATTATGTTATACACTGAGATTCAGGAGTGATTTATTTAAAGACTTTTCTCTCATGCTTCTTCTAAATACTGCCGTTCACTTGATACATTGATAAGATTATTTCCAGATCTGAAAGGAGAGGTCAAATCATAAATTTTAAGCTCCAAACTACTTAGTGTCTACTTTTGTCTTGCTTTTAGTAAGTTAAGGCTTGTGTCTCATCACGAGTATATGATATTAATGTTTTATGAAGTTTATCAATTTTTAAAATTTGTACCACATTCCTTGTTATTTAGGAATCTGCAGTAACTTTCAGTCTCAGGAACTAAATTTCAGGGAATACTCTCGGAGGTTGTTTGTTTGGTTTTTAAATTCTCAGTCACTGATTTGGAGTATAGGCAAAATTCAGGTAACTGAAGGGTAGCTGCTTTGGTGACTTCTTTGAAATAATCTTGTTCCTTCTAAACAGGACAGAATAGAATTAAAGACAGGATAATTTTGACTAGGTAAGATTTGATTTAAAATGTATGTAGATTTATTGCTTTAAGAAGTAACCTTGAAATTGACAACATTGTAAATCAATTATGCTTTAATTAAAAAAATTTTTTTTAAAAAAAGTAACTTTTGTGGTACAGGAATTGAGAATTATATTTAGGTTGATTTTCAGTGATAGAGTTATTTCTTACTTAGTCTTAGGGGTTTAAATGTTTTCCTTTTCTCTTATTTACCTTCTTTCTGAACTTTAGTATCACATTGTTTCTACTATAAGAACTTTGAAAGAAGTTGTTTTTGTGTAAAACAAATGTAGAATCTGTTCTGTTGTTGACTGGTGACTGAGTTCATTTCTTGACATTCAGAATCTAATGCAAGATCCTGGTCATTTGAAAGTCATCATAGTTAATCTCTGTGGAAACACTGAATTAAAACTGGGCTCTCATTTTCAGAAATCATCTTAAACATGTTGTGTTTTTTGGTAGCTTCTAAATTTTTTTAGATAAAGCTGTAAAGGCAGCAACAATGTCTATGTTCAAATTATAACTTCTGGAAATGTTAGTGTACCATGAAAAAACTCATAATCATTTATCATCAGGTTTTGCTGTCCCAGTTCTTTATATTTACTTACTTTTAGGATCTTGCATTTTGTTTTTTCTGTGTTACGGAAAAAAAGAAAATCAAGTGTGCAAGACTAGGTGAAACTTGGCATGACCTGAGTTTAGGTTTGAAGATGGCATTTTTTTTTTTTTTGCAGTATAGCAGTAATTAAGGTCTAAAATGCCTGACTTTCAATTCAAATTCTGGCTCAGCTAATGATTGTGTAACTTGGATAACTTCTGTGCTAGTTTCTTATCTGCAAAATGGAATGTAAGAGTACCTATTTTACAGGGTTGTTGTGATGATTAAATGAATTAGTACATATATAAAACATTTAGGACAGGGCCTGGCACGTAAATTTAACTGTGATGATGCGGCATCTTTTTTAGGCTGTCTTTCTGAGGGTGCTGATGAAAATTTTGATTTGTTTTACATCTATGCTTGAAAAACATAGCTAAACTCTTAACATTACTACCATTCTTATAGGAGAAATGTTGAAGATGTTGTCATCAGTGTTTTCAAATTCTTTAGCTTTACCTGTCCTCTGCCTAACTTTCTAATTTCATGACCTATTACTTTTCCAAATGCCAGTCTTTCTGAAATACTAGTTTCCAGAATTTGCTAAGATCTTTCCTCTTGGGATCGTTCTTACAGTTTTCTTCAAATTGATTAAAAATTTTTCATTTACATTCTTTGTCTACTGGTCTTTGAGCTCTTTGAAGATATCAGCTCAGTATACTCTGATAATTATTAAATGTTTTGTTATTAAAATAATTTTAGATCTCAGGGTCATTTCATCCATATTCCTTGCCTTTCTTTGGTCCACATCAGATTCTCTAATCTTGAATGTGGAGAGTTCACTATGGTATAATAAAATACTGTATTATCAGAAACAAGCTTTAAGGCAGAAAACCTGGGTTCTGTGTCACCCAGTTAGCTCACCCTGAGTAAGGAACTTAATCTGTAACACTGATTTACCAGTAACATGTCTTACTGACGTTTACAGGATTGCTCAGGGGCAACTGAAACTACTATGTGAAGGTACTTTGAAAAATGTGAGGTGTAAGATACAGTATAATAAAAAGGATATGATGCTTTTTGAAGTTCCCATCGTGGCTCAGCAGTTAGCGAATTCACCTAGCATCCATGAGAACTTGGGTTCAATCCCCGGCCTCACTCTGTGGGTTAAGGATCTGGCGTTGCTGTGAGCTGTGGTGTAGGTCGCAGATTCTGCTCAGATCCCTTGTTGCTGTGGCTTTGGCGTACGTAGGCCAGTGGCTACAGCTCTGATTGGACCCCTAGCCTGGGAACTTCCACATGCTGCGGGTGTGGCCCTAAAAAGACCAGAAAAACCCCAAGGATATGATGTTTTTAAAAAATCTATTTGGAAGGCTGTAAGTTATCATTTGTTACAAATTGATTGTGTTAAACTTAAAAGTTGGGTTTTAGAACTTTTTTATTTATTTTCTCAATTTGTTTTATTAAATCTTAACACAAAGGGGAGCAGCTTTTCAGACCGAAGAGAAATTGCTAGAAGCTTTTCTTTTTTTTCTTTTTTCTTTTGTCTTTTTTGTCGGAGTTGTAGCCTGCGACCTACGCCACAGCTGCAGCAACACAGGATCCTTAACCCACTGAACAAGGCCAGGGATGGAACCCGAGTCCTCATGGATATTAGTCAGGTTCGTTAACTGCTGAGCCACGACTGAACTTCTCCAGAAGCTTTTCTTGAGAGTGTTTTTTATTTGGAAGATTGTGCTTTTGACAGATGGCAGACTTTAATTTTGTATGTGGTTTTAAAAAGATTGGTTATTGGTATGTTCTATAGGAGAGGAGAAACTTTAGTAATTTGCTTGGTTTTGTGGTTGACCTGATTGTATATCTTCACCTAATTTGTATTAATTTAGATTTTTCAGGTGGACTTTCATAAAGAATTTAGTTTTTGATGTTGTGACTTGAGTCTTGGCATTGCAAGATTTACATGTTAATGTAATGCTATGCTAAGTTAATGTGCTTAATGATTTTTAGAGAAGAATCATCAGATAAGCTGGTTGTCATCATAGGCAAATACAGTTTTCCCAGAAATTTAAGAAAACTTAAGAAATTGAAGACTAAGAATAACTTAAGAAAATGTTTGGAAATCTATTTGGTATAATCATCATATTTAGGTTAGCTAAGAAAAACCACTAATTAGGAGTTCCTGTTGTGGCTCAGAACCCGACTAGTATCCCCTATGAGTATGCGGGTTTGATCCCTGGCCTTACTCAGTGAGTTAAAGTATCCGGCATTGCTGCTAGCTACCGTGTAGGTGGCAGATGTGGCTTGGGTCTGGTGCTGGCTGTGGCTGTGGTATAGGCCAGCAGCTATGGCTCTAATTTGGTCCCTTGCCTGGGAACCTCCATATGCCATGGGTGTGGCCCCAAAAAGACAAAAAAAAAGAAAAAGAAAAAGAAAAACAACTCATTATTTCTGTCGATGCCTTTTGTGCAGCCAGGGTGCAATTTCTCAGACAGGTGATCTGTGTTTTGGTCATTATGTATATGGTGAATGGTCTCATGTTAATCAAATATGAATTAATATATAAACCAAACAGTGAGAGATGAAACGAATTAGTGAATCAGTCATTGATGTGCACATTTTCTCTGAGTCGATAGAAGTAAACATTGTTCGGAATAATGATAGGATCATCTTAATGGCTAATGATTCTGAGGTAAACAACATAATATGCAGTTGGCCCTCTATATCTGCAGGTTCTGCATCCACAGGTTCAACCAACTGTATAGGGAAAAAAATTTCAGAAAGTTTCAAAAAGCAAAAGTTGAATTTGCTGCACTTGTAGCAACTGTGTACCTAGCATTTGCATTATGTTTACAACTATTTCTACAGCATTTACATTGTATTAGGTATTATAGGTAATCTAGAGATGATTCGAAGTACACAGGAAGATATATATAGGTTATATGCAAATTCTCTACCATTTTATAAAAGGGATTCGAGTATCCATGGATTTTGGTAGATTAAGGTGAATTTGGGAAATGCAATATATCATCTCTTTAACATGCTGAAGAGTTCCTAGGCGTTATATTTACATGCTCTTTGAACGTCCCACACAAATACTCAGCTGTAGGCAGTGGGGATTAAATAATTTTAAGCAAAGAAGTAATTGGTAGATTTGCCTAGTAGAAATTGTGAAGAATGGATATAAGGAGTACTAGAGATGTGTACAGTTTAATTTTATGTATAGGTATGAGGTTTCTAGGGCCTGAACCAGGATGAGAATAGAGGAATGGAATCTTAAATCTAGTAGGTAGAATATGCAGGGTTTAATTGATTAAGTGGAATTTGGAGGAAACATGAAGCGTGGATAAGAGGGTGGGAATAGATGACGGTACTGTCAACTGAAGGAGGGAATAAGAAGGAATAGGAGTTTTGTTTTTTTTTTTTTTTTTGAGAGGGGAAGGGCCCTGTTGAATTTGAGATACTTGTGAAATGTCCAAAAAGAAGTTCTGTAGGCAGTTGGATACATTCTTAAAGCTCAAAAGATAGGTCTGAAGTAGACATAGAGGCTGGTGGTTCCCAAATGTCTATCTTAGTCATAGCTGAAATAATGGAAGTAAATGAAATATCTAAGGAGAGGATATATATGAAGAGAGAAATAGGGGAAGAGTTGGGAGAATAATGGGGTTAAGGCAAAATAGGAGTGATTAATGGGTGGGCAAAGGAAAAAGAGCTCAGGGGTTATGTAGAACACTACGAGAATGGTAACATCAAGGGAATAACATATCCAGAAAGGAACATAGCAGAGAAGTCCAGTTTATATAGTAGTAGATGTGGAGAATGAATTTTAGAAGGCATAGAAAAGAAATAGATTTGTTTAGGCTGTTGAAATTGTTTATTGCATTTGGCTGTTAAAAAGTCCCTTAACATCATTTGGGATAACCTAAGTGAGAGTGGAGGCTGAGTAAGGGAGGAGCCTATAATAAGTCTCTTATAATAATCCAAATTTCTGGGCTGTTCACTGTCCATTAAAATTCTCACTGTTCCATAAAACCTATGTTGCTATTTAAATTAATTAAAATGACATAAAAATTTTAAACCCATAGAACCTATGCCTCCACAGCAACCCATACTGCTTCAGTCATATTTTTAACCCACTGCACCACAGCAGGAACTCACAGTAGGCCATTTCTTTGGGCAAGTTTGAACAAATACGGGGCAAGAAAGATGGGGTAAATAGAAGGTATGATGAAGGCTAGTATGGATAGTTGAGCGAGGAAAGTCTTTAAAAGTTGAAGTATTGAATTATAATATTTTGTCTGCTTCCTCTGCCTCAGTGTCGATCATAAACATCTATTCTAAGCCAGTTACTGTTTTAGCTTTGGTTATTCTTTGTGGCTAGTTAAATTCAATCCAAAATAGTTTTCATACTTTATATGCCATTTATCAACTAGTTTCCAGGATGCTCAGTCATTGGGAGTGATGTGCTGATTCTTAAACAGTTTGTTTCTCTCCTGTAGTCTCTGACATTCATGCCATATTTGCATATTAGCCTGGTGATACATACTTTATTGGTGGAGCATCTCTCTAAAATGACCATCTTTGTGTCACTTAAGGAAATAACCAGATTTCAAATGAAACTCCATTACAGCAAAGATTCTTATATTTTCTTCTTTTTTGGGGGGCTGCACTTACAGCATATGGAAGTTCCCAGACTAGGGGTTGAATTGGAGCTACAGCTGCCGGCCTATGCCACAGCCACAGCACTGTCAGATCCAAGCCGCATCTGTGACCAGTACCACAGCTCACAGCAACGTGGGATCCTTAATCCACCTAGTGAGACCAGGGATCGAACCCACATCCTCAGGGATACTAGTTGGGTTCATAACCCGCTGAGCCGCAATGGGAACTCCTCTTATTTCTAGGATGCGGTCAAATTGGACTTTTTCTACAACAAATAGCCTACATAACTGCATATACTTTTTTCTTCAGGCCTTATCTTTTTGGCAGAGTGTTCCTTGCTAATTAATCTGGAAAAGTATTAATAATTACTAGTACTTAGCTGTCAGGACTCTTTTTGTGACAGGCATGGTGCTATGTCCACAGCATGCTATCTTACAAGAGATATTTTCTTTCTTTTTACGGTTGCACTTTCTACATGTGGAAGTTGCCAGGATAGGGGTGGAATCAGAGCCGCAGCTGTGGGCCGGTGCCACAGCCATGGCAGCACTTGAATCTGAGCTTCATTTGCCACCTGTGCTGCAGTTCACGGCAATGCCAGATTCTTAACCCGTTGGGTGAGGCCGAGGATCCTCACAGAGGAACCCGAATCCTCATGGAGACTATGTTAGGTTCTTAACCAACTGAGCCACAGTGGGAGCTCCTAGACTTAAAGCTTTAAGGAGAGGAATATTATTTCTAGTGGTCTATGTATATAAAATTTCCATCTAACAGAGACAAATTGACTTTAGCATTAGTAGGAGTTTGGTGTGTGTACAGATTGCTCATTTTCAAGTTTTGCATGGTGAGTAAGAATTAATTGAACTTATAAATTCTAAAATTTTTTAAGTATCAATGCTACTTTTTACTTACCAGGAAAGCAGAAATAAAGATATTGGATGTATAAAGAATAGATGAACCTGACTAGGAACCATGAGGTTTCAAGTTTGATCCCTGGCCTTGATCAGTGGGTTAAGGATCCTCAGTGAGTTAAGGATCCGGCGTTGCTGTGAACTGTGGTATAGGTCACAGACGCAGCTCAGATCCCTTGTTGCTGTGGCTTGTGGCTGTAGCTCCGATTAGACCCCTAGCCTGGGAACCTCCATATGCCGTGGGCAAGGCCCTAGAAAAAGATAAAAAGACAAAAAAAAGCCAAAGCCATCAACCAGTTTAAAATAATAGACTCTTAATTTAAATATTGATTCTGCCTAATTAGGCACGGAGCTATATAGAGGTGAGTTTAGATTGTACTTTTGGTGAACAAATTGTCTATGTTGCATTTGTACCAGTAGTTTCTTATGTCTCTATAGATTGTTTTTTTCTCTTGGACATAAGTGAAGAAGGGAGGAATGGTGATGATTTGCTGGTGAGCACCTTATGGCTAAAGCATAGCATTGACTCTTGACTGTTTTCCATTCCTCTTATAAAGTGAAACTGTCATATTTCCCATAAATGCCACTATTACAAGCTTTCATAGATCTTACTGAGTATTTACTTGGTTGAATACCTTTATTAGTTTAGTATTTTAAACATCTGTCATCCTTACCCTCTTCATGAGTAAAGATAACTTCTTTAACAACTAGAACTTAGATAAATGTTATACAGTATAATTTTTTCTCCTTCACATGATGGACAGATACAGTGGTATTTTATAAAAAAAACTTTTTATGTAAAATACTTTCAAATTTAACAGTTGTCCCAGATCTGGCCAGAAGCTGCCTTCTATGTCTTTTTTATTAACATGACCTTATCATTTTTTGATAATAATCTTGTGTAGGCTATTCCAGGTTCATCTTCTTTCCCCACCCCAGGTCTGAACCAGCCATTTCTCCAAGGAGCCAGGTTCCTTTTATTGCGTAACAGAATTCAGAAGACGGTAGCTGAGTGTCAAGCGTGTACAAGGCTCCTGGAGCATCACTGTTTCCAGACTCTTCAGTGAAGAGTTAGGAAATATTTATGTGTATGCTTGTGTGTTTTTGCCTCTGTGTGTATACATCTATATCTATCTACTTATCTATTGAAAGCCATGAATTCATGATGATTATCTCCAGTGCTAATTCAACACAGTTCATTTTAGCTTTCCCCCTTTCCATATATGTATACCTCACTTCTCCAGCAGTGACAGACCAGGTTCACATGATCTTAAATACATGTACAAATTGGCATAATCTAGAAATAATGTGATCTTTGCCCCTGGTTCCTGACAGAGAGCTCCTAAATGCCTTAAGTATACCCTTTTGCTCTAATGAGGTGACTCTTCACTGGCCTCTAGAGAGCTTCAGGATAGGGACTGGTCACCAGAAACACCCTGCCACAATTAGAGGATTGGTCCTTTCAGAGCTACTCCTACCCCACCTTTGGAGGGAAGAGGAGCTGGAGATGAGCTACTCACTAATGGCCATTGATTTAATCAACCATGCCTATGAAGTAAAGCCTTCATAATAATCCCTAAACAGCAGAGTTTAGAGCACTTCTGGGCTTAAAAACACTTCAAGGCCCTAGGAGGGTGGTGCACCAGAGAGGGAGGGCATGGAAGCCCTTGGCCCTATTCCCATACCTTGCTCTCTGTGTCTCTTCCACTCAGTTATTCCTGGGTTCTGTGAGCCACTCTCACAAATTGGCAGACCTGAGGAGGGGGTCATGGAATCCCCTGATTTATTGCTTGTTAGTCAGAAGTATAGGTGGCAACCTGGGACTTGGAGCTAGCATCTGATGTGAGGGCAGTTGTTGTGGGACTGAACCCTTAACCTGAGGGGGTCTGTACTAACTCCAGGTAGTTAGTGTCAGAAATGAATTGAAGCAGTAGGACACCCAGTTGGGGACCAGAAAACTGAAAAGTTTGCTGGTGGTGTGAAAAAACACCATGCACTTGGTGGCAGAGTAAGAATAGTTCAGAATAGCCAGTCTCTTAGCTCCTCTGGGCTGATGTTCCCTCAGGGACCCTTTTCACTGCCACAGGGCCACCCACCATCTCTTCTTCTAATGTCCTCTCTGGCAGCACTCTTAAAATTAATTTATTGTCTGTCCTTTTATATTCTTTCTGCTGCTGCTTTTGGGGATATGATGCAGCTTTTTTAGCCTTACGAGAAAACAGGTGATATGAACTGCAATTAATTTATTTTGTAATTGCAGAAGATGATATGACCTGCAAGAGGTGATATGAACTGCAGTTAATTTATTTTGTAATTGCAGAAGATTGCAGTAGAATTTTTCCCTCACCCACATTCAGAATCATTCCCTATAAATTCAGGTAACTTCTATGAATCTCAGTATCAGAATTAATTCATAATTAGTGTTTTCTAAGTTTTTTCTCATGAAAATTTAGCATCCAAGTTGTGCTCTGTGTGAGACACGTTGGATTTTGAAGACTTAGTATTTTTTTAAAAAGTTAAAATATTCCAATTAAAATTTTTGATTACATGTCAAAATGATAATGTTTGGATATATTGGGTAAATAAATATATTAATTTCATCTCTTTCTTTTTACTTTTTAAAAATGTGGCTACCTGAAAATTTTAAATTGCATGTATAGTTCACATTATATTTCTGTCAGCCACCACTGACCTAGACTGTTCTGTTAAAATGTTGTAAGGGAGCCGATGCTGCAGTAAATTAAGTTTACTGCTTCCTTTAAAAAATATCTTAGCACCTTCCTTTTTGTGGTTTCTTTCATTAGCACCCTTCACAAATGTTAATTCTTGTGCTGTTGCTAAACATAGAAATTTGGGTTCTTTTCTTTTTGGTTTGTGGTACTTTTAATATCTGAAAATTGACATTTAGTCCTTTAAATTTTTGTCTTGTCTTTTGTTATTCACCAGCATGTCTGTATCATAAATATTTCTTTCTTTTGTTTCTTTTCTTTCTTTCTCTCTCTCTTTCTTTCTTCTTTTTGGAGGTGCACCCACAGCATATGGAGGTTCCTGGGCTAGGGGTCCAATCAGAGAATCTGCCACCTACACCACAGCTCCTGGCAATGCCAGATCCTTAACTCCCTGAGCAAGGCCAGGGATTGAACCTGCATCCTCGTGGATGCTAATTGGGTTCGTTTACCACTGACCCACAATGGGAACTCCAGAAATGTTTCTTAGGTCTTGTTCTTTGAGTACTTTAGTTGTTGCTAAGAGAATATTAGAAGTCAGTTTTGGTCAGATTATCTTGAAATATTTGGTGTAAATATTTTTGTCTATTTCAAATAAACTCCTAATGTTGGGATGCATTTGAATATGTAAACTTGATGCTTTATTTATATTCTTTAATCATTACTAGCTATTGTTGGTCGTTAAATATGTTGACCAATTTAGGGCCCATTTTCCTGTTTTAATGATATTGAGAAATAGGAATTACATTGATTTTTCAGTATCTTTTGCTTGTAAAAGAGACATTATGAATCAACACTTATTTGCATTTTTTTCCAAAATAGTTAATTCTTTGAGTAGCTGTTTCTGTACAATAAAAACAATGGAAAGATTATTAAAAATGTAGCTAACTGCTTAATTTTAATAAAGTTGTGAAATATTGGAGATGCCAAGACAATGCTTTTGAAACTCTATATTGTAATTTAATGACTGTGGAAACCTACTTTTCGTTTGTATAGCACCTTTTTTTTTTTTTTGGTCTCTTTGTCTTTGTCTTTTTGCCTTTTCTAGGGCCGCTCCCGCAGCATATGGAGAGTCCCAGGCTAGGGGTCCAGTCAGAGCCGTAGCCACTGGCCTGCACCAGAGCTACGGCAACGTGGGATCCTTAACCCACTGAGCAAGGCCAGGGATCGAACCCGCAACCTCATGGTTTCTAGTCGAATTCGTTAACCATGACGTGAACTCCTTGTATAGCACCTTTTGATAGTTACTTTTTAGAACTACATGTTAATTTGATTTTGACTCAGGTATCTGAGCTATAAGCTTCATTTATTTCCACCATAGCTTTTATAACCATCCTTAAATCACACACACAAAAATATTTATAAGAAAAAATGTTTATAAAAGTAATACACTCTCATTATAAAAATTAAGAAAAAAGGAAATAAAAATTACCTGGAATGTATCTCTTCATCCAGATATTATTTATTTATTTATTTGTTTGTTTATTGGGCACACCTGTGGAATAGGGAGGTTCCCAAGCTGGGGGTTGAATCAGAGCTGCAGCTGCCGATCTACACCACAGCCATAGCAACACGGGATCTGAGCCACATCTGTGACCTACACCGCAGCTCATGGTAACGCCAGATCGATAACCCACTGAGCAAGGCCAGGGATCGAACCTGCATCCTCATGGGATACCAGTCTGGTTTGTTACCGCTGAACCAGGATGGGAACTCCAATGTTGTTACCATTTATAGCAGTCTTAACTTCTGGGTGTTTGATTTTTGTTTTTATAGTTGCGATCATACAGTATGTTGGTACAGTTTGCCTCTTTAACTTCATAGTAAAAGCATTTTTCAGAGTTCCTGTCGTGGCTCAGTGGTTAATGAATCCGACAAGGAACTATGAGGTTGCGGGTTTGATCGCTGGCCTCGCTCAGTGGGTTAAGGATCCAGCGTTGCCGTGAGCTGTGGTGTGGGTCAAGGACCCGGCTCGGATCCCTCCTTGCTGTGGCTTTGGTGCAGGTTAGCAGCTACAGTTCCGATTAGACCCCTAGTCTGGAAACCTCCATATGCCGAGGGAGCAGCCCTAGAAAAGACAAAAAAAAAAGAAGCATTTTTCATTTTTCCCATTTAAAAATTTGAGGGTTTTAGATCAAAACCAACAAATACTGTTTATATTCATAATTGGTGTGTATGTTTATACAGTTGTGATAATGCTGTAAGTGGCATAATTTGCCTGATTTACTTCATAGAAAAAAAGCATTTCTCATGTTAAAAATTCGAAATTTTAGATAAAAAACTAGTAAGTATTTAGATAAAAAACAATGTCGTGTACTATCATAATTGTTTTTGATACTTTGTACTACTGTACACAGTGGTGACATCCATTTCAGACCTGACATTTTGATCCTAAGTTAGTATGTATAACACTTGAATTCCTACTTGAGTATGTATTACTTATTTTTAATTCTCAGTAAAAAAATCAAGTGGAATGTTTGGTCCACAAATACCAACATTTAGTTACAAGTAAATCTTCAAAACTGGTCATTGATGTGTTTGGTCACTCTGAACAAAAGTTTAAAAGTCATGGTTGATATATTACAAAGCTGATTTTTTTTTTTTTCCCCTCACTTTTAGCCCTTGCTGAGAGATTGGCAGAAAGTTTACTCACTGCCTCTGGTGATTTGGGGCATGGTCAGAATATTTTAAATCAATAGTTTGCTTCTAGAACAGTTACTGTGATTGGAAAGTTTATAAAAGTTGAATATTAGGGACTTTAATAACAGTACATCGAAAGTCCTTTGAGGAAGTTTAGTGTTGTATATTGACTAAACTATGGGGGAGAAAGCCTTAGTGTACTTTTTCTACTTCCTACCCACTCAAGATAATTTAAATTTACTTCCTTTATTTAAATTTTCAGATAAGTCTACTCTGTAGCTACTGTAGAGCTCTACAGAGATGTTTTGAAAATATAGGAAATTCTTAATGCATTTAAAGTGAACTGCTTCCTAATTGGTTTTTGTTTGTGTTTTTTCCATTTTAGAAGTTATATGTACTCAGAGACATCTTAGATGACAGAGAAAAAAATAGAAACCAAAACAGCCCCACTAAAGTTCCATCACTAAAAAGACAATGCTGATGTATCATTTTGGAATATTTTCCTTTTGTTTCTCCCTACCCCTCAAGATGGGTTTTATATTTATTTAACAAGTATTTATTGAACTCCCATGTACCGAGTATTGCCTTAGTTGGCAAAATAGAAGAAAAAAAAACCTGCCCTCATTGAGCTTAGGTCCTGCTAGGATCATAGCTGTATGTGTATATGATCATACTATTTAGGTAAAAAATAATGTGTTGTTCATGCACTGTTATAGTAATTGTTTTTTGATACTTTGTGCTACTGTAAGGTAGTTGTGACATCAGTTTCGACTGACATTTTGATCTTGTTAGTATGTATGTACAGCACTTGAATTCCTACTTGCATATGTATTTTTTCTTTTTAGTTCTTTTTTCTCCACACCCACCCACCCTGGTTTTGGCCACCTGGCAGCATATGGGGTTCTGGGGCCAGGGATCAGATTGGAACCACGGCTGTGGCAACACTGGATCCTTAAGCCACTGTGCCAGGCCAGCTTTGAATCTGCGTCCCGGTGCTCCCAAGATGCAGCGGCGCCATAGTGGGAGCTTCTTTTCTTAATTCTTAATAAGAGAAGATCAGTTAGAATGTTTGACCCACTAATTTTATACTATGATAATTTTGTAGTTCATTTTATATTAGAATTAGTGTATTTTGTTTGTTTTGGGTACACCTGTCATATGGAAGTTCCCAGGCCAAGGATCAAATCTGAGCCACAGCTGCTATCTATGCTACACCTGTGGCCCGCGCTGCCACAGAGACAATGCCAGATCCCTAACCTCCTGTGCCATGGCAGGAACTCCTAGTATACATATTTTTAATAGCTATATGATAGTTTCTTATGTGGAAACACCATAATTTACCTCCAGGTCCTTAGGTATTAGGTAATACAGTAGGCATGAGTCTTATTCTAGAGATTGTACCTGTGAAATACCATATTCCTATTTTACTAAAATTTAATCTATTTTATCCTCAACCTGATTTAGTTGGTCATTATTCTGCTGTACAACTCCTCCTCCCCTTAATCCTTGAATAGCTTCATACATACAATCTAATACCTTATCAGGAAAGGGCTTTCTGGTCTTTTGCCTATTCTGCTTGTCATTGACATAACTCATTTATGTAAGCCTGGAAGTTTCTTTTGAAGGCCAAGTTACAGAGAATCTTGGGTGATAGGATCTTCTCTAGAATTTTCTAAAACAGAGTTCTAAACGTTAGTATCTCTCTCTCCCTCTCTTTCTCTCTCTTGTCTCTCCATTACCAGCTCACCTCCCAGTGAAGGTATTGATCTTGGTCTGGGTGAATCTTCTAATCCTCTTCCTCCAGTTTCCACCTCTTCAAACTCTGTCTCAGTCCTTTCAGTCCCCTTCCTCTCTGGTTCCTCTCTTTGGTCCTGGGCTTTCTCAGAAGCCAGTTGAGGGGATTGTCTTCTAATTGCTCATTCTAAAATAACACAAAAGGCCCCGAGGCTAGGGACTTCAAAGGCTTGGAATAGAGGGAAGGAATTTACCTATTGCCTTGTGAACAGAACAACAATTAATACCACAGATTTTGCTGTTTAGAACTAATTTCTTAGTATTAAATTCAGAAATGGGATTATGGATTCTAAGAGTATGAACATTTAAATACTTTTTACATATTGTAAAATTGCTTTCCAGAAGAAATATTGTGACCCATGTGAGAATTCTTATTTCACTGCCCATGTATCAGTAGTATTATCTTAAAACTTTCTCATTGTGTTGTATTTTATGTCTTCAGAACTTGTGCCCATATGCTTGATAACAAATTTATTTCCTCTTCTGTCTTTTGACACATATTTTGCCCACTTTCAAGTGCTTTTCTCCACTAATTAATTTTCATAAATTCTTCAAATCAAATTAATAGTATTAAAATTAATATTATATTTACAGCAAATATTTTTCAGTGCTGGGAATTGAGTGTTAGCAGTACAATTTTTTTTCTTCATAAGACTTAATTTTTGTAGAGCAGGTTTAGGTTTATAACAAAACTTGATAGGGAGGCAGTGAGATTGCCCCCCCACATGCATAGCCTCCCCTGTTATCAACATCACTCACCAGAGTGGTACTTTTTGTTTGTTTGTTTTCCCTAAACCAAGGATGAACCTACACATCATAATCATCCAAAGTCCATAATTTCCCTTAGGGTTCAGTTTTGGTGTTGTACGTTCTATGGGTTTACACGATGTATCTTTTTTTTTTTGTTTTTTGTTTTTTGTCTTTTTTCCCTTTTCTAGGGCTGCTCCCGCAGCATATGGAAGTTCCCAGGCTAGGGGTCTAATCAGAGCTTTTGCTGCTGGCCTATGCCACAGCCACAGCAACGCCAGATCCGAGCCGCATCTTCGACCTACACTACAGCTCACGGCAACGCCGGATCCTTAACTCACTGAGCAAGGCCAAGGATCGAACCAGCAATCTCATGGTTCCTAGTCGGATTCGTTAACCACTGCCCCACGATGGGAACTCTGCACAATGTATAATTAAATACACATATTTTATATCATATAGAGTATTTTACACTGCCTAAAAATCCTGTGTTCTGCCTAATTCTTCTGTTTCCCATCCTTACTCCTAACAACCACTAATCTTTTTACTGTCTTCATAGTTTTTCCTTTTCCAGAAAGTCATGTATTTGGAATCATGCAGCACACCTAGCCTTTTACATTGGCTTCTTCTCTTAGTAATATGCACTTAAGATTCCTCTGTCTTTTCATAGCCTGATAGCTCATTTCTTTTTAGTGCTGAATAATATTCCATTGTTTGTATATACTAGTTTATTTATCCATTCACCTCTAAAGGGCATCTTGGTTGCTTCCAAGTTTTGATAGTTATGAATAAACTCCTATAAACATCTCTATGCAGGTTTTTGTGTGGACGCAAATTTTCGAATCTTGGGTAAATGTCAGCATGATCTCTGGATTGTATGGTAAGAAACGTTTAGTTTAGAAACTGCCAAACCATTTCCCACAGTACCATTTTGCCTTCCCACTCGTAGCAAATGAAAGTTCCTATTGTTCCATATCCTTGTCAGTATTTGATGATGTTGGTGAACAAAATTTTGGCCGTAGGTGTGTAGTGGTATCTCATTATTGTTTTAATTTAAATTTTCCTGATGACACAGGCAGAGTTTTTTGTATGCTTATTTTTGAGTTGTATATCTTTTTTGGTGAAGTGTCTGTTAAATCTTTGGCCCATTCTATAATCAGGTTGTTTTCGTATTGTTGAGTTTTAAGAGTTTGTATATTTTGGATAACATTTATCTTTTGCAATTTTTTTTTGTAATCTGTGACTTGTTTTCTAATTTTTTGTATTGTCTTTGTCTAATTCTTTTGTATTGTTTTTGATTCTATTTTCATTACTTTTTCATTATAGTGAGTCTTCCCTCTATACTTGATGGGTGCATTTCTAATTTCTTATTTTTCTGATCTTGGTATTAAATGTTGTTTTGTCTTTGTGGGCATATTTATGCTATAGTATTAAGATTCATATTATATACAGAAACAAGTTTTTAACAAATGTGTAGCTTCTTATCAGTATTTAAGATTTTACTTTTGCAGTTATATTAGTGATTATTCTAACATTTCTGTTTTCTTTATTAGCATTTAGGAAGTAAATTAAGACATTACTTAATGTGATGAGGCAAATGGTACATCAGATAATACTGTTTTTTTTCTGACACGGAGTGGTTTTTAATTGTTTTTAATCTGGAATTTTGTTGATAATCATTAACAGACTTGTTTAAGGGTGAACAGTTAATGTTCTTTATAGAAATAATTTGGGTTATTTTTTGGGGGGTTCTTTGCAAATGAGAGTGTGACTTTATTATGGATATTAAGAGGGAGGTTGTAGAAATAAATCTTTGCTTGTATGAAGTGGTGATACATCTGCCCATCACTTGCAGTGTTTAATCTTTCTTGCTCTTTGTAGAGAGATCACCTTTATTTAGATTTCAATCATAGTATGTTTCTTCTCTTTTCTTACTGACTCAGTTATTGGTGAGGATTTGTCAGGAGATGGGAGTATATATCCAGGTTTTATTGTTCTGAATGAGACTTCCTAAAATATTTATAATGTTTCATACTGAGTAAGGTACACAGATTAATTAGATTTTACAGCAGTTCACAGAATATAGAAGTTTAAAAAAATTTCAGTTATATTATGGCCCTGGCCATGCATTTTCGAAAGCAGTGTGTTGCATTCCTGAACATAGTGTATTGCATGCACTACTGAGCATAATGGGAAAAGAAAAGTGCCATAAAAAGCTAAGTATCAAGTAACTAGCTGGGAAAAGCTTTTAATGGCAGAGCTGGTGTGGTCATTAATCTAGGAGAATAGTACTTGAGGAAATGGTTTCATGTGTTAAACTGCAGTTTCTTTTAGTTATTAGAAACCAAAATAGGAAATTCAGAATTAGCACTTAATGCTGATTACACTTTTTAAAGTGGCTTTCTGCAGCCTAATTTAGTACAAAGAGAATTAAAATGGGAAACTTGATTCTAATGTTAACTATAGACCTTGGGTAAGTGTGTTGTCTTATTGGTAAAATGGTAGAATTTTTCAGGATCCTTTCAACTTTAGACTGTTGCCTTAAATATGCATCCTACCCTCTTGAACAATCGAAAGGGAGGATTTTTACATTCAGTCTGATTCCTTCTAACACTTCTTTAGTTACTAACTGTATAGTAGATTTGCTGTAGACAGATTACTTTGCAGTGGTTTTCAAACCTTTTTAACTGAGCCCCATTCTAAGAAATACGTTTTACATGACCCAACACATACACACACAAAGACAAAAGTTTCACAAAATACTTATCTTATTAGTGATGAGTTATGTCTTCTATTCTTTTTTTAAAATAAAAGGTGATTTATAATACACTCTCTGAGGAACACTTCATTTAAAGTATAAATTTGAAGCTGGGTCCCCCCCCCCCCCTTTAAACTTAACTAGTTAAATCATGCAGTAAGTTACTGATAAATATTTACCCAAATGAAAATATAGTGGCTATATGAATTTTTTCCTCCTACCATTGTTTGTTAACAGTAACACAAGCTCTGAACATAATGTTTATTCTTAGGAAGGAACAAATGACAGTGATTTTTTTCATAACAGCTAAAATTAGGCATATGTAAAAACTCTTTTGTTGCTTAATCTTAAATATAGATAATTTAACGATCTGTTAGTTTTGTTTCTGCTTTTAATTTAGTCCCTTACTAATAGACACTTTACTCCATTAGCTATGACCACAAGCCAGTAGCACCAAAAATCTTCATCACTTTTTTGGATTTGAGTTTTTTTTTCTTTTGTGAGCAGCTTCTGTTTATTTTTATTTTTTGTCTTTTTAGGGCCACACCCGTGGCACATGGAGGTTCTTGGGCTAGAGGTCGAATCAGAACTGCAGCTGCCGGCTTATGCCATAGCCAGGGCAATACTGGATCCTTAACCTACTGAGCAAGGCCAGGGGTAGAACCTGCGTCCTCGTGGATACTAGTCAGATTTGTTTCCACTGAGCCATGACGGGAACTCCCTGGATTTGAGTTTTTAAAGGTATTTTGTAGAGAACACAAAGATTTAATTTTAAGGCATACATCTGCTATTATTTTAAGTGAGCTTTTTGCTTTTGTGTTCTAACCCTGAAGATATATATATCTATATATATCTATATATATCTCCAATTTGCCAGTCTTTTAGTTCTATCAGGTTACTTTATCTCCTTGCAAGCACCTCCCCTCCTTTCCTGTTTGAGTTCTTGTGGAATTTGTAGCTTACTTTTTTAGTACGAATTAAAATAAAGTTTTCTGGGTGTTCCCTGGTGGCCTAGCAGTTAAAGGATCCAGTATTGTCACTTTGGTGGCTCTCAGGTCACTGCTCACACAGATTTGATCCCTGGCCTGGGAACTTCTGTGTGCTGAGGGTGGAGCCAAAATAAAGTTTTCTGGGTATAATACTTAATATTCGTGACCCTGGACATCACTTTGTCTTCAATTCTAGGCCTTTTCCCTCATCTCAAAATGGTAATCCTGTGTACTCGACTGGGCGATTATTTGGTTTTTTTGTTGGTGTTTTTTTGTCATGCCTTTGGCATGCATAAGGTCCCAGGAATTGAACCTGAGCCATAGCAGCGACAAAACCAAGTCCTTAACAACTAGACCACTAGGGAACTCCTTGACTGGGTTATTTTAAATAACAAAGAAAAAAATCCCAAAATGTAATATACTTAAAATACCATGTGAAATTTTATGTAATTAATGAAAAAATGCTCAACATCACTAATTAGTAGAGAAGCGCAAATTAAAACCACAATGAGGTATCACCTCACACCAGTCAGAATGGTTATCATTAATAAGTCTACAGATAACAAATGCTGGAGAGGATTTGGAGAAAAGGGACTCCTTCTACACCCTTGGTGGGAATGTAAATTGGTGCAACCACCAGGAAAAAGATAATGGAGGTTCCTCAGAAAACTCAATATAAAACTACCATATTATCCAACAATCCCACTCCTGGGCATCTACCTGGACAACACTTTCATTCAAAAAGATACACACACCCCTACGTTCATTGCAGCACATTCACAGTAGCCAAGACATGGAAACAACCTAAATATCCATCAACATATGAATGGATTAGGAAGATGTGGTACATATACACAGTGGAATACTACTCAGCCATAAAAAAGAACAAAACAATGCCATTTGCAGCAACTACAGATTCTTGTACTAAATGAAGTGAGTCAGAAAGACAAATACCATATGATATCACTTACAAGTGGAATCTAAAATATGGCATAGACAAAACTATATAAAGAACAGAAACAGACTCACAGACATGGAGAACAGATTTGTGGTTGCCAAGGGGGAGATTGAGGGAGTGGGATGGACAGGGAGTTTGGAGGTGGTAGATGCAAACTATTACATTTAGAATGGATAACCAATGAGCTCCTACTGTATAGCGCAGAGAACTATATCTAATCATTTGTGATAGAACATGATAGAAGAATGAAAAAAGAATGTGTGTGTGTGTATATATATATATGTGTATATATGACTGGGTCACTTTGCTGTATGGCAGGAATTGGCAGAACATTGTAAATCAACTACAGTAAATATTTTTTTTAAATTTTGTGTAATTAAAAAGATTTTGGAAATTAACTGCTGGGCTTTTTTGGACTAAAGTCATTCTGAAAGTTTATGACCTTATTATCATTTCATTGAGTTTTGAATTTGCATCCTGCTTTCTAAGAGAAAATTGCATAGAAGCAGTTACATAGCTGACTATTAATCTAGCAAGCCTGTAACAGTGCCACTTGTTCTGTAGTACATCGTCTCATTCAGTTCTCTCAGTAACCCTGTATATAGTGTGATAGTGTGTTGTCATCCCTATTTTATAGGTGAGAAAACCAGGGGAGCTATTTGGTGATATAATGTTTCTAAAATTGGGGATCCTCCCAATGGAGCTTAGTTTTATATTATTGAATATATCACTGTTGGGTTCCTAAGTCAATGAAATTAATTGGAATTTAAAAGTTGTAAGTGAAATTGAAGGAAAATAAGATGAAAATGTAGTCAGAGCCTTCATCTTAATTATATTTATCTATGACAAATTAAGTAGATTTTTAAAAATTAATGTCCTAAATCAGTACTATCCAACAGAAATATAATGAGTGCCACATATGTAGTTGAAATTTGCCAGGAGCCACATTAAAATAAGGAAGAGGTAGAATTAATGTTAATGATATATTTTATATAACCCAATATATCTAAATATAATTATCAATATAATCTATAAAAATTAAAGTTATTTCACATTCCTTTTTTTCTATTAAATCTTCAAAATCCAGTATATATTTAATTTAATTTATTTTTTGTCTTTTTAGAGCCGCACCCACAGCATATGGAGGTTCCCAGGCTAGGGGTCTAATTGGAGCTGTTGCTGCTGGCCTGTGCCAGAGCCATAGTATTGCCAGATCTGAGCCTGTCTGCGACCTACACCACAGCTCATGATAACACTGGATCCTTAACCCACTGAGCAAGGCCAGGGATCGAACCCGCAACCTCATGGATCCTAGTCAGATTCATTTCTGCTGTGCCAAGACAGGAACTCCGAAGTCCAGTATATAGTTTACACTTAACATTTCTCAGTTCACATCAGCAGCATTTCATTGAAGTACTTTAGTAGCCACATTTGGCTGGTGACTATCATTATTGGACAACTCAGTTCTGAAGTTTCCAATTTTTTTTTTTTACTTATGGATGCTAAGAGACCTCTCCTTTAACTGTTCTTGAGCAAACTTTCCCACCATCTCAATAAGTAGATGATAAAAGTTTTAAATTATGCCATTTTAGTAGTGAGACTATGGTTGCAGGCATAGATGACATCTGATTCTCTGAGTTTGCCTTAATTTCAAGTTAAGAAAATGTATTTGTTTAAAAGATTTTCAGGAGTCCCCTGGTGGCTTAGTGGTTAAGGATCCGGTGTTGTCACTGCTATGGCATAGGTTCAGTCCTCAGCCCAGAAACTCCTGCATGCTGCAGGTGTAGACTAAAGTAAAGATTTTCATTTTTAGAATAGTAATACTTACTCATTATGCATACCTCAAAAGATAAAAAGATGGAAAGAAAAACTAATTGTGTTAATTTATATACAACTAAATATTACTCAACCATAAAAAAGAATGACATATTGCCATTTGTGACACCACAGATGGATCTTGCAGGCATATGCTAAATGAAATAGAGAAAGTCAAATACCATATGATCTCATTTACATGCGGAATCTTAACAACAGAATTGGATCTCATAGATAAAATAAACTGGTAGTTGCCAGAGGCAAGGTTGGGGGGAGTGGGTGAAACAAATCAGGGGGGTCAAACGGTACCTAACTTGCAGCTGTAAATAAGTTATGAGATGTAATGTACAGCATGGTGACTGTAGTTAATAATATTGCATTGCATATTTGAAAGTTACTAAGAGAGTAGATCTTAAAAAGTTATCACAAAAGATTTTTGCAATTGTATATGGTAATGGGTATTAGCTAGATTTATTATGGTTATCATTTCTCAATATATACAAATATCATTGTTTTACACCTGAAACTAGTATAATGTTACATGTTGATTGTAACTCAATTAAAAGAAACTACCTGAGTTTCAACCATCCAAAAAAAAATATGTATATATATATATTTTTTTGTCTTTTTTAGGGCTGCACCTGTGGCATATGGAGGTTCTCAGGCTAGGGGTCTTACCGGAGCTGTAGCCACAGCCATAGCAACACGGGATCCTTAACTCACTGAGTGAGGCCAGAGATCGAGCCTGCAACCTCATGGTTCCTAGTTGGATTCCGTTAACCACTGAGCCACAAGGGGAACTCCCAAAAATAATATTGATAATATTTTTCGGGATCCTTAACTCACTGAGTGAGGCCAGAGATCGAGCCTGCAACCTCATGGTTCCTAGTTGGATTCCGTTAACCACTGAGCCACAAGGGGAACTCCCAAAAATAATATTGATAATATTTTAGTGGATTTTCATCTGGTAGATTGTCTGTGTGTAGGTTTTTTTCTTATGATTTTGTTTTTTTCCTTTCATGTGATTAGGAGTGTCTTTTGTAATTCTGTTAATGATGTTTTTATTTTAAAAGTTTTACTGAGGTATAATCAATGTAGAGTAAACTGCATATATTTAAAGTCTAGAATTTAATGTTCTGCCAAATGTATAGGTCCATGAAAGCATCACAGCAATCAAGATAATGAACATATTCATCATGTCCTAAAGTTTCCTTGGACCCCTTTTTTTTTGGCTTTTTTCGTTCACTGTAATTATTTAGAGTATCATTCCTATTGTCACAGGTAACAGTGGTAGTTCATTCTCTTTTTTAAGGCTAAGTAGTATTCCATTGAGTGTATGTACCACAGTTTGTTTATCCATTTACTTGGTGGATATTTGGGTGTATACAGGTTTTGTATGTTATACATAACCCATATATATGCCTTCATTTCTTTTTCTTTTCCCCTCTTCCTCTCCGTATTTACCTTCATATACTTAACATAATTATACTGCAGTTTCTTGTTTGTTTGTGTTTTTTTTTCCAGGTGTTGATATTACTTTTCAATTCTCACTGTGGATTAACTCTCAAATCCCTCCTGCATACTTTTCCTCTCTCATCTCCTTAGTGAAGTCGAAATATTTAGTGTTTACATCATTATGACTATGTAAGTGCTGTAGAAGCTGAACATAGTAATAAATATGATTAATTTTCATTTATTGTACAACCTTTTGCTTTCTCTGCAGTTAAAGTTTGAGTTTTTGCTTAGTTTTTTATGTATTCTATTTTTTCCCCTAAATTCTTCCTCAAGTTGTTTAAATCATCTGTCATTACATTGAAACTTGTAGATGTTCTTCCTTGGAGGTGCCTCTTTCAGAGTTGTAGTATAACCTTCATCAGTCTGTAACTGCTTGCTTTGTAGGTTGATGCCTTTCACTCATTTTAGGGGTTCTTACATGTCTGTCTGATAGTGGATCCTGTTTCCAGAATCCCATTTTTCTCTTGGTCTCTTCCCTCATTTTTGAAAGTATACTTTAATAGTTGTTTGAGAAAGGGCATTTGGGAGATACATTTTTGAGAATATCTTTTCTTCACCTTTCGTTTTCTCCTCTCCTTAATTGGTAGTTGAGATATCAAATTCTAAATTGGAAGTAGTTCTCCTTCAGAACTTTAAAGGCAGTGCTCTAGTTCTGTTTGCAGTGTTGCTATTGAAGTCTGATATTGGTAGGATTCTCTGTCCACTGTAACTTATTTTTTTTCCCTATGGAAGATTTTAGGTTTCTTTGCTTGTCTTTGGTGTTTTGAAGCTTCACAGTGATGACCCCTTGGTGTGGGTCTATTTTTTTCTTTTTTTCTATGTGGTTCTTTGTGTCTAGAAATTCATTGGCCATCAGAGAATTTTTCCTTTGTTGCATATTTCTTACCCTCTTTTTTCTCTGTTACTCCTTTTGGACTCCTGTTATTTATTGTATTTATGTTGGTTCTCCTGAACCAATGGTCTAATAATTTCCTTATCATTTTTTTGTTTATATTTTAACATCTTTTGTTCTCTAGATTGCTTCTTAGAAAATCTTGGCTTAAGTATGCTGTTGCGTTTCATTTTAGCTATCTTTTTAACACTCAAGGGATCTTAAAAAAAAAGCATAATCTTGTTTCATGTGTACAAGATTTTCTCATTTTAGAGTTTTTCCCCCTTTTTTTCTTGAAGTTTTTGATTCCTCTCATAGCTTCTGCTTTTTCCTAGTTGCTTTTAAAATTGATTTTAGTTGCTCTTAATTTTCAAGACTTTCTTCAAGTTGATGAGCCTTAATGGTCTGCTGGTGTTTGTTAGGCATTAAAAAAAAACGATAAACAGTTTCATGGCTGGGGTTTGTTAACTGTGGGCTTGTTATGATCCAGCTTGGCTCTTGGGGAACCTCTTGGAATCTTGTGGGCCTCAGATGTTGGTATCTAGATGTTCTCATTAAGGCTAGTTAGATTCCTAGAGAATAGCTTATGGTTTATATGATTTCTACTTTAGAGAAAATTGAAGTTCTCTGATCATTTGAAAGTAGTGTGTTCTCTTAGGGGAAAGTGTTCCTGGGCCAGAAATTGAATCAGAGCCACACCCATGACCTATGCCACAGCTATGGCAAAGTCGGATCCTTAACCTACTGAGCAAGGTCAGGGATTGAACCCGCATTCTCTTAAGACTGCATTGGGTTCTTCACTTGCTGAGCCACAATGGAAATTCCTGCCATAGCAGGAGCTCCAAGGATCCTTTTTTGTTGAAAGCACCAAATAGCGCTGCTGATTTATAAGGATCATAAATTGGAAAAAGCTGTAGCACAAAATGCCAATGGTTTTTCATTGTAGTTATTGAGAAGCATTACAGTATACTATGTGTAGATAGTTAATATTAAAGAATAAAATAAAAGCTGCAGAATGTTTTGCTATTAAAATTAAAGTACAACTTTTAACCAACGTAGTATGGTGTGGTGAATAATGCACCCTGCTAGTCATAAAATTTAGATTTTGTCCCCAGTTCTACTACCTTCTTTCTCTATTTAGTGCTCAGGTTAATTGTGTCACATTTCCTGAGGCAGAAACTTTGTGATTATATTTCAGCTCTGTCTCTTCTCATTAAACTGTCTATACTCTTTTCTGTCCTCTTTTTCCCTCTTCATTGCCTTAATTTAGGCCAGCATCTCATCCTGATGTTTTGATAATCTGACTGTTTAGCATTGAGTTGCATTGCCCTTTGCTTGCACCCACAACACTACCCCACCCAATCATACATAAAAATCTTTTGTTTCTGTACTGTCACCAGCCTTGTTTTTATGAAACAAACTTGGTGTTTCATGTTAGTTTCCATTGCCTAAAATTGCTTTTTCCTCACTGACATAGGAGTAAGAGTGCATATTGTATAGATTCATAAGTCCTTCATTAAAGAAACCTGTTTAACTTAGTTTTACCAACATATTCCAAATTCATTTGGTACTCTTTCTTTGTATATCTTGTAACTTATCAGAACAGTATTCTGTGTGGCACCATTTGGGGAAATCCTGGCATTTTATAAGATAAATTTAAATTCCTTAGCTTGATGAAGTTTTTGCTGCAACCAACATTTTTAGCTTCATCTCTTTCCCACCTTACACATACACACCAACACAGTGTTGAGAATATATTCTCAGCTTAGACACTGAAATGATCAAGAAGCCATTCTGAGTTGCAAATAGTTTTTGTGAAAAGTCCTGTGATGGTATTTTAATGACCCTTCTACTTTGATAAACTCTTTTGGAAGCGCTAAGAGGTTTCATGTTTCTGGCAGCAGGTAGCAGAAAAATCAAGCTTGAGTGAATAAAGACTTGTAGTCTTTCATAAGAGGTAGGGCATTTGCAGATAGGTTGATATCTGCAGTTCTCAGACTAATGCCCCTTATGTTATGGCCCCATTCTTGAGCACCACATCCGTCGTGGGCAGCATTCAGCAGCTGGAGAAACAGTTTCTTTCAGATTATATCATGTCTCACTGGCCAGAGTTATGGTCCTGTGCCCATGCCTAAATAAGCACTGGAAATGTGACCTCTGTGATTGGTTTAGGGCAATCAAGATTCATTCCCTTGGACTGGAGGTAGGACTTCCTTTTCTTCTAGCTCCAAACAAGTATTGTTATTAGTAAGAAGAAGGTGATTTGGGAATGGCTAGTGGACAGTTGACATTGTCTGCTACTTAACTAAGTTTTGAGGTATGGGATGAAGTTAGAGTAGAAGTAAACCACTTTTTAGATAAAGTGGTTTCTAAGCTGAGTTTTGTGGACAAGGGGAGATTAGAGGGAGTCTTTTCCTTACTTTTCTAAGCCATCCTCATTGCTGCCTGTCCTTTCTTTTTTAAGAATGATAAACATGTTTAACATATTTCTTCAGGAATCTGTCCTTCTAGGTATGTGTGTGTAAAAGTGTGTCATGGACTTTAAAAGGAACATGTACCAACTGGTTTAGTTGAATGAAACATGTTCTGTGAGATAAAAGCCTTATAGGAAACTGCTCATCATTGTTGTAAAATGACAAAAACCTTTGTTGTCCCATACCTTAGTGTTAACATTTTTTTTAACTTTCAGAGATAAGAGTTTACAGTTTTGTTTAGTGTATTTTCTCTGTTTCTTCCCTCCCTCACTCCCCTTCATTCCTTCCTTTCCTTACCTTCTCTTCATTTTCTTCCTTTCTCTCTCTCTCTCTTTTTTTGGGGGTTGGGAATGGGATTTATTTATTTATTTATTTTTGTCTTTTTGCCATTTCTTGGGCCGCTCCCACAGCATATGGAGGTTCCCAGGCCAGGGGTCTACGCCACCGGCCTATGCCAGAGCCACAGCAACACCACAGATCCGAGCCGCGTCTGTGACCTACACCACAGCTCACGGCAATGCCAGATCGTTAACCCACTGAGCAAGGGCAGGGATGGAACCTGCAACCTCATGGTTCCTAGTCGGATTCGTTAACCACTGCGCCACGACGGGAACTCCGGGAATGGGATTTAAGTACATCTTTTAGTTCTACCTGATCTTGTCCTTCTAATTTTAGAGATAAAAATGTAGACGTCCCCAAAGACTAAATGGTCCATTTGATAGTATTTGGCTAGTAGAGCTGGGTTTAGAAGTGGGTTGTTTAGGGAAATGAATTGCAGCTGTTGTGGAAAACTAAGGAAAATGTCCTAAGATGCTGGAGACAATTGTTATCTTTTTAAACCTTAAAGAGCCTGATGTTTTTTAAAGGGATATAAAATTGTTTCTGTTAGGGTTGGTGGGTTATGTGGATGTCATATTACGACAGTTATGTAGTAATTAGCAAACTTAGGAATCTAGAAATGTCAGTAATAGAATTTTACTGTTTATTAAAAATTATGAACATATAAAAAAGATCTTATAACTAAGAGAAAAATAGGCAGTTATTACATGAATAGTGAATCCCATCTGGAAATTTTCATGTATATCCACAAAATTTTAGTGATACTAGAATGCTGTTGTAAATATTGATTCTTTTCAACACTTACATGGTAAGAACTTCTTGTATACCACAGTCCTTAACTTACCTAAAACCTAAATCTGTGCTTTTCTGTAATTCTTGGTTTAAGTTTATACTTGGCTATTTGGCATGGTTTGTATTTGCTTGAGAGAGCTTTATTTATTTATTTATTTTTAAAGTACATTTCATGTATAACCTTCCACCGCAATATGGTGAGCCATTTTAGTTTGTCAGGTATTTATTAACGATTTACTTTGTGAAAGAATATCTTCTGAAACAGGTATTTTCTGATTTTGTACCTTATTTAGCACAGAACAGTGTACTTAAATATATAACATTATTAATATGATCAATAGATCCTTTTTTGATAATTTTCCTTTCTAATTTAAATTGGGAGAATGTTTGCTGTTTTTAGTCTTTGTATTTTTATACATATGGTGATACAAGAGTCATTTATTAGTCCAGGTTTAAAACACACATCATAATATCCCACTCTCACCTCTGGGCTTCAATTGGAAATAGTTTTATTCTACTCAGGACTTGTAGCCAGAGTGCCCACAACGGAGGAGAAGAATTATTATAGGATTTCCCATTACACATAACTGTCTATCTGCTTTTTCCCCACTGAGGCCCAAGGACAGGAACTCTCTTAATTATCTCAATAATACCAAAACATGGTTACTTCCACCCCACAAAAGTAAGAGAGTTTGTCAAGGAAGTTTTCTTGTGGAGGAAATAAGGCACATGAAAGAGGAGATGGAAATATATACATATATATAAATATACATATGTATATATGTGTGTGTATATATATATACACATATATATAAATATATACAAATATATACATTATAGGCTGAGGAAAAGCAAAGATCCAAAGGTTAGCGACCTTGGCACTATAACTTGGAACTATAGTTATCTTAGTTCTAGTTATTAAAACTTTTTTTTCTGTTTTTGTAATTTTGTTACTCTTGTTAGAAAAAAAATACAAATAGGAACACATTTACATTGCTTAATATTAAATCTATTTATGTAAATGTTTTCAGTAGAACCTAAAAGTTTCTTCTTGTCCCTGCCTTCCTACCTTCACTCCTTTGCCCAGAAGCAACTATATATTTCATGTATTTGCCTGTTCTTCCAGTGCTCCATACAAGTATATATTCCCTTTTTTTTTTTTTGGCCTTTTTTTAGGGCCCCACTGCGGCATATGGAGGTTCCCAAGCTAGGGGGCCAATCAGAGCTACAGCTGCCAGCCTATGCCACAACAATAGCAATGCCAGATCTGAGCCTTGTCTGCAACCTATGTACGGCGCAGCTCATGGCAATGAGGGATCCTCAATCCGCTGAGCAAGGCCAGGGATCAAAGCCACACCCTCCTGGATCTTAGTCGGGTTCATTAACCATTAAGCTTCGACGGAAACTCCTATATTCACATTTTTTAAAAACATTTTGAACACAGGGAGTTCCCATTGTGGCACAGTGGTTAACGTATCCGACTAGGAACCATGAGGTTGTGGGTTCAATCCCTGGCCTCACTCAGTGGGTTAAGGATCCAGTGTTGCCGTGAGCTGTGGTGTAGGTCGCAGACAGGCTCGGATCCCAAGTTGCTGTGGCTCTGGCGTAGGTCGGTGGCTACAGCTCCGATTCGACCCCTAGCCTGAGAACCTCCATATGCTGCGAGAGCGGCCCAAGAAATGGCAAAAAGATAAAAAAAATTTTTTTTGAACATAATATTCTGTGACTTTTTTATCTTTTAATTTATGGAGATCCTTAGCTTTAACTCATGAAGTTTCTGTGGAACTCTGAGGAAAAGAGACAAGATTTGGATTTCAATACCAGCTTAGCCACTAAAGCCTCTGATTTCTTCATTTGTAAAATGAGAATAATTATGACATCTACCCTTTAGGGTTATTATGAAGATTAAATGAGACTACACACGGACTCTTTAGTAAACTCTTGGCAAATTAACACATTCTCTCTTTTTAAAGTTTTCAGTATACTTTGCTGATAAAGTATACGTTGTGGTAAACTTTCTTTTTTTTTTTTTTTTTTTTTTTTTTGGTCTTTTTGCTATTTTTTGGGCCGCTCCCGCGGCATATGGAGGTTCCCAGGCTAGGGGTCTAATCAGAGCTGTAGCCACCGGCCTACACCAGAGCCACAGCAACGCAGGATCCGAGACTCGTCTGCAACCTACACCACAGCTCACGGCAACGCCAGATCGTTAACCCACTGAGCAAGGGCAGGGACCAAACCCGCAACCTCATGGTTCCTAGTCGGATTCGTTAACCACTGCGCCACGACGGGAACTCCTGTGGTAAACTTTCAATTATGAGTTTATTTAGGATTCTATTAATATCATTTTTTTCTACGTGGAATTGTTATTCCTCCTACCCTCTGGTTATTTTTGGTTTCGTAAATGTATAGGAATGAGCCTCCTTTTTGTTTAGTTCTTTTTTACTTTTTCTCTGCCATTAGTTGGGTTGTTAATGGACCCTTGTAAATGTTTTTATGCTTTGGGGAATGTTTTAATGCCTATTCTTATGTTTCCCTGTTCTCTTTTTCTGGGGCATATTTGTTTATATGTTGGAACTCTTGTAATGACTCTGTTTCCCCACCCCAGTCCCCTCACCTCTGCCATCAACCCCTCGTCTGCCATTTTGATTTGGCATTTATTTTTGCATGATTTTGTTGAATTTTTATTTTAATGAGCATATCTTTAATTTCTAAGAGTTACGTCTTATTCCCTGCCCCCTCATTCCCAGCTATTGTTTGTTTCATAGTCACAATATTAATGTACACTAAAAAATAATTTTTTAAAGAAATTATGAAAATATTTATGTAGAATGAGAGAAGAAATCACAACAAATTACAAACTTGAATTAAAATTAAAAATCACAAAATACAGGAAAATATTTATTAACTCTCTGACATAGTTCTAAATCCTTTTTTCTCCCTTGTATTTTTTGGCTTCATCTTTTTTGATCACCTTTTCATTTGTCATTAAATTCATGATATTTTATACAGAGAAAATAATAAGATCATTCCACTTCACTCTAGCATTCAGGTTTCTTGCTGCATGGCTGTCAGTTTTTTTTCCCATTTCAATCACCTGCCTCCCACATTTGTGGCATGAAGTCGGGGCATAGACACTGAGTATGGAAGAACTATCCTTGTTCAAGAAAGAGCCAAAAGATGGAGTTACCTGGTGGCTCAGTGGGTTAAAGGTCCAGCTTTGTCATTGCTATGGCTTAGGTCCCTGCTGTGCTCAGGAACTTTCACATGCTGCATGTGTGGCCAAAAAAAAGAAATACCTAAAACAAAAAAAAAAAAATGGTGTCAGAAGAGGATCTAGAAGAATCATGCAGGATACAAAACTGTAAATTAAAATGCCACCATATTCAGTAAGATGCATGGAAACTTGGCTTTTGGCATGAGAGAAAGAAAATCATAATATTTTAAGGAAGGATAGGGAAGGTAATTGAAGAGACAATAGCAGTAATTAAATTTACATTGAACTTTTTTTTTTTTTTTTTTTTTTTGTCTTTTCTAGGGCTGCACCCTTGGCATATGGAAGTTCCCAGGCTAGGGGTCGAATTGGAGCTGTAGCCACTAGCCTATGCCACAGCAACTTGGGATCCGAGCCACGTCTGCGACCTACACCACAGTTCACGGCAACACTGGATTCTTAACCCACTGAGCAAGGCCAGGGATCAAACCCACAACCTCATGGTTCCTAGTCGGATTTGTTAACCACTGCGCCACGACGGAAACTCCAACCAGACAGCTTTAGCAAGAAGTAGGTAAGGGAGGTGGTAAACATGGTAAGGTGCTCTAGGAGTTCCCTGATGGCTCAGAGGGTTAAGAATCCAGTGTTGTCTCTGCTGTGCTGCTGTGGTGTGGGTTCAGTCCCTGACCCAGGAACTTCTGAGTGCAGGCATGATCAAAAATACAAAGTATCAAGCATTCTGGATACAAGAGGTTTTGTTTTGTTTTGTTTTGTTTTGTTTTTTTGCTTTTTAGGGCAGCACCCTCAGCATATGGAGGTTCCCAGGCTAGGGGCCTAATTGGAGCTACAGCTGCCAGCCACAGCCACAGCCACAGCAACGCAGGATCTGAGCTGCATCTGTGACCTACACCACAGCTCACAGCAGTGCCAGATCCTTAACTCACTGAGCGAGGCCAGAGATTGAACCTGCAACCTCATGGTTCCTAGTGAGATTCATTTCCACTGTGCCGCGACGGGAGCTCCTGGACACAGGAGGTCTTATAAAATGAATAAATAAAATGAATAAATAAACTCAATTGTAAGATCCTGATGCTAGGTATAAGTAAAAGAATGTTGTTGGACACCTTAAAAGTAAGCACTGACAGGAGTTCCTACTGTGGTGCAATGGGTTTGGCAGTGTCTTGGAAGCACTGGGATGCAGGTTCCATCACTGGCCCCTGCACGGTGGGTTAGGGATCTGGCGGTGCAGCATCTTTGGCTTAGGTCGTGATTGCAGCTTGTATTTGATCCCTGGCCCAGGAACTGCATGTGCCTCAGGGTGGCCAAAAAATAAAAAGTAAGCACTGATGGAATTAAATAAAGTATCTACCAAATCACTGGGAGAAATGAAAAATAATTTAATCACATATTAGGTTGGATCATATGACCCAGTCTATATTCAACCATTGCAACTGACAAACAGCAGTTTTATTTTGTTCAATCTTATAATATGGTTAATTGTATTTCTGCAATTTTTAAAAAATCCTGGAGCCCCTACATTCTCACCCCCCTTGAGTTTCTCATGTGCAGGTTCCTACCCTTCTTATATTTTAGATTGTTTGTATTTTAGCATGGTACTTAATAACACTATTATATAACTTCAGTAAGAGTTTAATTTTGCAGAGCTGATTTAGGATGAGTAACTTATTACTTGATACTAGAGTTCTGTTATGATTGATTATATAGATGCCTTTGAATGTAACTTTGGATGTGTAGAGGATTAGAACTGATCAGTCATGTCAGAGTTGAAAGGTTAACACTGAGGAGTTATATTTGTTTCTAAATGAAAGTATTACATTTCTACATAAACTAAAACTTTGTCATCAAGTTGGGTGGTAAACAAGATAGTTTTAAAGCAACAACTAATTTCCTTTTTGTCAGAAAAACTTTCCAGCCAGCCAAGACCAGATATAAAATGCAGTCAGATCTCATTTTTTAAATTAGGTAGATGTGTTCAATAAATAAAAGCTTTCTTCCATAGTATCCATATATTGAAAATGATGAAGAAGATTTAGCTAAAAGAAAATGTGTATATTCTTCCCCCCATTAATGAGCAACTTCTAAAAGCATGCTAATTCGAAGGTTAGTTTTACGCATTGCAAATTATAGTTAGACAAATAATGATTACTTTGAAAAGCCATAGTTAACTGCCATTAATTTGACAAAGAATATATATATATGTGTTTTATTTAGTCAGATACACTCCTTTGGGGTAGGTAATAATTAGTTGATTTTAAAAGGTTGTAAGCAAAAAAACAAGATTTAGGAAAGGTTCAGAAATAGCATTTATATAAAAACCAAAGTATATAAAACAGTACATCATTCATGAATGTGTACATATGTTGTAAAACTACAAAACTATACATTGGCATGATAAACACCATATTCCAGACAGTGGCTGGCTATGAGGAGGGGGAGGGAAGATGATGGTTTTATTTTTTACAAAATAATCTAAAGCAAATATGGCAAAACATTGAGATGTGACGAATACAGAAGGTACGTACATACATATAGGTATAGTCTGCATATCTGTGTGCTTTAAAAACTTCATGTAAAGTTTTAAAGTATTTAAATACCCCCAGGGGTCATGTTGTTAACAGTGAGTTATTTTTTTAAAGAGATATATTAAAACCAGTTCATTAGATGAAATGGCACTTTGTTTAGGTTGTAATAATACTAATGCAAAAACTAGTCTAGTTCTAGTTAAATTTATTAGGAGATCATTATAGAATTCTTTACTTGCCTTGAAACTTTTTAAAAAAGTGAAGTTTGGAGATCCTGTCGTGGCTCAGCGGTAAGGAACCCTACTAGTATTCATGAGGACTCGGGTTCGATTCCTGGCCTCACTCAGTGGGTCACAGATCTGGTGTTGCCGAGAGCTGCGGTGTAGGTTACAGACGAAGCTCAGATCTGCCATTGCTGTGGCATAGACCAGCAGCTACAGCTCTGATTCAACCCTAACCTGGGAACTTCCATATACCTCAGGTTTGGCCCTAAAAAGACCAAAAAAAAAAAGTGAAATTTAAATTTATTTTTCTCTTATTTATGGAGTTGATAAAGGTGATCACTAGACATTATTTCTTTTAAGTGTAAAATAATTATTGTGTGTAATTTTTGAAGTTTTCAGCATGCTTCTTCCCAGTAGCATCCCCCTGCCTCCCTTACCCTGAATTGAATTTTGTATTTCAAGTGTCAATAACAGGGTTTTGCAAAATCAGTATTAGACTTTTGGGGTAGGGTAAAAACCATTTTGTAAGTGTACCTACAATTCCATGGCATTAAGTTCATTAACACTGTGTTGTATAATCGTAACCACCAGCCATATCTAGAACTTTTTATCCTCCCAAACTGAAACTCTGAACTCATGAAACATTTACTCCCCATTCTCCTTGCTCCCAATCTCTGGTGACCTCTTTCCTACTTTCTTTCTCTGTGAATTTGCCCTATTCTAGGAACCTCATATATGTGAAATCATCTATTTGTCCTTTTCTGTTTATATTATTTCATTTAACATAACATCCTCATGTTTCATCCATGTTGTAGTATGTAGCAGAATTTCTTTTTACTGTATTTTATTTTATTTTTGTCTTTTTGCCATTTCTTGGGCTGCTCCCGCAGCATATGGAGGTTCCCAGGCTAGGGGTCGAATCGGAGCTGTAGCCGCCAGCTTACACCAGAGCCACAGCAATGCGGGATCCGACCCGAGTCTGCGACCTACACCACAGCTCATGGCAACGCTGGATCCTTAACCCACTGAGCAAGGCCAGGGACCAAACCCGCAACCTCATGGTTCCTAGTCGGATTCGTTAACCACTGAACCACGACGGGAACTCCCAGAATTTCTTTTTAAAGGCAGAATAATACTCCATTTTATGTATTTACCATGTTTTGTTTTCCATTCATTTGCTAATGAGCAGTTGAAGTTCTGTCTCATTATTAGACATGTTTGAAAGGAAAAAAATATGGACCCTTTGTATGATTTAAATTATTCAAATGTTGTGTAAGTAGGAAACAAACTGTATACCCCTGGTGCTTGGTAGACCTTATACAACTGTAAAGTCAAAACAAACTTTCAGTTTAATACAAATTAAAACCAATTAAAATCAATCTAAACCAAATTGTTATAGTCAATTTTCCTTTATAAATAATTTATTCTTATGAGAATGTCTTTTTCTTTTTTTGGTTATGCCCACAGGATGTGGAAGTTCTCAAGCTAGGGATCTGAGCCACCGCACTGACAATGCCCAATCCTTAACCTGCTAAGCCATCAGGAAACTCAGAGAATCTCTCTCTCTCGGTCTCTCTTTTTTTTTTTTTTTTTTTCTATTTAGGGCTGCGCTCGAGGCACATGGGAGTTCCTAGGCTAGGGGTTGAATCAGAGCTGCAGCTGCTGGCCTACATCAGAGCCACAGCAATGCTGGATCCAAGCTGCATCTGTGACTATACCACAAATCATTGCAACATGAGATCCTCAACCCACTGAGCGAGGCCAGGAATTGAACTTGAGTCCCTAGTTGGCTTTGTTACCACCGAGCCACAGCAGCAACTCCTGAGAATGCCTTTTTCAATTATACATTATACCTGCAGTTATGTTTAACCGGTAAAAGAATTCAGTGTAAATAATGGGGAGATTTGCTGAAACTGGTCATACCAACCTCCTTCCAGCCAAAACTGATTTATTAACAAAATGAACAATTACATTCAATTTATAAATTGCCACTTAGGTTATCATTTAGTTGCTAATGTAATTAAAAAAGCAAACCGCCTTGTGGAATCTCTTGGTCAGCTAGTTGAGTGAGAATATACATGTATAAATTTGTAATTAATTGTTTAAGAGTACTGAATTCCTTTACCTTGATGTGTCTGTAGTCCAAAATTTAGAAAATGCTCACTTCTCCAAATGATTTCTTCAGTAGTCTGTTCCTCTGCAGTATGAAAATGGCCAAATGTGAATTATATTCAGGAATATGTATAGAGGAATAAATCATTATGCATGGAGTATCTGCCATAAAATTTGGGTTCTTTGTGTAATTATTTTGACAGTTTTAAAAGCTGGCATGAAGTATGTTGAATCCTCATAACAACTCTTAGTCAATAAAGTGTTTCCATTTTACTACAAGGAAACTCATGTCAGTTTCTATAGGTACAGGAGTGCAAAAGAAGCAATAAGTATAGCATGTGAGAATATAGGAATCCCTCCTACCAGTGGTGGATTATTTGGAAAGTGTTGATAAAGAAGGTGAATCTAAGTAGCTTTGGAATATGGGTTTGATGTAATAGAGAATTTTCAAAACTTACCGGTGATAAGGAGTTCTTTTCCCCTGGAGATTGAATCACTAGTGGTAGGTAAAGCCTTAGAATCCTTGGTTATTAACAAGTGCCCCAGAAGATTCTTGTAATTAGGCAAAATGGATTGGTTAATTTTACGCTTACTGTTTCAGAGCAGGGGACTTGGTGTGATTAAAAAGTGTTTTGGAGGAGTTCCCGAAGTGGTGCAGCGGAAACAAAAACAACTAGAAACCATGAGGTTTCGGGTTCGATGCCTGGCCTTGCTCAGTCGGTTAAGGATCCGGTGTTGCCGTGAGCTGTGGTGTAGATCACAGATGCAGCTTGGATCCTGCATTGCTGTGGCTGTAGCGTAGGCTGGCTCCGATTAGACCCCTAGCCTGGGAACCTTCATATGTTGTGGGTGTGGCCCTAAAAAGCAAAAACAAACAAACAGCTCTGTCAAGGCAGATGTACTTGTGTAAATCAGGTTTTCTGGTTTTTGTTTTCCTTACTTTTCAAATCTTACTGTTTTCTGCACTTCTGGATTTCCTTGGCCCTGACCTCCCCCCCCCCAAGTAGGTATGGTAAAGAGAAGGAAATTAAGACTGAGTTGATGGGATTCTAGAAGAAAAGTTAGTGTACAAGTATTTATTAATGTGAATGGGTATGTTAAAGAGTCCTCCTTGGGTTGTTGTTTTTTTTAAATAGAAAAATTTGTTTTTGCTTTTGGTCCTTCATAGATGAATACCTTGTAATGCTGACTAAAAAGCTGATACATTGTGTTCTTATATTTTTTTTTGACTTAATTTTATTTGATTTATTTCCTGAGCAAAATGAAATAAGTTTGGATATCAGACTCTGAATTCTGTAATAAGATTCTTTTTTTTCTTTTTTTTTTGTCTTTCGTCTTTTTAGGGCCACCCCTGCAGCATATGAGGTTCCCAGGCTAGGAGTCTAATTGGAGCTGTAGCTGCCAGCCTACACCACAGCCAGAGCCATGCCAGATCCAAGCCTCGTCTTTGACCTACACCACAGCTCACAACAACGCCAGATCCTTAACCCACTGAGCGAGGCCAGGGATCAAACCCGTAACCTCATAGTTCCTAGTCAGAGCGCCATGACGGGAACTCCTGTAATGAGATTCTTGATGTTTTTGTGATGTGTGCAGAGCACATTTACTTTCCTGTTGGGGCAAATTCTCAACAGGTTGACTAAGTTTCTGTTTTGTTGGTCTCCCCTTTGGCAACTCTTCATTACCCTGTTCAAAAAACTTTGGAGGAGTTCCTGTTGTCACTCAGCGAATTAAGAACCCAACATAGTGTCTGTGAGAAGATGGGTCCAATCCTTGGCCTTGAGCAGTGGGATAAGGATCCAGCATTGCTGCAGAGCAAGCTGCAGTGGTGTAGGTCACAGATGCTGCCCTGATCCCATGTTGCTGTGTCTGTGGTGTAGGCCTGCTGCTGCAGCTCTGATTTTGACCCCTGGCCTGGGAACTTCCATATGCTGCAGGTGTGGCCATTTAAAAAAACAAAAACAACAACTTTGGAAACTTTGCTTATCCACTGCGGAGGAACATTTGTCTCTGAAGTGTAAAATTTTCTTGTAATAAGCAAGGAATTTTTGATTTTTGTCAGAATCCACGTGCAATTCCTTCTTGTGCCCTTTTTGGCCTTTTTTTTTTCTTTCGAAAGTTTTAGTGTAAGGCTCTAACTATAACAATTGAAATTTAGACCTCTCAGTTAATTGCCTTCACATTCAAATGAATCTGTCTGGCCTTTATCATGTTGAGGTAGGTTCCTTCTATGCCCACTTTCTGAAGGGTTTTTATCAGAAATGGGTGTTGGATTTTGTCAAAGGCTTTTTCTGCGCCTATTGAGAGGATCATAAGGTTTTTATTCTTCAGTTTGTTAATGTGGTGTATCACAGATTGATTTGCGGATGTTGACGAATCCTTGCATCCCTGGGATAAATCCCATTTAATCATTTATCCCAGGGATTTAATCATTCTTTTAATGTATTGTTGGATGCGGCTTGCTAGTATTTTGTTGAGGATTCTTGCATCTATGTTCATCAGTGAAATTGGCCTGTAGTTTTCTTTTTTTGTGGAGTCTTTGTCTGGTTTTGGTCCCAGGGTGATGGTGGCCTCATAGAATGAGTTTGGGAGTATCCCTTCTTCTGCAATTTTTTGGAATAGTTTCAGAAGGATAGGTGTTAGCTCATCTCTAAATGTCTGATAGAATTCACCTGTGAAGCCATCTCCTGGACTTTTGATTGTTGGAAGTTTTTAAATCACATTTTCACTTTCAGTACTTGTGATGGGTCCATTCATCTTTTCTATTTCATCTTGGTTTAGTCTTGGAAGATTGTGCTTTTCTAAGAATTTGTCCATTTCTTCTAGGTTTTCCATTTTATTGGTGTATAGTTGCATATAGTAGTCTCTTATGATCCTTTGTATTTCTGTGATGTCCGTTGTTACTTCTCCTTTTCATTTCTAATTTTATCGATTTGAGTCCTCTCTCTTTTTTGCTTGATAAGTCTGGCTAGGGGGTTATCAATTTTGTTGATCTTTTCAAAGAACCAGCTTTTCGTTTCATTGATCTTTTCTATGGTTTTCTTTGTTTCTAGTTCATTGATTTCTGCTCTGATCTTTATGATTTCTTTCCTTCTACTAACTTTAGGTCTTGTCTGTTCTTCTCTCTCAAGCTGCTTTAGATGTAAAGTTAGCTTGTTTATTTGAGCTTTTTCTTGTTTCCTGAGGTGGGCTTGTATTACTATAAACTTTCCTCTTAGAACGGCTTTTGCTGTATCCCATAGGTTTTGGAGTGTTGTGTCTTTGTTGTCATTTGCTTCTAGGTATTTTTTAATTTCCTCTTTGATTTCTTCAGTGATCCATTGGTTGTTCAGTAGCATGTTGTTGAGTCTCCATGTGTTTTTTTTTTTTTTTTTTTTTTTTTGCAGTTTTTATCTTGTTGTTGATTTCCAGTCATGTAGGGTTGTGGTCAGAAAAGATGCTTGATATGATTTCAGTTTTCTTAAAGTTACCAAGACTTGATTTGTAGCCCAGGATATGATCAATCTTAGAGAATGTTCCGTGCACACTTGAGAAGAAAGTGTATTCTGTTGCTTTTGGATGGAATGTCCTATAAATATCTATTAAGTCCATCTGGTCCAATGCTTCATTCAGGGCCTGTGTTTCCTTATTGATTTTCTGTCTGAATGTTCTGTCCATTGCCTTAAGTGGGGTGTTAAAGTCCCCAACTATGATTGTGTTATTGTCGATTTCTCCTTTAAAGGTTGTTAGCAGTTGCCTTATATATTGTGGTGAACCTATGTTGGGTGTATAGATATTTAAAATTGTTATATCTTCTTCATGGATTGATAATTTGATCATTATGTAGTGACCTTCCTTGTCTCTTAAAATATTCTTCAATTGAAGGTCTATTTTGTCCAATATGATTATTGCTACTTTAGCTTTCTTTTGATTCCCATTTACATGAAATATTTTCTTCCATCCTCTCACTTTCAATTTGTATGTGTCCCTAGAAGTGAAGTGGGTCTCTTGGAGAGAGCATATATGTGGATCTTGTTTTTGTAGTCTGTGTCTTTTGGTTGGGGTGTTTAGTCCATTAACATTTAGAGGTAATTATTGATATGTATGTTCTTATTGCCATTTTATTAATTGCTTTGGATTTGTTTTTGTTGCTGTTTTTTTCTTCCCTTCCTCTCTTGTTCTCTCCTCTGTGGTTTGATGACTATCTTTAGTATTGTATTTGAGTTGATTTTTCTTATTTGTTTGTGTACCAATTGTAGATTTTTGGTTTGCAGTTATTCTAAAGGTTTGATATAAGAGTTTACATATATATGAGATTGTTTTAAGTTGTTGGTTTCTTAGTTGCAAGTGCATCTCCATTGTCCTGCATTTGTACCCTCCTCATGCTTTCTGATTTTGGTGGCATAATTGTGTGTGGATGATTTCGTATCTTTACTGTATATGCCTTTACTGGTGAGCCTTGTCATTTGTGATATTTCTGTTTCTGGTTGAGGCTTTTTCTTTTCTGCCTAGAGAAGTTCCTTTAGTATTTGTTTTAAAGCTGGTTTAGTGTTGCTGAATTCTCTTAGCTTTTGCTTATCTGTAAAGTTTTTGATTTCTCCTTCAAATCTGAATGAGAGCCTTGCTGGGTAAAGTAATCTTGGTTGGAGGTTTTTTCTTTTCATCATGTTAAGTATATCATGCCACTCCCTTCTGGCCTGCAGAGTTTCTGCTAAAAAATCTGCTGATAACCTTATCGGGGTTCCCTTGTATGTCATTTGTTTTTTTTCCCTAGCTGCTTTCAGTATTTTCTCTTTGTCTTTAATTTTGGCCAGTTTGATTAGTATGTCTTGGGGTGTTCCTCCTTGGGTTTATTTTATGTGGTACTTGTTGTGCTTCCTGGATTTGAGTGAATGGTTCCTTTCCCATGTTAGGGGTGTTTTTGGCTATTATCTCTTGGAATATTTTTTCTGTCCCTTTCGCTCTCTCTTCTCCTTCTGGCACCCCTATAATACGGATGTTGTTGTGTTTAACGTTGTCCCAGAGTTCTCTGAGACTCTCTTCATTTGTTTTCAATCTTTTTTCTCTTTTCTGTTCTGCATCCGTGATTTCCACTAATCTGTCCTCCACCTCGTTTATTCGTTCTTCTGCCTCCTGTATTCTGCTGTTGGCTGCTTCTAATGAATTTTTTATTTCAGTTGTTGTATTTTGCATCTCTTCTTGTTTAAGTTTTATATCTTCTATCTCTTTGCTCAGTGTTTCCTGTAAATTATCCATCTTTGCCTCCAGTTTATTTCCAATGTCTTGCATCATCTTCAGCATCAATAGTCTAAAGTCTTTTTCCTGGAGTCTGAGAATCTCCTGGTTGATCACTTAGCTGTTTTTCTGGGTTTTTTTCCTTTCTCCCTTATCTGAGTTATAATTCTCTGTCTTCTCATTTTTATAGGTTTTTGGTGTGGTGACCTTTTTACAGAGAGTAGAGTTGTAGCCTCTCTTACTTCTAGTGTCTGCCCACCTTGTGGCTGAAGTTGGTACCGGGGTTTGCTGTAGGCTTTCTGATGGGAGGGACTGGTGCTTGCCCACTGGTAGGTGGAGCTGGTTCCTGTCCCTCTGGTGGGTGGGGCTTTGTCTCTGGGTCAGATTAGAGGCAGCTGTGTTCCTGGGGTCTTTAGGCAGCCTGTTTACTGATGGGTGGGGCTGTGATCCTACCTGGATTGTTCTTTGGCCTGGGGCATCTCAGCCTTGATGAGTGGGGCCAGATTTTCCCAAAATGGCCACTCCAGAGAAACCAGGCTGATGAATATTCCCAAGAGCTTTGCTTCCAATGTCCTTCCCCCACAACAAGCCACAGTCACCCCTTTTTCCCGGGAGATCCTCCAAGAACTGTAGTCAGGTCTGACCCAGATTCCTATGGACACTTTGCTTTGCCCTGGGACCCAGTGCATGTGGAAGTCTGTGTGTGCCTTTTAAGAATGGGGTCTCCGTTTCCCCCAGTCTCGCGGAGCTCCTGCACACAAGCCCCACTGGCCTTCAATGCCAGATGCTCCAGGGGCTCTTTCTCCCAATGCCAGATCCCTAGGTGTGGGGACTTGACGTGGGGCTCAGAACTTTACTCCTGTAGGTGAGTCTCTGTGATACAGTTACTTTGGAATCCGTGTGGCTTCCCACCCGGGAGGTATGGGGTTGCTTATATGGTGTAATCGCCCCCCCTACCTCTTGATGTGGCCTCCTCTTTGTCTTCTGGAGTAGGATATCTTTTTGAAAGTTTCCAGTCCATTTGGTTGAAGATTGTTCAGCATTTGGTTGTGATTTTGTTGTTTTTAGGAGGGAAGTTGAACTCCAGTCTTTCTATTCTGCCATCTTAATCTCCTTCTCGCTATTTTCTAATAGTACTAAATGCATTTGCCTTTTGTGGTTCAGCTGTTATACATATCTGCTTTATTTTTAGCATTAACATAAAGTTTTCTGTGTGTGCCAGGTTCTAGATATTTTTGAGTTCTATTTGGTTTTTGTACCCCAGAAGAGAGAGGAGTGAAGAGAATCTCAGGCCCCAAATTTACGTATTTGTGGCACAGATTTGGGAGTGTGGTTAGTGGTAGAACTATATAAAGTAGCACACATCTGGTTTGTGAAAGCCTTTTTCTTGCTGCTTTGAAACAGAGATCCTTTTTGTAAATAAATGAAATGCCTCATATAGATGGACTATAGGAAGAAAGGATCAGTGGAGAATGGAGTTAGATAGAACAGCCAGGTTCTTTTTCCCTTTTTTTTGGTCTGTGCCTTGCCGCAGCATTGACACCAGCCACAGCAGTGACAACACTGGATCCTTAACCTGCTGAGCCACCAGGGAACTCTTTTTTACTATTTTTTTTGATGACCATATTTTTGTCTTTATGAAACTGGGGTTATTTCAGAAGAGTTCTTAGAGGACTCACTGGAGAAGCAAGGGACACAGTGTCATTTTTTAAAATGTCCTTTTGCTCCCTGCCCTTCCCCCATACTTATCATATCTATTGACCTATTCAGGAAAATTCAAATAGACTCTCTTTTCTGTAGGACAGACCCTTCTCTTCTCTGAGGGTACCAGATTGGAAGGTAATTATGAAATCTGTAGTTGGACTTTACTCTCTAGATTTGGCCACATAAAATGCAGGTTTAATTTTCATATTTCAAAACACCTTAAAAGCCCTATTCTTTGTTATTGTTGTTAACAACAGTTAAGAGTTATTGCATCAGAATCATTATTTTTCTTCTGCTAGCTATCCCCCCTTCAGTATCTGATTATTTTAGAGAGATTATTTTAAGAAAGAAGAAGAATAAAAGTTATCTATCTTTAAAAGGCAAAGTATTTAATAGAAGTATTTAGGAGTTGAGAATTCTTTTCTACCATGTTTGTCTTTTTTTTTTTTTTTTGTCTTTTGTTGTTGTTGTTGTTGCTATTTCTTGGGCCCACGGCATATGGAGGTTCCCAGGCTAGGGGTCGAATCGGAGCTGTAGCCACCGGCCTACGCCAGAGCCACAGCAACGCCAGATCCAAGCCGCGTCTGCGACCTACACCACAGCTCACGGCAACGCCGGATCGTTAACCCACTGAGCAAGGGCAGGGACCGAACCCGCAACCTCATGGTTCCTAGTCGGATTCGTTAACCACTGCGCCATGACGGGAACTCCTTTTCTACCATGTTTGAATAGTTACTAGACCATGTAGTCAGGCCTATGAGAGAGAGAGATACCAGACCTAAATAATCATTTATGTAATTTCTTTCTTTAAAAATACAGAGGAGTTCCTGTCGTGGCGCAGTGGTTAATGAATCCGACTAGGAACCATGAGGGTGCGGGATCGATCCCTGGCCTTGCTCAGTGGGTTAAGGATCCAGCGTTGCTGTGAGCTATGGTGTAGGTTGTAGATGCGGCTTGGATCTGGCGTTGCTGTGGCTCTGGCGTAGGCCGGTGGCTACAGCTCCGGTTAGACCCCTAGCCTGGGAACCTCCACATGCCGCAGGTGTGGCCCTAGAAAAGGGAAAAAGACAAATAAATAAATAAATAAATAAAAATAAAAATATAGAATAGGAGTTCCTATTGTGGCGCAGTGGAAAGGAATCTGACTAGTAACCATGAGGTTGAGGGTTCAATCCCTGGCCTCGCTCAGGGGATTAAAGGATCTGGTGTTGCTATGAGGAGCTGTGGTGTAGGCCACAGATGTGGCTTGAACTCCGAGTTGCTATGGTTGCGGCTCTGATTCAGCCCCTAGCCTGGGAGCTTCCCATATGCTGCAGGTACAGCTGCCCCCCCCCCAAAAAAAGGTTAAAAAGGTAAATTTTATGTTAAAATCTTGTTTGTACAAGAAAAAAATAACTAGATTAAAAAAAAAACCCGGACAAGCATCCGTGAGGACTTGGGTTTGATCCCTGGCCTCGCTCACTGGGTTAAGGATCCAGTGTTACCATGAGCTGTGGTGTATGTCACAGATGTGGCTCGGATCTGGCATTGCTGTGGCTGTGGTGTAGACCGGTGACTATAGCTCTGATTCGACCCCTAGCCTGGGAACCACCTTATGCCGCAAGTGCGGCCCTAAAAAGTGAAAAGAAACAAAAAACCAGAATAATTCTTTAAACAATTTTTTTTTTAGTAAATATTAACTAGAACTCATCCTTCATTGGAAAGCAATGTTTTCAACTGATGTTCTCTGTGCTTAAAGACAAGTTTTTATTTCCATATCCCAATACCCAACAATTAGTATCACTTTAAAGTATGGAATAGATGTCCAGGTCTTTGCTAAGTCAGTGTAGTGCAGAAAATGATAAGGAGGGAGGACACCAATATGATCTAAAATATTCTAATCAAGGAATTCCAGACAGTTCTCTCCACCCATATTTTGATATGTAGACTTATCGTATGTGGTCTTAGTTTAGTAGTAAAACTTTTAATATTGCTAAAAATAAAATGCAGTAGAATTTTAATTTTTTTTTTTTTTTTTTTTGGTCTTTTTGTCTTTTAAGGCCACACCTATGGCATATGGAGGTTCCCGGGGTAGGGGTCCAATTGGAATTGTAGCCTCTGGCCTACACCAGAGCCATAGCAACGAGGGATCCAAGCCGTGTCTGCGACCTACACCACAGCTCACGGCAACACCGGATCCTTAACCCACTGAGCGAGGCCAGGGATGGAACCCCCGTCCATGGATGCTAGTTGGGTTTGCTAACCACTGAGCCTTGACGGGAGCTCCAGAATTTTAAGTGTTAATAAGCCTTGAGGGTCACATTTCCTGGGGGTACAGATGTTAGCTAATAAAGTGAATATTTCAGGTTTAATTTAATGAAAATCAGTCTTACTGTTTCAGTTACATAATATGTTCGGAAGGTTTGCTTCTGGTTTCTGATAAAATAAGCAATACAGAAGCATTTAGAAAATTACCAAAATTTAGGCGTAAAGAGAAAATACCTCTAGAGGATGTTTAAAATAAAATAACATTTTACCAATCAAGGAACCGAAGATGTAAAATTGTTGTAAGGCCATTGTACCAAATACTAGCATTGTTTCTCACCCAAGAAGAAATTGCATCAGCAAATAATCTACTGAGCACTGTTATTTGGATGGTACTCAGATGAACAATTATTTCAGTTGTTTTTGGGCTCCCCACCTCCACAACTTGGCCGCCTGGAACTGTGCATGTTCTGGGAGGTCATGTGACAGTGATCCTTAGTTTTGTTCATTTGCCTGTCAAAACAATTTTATGTAGGTGGAAAGAAATGAATGAAATGAATAGAGTGGGTTAGCTGCATCAGCTTTAGATTACCCTGAAGGTAATGAATGTTGTGGTTGGGATAGTGTGACAAGCCTCCAGGAATATCCAGTTTGATAATGCTGGAGAGGAGGTACTAAAAAGCAATGGTCATGATAATCTGTTCTAAATCCCATTCGATACTTTATTTTAAAATTGTATCATTGTTTTCATGATAATCTTACTGACAATTGGTAATTTTTTTGTGTCCAAGTCTTTATCTTTTATATGATTTTACAGTCTATAGCCCATTTACAGTTATTATAAAATATTAGTTATATTCCCTGTGTTGTAAAATAATCCTGGTAGTCTGTCTCACACCCAGTGGTTTGTACCTCCCACTCCCCTACCCCTAGGTTGTCGCCCACCCCCCTCCACCATTAATTTGTTCTCTGTACCTTTGAGTCCTCATCTTTTTTGTTATATTCAACAGTAACATTTAAGTATTATATATTCCTCTTATTTTTCCTTCAACTGTACTTTATAGTTTAGTAAAGTACCTAGTTCTTTTCAATGATCTCTAATTTATAACAAATATCATCGTGGCTTTTCTGAGAAGAAACATGTTAAATTAAGCTATATATGTCCAGTGTGGTGAATGGAGCATGAGCTATGTATCAGATCTTTGTTTAATTCATTGTTCTGCTTTTCATTGTGAATTTGAGGAAGGTACTAAATTTCTCTGAGTCTATCTGTTAAAATAAAGTAGTATTTCCTAATATCTTACAGGGTTTTTCTGAGAATGAGAACAGAAGTAAAATAACTAGTTAGTGTAAATAGCGAACACTTGGCAAATATTATTTTTAAAACCCCAGCTGTTCTTACTGGTCTTCATGCTTATGTTAGTTTTGATTTGTTTTACTTTGTCTTGCAAATTCTTTTAGGGGCTAAAATAGTGTAGTTCTTGCTGAGGTATTTTATGAAATGATCCTAGATTTAAAAAAAAATAGAAGATTTATAGATAGAAGAAGTTGACAGATTACTGAAAGAAGCACAAAATTATTTGTTTGGGTTTTTCCCTACTTAGTTGATAATCTGTATTCATATTTCTCCCTCCCTCCCTCCCTCTCTCTTTCTTTCTCTATTTTAAGGCTGCACCGTGGCATATGGACATTCCCAGGCTAGGGGTTGAATCGGAGCTGTTGCCTCCAGCCTATGCCAGAGCCACAGCAATGCCAGATCCGAGCTGCGTCAGCCACCTACACCACAGCTCAAGGCAATGCCCGATCCTTAACCCACTGAGCAAGACCAGGGATCGAACCTACATCCTCATGGATCCTGTTCGGGTTCATTAACTGCTGAGCCATGAAGGGACCTCCTGTATTCATATTTCTAATGTTAAAGATTTAAAGCAAGATTCTCAGACCCCTTTAAAATAAATCATAGTAGCTTTCAAGGAGGATAAAAATCTTTGATAGATATATAAAATAGCCTCTGTTTACAGTATAAAAGACTTCGAGGCAGAATTAGGTAAAAGTTAATCTTAATAATCCCATGGAATTTTAAGATTGTCATTCATTGTATTATGCTCCAGAAGAAAACTGATTGTAGATTTTTGATGAGACAGAAGTCCCTGTTTGGTCCCCCCTCCCCATGCCTTTATTTATACTTTGTTGTAAATAAGTATTTGGCAGCTTTTTTTTTACAAATAATTAAAAAAAATCAAAATGGCAGCAGCATTGCTCTTTATAGGTTGGTCATACTATTGGTGTTGTGTTAAGTTATCGAGTCTTTTGCCCAAAATAGCTTGAAGACTTAAATGTAAGACATGGCCATAAAACTCCTAGAAGCCAACATAGGCAAAACATTCTCTGACATAAATCATACCAATGTTTTCCCAGTATCATTCTCCCAAAGCAATAGAAATAAAAACAAATGTAAACAAATGGGACCCAGTGAAACTTACAAGCTCTTCTACAGCAAAGGAAACCATAAATAAAATGCAAAGACAGTCTGTGGACTGAGAGAAAATATTTGCCAACAGTGCAGCTGACAAAGGGCTTAATTTCCAAAATATACAAATAGCTAATACAGCTCAATAACAAGAAAAACCAAATGACCCAAAAATGAGCAGAAGACCTAAATAGACATTTTATAAAGAAGATATACAGATGGCTGATAGGCACATAAAAAGATACTCAACATCACTAATTAGAAAAGTCCAAATCACAACTCCAATGAAGTACCACCTCACACTGGTCAGAATGGCTATCATTAAAAAATCTATAAGAGTTCCCTGGTGCCCTAGCAGTTAAAGATTAAGCATTGTCACTGCTGTGGCTTGGGTTTGATCCCTGGCCTGGGAACCTCTGTAGCCAGAAAAATCTGCAAACGATAAATGCTGGAAAGGGTATGGAAAAAAGGGAACACTCCTACACTGTTGGTGGGAATGTAAATTGGTGCAGCCATTATGAAAAACAGTATGGAGTTTCCTTAAAAAAAAAAAAAAAGTAGGGAATTCCCAATATGGCTTAGCAGGTTAAGAACCTGACTAGTATCCATGAGGGATGTGGGTTCAAGCCCTGGCCTTTCTCAGTGGGTTCAGGATCCAGCATTGCTGCAAGCTGCAGTGTAGATCGTAGATGTGGTTCAGATCCAGCATTGCTGTGGCTGTGGTGTAGGCCTGTAGCTGCAGCTCTGATTCTTGTGCTAGGCCAGGAACTTCCCTATGCTGCAGGTACAGACTTAAAAAGCAGAACAAACAAACAAAAACCCCAGAACCCTCAAACCAAAAACTAAAAGTTAGAATTACTGTCTGACCCAACAATCCCACTCCTGGACATGTATCTGGACAAAACTTTAATTCAAAAAGATAATGCACTCCTGTGTTAATAACAGCACCATTTACAGTAGCCAAGACATGGAAGCAACACAAATGTCCATTGACAGTTGAATGGAAGATGTGGTGTGTATCTACGGTGGAACACTACTTAATTTCAAAAAAGAATGAAATAATGCCATTTGCAGCAACATGGATGGACCTAGAGATTACCATACTAAGTGAAATAAATCAGAAAGGGAAAGATATAGCATATGATATCATGTGGAATCTAAAGTATGACACAAATGAACTTATCTCCAAAACAGAAACAGATCTGCAGACATAGAGAACAGACTTGTGGTTACTGAGGAGGGAGTGGGGAGGGGAGGGGTGAATTAGGAGTTTGGGATTAGCAGAAGCAAACTATTTTTATGGATAGACAAGTTCCTGCTGTATAGCACAGGGAACTATATTCAGTATCCTATGATAAACCATAATGGAAAAGAACATGCAGTGGTGATTTGGAGATGAATGCTGAGAGGGAGGAAATTCCAAGGAGGATACTAGGAAACTTGTCTGTTCATGAAGCAGGGATAGGGTGGAGGTTGGTGTGGATGTTTGCAAATCGACAGGTTAGGTGTGATAGTAACTTGAGATAATTTGTGAACAAGAAGGTAGATCTGAGAACATTGCCCAGAAGGCAGCAGAGAGAAAGAAATGGAAAATGAGAAGTTAAAAGATAAGGTTTCATACACTCACACATAACACATACAGACACACACAGAAAATCTTAGAAGAGAATGGAGAAAGGGAGGAGTCAGTATTCAGAGGCAATAGTTGAGAATTTTCCTGACGTGAAGACTAACACCTAAAATTTTCAGCTTAAAAAGCATTTAGCTCCAATATGAATAAATAAATAAACTTAGATGCATAGTATTAAGCACAATTTTAAAAAAAATCTTCAGAGCAACCAGAGAGAAAATAAAGGTAACCTTCAAAGGGGAACATTTATACTGATAGCTACCATTGACACCAGAACACCATTAAACAATCATCTTGAAAGTGCTGCTGAAAAACAAACCAACCTAGAATTCTACATCCATATAAACTATCATTCAAGAGTGGTAGCAGTTATGAAAGTGGGATATTAGTGTAAGAATAGGTAGATTGTGGAATAGACTCTAGAATCTAGAGATAGAACTATACTTCTGTGGAAAGGATAGGTTGTTCGTCAACTGCTATTAGGGTCATTCATTGATATGGAGCAGAAGTAACAGTCATCCCCCTTTTTATCCAACCAAGTAAATTTCTCAACAGTTTCCAAATGTGGCAAACAAAACAAACTTGTATTTTAAAAGGAAAAGAAAAAAAATTATGGCCTTATGTCTGGAAAAATTACTGAAGACATAAAACCTACCTACCACAAAGTAGAAGTAAATGAATTGAACTACAGTGAAATAAAAACATCTATAAATCAAGACATCATAACAAAGTGAAAATAGAAACCACAAATGGAGAAAAGATTTTAACTCATAAAACTAATAAAGGATTAATATACAGAATATATTAAGAACTCCTACAAATGAGATAAAGCAATATTTCCATGCAGAAAAGAAATCTCAAGTAGTCTACAAAGTTTTTCACACTTACTTTCAGCCCAAAATGTAAATTAAGCAACAGAATGAGTTTACACCCATCAAACTGACAGAAGTTAATGTCTGATAATACCAGTTCCTAGTTACATGGGCAGCAATGAGAACCTTCATACAAAGCTATTGACAGAGTAATTGGTACAGGTCCCTTTGAAAAGCAGTTTGATGATACCTCTGAAGACTAAAGATGCCTATTCCTTATGATCCAGCAGTTCTGCTGTTAGCCAGGTATGCTAATAGGTGTACTACTTTTTTCTTGGCCGTACCTGCGGCATGTCGGAGTTCCTGGGCCAGGGATTGAACCCATGACATAGCAGTGACCCGAGCTGCTGCAGTGACAACACCAGATCCTTAACTTGCTGCACCACAAGATAGCTCCAAGTGTACTACTTTTTTGTGTGCCCCAGAAGGCTAGTGAAAGCTAGAATAATGTTTCATTTTGTTTTAAGTCCATATAATATAATACATAGGATTATATTGGAAACAAAGTATATTTGTTATTAAAACTTCAAAATTTTGTGACATAGTATGCCTTATTATTGTATATTAATAAGAATATTCTTATTAATTAATTCTTATATAATTAAGATACTGGAATATCTAACAGCTATTGTAATTTCAAAGTAATGCCTAATATGGTATTTTGGGATGATCTGCAACTATTGTTACATGATAGGAAAACTCTTTTGGTGACAGAAGCATAGGTACTGCTGAGTGCTATTAGGCACATAAATTCATAATTGAAGGAAATATTAAATTTCACTTCAAGGTTAATGAAAAAGATATGTTTATTTTCACACACATTCGCAAACCTGCCTTAAAGGTATTTGTAGACTCCAAGTTGAGAGCCTGCATTCTAGAGATTAACATTGCAATACCTTTGCCATATTGTAGTAGCAAAAAAAATGGGGAACGTCCTAAAGATTGATTAGTAGGAAATTATAAGTTGTGATGTCTTCAAACAGTGGATAACTACATAGCAATGGTAATAAATGGAGTAGATAGTCTTGGTAGATAATCTTGTAATATCTCCTTGTACTATCATCAGTGATTTCAAATAATATTGAGTGGAAAAAAGCCAAATTCGAAATAGTACATGCTCTATATTATGTTTTTATGAAAACTTAACGTTGTTTAAAAACCCCCATGGGAATGGTATGTCCATTCAGGGTAGTGGTTGTTATTCAAGGCTGAGGAGTAGTGATAGGAAAGGCATAGGTGCATTTAAATTATGTCTTTGATGTATAATTATTTAACTATCATAGACACATTACATCATTGTATGCCTGGAATATTTTAAGTATGTATTGCATGCTTTGATAGAATATTGTGTGACAGTTTTCAGCTTTAATTTACAGTGCAAAATGTGTGTGTATGGGACTTTGTAAAGGAAAAAACAACAGATTAAGTACTTTTCTCCAATTGATCTCAGATAAGAAGTGAATTAACCTAGGACATGCCAGGCACTTTAAATGTGTGATGGAAACATACCTAGTAGATTATTTAATTCTTACAACAGTTCTATGAGGTGAAGATATCCACAGTTATCTCTTGATATCCCTGGGAGGTGGGGGAAATTGTTTCTAGGACCCCACCCTCCACCCCCTATGGATTCCAAAATCTGAGGATGCTCAAATCCCTTTTATAAAATGGATAGTATTTGTGCATCCTGCTGTATACTTGTAAATCATCTCTAGATTATTTATAATACCTAGTACAATATAAATGCTGTGTAAACAGTTGTAAATCCATTATAAAGGGTATATAAATAGTAATCAGCATGTGAGCAAGCTATTATAATCTTGATTTTTGATTTGCAGTTGGCTGAATCTATGGATGAATGTGGAACCAGTCAGTGTGGAGGGCTTGACTGTATTCATGAAGGAAATTTTAGTCAAAGCAAAGACAAAACTGGAATTTATACTTAGATCTCACCACCTCTAAAACCCATACTTGTTTCATTACTAAATTGAATGTCTCCATCAATAAATGATTTATTTTGGAAGTGGTAAATTGTGCTTCTAAAATGTGTCTATATCTTTAACAGTAAAGATAAATCAGTAAAGAATAATCTCAAGCATGATTTTATATACTTCAGCCTGTTTTCATACTCATGTAACGGGGTGATAAAATTAGTAATTTCAGTGTTAGGATGTTTTAACATTTGATCATTATAATTTAGTACATGTTTAGCATCTAAATTTAACTGTGACTTGGTGTTTTAGTATTTTAAACTACATTCTACTTTGCTTTTTTATTTTAGGATCGAAAATTAACAAAGTCTGAGAGGCAAAGATTTAAAGAAGAAGCTGAAATGTTAAAGGGTCTTCAGCATCCCAATATCGTTCGATTCTATGATTCTTGGGAATCCACAGTAAAGGGAAAGAAGTGCATTGTTCTGGTGACTGAACTTATGACATCTGGAACACTTAAAACGTAAGTTCACCAATATTATCAAAGCTGACCAAGAAGTATGAGAGAACTTGTTATTTCAGGCCTTATCCGTTCTTCTCTTGTTGCCTAGCATACTAAGAAAGAAACAGTCACGCCAAACAATGATGTTAGTGTATTAGCACATTTTCCTGTCCACATAGTTCTCTGGTGTATAAAGTGGTTTGATAATTATGTATTGGTCAGTATCAAAATGAGAAGTTGTTTCTGAATAAACCTAGTTACGATTAAGTCACGACAATTGGCATTTCTAAAATTGAGTAAACTTAGAGATCAGAAATCTAATGACAAGGTAGCCCTCTAGTGGTTAAAATGAAGTTGAAGCTTATTAACAAGCTTTACCCATTTATTTTATCACCTTGTATTGGGCAGTTTGTATCAAATGCAGATTGTAGAGTTCCTCTCGTGGCTCAGTGGTTAATGAACCTGACTAGCATCCATGAGGACTCCAGTTCAATCCCTGGCCTCGCTCAGTGGGTTAAGGATCTGGCGTTGCTGTAAGCTATGGTACAGGTCACAGCCCAGCTCGGATCTGCATTGCTGTGGCTATTGTTTAGGCTGGGAGTTAAATCTCTGATTGGACCCCTAGCCTGGGAACCTCCATATGCCTCAGATGTGGCCCTCAAAAGACAAAAAAAAAAAAAAAAAAAAAAAAAAAGAAAGCAGATTGTATTGTGACATTTATCACGAGATAATTTCATTTCCCAAAGCATCAGAAATTGAAGCCAAAACAGCTAGACCTATATTCCCTTCAGGAATACAGATAAGTCAATTGCAGAAATTCCCTGTTCCCTATTACCCAGAGTTTTAAGGTAATATGCTTTTGGAGTCCCATGTCTCTTAGAGTATCTATTATTCATAGGAAACTAGTGTAAATTATGTGCTGTAAATTTTTTGTGGAGGAATTAGATTGTTAAAATTTTTCTCTCTGGAATATATTTATTCCTTATAATTCTCTCTAGTTGGTACTACTGAGCTGGTTAATCCCAGATCTTTGCAACACAGTCTTTCATGTACTGAATCTGGTCACATACGTGTGCTGTTGGATGCTTAAAATTCACATGTTGAAAAGCCAACAGATTATTTCCTCCCTGTAAATTCCAATTTCCCCATCCAGCTTTTCTAATATTTATGGCGACATCTTTCTCCTGGCTGTCTAGACTTCTTATTCTTCACATGTCTGTTTCTTTTCGTAGACTGCGCTCCTTAGCTCTGTGTCTGAAACTTGATAAATATTTGATGAATTAAGGGTGGTAGTAGTTGTGTATATATGTATCTTGAGATTCTTTTTCTGGTTTGAATACAGCGGGTTGTCAATAGTCTGTCAGGCATTCCCTATAATAATACCCTACAGTAGCTCACTTGCTCTAGAAACTGTTATTGAAGGGCTTTGGGTAACATAGTGGGTTAAGCCCCTGTAGAAGGATCTTCCCCCATTAACAAACTAAAATGTAGACTATAATAAAGCTTCAAATTTGAAGCTACAAATCTAAGCTTCAAAGAAAGAGGGGGTAAGCTCCTAATAAAAGGTGAAGAAGAAGTAGCCTAAGGCGAAAACAAAGAGTTGATGCCCTGACAGACTATTGGGATTTCACATCAGATAAGGGGTTTGAAGATTGGAAACTAGAATTTTAATGTCCATGTCAGGACAGAAGGCTTTAGAACTCAGTAGAAGGGGGAGCTGGAATTTAGCCTATATCAAAGAAACTGAATTATCCATTAAAATAAAGAACTCTGCACCTCAACCAGTGAAAGCTACAAGGAATTTTGCCCCTCTGCCCAGGACTTTGGCTGAGAGGGGAGTCCCTGTGAAAAACCTCAGCCTAGATCATATACAGGTGGCTCTATAATATAAATTTATACTACCAGCTTGTTACAAATATCTTAGACCAAAAAATGAACATTGTAATTGATCCAAACCCCAGTGTAAACCCACAGGGACACTTTCACCTGATTGGTTATAGTACCTATGGACAAAACAGTCCCCAGCGAAGGTGACCTCAAAATTAAATTACAAATCAGGAGTTCCTATCGTGGCTCAGTGGTTAATGAACCCAGCTAGCATCCATGAGGACTCGGGTTTGATCCCTGGCCTTGCTCAGTGGGTTAAGGATCTGGTGTTGCTGGGAGCTGTGGTATAGGTCACAGACTCAGCTCAGATCCCATGTTGCTGTGGTTCTGGCATAGGCCAGCAGCTACAGCTCTGATTCTACCCCTAGCCTGGGAACCTCCATATGCCGCCAGTGTGGCCCTAAAAGACCAAAAGAAAAAATTACAAATCACACCAGCAGAGATGATCAGATACAACAGGAAAGTAGCACTGCAGGAATTAAAGGTACTATAGACAAATTTGAAAGTGATTATAAAATTAACATGTAACAATAAAAAAGATGTAATGATTTTTGTAAGTATATACATCCATATGAAGTGATAAAAGAAGAAACAGAAACTATAATGACAGAATATAACTCCATCAGGAAAGTCCAGGCATAATTATAAAAGACCCAAAGAACTTTTAGGAAGAAGGATAAATCTTTAAAATTAAAACTTCCACAGTTAATTTAAACCACAGACTAGATTGAATTGACAAGACTATGAGTAGTCAGAAAGCAGAAAAAGATGGAAAGTATGAAAAAGAAGTTGAGACATGGAGAAGACATTAGATTTCATTATCATTCTAGAAGGAAGGAATCAAGAGAATAAGGAAAGATAATATTTGAGGAAAGGATGGCTCAGATTGAGGATGTTTATATAGTCCAAAACAAGTACTTCATACTTGAAAGAAAACAGAATAGTTAGGAACACTGGTAGCATGTGGAGAGGCAAATGGGATGAAAGGGATGAGAATTACTTCCAAAATATAAGCTTTTTGGACCGTCTTGAGTTTGTGCCTTTTTTCCACATATGTATAAATACTTAAATTGAAACAAACACCCATACCTGAAAAATAAGATGGGAAGGTATGGGAAAGGAAAATTTGGTTCAGTAGATTAATTCTAAAGTTAGAGTTGGGAGTTCCCATCGTGGCGCAGTGGTTAACGAATCCGACTAGGAACCATGAGGTTGCGGGTTCGATCCCTGCTGCCCTTGCTCAGTGGGTTAACGATCCGGCGTTGCCGTGAGCTGTGGTGTAGGTTGCAGACGCGGCTCAGATCCCGCATTGCTGTGGCTCTGGCGTAGGCCGGTGGCTACGGCTCCGATTCAACCCCTAGCCTGGGAACCTCCATATGCCGCAGGAGCGGCCCAAGAAATAGCAACAATAACAACAACAACAAAAAAAGACAAAGGACAAAAAAATAAAAAATAAAAATAAAGTTAGAGTTGTTTAAAAATTTGGAATGAAAATCATGTACTATAAAATTAACCTTTTAAAAGTGTACAGTTCAGTAGCATTTATTGCATTTATAATGTTGTTTAACCACATCTGTCAAGTTCATAAACATCTTCATCACCTTAAAAGAACACCCTGTACCCATGAAGCAGTTACTCCCCATTCCCTGTCCCATGCAGTGTATTTTCTGTCTAATTGCATATGATCTAAGTTTTGAGGCATTTTTCTTCTAAGTTTAAAGTTTTCTTTTCCTGTCATTGTTTGTTTCAGTTTCGGAGCCTCAAAGCAAAGGTAGCAGGAGGTAAAGTAGAAAGAGCACTTGACTTAGAGTAGGACTCTACTCCCTGTTTTGACTTTGATCAACTGCGATTTGGGCAAGTAGATCCTCTCTGGGCCTCAGTTGTCCATGTGTAAAATAAGTGATTGGACTAGCTGATCTCTAGGATTTATGGAATGGAATTTTTCTACTGTGATAAAAACATAAAACATAAATTTACCATTTAATTATTTTTAAGTATATAGTTTAGTAATGTTAAGCACATTAATATTGCTGTGCAACCAATCTTGAGAATTCTTCATCTTTCAAAACAAAAACCCGTTAAACGACTCCTCATTCTCCCTTCACTCCAGCCCTTGGCAGGCACCAACTACTTTCTGTCTCTAAGGATATCTCTGATCAAGGTATTTCATATAAATGGAATATAAAAATATATGGGCTTTTGTGTTTGACTACTTATACTTAAGCATATTTTCAAGGTTCATGTCACAGCATGTATCAATACTTCATTCCTTTTTATGACTAAGTAGTGTTTCATTTCATGGATACACCACAATTTGTTCATTCATTTGTTGATAGACATTTGGGCTGTTTCCATCTTTTGGCTGTTGGGAAGAGTGCTGCTGTGAACATGTGTGTTCAGTGTTTGTTTGACTACTAGTTTTCATTTCTTTTAGATATATATACCTGAGCAGAATTGCCAAGTCAAATAGTAATTCTATTAATAACATTTTGAGAGCCCATCAAACTTTTCCACAATTGCTGAACCGTTCTACATTCCCACTAGCAATGTATAAGGGTTCCAATTTCTAAATATCCTTGCCAACTTTTGGGGGGGGGTTGTTTGTTTTTTTTTGTTTGTTTGTTTTTAATAGCCATCCTGCTGGGTGTGACATGTTGTCTCATTTGATTTGCATTTTCCTAGAGAGTAATGATGTTGAGCTTGTGTGCTTGTCAGCCATTGTCTTTTTTTTTTTTTTTTTGATGTCCTTTTTTGTCTTCTAGGGCCGCACCCGCAGCATATGGAGGTTTCCAGGCTCGGGGTCTAATTGGAGCTGTAGCTGCTGGCCTATGCCAGAGCCACAGCAACGCCAGATCCAAGCCACGTGCTTGACCTACACCACAGCTCATGGCAACGCGGAATACTTAACCCACTGAGCGAGGCCAGGTATCGAACCTGCAACCTCATGGTTCCTAGTCAGATTCATTAACTACTGAGCCATGATAGGAACTGTGTTAACTGTTGTTTCTTTTTGTTGTTGAGTTATAAGTTTTTTATATATTCTGTAAGCTGAATCTTTATAAGACACATGATTTGCAAATATCTTTTCCCATTCTGTATATTATTTTCACTCCTTAATAATGTCATGTGATGCACAGAGTTTTAAATTTTGCTTAAGTCTGATTTACCTTTTTTTAAGCTGTTGCTTATGCTTTTAGTGTTATATTTAAGAATTCATTGTCAAAAGCAAGGTTATGCAGATTTACCTTTAACTTTTCTTCTAAGAGTTTTATAGGTTTAGCTCTTTTATTTAGGTTGTTGTTTCATCTTTGAGTTACCTTTTGTGAATATGTGAGGTCTGAGTTCCAACTCCATTCTGTTGCATGTAGATGTCTAGTTGTCCCAACATCATTTGTTAAAGAAACTATTTTTTTTTCTGTTGAATGGTCTTGGCACCCCTGTCAAAAATCATTTAACCATAGACACATAGGTTTATTTCTGGACTCTATATACTATTCCATTGGTCTACATAATCTATCCTTATGCCAGTACCATAAGTGTTTTTTTCAGTGAATTTTATTTATAGTTGTACAACCATCATTACAACTTAATGTTAGAAAATATTTCCATCCCAAATCCCAGTCCATCCCTCTCTCCTCCCAACCTGTTCCGTTTGTACTACACAGTGTGTTTTTGTTTTTTGTTTTTGTCTTTCTGCCTTTTCTAAGGCCGCTCCCGCGGCATATGGAGGTTCTCATGCAAGGGGTCTAATCGGAGCTGTAGCCACCAGCCTACGCCAGAGCCATAGCAACACTGGATCCGAGCCTTGTCTGTGACCTATACCACAGCTCACAGCAACACCGGATCATTAACCTACTGAGCAAGGGCAGGGATCGAACCCGCAACCTCATGGTTCCTAGTCGGATTCGTTAACCACCGCGCCATGACGGGAACTCCTACACAGTGCTTTTTGTTTGTTTGTTTTAGTACCACACCTGCAGCATATGGAGGTTCCTAGCCTAGAGGTTGAGTTGAAGCTGTAGCCGCCGGCCTATTCCACAGCAACACAAGATCCGAGTTGCGTCTACAACCTACACCACAGCTGATGGCAATGCCAGACCCTTAACACACTGAATAAAGCCAGGGATCTAACCTGTGTCCTCATGGCTACTAGTCAGATTCGTTTCCGCTGAGCCACGATGGGACCTCCCCCACAAAGTTGTGATATTACAAAACATAGCTTTGTAATATGTTTTGAAATTGGGAAGTGTGGGTTCTCCAATTTTGTTCTTTTTCAATATTATTTAGGTTCTTTGGGTCCCCTTGCCATTCATATGAATTTGAGGAATAGCTTTCCATTTCTGCAAAAAGGCTGATAGAATTTGTGGATAGAATCAAATCTATCTGCAGATAGATTGAATCACTGTGGGTCACTTTGGCTAATATTGGCATCTTCAACTCAACCTCTAGGCTGGGAACCTCCATGCCATTTTCCAACCCATGAACACGTCTCTCTGTTTTATTTAGTTGTCCTTTAATTTCATTAGTGTTTTTTGGTTTTTAGTGTATAAATCTTTCACTTCTTTGGTTAAATTTATTCCTAATTATTTTATGCTTTTGGATGCTATTGCAAATGGAATTGTTTTCCTAATTTCCTTTTTGAGTTATTAATTGTTGGTGTATAGAACTGTCTGTTCCTCCTTTTTGTATTTGTGGGCTCTATTGTTTTGTGTGTATATGTTTATCATTGTTATGTATTGATAAATTAACCCTTTTATCGATGTATAATATTTCTATATATAAGGTTTTGACTTATACATGGGCTATTTTGTCTGATATTAATAGAGCTACCTCACTCTTTTGGTTAACATTTGCTTGGATTATCTTTTTCTATTCTTTCATTTTCAACCTTTTTGGGTCTTACAGACAGCAGTTGGTTCATATACATACATAGAGATAGACATATATTTCCATTCTGCCATCATTGTCTTCTGATTAGGGAGCTCATTCCATTTATATTTGAAGTAATTAGTGATAAGAGAGCACTTCTGCCCTTTTGCTGTTTATTTTTTTATGTTTTGTAATGTTTTATTTCTCATTTCCTCCATTACTGCTTTCTTTTGCATTTAATTAATTTTTTGGAATGTACCAATTCGAGGTCCTTCTGATTTCCTTTGTGTGTATATTTTTTAGACATTTTCTTAGTGGTTACCTGGGTGATTACAGTTAATACATTAAATTCCTGACAGTCTTGTTTGAATTGATACCTACTTAGTTGTAGTGTACAAAATCACTGCTCCTGTAAGCTTTGCCCCCACCTATATGTTTTGTTGTCACGAATTACATCTTTATCTATACTTTGTGTTCCTGTTAACACAGATCTATAATTGTTTTGTTTTTAAATCATGTAGGAAATGAAAAAAGGAGTTATAAACCAAAAGTACATTGGTGCTGGTTTTATGTTTAGCTGTGTAATTATCTTTACAAGAGATTTTATTTATTTTTATGGCTCAAGTTACAGTCCAGTATCCTTTCAGTCTCAAGGACTTGTTTTAGCGTTTCCTGTGGGCCAGGTGTACTAATAATTCCTTCAGCTTTTGTTTATTTGGGAATGTCTTAATTTCATCTTCTTTTTTTCTCCCCTTTCCTTTTCCTTTTCCTTTCTTCGACACATAGCATATGGAGTTCCTGGGCCAGGGATCAGATCCAAGCTTGCAGTCACAACCCATGCTACAGCTGCAGCAATACCAGATCCTTAACTTACCATACTGCCCCAGGGATCGAACCTGTGTCCCAGCATTGCAGAGACACTGCCAGCTCTATTGTGCCACAGTGGGAACCTGTCATCTTCAATTTTGAAGGATAATTTTTGTGGATATAAAATTCTTGGTTGATAGGTATTTTTTCTTTTAGCACTTTAAACATTATTCCTCTGCCTCCATGGTTTCTGCTCAGAAATTGACTGATAATCTTACTGAGAATATCTCAGTCATCACAGGTTGGTTCTTTCTGGATACTTTCAAGGTTCTTTTTGTCTTTGACTTTTCAGAAGTTTAAATGTTATGTGTCTCATTGTGAATCTCTTTGTATTTATCCTTGAAATTTGTTGAGCTTCTTGCATGTCTTTTATGATTCTTAGATTTATGTCTTTTTCAAATTTGGAATGTTTGTGGCCATTTTTTTTATCCATTTTTTTTTCCTGCTCTTTCCTCTCTTCTTTTTTTTTTTTTTGTCTTTTTGCCTTTTCTAGAGCTGCTCCCACGGCATATGGAGGTTCCCAGGATCCAAGCCGCGTCTGCAACCTACACCACAGCTCATGGCAATGCTGGATCCTTAACCCACTGAGCAAGGCCAGGGAGCGAACCCGCAACTTCATGGTTCCTAGTCGGATTTGTTAACCACTGAGCCACGACAGGAACTCCTCCTCTCTTCTTATTTGGGATACCTATTATAGTATGTTGGTCAGCTTGGTAGTATCCTACAGATTTCTTAGACTCTTAATTTTTCTTAGTTCTTTTTTTTTTTTCCCCCTCCCTACTCTTCAGACTGGATAATTTTTTTTTTTTTTTTTTTTTTTTTTTTTTTTTTTTTTTTTTTTTTGTCTTTTGTCTTTTTTTGTTTTTTGTTGTTGTTGTTGTTGTTGTTGCTATTTCTTGGGCCGCTCCCGCGGCATATGGAGGTTCCCAGGCTAGGGGTTGAATCGGAGCTGTAGCCACCGGCCTACACCAGAGCCACAGCAACGCAGGATCCGAGCCGCGTCTGCAACCTACACCACAGCTCACGGCAACGCCGGATCGTTAACCCACTGAGCAAGGGCAGGGATCGAACCCGCGACCTCATGGTTCCTAGTCGGATTCGTTAACCACTGCGCCACGACGGGAACTCCCAGACTGGATAATTTTAATTGACCTATGTTCAGGCTTGCAGATTCTTTCTAGGCTTTTCTTCAAGGTGATTGAGCATGAGTCAGCCTAATGAAGGACTCTGAAATGCTGTATCAGGGAGGTCATTTATTAATTTATTTAGGGAAGCCTGTCCTTCCAGTCCAGTCCTCTTGTCTGCACTGATGGTGCCTGGTTATTTTTCTTATTAGGTTATGGTGGTTTTAACTATATTCTTATTTATAGTACCACTTCTTCTTTTCACTATATTTAGCTTCTCAGACCTTGGAAATGTTCAATTTGTGATTATATGGGGCAGATTAAATTGGATCTCTCTCTCTCCTTTGACCATGTCTGTTGTGTATGGAACTCCCCCGGCCAGGGGTCAGACCTGCACCATAGCAGTGACAGAATGAGGTCCTTAACCCACTGAGCCACCAGGGAACTCCAAGGTGGATCTCTTATAATTCACATTCTCCCCTTAAAAATAATGCTGCAGTAATCATGCTTATACCTATGTCCTTAATTATTTCTGTAGAATAGATTTCTTAAAATGAAACATGAGTTATTAAAGTATATGTGTAAATTTTTAAATTATTCTTTAAAAGTTTTTTTTATTGCTTTACAGCATTAGTTTCAAATGTACAATATAATGATTGGATACTTGTTTATATTGTGAAATGATCACCACAGTAAGTCTAATCAACATTTGTTACCATACATAGTTAACATTTTTTTTCCTGTGCTGAGAACTTTTAAGATCTACTCTTTAAGCAACTTTAAAATTGCGTAGCAATACAGTATTATTAACTATAGTTGCCATACTATATATTGCATTTCCATGACTTATTTATTTTATAATTAGACTCCCTTCATCCATTCCATCCACCCGCTACCCCCTGCCTCTGACAGCTACCAATCTGTTTTCTTATATCTATGAACTTAGAGTTGGTTTTGTTTTTGGTTTAGATTCCTCATATAAATGAGATCATACAGTATTTGTCTTTCTCTTATTTCTCTTAGAATAATGCCCTCAAGGTCTGTCCATATTGTCACAAATGGCAAGGTTTCCGTTTTTATGGCTAAATAATAAGTTTAAAATTTTTTCTTTTAATAGCAGTTGAAAGGAGATAACTCTTTTTTCTTTTTTCTTTTTTTTTTTTTTTTTTTTTTTTTGTATTTAGGGCCGAACCCGCGGCATAGGGAGGTTTCCTGGCTAGGGGTCGAATCAGAGCTCTAGCTGCCAGCCTACACCAGAGCCATAGCAACACAGATTCTGAGCCGTGTCTGCGACCTATACCACAGCTCATGGCAACACTAGATCCTTAACCCACTGAACAAAGCCAGGGATCGAACCCACATCCTCATGGATGCTAGTTGGGTTCATTAACCACTGAGCCCTGACGGGAACTGTCTGAAAGAAGGTAACACTTTCTAAAGCTTAGGATAATCTTGAAGGTCCTTATCAAGGTAATAAAATTTAAATTGGCCTCAAAGAATAGATATGTTTTCTGTAAGTGAAGAGGTTCCTATGGGAATTATATAAAAATAAAGAATAAAAAATTAGCTTTAGGCTAAACCTTTTGGTTAAAAACAAAAAGTTTATAAAGGGGAATGATAACCCAGACTCCTTAGTAATGTAGAGAGTTTTGAATGCAGGGCAAAAGACTAGTTTCTGCTTTAATTTAATGATAGTAGGAAACAGTTGGAAAGGTTTGATCATGATCCAGCAATGATAAAATGCATTGAATAATTCAGAAGACTATTGGGTACTTATAATGCACCAGGAGACAAGGCTAGCATTTCTTTAGAAAGACTTATCTCATAGTAGTATACATAACAAATTGGAACAGTCAGGCAGTTAGCAATAGTCCAAACTTAAGAATTCAGTTGCTATCTCTGTCTTGTAATAGCTTACTATCCTCATCAGTTTAAAAGGAAAACTTAATCTCTGCCAAAAGTGGAAGTGGTTTTGGTTATTGGTATTATTTGAAATGTATGCCATATCAAATGTTTTAAAATCGAAGAGGTTTTCTTTTTTAACTTATGTTTATTTATTTATTTATTTATTGGTGCTGAAACCTGGGAACAAATATTTTAAAAACTGAAATTTAATTGACATATAACATTATATTAGTTTCACATGTACAGCAGTGATTCAGTATTTGTATATATTGCAAAATGATCACTAAGAAAGATGATTTTGAGGCACATAGTAACATGCTGATGAGCTTTGTCTATAAAACTACATGGAACAAATGATTGTTATTATACCAAGTACCATTTTTTGCTTCTCTTTACTTTTTCATGACAATGTCATTATTTATATAGATTCTAAACAAATCTGACTTTTTCTAATCCAAATCTGATTGGATAAAAAAAATTTATAGCAGGGACCATGCCAGAAATCTCATATTCAAAAACAAGTCTCATTTAACTAGGTATGATAAGCTCACTATTAAGAAACAAGGACTGTACTTTAGTGTGTGGAAATGATGCCTGCAGAATCCTCCCAGAAAACATAACCTTGGGAGTTCCTTGACAAACCTGACTAGGATCCATAAGGATGCATGTTCTATCCCTGGCCTTGCTCAGTGGGTTAAGGGTCTGGCATTGCCATGAGCTGTGGTGTAGGTCACAGACTCAGATTCCGTATTGCTGTGGCTGTGGCATAGGCTGGCAATTGCAGCTCTGATTGGACCCCTAGCCTAGGAACTTCCATGTGCCGTGGGTGCGGCCCTAAAAAGCAAACAAAACAAAACAAAAGAATTTAACCTTATACCTGCTCTATAGCTAGTGAAATCTCATATTTACAGTTAATAAAGAATGCTGACGAACAACAAACATTGGCAGACTAGGGGATATCAGAGAAGGAAGAACATCCCAGCTATATAGCTCCTGCAGGTAGTAGAGCTTGGTAAAGACAAACTGAATGCTTTTGTTCCTAGATAGAGATAGGAGAAAGGGATAATAACAATTCAAATATTTCTGTAACTTTATTATGATCAAAGTATTACTAGGGGCTTTATGAACCCTGTAGAAAAGATGTTATTTCTTCAAGCATTATTATCATATGGCTTTAGTTTTTTTAAACCATGCAATAGGGAAATCTTCCCTTTTTTTTTCTTTTTAGGGCTGGACCTGGGGCATACATATGGAAGTTCCCAGGTTAGGGGTCAAATCAGAGCTGCAGCTGCTGGCCTACACCACAGCCCCACCAGATCCAAGCTGCATTTGGGACCTGCACTGCAGCTCACAGAAACACTAGATCGTTAACCCACTGAGTGAGGTGTCAGGGATCAAACCTGCATCCTCATGGATACTAGTGCGGTTCTTAACCTGCTGAGCCACTTCGAAATCTTCACATGTTAATCAGTACCTCTTACGGCTCCTATGTATGTTAAATTGGGCAAGTAGGAAAACCCATCAAATTAGTGATGGGAGTCAGAAAATTGCTGAACAAACCTACATGGTCAAGTCTTCAAGGACAGTAACTGGCAAGGTAAGCATGGATGATAATACTTCCCCTTCTGACTTGGCACATGTACCACAGTCACAAAAAACCTCTCCAAAACAAACCCCAAACATTTGAAAATTTAAAAAAGGCAGAAACACTTGCCTCTGAACAAGACCAGAACCTCCTTGCTAGCTGCTAACAACCTAATGCAAACAACTTTATTCCTGATTTTTGGAATAAAAAATCCAGTGTGTTTAAAATTGGACTTAGTGGAAATTGAAAACTTTCACATAGCCAAAGATATTATCAACAGAGTATAAAAAAGGCAGCCCACAAAATGGGAGAAAATATCTGCAAATCATGTAACTCAAAAGGGATTAATATCTAGAATATTAGAGTACTCCCAAAACCCAACAACAATAAAAATAAATAACTCAATTTGAAAATGGGCAAAAGACTTGAATAGACATTTCTGCAAAGAAGATAGCCAAATGTACAAATAGCCAATACGCATTTGCAAAGATGCTCAGCATCACTGGTTGTTAAAGGAAACACAAATCAAAACCACAGTGAGATGCCATCTCACACTTGTTAGAATGGCAGTTATCAAAAAAGACAACAGATAACAAGTGCTGAGGAGAAAAGGGAACCCTTGTGCATTGCATTGCTGGTGGCAATGTAATTGGTATAGCCACTATGGAAAACAGTATGGAGGCTCCTCAAAAAATTAAAAATAGAACTACCATATGATCCAGCAGTTCCACTTCTGAGTATCTATCCAAAGAAAGCAAAAATACTAACTCAGAAAGACAACATGCACACCCATTTTGTTGCAGCATTATTTCAATAGCCAAGAAATGGAAGCAGCCTAAATGTCCATTGACAGATGAATGGATGACGAAAGTGTCATGTGTATTATCTACAATGAAGTACTGTACAGCCATAAAGAAGAAAATCTCCCGGAGTTCCTGTCGTGGTGCAGTGGAAATGAATCCGACTAGGAACCATAGGGTCACGGATTCGATCCCTGGCCTCGCTCAATGGGTTAAAGATCCAGCGTTGCTGTGAGCTGTGGTGTAGGTCACAGACGTGGCTTGGATCTTGTGTGGCTGTGTGTAGGCCAGTGGCTACAGCTGCGATTAGACCCCTAGCCTGGGAACCTCCACATGCCGTGGGTGCGGTCCTATAAAGACAAAAGACAAAAAACAAACAAACAAACAAACAAAAACAGAAGAAGAAAATCTTCCAAAACATGGATGGACCCTTGGGGACATTGTGCTAAGTGAAATAAGTCAGAGAAAGACAAATACCATATGATCTCACTTACATGTGGAATCTAAAACACAGAGAGTTCCCATCGTGGCATAGTGGAAACGAATCTGTGGAAACCATGAGATGTGGGTTCAGTCCCTAGCCTCGCTCAGCGGGTTAAGGATCTGGCCTTGCTGTGAGCTATGGTATAGGTTGCAGACACGGCTCAGATCTGGCACTGCTGTGGCTGTGGTGTACACCCCTAGCCTGGGAACCTCCATATGCTGTGGGTTCGGCCCTAAAAAGCAAAATAAGCAAACAAACAAACAAACCAACATCAAAACACTAAACTCTTAGATACGGAGAACAGATTGGTGGTTACCATAGGCAGCAGTGGGGATGAGGAGGTATGAAGTGGATGAAGGTGAACAAAAGGTACAAACTTCCAGTTGTAAAATAAATCTTGAGAATGTGATGTACAGCGTGGTGACTACAGTTAATAATGCCGTACTGTATATTTGAAAGTTGCCAAGAAAGTGGATCTTAGTTCTCATCACAAGGAAATTTGTAGCTTTGTGATAATGGATGTTGACTAGACTTCACAATAGCTACATATTTTGAATCATTATGTTATATCTAAAACTAATGTTATATGTCAATTATAGCTCAAAAAAATTAATAGAATTACTGTATGTTCAACAATTCCACTTCTTTTTTTTTTTTTTTTTTTTTGGCTTTTTGGCTTTTTGGCTTTTTGGCTTTTCTAGGGCCGTATCCTCAGCATATGGAGGTTCCCAGGCCAGGGGTTCAATCAAAGCTATAGCCGCCAGCCTACGCCAGAGCCATAGCAACTCGGGATCTGAGCCATGTCTACAACCTACACCACAGCTCACGGCAACACCGGATCCTTAACCCACTGAGTGAGGCCATGAATCAAACCCACAGCCTCCTAGTTCCTAGTCAGATTTGTTAACCACTGAGCCACAACAGGAACTCCAACAATTCCACTTCTGAGCATATACCCAAAAGAATTGAAAGCAGAGTTTCAAAGAGATAATGGAACACCCACGTTTAAAGCAACATTATGCATAATAGCTAAAAGGTAGAAGCATCCCAGGTGTTTATCAGGGAAAAGTAGATAAACAAAATGTGATATATAAGTACAATAGAATATTTTTCAGCCCTTTTAAAAGGGAAGGAGATTTTGACATATGCTACAACAAGAATGAACCTTAAGGACATTATGCTACCTGACATAAGCTAGTCACGAAAAGACAGATATTGTATGATTCCACTTAAATGGGGTAGTAGAGTAGTCAAATTCATAGAGACAGAAAGTAGGGTAGTAGTTGACCAGGCCAAGAGGACGGGGAAATGGAGTGTCATTGTTTTTAATGACTATAGAGTTTTGCAAGGTGAAAAGAGTTCTGGAGGTGGATGGTGGTGATGATTGCACAGTAATATGAATATACTTAATACCACTTACATCACAGCTGAATCCTTAACCCACTGAGCAAGGCCAGGGATCGAACCCGTTTCCTCATGGATACTAGTCAGGTTTTTTACTACTGAGCCACAATGGGAACTTCTTGCATTTATTATTTTTAACTTTTCACAACATGCTTAGGGTTGATACTGTACAATTTCATATAAAAGTAAAGGAAACCTGAACAGATATAGGCCCATTTATCTCTAATACTTATATACTCTATGCTATAAGTTTCATATTTTACATTTACATAATATATAGATCCTGTAATACAGTGTTATAAATTTTCCTTTAAGTAGTCATATGTAACATAAAGATTGTAATAGGAAAATGTAGTCTTTCATATTTACCATTAGTGTTCTTCATTTTTTTCCCTAAATATTTCCAGATAAAATAGCATCTGCACTCAATTCATCAGAAATTTCTGTTTTGTTCTTTTAGCATTAGCTGGGCTGCTTGGAATCTACTACCCATACACATATTTCAGAAGTCACCCAGGGATTTGGGTAGAGTGATATGCAGAACTGGGGCTCCCCTTCTATACCTCCTTTTTGGGATTCTGCACCCCACCCCGCCCCTTGCATTTGAGATCTCTGCTGTTCAACAGAACTCTCTGTGCTGACAGACATATTCTGTAATATGCACTGTCCAGAATGGTATCCACTTGCCACATTCACTTAAAATCGAGCACTTGAAATGTGACTAATTCAACCAGGAAATGAATTTTTTTTTACTTTAACTAACCTTATGATTAATTTAAGTAAAAATATTCTTTTTTTTTTTTTTTTTTGTCTTTTTGCCATTTCTTGGGCTGCTGCCGCTGCATATGGAGGCTCCCAGGCTAGGGGTCAAATCAGAGCTATAGCCGCCAGCCTACGCCAGAGCCACAGCAACACAGAATCCAAGCTGAGTCTGCAACCTACACTATAGCTCACAGCAACGCCAGATCCTTAACCCACTGAGCAAGGCAAGGTGTCGAACCCGCAACCTCATGGTTCCTAATTGGATTCGTTAACCACTGAGCCAAGATGGGAACTCCAAAAATATTCTTATTTGATTAGTGGATATTATATGATCATTGTAGAAAGTTCTTTTGGACAGCACTGTTTTAGATGCCGCGGTCATCTCGACCTCTGTCTATCCTCATATTCATTCTTTAGTTACTAAAGCTACAGGTTTCTGTCCATGTTTGAGTGACCTGCACAGTCAGACTAGTGCTTTCCCTTTTCCTTGTGTGAACTCCCTTCCAATTTGTGCCTGATTTTGATTGCTCTCAAGAGCGTTAAAGTAGTTGTTTTGTGGTGTGTGTGTATTTTTTCTTTCTTGAGTTTGTAAGTAATCTGCATCCGGTAGGAGTTGCTCCACCATTTACCGGAAGTTGAACTCTGCTTTCTTAACTTTAAATCTTTTTAGTAGTGATCTAATTTTAAGGGATTTATTTTTTTGGGCTTCGTTATCAGAATTTGCTTCCCAAACACTTGTTATCCCATCTTTTCCACTTACTAAAAGTAGCACTAACCTAAGGTGACTGAATCTTAACATTCTAAATTTGATATTCCCATCTCAGTTATGCTAGAATTAAATGGAATTTTTCAAAGCAGTATACACATATCATTGATAACCTGTTTGGTTTACCTTACCTTTTCTAGGTACCTGAAAAGGTTCAAGGTGATGAAGATCAAAGTTTTGAGAAGCTGGTGCCGTCAGATTCTTAAAGGACTTCAGTTTCTTCATACTCGAACTCCACCTATTATTCACCGGGATCTTAAGTGTGACAACATCTTTATCACTGGCCCTACAGGCTCAGTCAAGATTGGAGACCTAGGTCTGGCAACCTTGAAGCGGGCTTCTTTTGCCAAGAGCGTGATAGGTATGTTTCAAGTGTACCTTTCTGACATTCCTTTTATTTAGAAACCTGACACAGTCAGAGCTTTTATTGCATGAAATAAACATTGAAAAATTCATAGCATGAACCGAGGAGGTATTGTGGAATTCTCTGTATTTTTGTCTCAAGAATCATCTTGAAGATTATTGTTGTCTTGTAAAGTTACATGAAGAGAAGTAAGGTGAACTTTGTTGACAAAAGCTTCTGTAACTATCAACCTTACTGAGTCATTTTGTTGGTACCTAGTATTATACACTTACATGTATAACAGATAAAGCGTGTTACTTTCCCCATAAAAGAAATTGAATTTATGTGTAATTTAGTTTCTGAAAAAGTCTATTGGATATATGTGTATTCAAAAATATCTTTGTTAGAACTTTCAGTGTGAAAATATGACAGTTCATTATCAACTTTTCTTACTCCTACTCTTCAGAAGATATATCTAAAGCAGTTTCCAGGAATCGCCTGGTGACCTAGCAGTTAAGAATCTGGCATTGTCACTGCGTGGCTCAAGTCACTGCTGTGGCATGGGTTTGATCCCTGGTCTGGGAACTTCTGCATGCCACATGAACAGCCAAATAAATAAATAAATAAATAAAACCGTTTTCTCCCTCATTACTATTGACATTTTAGTTTAGACAGTTCTTTGTTATAAGGACTGTCTTGTACACTATAAGATGGTTTAGCAGCATCCCTGATCTCTACTCACTAGATGCCAGTAACATGCCACACTTGGCCACTTTCCCCCAGTTTTACAACCAAAAATGTCTCTGGACATTGTTGGTTATCTCCTCTGGGGCAAATCGCCCCGTTGAGAATCACTGATCTACAGAAAAAGGCTCTCCTTTCAGTCTTTATAGAGTTATATCTGGAAAAATAATTGATTAAATTTCAGTCTCTGAGGAGGATATGACAATATGAACACTTGAAATCTTGCTAAAAACCAAAAGGTGACAACAATGGGAAGAGTAAGAAAGCCATTCATTTTTAAATGGGCTAGAATCCTATGTTGTTGTTGTTTTGCTTTTAAGGGCCGCACCTGTGGCATATGGAGGGTCTCAGGCTAGGGATCTAATGGAAGGTACAGCTACAGGCCTACGCCACAGCCACAGCAACACCAGATCCGAGCCAAGTCTGCAGCCTACACCACAGCCCATAGCAATGCAGGATCCTTAACCCACTGAGTGAGGCCAGGGATCAAACCCGCAACCTCATGGTTCCTGGTCAGATTCGTTTCTGCTGTGCGCAACAAGAACTCTTAGAATCCTATGTTTTAAAGAAAAGCATAGAATGCCAGTAATTTGCACATCCTTATAAAATAATATTATTCTTGGGATGAAACTTATTTAAAGCTGAATTTCTTTTTTGCCTTCCTTATAGGAGAGAATTCTTTAATTGTCTTTGGCATCTTAAACATCTCTGGCTGAGGAGGGTCTAACTTCTTTCCTTCCTTCCTTTCCCTTCCTTCCTTCTTTTCTTCCTCCCTTCCTCCCTCTTCCTTCCTTGGTAATCCTGTTCTTAGAAGTGTCATATAATTTGAGGTATCCAGACTTGGAAACATTGAAACCTGGTGTGTGGGATCGTGCACTCTGTGCTCATGATTCAGTCCAAGAACTCAAATACAGACTGAATTGTTTTTGTTGTGTGGCTGTAATGCCTCTTACTGTATTTCTTGTATCTGCAGTAGCTTTGTGTCCTGCATGTGAAATGGTAAGTATGTGAAGAAAAGGGCTCTGGCACATGGCCTTTATAGGTAATTACACTTTAATTTTTTGAAAACAGATTGAATATCAGGCTTTTCTCTGCAAAGCCTCCTTAAAAATGAAACTGATCAGATGGAATGTTAACTGGCAAGAGACTAGCTATAAGTTTAACCTTAACAGCTACTGTACAGTAGGGGGCAGACAAGTATTTTGATCTTTTTTAACCTGTCACCCTATCTTACAGGTACATGCCATCACATCTACTTTACTCTTGCTGGTCTCTTTCCTTTTCCTTCCATTTGTTTTCAATATAAGTTATGTCACTTTATCTTTTATGCAAGGCTCTATTCTGACATTGTATAACAGTAATTCATTTGAAACAGTAAAAAATAAGTAAATAAATACTCGGTCCTGTTCCAGTTTTAAAGTTTTGTAAAGGACTTGCAGTGGAAGGTCTATAATAGATGAAACAGACCGACAAAATTTCTTTCCTTTTCCCCCACCACCTTCCTACCTTTCTTTTCTTTTTTCTTTTTACAGCCACACCTGCACATATGGAAGTTCCCAGGTTATGGGTCAAATCAGAGCCACAGCTGAGGTCTAAACCACAGCCCCCACAACACTGGATCCAAGCCACATCTGCTACCTACGCTGCAGCTTGTGGCAGTGCTGGATCCTTAACTCACTGAGTGAGGCCAGAGATCCAGCCCACATCCTCACAGACACTATATTGGGTTCTTAACCCACTGACCCACAACAGAAACTCATTCATTCCTTCTTTCTCTCCCTCCTTCCTTCTTCCCTCCCTCCCTTCCTTCCTTTGTGTTGGTTTTTTTTTTGTTTTGTTTTTTTTTTTTTTTTTGTCTTTGTCTTTTTTTAGAGCTGCACCTGCAGCATATGGAGGTTCCCAGGCTAGGGGTCAAATGGGAGCTATAGCCACCAGCCTACACCACAGCCACAGCAACGCCAAATCCGAGCCACGTCTGCAACCTACACCACAGCTCGTGGCAATGCCGGATCCTTAAGCAAGGCCAGGGATCGAACCTGCGTCCTCATGGATGTTAGATTCATTTCTGCCAAGCTCTGATGGGAAATCCTCTTCCCTTCTCCCTCCCTCCTTCCTTCCTTTCTCCCTCCCTTCCTCCTTTCTTTCTTTTTCATTCCCTTTCTTTGTCTCTCTCTTCTCCCCCTTCCACTTTTGTCTCTCACAGGTCAGCCCCTCTCCTTCTTCCCTCCTTGTGATTTAGGTCTGCAGCTTCTCACATTGAGTTTGAATCATTCTTTTAATTTAAGGTACCCCGGAGTTCATGGCCCCCGAGATGTATGAGGAGAAATACGATGAATCTGTTGACGTTTATGCTTTTGGGATGTGCATGCTTGAGATGGCCACATCTGAATATCCTTACTCAGAGTGCCAGAATGCTGCGCAGATCTACCGTCGAGTGACCAGTGTAAGTCTTGCCCTAAGCAGCTGGTGAGCTTAGGCTGTATCTGAGAAGCTGGATAACATAAAACCATGCAAAAGGGAATAGCGGTAGAAAGTATTACATGCCATTTCACCTCTCATCTATCTGTGTCTCTTTTTCTTAAAAAGACACCCATCATGTTGAGTTGTGTCCACCCCACTCCAGGGATCATACCTTCAGTGATCCTATTTCCAAATCTGGTCACACACTGGGATACTGAGGATTAGAATTTTAACATTACTTTTGGAGGGGGACACAGTGTAGCCTGTAAGAGTTCATGGGTTCATCCAACAAGTATTTAAGTCTTTATTATGTTCCAGATTTCTTTCTAGATCCTATGCATTAAATATTATTAAGATACAAATCTCTGTCTCAAGAGCTCATATAACTAGGTGAAGGGGAACAAAAAAAACTAGGCGGTTAGTTACCATACTGTGTAAAAAGATGGGATAGGTATTTAACAAAAGCACATAGGAGTAGTGCCTGATTGAATTTGCTTAGGTTATGGTGTTAAAGAAATAGGAAGAGACTAAGATAGTGTTGCATGCGGGAAATGCATCTGTAGTATGTGTCTGCAGTTTGAAAGTAGGAAAAAGAAGAGGCAAGGGATAAGGGAGGAAAGGAAAGCTTGGATTAGACTTGAACACTGGAGGAACTGTGGATTTATGACAAAATTTTTATGTTTATAATGAAACTCTAAAAGCTAAAAACCCAGTTAAGAGGCTCTTGCAGTAACCTGCAGGAATAACTGATAGTCTGAAATAACGAGTTGTAGAAATGGCCAAAGTGGATGGATGGGGGATTGATTTTTTTTATAAATGAGAATTCAGTTAAGCTAAGGTATTCTTTTCCACTTAACATTTATGAAAATGGATAATACTTTGAAAATACACATTGTAAATACATATCTTGAGATCAAACTGAATATTAAACCTGATTGTGAGACTAACTATATACCTTTAAATTTTAGGATTATAAAATTTATGATTTGTGTATAGAATGGTTTGTGTAATTTATTTACTATATATATATATATATCATGTATAACTTTTCTTCACTCTATCATTCTCTAAACCAGGGATTAGCAAACTAAGATTTATAAGCCAAATCTAGCCTGCTGCTCATTTTTGTACAGCCCCTGAGCTGAGAATGGTTTTTGCATTCTTAAATGGTTGAGGGAGAGTTCAAAAGAAGAATATACAATGGAATATTACCCAGCCATTAAAAAGAATGAAATAATGCCATTTGCAACAACATGGATGGACTTAAGAGATTATCATACTAAAATGAAGTAAGTCAGAAAGAGAAAGACAAATACCATATGATATCACTTATGTCCATAGTATGACACAAATGAACATAACTATAAAGCAGAAACAGACTCACAAACATAGAGAACAAACTTGTGGTTGCCAAGGAGAGGAGGTAGGGAATGGAAGCATTGGGAGTTTGGGGTTAGCAAATGTAAGCTATTATGTAAAGGAGATAATCAACAAGATCCTGCTGTATAGCAGAGAACTTATTCAGTATCTGTGATCATCTGTAATGGAAAAAATATGAAAAGTATATATGTGTGTGTGTGTGTGTGTGTGTAAATGAGTCACTTTGCTATATAGCAGAAAATCACACAACATTGTAAATCAACTATCCTTCAGTAATTTTTTTTTAATGTGATAACGTGGAGTTTTCTTGTGGCACAGTGGATTAAGGATCCAGTGTTGTCACTTCAGTGGCTCGGGTTGCTGCTGTGGCATGGGTTCAATTCCTGGCCTGGGAACTTCCACATGCCATGGTTGCAGCCAAAAAAAATATGTGATGACATGTGAAAGTTATATGAAATTCAAATTTCATTGTCCATGATGAAAGTGATGACATAGCCACTAATTTGTTTCTATTTTATATGTTTGTTTTCACATACGATGGCAGAGTTGAGTAATTGCAGCAGACTCTGTGATTCAAAAAGCTTAAATTATGCACTATCTGGCTCTTAACAGAGTTGCTGACTCCTATTCTAAACACATGACACCAGAACATCCTAAAAAATTCTCCTCTGAAGAGTTCTGTAAATAATTACTAATCTGCGAAAGTGATAACATTTTTTTATTAGAAAAAGCTTCTGTACTTGGGAGTTCCCGTTGTGGCTCAGGTTAACGAATCCGACTAGGAACCAGGAAGTTGCAGGTTTGATCCCTGGCTTCGCCCAGTGGGTTAAGAATCCAGTGTTGCTATAAGCTGTGGTGTAGATCCGCAGACACGGCTCCAATCTGGCGTTGCTGTGGCAGTGGCGTAGGCCTGTATCTGTACCTTTGATTAGCCCCTAGCCTGGGAACCTCCATATGCCACAGGTGCGGCCTTAGAAAAGATAAAAAAATAGAAAGAGAAAGCCTCTGTACTTGGAGTAGACAGGAGAATCTTAGTGCAAGCAGGTAGTTAAATTATTAGCTCTTAAAATTTGTCAGCAGTCTTTTCTCTCTGTTAAGAATAGAACTATCACTTTAATTCTGTGATGAAAATAAAAGAGGTTTTAATGTAATAGTCTTTTTTCAATTTTCAATAGGCATATTTATTCTTGCTATTACCTAAGAATAAATAGCACCTTTTTTTTTTTTTTTTTTTTTCTTTTTGGGCTGCATTTGGGTCATATGGATATTCCTGGGCCAAGAATTAAATTTGAGCTGCAGCCACAACACATGCTACAGCAGCAGCAACACCAGGTCCTCAACCTAGTTGCCACAGTGGGAACCCCCAAAATAACATCTTAAACCCAATATTACTGCTTAAGGTGATCATTCTGGGTTTTACACACAAAAGCTCATGAACCAGTATCCTTTGTTTATCTTCTAGCTAGTGTTGAATGTTTTGATATTGAACAGACTAGAAGAACGAAGTATACATAAGATAGCCATGTATTTAAATATTCTCTGCTGTATCCCTCAGCCACTAGCCTTCTTTGTGGGTCTTGCATTATTTCTAACTTGAAATTGGGTAGATTTTATTATGAACCATCAGACAGTGCTTTGCTGTTAGAGACACTGTCTAGGCATTGCAGGGCTGTCTAGTGATAGGTGTTTCTGATTAATCTTGTGAATTCAATTTCTGGTTATTTCTCTAAACAAATGAGGGTTGATACTTCAAATATCTCAGGGGATCATGGGATTTTAGTTTATGTAAAATGGAGTCTAAAAATAACTGCTATTTAAAGAAATCAAGTTATAAATTATATGGTAGTACCAATTTTTTTAATGCAAAGTTTATGGGTGGACCCATATTAAATTCTATCCCTGTTCTGTATATGCTTAGCTAGTGGAAAATAATGACTGTAGGATAAATAGGTGAAATGTAGAGTAAATCCTATTGATTAAAAATCTACTCACCAGAGGCTTAGGGCTGAAAGTAGTGTTTCAGTGTTTTGACTTCAGACTATCAAGCACAGCACTGCCATAAAGTCAGATTAAAATTTATCTAAGGAATTATTTGATAAAAGTTAAGAAAACACATTAATTTGATCTTTAAGATAAGGCATCTGAGACTCTAATAGGCAAATGAATCTTTTTTCTTCTTCTTTTTTTTTTTTTTGCCATACCTGTGGCATATGGAAGTTCCCAGGCCAGGGATTGAATCCTTGCTGCAGCTGCGATTGCTCACAGCTGCAGCAATGCCAGCTGCACTTGCTCATAGCTACAGCAGTTCAAGATCCTTAACCCACTGTGCCACAGCAGGAACTCCCAATTGAATCTTTTTTTGCAAATGCAAACTCAAGCTCAGTTGAGAAAAAAATCCCCTTCTCAAATGAAAAAAGTCTTTGGTGTTAGTTTAATAGACCCTGGAACTCTTTTTTCAGTTTTTCAATGGGTTCTGGTTTGGGGGGGGGGGTTAAAGGTAAAATTCACATACCATAAAATTCTCCATTTAAATCATTTTAAAGCATAAAGATTGGTGGGTTTTAGTACATTCACAGTGTTCTGCAATCATAATTGCTAATGCTAGAACCTTTTCTTCATCCCAAAAAAGAAACCCCATACCCATTAGCAGTTACTTCCCATTCCTCCTCCACCCAGCCCCTGGCAACCACTAGTTTACTTTCTGTCTCCGTGGATCTAATTTGCCTTTTGTGGACATTTCATATAGATGGAATCATACAATATATGGCCTTTTCTGTTGCACTTTGTTTTATGTTTTGGTTTTGTTTAATGTTTTCAAGGTTATCCGTGTTTTTGTTTTGTTTTGTTTTGTTTTTGCTTTTTTAACATATGGAGGTTCCCAGGCTAGGGGTTGAATCAGGGCCACAACCACAGCGACGCAGGATCTGAGCTGCATTCATTTGTTTATTTTTTTCTCTCAGCTGTGAAAATTTAGTTCTCTATTGTCTACAGACTATCATTTTGTGCTGTCATTTATATTTCCTATCTGGACAATGCTGTCCTGATTTCAGCACCATCTTTTGGCTTTCAATGAAGAATAAAAAGGGCTATTTCCTGTGTTTTCTAAAGTTTTTCTCATGTTTTGGGTACTGAGATAAATGTATGGGGAGTCCATACCTACATGATACATGACACAGTGACTTAGGTGATTTTGTAAGCAGTAGCAGTAACTCTTAAAATACACCTTTTTTTTCTTTTTTTTTTTTTTTTTTTTTTTGTCTTTTGTCTTTTTGCCATTTCTTGGGCCACTCTCAATGGCATATGGAGGTTCCCAGGCTAGGGGTCAAATCGGAGCTGTAGCCACCGGCCTACGCCAGAGGCACAGCAATGCGGGATCCGAGCCGAGTCTGCCACCTACACCACAGCTCATGGCAACGCCGGATTGTTAACCCACTGCGCAAGGCCAGGGATCGAACCCGCAACCTCATGGTTCCTAGTCGGATTCATTAACCACTGTGCCAAGATGGGAACTCCACACCTTCTTCTTGAGGAAGAGGTATTATGCTTTCTCTGAAGTTTGCTTTGGATGTAAATCTAACTATTTGTTTGTTTAGGTTCCCAGGCCAGGGCTCAAACCTGAGCCGCAGCAGTGACCCTGCCAAGTCCTTAACCACTGAACTGCCAGGGAATTCCTTTACTAATTTTTTTTAAACTATTTGTTAGCATTAGTCTGCCTAACAATTGTCCATTTATTGAGGTAACACAGTTGGTTATCCATGGAGAGACTCCCTGATGCAAACTGTCCCCTGCTGCTCCGGTTTCCTGGTTTCCATTCCCAGATCACTATGCATCCCCTATTTACTTAATGATAGTTAGTAAACCACCTTCTAAACAAGCAAGGCCTTCTGAGGATTTGGCACTAACTTTAGAAGTGAGATACAAAGAAGAGCGTTTAACAACTCCGGATTACCTGAAAGTCTGAAGGTCATAGAACTCTAGTCAGTTGAACCATAAGCTCTAGTTCTCAGTTTCTTTTAAATTTATTTTAACAATTATTTGCTTATTTAATAGCCATTAGTTGAATGTCTTCTATGTGCCAAGTTGGGGGTACAGCAGTGAACAAGGTATATGCTTCAGTCTTCTTTGACCTTCTTGTAAGGGAAGGTAAATACTGAATCAGTAATTACAGCAAAGCACATGGACTTTATAGACATAATGAAGTTTAAGGGTTTTGATTTCCTTGAATATGATATTCCCCTGAGAAAGCATGTTTAAACTGAGAACTTTACAGGCTTCTGACAGGGATGCTAAGGCAAATCTGTATGAAGGATGAGCTAGTAGCCTCAGTCTCTTCTAGCACTCTTTACCAGAAATATTTCCAGGATTCTCGAACAAAGTCATGCCAGTATTGTTCCCTCTTCATTTTCCCCATCATACTCAACCTCTGTTTTATCAATATACCTTAATAATTATATTGATGTTAACCAGTGTCCCCCATTAGAACTGAGTCTCTCAAGAACAGGTTTTTTTTCTTTTTTTCCCTTCCCTCTGTAGGTCCACTGTTCCCTGTCTGACCCTACACGGGTACAACTGCCATATAAATAGCAGGTGACAGCACTGTAAAATTTAACAAATATATATCCTGTTTGTCAGACACTAAATTAAACACTTTGTATATATTATGTAATTTAATTCTGCCGAGAACTTTGGTAGGGTATGGTTTACTAGTTCTGTTATCAACAGTTTATAAATAAATAGTCTGAAACTCCAGATGGCTAGCCCATGATTACATATCTAGAAAGTAACAGTTATTTGTTATTCTGTTGTTCTGATTCCATATCCCCTGGTCATACCAAAATGCTACACTGAGAACATAATTGTCTGTTACAGTGTCAGTTTGTGACCTAGTGCATTTAAACCTGTGTAAGTGCCAGTATGAAAGGGTACGTGTATAATTACATTCTATGGTGCACTGATAATAAACTGTTTTGTGTCATCGTGCTGTACATGCATTTCATTCATGTCTCTACTTTAAGTGTTGTTTGCTCAGAAAGGCTTTCCCTGCCCCTTTATCTAAAATAGTCTTAGGTGTTTAAAAAAAAAAAAAAATGGAGTTCCTGTCATGGCACAGTGGTTAGCGAATCCGACTAGGAACCACGAGGTTGCGGGTTCGATCCCTGGCCTCGCTCAGTGGGTTAAGGATCTGGCGTTGCTGTGAGCTGTGGTGTAGGTTGCAGACACGGCTTGGATCCTGTGTTGCTGTGGCTCTGGCGTAGGCCGGTGGCTATAGCTCCAATTTGACCCCTAGCCTGGGAACCTCCATATGCCGCAGAAGCGGCCCAAGAAATTGGAAAAAAAAAAAAAGAATATAAATTCTGTGCATGGGGGGGGTTTATTTGACTTACTCTTGGCTGTATTCCTAGTGGTTAAAGACTGGCAGGGAATAGGCACTTGGTCAGTATTTGTGAAATGAATACAGAACTATAGGGAGTGAAACACAATTTTATGTTGCTTATGGAGAAAATGAGCTTTGGAGTTGGGTCTGCTTTTGAGGTCAAATCTCACTGATATAATTTTCTAGCAGTGATACCTTAGGCAAGTTTGCTAACTTCTCTTGAGTCTAAACTGCTAGGAGGATTAAATGAGAAAAGTACCTAAGGAACTCTGTAGTCAGTGTATATTGCCATTATTATCATTAACATCCCTATGGTAGCTTAGTAGTGAAATAAGTTGCCTCTTGTTTTATTTTTTATTTAGTGACATATGGAAGACAGCAGTGATTAAAATGGTTTTAATTGAGCTTGAAGTGAAGCCAGGTTTTAAATGAGCACAAACGAGTTAGCATTTATTTATAATCTTGCTTCCTGTCAATCACCTTGCCAAGTGCTTTACATATACTATCTTATTCTAATCTTTTGTATTCTGGTAAGTAGATATTAGATTCATTTCACAGGTAAGAAATTATATTCAGGAATTCCCGTTGTGGGGCAACAGAAATGAATCCAACTAGTATCAGAGGATGAGGTTCCAATCCCTGGCCTCGATCAGTGAATCAGGGATCTGGCGTTGGCAGTGCACTGTGGTGTGGGTTGCAGACTGTGCTCGGACCTGGCGTTGCTGTGGCTGTGGTGTGGGCCGGCAGCTATAGCTCTGATTCCATCCCTAGCCTGGGAACGTCCATATGCCGCAGATGTGGCCCTAAAAGAAAAAAAAATTAGATCAGAGGCTAACCATTTTGTCCAAAGACATGAAGAAGAAATAACAATGGTAGGATCAGAAATCAAGCATCTCTAACATGACACTAATACACACCTTAAAAGTTTTTCCTGGAGTCCCCATTGTGGTGCAGTGGTTAACGAATCCGACTAGGAACCAGGAGGTTGCGGGTTCGATCCCTGCCCTTGCTCAGTGGGTTAACGATCCGGCGTTGCTGTGAGCTGTGGTGTAGGTCGCAGACACGGCTCAGATCCTGCGTTGCTGCTCCGGCGTAGGCCAGTGGCTACAGCTCCGATTCGACCCCTAGCCTGGTAATCTCCATATGCCTCGGGAGCAGCCCAAGAAATAGCAAAAAAAGACCAAAAAAAAAAAGTTTTTCCTTTTTTTTTTTTTTTTTTAACTGCCTTTCCTAGAGCTCAAGGGGAAAAAAATATGAGAGTTAAAAATTTAGGGTATGTAAGTAAAGTCTAAGACTTGATACCACAGGTTGGAGCCCCTGTAAAGGGTTCATGAACACTGTTTAAAGGAGAAAAACAAGTTATCTTGAAATTTTCTGCCATTGATAATGCAAAGATCCAAGTAAGAGTAGTACTTTTTGTCTGCTAGTGAAAGAATAGAAACTACAGTACACAGTGGCATTAGTTTTGCTTTTTTGGTTTTTTGTTTTTATATGGAAGATAGTGCATTTGAGCTTGGAGCAGTATACAAGCTTCATGTATCTAGGGAGTAATGAGCCTTGGAGAATCATGAGGTAAACTAATTTCCTTGGATAGAGCTAGGTGGATTTTGTAGGGAGTTTGAAGAGGCTTGTTTTCCAATGGGATCATAAGGTATGTTCAAATTCCTGTAAACTAATGGTTCATACCAGTAAGAATCTGGCTGAATCCAGCCTCATAACAACCAAGTTAAAAATAATGGAGTTTTTTAATTGCTTTGTTTGTGTAATTTGACTTTGTCAGTGATTCCATTAGCCTTTGGATTGCAAGGTTTGAACATTCTGTCTGGGAAAAACAGAATTAAAGCAGTTGGGGTGAAATTCCTTTTGGTTTTTATATAACAGATTGCAATTTACCCTACTTTTTTACAGAAATGAGTGAAACTGATTCCCTATTAGATAGGGTCTGAAAACTTGAGGAAAAATTTGTATTTTTTCCTTCAGCAGCTGGAATATTTTGATATCTCAGAGATCTAAATGCGCTAGAATTAGCTGAAATTGATTCCTTTATAAATTTTATCTTATTTATATCCAGTAAGTTTACATTATACATGCAAGAGAAATCTTTGTGAATCATCGGGTGTATCTTAGGAGGAACATTTTGCATAATTTTCAAAATCATTCTCTTACTCCACTGTGATTTGATTAGTATTAAAGGTTCTTAATCAGACTACTAATCTTAAACCAAATAGTTCTGAGCATCATTCCCAGTGTTTCAGGTGATGAAGAATTGTGAAATCCTAATTTCAGAATTTCTCAGAAAAGCTAGTTTCACTTATCCGAACTGAATGTTGATTTATAATTCAGTGTTAGACTACAGAATAAAAACCAATAAGATATAGAAAGATGATTTCCACTATATTTACATTATGGTAGAGTTTGCCGGTATCTTGTGAATAATTTATATGTCAGAAGATTCGTACAGATACTTTGTAATTTCTCCATGCTCATTATATATGATTTGAGGTGTACCTTGAAAGAAGTGTGGGACTCAACTAAAAATGGGGCCTTAGAAAAGGTATTAAAATGTGTGTTAAGTATTCATTGAAAAAGTAACCAGTTGGACTGTATTTATTTGGGGAAAATAGGAGTAGAGAAGTAGGTTAGGTAGAAGTTGGATTGTGAGGGCTCTTCACACCATATTAAGGAAATTAAAAGCACCTTAACTTGGGCTAGAAGTAACATTGAACTAGACATTGTTGAATCTGGATTCTAGTTTTTGCTTTACCATTAACTAGGCCCTTACCTAGACCCAGAGTATAGACTCCGTTTTATTCTAGATGCTAAAGAAAATGCAGTGTATCTACTAGGTGTCTGATACATCTTAGACTAGACATGACAATTCATAGATGCCAGTTGAATTAGTGAATTAATTCTAACTTTGACATTGTGTTAATCTCTTTGCCCTTCAGTTGCCTCATTTGAACAAGTAGGGACTCTAACTCAGATTCTTTCTAGACATGTGGTCCTACGGCCATCTTGTAGATGTAGAGAACTGTTAACCATATTTGAGTAGTGTGATGTGAGTTAAATGATGTTGGATGATTGGAAATGATTAAATGTCAGATGATCAGATGAAGCTAGATTATTGAGCTGGCCACGGTGTAAAATACAAAATGGAGAGAATAGAAATTGTGAGGCCCATCTTAAATGGGTCTAGGCTTAAAGAGGTAAGATGTTGATAATCTTGACTTTGATGTTCATAGTTGTTATGCAGAAGAGGCGTGATTTTGAGAGATAATAAAGAAGCCAGTAAAAATCTCATTTTGTCTGATGAGATCTTTGGCCATTGGAGGAGCAGTAGTGGTACTAGCAGCAGAAGTATTTATCAGCTGTTTTAAACATTTCTCTTAGTTTAAAGAGTTCACAGAGAATAATAGTACCTAAGTATTGTGGGAGAAGAAGCATCCAAGAATGACTAAGGTTTCTATTCTGGATCATGAAAATAATGATACCATTGAACAAAATGGGGGAAATCCAGAAAAAGGCCAACTTGAAAAGAAGGAAAAAATAGAGTGTAGACATGTAAATTGTTAAGTGTGTGTGAATGATATTTTACTGTACATATTGAAAACTTTTCTTTTTAGGACTGTACCTGTGGCATATGGAAGTTCCCTAGACTAGGGGTCGAATTGGAGCTACAGCTGCCAGCCTACCCACAGCCACAGCAACGCCAGATCCAAGCCACATCTGCAACCTACGCCACAGCTTGCAGCAACGCCATATCCTTAGCCCACTGAGCAAGGCCAGGGATTGAACCTGCAACCACTTGGATACTGTCGGGTTCTTAACCCACTGAGCCACAACGGGAACTCTGAAGACTTTCGATATATAGAAAAGGCTGGTCTTTATACATTTAAGCATTTTTTTGCCAACATTATACCTTTGTCCAAAAAAAAAAAAAAAAAAACCAAACTACCTCATTTTTTGTTTTGTTTGTTGTAAAAATCTACTCATACATTTATGTCTGATAAACCTGTGAAACAGGGAACATGATACCTGTTTTCTAGCTCTTTTGTTTTCGTCTAGCCAAGCATGGTCCTAAGCAGGCTTGGAACACTTAAAGGTAATGCTAGACCAGAGTTCCTATCGTGGCCCAGCAGGTTAAGGACCCATTGTTGTTTCTGTGAGGATGTGGGTTTTATCCCTTACCTCATTCAGTGGGTTAAGGATCTGGCATTGCCACAAGCTGTAGTATAGGTCACAGATGTGGCTCAGATCCAGTTTTGCCGTGGCTGAGGCGTAGGCTGCAGCTGGAGTTCCAATTCCACCCTGGCCCTAGAACTTCCATGTGCTGCAGGTATAGGTGTAAAAAGAAAAAAATTAATGACAGTTAAATGCTAGACTACATTGCTGTATATCTGACCATTATCTAGCATCCTAGACTACCTACTTAAATGTGATGAATTGTGTTGAACAGGAGATCAGTGGCAACTGCTTTGAAATAGCTTGTTAGAAGCAATAGTCATTTCTGGCCTTTAGAGTAGAAGTGTTCCTACCAGATAACTTTCAAGCTCTTATGCTTCTGGTTACTGAGTAATTTAAGCCTCAGTACCCACTGTCTTTTTTTTTTTTGGCTATTCCTGTGGCACATGGAAGTTCCTAGGCCAGGGATCGAACTCATGTCACAGCAGCAACCTGAGCCACTACAGTGATAACACTGGGTCTTTAACTAGCTGCGCCACAGGGAACTCCAGTAACCATTGTTGTCTTGATGGAGATTCAGGCTTACCAGATTACAAGGGATAGCATTTTGTTATGTTATCCATTATAACAATGCAATGATCAGTGCTTTTTCTACCATCTTTGTTAATGCCATGAAGAAAAACCTTTCTTTAATCATTAAAATCAAAGTAGTAGTAGAGTTCTGTTGTAGCTCAGTGGTAATGAACCAGCTAGTATCCATGAAGACAGGGGTTTGATCCCTGGCCTCGCTCGGTGGATTAAGGACCAGTATTGCCGTGAGCTGTGGTGTAGATTAGACTCAGCTTGGATCCTGTGTTGCTGTGGCTGTTGCAAAGGCTGGCAGCAGCAGCTGTGATTGACCCCTAGCCCGGGCATTTGCATATGCTGTAGGTGTGACCCTAAAAAGCAAAAAATAAATAAATAAATAAATAAATAAATAAATAAAATTAAAGTCAGAGGAGTAGTTACTTGGGTCTGTGAGATCATCCTGACAAATGGAAATATCTTTGGGTAGATGTGCATATTGAGGCTTTTAATATTAAGGGGTAAAGGATACGAATACATTCTTCTCACTTCTATGTACTAATTCATAGCTGTTTAATTTTTTAATACCATGAGAGAGTGATAAGGCAGTTTACCTTATTGTCACCACTTTTTCAATTAGGTAAACAGAGGAACTACTATGCTCAGTTTTCAAGGGAGTTTAAGGAATATGGCCCAGGTCACAGTCTTAAATATATGAGAGGTTGAACTGGGAACTCAACCCCAGTATTGGGATTTCCCTGTCCAGTGTTCTTTTGGCTGTATATTCTGAGTTTACATTTTGGTCATTGGATTCAATCCTCATTTTCTTTTAAAACCTAGTTTCAATATGATTGAGGGGAAGGGCATGTTTAGATAAATAGATTTCTAGTGTGGGGTTTGATGTCAAGGAGGCAAAACCTGTGGACGTAATGGGTGGAGCTTTGAGCAAATAAAAATCTTATTTTGCTTGTCTAGAGATCTGTTGCTGTTGGAGGAGAAGCAAGAGGAATAGTAGCAGAATAAGTTTCCCTGCTGTTCAGCATGTAGTTTTGTTTAAAGGGCTGATCTAGAATAAGTAGATTGTTGGCTGAGCAGAGCAAACTCATGTGTGAGAGTTGGGGAAGCATGGCTATTGTTAAGCAAGAAACTAAACTTGAGCTTCATTTTGATGTCTGCCTTGCTTATGCTGTGGGCTGATTTACTCTGTTAATTTACATCTTTTCCATTTCCCCCCTCATTTTCCTCTAACTCTAACAAGTCTATTTTGCCTTTTCTAATGGATTTTACAAAGAAAGATTTTTGCTCAGTGTTTGTCATCGTAAATTCTCATTGCTGTTGCTGCCCTCAAAAGGATTGTGTAAATGAGGTGGGTAAGAATTTCAAATATATACAAAAGCTGGGTTGTAGCCATTTGATGATACGTGTGGAAAGTTTCAGTTAAAGAATTGAGATTGTTACTTCAGGATGTTTTTTAAAAAACTTTAGTTTTGTAGTTTAGTTAACTTAAACGGCATTTTGTGTGAGGAGGGAGATTTCTTTCAATTCTGAATTGGTTAGGAAAAGTTTTACTTTTATGAAAAAAATAAATGTTACCCTAACACATTTGAAACTTAAGCTTTTGAGAAGCAAGTACTGACATGGCAGTTTTTAAGTTTTAGAATATTGAACTGGAGAGTGTATTATGACTCACTTTTATTTTTCCAGCAGATTAGTTGGCAAACTGTAAATACATAGAATTGACAGAAAAACTCAGTTTATAAAATGCATGTATGTGTTTGGGGGTTTTCTTAGTTTAAGTAAAGCAACATATTTTATAAACATTTTTATCAACTTTTAATGTGCCCTTGGAGAATCACAGTTGTTGGATTGGGCGGGGTTTTTGTTGTACTCCATTTGAGATTACACAAAAGTCACCTTTTTTTAAAATTTTGAATATATAATTTTATGTAACTTCAAAAGTATCTTAAATGGATTTATATTAGCTGTTCGAGATGTATTTTAATGCGGGGAAAACATACTACTGTTTCATATTAAAAAACATACTATGACACTACTGCCTAGAGAGAAATTCTGTGAATTAATTACAGCAGTAAGCTTAATTTCTCTTATATGTAATACATTGGCCCAATTTATCTACCTTAGCACTCTTTTCTGTTTAGTATTTTTGAACCTCATTCAGAACAGGTGACTAAAACTTGGCTTCTGCTGGTCAGAATGGGACTAGAATAGGACTTTGTGGCTAAATCAGGGGAGTATAGGAAAAAGGTGACATTTGGAGGAGTTTTAGACTCTGAGTTGATTACCTTTGTTGAAATACATGGAATGAAAGGAAAAAGATGAAATATTGTCATTTAGAACTTTATTATTTTATTGTCTGGTGCTTAAAATCATGTTTTAGAATAATCTTTAAACCAACTCCTTCTAATTTAAAAGAATTACCAGTTATAAAAAAAGATAGTTCTCTTATTTCTTAAGAAAAAGAAGCCTATGGTTATAGGTTATATATATATATATATCAAAACCTTGTTTGTTTATTTTAAGCAGCTTTCCATCATGTGTCCCAGATGACTTTTCTGTAGGTCACTTTCAGGGTCAGTGAGGTTTCATACGAATTTTTACCTTTGCCTGTGTGTCATTTCTAATATACAGTCCCCATATACTCTTGTTTCTTCTCACATGGTTCAGAGCACCACCGTTAGATGTTTTGATAATCCTGGCTTCTTGATAGTTGCTGAAATTTCTTCTTTGTCATTATCTAAGTGGGTAATATTTTAATACCAGCTGCTGGACTGGTAAGGTGTCTCTTCTTTATTGACTGTCTTGGTTCCTGCAACATTTTTCAAGGCAGCGGTGGCATCTGAATATGTTGTATAGCATTGGTAAGGAATATTCTATCAAATCTTGGCTGTACATTGAGAAAGCAGCTTAACCTAGTAGAATCAAGGTATTTTATGATGCATAGTAGCTGGTTTTACTATTATGACTTTATGTCTCATTTGTTCAACTTGTATTTCTACTTGTAGATAGGAATTCCTGTTTGTAAAGCCAGGAATATATATGTCTGCGTGGATAGGATTAACAAGAGGATTGTTTATTTTTTAAGAATAACCAAGGATGAAAGCAGGTCCACTGTGGATCTTGGTGATTATTTTTCCAAGAGAATTCTTCACTTCCTTTTAACTCTAAGCTTTATTGTCTTTGGTAATTGCCTTTGAAGTCAAAAGTGGCCTTAGGTTATCAAAGTTAATAATTCAGAGAACTTTCAACCTGGATATTACATTTGATTCTAATTTCCATGAATAGAGACAGATACTATCCGCATTTACTAGATAGCGAATCTGAATCTCAGAGCTGGAGTCTTTTAATATAATCAGTACATGTGCGATTTATTAACTCAATATGTAGAGTTTTATTGCAGAAGGCCAAACTATATTCCACCAAAATATGTTTATAGAAATAGGAACATTTTTTCTAACCATATTCTATATCCACTTTAACCACTTTCCTGTAACATTTGGAATATGCAAAGGCCAACTATGTATTAGTGTCCAATTTTACCAAAGAACAATCTTTCAGACAGTCTTCTGCCAATAGTGAATGTTCTACAGACTTAATACACAATATTTTAGATTGCTCTTCCCATTATTTTAATAAATAGCATCTTAAAAATTGCTTTTATGTACCTTTAAATGCTTATTGCAAAAAACTAAAAATAGGAGTTCCAGAGTTGCTGTCGTGGCGCAGTGGAAACAAATCTGACTGGGAACTATGAGGTTGCCAGTTTGATCCCTGGCCTCACTCAGTGGGTTAAGGATCCGGCATTGCCTTGAGCTGTGGTGGAGGTTGCAGACACAGCTCGGATCCTGCATTGCTGTAGCTGTGGTGTAGGCTGGCAGCTGTTGCTCCCATTAGACTTCTAGCCTGGGAACCTCCATAAGCCAAGGGTGCTGCCCTAAAAAGCAGGGGGGAACAAAAAAAAAAAGGAGTTCCCGCTGAGGCTTAACGGGGTTTTCAAGAACCCACTAGTATCCATGAAGATTCAGGTTTGATCCCTGGCGTCGTTCTGGGGGTTAAGGATCCAGCGTCGCTGCAAGCTGCAGCTCCGATTTGACCCCTAGCCTGGGAACTTGCATATCCGCAGGTATAGCCCTAAAAAGAAAAAGAAAGAAATAATAAAAACAAAATCCCCAGTGTTTCTATTACCAGAGAACTTTCAGTGAGCATGATCCTTTTTTTTCTTTTCTTTCTTAAAACGGATCTTGTTTTCTTTAGCCCTAGTTTGAAAGACTATCCTGGCTTGCTCAATTAAAGCAGCATTTTACTTTGGCACCATTATTTTCTTATTTTCATTAGAATGATTATTTGAAGACAGAGACCAGTTGAAAAACTTAGCTGGACTTGAAAAATGAGAAGACCAAGGAAAATGCAAATAATGATCTTCATAGTCATTACTCAGAAACCAGCCTTTTAAATACATGGATTTTTCATTTTAGAGACAGGCTTAAAGTTACTATTACACAGTTCCTTGCTGTGAAAAGTTAGCCCTGGAGGTAGAATCCTCCAAATCCAGACTTTTGAATAATGCAGTGAGTAACTGATAACTTATCCCACCACAACTTTAGACTTTAGAGCTAACCGTTTGAAGTATTTCATTTCAGTCTGTGAGTCAATGCACACATTTCTATGATTTATCTTATTTTAATATGTATTGTCACTGAGACAGTAGCTGATTAGAATTTTATATATATCCTAACTTTTCTAGTTCCCCCCTGTATCATACTTCCTGTGTGTTATATGATTATGGACTTACATTGCCACTTGGACAGTATATCCATATAGCTACTACAGCTCAACCCATATGGTTACTTAGATGAGGTGAGAATAGATAATGAGCTGTTTTTCTCCACACCACCTCTTGCTCATATATATTTTCCACACACTGCTGAAATTTTATTTGAGAGGAATTTATACTCTGTGAAGATGACAGTGATGCTATTTAGTATTACATATAATAGTGATACTATCGCTTCTCGGCCTTTTGGCTAAGATCAAGTGTACATATAATAGTGATACTGAATTTTCTTCTGAAATTAATTAGAAAGCTTTAGTATCATATGGGTCTGATATATCACCTTTCGTTTTGTTTCATATGTTCAAGACAATTTGCTCTTCAGTTATCATACCAAACCAATCCAAATTCTTAACTCCTTCTATACTTGCTGAGTTTGTTAAAGAGTACTATAATAATAGAATACCTGCCAAACCAAGCATGTGAATTCATGCGCACACATGGGTACACTGTTCAAAATTGTTAAATGTTGTGTTGATTAATGTGTTAGGAAATGAAGTTGGATAGAAGATCTAACCAGTTAGAACATTGGCTAACTTCTTTTTAGCCAATAACTTGCTTTACCTGAAACACAGCTAAAGATGTTAATAATAGCCTAAATTTTTCTCTATCCGTATCGAGGCCATGGAATTAAGCGACTCTACTATCTAACCGTTCCCTGTTGTTATCTTGTAGGGGCTAAATTGCCTCTACCCTGTACTGATCCTGCATGGACCAGTCCTGCAGGCAAAAAAAAGCTAGGATGATAAGAAGGCAATCTACCAAAAAAAGAGAGAGACTGTTGGAATTTCTGTCGTGGCTCAGCAGTAATGAACCCGACTAGTATCCATGAGGATGTAGGTTCAATCCCTGGTCTTGCTCAGTGGGTTAAGTGTCTGGTGTTGCCATGAGCTGTGCTGTGGGTCACAGATGTGGCTCGAATACCAAGTTGCTGTGGATGTGGTGTAGGCCAGTAGCCGCAGCAGCTCATATTCGACCCCTAGCCTGGGAACTGCCCTAAAAAAAAAAAAAAAAAAAAAAAAAAAAGGCAATCTAGTAGAACCTTAAGAAGCAAGTAAAATTTAAAGTTGAAAGTCCTTACCTTCATTAATGTGTTTCGGTGACTAACTTTATGATCTTCAGGGTGTGAAGCCAGCCAGTTTTGACAAAGTAGCAATTCCTGAAGTGAAGGAAATTATTGAGGGATGCATACGGCAAAACAAAGATGAAAGGTGAGTTGCCTCTTTTGACCTGGGTATTGCTTAAATAAAAATTTAGAATTGTAATCTTCTCTGAATAGAACATTCGGTCTAAGGTGTATTTATACTTAGTGCTAGTTTCTCTGTTAATGTCATGCAATATCTTTAAAAGTATAGCTCTGTCCATTGAAGGTAATATTCAGGTTTGATATACTAAAATGTTGTAAAAATGTGGTTTGACAGAGCTTAAGTAAATCCGAGACCCCTCAAACATAGCTACTGCTTTTAATAAGAACTGCTTAAAGCATCAGCATAATTTATAAAACTGAGTAGGGTTCTGTCTCTAATACAGCTAATCTGTTCCTTACTCTTTTATCCATTGAATTCTAAAAGATAAAACAATAAAATATTAGCTTTTTGGAGTTCCCATTGTGGCTCAGTGGGTTAAGGCCCTGACATTGTCCCTGTGAAGATGTGGGTTCAATCCCTGCCCTTGCTCAGTGGGTTAAGGAGCCTGTATTGCTGCAAGCTGCAGCATAGGTTGCAAATGCAGCTCAGATTCGACCCCTAGCTTAGGAACTTACATGTGTCACAGGTGCAGCCATAAAAAGAAAAAATATATATGTATAATTTGGCTCTTTAACATCAACTCAGCTATATAGTTCCTGATTTACTGTTATTATGGTAGAATTGAAGAGAGAAACATCAGAAGTCCTTTGAGTTAAAAAGAGACAGCTTCACCCAGAGCTTGGGAGGAGATCTGGCTTAGTCATTTATGCTAACAGAGGGCTTTTCTCAGAGGACTGGCAAGTATGTGATCTGCCATAAAGCTGATTCATTACCCATCAGGCATGGCAGATGTCCAATGGCTGTTTTTGAAAAATAATCTGCCTTCACCATCCCCCTCTTTACCCTCTAAGGAAGAAAGAGTAGACCAGCCAGTACAGATATAAATTGTAAATTGAGCGTAATCTACCTCCTAAAGTATGCAGGTGATTAGGTGTATCAACCAAATTAAAGAATTCCCTATCTTCCCTTCTCCATTCTCATATTCTTTTCCTAACTTTGTTATTTGGAAGACCTTAACATGATGATCTTTAAGGCTTTTTAGTAGAAATTTAGTTTGGGTTTCTATTTTTATATACACTGATTGAAAAGGAGAGCCCTTAATCTCTTTAAGGGCTTTTTTTAAAACTATAAATAAAGGAATATTTGTTTCCAGTCTTAGAACATGTTACTCTTGTTTCATTTCTGGATGGAACAGTTTACTAGATTACAGGTATTTTGAGACTGTTTGTCTAGAAAAAATTGTTCCATAGTCAGACTTCTGCTTGCCTAGCCCACAAGTTGTTGAATAAGCAATTGAGAGGATTTATTGGAGTAAATAAAAGTTGCTGTGGTAGAAGGTAAGGTACTAGAAATAAAAAGATTTTCGAGTTTTGATTCCACCATTTGTGACTTTTACAACTATGAACAAGATTGTCAGTCTCTCTGAGGATCCATTTTCTAATAATCAGGAAATGATATCTCATTGGATGTTGGTCAAAGGTCAGATGAGATCATATATATATATATGTGAGGGTTTTTTGTTAACTTGAAGCACTATGTAAATGATTATGTGGTATTTTGAAGCTATGATATTCTATGTATTACTTGCTATTATTAGTACACTATTAACTAATAAGAGGTTAGATCATTAGATTTTAAAAGTATCACTTTCAGCTCTTAATTCATAAATTGATGGCATAAATTATTCATAAATAAGAGGTTCTGATATTCTATAATTTGAGTAAAACTATAATTACTGTTCAAATGGAGCAATGTAGGAATGAGTTACAAAATTCTCCTTGTTTTTCTTCTTGCAGTCTTTTTTCATTATTTCACATCTTAACAGTGATCAGCCATACTTAAAAAGCATTTTTTAAATTTGATGACATTTTGTTTTCCTTTTCTTTCTTTTCCCTCTCGTTTGAAGATATTCTATCAAAGACCTTTTGAACCATGCGTTCTTCCAGGAGGAAACAGGGGTACGGGTAGAATTAGCAGAAGAAGATGATGGAGAAAAGATAGCCATTAAATTATGGCTACGTATTGAAGACATTAAGAAATTAAAGGGAAAATACAAAGACAATGAAGCTATTGAGTTTTCCTTTGACTTGGAGAGAGATGTGCCAGAAGATGTTGCTCAAGAAATGGTAAATTAGCACTAATCAGCCATTTAAAAATTGGTGTAGATTTATATGCATTGATACTGGTGAGCAAAAAAGCAGTTTATAAAGCAGCATGTATGGCATATCCCATTGATACAGAATTGTATTGCTTAGTCACCCCAAAAGTTGTTTTTATTTTAGGAGACATGTGTAGACAGAGATTGTATAGGGATAGATGAACAGATGAACAGACAGATGGGTAGAAAGAAAGAACCAGAAGGCATTCTAAAGTAATTTTGAAAGTCTGTAAGGTTGACTGTCTTCTAGTTAGTATAAGCCTATTTAGTTAGAATGATAGGTAATGTTTTCCAGATACTTAGACATTAGCCTTTAATCAGTCATCTGGATAATCTTATAAATAGATCACATGTTATTTTTATTTCGAAGGGAGATTTCAAGAGCAATTATTAGTAGGCAGCCTTTGATGAATAATTTTTGAAGTATGTCTAAGAAGGAAACACTTCACCAATCTTAGGTTTGCAGAGATACTCATAGCATACCTCTGCTAGAATTTATGAGAACCATTTTAATAATAGTTACCTTTGAGAGGGGGTCTGGTGTGAAAGAGGTACTTATTTTTTTAATCGTTAGTTTTTTACATTGTTTGAGGTTTTTTGTTTTGTTTTTAACCTTCTATATTTACCACAACTGTTTTATCTGGTTAAGTGGTTGTCTAGTAAAAGGAAGTAAAGGCAACAGAGGTTAGTATTGATGGTTACCTGAGAGTGGGAAATAGAGTAAATATAATCAAAATGAGCTTTTTGGTTTTTGTTTTGTTGTAATAATTAATGAAGATACATCCACCCCATGAGTATTTCCAAAAATGGTGGGGAAGTATATAATGCAGACCAGCAGTTTCACAGTTTCATTATGGCCAGTCTTTAAAAAGAGTTCTGTCTTCCCCCTTCTCTATTTTCTCCCCCAAAGTGCCCTTTTTTTGTTTTGTATTCAGTTTGTTTTCTTTTGATTTCCTACTGGTTCCTTATGTATGCTTTTATACTGTAGGTAGAGTCTGGGTATGTCTGTGAAGGTGATCACAAGACCATGGCAAAAGCTATCAAAGATAGAGTATCATTAATTAAGAGAAAACGAGAGCAACGACAGCTGGTGCGGGAGGAACAAGAAAAAAGAAAGCAGGAAGAGAGCAGTCTGAAACAGCAGGGGGAGCAACAGTCAAGTGCTTCCCAGGCAGGAATCCTGCAGCCCTCTTCTGCCAGCACAGGCCTACCTGCTGCCGCTACCACTTCAGCCTCTGTTTCCACGCAAGTAGAGCCAGAGGAGCCTGAGGCAGATCAGCATCAACAGCTGCAGTACCAACAACCTAGTATATCTGTGTTATGTAAGTATTTGGAGAAGTAGATAACTCCTAATTTTTTTTCTTTTTAGGGCCGCACCCACAGCGTATGGACGTTCCCAGGCTAGGGGTCGAATCAGAGCTGTAGCTGCTGGCCTACACCACAGCCACAGCAGTGCAGAATCTGAGCCGTGTCTGCGACCTTCACCACAGCTCAGGGCAATGCCAGATCCTTAACCTACTGAGTGAGGCCAGGGATCAAACCTGTGTCCTTAGGTATACTAATCGGATTCATTTCTGCTGAGCCACAACGGGAACTCCTAGATACTCCTGATTAACTTTTTATCTTCTTGGCCATCATTTTGTACTGGCCTCTTGGTTTTGAATTACAAATCCAATGTATAAATAAGATGTTTGAAATGGTTGCCATCACCCTTTTCTTTCTGTTCTTAGGTCCATGGCGAATAGAATAGAAGGATGAGGCAGTAAGGAGATGTGATTAAGACAATGAAACAGTTTTACAGATTTCAATACTTTCTAATTTGTAGACCTCTACTTTCTATAATTCCTTTTTCATAATAATGAAAAGTGAACAAGTTTATCTTAGCTACTTATTATTGAACCTATTAATCTGGTTCCACTCTTTTAGCAAAGCTAAATAATGTATTAATTAGAAACTAAGGAGACTGCTAGTTATTAATTGAACTACTTTCTTAATAGTTTCCACAGTTAAGACTTTGGAAGCTGTGTCAAACTTCAGACTAACATTTTCCCCTTGTTCTTTAGGTGGTAAAATTTTGTGATGGTCAGGATTTCTTTTTTTTTTTTTTTAAAGAAAATTTTTTTCTATATGGATTCCCTCATTTAAACGTAGAAATCTACTTGGTAAAATTGGTATTTATTATTTACTTAGTTCAGGTCTGTGCAAAGGAAAAAACCATGTAGCCCTAAGATCAGGGGTTTGTCATGAGAAAATGTGAACCTCCTTTTTGTGATATGTCTCTCTGTCTTGTTTTTTGGCCATTTATTTCTCCTTCAGCTGACGGGACGGTTGACAGTGGTCAGGGATCTTCTGTCTTCACAGAATCTCGAGTGAGCAGCCAACAGACAGTTTCATATGGTTCCCAGCATGAGCAGGCACATTCTACTTGCACACTGCCAGGGCATACAGCGTCTGTTGTCCAGGCACAGGCTCAGCCCCATGGGGGTTATCCACCCTCAAGTATGGTGAGTAACTGCATAAGAGGGGAAGCTAATGATGATAGCCACTAGGTAATGGGTTCAGTTCAGACTCTTCTACTGAAAAAGTAACAGCATGCATTCCAAGTTAAAAAGTACAAATGGTGTATTTCTAAAGGAAGTAGGTTTACTATAGAGTATAATTGGAGCAGTTCAGGCAGAATGGGATATATATTAATATTGCAAAGAAACTATTTACAAGATTTAAATTAATCTGAATTTGATTAAAGATAATGTTCTCTTTAGCACTTCAGGGTTGAAACTGTTCAAAGGAGTGTAGCTGGGCATATATATACATGGCTTAGGGGTGGGGGGGCAGGGATTTTTCAAAAGTTACTTATTAAAAGAGTTACTAAGTATTTTCTGTAAGATGTCTTATTGTGTAGAAAACAGGTAAGACCTTCAAACTGTTATAGAATGCTGCATGTGAGTACTCTTCAGTGAAAGAATCCTTTATGTGTATGACCATTTAATTTAGCGCTTGTGTTTAGTTAATCATGAGTTGCTGTGCGTGTTCTTGCCTTAAAGTCTGTGTTGGACACAAGTTCCTTCCCCAGTATATGTTCATCTGCTTTTTCCCTTTATTTGGTATCTGTTTTATGACTGATTTTTTTTTCAGAATCAACTTACAGAAATTATTTCCTGAAATATTTTATATCTATGCATATGTACACATACCTACATGCACATATTCATACATTATTACCTATGTTTTTACATTAGCCACTCCTGCTTCTCATATAGAGAATGTTCAAGTAGATCATTAGCTAATACCCCTTTTCTTTTGCTGACCCTCCACAAAGTCTTCAGAAGCAAATAAGATGCATTTTCTGCCTCAGGAAGGAATTGAGAATAAACTGGTCACTGTAGGGCTCTTGTTTAGTGAGCTCTCTAGGCAGATAGATTTTCCTTCTTTCTCAGCTTTTAATCTGAATTTGTGGAATTCTTATTCTTTATTGAACGAAACTCAGTCTTTCTCTGGTAAGAAAATACTTCTGCTTGTTGTGGTCTATTCACCCCACAGCTTGGAATAAAAGATGTTTGCTTGTTTCAGAGTCCTTTCCTCAGTTCTGCATTGGCTAGGTCTCAAGACGAATGGCCACAGTGACAGAAAAAATCTTTCTATGTACTAGCGTTCAAACAGTCTACTTCTCTAACCTTTAAAATAAGTAGGTAGGGTAGAAGAGCTTTATACAGACTGTACAGGTATATTTCTCTGTTCTAACAAATATTTGTCAGCATTTCTTGTGAGTTTCTACTCATGTTCTAGATGATTTCTTCTGGATCATCATAGCTAGATTTTTTCTTTTTCTTTCTTTTTTTTTTTTTTAGAGCTGCACCCATGGCATGTGGAGGTTCCCAGGCTAGGGGTCTAATTGGAGCTACAGCTGCCAGCCTACGCCACAGCCACAGCAATACCAGATCTGTGCCATGTCTATGACCTACACCACAGCTCATGGCAACGCCAGATCCTTGACCCACTGAGCAAGGCCAGGGATCAAACCCGCAACCTCATGGTTCCTAGTTGGATTTGTTTCTGCTGTACCACGGATGGGAACTCCAGATTTTTTTTTTTTTTAAAGCTATTCTTTATCCCTTATCACAGGACGATAAATTTTAGCTCTTTATTTTTAGGAAGGAAATGGAATGATTGTTTATGAAGATATTAAGTATTTGATTCACAAATGTAGCTATATTTATTGATGCTCTAAAGACAGACTGTTAGTGAAATTACAGTCTTGCCTTTTAATGACAGTATTCTGTGGCAAAATCATGAAGAGTTATTAAATATTGAGGATTTGGGAGTTCCCATCGTTGTGCAGGGAAACGAATCCGACTAGAAACCATGAGGTTGCGGGTTCGATCCCTGGTCTCACTCAGTGGAATAATGATCTGGCATTGCCGGGAGCTGTGGTGTAGGTCGCAGATGCGGCTCAGATCTGGCATTGCTGTGGCTGTGGCATAGGCCAGCAGCTACAGCTCCAATTAGACCACTAGCCTGGGAACTTACATATGCTGCAAGTACAGCCCTAAAAAGCCCCCCCCCCAAAAAAAATTGAGGGTTTGTAAAAATTTTATAATTATTCCTTTCTCATTCCAGGAAGAATTTACTGTGGCTTACAATAATGTATCAATTATAAATAGAATTTTAAAATAAAAGAGGAGTTCCCATCGTGGCTTAGCAGCAACAAATCTGACTAGTGTCCATGAGTACGCAGGTTCAATTCCTGGCCTTGCTCAGTGGGTTAAGGATCCCGCATTGCCATGAGCTGTGGTGTAGGTCATAGACGCAGCTCAGATCTGGCATTGCTATGGCTGTAGTGTAGGCCAGTGGCGAAGCTCTGATTTGACCCTTAGCCTGGGAAACTCCATATGCTGCGGGTGCGGCCCTCAAAAGACAAAAAATAAGAACAAAAGAGAAACAAGGATAGGAAAATAATATAATTGGTTATACAGTTCACAATATCTAGGAAAAAACAAACTTGCTCAGGACAGCCTTGCAGCATTAGATGTACTGCCTTGTAGCCATATTAAAATGTTTATGTTAAGGTGCTTCAAACTTTGTAAACCAAAGTTGAACCTCTGATATGCCTGGAAAAAAAAAAAATTGAAATTATTCTTTCACATTTCAGATATTTTTTCAGTGACTACTTCAGTAAAAATACAGAATGTTTCTTGTATCTGTTATGAATTACCTCTAGAAAGCTAATGCTTTTCCTAGTCAGAAATGACGTTTTAGCTTTACAGATACAGATAGGCTAGTGTAATAAATAAGACACTGTGAGCCAACAACTTTTCTAGTCTAAGGCCTTATAAAATAGTACTGAGAAACTGTCTCTCTGTGGTTTCCAGAGATCCTGCAAAGCAATCCAGTCTTAAAATCTTTTACCTCTTATAATGTGTGTTAAACTATTAGAACTCGTTCTTGTTTAATCTTAGTAAGTTTGCAGAAACTGCAAGCCAATATTCATCATTTTCCCTGTCTATTCTGCTGCCTCAGTCAGTTGGCTATTCTTACTCATACTCATAACAATTAATGTTATTTCAGAATTTTTGGAAAGGTACTTGATCATTATTGTGGCTGCTCATTCAAAACAAAACAAAGCAAAACACCTGTCTGCGACCAACAGTGTAGGGAGTATAGTTACGATCTGCCCAGTATGCTTTGTAAAATTCTGTCCCTCCTCAAAAAATGTTTTTATGGAGTTGGGGGAGGATGGAACATTTCTTTATGTCAGCTATGCCCTGTTATCATTGTACATTTGATTATTTTGTTTCCAGAGTATTGTGTTTTTCATGTATGTGTTTGTTTTCTGTTTAGCCTCGTCGTGGCCGTAGCATGTCGGTTTGTGTTCCCCATCTTTCTGCTGTTCCCTCTCTGTCCCGCATCTCTCCCAGTGCTCCTCCCACCCCACCACCAGTGCTGTCTGCACCTCTTTCTCCTTCCCTCCTTCGGACTGCCCCCGAGGAAACTTTTGCCGAAAAGCTTTCTAAAGCATTGGAGAGTGTCCTGCCTATGCACTCTGCCTCTCAGCGCAAGCACCGACGCTCCAGCCTGCCTTCCCTCTTTGTCAGTACTGTATGTAACCATAAACTTCCTGACAAATAAAAATTTATTACCAATGAATACATCCAGGCATCAAGAATTTTAATAAAAACTAAGTAGAGATAAGAACTAAACTTAGTAATATATTATGCTTTTAGGATACCAATTTTTCCTGTAGGAAACTTTTTTGTTATAAAGCTTTAAGGGAGAGAAAAGCAAGGAGGTAATGAGAGTGAATGCCTATAACATCCTTGACACATATCAGCGTGTGTGTAATAAAATTTAGCTTTTATTATACTTTCCTATCCTCCATCATATACAGCTCCTGGCATTTTCATATCGTTAGCGAAGAATATGTATATTCCTTAAACTCCTTGTTGGCTTAATCAACAGGTGTTTTCTCTTTATCAAACATTACCCAAACATATTTTCTCCTCACTTTATTCCAAAGACATGCTAATGACACTGCTCAAGTCCTTTTTTTCCCCACAGTCTTTGAAGAATAATTGAAGAGGGAAAGTTACTTTTTAATTTGTCAGGTATTTAATATGATGTGATTTAGTTTTAGCAAACTAGAAGAAGGTCACATAATATTCCTTCCTGGAAATATTTTTCTTAGATTGAATGAACTGGGACCTTGACATTAATGAATGCATTAGATACACAGATAGTACCACCTGATTTTCTTTGGCCCCATTAATATCTATAGAAGATCTGTCTTTTAAAGTTGTTACAAACACTGTGGGACTTTGCTGCTGCTTTTCCAGGTAGAAAATATAAGTTAACGTTTGACCTAGCAAAGCCCAAATTTTCAGGTTTTTACCTAGGAGAATGATTAACTATAATTAATGTTTTATGGCATTGGGATACTCTGTGAAAAGACAGCATAAAATGGAGCATTCTGATTCAAAATGGAAACCTCCTTTTAGCAGTTGTAAAGAAACAACAGTAGGTCCATTTTGCTAATTTGATAAAAAGTTCTTCCCTATTGAAAGAATGAAACTGATCTACCTTTTTTTTTTTTTTACCCTTTTTAAAAAGGGTCCATGAAAGTGGATTATTAGTGTGCACTGTGTGCATTTGACAAGGTAGAATTCTAAATTTAGAGTTTTAAATCTAGAATACTTCTTTGACAAAAAGTGCTCTTAAATCAAGTTGGCTTTTATTTATGCTATCCTTTTCCCCTGATTTGAAATATTAAACTCTTAACTAGGATCAGAAAAGTGGACATTCAGTGATTTGGCATCCATAACATATTTCATGTAGTGAAATTAACTGCATGTGTTTTGGGATAGACAGAGGAGAGACTTGACTGTCATTAAGTTGTTCATTTTTTAGTATCCACCAAAAATCTCTTCTGATTTCTAGGTAGAAGACACACTATTAGTTAATCAGAAATTAACTCTGGAGCCTCTAACAGCACACAACAATAAAGCTTCAGAATAGGAAAACTTGGTACAGTCTCATTCTTACTTAACTCTGTTTCCACTGATGCAGTTTACATTAAGTCATGAGTGAACATATTAATTGTGGGTAAAAGCAGAATAATCACTTAGGAAGTTAAATCCTTCCATTTCCCTTGAGAGAGGAGAATTGTGGAAAAGCAGCTCCTATCTAATGCAAAGAGTCCCACAGAATAATTTTATTGACCCTGGATGTATTTAATGGATTTTTTTTTTTACTGTGCACATAATTTCTGAAAGCATTGTTATTTCTTTATTAATTATAAATTTGGTGTAACCATTTCGTAGGGTTACACAGAGCTACCCAGTTATGCATGTCTAATGTAATTTCACATATGAATGTATGAATTACTTGTCTTATTCATGTTGATACAGCCTCAGTCCATGGCGCATCCGCGTGGGGGGACCCCAACATACCCAGAATCACAGATATTTTTCCCAACTATTCATGAACGTCCAGTTTCTTTTTCACCACCTCCCACCTGTCCACCGAAGGTGGCTATTTCCCAGCGGCGTAAGAGCACCTCCTTCCTGGAAGCCCAAACTCATCACTTCCAACCCCTGCTGAGGACTGTTGGCCAAAATCTTCTTCCACCTGGTGGCTGCCCAACTAACTGGACACCAGAGGCCGTAGTTATGTTGGGTACTACAGCCAGTAGAGTAACTGGAGAGCCATGTGAGATACAGGTCCAACCTCTGTTTGAGCCTACTCAAGTTTATGGTGACTGTAGACCTGGACTAGTACTTCCAGAAGAAGCTCACTACTTTATTCCTCAGGAAGCAGTGTATGTAGCAGGGGTACATTACCAGACCCAAATGGCAGAACAGTTTGAGGGTATTCCATACAACTCTCCAGTCCTGTCAAGTCCTATGAAACAGATACCTGAACAGAAGCCAGTGCAAGGGGGCCCTCCTTCGAGTTCTGTCTTTGAATTTCCATCTGGACAGGCTTTCCTGGTAGGACATCTTCAGAATTTACGATTAGATTCTGGACTAAGTCCAGGATCTCCCCTCTCTAGCATTTCTACACCTATCAGTACAGATGCTACACGTTTGAAATTTCACCCTGTCTTTGTTCCTCATTCTGCACCTGCTGTGTTAACTCATAACAATGAGAGCAGAAGCAATTGTGTATTTGAGTTTCATGTTCATACTCCAAGCTCCTCTTCAGGAGAAGGAGGAGTTTTACCTCAGCGTATTTACCGAAATCGACAGGTTGCCGTGGACTTGAATCAGGAAGAACCACCTCCTCAATCAGCTGGATTACACGGCCGCCTGCAGCCTGTGACTGAAGAACAACATAATTTCCAGCCCCCAGAATTGACCGTTTCTGTGGTAGAGCCTACTGGACAGAGCTGGCCAATAGGAAGCCCAGAATATTCCAGTGATTCCTCACAAATCACTTCTTCAGACCCCAGTGATTTTCAATCACCTCCCCCTACAGGGGGAACAGCTGCACCTTTTGGCTCTGACGTCTCATTACCCTTTATCCATCTGCCTCAGACAGTGATACAAGAATCCCCACTTTTCTTCTGTTTCCCCCAAGGAACCACTTCTCCGCAGATTTTATCTGCATCATTTTCTTCAGGAGGATCTGCACTCCATCCACAGGTTATAGGAAAACTTCCACAGTTCTCTTAAACTACCCTGCTGTGCACCATTGCATTTAAGTTTTCTGTCCCTCCTTTCCATTCATGAGGATTATTGTTTAATTTTATTACAATTTCTCCATTTTGTGTGTGTGTTGGGGGGGTTATTTTAAACTACTTGTATTTAAGAACAAAATCTGAGAGCAAGCCTGCCTGATTTACCTATAATCAAACCATTGGAAAAGAAAAGAAACTAGAATTTTAGTTACTTGTCAAAATCAGTGACTTCTGTTCATATGTAGAACGTTTTCAACTAGAAGTGAAATGTAAATGTCTGTAAAGTTGACTCAGAATTGATGCTTCACACATACTAATGTGAAGTATTTCTTTCTTCCTAGAAATGAACGTGGCTAGTTTTTTAAGAGAAGATAACATTTTTTTTTCCTGTAAAATGAAAAGAATGGGAAGTGGAGAATCCTTTTTCTAAAAGTAGTATTAGGAGTACATACAGAAATTAAAAGAGAGGAAACATCTTAATAAGTGAAGTTGCCTTTTTAAAATGGCATCAAACAAATCAATTTGTATTATGTGTTCAAATAAAATGTTAATCCATAAAATTGACTGATTCTAATTTTCAGTAACTAAATTAAAATCTAGTATGGGTGGTGGATTTTTTTTGTTTGGTTTTAAAGATTTGTGATGTATGTTAGCAAAGTAAAAAACATTAGATAGCTCAGTTCTTGTTTTTTGTTTATTTATTTATTTTTGGCTGCATCTGCAGCATGTGGAAGTTCCAGGGCCAGGGACTGAACCTACACCACAGCAGTGACCCAAGCTGCTGCAGTGACAATGCCAGATCCTTAGCCCCTGTGCCACAGGGGAAATCCTCAGTTATTAGATTTTTCCTGAAAAAAGCTAAATTTTGTTATTTATGTATATGAGCATATGTACTCTCTTGAAATAAAGACAAAAGTGATGGACATAATAGAAATTAAGAAGTGGAGTCAGTATTAACAATTGTCATGTATTCCTTTGATACATTTTACCGAATGTATAGGCCATAAAATCTATGTAGGAGACTAGGCAGTTAGTTAGATAGACTTTGCAATTATATATTCTGGATATCATTTGGATGTTTTAAATATCCCACTCTTATAAAGTATTACATGTTCTCCATTGTACTTTGTTCCTATGTTCTTTCTCCATCAAGAGCATAAATTACCCCAAAGATACACATGAAGTATCAGTTACTTAAGAGTAGTACTAAGAAGCAAAAAGATCTAGAAATTTGGAAATTGTACTCCATGCACATTGCATATGCTATGTTCACATTAACACACTGGTTGCCAGCCTGTACTGTGAATGTGTGTGCACCGCCAGCCTTTCTCCTATGTACTTCCAAAATGAATTTCAAACATTAGGTAGTTAATTTACAGAAAAGTTGCATAAAGAATGAATGCTTGCAGTGGTTAAGTTGCAGTGAAATGTGATGTCCTATCCAAGTAAACACCAGAGCAACCCCTGTAAACTGAAATGAAACAGCAAAAGTGGGCCTTGTCGTTTTCCTACTCACCTAAAATCAAGACCTGAATTCACTTCTTACCTTCTCATTTAACTTAAAACCTTTTCTAAGTGAGGATTTCTCAAATACAATGCTATTGATATTTTAGGTTAGATAATTGCTGTTCGGTGCATTTGTAGAACATTTAGCAGCATCCTTGGCCTCTACCTCCCCCAGTTGTAACAACCAAAAATATCTCCAGATATTTCCAGGTGTTACTGGAAAGGGGAGTGGGGTGCCTAAATTGCCCCTGTTTGAGAATCTCTAGGCACCTGGCAGTTAATGATGGTAACAGGTTTTGTTTACATTTTTGGCAAAAGTCACTGTAGCACTATAAGAAATAATAAAAGGAACCAAAAGAGCATTATCAAATACCCTTTTTTCTATAATAGTTCAAATAGTTTTTTTTACGTTGATGATCTTAGTACTTTTTTCCTGATTATTTTCAATAACCACTTTATTATGAGTTTTACTATTTTGGCAAAAATTACAGCCTTAGCAGTGGGGTAGCTTAGGTTTTAACCAACAGTGGTTTTTCCATGGAGTCAGAGTATGTTCTACGATATGATCCTTCTCTAATCTTTTTCTTTAAAAACATGCCCCACTGTCTCTCCCTAAATCCTTGACCAAGCTAATGTTTCATTTTGCTCAAGCAAACTCTCAGGAGCTCACAAATTTATTGCAAAATCCTGACCTCTATTAACATACCTTTGGGCTTATCTAATTTTTTGTTTTCACTTCTTTCCTTCAGGCACAGGGGCAGAGCCAGGGTCAGCCATCTTCAAGTAGTTTAACAGGGATTCCATCCTCCCAACCTGTACAGCATTCTCAACAGGTGAGAGCAACTCATTGCTACATTTTATGGATTACCAGCAGCCAAAACAGTTTTACGTCTTTCATGCATTAGATTCCTGATGTAAATGGCTTGCTAAGTTTTTGAGAGGATGATCAAGAGACATTAAATTTTGTGTGTTTAGTAACATTTTAGAAAATCTCTTTTGTGTACTGTGTTTCTGAACAATCTACTAGATTAGGCATATATTTACATTCAGAAGAATCGTTTTTACTGACATAATTTATGTGCCTTCTTAAACAGATGATTCTACTCTCGTTTGACAATATGATTGACCCTGAACAACTCAGAGAGCTAGGGGTACAGGCCTTCCACACAGTCAGAAATCTGTGTATAACTTTATAGTCCGTCCTCTCTATCCATGGTTACACATCCATGGATTTGTTCAGCCAGTCTTGGGTCATGTAGTACTGAAGTATATACTTACTGGAAAAAAGCCACGTGTTGGCGTTCCCGTCATGGCTCAGCAGTAAGAAACCCAGCTAGTATCCATGAGGATGTGGGTTCGATCCCTGGCCTTGCTTAGTGGGTTAAAGAATCCAGCATTGCCATGAGCTGTGGTATAGGTTGCAGACACGGCTCAGATCTGACGTGGCTGTGGCTATAGTGTAGGCCAGCGGCTACAGCTCCCTAGACTGGGAACTTACATATGCCGCAGGTTTGGCCCTTAAAAAACAAAACAAACAAAAAACACTTGTTAAGTGAACCCATGTTCCCATGTTGTTCAAGGATAAGCAGTACAAAGCATATCAGTTTTATTTCTACATGTTCAATGATTTGTCCTTTTAGGAGCATTTTGCTGTTACTGAGCTTGACACAAAATTATTATTCTACACTCATTTTTAAGTATTTCTCTCTTTTTTTTTTTTTTTTTTTTTGGCTTTTTAGGGCCACACCTGTGGCATATGGAGATTCCCAGGATAGGGGTTGAATCAAAGCTACAGCTGCTGGCCTATCCCAGATCTGAGCTGTGCCTGCAACCTACACCACAGCTCACAGCAATGCCGGATCCTTAAGCCACTGAGCAAGACCAGGGATCGAACCCACAATTTCATGGTTCCTAGTTGGATTCATTTCCGCTGCGCCACATCAGGAACTCCTTAAGTATTTCTAATCTGTGAGGTGGGGTATCAGATTTTATGCTAAAATGAATGAAAGCCTGAGAACAACTACCTCAGGAACTTTAAAAAAATGCTTTAAACTTCTGATTTGGGGAGTTTGTTCCCAAAGTTTCAGAGAACTCAAGGGATTAGTACAGTGCTGATGTATTCAATAGCAAACTGGTACTTCTGAAATTAAATATCTATAGTTCATCATTGATATTAATTAACAGTATTTGTGTGCATGGAAATAACACTTTGGGAGCACAATTGAATGTTTATTATCTGTTTCAAATAAAATTTATAGTTACTACATGTGTCATAAAAACTTCCCAATAGGAGTTCCCGTCGTGGTGCAGTGGTTAACGAATCCGACTAGGAACCATGAGGTTGCGGGTTCGGTCCCTGCCCTTGCTCAGTGGGTTAACGATCCGGCGTTGCCGTGAGCTGTGGTGTAGGTTGCAGACGCGGCTCGGATCCTGCGTTGCTGTGGCTCTGGCGTAGGCCAGTGGCTTCAGCTCCGATTAGACCCCTAGCCTGGGAACCTCCATATGCCGCAGGAGCGGCCCAAAGAAATAGCAAAAAGACAAAAAAAAAAAAAAACTTCCCAATAAACACTTTGTTGATAGTTCCCTTCGAAGTATGTTGTCAAGCCACCAAATTCTAGGAGTTCTCTTGTGGCTGAGCAGATTAAGGATCTGGCATTGTCACTGCAGCAGCTTAGGTCACTGCTATGGTGCAGATTCCATCCCTGGCCCAGGAACCTCCACATGCTGTGGGCGTGGCCAAAAAAAAAACACCATCAAATTCTAAGTTGGCCTGTTTCTATTAATTTTTGAAACAAAATTTTAAATTCTCATTTCAAATGGCCTGCTTCCAGTCCCACATGTCATGTAGTCTCTCTGTGTCACATTTTGGTAATTCCCACAGTATTTCAGACTTTTCCATCATTATTATATTTGGTACGATGATATATGATCATTGATTTTTGATGTTACTGTTGCAAAAAGGTTATGACTTGCTGAAGGTTCAGGTGATGGTTAGCATCTTTTAGCATCAAAGTATTTTTAAATTAATGTTGCACATTTTTTTTTCAGCCATAATGCTATTTCACACTTAATAGACTACAGTAAAGTATAAACATAACTTATATGCCCTGGGAAACCAAAAAGTTCATGTGACGCATTTTATTGTGATATTCACTTTATTTCAGTGGTCTGGAACCAAACCTGCAGTAACTCTGCTGTCTGCCTATATATACTTTTTATCTGTGACGAGCACCTCTGTCTTATAGAATCGAAGGGGTGAGATTTGTTTTGTCTTGCTCCTGCTCTTCAAGACAAGTTTCTCAATCTATATATATTAAAATTCAAGTAGTCACATTTTTGCCAACTTTAGCAGGTTTAATTATATTAACGACCCCTAATAAGAATGCAAATTAAAAGTTACATAAAGCTAGGTAAGTACAGAAACATTATCATGGGTAGCAGTCTCCTAATTTGCTTACCTTGGACACAGGCCAACAGAAATAAAATGTGTGGTTTTAAGTGTGTGCCCTGTTTTTCCTTTTCCAAAGGAGTTTGTTAGGTATTTTATATTTGGGCATGTAATAAAGAAGACAGTGAGAAAAGCCATTGAGTTTAGTGGTGATAAATGTATACATGGGAAGGGAGGACACTTCCATAAATGTCAAATTAAAAGAATTAGGTAGTTGGAGTTCCCATTGTGGCTCAGCGGTAATGAACCCAAGTGGTATCCATGACGTGGGTTTGACCCCTGGCCTCAATCAGTGGGTTAAGGATCCAGTGTTTCTGTGAGCTGTGGTGTGGGTTTCAGACTCAGTTCTGATCCTGCATCACTGTGGCTGTGGTGTAGACCAGCAACTGCAGCTCTCATTCGACCCCTAGCCTGGGAACCTCCCTGTTCTGCAGGTGCAGCCCTGAAAAGCAAAAAAAAAAAAAAAAAGAATTAGGTAGTTGACTCTTCTGGGAAAAGATATGACTAAATGGCTATTTCTACAGTAGCATCAGAAATTCATGTTTCTGGAGTTCCCTTTGTGGCGCAGTGGTTAATGAATCCGACTAGGAACCATGAGGTTGCGGGTTCGGTCCCTGCCCTTGCTCAGTGGGTTAAAGGATTTGGCATTGCCATGAGCTATGGTGTAGGTTGCAGACACGGCTCGGATCCCGCGTTGCTGTGGCTCTGGCGTAGGCCGGAGGCTACAGCTCCGATTCAACCCCTAGCCTGGGAACCTCCATATGCCGCGGGAGCGGCGCTAGAAATGGCAAAAAGACAAAAAGACAAAAAAAAAAAAAAGAAAGAAAGAAATTCATGTTTCAGATGCTCTATATAAGTGTAAGCAGTCTAGAGTATTTAACTTTTTCAGGGTCGCATACCCAGTTGGTGAATAGAATTAAAACTGAAAGCCAGAGTTCAAAGATTTCTTAGAAAATGTTCTTTTTTCTGTGTTGAAGTTCTGCAGGGACTTGTGACTCAGCAGAAGTGCCCAGAAGCTGCATTTGTTTGTTTTTTCTTCTGCAGTTTCATAGATAGAAATGTTGGAGTTCACTCAGTGGTTAATGAATCTGACTAGGAATCATGAGGTTGCGGGTTTGATCCCTGGCCTCGCTCGGTGGGTTAAGGATCCGGTATTGCCGTGAGCTGTGGTATAGGTCGCAGACTCGGCTCAGATCCTACGTTGCTGTGGCCCTGGTGTATGCTGCCAGCTGCAGCTCTGATTAGATCCCTAGCCCCTGGGAACCTCCATATGCTGTGGGAGTGGCCTTAGAAAAAGGCAAAAAGACCAAAAAAAAAAAAAAAAAAAAGAAAAGAAATGTTGTAAACTTTCTGGGCTGTGTAATTAGAGTCTGTCTATTTTTAGGTGTGCTGTTTGTTTTGTTTTGTATTGTACTGTTAGTTCCCACCCTACCTTAGGAAACCATAGTCTCTGGTTTTATTAATGTGACGGAAAAGATACACTTTAGCTGAAATTTATTTCTTTTGTTTCTGGTATATAATGAATAAGAGATTGCTTTTTTTCATGTTTTTAATCAAAAATAGTAGCATGCTATGTCTTAATGAGGTATTAAAATAGCTTTCTCCTACTAGAAAACTTAGTATTTTGCCATCACAAGAAAGGTCATGAGTTACCCTACCCTACTTAGTTAATAATTTCATTTATAGAGCACATGTAGCATCTTCGGGTATTTCTTACTTTCTGTTCAACTAAAAGCTCATGAACATTCTTCCATCAAGCACCTATGTCTAACAGATAGTACATAGTCAATATAGTCTGTTTAAACTGGTTTCATGAGGCAATTTTATGCAAAGTGTGATGCCAGTCTACTGTGCTAAACAATACTTGTTTGGCTAAAGTGTTGATTATTAACCAATGTAATTGTGCAAAAACAAAAATAAAAAATACCATATACTCCTGGCCTACCTAGAGGTGCCTCTTCTCCGTAAATGCTCTGAGGTATAACTGGCATGTATGCCTATCATTTCTTTTAAGCAAAGAGTGAGGGTATATCTCTGTAAAACTGCTCATTTTTGACACATACACACTGAGTAATTAAACAGCTTTTTTTTTTCCTAATTGAGTTCATGCTCTGAAGGGCCATGTGCCTTCACTGAGAGACTTCCCAGATGTACCATACATGGCTCCTTTCAGGGAACCTAAATAATATGGTAGATATATAAATATATGTGTGTGTGTGTGTGTGTGTGTCAATTTCTACAAAATAAGGATAGTATTCATCATTATATAAAATGTGCAAAGGGCTCTGCCTGTATTTTTATATAATCCTAATATGAATCCTTTAAATATAGATGCTATCATTATTTCCATTGTACAAATGGAGAAGCTGAAACAAGATCTGGAGAAACTGAGTCAGACTTTACCCAAACTTAGCTTATTAGAGACAGAAAGAATTTAAATTCAAGTAGTCTGACTCCATAACTTACCTACCATTTAACTTACCTACCATTTAACTACTAACCAATTATGTCATAAAAGGAGAGAGATTATATAATCTCTTCTGAGCAGAATGTTTCTTATATCTATTATGAATTACCTCTAGAAAGCTAATGCTTTTCCTAGTCAGAAATGACGTTTTAGCTTTACAGATACAGATAGGCTAGTGTAATAAATAAGACACTGTGAGCCAACAACTTTTCTAGTCTAAGGCCTTATAAAATAGTACTGAGAAACTGTCTCTCTGTGGTTTCCAGAGATCCTGCAAAGCAATCCAGTCTTAAAATCTTTTACCTCTTATAATGTGTGTTAAACTATTAGAACTCGTTCTTGTTTAATCTTAGTAAGTTTGCAGAAACTGCAAGCCAATATTCATCATTTTCCCTGTCTATTCTGCTGCCTCAGTCAGTTGGCTATTCTTACTCATACTCATAACAATTAATGTTATTTCAGAATTTTTGGAAAGGTACTTGATCATTATTGTGGCTGCTCATTCAAAACAAAACAAAACAAAAACACCTATTCTTGACCAACAAAATTTCATGTTTGGGGGCAGTTACATGCCATGCATTAAGTTAAGGTGTATTATACCAGAGTATCTAGCACACGGTTGATTCCCAGTAGTCGTTCCCTTTGCCCTGCTTCAAGTTAAGTGGTAGTGTCCATGTTTTTAAAGAAGGAAATCTCATTTTGGCAGTAAAATGAGCAATCTCTAATGTATCACAGCTGATGAATAGTAAAGCTAAAGTTCCAGATTCAGTGCTTTTCTCACATTTTGTAGCTATTATCAGAGCTATTCTTTAAGCAATTTAATTATACAGTTGATAAAATAGATTAAAGGAAGGGATTGGGTTAGTTAATATAGGACCAAAATGAGAGCTTCTCTCAAGAAATTGGAACAGGAGTTCCCACTGTGGTGCAGTGGGTTAAGAATCTAACTGCAGTGGCTCGGTCGCTGTGGAGATGTGGGTTTGATCCTTAGCCCAGCGTAGAGAATTAAAGGATTCTACATTGCCTCATCTGTGGCACAGGTTGCAGCTAGGGCTCACATTCAGTCCCTGGCCAGAGAATTTCCATATGCCACAGATAAGGACATTAAAATTTTTTTTTAAAAGAAAAAGAAATTGGAACAAAGGGAGAGGTAATTTGGAGGAGAGAAGGTCTCTTTGGACATAGTATCTGAAGGTGTGTGTGTATAACTAACAGACCTGCTACTGGGTGGGGACGGGGCATGTTAGGTGAAGAACCAGTGGTGACTCAAGCTTTGAAACATTGGTTAAGTGTTCTTACTTGTACCATCCCAAATGAAGAACACCAGGTGAAAAAGATATGTAAAGTAGATTTGATGAATTCGGGTTTGTTCATGTCTTAATTACTAAAATTGCCATCTTTCTTAGACACTGATAGGCAAATGTACTTCCTTAGAAACATGCTATTAGTGATTTGAAACAAAATTAAATGATCATTTTATTCTCAGCAGCAAGGAGTACAGCAGACAGCCCCCTCTCAGCAGACAGTGCAGTATTCACTTCCCCAGACGTCAGCCCCCAGTGAGCCCACGACTGCACAGCCAGCAAGTCAGCCTCAACCACCACAGGTGTTGCCTCCTGTGTCAGCAGGAAAACAGGTAAACACTTAAGGGAATGCCATATGACTTCGTGTGGATAGGCTTCTACCTTCTCTAGTGGTGAAAGTTGGTTATTTTCACTGTAAAACTGAAGTAAAAAATCACATCTTGTGTGCATATGCATTGGCTAATAGTAACTGAACCCATGACATTTTTCTAGAATTGTGCCAGTTATAGCTAATATTCTAGGTTTGCAATTGTGATTATGCAGTATTTTCATGTAGATTTATACATCACTTCCTTCCCTTATTGCCTACTGACAGTCATAAAAAACCCTTAGATGGGAGTTCTTGCTGTGGTGCGGTGGGTTAAGAACCTGACTGCAGCAGCCCAGGTCACTGCGAAGGTGTGGGTTCGATCCCTGGCCTGGCACAGTGGGTTAAAGGATCTGGTGTTGGCACAGCTATGGCGTAGGTCACCACTGTGGCTTGGATTCATTCCCTTGCCAGGAATTTCCATATGCCACAGGTGCGGCCATAAAAAAAACAACAAAACTTTATATGGAACAGGGTTTTTTCTAGGTCATCTTTCTAGGTACTTGAAAAGTAACTCTGTAGAAGATAAGCCCTTCTGAATGACCTTTTTTCAGCTTTAACAGTGGGGTTTGTTTTGCTTGTGTTTTGGCACAGTGTATTGTTTCTGGCATATTTCATTACATTTGAGATACTGTCAATCATAAAATGCACCATTATTTTATGTAATACTGAGAGCTGACGCACCATTAATTATAAGATATGTCAATTTCATAAATGTTTAAATGTCCAAGTGCTGAAACGGGATAATCGTATCCTAGAATCAGTGAAATATGGTAATTAGACCTACTTTCACAGACCTGTGTTAGACTTAAAAATTATAGAAGCAATGTGGATGAGCACTAACTTCACTGAGGAGGAAATCCTTGAATTTCAATAACAATGGTAATAGCAAGTCACAGATTTAGTGAAATATGACAAGCAAACATGCTAGTAGGTTATGGTAGGTGAAATATATCTCAGTCAAGCTATAAAGATAACAACCTTTCATACAGAAGGGTTGAATGCTAGAGCACTAGCAAAATTTTCTACAGCAAAAGATTTGGAACACTAGCCAATCTGTCAGCCTCCCTATCTCCTGCTGTCTTCTCCCTGCTCTTTTGTGGCATATTAACTTAAACTAATATATGCAGGGGTGTGATGTTTGTTTTAATTTTCTTCCTTTTTGGCTAATACATAAGACTTGCTTTTGGCAGCCTTGCTTTTTTTTTTTTTTTTTTTTTTAAGTCTATCTGTTTTATTTTTCTTTACCTTCCCAGCTTCCAGTTTCCCAGCCAGTACCAACTATCCAAGGCGAACCTCAGATCTCAGTTGCGACACAGCCCTCAGTTGTTCCGGTCCATTCTGGTGCTCACTTCCTCCCTGTGGGACAGCCACTCCCACCCTCCTTACTCCCTCAGTACCCCGTCTCTCAGGTCCCCTCTGCTCCTCATGTGTCTGCCGCTCAGCCAGGCTTCTCACCCCTTCCTGTCACAGCGGCAGCTGGCGTTAATCAGCCTCTGCTCACCTTGGCTTCATCTGCTGCAGCAGCTGCAGTCCCAGGGGGATCCACTGTGGTTCCTAGTCAGCTTCCAACCCTCTTGCAGCCTGTGACTCAGCTGCCAAGTCAGGCTCACCCACAGCTCCTACAAACAGCAGTTCAGTCCATGGGGATACCTGCTAACCTGGGACAGACTGCTGAGGCTCCACTTCCCTCTGGAGATGTTCTCTATCAGGTATTGTGTTGGTTGGCAAGAAGGAGGGCGCCAGAGGGTTTGGTTCCAGTAATAGAGCATCAAGGATTTGAAAATCTAATAATTGAATGTCAGAGTAACTAGCAGTAATGGAAGTTGCTGATCTCAACTAAAGGAGCTAAAATAGTAAAATTCTGGGAAAGGATAGGGTGATGAGGTCTAATGATTCATTTCCATTTTCCTCAGGACACCTCTTGGGAGAAAATGGTTCTCTCAGTATTCAGTGTAAACTGATGGAAAGCTAGATATGGCCAGTGGTGGAATATATCAATCTACCTTTTTTTATAGGAGAAGTAAATATGGGTAGCCCGCATGGTATCAATAAAAAGCTTCAAGGTTTTAGATTTAGAATATTAGCACGGGGAGTTCCCTTTGTAGCTCAGCAGTAACGAATCCAGTTGGTATCCATGAGATGTAGATTCAATTCCTGGCCTCGCTCAGTGTGTTGGGGATCCGGCGTTGCAGTGAGCTGTGATATAGGTCACAGGTGTGGCTCGGATCCCACATTGCTGTAGCTCTGGTGTAGGCCGGCAGCTACAGCTCCAGTTCAGTCCCTAGCTTGGGAACTTCCTTATGCCACATGTGCAGCCCTAAAAAGCAAAAAAGAAAGAAAGAATATTAGTAATAGTCTCCAGGAGAGAAAAAAAATAGCAAGTTAAAGTACAATTGCTTATAGTCCTGTCCCCTAAATTGAAATCAGTCAACCGTTTCATTTCTTTAAAATATCAGGAGGAGATTGGGCAACTATTCTTCTTTGCTACATGCTTTCCTTTTTTTTTTTTTTTTTGCATGTCTTGCTATTTTGCTCACTTGATGACCCAACCTGCACTAACTCCCTTCCTCGTTTCTGTCACAGGGCTTCCCACCTCGACTGCCACCACAGTACCCAGGAGATTCAAATATTGCTCCCTCCTCCAGCGTGGCTTCTGTTTGCATTCCTTCTACAGTCCTATCTCCTCCTAGGCCAACAGAAGCATTGGCTGCACCAGGTTACTTTCCTACAGTGGTGCAATCTTATGCGGAATCAAATCTTTTGGTTCCCGTGGGCAGTATAGGAGGACAGATTCAAGTTTCCCAGCCAGCAGTGAGTTTAGCCCAAGCCCCCACTACATCCTCCCAGCAAGCAGCTCTGGAGGTAAATGGAATTTCTGCATGTTTATATCGAAAACATATGTGTAATGGGATAAAAATGACAAAGGAGAAACGTAGGTTCCCTGGGTTAGAATTCTTTTGGAAACTATTTCAAACTAACTTCTGAATGACTTTTTCTTACAGCAGAATGAAATGCCAGTGTGGGGGCCTTGTTGCCACTGGCTGTTCTGTTGGGAAGTGAGTGTGCCTTGGAGAAGATTAACCCTACTAGCACTTCACTTCTCTAACTAGCCCTTTAGCCATTGTTCTTATCCTTTCACAAATTCCTGCCATTGGCAGTCACCAGAGTATCTTACCCTGCTATGCTCCCAGAGATCATTTTTGCCCCACTTGGAGAAAGTCCTGAGCCATCTTAGCACTGTGCTCTGCCTGCCCTATTGTGCATTCTGGTGAGATGCTGGCTGCATGGCGGGTTGTAGTTTCTCACTACCTAGCAACTGTCTTGGCTGATGGCACACTATACAGTCTGTACCAGAGACTGGCTTAGAAACTTCTTTGCAAATTTAAGACGACTCTCTGTAGATGCTGAATATTAAGAATGACTAGTAAATTTAGTGCTTCTAGGACTTAGGGGAGGGATAAGGGGAAAAAAGAGTAGTTTATTGGGCATGGTCAATAATAAATAAACTGTATTACTGCCAAGATTTGAATTATCCTTCCTGTTCACAGAGTACTCAGGGAGTCTCTCAGGTTGCTCCTCCAGAGCCAGTTCCAGCAGCACCACCACAGCCTACACAACCAACCACTTTGGTCTCTTCTATAGACAGGTATGTGAAAGTAAAATTCTCCTTTCTTGGCTGGTAGGTAGGATGGTAAGAAAATTTAAAATATCTAACCTTGAAATCTCATTGTGAACTGAACTTTTTTTTCTGAAGTGCACATTCAGATGTTGCTTCAGGTATGAGTGACGGCAACGAGAATGTCCCATCGTCCAGTGGAAGGCATGAAGGGAGAACTATAAAACGACATTATCGAAAATCTGTAAGAAGTCGTTCTCGTCATGAAAAGACTTCACGCCCAAAATTGAGAATTTTGAATGTAAGTATTGCTAACTTCTGAGTTTCATATAGTTAGTTAATATCAAGTTAATATCATTTAAATATTTCTTCTCTCTCTCTGTTTTTTATGGGGTTTTTTTTTGTTTGTTTGTTTTTGTTTTTGTTTTCCTTTTAGGGCTGCACCCATGGCAAATGGAGATTCCCAGGCTAGGGGTCAAATTGGAACTGTAGCTGCCGGCCTACACCACAGCCACAACAAAGCAGGATCCAAGCCACATCTGCGACCTACACCACAGCTCAGGGCAACACCAGATTCTTAACCCACTGAACAAGGCCAGGGATTGAACCTTCGTCCTCATGGATGCTAATCAGAGTTGTTTCCGCTGAGCCATGACAGGAACTTCTCATTTAAATATTTCTAAGGCTTGGAAGTAGTGATGAAAGTTCAGGATCTTCTAGTCACCCAGATGATATTGTTAAATTCCATATTTCTATGAGAAGGCACTACTTACTTTTTGGGGAAAAAAAGAAAGAGTTTTTGTTTGTAAAACAAAGACCTTGTATTTCTTCCAAACTCTTCAGCAGATGAGTAACACAAAGGCTGATGTTTTCTTAAGGTCTTCTTGCTAGTAATTTAAGAGGTGCAACGTACCAGTGCTTCAAGGAATGGAGGTGACATTAAGTTTAAGTTCAAATGATAACCTGAATTACTTTCTCACATTCACTAACAGAGCTGAGTATGGTCTTATGAGATATGAAGTACCCTTTCTTTTTTCTTTTTAGGTTTCAAATAAAGGAGATCGGGTAGTAGAATGTCAGTTAGAGACTCACAATCGGAAAATGGTTACATTCAAATTTGATTTGGATGGAGACAACCCAGAGGAGATAGCAACAATTATGGTATGTCTGTGTTTAGAGTTCCAAATGTTTCCTTAGTACTTGATTGTTATAGCCACTGCCCCAGGCAAATATGTGATATTATGTTCCATACTTATTTCAATATAAATATAACTAGCACACCAAACCTGTGATTTAGAGATATTTTTGTCTAGGGCATGTGTGACTAGGTATTGAAGAACTGACTTATAAATCAAATAAATAATACAGGTGGTGTGCAGAGAGGGCAGAAGTCATGAAAGTGGTGATTGAATGACCTAAAGCCTAAGAAGCATTGTACTAATTAGACTGATGTCACATTTCTTTTATAGGTGAACAATGACTTTATTCTGGCAATAGAGAGAGAGGCATTTGTGGATCAGGTGCGGGAAATTATTGAAAAAGCTGATGAGATGCTCAGCGAGGATGTCAGTGTGGAGCCAGAGGGTGACCAGGGATTGGAGAATCTACAGGGAAAGGATGACTATGGCTTTTCAGGCTCTCAAGTAGGTTCACCATTCCCATAGTGAAGCTTTGTTTATTTTAAATATTTGGCTAAATTTGCCATGCAAAACGTCCATGGTACCTCATTACACCTATAACTGAGATTATTAACATTGAGGTTTTCTGCATGTGGCGATTTGCTTTTTTGCCTGATCGTTTGTTGAGTTAGAGAATGAACGTAAACACTTGTGTTTGTTGTAGAAATTGGAAGGAGAGTTCAAACAACCAATTCCTGCATCTTCCATGCCACAGCAAATAGGTAAATTTCTTTTCTTTGGCTTGTTTGCTCTTCCCTTTGACCTAAGAAGTTTTGTGCTAATAAGGACATCTTGAAGCTTTATGTTTGTGACAATGTATATAATAATATAATGTCATTAAGTAGTTTGTTTCTTTTTAAGCAGGCCTTCCTACCAGTTCTTTAACTCAAGTTGTTCATTCTGCTGGAAGACGGTTTATAGTAAGTCCTGTGCCGGAAAGTCGATTACGAGAATCAAAAGTTTTCACCAGTGAAATATCAGATACAGGTAAGAAATTGCTTTTACCACATATGTATAAATCCTACAGCGTCTCTCCTATATTGGAAGCTTGGTCATCAAGCAGTAGTTCAGTGATGCCATAAACAATAAAGGAGAGTGGAAAATCGGGACTGTATCCAACAGACAAATATGGAGAAGGGAAATAGATGGTGAAAAGAGAGCATTTAAGCAAGAGCACAGAAGGATGGCCATACTGGCTACTATGATAGCTACTACGTAGATACAGTACTACATGTTTGTTTTTCCATTTAGTACTACTGTATATAGTTCAAGGGTTTTTTAGAAATAAATATTCATACAAGAAAGCTTATTTTGATTGAAGTACTATTTCACTTTGCTGTTTTAGGGCCTTGTTGGCATTTTTGGGCATCCCAAAAATAGATTGTTATAACAGTCTTTTGAATCCACCCTTTTAAAATGGACTGATTATGGAGTTCCTGTCGTGGCGCAGTGGTTAACGAATCCGACTAGGAACCATGAGGTTGCGGGTTTGGTCCCTGCCCTTGCTCAGTGGGTTAACGATCCGGCGTTGCCGTGAGCTGTGGTGTAGGTTGCAGACGCGGCTCGGATCCCGCGTTGCTGTGGCTCTGGCGTAGGCCAGTGGCTACAGCTCCAATTCAACCCCTAGCCTGGGAACCTCCATATGCCGCAGGAGCGGCCCAAGAAATAGCAACAACAACAACAACAAAAAAAAAAAAAAAAAAAAAAAGGACTGATTATAAATTTATTTTCCTTTGCAGTTGCTGCTTCTACATCTCCTGGCACTGGAATGAACTTGTCTCACTCTGCTTCATCCCTTAGTCTACAGCAGGCCTTTTCTGAACTTAGACGTGCCCAAATGACAGAAGGACCAAGTACAGCACCTCCCCACTTTAGTCACACAGGACCAACGTTTCCAGTAGTGCCTCCTTCCATGAGTAGCATTGCTGGAGCAGCAGCCACACCTTCAGTATCAGTTCCTGCAACTAGCTGCCCTTTTAGTGACATTTCCACATCAGTAACTCCATCTGAGGTGACAGCATCCACTGAAAAGGGGATTGCTGGAGTTGCCACCTGCACAGGTGTAATCTCTTCCAGTGGTCTCACTGTGCCACCTGCATCTGATTCCCCGATACTTTCCAGTGTGGTTTCAAGCATCACAGTACCTGTGGCTGTTTCAGTGTCAACAACATCCCTGTCAGTCCAGGCTCCCACACCTGGGAGCATTGTTTCTAATACAGGCACTTTCCCCTCTATATCAGTTGCAATGACTTCAGCCTCTGCAGTGAGCAGTACTGCTGCCCCAGGTGCTAAGCCTCCACCTGTATCATCTCAGCAGGTATCAGGCAGTACTGCTGGGATAACCACATTAGCATCAGTTCCTACCACTGCTCCAGCCCCAAGTGTAGCTTCACAGCCCTCTCTTTCACTTAGCAGCAGCACCTCTGCTCCTACTCTGGCTGAAACTATAGTGGTTAGTGCACACTCACTAGATAAAGCATCTCATAGCAGCACAGCTGGATTGGCTTTGTCCCTCCCTGCGTCATCTTCCTCTGCCTCCCCTGCAGCAGGAGTGTCTAGTTCTGTTTCTCAGCCTGGTGTGGCTCATCCTTTGGTCATCCCATCGGCTGTAGCTTCTATTCCAGTCCTTTCCCAAGCGGGACCGACCTGTGCACCTTTATTACCCCAAGTACCTGGCATCCCACCCCTGGTGCAACCTGCTGCCAGTGTGCCTGCCGTCCAGCAGACACTAGTCCACAGTCAGCCGCAGCCAGCATTGCTCCCTAACCAGCCCCACACTCACTGTCCTGAAATGGATGCTGATGCACAGCCTCGAGCTCCTGGGATTGATGATATAAAGACTTTGGAGGAAAAGCTGCGGTCTCTCTTCAGCGAACACAGCTCATCCGGAACACAGCATGCTTCTGTCTCACTGGAGACATCACTAGTGGTGGAGACCACTGTCACACCAGGCATCCCAACCACTGCTGTTGCACCAGGCAAACTCATGACTTCCACTACAAGTACTTGCTTACCACCAACCAGTTTGCCATTAGGAACAACTGGTTTGTCAATTCTACCCGTGGTCACACCTGGGCAAGTTTCCACGCCGGTGAGCACTATACCAGCAGTGAAACCTGGAACTGCTCCATCAAAGCCACCTTCAACTAAGCCTCCAGTAAGGTTCTTGTCTTGCAATAATTTGAAAAATATGACCACCCCCCCCATAAGAATATTGTTATCAACTCAGCCTTGCAAATTAGAAATGTAGTTACAAAGATGCCTGGCTTGGAGTTCCCATTGTGACTCAGTGGAAATGAATCTGACTAGCATCCGTGAGAATGCAGGTTCGATCCCTGGCCTCGTTCAGTGGATTAAGGATCTGGTGTTGCCGTGAGCTGTGATGTAGGTCTCAGACCCAGCTCAGATCACGTATTGCTGTGCCTGTGGCATAGGCCAGCAGCTGCAGCTCCAATTCAACCCCTAGCCTGGGAACCTCTGTATTCTGCTAGTGCGGCCCTTAAAAAAAAAAAAAGGCAAAGATGGCTGGCTTGTAATAGGCACTTGATATTTATGAAATAAACTGATTGAAGGTGATTTTAGGATATATGTATAATGAACACGAGATCCTTTCTTTTGAAATATGGCTCGATTTGGGATTAATTATATTCTATGATTTTCTAAGAGTATATAATCAGGTAAAATATAGGCATTGTTTCTGAATTGGCACTTAAATGTTTCTGCTGGCAGTTACACAGAATAACAGCAGTTCACAGTCTGTTTCCATGAGAATGAAGCATATTCTGTGCTTTGCTTGGATTCCATAGACATACAATTTGGAGTTTTTAAAAAGTTGGAAGTTGGTAACGAATTTGATGTGGAAGAGAAGAAAAGTATCTAATGCTAGGGGTAAAATAACTAGAATGTTTTCTAATTCTGCTATGGTGGATTCCTCTCATTCTGCCATCTTTAGTCTGATCTTTCCAAATAACAAGGCTATGTTTTTTCTACTGTATTGTATGCTTCAACCGTCTTTCTGCATTGCCATTGATGTGAGATTTTTTTTTATAATAGGGTAATATAGAGGCCTCGCTCAAAGTACAAATTGCTAAACGGTATTAGATTTCTGATGCCTTTTGTTATCAGACCTACCCCATGTTGTCTTTGACTGTTTTGTTTTCTCAGAAAAGCCTTATAGTACTGTACCAAATAAGAGGCTCAAGAATATTTGCACTGTGCCTCTTGTGTTCAGACAGCCTCTATTCTCTAGGGAATAAGCTTTTACTAAATTTTCCTGTTCATTGTAGTGGTGTTAAAGAGTTACCCCTGTAATAGTATCATGGTTATAATGTCCTTTATTTGAGATAGACACAGAGTGTAACCCAGGTGACAAGCTTGCCTTAACTGGATACATTTTGTTCTTATGCTTCCGCATTTGAATTAGTTGGTTTGCTCTCCAGTATGCAGTCTTTACTCTTAGTGTCTCATGGACTTGAATTTCCCTTCGTTGTCTATAGGTGCTGCCACTAGGTACTGAACTTCCAGCTGGTACTCCACCCAGTGAGCAGCTGCCACCTTTTCCAGGACCTTCATTAATGCAGGTGCCCCAAGACTTGGCAGTTTTCTTTTTGTGCCCCTGTTTTCTTTCACAAAGCTTATTTAAATTCTCTGTTGCATGATCTTGACTTCTGGCTTCTCTTTGGTTTTGACTTAGTAACAACTTTCTTTTAAAACACCATAGCTGGGGAGTTCCCGTTGTGGCACAGTGGAAATGAATCCGACTAGGAACCATGAGGTTGTGGGTTCAATCCCTGGCCTTGTTCAGCGGGTTAAGGATCCAGCGTTGCCGTGAGCTGTGGTTGTAGGTCTCAGACGTGGCTCAGATCTGGCATAGCTGTGGCTCTGGCGTAGGTCGGCAGTTACAGCACAGATTGGACCCCTAGCCTGGGAACCTCCATATGCCACGGGTGTGGCCCTAAAAAAAAAAAAAGACAAAAACACCATAGCTGATGATAGAAATCATTTGATATTGGTGTTTTTCCATATCTGTGAAAAAGGAAGATAGCAAAGTTGACATTTTGCCAGGAGAAAATATAATTCCTTCTATCATTCATACTTTTGTAAAAGAATGAAAGATTAGCATTGTGGGAATAAAAATTACATGTAATCAAAATTAACTTTAAAAGTTCCTGAAAAAAGAGTACCACCCTGATAACTGATAATGCCCTTTTTATATGAGTTCAGTACCACCTGTTTTTTCTTGAATGTTTAGCATATCTTTCAGTGACCACCTAATGAAATAATTGAATGTAAGAGTCATCTTTATCAAAAACATGTATTACATCTTCAATACAAAAACCTACAGCTCAGCTAACATGACTTTGCTTGGAGAGGAACTTGGGTGTGGGATTCCCATCTCACATTCAGTCCTGCTCACTAGGGGTCAGAATTGCCTTTAAATTATTATTCTTCTTTCCCCACACATTAGTTGAATTCCCATAAGTGAAGTACTTGTTATGACTGCATTGTAACCATGAAAAAGCTTCTGAGATGGACATGGGAGAAGCTAGTAAACATTGAAACTAAGTTAGGAATTTATTTTAGAATAAGGTATAAGGAAAATATGTTGTATTGCTAGTAATTTGAAGTCTGAATTTATCCCTACTTCTTTAACCTCAGATGTACAGTTAAACATAATTTAAGGAACTTGCCATAATAAAGAGAACCCGTTCCATCAGCTGATAAATTTGGGGGAAAAAAATGTGTTGTGAAGGTCTGTAAATAGCAAGTTTTGAACATGTTTTCTCACTAAAAATATGTATTTCCGATTGGTAAGCAGGCCCAAAGTGTGTTGAAAAAACTGCAGACAAGGCAAGTGGAGAATGAGGATAAATGGATGGTGCCTGTATGGAGAGGGAAAAGCTGTAGAGGGGAGGTCGGTAGAAGCCAAGATAGTGACAGAGTATATGTTAGTGCCATCTTTTATACAAGGACAAGTTTTCAGAAAGATGTGCCAAGCTGAAAAAGAAAATAGGGAATGACACAGTTAATCTACCAACTGATCACATTTTTTTTTTTTTTTCGGTCTTTTTGCCATTTCTAGGGCCGTTCCCACGGCATATGGAGGTTCCCAGGCTAGGGGTCCAATCGGAGCTGTAGCCTCCGGCCTAGGCCAGAGCCACAGCAATGCAGGATCCGAGCTTCGTCTGCAACCTACACCACAGCTCAGGGCAACACCAGATTCTTAACCCACTAGCAAGGGCAGGGACCGAACCCGCAACCTCATGGTTCCTAGTCGGATTCGTTAACCACTGCGCCACAACGGGAACTCCTGATCACATTTTTTAGAATATGTTTTTGAGGAGAGGACGGATAGATAACTTTTCTATCACTTTAACATTAAATATAGACGGTAAGAAAGAAGACTTCAAAACCATTTTTAAAAATTGTAACCAAGATTTTCTGTGGTTTGAGAACTTGACCATACAGTTTTGAGAGCTTGGTAATCTTTCAAGCAATGTAACTAAGTTGAACTTAGGATATTGAGTTTTTATATTCAGTAAACAGATACATTATATTGAGTGTGTCCTGTGTAAATGGGTTCTGGCTATGCCAAAGATTCTACTTACTGTGATTTTGTCTCAGGCCCAGCAGCCTCTGGAAGATCTTGATGCTCAACTCAGAAGAACACTTAGTCCAGAGACTGTTGTGCTGACGTCTACAGTTGGTGTGAGTTTTGAAAACCTTGATGAAACCTTCCCATAACCCTAGTGTATTATGTACCTGGAATATAAACTGTAACCTAGACCATTATTGATAACCTTTAACATCTGTTCAAAGTCTGCTTCTTGTAGTCAACAGAAGTGAGACAGATTAATGAAAGAGTAACACTGACCCAGGGTATAACTATGGAAAAAATTTGATTTGAAAGATACTTTTCTTGGGGAGTTCCCGTTGTGGTGCAGTGGAAACAAATCCGGCTAGGAACCATGAGGTTTTGGGTTTGATCCCTGGCCTCGCTTAGTGGGTTAATAAGGATCCGGCGTTGCTGTGAGCTTTGGTGTAGGTCTCAGATGCAGCTTGGATCTTGAGTTGCTGTGGCTCTGGCATAGGCCAGCAGCTGTAGCTCTGACTCGACCCCTAGCCTGGGGAGCTCCACATGCCTCAGGCGGGTGCAGCCCTAAAAAAGAAAAAAGGAAAAAAAAAAAGAAAGATACTTTTCTTATCTTACCTGTGGTTAGAGTCATACCGTAGATCAGTTCTATGGATTTTGTATTTATGCTTTGGAGGAGGCTATATACTTTTAAGTGTGAAGTCTTAACTTCTTCCTTGTAGGCTTGTGATACAATAAATATTCTGATTAAAACTACTTGTCTATGCATATCTAAGTTATACCTTTAAGTATCCCATGAGAAAAATTAAGAAAGCAGTTGGAAGGATTGACTCGAAATTTCTTCTAAACATCTTAAAAAACTTATTTTTAAGTTATAAAAAAAGAGAAAGAAAATGCCCTTGGACATAAGTGTTTCTTCACATATACTGTCTTTCTTTCTCCCTTTATAAAACCAGAGGAGAGGCAGCAGGAAAAAAGAATAACTGAAGCTAAAGATGTTGTGATATCTTTGTGTGTGTGTGTGTGTTGCAGCCCGTGTCCGTCGTGGCTCCAACAGCAGCTGTAGAAGCTGGAGCACAGCTTCAAAAGGATGGTGAGAATCATCCTTCTTCCTCATATTACCACTTCCAGACCTTCCTGTAATTGATTGTAGAGGTTATTATTTACGAGACATATTCCTAAGAGTTTGTAGGTGTACTCGAGACTATGTTAAAGAACATAGTATAGAACATATTTCTATTGCATTGATATTAACATCTAGAGCACCTAAGTACTGTGTGGCTCTTTCCCATCTTTTGAGGGTGACATGCCAGCGGTTAATGATGGTTTCTTAGCATAAGACCCTTTGTTATTAGGTAGGCCAGATGTTTACTAAGAGAGAGAAGGAAATTCAAGCACATTTATAAAATCTAATTTATTGGCAGCCTCTTAGCTTTTGATATATGTAGAGATACAGATAAACCTGAATAGCATTGTGGTAGAAATACAAATGTAAGATTACAGTTAATCGGTTTACACATTATTTTTATTTCTGGAGTCTGTCTCTTTAAAAAGGCACATTTCCAACTTTTGTAAAAATTATCCATACCAACAACTTAAATGTCTTTTTTTTTCTCCTTTGTCCAAGAAAACAAAAACAAATAGTACACACAAAAACAACAGTGCCACGTCATCTGTACCCATGTATTAGGGAAGGTAGAGGGTTAACGATAAGTTTTCTTTGATTATATATATCATTTATATGTTTCACCAGTAATAGTCTTTCACACTAAAAAAGGTATCTTGTAGAAAAGCAAGTCTGAGGCGAAAGGGAGGTTAGCTGCCTCTAACAGCTTTTCTTCTTCTGATGTGTAGTTTCATTTTGCTGTGTTTCTGGCTAAAGGGAAAAGAGCTAACTAAAAAGAGATGCTGATTTCAATTCTTTTTCTCCTCCATGTACTGTTTCAGTTTCTCAAGTCACAGAAGGTCCTATCCCAGCACCTACTTCAGGAACTGGTGTTTTTCAGATGGGCCGATTTCAGGTAAGACAGTCAATTCTGGGAGATTGTGTCTGTAATTTAAAAAAAGAAGTCCCAATTTGGGGGAGTATGTATAAAATAAAGTTATTATCTACCTCGTAGGACCTAATTGCCATCAATGATATATTTCTTTTATATAGAGCACTTTATAGCTTTTATTATTTTCCCCCTTAAAAATAATACATGCAAATTAAATTAAAGAATACTTAGGAGTTCCCGCCGTGGCGCAGTGGTTAACGAATCCGACTAGGAACCATGAGGTTGCGGGTTCGATCCCTGCCCTTGCTAGTGGGTTAAGGATCTGGCGTTGCTGTGAGCTGTGGCATAGGTTGCAGACGCGGCTCGGATCCTGCGTTGCTGTGGCTCTGGCGTAGGCCAGTGGCTACAGTTCTGATTAGACCCCTAGCCTGGGAACCTCCATATGCCGCGGGAGCGGCCCAAGAAATGGCAAAAAGACAAAAAAAAAAAAAAAGAATACTTAGAAGAGAAATAGTAGAGAGTCACACTTCTGCCTCCCATCTCATCCTTAGGACACTTTTGGGGGCGTATTTCTTTCTATTCCTTTTGTTCTGTTCAAGTATGTATCTAAAATTGGCCCTGCTTCTCTGAATGATATTTTGGAGCCTTTTCCCCTTTAGTAGTAGGTTTAACCTAACCATTTTCCTGTTTTCGGTCATTAGATTGTTTTTGCTTTTTCCAACATAAGAACTAAAGTAACAGTAAACATCTTTGTATATAAAAACATTTTCCATGTTTAGGGTAATTTTTTAGGATTAATTTATAAGGTGGGAATACTGAGTCAGCATCAAATGATACCATATAATTTTCCCAGTTGAGAAATAAGTAGCTTAATACATAATGCCACACTTTGAAATTTTTTTTTCCTGCTTTCAACTCCTACTATCTGATTATTCTCACGAGAGTACTTGAAGTTGGAGACAGTAGGTAGTATTTTTCTCCTTTGTAAACTGAGTTTCTGAGAATTTGTTGCTGCACTGAGTTTGTATTTATAATAAATGGACAAACTAGGACAATGATCTAGATCCTACTTTTAGTTCCAGCTAGTTTTGATGATTCTTGAAGCTTAGCTGGCCTTTAACATTTATTGGATTTAATCTTTGTAGTTTTTCTTTTTTACTGGCAACCTTCAATATTCCATGACCTATTGTTATTTTCACCAAGTCTCGACTCTGAGTCCTGTGCACAGTGTGGGGTATGAACATAGATCATTTACTTAGCTTATCCAGCAACTAAGAACCTGCATCGACTCTATACATCTCAATATAGATATGTCATGCTCTATAATGGTATTCAGTTTTTTTTCACAATCAGAGATGGAGGGTCTTTGTAAACAGATAAACAGCCTATTCAGACTAGGAAATAAAATGAGTCTTTTTTTATTGTCCATTTTAAAAATTGAATATCAAAGGAGTTACTGTTATGACTCAGTGGTAGCGAACCCAGCCAGTATCCATGAGGATGCAGGTTCCATCCCTGGCTTCGCTCAGTGGGTTAAGGGTCCGGTGTTGCTGTGAGCACTGGTGTAGGTCGCAGATGTGGCTCAGATCCTGAGTTGCTGTGGCTGTGGCGTAGACCACCAGCTGCAGCTCTGGTTTGACCCCTAGCCTGGAACTTCCATATGCTGCAGATGTTGCCCTTAAAAAGCAAAATAATAATAATAATAATAATAATAAATAAATAAATAATGAAAATTGAATATTGAAGAGTTTGTTGTTAAATCTCACGATGGTCTCTTTCCATCAGGTTTCAGTTGCAATGGACGATACCCAGAAAGAGGGTAAAAATAAGTCAGAAGATGTAAAGTCTGTCCATTTTGAATCCAGTACTTCAGAGTCCTCAGTGCTATCAAGTAGTAGTCCAGAGAGTACCCTGGTAAAGCCAGAGCCCAATGGGACAGCCATCCATGGCATCTCTTCAGATATGCCTGATAGCGCCCACAAGACTTCGGCCTCAGAAGCAAAGTCAGAAGCTGGGCAGCCTACCAAGGTTGGGCGTTTCCAGGTGACAACTACAGCAGACAAAGTAGGTCGTTTCTCTGTTTCAAGAACTGAAGATGCGATTGCTGAGGCAAAAAAAGAGGGACCAGTGGCATCTCCTCCTTTTATGGATTTGGAACATTCTATTCTTCCTGCTGTGATACCAAAGAAAGAAAAGCCTGAACTGTCAGAGCCTTCACATCTGAATGGGCCATCTTCTGACCTGGAGGCTGCCTTCTTAAGTAGGGATGGCGATGACGGTTCAGGTAGTCCACACTCCCCACCTCAGCTGTGCTCAAAGAGCCTTCCTATCCAGAGCCTGAGTCAAAGCCTTAGTAATTCATTCAACTCCTCTTACATGAGCAGTGACAATGAGTCAGATATTGAAGATGAAGACTTAAAATTAGAGCTGCGACGACTGCGAGAAAAGTGAGTACATTTTCTCCTGAAAAAACTGCAGAGGGTGTGAAGACCTAGCTCCCTTGCTAGAGAGAGGGTGCTTTGCAGGAGCTAAGGACCTGAACGTGGGTCTCCTCTGGCTTCTCGTGCCCATAAGGACCCTTAGCATTTCTAGTTAGAGGACTGCTTCAGCACCTTTGTGTTTCTCTCTCCACATTATTTTTTTATCAATAGAACTTTTTATTATTATTAACTTAATCTTAAGTTATTTCTTAGTTCACCAGATGAATCTGGTAATGGTACTGGGGTGTAGACTGTGTAGCAGGTTTTCTTGGTCATATTCAACAAACCGGATCTGAGTCACAAATTGAGTATGTAGCGCCTCCACATCAGAAAATTTTTCTCCTCACATATGGTCATCCATTTGTGGTTGGCTGGGAGCTTATTGGGATTTGGCTTGGGTAGTGGAGGCTGGCAAAAGAAGTTGACAAACTAGAACCAAATTAGATTAAGTACATTGAGGGGAAGATTCATAGGTGAGTAATAAATATGTGAGTAGAAGTGAAATAATGTTAATTTTTGTTTGAATGAAGTTAGTTAAACTATTTTTGAATTATGTTTGGTTATCTTTCATAGACATCTTAAAGAGATCCAAGACCTACAGAGTCGCCAGAAGCATGAAATTGAATCTTTGTACACCAGGCTGGGCAAAGCTCCCCCTGCTGTTATCATCCCCGCAGCCGCCCCTCTTGCAGGGAGAAGAAGGCGACCCACCAAAAGCAAAGGCAGCAAGTCTAGTCGCAGCAGTTCCTTGGGGAATAAAAGCCCTGGACCAGGTCAGCCATGGCTGTCCCAACTGTGTATATAACGTATTGAACACTTGTTAACTTTTGTTCAATTTCAAAGGAGTCTGACTTTTCTAATATTCTTGCTTCCTTGCCTTCTCTACTCCCCATATTTGGAGAACCTCTTTATTTTTGAGTCTATGGAAGTAGACAGGTAGTACTCTGACTTACTCCCTTGTAATCCAGATTGCTAGCTGGTGGTTGCTGTTATTTATAGTTGTTCTTCAGGATAAAACCACTAGCTTTGCCTCCTAACTCACAGAATGCGCATTTCTCCAGGCTCTTAGGCAATTGGAAGAAAATACATTGTTCTCTGCTTGGTAGAGTACAGGTAGAATCTTCCTTTTAATGAATGGCTAGATCATAATGGCAGTTGAGATGAATGTAAATTTCTTATAGATATTTCCTTGGTTAAAGTTTTTGTTTATATTAAAGAACTTGCTAGTGTTTATAATACAAAATAGTTAAATTATAATCTATAATGAATTATAGTTTGCTTGCTTTTAATTATGATAGAGTTTTTACCCTTTGGTGAACTATGGTAGGTAATATTAACAGATACTTACTGGTTGAAAAGTAAAAGCAGCTGAAATAAGTTTATACCTCATCCTTGCTCTTCAGGTCTAATATAAATATGTTGGAGAGCAGTTACAAGCTTAGCAGCTTTACATTCTCTGGAAGCTTTCAGGGACCCAAACCTTTTCTCTAATACATTAGAATCAGTTCATTAGTAAACATGTGATTATAAGGGATTATAAGGGATATCAACTAATTTAGATACTGATTTCTGTTTAGACATTGTGTGTGTGTGTGTGTGTGTGGAACTTTTTTTGTTGTTGTTGTTGTTAGTTATTTCCCCAATGCAATTTTTTTTTCTACTGTACAGCATGGTGACCCAGCTACACATACCTGTATACATTCTATTTTTGCACATTATCATGCTCCATCATAAGTGACCAGACATAGTTCCCAGTGCTACACAGCAGGATCTCATTGCTAATCCATTCCAAAGGCAATAGTTTGTATCTATTAACCCCAAGCTCTCCAGCCACCCCACTCCCTCCTCTTCCCCCTTCCCATTGGCAACCACAAGTCTATTCTGCAAGTCCATGATTTTCTTTTCTGTGGACAGGATCATTTGTGCCTTATGTTAGATTCCAGATATAAATGATATCATAGACATATTTTTTTGAATGGACTTCTATTCCACTAGTTACTAAGGAATAGAGAAGTTAGTCCATTTCAAGACACTAGGCTAATGATTGAAAGCCACCGACCAAGAATAATTTTAAAAATATACTCTTTGACACCTCTTTTGTACTTAATCTGACATATGTGCAGGAAAAACTAAGCAGACTGTCTCTGGAACCAATTTGTATCATGGTTCAACTTTGTGTCATAATAGGGTGAAAAAGGGAGCAAATATCAAATGGCAAAGTGCAGTTCTCTCATGTCTACTGCAGGTGCTAGTTGTCATCATCGTCTTTTTTTTTTTTTTTTCTTTTTTTAGGGCCTCACTCACAGCATATGGAGGTTTCTAGGCTAGAGGTCCAATCAGAGCTACAGCTGCCGGCCTACACCACAGCCACAGCAACACCACAGATCCGAGCTGCGTCTACGACCTACACCATAGCTCACAACAGCGCCAGATCCTTAGCACACTGAGTGAGGCCAGGGATTGAACCCACAACCTCATGGTTCCTAGTCGGATTCATTTCCACTGCACCATGACGAGAACTCCCCAGGTGCTGGTCTTCATACTCAGCTCAGACTTTTAAATCATCCAGGTTATCTAAAGCTCAGCATCTTTAGGGATGGTATCCTACAGCCCTATTACCTGTTGACTCTCCTGCCACTGCTTACCTCTCCTCCTGTCAATGAGGCTTTGCTCCTGTATCCTATGTCTTATGATCCATCATTAATCCCAAAGGTGGTACAAACTGGAGGAATAAGAACACTGCCTATTAAGTATGGGGGGAAAGCTGTACTTGTTCTCTCATGCCATGTATCTTTTGGCAGGTAACCTGTCTGGTCAGAGTACAGCAACAGTCTTGCACCCCCAGCAGACCCTCCCCGCTCCTGGCAACATCCCAGAGACTGGGCAGAATCAGCTGTTACAACCCCTTAAGCCATCTCCCTCCAGTGACAACCTCTATTCAGCCTTCACCAGTGATGGTGCCATTTCAGTACCAAGCCTTTCTGCTCCAGGTCAAGGTAAGAAATCAAAACAACTGCCATCTTCCAAGAACATTAAAAAGGAGATAGTGCCAATAGGAGGGACAAAAGCCTGATGAAGAAGCCACCTTAAGGTGGTCGGAGGACCCATTGGCCATAAACCAGCTGCTTGGTACCTGCATGGCTCTTTGGTCTGAAAGGAGAGTGGGTGACAATGAGATTAGGTGGGATCACTGTTCCCATCTACCAGAAATAGGTTTTTTCAAGGGATTACAGCAGAAGTGATGTCTCTGCTTCTGAGGCCTCAAACAAATGAATGACTCCTTTGGAATTTGAAACTTAAGCTTTAATACTAAACCGGGATTTCCTGGACCAGATTCTAAGGAGTTTTAGCTATTTCTGAGAGCTAATGCATTTGCTTTAGCCAGTGTAGACCTTTAAAATTTCTAAGTATGAGAGAAGAATGCTAAAATGAATAACAGCCCTACAATTCAATTTTTTGCCCATAATCTACTTTCCAAATATAGGTTGTTCATTAATGATCACTCAGAATATTCCTTTAGAGGAAAGAGCTTCTAGTAATATTAAAACAAGAATTGAAAGGAGCAGGGTGTTTGGGTGGAAAAGAATGAAATAAACTATAGGTAAAGTAGGAGTGCTTTGGCCACAGCATCACAGACTTGGAGGTTAGGTTGTCTCTTGGCTGAGATGAGCGTAAGATGAGTGTGTTCTCAGGTAGGAGCGCTATCTGGGCAGGTGGAGGGGCTGGGGCCTGGTCCTCCTGCTGCAACCAGGCCTGTGCTGTCCCAGCACGTCTCCCACCCCAGCCTCAGGGTTCTAACGTCTCGTAGCTGTGTTCTGTCTCCTCTCTTTGTTCCTCCCCATTCTCCCTTCTCACAGGCTGTGCGAAGTTTAACTGTGCGTCTGAGCAGGTGACGTTCAAACCTGGTGGCAGGAGGACCCGATTTCTGAGTACGCCCTGCTTGGCTCTTTGTGTGTAACACCTTTACTCCTTCCTCGTCCTCGTGTTTCTGCCGCTTGGATCTGATGTTTCACGCAGTCCATTTTCATTTGTTCTTTGTATATCATCTACTCAGTGGCTTGGCTGAATGATGATTACCCTCAGAAGTTTGGGTCTCTGTAATTATGAAAAAACATGTAGAAATAACAATAGGTTTCTGTAAACTTCAAAGTAACTTTCTGGGCCTCTCAGTAGGCCTTTGACAGAGGGCAGATGTGGTGTCCAGGCTGCAGGGACTGTTAGGTCATTCAGCATAATGAATGCCGAACACACAGTCCTGTTTAGTGCTGCCCCTTGCTCTGGCATGAGAAATCACCGAGAACCTCTTGACCACAGGTGCAGGTAAACGTTATACCCTGTTTTTCTGTTCTTTTTCAGAGTAGATTAGAATCTTTTAATTTTTTAATCTCGATTAAGCATAACTGTCTATTAATTGAAAAGATGCCAGAGTCTCTTCATTGGATGCCTTCACCACCACTACCCTCTAAATCCATAAAATCAGTATTTCAAAAAAGGGTTCAGTGTAGTTCTTCTCATAAAGCTTATCAAATACCAAAGGTCAACACCTATAAGTGAAAATGGGCTATTTAACAAAATTGCTGGGATTTCCCAGCTTTCTTCCCCCAAACAAGGTGCAATAGCAAGTCACCCAGCCTCTCCAGCCCATCTCCCCATGTGTGAAATGAAGGTGGTCCTGCCAGACCAGATAAGATCACGTGCACGAGGCAGAGCGCACTGGGGAAACAGCATTTCTCTGAGTAGCCAGAGCCTTCCTGGCACATAGCAGGTAGTCGATAGACATATATTGAAATAAAAAGTGTTAAAACAAAAATAAAATAAGGATCAAGTAGAAAACCTTTGCTAGAGTTTAGATAAAGATCTTTTCTGTAAGGCTTCAAACTTCTGATGTGGTTATTGAAGTGCTTTTTTAAATGCATGTGCTAAGGCCATCATTGTTTCTGAGTATGGTTCAGAGGTCCTTGGGCCTCACATAGCACTAGTCCAGAGCTATTTAACAAAGAGGGAAGTGGAAGGCATTACCCAATTTGGTAGATTTGTGGGCACTCAGATCAATAGCTTTTCTGGTTAGGCCAAGCTAGACCAAGAACATTAGCTCCTTGACACTTAAGTAAGCATTTAATTTGTATTTCCAGCTAGAAAGATGAAAAAACACTAACAGGAAGAGACAAGTGTTTTTAAAGTAGAATGTGATGTGTCAGGCCTATGTTATTCTGCAGGCTGAAGTGTCTTAAGAGGGAAGAAAGAAAACCAAGGCTTTTCTTGTGAAGGAAGTAGAGTGTGATGGGTACCACTTCAGCTTAATTAATTCAGTAAATTCTCTTTACACTTTTAAAGGTAGGTGGTATTACACTTTGTTCACATGAAAGTGGTCAGAAGTGTTAAATCTTAGCACTTCCTTCTGGGTCTAAAATGAGAGGTCCTATCTCTGTCAGTACACATCACATAAGCCTTGGTGAACAAATCACAAGATTATAGCAAATGCAGAGAGAAACAGGGGCTCCCAGACATGAGCTCCTAGCTAATCTGGGATGCATTACTCTAAGCTCTCAAAATAAGAGTACAGTTTGGAAGCACGGCTTGGCTTAATGCTTTATTTATGTTCAAAAATTGCTTTTAAAGATTTTTCTGGGGGGAGGGGTTAGGATGTACATTAGGATGTGGAAATATATGAGCCAATTTAAATTAAAACTGTAACAATGGTACCATCTGTTAGCCTTCTGTGGTAGAACTGCTAATGCATTTAATTGAGTGCTTTTTAACAACCCAGCAGGAGAAACAGAAAGTGGGACAGGATCGGTGGAGAGACTGCTTGGGTATTTGAAATTCAAGCAGTGAGACCTGAGAAACTGGAGTTCCTCCCCATGCCAGAACTTTGACGCGGGGCATTATTCTTTCAGATACAAAGATTGGGTGTGGAAACTTGACTTCTGTCAGCCAGGTACCCCAGGTCACCATGTCAAGGCCAACAGCCAGTCAGGTCCATCGCACAGAACAGTGTCTGTGACAGGGCTCCCAGGTCCCTCCAGTCTGTCCCCCTCCTGCTTTCTCTTGCTGGGACTCTATGTGCTGTTTAGAGATTCTAAATATTTTACACTGATGTTTCCTTATCTTTAACACATTGCTCTCTCTTTGTGCTTCAGGGAAGATGGTGAAAAAAGTCTGTCCTTGCAACCAGCTCTGTAGTAATTATCTTTTCTTTCTGTTACTTCTGGTCCTTGATTGCAAAGCCTTTTGCCCTTGAGGTCTTTGAACCCCGAAGCCTCACAACTCCTGGATTTCCAGCTTCCATTTGGCTGGTGCTGCACCCTTCTCTGGTTTCGTCTTTAACACGCTCAGTTGCTGTCACTGGCTGTCCCTCCAGATTTTAGGTCACCACATAGTGCCCTAGATGACAGCCCCACTGTGGGGGAGGGGAGGGCACCCGTGGATGTGTGTAGAAGGATCAGGGGTGCCTAGCTCCTTAGGGAGAGAGTCCTGTAGTCAGAAGTCACCACGTGTGCCAGCCGCTGCGGGCACACTGGAAAGTCAGCAGGGATTACAGCAGCCAGAGTCATGCCCTCATATCACAGTGGGAGGCAGCTGCTGGGCAGTGAGGACAGGGACAGCATTGTAGACAGGTGGCTTCTCGTGAAAGTGTGGACAGTTCTACGGCCCAGCAGGCCACCGAGAGGTTCCTCCAGAAAACTCTGTGCTTGGGACACTGGGCAGTAAGTTGTGGCTCGTAATAGGCTCTTGTTACTGGATTTGTGGGGGTGGGGGAATGTGTTAAGGCAGGAGAAGAGTTCAGCTAGGGAATTTTGGGTGGTAAAGGATGCTACTTTTAGAGCTTTTCAGCAGAACCGAAAAAAGGCTTAAAGGTTAGCCAGCAGCCTCTCTGGAAGGCAAGCAGCGTTCTCAGAAATATCTACGTGCTGCCAGTGTCCTTAAAACATTTTACTGCTACAGTGGACCAAACAAGCACACTACGCATTTTCCTAGATTTTATTACTAAGTCAGCTTTTCCTGGGAGTTAATTTCTGGTCAGAAAGGAGTGTGTTTGTTTCCTTCTCTAATGTGGAGATCTGTTTTCAGAAGCCAGAATAAGAATGTTAGCTGTATGGTTGCCTCTCCCTCGTGGTATAAACCCCACTTTCAGAATCCAGTATCACGTAACATGGATGAAAATGAAAAATGAAATTCGGTTATAAAGGGGCCTCACAGCATCAAAGGCGACTAGCATGAGACTAGAGAGTGTGACCCCAGCATGAACGAGTTGTGTCCAGCAGTGTTCACCTCTGCCAGCTTCTGTATTTGGCTTTTGAAAGCTCTGCTCACTTGTGACTATTTGTTTCGTTTTCATTGTCTCACTGACCATCCAGCTCCTGAAGCAATACTCATTCGAGGAGGATGGTGTCCTCATGCGTGTGACACGCTTGCTTTCTGGTTTCCTCATAACCACCACTGCCTGTGCTTCCCTCCCACACTGTCTCACTCCTGCCTCCCCACTTTTCCACCTGGGTTTCCTGTCCGTAGGGAACTGACTCTTCCCTTCACACTGTATGTGCAGTAACCCCCTCCCCCCACCCCCCAGCCCCGTGGCTCTGCGAGCACTGAGGCCACGCCTGCAGTAGTCCTGTGTCTTGCCTTGGTGGTAAGAAGCATGTGACCTTCCTCACTCTGCAGCTTCACCTCGGAACTAGCTGTTCCCCAGTGCAGACGTGCTTGTGTGTGCCATTCCCCGGGTGTAGGGTGTAAACTGGACTCAGGACCAGTAATAGATTAGAGGGCTTTTAATGGCAGAGTTGCTTCAGGTGTGCTGCTGTGCTCTGGTGCTGCCTTGACCTTGAAAACAGGAACGTGTGTATTTAAATATTTAGCCCCCGCATTATTTGGATGTCTTAAGTCCTAGAGGCTCACAACTTACTATAGTAGCTTTTATTTATTCTGTAGCAAATGTGAGATGTGGTAAGAAAGTGGGGGGTGAGGGGAAAAAAACAAGACCATGACTCTTCTTTCCCTCTTCCCTAAACTTGCCTCCTCGAATAATCTTCAGTGTGCCCTCCAGCAGAGCCGAAATCAGGCAGGCCACAGACTTCTCCTTTGTTTCTCATCACACCATAGAGATAGAACTCCTTCATCACAACCCCCGAGCTTCCTCCTCCCCTGGCACCCCTACCGCAGCTGGATGTCCTGTTGCTTCCACATGAGAGTGCTTGCTCTTCTGGGAAGGGGGGGGGAAGGTGAGCCAATTGAAACTGAGGTCACCTTCAGGAAAGCCACGTCCTCCTGGAGTTGAAAGACTCAGGCACACCACAGAGAACCTTCCTCATGAGTGCTCACGTTTTTGACTCATAGGAAATCGGGAGAGATTGAAGCCTTAACTCTCCCAAGTTTATGTTCGCAATTTCTGTTTATGCATCCAGGTGAAAAAGTTTTCTGAACAGAGCATGCCTTCTCTTATCGTCCCTTTCTGTGAAAGAACGGCTAAAGACCACATGGCATCACGCGGTTTGGGAGCCCGTTTTCCCTGGCCTGTCTTTGCATTCCTTCAACTCCTCCATGAACCATGCCCTTCTTTTGCCCTACTCTGTAATATTCTAGAGCAGCCAGCCTCATTGGCCATCCCACTGGCCCTGTTCAAGGTGGCGCTGGGAGTAGAGGCCTGGTGGTGAGTTTCCAAGATGCCACGAGAGTGGGCAGAAAGAGGTTCCCACCCCTTGCCCTTTGTCCCCCTTAGATGTCCAGCCTCATCTGCAGCTCCCGAAGAGAACCTGTTTTTATCATCCTGTTTTGCCTAAGTAAGATTTGGCTAATAAATAAGATCCTGGAACCTCCTTTCTTGCATGGCTTCCCAGTTCATCCTCCCCATTCTGTGGCTTGCCATTCATCATCCTAAGAAGTGTTTCCTCTTCCTGAAGTTACAGCCCAAGCCCCTTTTAATAGTGTACTTTGTTGCTTCTTCTGACTTTAGGAACCAGCAGCACAAACACTGTTGGAGGAACAGTGAGCAGCCAGGCTGCCCAGGCTCAGCCTCCTACCATGACGTCTAGCCGGAAGGGCACTTTCACAGACGACCTGCACAAGTTGGTGGATAACTGGGCCCGAGACGCCATGAATCTCTCAGGCAGGAGAGGCAGCAAAGGACACATGAGCTATGAGGTCAGTCTTCTCCTTGTGCCATCTTGCTTGCTGATCTGTCAATGCGATGTAACACACGTCCGAATCATGCTGGTGGCAAGACAGAAATCACCCAGGTCCCCTTTTAGTTTTCCTCCCTAAATCCTTCATTCCCTATCGGTCAACTCAGTCTTCTCGTCCCTTTTCCTTCAACATCCTGAGCTGCATGCATGAGCACAAGGGCGCACACACAGACTCGATACCACCCACCTCCAAGTATTTGGACAGAAATAGACCCACAGACATAGAAAATAAATTTAGGGTTACCAGAGGGGAAGTGGGGGGATAAATGAGGAGGTTGGGGTTGACATACACTCACTACTATATATAAAAGATGATCAACAAGGAACTCCTATAGCACAGGGAACTCTATTCAGTATTTTGTAGTAACCTGTAAGGGAAAGGAATTTGAAAATAAATGCACCTGTCACTAAATCACTATACACTTGAAACTATCATGATATTGTAAATCAGCTATACTTCAGTTTTTAGAAAATCTGACTCAGAGTTCCCTGGTGGTACAGCAGGTTAAGGAGCCCATTGTCACTGCTATGGCTCAGGTTCAATCACTGGCCCAGGAACTTCTGTATGCTGTGGGTGGGGCAAAAAACAAAATCTGACTCAAAAAAAGAACAATATTAGGTAAATGTTAGGAGGGCAACAATGATTGCTGGTTTCGTCTTGGTCTTGGTCTTGCTGTGCCTTTTAAGATCGGGATACCTCGAGCCCTATAGTCCTATTTCAGTGCAACGCATCTCATAGCCACACCAAGCTTCACGTGGCCTCGTTCTCTTTACAGGGCCCTGGCATGGCGAGGAAGTTCTCCGCACCTGGTCAGCTGTGCATCTCCATGACCTCAAACCTGGGTGGCTCAGCCCCCATCTCTGCAGCATCAGCTACCTCTCTAGGTCACTTCACCAAGTCTATGTGCCCCCCACAGCAGTACGGTTTCCCAGCCCCCCCCTTTGGCACACAGTGGAGTGGGACAGGTGGCCCAGCACCACAGCCACTCAGCCAGTTCCAGCCTGTGGGAACTGCCTCCTTACAGAATTTCAACATCAGCAATTTGCAGAAATCCATCAGCAACCCCCCAGGTTCCAACCTGCGGACCACTTAGACCTAGAGACATTACGAAGTAGATTTGGGGGCAGGAGATGGAATGGTGAGGGTGGGTGGGAGGGGGGATGGGAAAGTAGCCTATATACTAACTACTAGTGCTGCATTTAACTGGTTATTTCTTGCCAGAAAGGAATGTTTTTAATACTGCTTAGAGCCCTCAGAATGGGGAATTTGCCCCTGCCCTCCCCACTTACTTACTGGAGCAGGTGAGAAGGAAAGGGCAGCTTTCTTGTGTGTGCTTTGTTGTTCATCTAGACCCCATAGTGAGCACTTGGAAAGAAAGTCACGTTTATCAGAGAGCTACTAGAGAGCTCAGTGGGAAAAAAGCAAAGCCCATCTGCATTTGCAGGGAGTGGGGCTCTTAATTTGGTACCCATCCCAAACCACTTATTCCCTCAAGAATCAAAACCACAAGACAAAAAAACTATTGGGCTGTCTCCTACCCTGTCCCCACCACCCTACAAACACACACACTTTTTCTTTCCTCTCCCCCCTTCCATCTTTAGAACCCAGTGGAAAACACCAGGGGACTGAGGTTTCAACCCTTTCTTATGATAGGTCATTAGTGCTTTAAGCAAATGATATTCGCAGCTTTGACTGCAGCATTAGCAATTAGGAAAAAATTAAGTTCCCTGCGGACATATAACTTTGCCATCAGTTTTGATGTGGAAACACTGTGATATATAAATGTTGTTGGACAACAGTAGTTTTAAGAGTAAAATATGAAAGGTTTAAAAAGTTGAAAAAAAGCTAGCTAGCTCTGTCCTTTACTGAGACTTTAACTTTCTCCTTTGTATTTCCATTGTATTAGATAAATAAATGTGAATGTAAAATTGTATAAATTACTGTACTTGAATACTTCTGTTCTCCCAGTATTGCTTGCTGGATGTTTTAGTGCCTTGGACTTCTATTGCTTCTGCCATTGGCATCAACTTCTCATCAGACCCCAGTCAGCAAAGGACACATGGAAGGAAACCTCAGGTCCATGTGGCTCCAGCAGTGGATTATGCCGTAAGGAAATTGAAAAGAGTATTTTTTTTTTTCCAAGTCATTCAACAATTTTGTCTAGAGCAGGTGTACGATGAGCAGGATGAGAAGTTAAGTTGACATCAGTGGTTAAAAGCAGAAAACTGTTTCAGGACAAGTGAGGAGGGGTGTTGTAACAATATTGGGCAATTTAAAAGATGGAGGGTGGTGTGTGATAAGTGATGAAAGAAAAGAATGACTGGAGAAGAGGAGAACAAACTTGTTTTGAAGTCGTATGATGCTTGGCCAGTGGACGCCATAGCCTTACTTATTTGAGCTGGGCTTAAACAGATGAGACCTAGAAGAAAATGGCTGAATATACAAGCAAGGGGGTGGGGACTAGTTTTTAAGTTGGGAAGTACGATAGTGAAATGTCACAGATAGAGAAAGTTGCTCTTAAAAAATGGCTTGGATTGCTTTCCTCTTGTTGAAAATGTACCATGCATTTCTCAGCTTGGGGTACTATAGTTTGTGGAAAGTGGACCTGCCTCTGAATTGCATATTGTAGGAAAGAATGCTTAATCCTACCCACTTCTTATATAATGTCCACAAGGTTGCAGGATCATAATCTCTTGTGCCACATTTATTTCTAGAGTTGCAGCAGATATTCTCACATTTTTATATAAACAAATATTCCCGGTAAGTAGTAACTGCAACCAACCAGTATTATGTAGTGCTCTGCCTGGTTGTATGGGCAGTTGTATCATTTTCAGAGCTTTCAGGAAATACTCTCCTAATTGGCTATGTTTGAGATCTCTGTTCTCTCAGAAGATGAGGAAGGAAGCTAGGACTCTGAATTTTTTGGGTGCTGCTTCTCTTGATTGTTGAGCTGGGAAACTGACTATCTCCAACCTCTTACCCACCTCAGTGGCACATCCCAGGAATCACCATGATAGGAAGAGCCTGGTTGGCTGTCCTGTCCTTCATTGGCCGTTTTCTTTAAAGCTGAGTCCCCAAAGATGCAAATGAAAGCTGAAGGTTTTAGGAAAGTAGAAGTGAAAAGGGCAGGCATCCCAAGCTTTGCTTTGAAACCGTTTACTTTTTCTCTGTTTATAATCTTCGGGGAGATGGTAAGAGTAAGGACAGAAGTGCCAGGGAAGTGGGAGACTTGACACCTGAGACAAAGGGGACAGTACTTTGTACCGGAGGAACAAGGGAGCCAAATGCAGCACAGGATGTTTTGTTACTTTGGTTTAATCATTCTGAGATCTCTTCACTCACACATGGAAAGTGAGAACTGGTTTTATTTACTGTTGATTTTTTTTTTTCCCCTCCTGTGGATGAAATAACTGAAGCCTAGAGGAATGAACTAGTGCTACTGAACTGTTTAAATTATTTTTGTGTTAATAGTACACTGAGTATCTTTTTTCACATTAAAAAGTCTTTCTGAATTATAAATGTTTTCCTTACATTATTTAACAATGTACACTGTTTAAAAAATAAATAAACTGAATTCAAACCTTGGGGATTCTCGGCAGCCATCACTCATGCGTTCGGCACCAACCCCAGGGTCGCACTTCTTGCTCCCTTTTGTTGCCTTTGTAGATGGACTTAACGAAGCCATTCAAATAAACCATACTTGCTTTTGTTGAGCTATGGGGTTTCATTTTCAGCAAATGCCTTTTTCATGATTTCATTAGCTCTGATTTGACTTGTGTACAGTTTATAACTGGATTTAAGCAGCAGCTCTGACCTGAAGCAAGATACTGCAGACAAGGAAGATATTTTTTTCTGAAGACAATGGTAAGGATATCAAAATCAAAAATAAATGACCAAAGCTGTGCAGAGGCAGGTGAGGTAAAAGGAAGTCAGGGAAAGCCACCACCTCTTCATCTTCCAAAGGGACAGCGATGGCTCACTGCCTTCAGTGCTTCAGGCTCATGGCTTCCCACAAATGGGCCTGTGTGCCATCAAATAATAAAAGCCACCACTTGAAGATCAGGTTCATGGTCCTGCCCAAAATGCACACTCATTATCTGGAGGAAAGAATTATGAAACATCTAAACACAAAAAGAGAGTTCTCTTATGGTGCAACAGGTTAAGAATCTAGCATTGTTGCTGCTGTGGCACAGGTTCCTTCCCTGGCCCAGAAGTCTCCACATACTGTGGACATGGCCAAAAATTTTTTTTAAATTTATTATAAATTGGGTTATATCTTACATCTGAAATAGGTGGATATAAATAGCTACTTATGTCACACAGATTTTTGGGTTTTTCTCAGTGCACATAAAAGCTATGTTTATACTACAGTCAGTCAAGTGTGTAGTAAATAGCATCATATCTAAAACAATATATACTTTTTTTCCCCTTTTTGGCCAGCCACACCCGCAGCACGCAGAAGTTCCCGGACCAGGGATCCAACCCACACTACAGCAGTGACCCAAGCCACAGCAATCACAATGCTGGATCCTTAATCTTCTGTGCCACCAGGAAACTCCCTAAAATATATACTTTAAAACACTGCTGGAATTAAAATCTCAATAAATGAAAACACATCCCCCCCCAAAAAAAAGTCTTATCCTCTTTGAAGCAATTCAGTACTGAAATGAAATAAACTGGGTACAAAAATTAAAAATAAAAAAAAACATCGTCGGAAAAATACCTGACACTGGGTTGCCAAAAACCTTCAACTGGGGGTGGGTGTGTGTGTGTGTGTGTGTGTGTGTAAAATCTGTAAAGCACAATAAAAATAGATGCGTGCCATTTTATTACAAAGTAGGATTTATTTTGCTTTCTTAAAATGCCTTTTCTCTGGTCTTATTGTTTCCTTGATCAGGAAAAAATGCAGATAGTGACATCATGAACCTATAATAATAAGACTCGGGAGTTCCTGTTGTGGCGCAGTGGTTAACGAATCCGACTAGGGAACCATGAGGTTGCGGGTTCGGTCCCTGCCCTTGCTTAGTGGGTTAAGGATCCAGCGTTGCCATGAGCTATGGCGTTAGGTGGCAGACGCAGCTCGGATCCCACATTGCTGTGGCTCTGACGTAGGCTGGCAGCTACAGCTCGGATTACACCCCTAGCCTGGGAACCTCCATATGCTGCGGGAGTGGCCCAAGAAATGGCAAAAAACCAAAAAAAAAAAAAAAGACTCATATGGGAAGACTAGCCTCACTTGTGGAGCCCTGCAGTGAAAGGTCAGAGGTCACTCACAGTAAATGCACTATGGGCCCCTGTCAAGTTTGGTGCTTGGGAATAAGGCTTACATTGTTTAAAGGAAGGTAGCCACTGGTGACGCCTAGAATGTCTTTTTTTTTTTTTTAAATGTAATAGCTTAGGAATAAACAGTGAAGAACCTTGAGTGTTTAATCTCCGCAGAGCTTCCCAACCTGGACTGTGTGACAAGCTCTCTTTAACTGCCTGTTTTCCAGTTGCCCAGCTTTATCTGTAGCAGCTTCCAACAGTCAAATCTGGTAAAGTTCTGGAAGAAGCAAGGTAAATCCCTGGAGGTAAAGCACATTCATGATTTCATTAGCTCTGATTTGACTTATGTACAAATGATAAATCATTTCATGATCAAAGCATAATTTCTGAAAGTCCCTTTGTGACAGAGTCCAGTGAGGTCACCTGCCTCGGTTAAGATGGATCTAATTTCCTTTTCTTCATGTCCTGGTTCTTCCTAGAGGAATCACAGTCTCCTATGGAAGAGAAAATTATTCAAATAATAGCTGCCATGATTTTAAAATAAACTGACAGTTAATAATTTGAGTCATATTAGTTAACAACCATACTTTTAAAGTCCCTGTATTAACATTAGACCAAGTTGCAATAAACTTTTTTTTTTAGGGCCATCCCCGTGGCATATGGAGGTTCCTGGGCTAGGGGTCAAATCAGAGCCACAGCTGCCAGCCTACGCCACAGCCACCACCCTACGCCACAGCCACCACAATGCAGGATCCAAGCCTCGTCTGCTACCTACACCACAGCTCATGACAACACTGGATCCTTAACCCACTGAGCAAGGCCAGGGATCAAACCTACATCCTCATGGATGCCAGTCAGATTTGTTTCCACTGAGCCACAAAGTAACTCCAAACATTCTTGTGTGTGTTTCTTTTTTAGGGCCCCACCAGCAGCATACGGAGGGTCTCAGGCTAGAGGGTGAATGGGAACTGCAGATGCCAGCCTACTGCCCCTACTAGCAACACCAGATCCAAGCTGCATCTGCCACCTACACCACATCTCATGGCAATGCCAGATCCTTAACCCACTGAGCAAGGCCAGGGATCAAACACTCATCCTCTTGGATACTAGTCTGAGTTTGTTAATTGCTGAACCATGACAGGAACTCTGCAATAAACTTTTAACAAGAAAGCTCTTCCTGCAGTCACGTTTACACATCCCACTAGTAAGAGACCGCAAGTCAAGGCCCCAAGGGAAACTTTGGGCTCTTAAGCCAATGACCCTCCATTTCTTACACTGCTGTTTCTCCGGCATCTTAGATGGAATGTCATTCTTCTTTAAAATTCAAAGAAAAAGCCAGGTTCTCCCTTCAGTTTTTGCTCCTAAAACAGTTTGCTACCTGCTATGTGCTGGTTAAGATGGTGAGTCTGGAAGTGCCAGGGTTCAGGTTTTGCTTGTGGATTCTGGTGGGTCCTGTTCTGAGTCTCCATCTGGTTCTTCGGGACTGAGGTGGCAGGGGTCTGCAGTGGTTCTGGTTTAGCCAAGGGCTGGACCACGCTGTCTGCTACATCAAGAACCATGTCCCACATTTCAAGACTGTCTGCAAGGACAGAGGTCATAGGAAAATTTAGCATCAACAATGTGTTTTCACGGTGAAATGCTGGGAAAGTAGGTCATGTGAAATCCCATAACGTGAGTATCCTATAACGGCTTTTGAATTTCTCCCCAACCCCTAAAAGACCAAAGCCTCTCTTAGGTTAAGACAACAGGAGCTGAATATGTGCTATAGTCAGCACTGCTGTCAGTCCCTTTGGGTCCTCTTTCTACAAAACGGATAGAAATTAAGATATTTATGCCCTTCATTTTATTTTGGCCACACCCATGGCATATGGAAGTTCCTGGGCCAGGGATCAAACTTTCGTCACAGCAGCAACCCAAGCCATAGCAGTGACAACACAGGACCTTAGCTTGCTGTGCCACAAGGGAAATTCCTAATGCCTCTTTTAAAATGTACTTGTGACTACCCAAGTACACAGCAATCTACAGACGCTTCATAGCATTTACTGACTAGTACCTAGCTGTTCCTTTCAACCTACTAACCTGCAAGGACGGCTGTCTTAGTGAGTGGCTCTGAAACAGCAATTCCGGGAGTGCTGTGCTTCGCCAGTGGTCCTGCTGCAGAGAAGGGACAGTCTCAGGACAGTAGAACTGGGCCAGGGGGCAGAGCTGCCTGGGATTACACAGCATAGCCAGCAGGACCCTGTGTCCCAGACCTATATAAAACAGGTCTGAAAACTCTATTTTTTGTTCTCACCAACAAAAGTTTCCTTTTTAGCAGCAGAAATGGCTTATTATAAGACATCTCGTCAAGTTTTTACTTTTTGAAGCTATAACCCTTGTTCAAACAAAATCTTAAGTAGAAATTAGTGTATAAAACCAACATGATGATTGATCAGGGGTGCGGGAGTCCTGAAGGACACTCCTTTTCCACCCCTCACCCCCAGAGCTTCCAGAATGGTCCAGAAGCTAAAGATACAGAACATTAATTCTTAGGAAAAACATCCCCAGAAAAGTAAATTATTTGTTTTTCTTTTTGTTTTTGTTTTTTTTCCTACATTAATTTCAGCCTGCTAGTGCTGAGGGGAATTATAAGGAACTAAAACATGACAGCAAGTCCTCTATGAATCTTCATGATTCTAAGGAAGAAGCTGGGCAAAAATCCAGCTTTTTTGTCTGGATTTTTGGTCTGAGATAAGCCCTCTGATTTTAGTCTCTGGGAAAGACTCAAAAAAATCTGTTATCTACTATTCCCACTGAATGTGGACTCAAATGAACAAAAGCTTATAGAATTGCCAGGAGTTCCCGTTGTGGCGCAGTGGAAAAGAATCCAACTAAGAAACATGAGGACACGGGTTCAATCCCTGGCCTCGTTCAGTGGGTTGAGGATCTGGCATTGCCGTGAGCTGTGGTGTAGGTCACAGATGTGGCTCAGATCCTGCCTGTGTTTCTGTGGCTGTAGTGTAGGCCGGCAGCTGTAGCTCCAATTTGACCCCTAGCCTGGGAACCTCCATATGCCTCAGGTGCGGCACTCAAAAGCAAAAAAAAAAAGATTTGCCAGAAGCCCCACTTTTGTTTTATGTTCAAAGACAGCTCAGAAAGGCTTTCTCAGGCAGCTGTAGCCAAAGTAATTGAGGCCAAAAAAAGTTCTGTCCCCTGAAATGACTGGTTCCAGATTATGCAAGGCCCATCTCCATCCTCTCAAAGGACCAGTCAGTGTCTTAGAGTTCCAGCTGTGGCTCAGCAGGTTAAGAATCCAACTAGTATCCATGAGGATGCAAGTTCAATCCCTGGCCTCGCCGAGTGGGTTAATGATCCAGCGTAGCTGCAAGCTGCAGTGTAGGTCGAAGACTCAGCTTGTACCCTGTGTTGCTGTGGCTTTGGCGCTCCGATTCAACCCCTAGGCTAGGAACTTCCATATGCCATAGGTGAGGCCCTAAAAAGAAAAGGAAAAAAAAAAAAAAAAAAAAAAGACCAGTGCCTTCAGTAATGGGGACGTGCAGGACAGGACTTCACAACCTGAACTCCTTGGCCTCATGGTCCTGTCCCCCGTGGAGAGTACTGCTGAGTGCTGGCTTAGACCTAACCTGCTGCTACTGGCAGGGGATCAGAGTCGCCCCAGAGCCTCTGCTTACTACTCTCACCTTGATCCTTCTTTTCAGTGGGTAGAGTAGAGGGGGGACCCTGCTGCTGCCTCTCCATTTTCTCCCGGAACTGCTGCTGCAGCTGTTTCTGCCGGAGCTTCCGCAGGTATGTGGCATCACTATCCATAGTGCAGGAGGCCAGGCTTCTGCATCAAAAGAGCAACGGGGTGGGGGTGAGTGCCTGAGCTGACAGATAACCACAGCGGTTCCGAAGGGCCCACGTAAACCAGTGTGCTGGCTCTGAAGGTGACACAGACCCCCGGGAAGGGTCAGAGAAGAGAGGGACGGGAGGCCCCATACCGGGAGCTGCTGTCCTTATCCCCCTGTGTCACAACATGGGGGCCATTGGAGTAGCTGGGTCTGCAAGGGGAGGTCACCTCCTGTGGCTTGGGGGGCACCAGAGCTGTATTCTGTCGGCAGCTGCTATATCTGGCTTGTTCCACAGATGGTTCAAAATCTTGTCTCTTTGCTTTCGTTAAATCTACTTCAAGAGGCAGCTAAGAAGAAAAGAAAGAGAAGAGAAAATAACTTTCTCCAGCTGCCCTCCCTCTTCCTTAAAGATCTAAATACCTGGAAAATGGCACAGTCCCCTACCAACCATTCCTTGTAGGTCCTGAGAAGCTGAGACAAAGGATCCACAGGTTCAAGTAATGTTTTTAATTACATGAAGAATAAAACAATTTCATTTTCCACCTTAGACCATTCTATATCAATTAACTTTGATAAAAATAAATCATACTTTGGCTTTTATATAGGGCAAAAGCTCTACAAAATCTAATTTGAATCTTTCCTTGGCAACTAGATCTGATGCTATCTACTTTTTGTGATGGAAATGACCACATACTATTGCACTATAAAAACGCCAAGATTTTTCACTTGGGAGAACTTCTCTCAATAATACTGGTGCTGATAGAATAACAGAATATGAGGGACTGAGATGACTACGTTTTGATAAAGATAACCTGAAAATGAAAATTATACTGTGAAATTTGTCTACATTGAAAAGTAAATTAAAAAGAAATGGATGTATGCTGCAACAGGGAAGAAATATGTCATTTGAACAGACCCATCACTAGAAATGAAATTGAATATGTAATAAAAACATTACCTACAAACAAATCCAGGACCAGATGGCCTCACAGGCGAATTCAACCAAATATACAAAGAAGAACTTATACCCATCCTTCTTTTTTTTTTTTTTTTTGTCTTTTCTAGGGCCGCACCTGCGCCATATGGAGGTTCCTAGGCTAGGAGTCGGTCTAATCGGAGCTGTAGCTGCTGGCCTAAGCCAGAGCCACAGCAATGCAGGATCCAAGCTGTGTCTGCAACCTACACCACAACTCACGGCAACACCGGATCCTTAACCCACTGAGCAGGCCAGGGATCGAACCTGCCACCTCATGCTTCCTAGTCAGATTCGTTAACCACTGAGCAATGATGGGAACTCCACATCCTTCTTAAACTTATTCAAAAGACTGAAGAAAGAATACTCCCCAAAAGACATTCTATGAAGCCACCATCACCCTAATACCAAACCAAAGATACTACCAAAAAAGAAAATTATAGGCCAATATCTTTGATGTATATAGATACAAAAATTCCCATCAAAATCAAATCCAACAACACACAAAAAAGATCATACACCACAACCAAGTGGGATTCATCCCATGTTCATAAGGATTGTTCGACACACAAATCATTCAACATCATACACCACATTAACAAAAGAAAAGTAAAAAACCACATGCTCATCTCAATAGATGCAGAAAAAGCATTTAACAAAATCCAATATCCATTCATGATTAAAAACTCTTACCAAAGTGGGTACAGAGGGAGCATAACATAGTAAAAGCCATTTATGACAAATCCACAGCCAATATAATACTCAATGGAGAAAAGGTGAAAGCCTTCCCACTAAAATCCTGGAACAAGACAAGGATGCCCATTCTCACCACTTTTATTCAACACAGGACTAGCCACAGCAATCAGACAAACAAGAGAAATAAAAGGTATCCAAATTGGAAGAGAAGAAGTAAAACTGTCACTCTATGTAGATGACAGGATACTATATACAGAAACCCTAAGGACTCCACACAAAAATTACTCAGAATGATCATTGAATTCGGCAAAGAAGATACAAGATTAACATTCAGAAATCAGCTGCATTTCTGTATACTAACAATGAAATATTAGAAAAGGCATACAGAAAAAATACCTTTTAAAATCACACCCCCAAAAATTAAATACATAGGAATAAAATTGACCAAGGAGGTGAAAGACTTATACACTGAGAACTATAAAACATTAATCAGGAGTTCCCATTGTGGCACAGTGGAAACAAATCTGACTAGAAATCATGAGGTTGCAGATTCAATCCCTGGCCTTGCTCAGGGGGTTAACGATCTGGCATTGCCGTGAGCTATGGTGTAGGTCCGCAGATGCAGCTCGGATCCTGCATTGCTGTGGCTGTGGCATAGGCCAGCAGTTGTAGCTCTGACTGGACCCCTAGTCTGGGAACCTCCACATGCCGCGGGAGCAGCCCTAGAAAAGGAAAACGGGGAGTTCCTGTCGTGGCTCAGTGGTTAATTTGACTAGGAACCATGAGGTTGCAGGTTCGGTCCCTGCCCTTGCTCAGTGGGTTAAGGATCCAGCGTTGCCGTGAGCTGTGGTGTAGGTTGCAGACACAGCTCGGATCCAGCATTGCTGCGGCCTCTGGCATAGGCCGGAGGCTATAGCTCCAATTAGACCCCTAGCCTGGGAACCTCCATATGCTGTGGGAGTGGCCCTAGAAAAGGCAAAAAGACAAAAAGACAAAAAAAAGACAAAAAAGAAAAAAGAAAAAAGAAAGAAAATTAAAGAGGATTCAAAGAAATGAAAAGATATTCCACACTCCTGGATTGGAAGAATTAATATTGTTAAAATGGCCATATTACCCAAAGCAATCTACAGATTTAATGTGATCGCTATCAAATTTCCCATGACATTTTTCACAGAACTAGAACAAATAGCCCAAAAATTTATATGGAACCATAAAAAACCCAGACTTGCCAAAGAAATCCTGAGAAAAAAAAACAAACAGGAGGCATAACTCTCCTAGACTTCAGACAATATTACAAAGCTACAATAATCAAGACAGTGTGGTACTGATACAAAAACAGACATACGGACCAATGGAAGAACAGAGAACCTAGAAATAAACCCAGACACCTACAGGCAATTAATTAATCTTTGACAAAGAAGGTAAGAATATAAAACGGGGAAAAGACAGTCTCTTCAGCAAGTGGTGTTGGGAAAACTGGACAGCTGCATGTAAATCAATGAAACTAGAACACACCCTCAACACAGGCAAAACATTCTTGGAGTTCCCACTATGGTGCAGCAGAAATGAATCCGACTAGTATCCATGAGGATGCAAGTTCGATCCCTGGCCTTGCTCAGTGGGTTAAGGATCCAGTGTTGCTGCAAGCTGTGGTATACTTCACAGACGTGGTTCTGATCCCGAGTTGCTGTGGCTATGGTCTAGGCTGGCAACTACAGCTCCAATTCCTCCCCTAGCCTGGGAACTTCTATACGTCGCAAGTGCGGCCCTAAAAAGCAAAAAAAAAAAAAAAAAAAAAAAAAATCTCTGACATCAACTGTACAAATGTTTTCTTAGGTCAGTCTCCCAAGATAATAGAAATAAAAACAAAAGTAAACCAATAGGACTAATCAAACTGACAAGCTTGTGCACAGCAAATGAAACCATTAAAAAAAAACCCAAAAAGACAACCTATGGAATGGGAAAAAATAGTTGCAAATGATGCAATCAACAAGGGCTTAACCTCCAAAATATACAAACAACTCATACAACTCAAAAGCAAAAAAATAACCCAATTCAAAAATGGGCAGAAAATCTAAACAGACATTTCTTCAAAGACATGGATGGCCAATAGGCACATGAAAAAATGCTCAACATCACTGATTAGTAGAGAAATGCAAATCAGAACTACAATGAGGAGTTCCCGCCGTGGCACAGTGGTTAACGAATCCAACTAGGAACCATGAGGTTGCAGGTTCGGTCCCTGCCCTTGCTCAGTGGGTTAATGATCCAGTGTTGCCGTGAGCTGTGGTGTAGGTTGCAGAGGTGGCTCGGATCCCACATTGCTGTGACTCTGGCGTAGGCCGGGGGCTGCAGCTCCGATTCGACCCCTAGCCTGGGAACCTCCATCTGCCGAGGGAGCAGCCCAAAGGAATAGCAAAAAGACAAAAAAATAAATAAATAAATAACTACAATGAGAAACCACTTGACATGAGTCAGAATGGCCATCATTAATAAGTCTACAAATAACAAATGCTGGAGAGGATGTGGAGAAAAAGGAACCCTCCTACACTGTTAGTGGGAATGTAAATTGGTACAACTATGGAGAACAGTATGGAGGTATCTCAGAAAAACAAATATAGAACTACCATATGATCCAGCAACCCCACTCCTGAGCATATATCTGAACAAAACTTTCACTGAGAAAGATACATGCACCCCTATGTTCACTGCAGCACTATTCCTAATAGACAAGATACAGAAAAAACCTAAATGTCCATCAACAGATGAATGGATTAAGAAGATGTGGTACATATATACAATGGAATACTGCTCAGCCATAACAAAGAACAAAATAATGCCATTTGTAGCAACATGGATGGAACTGGAGATTCTTATACTAAGTAAGTCAGAAAGGGAGAGACAGGGAGCTCCTGTAGTGTTGCAGCAGAAACGAATCCAACTAGTATCCATAATGACATGGGTTCAATCCCTGGCCTCGCTCAGTGGATTGGGGATCTGGCATTGCTATGAGCTGTGGTGCGGGTTGCAGATGCAGCTTGGATCCCATGTCACTGTGGCTATGACATTGGCTAGCACGTGTAGGTCCGATTCGACCCCTAGCCTGGGAACTTCCATATGCCACCAGTGCAGTCCTAAATGGAAAAAGAAAAAAAAAAAAAAGAAAGAGAGACAAATACCATGTATCATTTATATGTGGAATTTAAAATATGGCATAGATAAACCTATCTACAGAACAGAAACAGACCCTCAGACATGAAGAGCAGACTTGTGATTGCCAAGGGGGAGGGAGTGGGATGGACTGGGAGTTTGTGATTAGTAGATGCAAACTACTACATGGATGACAGAATAGATACTAGAATGGCTAAGCAATGGAGTCCTACTGTACAGCGCAGGGAACTACATCCAGTCACTTTTGATAGAACATCACAGAAGATAATATGAGAAGAAGAATGTATATGTGTTTATGGCTGGGTCACTTTGCTGTATGCAGAATTTGACAGAACGCTGTAAATCAACTACAATAAAAAATAAAATAAAACAAAAAGAGGAGTTCTTTGGTAGTGCAGCAAACTAAGGGTTTAGCATTGTCACTGCTGTGGCATGGGTTCAAGACCTGGCCCAGGAACTTCCACATGCAGTGGGCACAGCCAGAAAGAAAACAACACGTGTTGGTCAGGATGTGGAGAAATCACAACCCTTGCCCTCTGCTGGCAGAGCTGCAGAACAAGTGCAGCCATTTTCTATATAGAAAACAGAGTGCAGGTTCCCCCACCCTCTAAAAAAGGTAACTACACCATGTGATCCAGCAACCCCACTTTTTGAAAAACCTTTAGAAGGAGAGTCCTCAAGAGGTATTTGCACACTCATGCTTCCATCAGCACTATTACAGCACTATTCACAACAGCCAAGAAATGTAAGCAACCTAAATGTCCACTGATGGATGAAGGAATAAAGGAAGTGTGATATATACATACAATGGAATACTGTTATTCAGCCTTAAAAAGGAAGGAAATTCTGACATATGTTGCCACATAGCTGAACCCTGAGGATATTACCCTAAGTACCATAAGCCTGTCACAGAAAGACAAAAACTGCATGACTGCACTTATATGAAGTTTCTAAAACAGTCAAATTCATGGAAACAGAAACCAGAATGGTGGTTACCAGGGACTGAGGGAAGGTGTAAAAGGGGACTCTTTTTACGGGTACAGAGTTTCAGTACTCTAGGTTCTGGAGATGTGTTTCACTACTGAACTGTACACTCTCAAATGGTAAATTTCATGTTTTGTGGGGTTTTTTACCACAAAAAAAAAAAACCCTGCAATAGCCCTCATAAACTCAGATGCAAAAATCCTTGACAAAATATTAGCCAACATAATGTATAAAAAGGATTTTTAAAAAGAAAAGAAATGGGGAGTTTCTATCTTGGCTCAGCGGTAACAAACTCAACCAATACCCATGAGGATGCAGGTTTAATCCCTGGCCTCGCTCAGTGGGTCGGGGATCCGGTATTGCCATGAGCTGGGGTGTAAGTTGCAGACACAGCTCAGATCCCACAATGCTGTTGCTGCAGTGTAGGCTGGCAGCTGTGGCTCCGAATTGACCCCTAGCCCGGGAATTTCCATATGCCGTGGTCGCAGCCTTATAAAGACAAAAAAAGGAAACAAATGGAGTTCTAACAGCTGCCAAAGATAGGAGCAGCAGGAAAAAAAGAAGCCCCCAAGTAAGAGAGGGAAGGCTGCCTTGTGTGTGGCCCTGCAGGGGCCAGAGGGTTCACAAGGAAGCAGCCACACTCCACCAAGCAGCAGGAACACTCCCGGACCTGACGAACCTGGATCACACTGAAGTCCAGACCCCCATTCTCCAAGGGCAAATGTGCAGATCACAGGACAGGCGTCAACAGAAACAAGGGACATCTAAGAGCTGAGGGAAAAGGTTCAACAGGTCAGGCTCTGAGTGTCGCTAAGAAATGACAGTAGTGCTGGGAGGGCACTATGCTCCTTTTGAGGTTCACGGACCACTCCCAAGCAGAGTTCTCTGTACAGGAGAAGAAACACAAGGGCTTCCTGCTTCAATTTCCTCATCTGTAAATTAAGTCTGAAATACACACTCCAGACCCTCTGAGTAGCTGAATCTTCACTTCTCTATCACCAAATACTCATGACATAGGGCATCAGTTCCACGTTTACTACACCACATGTCACCCCCCACTTCTAACATACCTGGCGTGGAAGCTTGTTAAGGGACCTCAGATAGTCTTTGTCCAGAATACAATTTCCAAGTGCATTCCCAAAACTTCTAAGGATAAGAAAAAGAAAAGTGAAACAGGGTTGAAAAATTATTACATGTAAATATCAGAAAACAGTTACAACCTTTGTACAAGTTGCTTCTCAACTGCAGCAGAGGGAATGGATGCTGATAAGCAGTCAAAATGTTCACTGGGGAGTTCCTGTTGTGGCTCAGCGGTAACAACCTGACTGGTATCCATGAGGGTACAGATTCGATCCCTGGCCCTGCTCAGTGGGTTAAGGATCCAGCATTGCTGAGAGCTGTGGTGTGGGTCACAGACTCAGCCGGGATCTAGCATTGCTGTGGCCGTGGTGTAAGCCAGCGGCTGCAGTTCCAATTCGACCCCTAGCCTGGGAACTTCCATATGTCGTGGGTGCAGCCCTAAAAAAAAAAAAATTTTTTTAAAGTGTTTATTAGGCATGGGCCATATTCCTCCACCATATTAAACTCGACTCTGAGAGTACAGCACTGAGAGGCTAAGAAGCCATTCCCCACATCCCACACATCACCTCCTGACATGGAGCACAAATTCCAGAGCAGAGATTTCTTTCCCAAGAATTGCTCCAGTTCCCCAATACAGTGAGCACACACATTCGAGCCCAACCCTCCATGACCAAAATTCTTACTTGGAATACAAGGACTCCCCCACAGGTTACATATGGCAATTTTTTAGGCATGCTTTCCATGTATTTTTCTGGTGATTCAATTCCAAAGGCATCTACGACCCCAACAAAAGTTAAAAGCCCTGCTCTATGTAATCAAGTCAACTATAATACATATACACAATGAAGAACTGCTCGGGTGTGTTAAAGAGAATGAGGAAGCAATCCATGTACCCGTGTGGAAAGGTCTGCAAGACATACTACTAATGAGAGGAGCAGGGCTTGCCAATCAAGCTCAGAACAGAGAACGCAGGGCTCTACCGCTTATTCCCAAAAACTGGGGGACCTGAGCATAAGGAAGCACTGGGGAGTCAGGAAGAGAGCTGGAAAACAGGCCACTCATAGACCGGGGCAGGGGAGGGAAACTTACATTATTTTTACTTTTGAACCATGTGGATGTTTCACCTTGGAAAAAAAAAAGCTGCTCTGAACCCAGAGCTGAAATGAAGAGGATCCGCTTACCTCAGTGCACGCTTCAACCCGTCTGTCACTGCCTCCTTCCTCGCCTTTTCCAGAGACAAGGCTTTTGACTTGAGGCCCTCGCTAACACCATAACCCACGTCTTCGTGATACGAGCCATCCTGGGGACAGAAGAGGAGATCGGAGTATCACACCAGGAGCAGCAGACTGCCCTGGACGCCGAGCTCCTTTCCTCAGGCAGAACCGGGAGGGCAGAGCCCAGGGCCTGCGACACAGGTAGTGGTCAGAATCAAATTCCTGCACCATTTCCTGGGCTGGACCTGCCTAGAAGTGTCCTGTGGTCAAAGCGCCAAGAAAACTCTGCTTTCTCATCTCTTTACATGAAAAAGGCACCTCTCCACCTACCCCAAGTCTTGTATTACCCTGCAGTGTAAAAACCTTTGGGACACCAAACAAAAGGAAAATTCGAAATATTGTATTTTCCAACAAATCCTCTCACAACTCAGGTGGCATCCGTTTCTCAGCTTCCACCAGAATTAAAGGTGGGCCTGGTGGGGGTGTTAGCTGACAGACAGCTGAATATAATTTCTGATGACAGCACTGGGATTTCTGAAACATAACTCAGAAAGCATTCAAAGAAATGAATGACACTGTAACAAAACTCTTTCCAGTCCCAGTTTATTTATGTGACTAAGTTTTTCACAACTATTTACAAAAATAAATCAGAATTATTTTGCTGAATGTTTAGTCTAGGAAAAATATTAACTATGGATATATAAACTAACTAATAGAAAAAAAATAAAAACAAAACAGGAGTTCCCTTCGTGGTGCAGCGGAAACGAATCCGACTAGCAACCATGAGGTTGCGGGTTCAATCCCTGGCCTCTATCGGTGGGTTAAAGATCTGGTGTTGCCATGAGCTGTGGTGTAGGTCGCAGACATGGCTCGGATCTGGCGTTGCTGTGGCTGTGGTGCAGGCCAGCAGCTGTAGCTCCAATTCCACCCCTACCCTGGGCTGCAAGCGCAGCCCCAAAAAAGCAGAAAAAGAAATGAAAAGCATTTTGCATAATATAAAAAAATAGGATGTGGAGTTCCTGCTGTGGCATAGTGGGTTAGGAATCCAACTGCACAAGTTCCCATCGTGGCTCAGAGGAAACGAATCTGACTAGCATCCATTAGGACGCAGGTTCGACCCCTGGTCTTGCTCAGCGGGTTAAGGATCCAGAGTTGCCATGAGCTGTGGTGTAGGTCGCAGACGAGGCTCAGATCCCATGTTACTGTTGCTGTGGCTGTGGCAAACCTCCGTATGCCTCAGGTGCAGCCCTAAAAAAGCAAAAAAAAAAGATGTAATAGGAGTCCCCGCTGTGGCATAACACATTAAGGACCTGGTGTTACTGTGGCTGTGGCATAGGTCACAGATGCAGCTCAGATTCAATCCCTGGGCCAGGAACTTCCATATGCTAAGGGTGTGGCAAAAAAAAAAAAAAAAAAAAAAAAAAAAAGGTAGGATTTACTTTAGAATGTAAAATTTTATAACACGCCAAAAAATATACCCTTGCAATTGTTTATATTTATGGTGAAAACTTTTAGCCAACTTACAAATGCAAGAGAACAGAGCTTTACAGAATTCTCTGAAGGGCACATGAGTAAGCCTGTCTGAATGCCGCCACCCCAGCTCAGGCCCAGCTCTTGGGCTGCTGCTCCACAGCCTAGAGGTCTCAGCACCCGCCCTGTGCCTGTAAGCGAAGTCTATTCCATCACCCTCACCTTCAACTGGACTCTCACAAATGCACAGACTCCCACGTAGAACTTGCCATTGTTAAGGTCAACAAAATCTAGGAGTGGGAAAGAGAACCAGTTGAAGAGGACATTGATCCTGTGCCTTACCTGGATCCCTCCAGCTGGCAATGGGGCACACCTACCCTAGGTCTTCACCCACAAAACATGCCTACCAGAATCAGCCAAGTCAGGGAGAGAGAGCCAGGAAGCAGACTCACCCACATTCTGCTGTGTGATAGAGTGGGCCCAGCCATTGTAGCCAAACATCTCATTGGCCAGATTAATTACCCTGTGACCCTCAATGTAACACACCTGGTAAAAATTTAAAGAGAAAAGAGCTGATTAACATCCCTTGCCACACTTAAACATGGACCAAAATTTACTTAATTTATTCCTTACCAACTTTTTTTGGCAAAACTGCCCTTAAACATTCTAGGGAATTCTCAGAGAAATTCCAGTGAACTTATTTCAAAGAACTTCCAGAAGGACCAGTCAGAACTTGGGCCACTTCAGATGACAACAAAGGTTGGAACCCATCCCCTCCTAAAGTCACTAAGAAACATGCAGCAACAGTGAAGAGAAACCTCCTGAATCCCAGAGGACCAGAGAGGGAGCTGGTCATCGCTGAAAGAGTCAGTATTGTGGGTACCCACTTTGCAGGGACATGAACTCTCCTACCTTCTGGCCTCCTCCAGCCATGCGGCTACTTATATATTCTGGGCCCAGCCTCTGCCTCAGAGCATTCTGGATGGCCTGGTACTCTTCTGCTGTGTACTGGTACTGCAATCCAGAAAGGGGAGGTTAAACTGACATCTCCACCACTCCTTAACACGTCTCCAGACCCCTTTACTCTTTTTTTTTTTTTTTTTTTTTTTTGTCTTTTTGCCTTTTCTGGGGCCGCTCCCAAGGCATGTGGAGGTTCCCAGGCTAGGGATCCAATTGGAACTGTTGCTGCCAGCCCATGCCAGAGTCACAGCAACGCCAGATCCGAGTCACCTCTGCAACCTACACCACAGCTCACAGCAATGCCAGATCCTTAATCCACTGGGCAAGGCCAGGGATTGAACCCGCACCCTCATGGTTCCTAGTCGGATTCGTTAACCACCCAGCCACAACGGGAACTCCCAGACCCCTTTACTCTTAAAAAGTATTGAGGACCCAAAGAGCTTCTGTTTATATTGGTTATATCTGTCAATACTAGGAATTAAAACTGAGAAACTTTGAAGGCACACATTCCAATAACCACCAGAGCAATGACATAAGCACACACCATGCGGTCTCTGGAAAGCTCCATCCTCACTCATGAAAGAATAATAGTGAAAAAGACACAGAGTATTTTAGTATTATTACTAAAATAACTTTGATTTCACAGACTCTGAAAGGTCTTGTGGACCCGCCCAGGGGTCACTGGACCACATTTTGAGAACCACTGCCTTAGATGCTACTACCATGTTACCATCCTTATAAAACTTACCTGAGCCAGAATTGGGAAACTAATTCTCAGAGTCTATATATGATATTTATGCAGGCAAGGGAGCAGGGGAGGAGAAAACAGGACAAGAAAGTCTTGCTTCCATTTGTCCTTTTCTCTAATTCAACAATTTCCCATCCTACACATAAAGAAATATGCTACTACTTGTTTGGATTTTCATCCCCTCGGTCATTTTCCCCTTGCCCTATTTAAATTGAATAAATGCTCACAAATAGATCTCTGGCAAGACAAAGATAAAATCCGGGTTACAAAGCAAGAATCTCCCTTATATGCACAGAATATCTCCATAAAGAATACAATACCAGAAAGTTTGGATGTATCCAAAAGAAGAGATCTGGGTGAAATGTGGACAAGGGTGATAGGAAACATGATACTTTCCACATAGAGTTTGTTTCATTTTAAATTTTTCAGCATATGAAAATACAATCTATCCAAAAAAAATAAATAAAATTTAAATTTAAATGTAATCCTCAGGGATATTAGTCTTTTGATGCTAAAGTTCCAAAATGCCCTCAGAGTTCATCAAAGACTCCCAAATAATGCACCTTAATGATAAAAAAAAAAAAAAAGAGTTCCCACTGTGGATCAGCAGAAACAAATCTGACTAGCATCCATGAGGACGCAGGTTTGATCCCTGGCCTCACTCAGTGGGTTAAGGATCCGGTGTTGCCGTGAGCTGTGGTATAGGTCACAGACTCGGCCTGGATCTGACATTGCTGTGGCTGTGGCACATCGACCTCTAGCCTGGGAATCTCCATGTGACTCAGATGCAGCCCTAAACAAAAAAAAAAATTATATTAAAAAAATGGAAAAAAAAACAGTAACAGAAATTCCCATCGTGACACAGAGGAAACTAATCTAACTAGGAACCATGAGATTGTGGGTTTGATCCCTGGACTCGATCAGTGGGTCAAGGATCCGGCGTTGCCATGAGCTGTGGTGTAGATTGCAGACCCGGCTTGGATCCCGAGTTGCTGTGGCTGTGGCTGTGCTGTAGGCTGGCAGCTACAGCTCTGATTCAATCCCTAGCCTGGGAACCTCCATGTGTTTCAAGTGCGGCCCTAAAAAGCGAAAACAAAAACAAAAACAATTAACAGCTTACAGTATGGGATGGTACTCTACAAACTGCTTCCATGTACCTTTTCACTTAACCCATTCCTTCCAGGTATGAAAAAAACAGCAGTTACCTGACCAAAGCATAATACAGAGTTGCCACCAGTAGGATGCCTGTCGCGGCCTCCAAGAACTGTTTCTTCAGTCCCAGACATGTTAATTCTGGTTGACCTCTAAATAAACAGAAGATTTTAAAAGATCTTAAAGAATGCTAATGGTAAAAGGCAAGAGCCTCTACTAAAAATCAGATAAAGTCACTTTTTTTGCATCCTTCTAAACACTGAACCAGTCTGGACCAAGTTCCTCAGTGCTAGCTGTCATCTCACACACCACTGAAAATCCTTTCCAGTCTGCTTATATCTTTCTCCTCAAATTTTTGCGAGTGTGGTGGTGCTATTAAAGGTGATTCTACAATAAGAATACGTTATACTTTAAATGAATTAAAAAGCCAAAATTACAAGAGCACACTAGGGGAGAGCAAACTACCAGCTTATGAGGTACCTACTGTGTAAGCAACCCGATGCAGACTTCTGCGGGGTCCAAGAGGAAACAGAAGCCACAGAGGCTGAACTGCTTTCCTGGGGTGCACACACCAGCTGACAGGAGGAGCCTCACAGGACGCAGTGAAGACCCTGCATTCAGAAAGGACACAGCATTAAACCTCTAACAGTCCCTGCAGCATCTGCACTGTCTGGGGCCACATTCTCAGGCCCCCACCCAGACCCACTGAATGGGAAGCTAGAGGTGGGGTCATGAATTAGTGCTTGACCAAGCCCACCCAGTGATTCTGACACAAATTCAGGATCAAAAGCCCAGGCACTAGACTGAAACCATATCAACACGTAACCCCCAGAAAACAGAACCCCCAAGAAAAGGCACTGGCAGCTGACCACCCCATACTTGCCTCAAATCACAGATTCTAAGTTGGGCCTCAGCAAACTTGCATGTTATAAATTTTCAGACTATTTGCTAACAAGAGAACAATTCATCAATGTCAAGTACTATGATTCTCCACATGGCGTTACAGCACAATGTTGATTTCTGACCCTATAATCCATGAGATCTTGACCAAGAGAAACATCACATAATCTCTCTAAAAGATGTTTTGTCATCTAGAAAATGGAGATCACAATGGCACCTACATTTCCTAGGGATTCTGTAAAGATCAAATGTGAAACTGCATCAAAACTGCATTAGAAGAGTGCCTGGCACATACAAAGTACTAAATAAATGTTACTGTTAAGTTCTTGTTAACTTGCTTAAGTACATTACGATGAAAATACAGAAAACTATTTAAACGATAAAATATTACATTTCAGCAAAGAATGGTAAATTTATTCATAATCTTGCACTAAAAAGTAGGATAGTGGCTGGAGTTCCCGTCATGGCTCAGTGGTTAATGAATCCGACTAGGAACCATGAGGTTGGGGGTTCAATCCCTGGCCTTGCTCAGTGGGCTAAGGATCCGGCGTTGCCGTGAACTGTGGGGTAGGTTGCAGACGCGGCTTGGATTCTGAGTTGCTGTGGCTCTGGTGTGGGCCAGTGGCTACAGCTCCAATTAGACCCCTAGCCTGGGAACTCCATGTGCCGAGGGAGCCGCCCTAGAAAAGGCAAAAAGACAAAAAAAAAGAAAAAGTAGGATAGTGGCCTATACTAGTCAATAATCAGTGTCTAATTGTCAAATCAAGAAATAGTGGAATGAGGATATTATTTAGAATGTAGCTGTTAATGTCAGAAAAGACAGTTAAAAGCATGAACCATCTCTGAGGAGCAATGCTGGTGCTAGTACGGAGAACAGTGAGGTGGCACTCCTTTTTTTTCTTTTTAGGGCCACACCTGGGGCATATGGAGGTTCCCAGGCTAGGGGTTGAATTGGAGCTGCAGCTGCCAGCCTACACCACAGCCACAGCAACACCAGATCCAAACCACCCTCTATGACCTACACCACAGCTCACAGACCCTTAACCCACTGAGTGAGGCCAGGGATCGAACCTGCGTCCTCATGGATACCAGTCGGGTGTGTTACTGCTGATACACAATGGGAACTCTCCCCTGCCAGCCCAGGATTCTCCTTTTTAAAAATAAAACTCTTAGTGCTATTTCCCTTTCAAATATGTGCACATATTACTTTAATAAAAATAAAAAATGTAAATATCTGTTCCATAAGGCAGAGGTCAGCAAACTTTTCCCATAAAGGGCCAGCAAGTAAATATGTTAGGTTTTGCAAGCTATATGGTTTCACTTCACTCTGGCATTTTAGCATGAAAGCGGCCAGAGACAGCATATGAATGAATGAGCATGGCTATGTCCCAATAAAACTTTATTACAAAAAAGAGGTGGCCATGGAGTTCCTGCTGTGGCACAATGGGATCGATGGCATCCTGGGAACGCTGGGATGCAGGCTGGATCCCCTGCCAGTATAGTGGCTTAGGTCACAACTGCGGCTCGGATCTGATCCCTGGCCCAGGACCTCCATATGCAGTGGGGCCGAAAAGAAAAAAGAAGTAGCCAATTTGGGTCACAGGTGAGGTGTGCCAACCCTGATATTTATTTTGGTTTTGTTTGTTTTTGTCTTTTTAGGGCCACATCCGCAACATATGGAGGTTCCCAGGCTAGCCACAGCCACAGAAACATCAGATCTGAGCCTCTTCTATGATCTACACCATAGCTCACGGGAATGCTGGATCCTTAACCCACTGAGCGACAGCAGGGATGGAACCTGAGTCCTCATGGATGCTAGTCAGGTTCATCTCTGCTGAGCCACGACAGGAACTCCCAACCCTGCTATTTAAAGCAGCTGTGAACCCATCGAAGTTAATCATGGTTCAGTACTGAGTTCCACCAATTATTTAGCCTCTCTGTGCTCCAATTTTATCATCTATAAAAGGGAATATTAATAAGATCAACCTCATACATATATTTATCCTATTAAAATGACATGAGAATAATACATCCATTGGGAATAATCATGGAATACTAAGAAGCTGTTGGTGAATATGATATTCACAAAGTTTCAAATGAGAAACTTTCCTGGTTGTTATAAATAAAGGTATACATTGCAAATGAAGTAATGCCACTGAACTGCATGCTTAAAAATGATTAAAATGATAAATATTACATTATGTATAATTAACCACAATTTTCTTTTTTATTTTTTCTTTTCAGTTACATCTGACGCACATGAAGTTCCTGGGCTAGAGATCAAATGAGCTTCAGCTGCCAGCCTATACCACAGCAAAACCAGATTCTTAAACCACTGAACAAGCTCAGAGATAGAATCCACATCCTCAGAGAGACAATGCTGGGTTTTCTTTTTTTTCCTTTTTGGTCTTTTTGCCTTTTAGGGCAGCACCTGCGGCATATGGAGGTTCCCAGGCTGGAGTCCAATTGGAACTGCAGCTACCAGCCTACGCCACAGTCACAGCAACATGAGATCTGAGCCACCAATCCAGGCCACATCTGCAACCTACACCATAGCTCACAGCAATGCCAGATCCTTAACCCACTGAGTGAGGCCAGGGATCGAACCCAGTCGTCATGGATGCTAGTCAGGTTCACCAACCGCTGAGACACAATGGGAATTTATTTAAAAAGCGGGGAATAGCTTAACACAGAAAAGATCTCTAGCTCACTCATGTAAGATCTAATACAGTCAAGGGGCCCTGACTATCTTACAGGTGTGTCACCAATCATGTGACCTTCTGAGGTCATCACTGCAGGGGCACACAGAGTTGCAGGAGCGACAACAGCTCACATCTGCCATAGCTGTGTTGTGCAGCACACTGGTCACAGCTCCCTAGAAAGAACAGGTCACATGGTTCCAACTTAACTGCAACAGAGGCCAGGAAATGTAAGAAAGCATTTAAATAGTTTGTTTTACAGTCTCTACCACACCCACCTCCCCTGACTCCAATATAAGCCCCTATAAGGTGGATTCTCCCTCTCTGTGGCAACCCCAGTGACTAGCACAGTACCTTGCTCACAGTAGGGTCAGGAAGGGACGTTCTGGCATTCCCCCTGTGGTACAGCAGGTTAAGGCTCCAGTGTTGACTCTGCAGCCATGTGGGTTATATTCCCAGCCCAGTGAAGTGGGTTAAAGGATCTGGCATTGCCGTAGCTGTGGCACAGGTCACAGCTGCAGCTGGGATTCAATCCCTGGCCCAGGAACTTCCATATGCCAAGGGTGTGGCCAAAGAAAAAAAAAGAATGGAATATGATTGATAATAGGATGAACAGCTAAGTGAAAGAAGGACAGAAATACATAATGCAGGATATAGACAAAGTATATATTTTTAATTCTAGAAATTAATTTATAAGGCAACTGCTACGTCTCACTTTTTTTTTTTTTTTTTTTTTTTTGGTTTTTAGGGCCGCACCCGTGGCATACGGAGGTTCCCAGGCTAGAGGTCCAATCGGAGCTATAGCCACCAGCCTACACCAGAGCCACATCAGATCCAAGCCGCATTTGCGACCTACATCACAGCTCCTGACAACACCAGATCCTTAATCCACTGAGTGAGGCCAGGGATCAAACCTATATCCTCAGGGATCCTCATCAGATTCGTTTTTGCTAAGCCATGACAGAAACTCCAAGACGTGAATTCTTTCCAAATTGATCTACAGATTCAATGCCATTGCAATCATAACCCTGCCAGACTTTTTTGTAAAAACTGGTAAGATGATTAATTCTAACACTCGTGTAGAAAATGCAAAGATCTAAACTAACCAAATCAACTTGAAAAACAATAAACTTTTGACCAACACTACATGACTTCAAGACTTATAAATCTACAGTAATTAAAACTGACATAAGGACTGATCAGTGGAACGAAAAAAAGCCCAGAAATCAATCGACATGTATATAGTCATCTGAATTTCAGTAAGGGTACCAAAGCAGTACAACACATGACAGCTGGAGTAACTGGATATCTACATGGGAAGAAAATTCGATATTCTTCACAGAGTAATTTTCACACCACACACAAAAACTAGAGATAGACCATGTGCCTAAACATAAAAGGTAAATCTATAAAATTTCTACAAGAAAATACAGGAGTATATCTTCACAACCTGGAGGCAGTCAAGATTTTTTACTCAGAGGACTCAGAAAGCAATTACTATAAAAGAAAAAATGACATGGTTGTTTTGCCTAGTGGTTACGGATCTAGCATTGTTAACTGCTGTGGTACAGTTTCAATTCCTGGCGTGGCTGGAAGAAAAAAAAAAAAAAGACAAATATAACTACACCAAAAGTCTGCTTATCAAAACAACTCTAAGAAAATGAATATGAGTTCCTGTTGTGGCTCAGTAGGTTAAGGACTAACATTGTCTCTGTGAGGATGTGGGTTCAATCCATGGCCTCACTCACTGGGTTAAGAATCCAGCATTGCTACAAGCTAGGGTGTAGGTTGCAGATGTAGCTCAGATACGGTGTTGCTGTGGCTGTGGTGAAGGCCATCAGCTGTAGCTCCAATTGGACCCCTAGCCCAGGAACTTCCACACGCTGAAGGTGCGGCCGTAAAAGGGAAAAAAAAAATGAATAGGCAACCACAAAGGACTGATATCCAGGATATAAAAAGGATATATAAAGAAAGTCTACAACTCAACAAAAATAAAAAGGCAATTAACCTAATTTAAAATAGGCAAAAAGATTTGAGCAGTGACTTCATAAAAGATACACATATACAGACATTTTTTAAAAAGAAGCAGACTCACAGATATAGACAAAAAAACTATATCTGTGGGGACAGGGAAGGAAGGAGGGGAAGACAGGGGTAGGGAGACAAAGAGGATTGTTAACCAATTACATGAAATCGTGTGTGAAACTTCTGAATATTGCAAAGCGCCACAGAATTTAAAGAATCATTCTTTCAGCTTTTTAAAAAGCGTTTTTAAAAAACACCAGTGGAATCACTAATAAAAAGCATAAAACTGTGCAAAATGCAGCAACAAATATACCACAACAAAGACACTGGTTTACAGTATGAGCAAGAAGGCAGAGGACGCCTTGCTGGACACTCCACACACTGCCAGAGCATTGGAGCATCTGCTTGGGGCTACAAAGAAGTTTTAGCCAGTCAGTCAATTCACAAATACAGAATTCACAGATGATGAAAATAGGCTAGGTGTTTTATGTGATCAAACCTCTCCCACAGCTGTTACGTTTTTCATAAACTCGTCTCCAAGTCCACCCAGTTCCCATCACTAGATGACAGGTCTGACTGCATCTCCGATGGGACCTGCACACAAACGCTTCTCTGCTTGTTACCACCACAATCAATGGTCTAGTAAGCGATGCACTGAGAACAGAGGACTTCACAAAGCCAGCCTTTTCTGAAAGATACCAGACCTGGGGCCAATGAAATACCTGATCCAACCCGAGTTAAATGTGATAAGAACTTAGTTTTACATTGTTTGTGCCTAGGGCTGAATTCTATGATGAAAGAGCCCTTAAATTAAGCCGAAAAGTGCAAAAACGCAAATGCCCATCAATTAATGAAGAAGCAAAACATGGTATATCCCGACAACGAAAGATTATTGTTGGGCCACGAGAGTACGGGACACGCGCCACAGCTCGGATGAACCTTGGGGACACAGTGCCAAGTGAAGGAGCCAGACACAAAAAGCCACATACTGCATGATCCCACTTATGCAAAACATCCAGATCTGGCAAATTCAGAGGCAGAAAGAAGACTAGTGGGGCTGGGGGAGGGGGATGAGGAGCCCGCTAATGAGCTCGGGCTTCTTTCCCAGGTGATGAAAATGTTCTGCGTTAGATAACGGTAACGGCCGCCCAACTCTGTGAATACAATAAAGACCACTCAGTGTTCACTTTGGATGAACAACTTTAATCATATATAAATTCTATCTCAATTTAAAAAAAAAAAGTCTAGAAACGCTGAATACGCGCTGAACTGTCAAATCCCTAAGTGGGTAATTCTACACACCGCGGTACAACTGTCTACGCGCCCTCGGCCCCGGTCAACCGGCAGCAAGTAACCGCAGCCCCAACCCCGCCCCGCCCCGCCCCGCCCAGCCCAACCCACGGCCACGGCACCCTCCCCTCAGCACATGCCCCGGGGCGGTACCACTAAGCCGGGACCGGGAGACGAGCTTCCCACCCGGCGGAGATCCCACTCACGCACCGTTCCCCCTGAACGCGCAGAAGGGGTCTCGGGACGGCCGCGCAGAGGACCCTGGGAAGAAGGTCCGAGCGAAAGCCGACTAGAACGCGCGGAAGGACACGCGTGATGACGGCGTCAGGGAACCTGGAAAAAGTGCGAGAGAGAGAGAGAGAGAGCGAGAGAGAGAGAGCGAGAGACGTACGCGCAGAAGGGCGATAAAACAGGCCGCGCAGAGGACCCTGGGAGGAAGGGCCAACGGGAGTACCCAAAACCAGAACGGCGTGTGGCGCGGAAGAACACTTTGGGTTCCCGCGCAAAGAGTCCTGGGAGGAAGGTCAGAACGAGGGTAAACCAGACCGGGGTGTGGGAAGAAGGTCTAACGCGAATGAACTGAGAAGACCTGTACTCGCGGAAGGGTACGCGGAGCGGCCGCGCAGAAGACCCTGGGAAGACGGTCCAAAGAGAGCGTGCCGCACCACGGCTGTGAACGGGCGGAGGAGCCGCAAGTTGTGGTCGGGGTAGAGGAACAGAGCCATCTGTTGAGAGCCGTAAAGCAAGTTGTTTGGCAGCGCGATGCTGACTTCCGTGTCAGCGGCTCTCTGCGCTTGGCCCCTGCGCGCCCTGCGCCCCTGTGGTCTCTGCTGGCCACCAGCGAGCTCCTGCCCGGCCTCCCGAGCGGAGCTCGGCTCCGTGTACCCCAGACCGCTATGGCGGAGATTAGAGCTGTACCGGGACCAGGCTCAACAGCCCGGGCAGCGCCCCATCGCCGGGTCCCGAGGTCCCCAGATGCCCGCACAGACGGAGATGCTTAGTGGCGGCGATCCGTGGGCAAGGACATCCCGCAGCAGCGCTCGTAGCGAGACTAAGGAGTCGCATCTCGGGAGTTCCTATGGTGGCTCAGTGAAACCTAATCCGAATAGTATCCATGAGGAAGCGGGTCCGATCCCTGGCCTCGCTCAGTAGGTTAAGGATCTGGCGTTGCGCTGAGCTGTGGTGTAGGTCGCAGACACGGCTCAGATCCCGAGTTGCTGCGGCTGTGACGTAGGCCCGTGGCTACAGCTCCTTTGTAATCCCTAGCTTGGGAACCTCCTTATGCCACGGGTGTGGCCCTGAAAAGCAAAAACAACAACAACAACAGCTGCATCACAACCCCAAGCTGAGTGCGGAAAACTTGAACATACTCAGTTACTGACGTTTTCAAATTGTTGTTCCGGTGACCCCCTCGCCGCGGTTCTGCGCAGTAACCAGGCATTTCCTGGAGGGGTGCTCACGATTCCCGTGCATTTGATAAAGAAAGGCATGGCTGCTTTCAGATGGTGCTGGGACACAGTGATTGGGTTAGAGTCCCTATCAAAATATGCATAAGAATAATTACAACTGGAGTTCCCTGGTGGGTTAAGGATCCGGTGTCCCTGCCCTGGCGTGAGAACTTCTGTATGCAGAGGGCAAAGCCAAACAATAATAATAATGAAGTGAAATCAATTACAATTGAATTCGAGTGAGAAATGTTAAATGTATGCAGGTACATATAAAAGAATAGGCAGATGAATAGCCAACCTTAGAATGGAGAAAAGCTTTCTAACTATAGAAGCTGATAAATTAATCTTAAAAGGTGAATAAATGTAGCTATCTACATGCAGTTTACTTAGTTTCTGGAAGTAGAAAATAAACAAGAAAAATAGGGAAATACTAACATGTATTCGAATGGAATTAATATATAAAAAGTTCTAACAATTCAAGAAATATTAACAAGTGAGTATATAGTTCACAAAAGGAGAAAGACAATATGAAAAGATTTAATTTTAATAAAACTAAAAAGTATACATATTAAAATAAGTATATAATTTCAACCGTTTCCATTTTGTTTATTTATCTATCTTTTTAGGGCCACACCCGAGGTATATGGCGGTTCCCAGGCTAGGAATACAATCGGAGCTGTAGCCGCTCAGGCCTGTACCGCAGTCACAGCAATACCAGATGCTTAACCCACTGAGCAAGGCCAGGGATCAACCCAAATCCTCATGATACTAGTTGAATTCTTAACCCAATGAGCCACAACAGGAACTCCCGATAAATGTATTCTGTTCATGAAAGAGTATTAATAAAAAAAGGAAAAATATATTAGATAAAGAAAGTGCTTAGAAATTTAAAATATGATACCTAACTGAAGTTCCCTTGCGGTGCAGCAGGTTAAGAATCTGGTGTTGTCACAGCCATGGCACAGATCACAACTGCAGTTCAGGTTCGCTTCCTGACCTGGGAACTTCCACATGCTGTGGGCAAAAAATATTAATAATGAAATACGATACCATGAAAATTTCACTAATAAGTTTGGAAAACAAGGCTTTTAAAAAATCTCCCCAAAAGTTAGTTAAAAAAAAAAAAAGATGGATAATAAAAGAGAAACAATAAGAAAATTAAAACATCAATCAAGAAAGACTAACATCTGGAGTTCCTGTCCTGACACAGCAGAAACAAATCTGACTAGGAACCATGAGGTTGCGGGTTTGATCCCTGGCTTCACTCAGTGGGTTAAAGGATCTGGCATTGCCCTGAGCTGTGGTGTAGGTCACAGACATGGCTCGGAATGGCAGCAACACCTTTGATTAGACCCCTAACCTGGGAACCTCCATATGCTATGGGTGTGGCCCTAAAAAGGCAACAAAAAAAAAAAAAAAAAGAAAGAAAAGAAAAAGAAAAGATCAACATCTGACAAACAGGTGTTCCAGAAAGAGAGAATAAGAAAACATCTAGAGGAGTTCCCGTCGTGGCGCAGTGGTTAACGAATCCGACTAGGAACCATGAGGTTGCGGGATCGATCCCTGGCCTTGCTCAGTGGGTTAACGATCCGGCGTTGCCGTGAGCTGTGGCGTAGGTCGCAGAGGTGGCTCGGATCCCTCGTTGCTGTGGCTCTGGCGTAGGCCGGTGGCTACACCTCCGATTCAACCCCTAGCCTGGGAACCTCCATATGCCGCGGGAGCGGCCCAAGAAATAGCAACAACAGCAACAACAACAACAACAGACAAAAAGAGGCAAAAAGACAAAAAAAAAAAAAAAAAAAAAAAAGAAAACATCTAGAAGAAATTAACAAAAAGAAAAACAGAAAAAAACTTTTCAGAATTGAAAGACATAGATCTTCATTTTGAAAGATCCCACCCCAGGGCTCAGTATGACAAATTAAAAAGGACCTACACTGAGGATATTTAGATCATAAGTGGTAAGTAAGTATCGTAAATGAAAATATGCAGAAATGAAAGCCAAAAAAGTATCATTACACACAAAGTATTGGGCTAAAATTCCAGGAATCAGATGGCTTTGGACTTCCTCCCAGTAGCAATAGAAGCTACAAGATAATAAAGAAATGCTTTCATGATTCTAAGGGAGGAGTTCCCACTGTGGTGCAGTGGGTTAAGAATCCCACTGCAGGAGTTCCTGTTGTGGAACCACAGTAACAAATCTTACTAGTATCCAAGAGGATGAGGGTTCCATCTTGATCCCTGGCCTTGCTCAGTGGGTTAAGGATCCACTGTTGCTGTGAGCTGTGGCATAGGTCGGCACTGCAGCTCCAATTCGACCCCTAGCCTGGAACTTCCATATGCTGCGGGTGCAGCCCTAAAAAGACAAAAAAAAAGTCCCATTGCAGTGGCTCAGGTCACTATGTGGGTGCAGTTTTGCTCCGTGGTCTGGGGCAGTATGTTAAGGATATGGTGTTTGCAGGTGTGGCCATAAAATTAAAAAAAAAAAAAAAAAGAATTCCCCTGGTGGCGCAGCAGTAACGAATCCAGCTAGTATCCATGAGGACTTCAGTCTGATCCCTGGCCTTGCTCAGTGGGTTAAGGATCCAGCATTGCTGTGAGCTGTGCTGTAAGTCACAGATGTGGCTTGGATCCTGTGTTGCTGTGGCTGTGACAGCTCCGATTCGACCCCTAGCCTGGGAACTTCCACATGCCTTGGGTACGGCCCTAAAAAGACAAACAAACAAAAAAAGATTCTGAGGGGAATTAAATTCTAACCTAGAATTCAATATCCAAATTATCAATAAAGTGAGAGAAAAAGTAAATATATTTTAGACAGATATTCTGCAGAAAATTAACTTGTTGCCTACCTTTTCTCAGAAGGTTGGAGAAGAATGTCTCTTCAAAACATAAAAGGAGACTAAAAAAGAGGAAGGCACAGGATTCAGGAAATGGGATCCAACATAGAAGAAAGGCCATGGAATTCCTTAGATGATAAGAAGTGAAAGTTATGGCAGCTATGCTATGCAGTGGCCGGATGACCATGGGTCTGGAGTGGAGAAGAGGAAGAAGGGCTCCTGATGGAATGTCTACAGTGGGGAAATGTGCTGATAAAATATCTGACTTGGGGGACATGTGGAAGATTGTATTGAGAGGGATTATTGTCACAACTATATATATAGCATGTATATATATATATACACACACACACACATATTTGCACATATACATATAAAATATGTACATGAGGGAAATGGAGATTTCGTGTAACAGCAGAATGACAAGGACCAGCTGGCAAATGTTGAGGAAGTGCTGGAGTTGGAAAATCATTACTTGGTAAAGCTTGAATCAGGCAAGCATCATCCATCAATGGATGCTGAATTTAAGGGAAAATTTTGATGATGGGCAGAATATTTGCACGATCTTAAATTGTCTCCCTATAGACATAAGCTGTAAAGGAGAAAGGGAAAATCAATAATGGTGCAGCAGAGAAGTGTGGCAAACCTTGCCTCGGTGATCACTAATATCACCAATGAAGGGTAACAAGATACTGTCTCCGTGCGACACCCCACGAGGACACAGCATCACCTAAGCCATGCTCCATCAAAGAATGCGTAATCTCAGTCTGGTCACAGAAAACATCAGACAAATGCAGAATAAGGAACATTCAGTTACAGGGGAAAAGTACATGTTAGGGGCAGAGGTGGTAGATGCTGCTGCCTTTAAAACCTCTGTCCCAGAAAAAATAAAGGCTATGAAAATGTCCCAAGATCAGGGAAGCTAAAGAGATTTGATAACCAAATGTAGTACCTGACCCTAGACTTGATCCTGTGCTGGAGGGGACAATATCGTAAAGGACACTTTGGGTTCAATTAATCACATTGGAATATGGGTGATAGGTTAAATCCTTAAATCAATGTAAATTTAGGAATTTATAAACCTGACAACGCTGGTTATGTTGGAGGAGAAAAATCCTTATCCTTAGAAAATACACACTGAAGTATTTAGGGGTAAAAGAGCCATAATGGCTAAAACTCACCTTTTAATAATAGGTGATTGATAGATAGATAGAAAGATAAAAGATAAAGCAGAAGGAGTTCCTGCAGGATTGACGGCCTCTTGGGAGCACTGGGACGCAGGTTCAATGCCCCAGCCAGCATAGTGTGTCGGGCGGGGATCTGGCATTGCAGCAGCTGCAGTTTAGGTCACAGCTGTGGCTCAGTTCTGATCCCTGACCAGGGAGCTCCATATGCTGCGGAGCTACCAAAAAAGAAAAAAAAAAGATAAAGCAGATGGAGTAACTATAAGCCATATCCGGGTAAAGAGTAAACGGGCATTCCCCATGCTATTTTTATTTTTGCAAACTTATTTTTATTTACTTATTAATTTATCTTTTTAGGGCTGTACCCCCAGCATATGGAGTTTCCCAGGATAGGGGTCTAATTGGATCTGTGGCCACTGGCCTACGCCACAGCCACAGCAACGCCAAATCCAAGCCTCATCTTTGAATTACACCACAGCACACAGCAATGCCAGTTCTAAACCCACTGAGTGAGGCCAGGGATCAAATCTGCATCCTCATGGATACTAGTCACTGAGCCACAAGGGGAACTCCAGCAACTTTTATTATTTTTTAAGTGTGCAACTATTTCCAAGTGAAAAGTTTAAAAAATAGCTTAAATGCTGTATGATACTAATTTTGTATATTAATTTTTTAAAATGAAAAGGAAGCATCAAATTTTTCAGGGTGATGGGAACATAGGTGACTTTATTTTTTTCTATAAATTAACACATTTCTGTATCCCTCCCATAATAAGCAGATATTACTCTTTTTTTTTTAGCTTTTTAGGACCACGCCTGCAGCATATGAAAGTTCCCAGGCTAGGGGTCAAATCAGAGCTACAGCAGCTAGCCAACACCACAGCCACAGCAACATGGGATCTGAGCCACATCTGCAACCTACACCACAATTCACAGAAGCACTGAATCCTTAACCCACTGAGTGAGGCCAGGGATCAAACCCAAATCCTTATGGATACTAGTCTGATTCGTTTTTGCTGCACTACAATGGGAACTCCAGGTATTATTCTTTATAATCATAAAGAATATATTGTTTACCTGGCAGCAGAGGCGTTTTTTTCTTCTCCTGGTACACACTTTCAATACCACCTCCAAAGCAGATTGACAGCCTTGAAACTTCTGCAAGTTTCCTCACAATGAATTTGCAATATTAAAACACCTGGTGTATATCAAATGCCTTCCTTCTGAGATGCTCCAGGATTCTATCATTACACGTTATCCCAGGCATGAGTCTTTGTGGTAGAGACAGATCAGGCTGAATCATACCTCATAACAAGGGCATTATTTCATAGAATAGGGCACACACACAATGAGCTGTGCAAATTCTGCACTCTTCCAGTGCTGCTGCTTGCTTTTGTGACTGCCTTCAAGCACACACTTAAACCAGCCATACTGAAAATCGATCTTTCTCACCTGGGTTGTCAGCCCGCTGTGATGACTGAGTCTTGATGCTCTCCAAGCCAGAGAGGAGGGGTCTGAGGAAGACTGGGTAGCAATCTAAAGTATTTTCAGAGCTTACCGATCCTTCATTTCTGCAGCCCAATGGTGTTCTGGATGGAGAGAGAGGGCGGGATGTCTCCCTGGCCTCTGGATTCTTTCCCCGCATCCTAGTGCTCCTCCCCCATTGTTTGAAATTATGGCAGGAGTGAACTTAGTGTTTGGAATAAGACAAGTAAAATTTTAATAGATGACTGGCTAACTCCAGTTTGTTGAAAAGCAGGAGCTGACACACTAGGACACTTTAATATACAGGCGTGAATCTCAGCCCAAGCAGTATACATAGTCAACCCTTGAGTTCCTATACGTCTGATGTTTCTTAACAAGTAAGGAAGAGGCTTTGAGAACACAAGTAGCAGTGGTCAAGGGGAAATCTCCATATTGCATTTTTCCAGAGATGGAGCCAGCTGGGATCAGAACCACTCAGCTTCAGTGCAAAGCGTCTTTTCTAACTAATCTACTCCCAGGAAAAAGGTTTCTTTTGCTGGATTTGAGACAGTGGCAAGCAAGAAAGTTTGGAAAAGCACCGGCCCTCTTCCTGTTGCTGCAGAATTTGTTGGCATTTAGAATGAAAGTGAGTCATTTATACGTGATTTCTCTACCAAATTGTGGAACTCCTGCCAGACGAGAACTTGGCAGGATGGACATGTGGGTCAGCAGAGAAACTGTTAAAAGTAAGGAAGAGAGAAGGCCGGTGCTGCCACCATAACCTTGATTTTTTCCTTTCCAGAGTCTTTTCATTTGCATTCAGTCTCATTGAGAAGAGTTTAAAGAGCCTGGTTCTACAAGAACTTCCTGTACTGTGACAGGGTTTCCTCTTCTTTAATGGCATCAATTCTGAATTTCCAAGGCTATATTTTCACCTTGGAGAAACCCCCTACTTTTCCTTTTGCAATCTCCTTAACCTTACGACTTATGACACCCCATCAGATGCTAGACAAGAGGGTGCAACTGTTGGAGTTCCCGTTGTGGTGCAGTGGTTAACGAATCCGACTAGGAACCATGAGGTTGCGGGTTCCATCCCTGGCCTTGCTCAGTGGGTTAAGGATCCGGCGTTGCCTTGAGCTGTGGTGTAGGTTGCAGACACGGCTTGGATCCCGCATTGCTGTGGCTCTGGCGTAGGCTGGCGGCTACAGCTCCGATTGGACCCCTAGCCTGGGAACCTCCATATGCCATGGGAGCAGCCCAAGAAATGGCAAAGAGACAAAAAAAAAAAAAAAAAAAAAAAAAAGTGCAACTGTTGAAATCAATGGTGACTAAGTATACAAAAATAAAATAACAACAGTACTTACATGGTGCTAACTTTTTTTTTTTTTTGCCTTTTTTAGGGTTGCACCCTTGGTGTATCGAAGTTCCCAGGCTAGGGGTCAAATCGGAATTGTAGCCTCCAGCCTACACCACAGCCACAGCCACAGCCACGTGGGATCCAAGCCATGTCTGTGACCTACACCACAGCTCACAGCAACTCAGGATCCTTAACCCACTGAGTGAGGTCAGGGATGGAACCCACATCTTCATGGATTCTAGTGGGGTTTGTTAACCACTGAGCCACGAAGGGAACACCACATGGTACTAACTTTGTGCCATGCCTTTTTCTAAGTAGTTGACAGATAAAAATTAAATCATTTATTCTTATAACCTTTAAAATAACCTTATAAGTTAACTGGTGAAATACCAGATTCACTGAATTTAAGACACTGTTGAGTTCAAGACCTAACATTATTTTATTTACCATTAAGAAAGAAAAAAAAACCTTGTAATCAACAGTAAAGGAGTTCCTGCTGTGGCTCAGTGGTAATGAACCCAGCTAGGATCCACGAGGGCTCAGGTTCAATCCCTAGACTTGCTCAGGGGGTTAAGGATCTGGTGTTGCAGTAAGCTGTGGTGTCGGTCACAGACGCAGCTCGGATCAGGTGTTGCTGTGGCTGTGGTGTAGGCCTGCAGCTGTAGCTCCAATTCAGCTCCTCTCCTGGGAATTTCCATATGCTTCGGGTACGGCCCTTAAAAAAAGGAAAAAAAAGGAGTTCCCATCATGGCTCAGTGGTGAAAGAATCCGACTAGGAACCATGAGGTTTTGGGTTGCTGTGGCTCTGGCCTAGACCAGTGGCTACAGCTCTGATTAGACCCCTAGCCTGGGAACCTCCATATGCCTTGGGTGTGGCCCCAGAAAAGACACACTCACAAAAAAAGTAAATATTGTTCACTAATCTGAAATTTACACTCCACTGCCATTTCCTTGTCTTTTTGCATACACAAAAAATGTTTATTTTTCAATGCTGATCTGTGCTGCAATCTGTTGAAAGACATTTTATAAAAGAAAGTCAAAACTCAATACACGTGGTACTAGGATTGCACATAGCTCATTTCTAGTGTGAACAACATGAACTGACAATTATGTCACAACTGCCATCTGGCTGCCAATAATTGTAATAAGCATCCTGATTTCAGAAATGTTAAACTAAAATAACTGTATCTTAGGAGAACCTGCTGTGGTGCAGTGGGTTGAAAATCCGACTGCAGCGGTTCAAGTCACTGTGGAGGCGTGGGTTCAATCTCTGGCCCAACCCAGTGGGTTAAAGGATCCTGCACTGATGCAGCTGTGGCGTAGGTAGCAGCTGTGGCTCAGATTCAATTCCTAGCCAGGTACTTATATATGCGTTGTGTGCAACCAATAAAAAAAAAATGTATCTTAGAGTCAAAGAAATTATCTCCACTTTGCAGACACAGAACCTGGCACAAAGAGATTTAGTGGTTTGCCGAAAACCACCTAGGTACTAAGTGGCTCAGCCAGACTTTGAACTAAGATGATCTGTCTTCAGAGTTATTGCCTTTGCCACAAAGAGACTTTCAGACCTGAATAGGAGTCTATTCTATGCATCTTCAATAGTCACCCCATTTTTGCTGGTAGAAACCTCATCTTCCAAGTCAGCGAATCTATTCTTAGATAACTGTAACTGAAAGAAAGTGTTTCTGTATCAGAATTTGGAATTTCTTGATACTTTGGGCCACATAGAACAAATTGAATGCCTCTTTCACAAGACAGGGTTTTAATTTTATTTTCCCAAATAATAAGGGAACTGGTCGTATTGCATTCATCCAACAAATATTTATCGAACTCTCACTAGAGTTCTTGCAAAAGTCTGTGCAAGGAACTACTTGTTTTATTGCTTGTCATTTTATTACACTCTGTAGTAGATGCTTTTTTTTGGTCTTTTTTTTTTTAAGGGCCACACCCACAGTATATGGAGGTTCCCAGACTAGAGGTCCAATCGGAGCTGTAGCCACCAGCCTATGCCACAGCCACAGTAATGCCACATCAAAGCTGAGTCTGCCTATGCCACGGATCCTTAACCCACTGAGTGAGGCCAGGGATCGAACCTACGTCCTCATGGATACTAGTTGGGTTTGTTAACCACTAAGCCATGATGGGAACTCCAGATACTGCTTTTTTGCAGTTTTTTAATTGAAGTTTGTGGCCACCTTCATTGAGCAAGTCCAACAGCATTTTTCCAACAGCATTTGCTGTTACATTTTATGTCTCTGCGTAACATTTGGTAATTCTTGCCATATTTCAAAATTTTTCATTACTATTTTATTTGGAATGGCAATCTGTGATCAGTGATCTTTGCTGTTGCCATTGCAATTGTTTTGGGACATAATGCAGTGCTTCATATAACACTTAAACGTCAAACATGTTCTGACTGCTCCACTCTCGCACCAGTCCTTGTCTCTCTCCCTCTCCTTGAGGGAGAGACACAAGTATGAACCCTACAGTGGCCTCTAAGTATTCAAGTGAAAGGAAGAGTCACGCTCTTATTTATTTTTTTGGCTGTGCCCAAAGCACATGGAAGTTCCCAGGCCAGGGCTTGAATCTGCGCCACAGCAATCACCCAAGCCACTGCAGTGACAATGCCAGATCCTTAACTTACTGCACCAGGAGAGAGCTCCTCGCACTCTTATTTTAAATCGAAAGCTAGAAATGATTAATTTTAGTGAGAAAGTCATCTCAAAAGCCAAGATAGGCCAAAATCTTGGCTTCTTGCACCGAAGAGTTCGCCAAGTTGGGAATGCAAAGGAAATGTTCCTAAAGGGAATTGAAAGTGCTAGTCCAGGGAACACATGAATAATATGAAAGTGAAACAGCCTTATTGCTGAGAAGGAGAAAGTCTTATTGGTCTGTAGAAGAGATCAAACCAACCGCACCATTCCCATAATCATCCAGAGAAAGGTCTAACTCTCTTCAATTCTATGGAGACTGAGAGAGACAAAGAAGTTGCCGAAGAAAAGTCTGGAGCTAGCAGAGGTTGGTTCACTTCACTTTGAACGAAACTTCAAAGTGCAAGAGGAAGTGGCTAGCGCTGATGGAGGCTGAAGCAAGTTCGAAGATCCGGCCAAGGTAATTCATGAAGGTGGCTGCACTAAACCGCAGATTTTCAGTACAGGTGAAACAGCCTTCTGTTGGAAGAAGATGTCACCTAGGACTTTAATAGCTACAGAGGAGAAGGCAATGCCTGGCTTTAAAGCTTCAAAGGACAGGGTGACCCTCTTGTTAGAGCTAATGCCACTGGTGACTTTAAGTTGAAGCCAAAGGTCATTTACCATCTGAACATCAAAGGGCCCTTAAGAATTATGATAAATCTAGTCTGCCTAAGCTAAAAATGAAAAAACATAGCCTAGATAATAGTACATCTGTTTTTTTCTTTTCTTGTTTGTTTTTAATGGCTACACTTGCAGCATGTGGAGTTCCCAGTCCAGGGGTTGAATCAGAGCTACAGCTGAAGCCTATACCACAGCCACAGAAATACTGGATCTGAGCCGAATCTGAAATCTACACCACAGCTTGTAGCAACACTGGCTCCTTAACCTACTGAGTGAGGCCAGGGATCAAACCCACATCCTCATGGATACTACGTTAGGTTCTTAACCTGCTGAATTAAAATGGGAACTCCAAAGTCTGTTTATAATATGGTGTACTGAATACTTTCATCCCACTGTGAGATCTACAGTTTAGGAAAAGAGATTCCTTCCAAATATTGCTACTCATTGACAATGAACTTGGCCACCCAAGAGCTCCAATGGAGAGAAATGAAATTCATGTTGTTTTCCTGTTGGCTAACACAGTGTCCACTCTTATAGCCCAAGGATCAAGGTAATTCTGACTTTCAAGTCTTAGTACTTAAGAAATACATTTCTGGAGTTCCCTGGTGGCTCAGTAGGTTAAGGATCAGTGATGTTACTGTTGTGGTTCTGGTTATCACGGTGGTGTGGGTTCAATCCCTGGCCCAGGAACTTCCATATGCCATGGGTGCATCTCCTCCCAACAAAAAAAGAAGAGCATTTGTAATTCATAGAAAAAGGTCAAAATATCAACCTTAATGAGAATTTGCAAGAAGTTGATTCCAACCTTCATGGACGGCCTTAAGAGGTTCAAGACTTCAGTGGAGGAAGTAACTGCAGATGTAGTGGAAATAGTAAAAGAACCAGGAAAAGTGAAGCCTAAAGACGGGACAGAATTGTTGCAATCTCATGACAAAATCTGAACAGATGGGAGCTGCTTCTTAGGAATGAGCAAAGTAAATGTTTCCTTGAGACAGAATCTTGTCCTGGTCAAGATGCTGTGAAGATTGTTGAAATGACAGCAAAGGATTTAGGAAGTTACATAAACTTAGTTGACAAAGCAATAGCGGGGTTTGAGGGGACTGACTCCAATTTTGAAAGAAGTTCTGCTCTGGATAAAATGCTTTCAAACATCATTGTATGCTATAGAGAAATTGTTCACAAAAGGAAAAGTCAATCAATGCAGCAATCATTCTTGTCTTATTTTAATAAACTGCCACAGCCACCCCAAGCTTCAACAACCACCACCCTGGCCAGTCAGTAGCCATCAACATTGAAACAAGACCCTCTACCAGGAAAATGTTCACAACTTGCTGAAGCTTCAGATAATGGTTAACATTTTTCAGCAAGAAAGTATTTATTTGTCCACACCCATGGCATGTAGAAGTTCCCAGGCCAGGGATCAAATCCATGTCATAGCAGTAACCTGAACCATAGCAGTAACAACACCAGATCCTTACCTGATAGGCCACTAGGGAACTCCTAAAGTTTATTGAATTGTTATGCTTTTTGCACAGTAATTTTAGTCACTTGTGGGGGTTTTGTTGTGTTGTTTTTTCTCTTAATTAACAGCATATAAGTCTCTACCTCTACTTCTCTCTTCTATTTTTATGTTTAGCACTACTTTTTTTTGTTGTTGTTGTTGGTTTATTTATTTATTTTTTTGTCTTTTTGTCTTTTTTTTTTTTTTTTTTTTTTTTTGCCATTTCTAGGGCCACTCCTGCGACATATGGAGTTTCCCAGGCTAGGGGTCTAATTGGAGCTGTAGCCGCTGGACTATGCCACAGCCACAGCAATGCTGGATCTGAGCCATTTCTGCAACCTACACCACAGCTCATGGCAACACCAGATCCTTAACCCACTGAGAAAGGCCAGGGATCGAACCCACAACCTCATGGCTCCTAGTTGGATCCGTTAACCACTGAGCCACAATGGGAACTCTGTTTAGCACTACTTAAAATAGGTTAAAAGATCATCTCTTTTAATATTTTTCAAAATCTTAGAAGGAATATCCTTTTTTTATTTTTAAAAATTTATTTATTTACTGCTTGTGTGTGTGTGTGTGCACGTCTTTTTTTAGGGCCGCACCTATGGCATATGGACGTTCCCAGGCTGGGGGTCAAATCAGAGCTGCAGCTGCCAGCCTACACCACAGCCACAGCAATGAGGGATCCGAGCCGCATCTGCGATCTACACCACGGCTCATGGCAAGGCTGGATCCTTAACCCACTGAATGAGGCCAGGGATCAAACCCGAGTCCTTGTGGATACTAGTTGGGTTCATTAACCACTGAGTCACTATGGGAACTCCCCTTCCCAGTCTCTTTCCAACACTGGAATCTCATGATTAAAAATAATAACTGAGGGAAGTTCCCTTGCCGTACAGTGGGTTAAGGATCTGGCTTTGCCACAGTTGCAGTGTGGGTTTGATCCCTGGCCTGGGAACTTCCACATGCCAGGGACATGGCCAAAAAATAATTTTTTGTTTGTTTGTTTTTTAGGGCCACATGTGCAGCACATGGAAATTCCCAGGCCAGGGCCCGGAATTGGAGCTACAGCTGCCGGCCTACACCACAGCCAATGCCAGATCCAAGCTGAGTCTGTGACCTATACCACAGCTCACGGCAATGTGGGATCCTTAACCCACTGAGTGAGGCCAGGGATCGAACCCACATCCTCTTGGATACTAGTCAGGTTCGTTACCCACTGAGCTACAACAGGAATGAAAAATAAATTAATTTTTAAAAAATTAAGTAGCAACTCAGAAATGCTCTGGGTATGAGAACTGGTTTTCTTGTCCTGTATCATCCCACAGCTGAACCAGGATGCTGTGCTAGTTGACTGAACTATGTAAGCTGGCACACAGTCTGTGCTTAAGTTTATTTATTTATATATTGCTTTTTTAGGGCTGCAGCCTTGGCATATGGAAGTTCCCAGGCTAGGGGTCCAATCAGAGCCATAGCCGCCAGCCTACACCACAGCCACAGCAACACGGGATCGGAGCCGCGGTCTGCAACCTACACCACAGCTCATGGCAACACCGGATCCTCAACCCACTGAGCAAGGCCAGGGATCAAACCCACAACCTCATGGTTCCTAGTCAGATTCGTTAACCACTGAGCCACGACGGGAACTCCAGAAATAGTCTTTTTTTAAGGTCAAAATTGGTTGAATATCAGCAATTTCTTATGTTTGAATCTATAGTTGAGCTGATCTGTGTCACATATTAGGTAGTTGTCCTTATTTATTCATTCTGGCACTAAGTAATATATATGTAGTGTTGGGTCACCTGGGATGTTTCCTTTCATCTCAGAATGACTATAATTTGGTCCTTTCACAACTCACTAATATTTCTACCAAAAAGTAGACGCAGTAACACAACTTATTTTGCCACTCTTGTTTTACACCATAATACGTTAAGTAGATTAGGTTGACATGAGTGCCCTCAATGTGATCTGGGAATTCCTGCAGAATTCAATTGATTGTCCGGAACTAGCTGTTCTCCCTTTGTTGCCATGTCAGAGTTCATTGTACTGGACTGTTCTTGAGCTGAGGAAAGGTTGGAAGAAATAATTTGCATATCAATGGCAGAAAGAATATTTGGGCACCACTGTTTAAGTTCTGAAGGAAATCTACAAGAATCTGGGCTCTGTGCCTGGTATCATTTCAGTCTTTCTCGTTGACATATTCCTTATCTATATAAGGCTTTCACTGTGTTGTACTGTGATTGATCTGTTTGCTTGTTTGTATCCTCCTTAAGACTGAATTCCTGGTAGGAATCTTGTATGGTGCTAGGCACAGAGCAGGAGACCCATAAATGCCTGTTGTGTGAGTTGGGGAATGGGGTTTTGGAAATGACTTAATGTAGGTATTTTTATCTCTCTCTGTCCAGAGTCTTAAAAACAGCCCTCATAAATTTTTCCTTTAATGCCTTAGTTTTTACATTTCATTTAAAAGAATCAGCTTCCAAAAGCACAAGCAATAAAAGCAAAAATAAACAAGTGGGACTACATCAAACTTAAAAGCTTCTGAGCAGCTAAAGAAACAATAAAAAAATGAAGAGGTAACCTATAGAATGGAAGAAAAAAACAAATTTTTTTGGTCTTTTTTGAGGGCCATTCCCGAGGCATATGGAGGTTCCCAGGCTAGGGGTCGAATAGGAGCTGTAGCTGCTGGCCTATGCCACAGCCACAGCAACTCAGGATCCCAGCCAAGTCTGCAACCTACACCACAGCTCACGGAAACACTGGATCCTTAACCCACTGAACGAGGCCAGGGATGGAACCTGTGTCCTCATGGATGCTAGTCAGATTCCTTTCCACTGAGGCATGACGGGAACTCCTGGAAGAAAATATTTGTACACCATATTTCTGCCAAAATTACAAAGAACTCAACTCAATAGAAGGGGAAAAACCAAATGATCTAATTAAAAACTGGCAGAGAACTGGGAGTTCCCATCATGGCACAGTGGTTAACAAATCCAACTAGGAACCATGAGGTTGCGGGTTCCATCCCTGCCCTTGCTCAGTGGGTTAACGATCTGGCATTGCCGTGAGCTGTGGTGTAGGTTGCAGACACGGCTCAGATCCTGCGTTGCTGTGGCTCTGGCGTAGACTGGCAGCTACAGCTCTGATTCGACCCCTAGCCTGGGAACCTCCATATGCCCCGGGAGCAGCCCAAGAAATGGCAAAAAGACAAAAACAAAACAAAACAAAACAAAAAACTGGCAGAGAACTGAATAGACATTTCTCTAACAAAGACATACAGATAACTATCAGGTACATGAACAGATGATCAACATTTCTAATTACCAAGGAAATGAAAATCAAAACCACAATGAGATATCACTTCACACTTGTCAGAATGGATATTATACCGAAAAAAAGTAACAACAAGTATTGGTGAGGGTGTGGAAGAAAGGGAACTTTTGTGCACTGCTGGTGGGAATGTAAGGTGGTGCAGCCACTCTGGAAAACAGTATGGAATTTCCCCAAAAAATTAAAAATAGAAGTATCATATTATCCAGCATCTCCATTTCTGAATACATATCCAAAGTTCATGAAAACAGCTTGTGAAAACAGTACCTTCACTCCCATATTTTCTTCAGCATTAGCTACAACAGCCAAGATCTATAAACAACCAAAGTGTCCATTCAAGGATGAATGGATAAAGATGTGATAGATATGTATACATATATGTATATAAATGGAATAATATTTAGCCATAAAAAAGAAAAAACCCTGTCATTTGCAATAATATGGATAGACCTTGAGGGCATTATGCTAAGTGAGATAAGTCAGAGAAAGACAAATACTGTGTGATGTCACTTATCTGTGGAATCTAAAAAACCTGAATTCATTGGAGTTCCCTGATGGCCTAGTGGGTTAAGAATCTGGAGATGTCACTGCTGTGGCACAAATTTGATCCCTGGGCTGGTAATTTCTGCAAGCCCTGGGCATGGCCAAAAAAAAAATGAAATTAAAAATTTAAAAATTTAAAACCCAAATTCATAGATAAGAGTAGCATGGTGGTTACCAAGGACTGGAGGGTAAAACCTCCAATTAGAGCAGACCATCTAAATAGACATTTCTCTAGAGAAGAATACAGATGGCAAAAAAAAAAAAAAAGAATCTCAACATTGCTAATTACTAGAGAAATGCAAATCAAAACGAAGATGAGGTATCCTCTTACACAGTCAGAATGGCCATCATCAAAAAGTCTATAAATAGTTAACGCTAGAGAGATTGTGAAGAAAAGGAAACCCTCCTACACTGTTGGTGTGAATGTAAGACAGTGCAATCACTATGGAGTTTCCTTAAAAAACAGAACTATCATATGATCCAGCAGTCCTACTTCTGGGCATATATCTGAGAAAATTATAATTCGAAAAGATAAAGGCACCGCCATGTTCAGCGCAGTTGAACATACACAATTGCCAAGACATGGAAACAACCTAAATGTCCATTGTCAGATGAATGGATAAAGAAGATGTGGGGTATATATATATATATAAAATGGGGTGTATATGTATATATATATATATATAAAATATATAATGGAATATTACTCAGCCATAAAAAAGCATGAAGTAATGCCATTTGCAACAACATGGATGGACCTAAAGATTATCATACTAAATGAAGTAAATCAGTCAAAGACAAACATCATATGACATCACTTATGTGGTTAAAAAAAAAGGATACAAATGAATTTATTTGCAGAACAGAAACAGACTCACAGACTTTAAAAACAAACTTATGGTTACCAAAGGGGACAGGTTACAGGGAAGACAGATTGGGGTTTGGGACTGGCATATGCACACGGTGATATACAGAATGGTTGGCCAATTGGGATCTGGTGTATAGCACAGAGAACTGTATCCAATATTCTGTGATAATCTATATGGGAAAAGAATCTGAAAAAGAATGGATGTGTGTATATTTTTTACTGAACCACCTTATTGTACAGTAGAAATTATTACAACACTGTAAATCAACTATACCTCAATAAAACTTTTTTAAAAACCCCTGCAATTAGAAGATGAATACATTCTGGGGCTTCAATACACAGCATGTGGTTATAGTTGCTAAGAGACTCAGTCTTTGTTTTTGGCTGCACTTGTGACATTTGAAAGTTCTTGGGATTGAACCAGAGCCTCAGTGGTGACCCAAGCTGCTACAGAGACAACACCAGATCCCTATCCTGCTGCACTACAGCAGGAACTCCTAAGAGACTAAATCTTAAATATTCTCACCACAAAAAAGAAATGATAATTATGCGATGGAGGTGTTAGCTAATGTTCCAGTGGTAATCCTACTGTAATATACAAGTGTATCAAACCAGCAGCACTGGGTACACCTTAAATTTAGGTGATGTTATACTTCAATTATATCTCAAAAAGAGTTGATTTGTGTCATTGAAATGTTAGTCACAGCTATTATAGTGACTAGGATTGCATTTGTTTATGTGCACCAGAAACCCCACTACAATGGCTTAACCAAATGGAAGTAGATTTTTCTCACATAATAAGCAGTCTAGAGGTCTAGTCTAAAGCTGGTACAGGAGCCTCACAAAGTAGTTAATGCTTCAGGCTCCTTCACTCTTTTGGAACACATCTTAACGTGGCTTTCACTGCATGTGTGCTTCCTGATCATGGCGTGACCGTCCCACCTCAGCCTCATACCCACGTTCCAGCCAGTAAAAAGGCAAAGGACATGTGAGCTGAGTCTGACAATTTTTAGAAGATTTTGTAGAAACTTACCTTGCAGTGGCCAAAACAAGGTCACATGGACACCTACATTGGAAGCTGAGTATTTCCCTCCAAGCATATTACCATCCTGCATGAGGTCAGGAAGCAGGTCAGAACAGATTTTAGTTATGCATCTAAAGTGCCTGCCAAGGAGTTCCTGTCATGGCTCAACAGAAACAAATCTGACTAGCATCCTTGTGGACGCAGTTTCGACCCCTGGCCTTGCTCAGTGGTTAAGGATCCAGTATTGCTTCGAGCTGTGGTGTAGGTCGAAGACGAGGCTCTAATCTGGTGTTGCTGTGGCTGTGGTGTAGGCCAGTGGCTACAGCTCTGATTTGAATCCTAGCCTGGGAACCTCCATATGCCACAGGTTCAGCCCTAAAAAGATCAAAAGAAAAAAAAAATGGCTGCAAAAAGTATTTCGGCTGTCTCTAAGAAATGTTTTTTTGTTTTTTTTTTTCTCTTTCTTTTTCTTTCTCTTAACCGTGGATATAGAAGGTTGAGTTAATCATACAGTATGATATGTTAGTCATACATTAACAGCACTGGTCTGTGTAAGGCTCCTCTTTTGTTGATACTTAATTGTTTATTTCCTTTAATCTCCATAAACCACCCTCATTTCCCTCCTCTACCCCAGCAATCATTTTGATGTGTTTAATGTACAACTCTTTTTTGGTAAATTCTTGCAAATTCTGTATTTTTAATTTTCTTAATTTTATTGAGGTATAATTTGCATACAAGAAAATTTGCCAGTTTAAAATGTTAGTTTCAGGGAGCTCCCATCGTGGCTCAGTGGTTAATAAATCTGACTAGGAACCATGGGGTTTCGGGTTCGATCCCTGGCCTTGCTCAGTGGATTAAAGGATTTGGCATTGCCGTGAGCTGTGGTGTAGGTTGCAGATGCGGCTCGGATCCCGTGTTGCTATGGCTGTGGTGTAGGCTGGCAGCTACAGCTCCGATTGGACCCCTGACCTGGGAACCTCCATGTGCCGAGGGAGTGGCCCTAGCAAAGGCAAAAAGACAAAAAAAAAAAAAAAAAAAAAGTTAGTTTCAGGAGTCCCGCTGTGGCACAGTGGGTTAAGAATCTGACGGTAGTGGCTCCAGTTGATGCGGAGGCTGGGTTTGTTCCTCACCCAGTGCAGTGGATTAAGGATTCAGCGTTGCTGAAGATGCAACATAGGTCACAGCTGCGCCTTGGATTTAATCCTTGGCCCAGGAACTTCCATGTGCCATGGTTGTGGCCATAAAAAATAATAAAATAAAATAAAATGTTAGTTTCAGTGAGGTTTGACAAATTATACACAACTGTGTAACCACAGTCACAATCAAAACAGAAAATTTGTATCACCACAAAACTTCCCTTTGCAGGCATCACTCACTCTGAAAATTTTCCTTATACTCCTCTTTCACCTTCCAGTCACTGGTAACTATTAATCAGTTTTTATCACTACAGTTTTCCTCTTTTTATAATTTAATATTAATGCAATTATGTAGTCTTTTGTGTCTGGCTACCTTCACTCACTCTTATTTTTTTGTTTGTTTTTTGTTTTTGTCTTTTTGTTTTTTCTAGGGCCGCTCCCGAAGCACATGGAGGTTCCCAGGCTAGGGTCCAATCAGAGCTATAGCCGACGGCCTACACCACAGCCACAGCAACACAGGATCCAAACCACATCTGCAACCTACACCACAGCTCACGGCAGGGTCCTTAACCCACTGAGCAAGGCCAGGGACTGAACCCGAAACCTCACGGTTCCTAGTTGGATTCGTTAACCACTGAGCCACTACGGGAACTCTACTCAACACGTTTTTGAGATGCAGTCATGTTACCGCGTGTATCAAGAGTTTATTCCTAGCGTTCTCATTGTGGCTCAGTGGGTTAAGAATCAGACTAGTTATCTATGAGGATGGGGATTTGATCCCTGGCCTCGCTCTGAGGGTTAGGGATCCAGTGTCACCTCAAGCTGTGGCATGGATTGCAGATATGGCTCGGATCTGGCATTGCTGTGGCTGTGGTGTAGGCTGGCAGCTGCAGCTCTGATTTGACTCCTAGCCTGGGAACTTCCATATGCCACAGGTGCAGCCCTAAAAAAGATAAGAAAGAAAAAAAAAAGAATTTGTTCCTTTACAGTACTGAGCAGTATTTCATATTCCATTGTATGGATGTATCACAATCTGTTTATCTATTTACCAGTTGACTATTATAAAAATATAGCTGCCACAAACTTTCCAGAACAAGTGTTTGTGTAGACATGTTTTTCTTTTATCTTGGCTAAGTACCTAGGAATGGAATGAATGCCTGTGTTGAGGGATAGCTTTATAAGAAATTGTGAAACTACTTTTCCAAAATGGCTGTATTATTTTATTTTCCTGCTAGGCATGTATGGCTATTTCTCTTATTACATTCTTATAAACAACAGATATTATAAATCTTTTTACTATTAGCCATTCTAGTAGGGATGTAGTTACTTGGTTGTGTCTTACTGTGGTTTTAACTTGTTTTTCCCTAATATTTAATGATGATGGTCATCTTTTCATGTGCCTATTTGACATCCTCACATATTCTGTGGTGAAATGTCTGGAAAATTATTTGTTCATATTTTTAAAAATCAGATTGTCTTTTTTTAAATCTCAAATTCCAATTTATTTGTTTGTTTGTTTGTTTTTGGCCATGCCCATGGTAGGCAGAAAGCTCCCTGGCCAAGTATCAAACCCAGGCTGCAGCAGTGACCCAAGCTGCTGAAAAACGCCAAATCCTTAACCAGCTGCACCACAAAGGAACTCTGGGATTGTTTTCTTATTAGTGAGTTGTAAGTGTTCTTTATACATTCTGGATACAACTCCTTGGTCCAGCATGTGTTTTGAAAATATTTTCTCCTAAACCATGCTTTGCCTTTTATTTTTTTAACAGTGTCCACTGAAGAACAACAGTTTTATTTTATTTCTTTATTTTTTGTCTTTTTAGGGCCGCACGTGCAGCATATATAGGTTCCCAGGCTAGGGGTCGAATTGGAACCACAGCTGCTGGCCTACACCACAGCCACAGAACGCAGGATCTGAGCCGGGTCTGCAGTCTACACCACAACTCCTGGCAACGCCAGATCTTTAACCCACTGAGCAAGGCCATGGATCAAACCTGCGTCCTCATGGATGCTAGTCAGATTCATTTCCACTGAGCCATGATGGGAACTCCTGAAGAACAACAGTTTTAAATTTTGATGATGCCCAACATCATTTTTTTTTAATTTTAAATTTATTTTTAATTTTTATTTTTTGCTTTTTAGGGCCCACACAGGCTAGGGGTCAAGTCAGAACTATAGCTGCCAACCACAGCCATAGCCACAGCAACACAGGATTCAAGCTGTGTCTGTGACCTATACCACAGCACACACAGCAACACTGGATCCTTAACCCACTGAGCAAGGCCTGGGATCGAACCTGCATCCTCATGGATGCTAGTCAGATTTGTTTCCACTTCACCACAATAGGAACTCCCCCAACATCATTTTAAATTTTTTTTTTTGCCATGCTCATGGCATATGGAAGTTCTGGGGCCAGGGACTGAACCCATGCCACAGCAGCAACCTGAGCCACAGCAGTGACAATGCTAGATCCTTAATCTGCTGAGCTACCAGGGAATGCCTAATAGTTTGGGTTTTTTATGTCTGTTTTTTAAATCTTTGGTTAACTCAATGTCAGAAAAATTTCCTCCTGTTTTCTTCAAGAACTCTTTTAGTGTTAGCTCCTATGGTCCTTATGGTGCTTTTCAAGTTAACTTTTTTTTTTTTTTTTTTTCCCTTTTAGGACCACACACACAGCATATGGAGATTCCCAGGCTAGGGGGTCCAATCAGAGCTACAGCTGATGGCCTAAGCCATAGCCACAGCAATGCCAGATCCGAGCCACATCTGCAAACTACACCACAGCTCATGGCAACGCTGGATCCTTAACCCACGGAGTGAGGCCAGGGATCAAACCCTCAACCTCATCGTCCCTGGTCGGATTCATTTCCGCTGCACCATGACGGAAACTCCTCAAGTTAATTTTTGTATATGGTATGAGGTAAATGTCAGGATTCTTTATTTGAATATAGATATTTAATTGTTCTAGCACATTTATTGACTAGATTATCCTTTTCCCCATAGAATTGCCTTAGTACCTTTGTTTAAAAGAACCAAACCAAACAAAATAATCGACCAAATACTTGAGAACATATTTCTGGATTTTCTATTCTGTTCTATTGATCTACATGCTTATCTTTATAGCAATACCACACTGTCTTGATACTTAGCTTTGTAATAAGTCCTGAAATATGTAGCTTAGATTCCACCACTTTGTCGTTTTTTTTTTTTTTTTTTTCTCTTTTGGCCACCCTGAGGCATCTAGAGTTCCCAGGCCAGGAATCAGATCCAAGCAATAGTTGCAATCTATGCCACATCTGCAGCCTTGCCAGATTTTTAACGCACTGTATTGGGCTGGGTATGGAACCTGTGTCCCTGGGCTCTAGAGATGCCACAGATCCTGTTGTGTTAGAGCGGAAAATCCAGCTTTGTTCTTTTTCAAAATAGTTTTGCCTATCCTAGGTCCTTTGCATTTGCATATACATTTTAGGGTAAGCTTGTAAATTTCTACAAAAATCCTACTGGAACTTCTTTTTGGATTATGTTGAATCTATAGATCTATTTGAGGAAGAATTGATATCTTTTTTTTCTTTTTTTTTTCTTTTTTTTTTTTTTTGTCTTTTGTCTTTTTAGGGCCGCTCCCATGGCATTTGGAGGTTCCCAGGCTAGGGGTCTAATCGGAGCTGTAGCCGCCGGCCTACACCACAGTCACAGCAATGCTGGATCTGAGTCGTGTGTGCGACCTACACCACAGCTTACAGCAATGCCAGATCCTTAACCCACTGAGAAAGATCAGAGATTGAATCTGCATCCTCATGGGTATTAGTCGGGTTTGTTAACCACTGAGCCATGATGGGAACGCCAAGAATTGATATCTTAACAATATTGAGTCATCTGTTTCAAAAATATTGTGTATTTCTCCATTTATTTGGTATTCTTTAATTTCTTTCAGCAATATTTGCAGCTTGTTAAATTTATTCCTGATATTTCATATTTTTGATATTATTGAAATGGCATTTTTTTTTTAGTTTCCAATTGTTTGCTACCAATCTACATGTTGTAATTGAATTTTTTTCCTATGCCCCTGTTAAACATTTATTGGTAGCTTTTTGTAGTCTTTAAGATTTTCAACAAAGAAAATCATCTTACATCTGTGAATAAAGACTATTTCATGCCTTCTTTTTCAATCATTGTGCTTTTTTTTTTTTTTTTTTTTTTTGTCTTTTTAGGGCTGCACCCGCGGCATATGGAGGTTCCCAGGCTAGGGGTCGAATCAGAGCTGCAGCTGCTGGCCACAACAACATGGGATCTGAGCCACATGTGACCTATACCACAGCTCTCAGCAATGCTGGATCCTTAACCCATTGAGCGAGACCAGCAATAGAACCTACATCTTCATGGATACTAGTGTTCATTACTACTGCCCCACCATGGGAACTCCCAGTGTGCTTTTTTGTTTGGTCTTCTAACACTGGCTAGGATTCTCACTAGACTGTTGAGTGTTGGTAAGAGCAGACATACTTAAAATTTTCCCAGTCTTAGAGGAAAAGCATTTAGTCTTTCATCATTAAATGTGAAATTATATGTAGATTATTTTTCATTAATAGATGAACTTTATCATATTTTTATCATCTTTTTTAAACATAAATTTTATTGGTGTGTAGTTGACTTATAAAGTTGTGTTAGTTTCAGGTGTATATCAAAATAAATCAGTTAAACTTATCAGATTGAGAAAGTTCCCTTCTACTTTGCTAAGAGTTTTAATCATGAATTAATGTTGAATTCTGTTAAATGCTTTGCAGATATTAAGACGATCATATACTTTTTTGGGGGCCACACCCACAGCATATGGAGGTTCCCAGGCTAGGGGTTGAGTTGGAGCTGTAGCTGCTGTCCTATGCCACAGCTACACCAACACCAGATCTGAGCCATGTCTTCAAACTACACCACAGCTCAAGGCAATGCCAGATCCTTAACCCACTGAGTGAGGCCAGGGATCAAACCTGCATCCTCATGGATGCTAGTCAAATTCGTTACTGCTGAGCCACGACGGGAACTCCCCAATTTTTTCTTTTTTAGTTTGTTAACATGAATTACATTGACTGATTTTCCAAGGTTGTATCATTTAGCATCCCAGGGGAAAAACTCACTTGGCCATGATGGTTTTTGTATTGCCAGATTTGTTTTGCTAAAATTTGTTAGAGATTTTTGACTGTATATTCATGAGAGATACTGATATGTATTTTTCTTTTCTTATATTTGTCTACTTTTGGTATCAGGTTAAATTTAGTTTCATAATGTTCTCTGGGAAATATTCCCTCCTCTTTGATGTTCTGAAAAGGCTTATATAGAGTTGATAGTATTTCATTATTAAATGTTTGGTAGAATTCACTAGTGAAATCATCTGGGCCTAGAATATTCTTTCTGGGAGGTTTTAAACTATAAGTTTTTGTTGTTGTCTTTTTAGGGCTGCATCCATGGCATATGGAGGCTCCCAGGCCTGGGGTCAATCAGAGCTGTCTGTCAGCCTACACCACAGCCACAGCAACTCAGGGTCTGAACCGCGTCTAAGACGTACAGATCCTTAACCCACTGATTGGGCCAGGGATAGAACCTGTGTCTTCATGGATACTAGTAGGGTTTGGTACTACAGAGCCACACAGGATCTCCTGAACTACAAACTTAATTGCTTTTAGAGAAATAGAAATGTTGCTTTACTTATTCCTTTTTTTTGTTTGTTTGTTTTTTTTTGTTTTTTGGGGCAGCACCCATGACATATGGAAGTTTCCAGGCTAGGGGTTGAATCTGAGCTACAGCTGCCTGCCTAATCCATAGCTAAGAGCAACGCAGGATCCTTAACCCACTGAGTGAGGCCAGGGATCAAACCTGAAACCTCATGGTTCCTAGTCAGATTTGTTTCTGCTGTGCCATGATGAGAACTCCTTATTTATTCTTGAGTGAGTGTTTGTAGGTTTGCCTTCCAAGAAATTTTTTCATTTTATATAAATTTAAATTTGTTTAATTTATTGGTATAAAGTTGTTCATAGTATTTCCTAATCACCATTTTTAAGTCTGTATCTGTAATGATGTCTCCTTTCTCCTGATTTTGGTAATTTGTGTCTTCTCTTTTTATTTTTATTTTTTGTCTTGTATACCTGTGGCATATGGAGGTTCCCAGGATAGGGGTTGAATCAGAGTTGTAGCTGTTGGCCTACGCCACAGCCACAGCAACTCGGATCTGAGCCGAGTCTGTGATCTACACCACAGCTCACAGCAATGCTGCATCCTTAACCCACTGAGAAAAGCCAGGGATCAAACATGTATACTCATGGATACTAGTCATATTCGTTTCTACTGAGTCATGACGGGAACTCCTGTGTTCTCTCTTTTTTTCTTGATTTGTCTACATAAAGGTTTGTCAATTTATTGATCTTTCAAAGAGTCAGCTCATGGTTTTACTAATTATTATAAATATTTTTCCATTTTAAAATTGCATTATTTTCACTGTTATCATTTCCTTTCTTCTGCTTACTTTAGGTTTAATTTACAATTCCTTTTTCTAATTTCTTATGGTAGAACTTAGGCATTTGATTTTAAGCCTTTTTTTTAACATAAGCATTTAACACTATGAATTTCCTTCTAAGAACTGCTTTAGCTGTATATTACAAATTTTGATATATAATTTTGGAGGTATGTGTATTTTCTCTTTTGGCTGAGACTGCAGCATGTAGAAATTCCTAGGCCGGGATGGAACCCACATCACATCAGTGACCCAAGCCAACAGTGACAGCCCTGGATCTCTAACCCACTGAGTCGCAGGTGAAGTCCTGAATATGTGTATTTTAAAGTTATCGAAATATTATTTAATATAACATCTCATTCTGTTTTGTCTTTTTTTTGCTGAGCACCATTTTTTAAAGATTGTTTCTGTTGATGTTTGTGTGTTGAATTGTGTCCCCTAAAAAGATATGTTGACATCCTGACCCCCTGTACCTGTGACTGTGTGACCTTAATTGGAAATACAGTCTTTGAAAATGTAATCAAGCTAGCTTAGATGAGGTCATACTCAATACAACTGGTGTCCTTAAAAAAAAGAAAACAGAGACTCAGAGGGGACAGTCATGTGAAGCCAGAAGCAGAGACTCCAGTTATGATGGCACAAGCCAAAGAAGAACTGTCACTACCAGAAGCTCAAGAAGCAAAGAAAAATCCTCTACTATAGACTTTGGAGGGAGAGTGGCCATGCAATAACCTGACTTTGGGCTTCTGTTGTTTTAAGCCACTGAATTTGTGGTAACCTGTTATAGTGGCTTTGGGAAATTAGTACAGTGTGTTATCTAATCCATCATGTCTACTTGGTAGAACTGCCACCATATTTCACCTATCTGCTCCTCCCAGCAGACAAAACAATAGTTACTATAGAGTTGATAGGATAAACATACCTAATAATTAAAATTTAAAGTCAAAGTTCCTTAAGGGAACAATTGCACCCTATTGAAGGAACCAGATAATATTTCATAACAGAAATAACATTGTCAACAGATTGAAGTATTGGTAAGATTTAGACACACACAAAGTTACATGAGTGGTGACTTGCAAGTAGGGGAAAAAGTGTAGGTAAAAATGTAGGGCAAGAAGTTAGGACTGTGTTCAGTTTGGCTGGACCCTGGGATACAAAAAAATTTTGGTGTATTCTGACACTTTGAAAAGGTATTTGTAGAAGACAGTGTGATTGCTTGCCTGCTGGCTGGTACCCAACCCTCCATTTTGGATAACAGACTCCTAATTTGGTTTTTAGGGGCTGATCTTTATTGTCTTAGTTTGTTGTAGCTATTCAATTTCCCTTTGCCTGATACTCATCTTCCCTGACTCTGGAATGAGAAGTGACCATGAGACTTGGTTCTGGTTAACATAATGCAATTGGACATCTCCTGGGAACTTTCTGTCCGTCCACTTCAGCTTGGCACCATCTCAGTTATCTTGTGTCCAAATGGGAAAGAACAAGAAAAGTGCAGATGGCGACCCAGAGTCCTGAAGTCACTGGAACCAGGTTCGGCTTCATAGGCCTCAGTGCTCAAGATGAATAACTCTGCATTTGGTATAATACTCTCTATTGGCACTGTCCTGAGTTTACTAATAATGTTTAATGAGGGCCTTGCAGTCTCCCTTTGCACTGGGCGACACAAATTATGTAGAAAGTCCAGATTAGAGTAACAGTGTAGATTCTGGAATCTGCTATTTCCAAATGTTTTATTAGCAATAAATATCATTCTGGATGAAAACCCTGTTCATTGGCTTTCTGTTACGCATATCTAAGCACATTCTGATACAGTATTTAAATCTGAGGCAAGGAGCTCCCTTGTGGTTCAGTAGTTAAGGATCCAACACTATCACTGCAGCAGGTTGTGTCCCTGCTCTGGTGGGGGTTTGATCCCTGGCCTGGAAACTTCCACATGCCAAGGGCACCACCAAAAGAAAAACCAAAATTTGAGGCCAGATTCTTTTATAACAATAATTCCTATAAGATCACTGGATTTTCATCTCAGAGAGATAAAGACTGAAATTATATCAAGAGCATGAATTTTGGATTTAGGCAGCTCTAAAACTTGAGCATCTTGCCTTAAGCCTCTGAACCTCAGGTTCCTTTTTCTTTTTTGCACTCCCTGTGGCACATGGAGTGCCTGGACCAGGGATCAGATCCGAGCCACAGTGTGACCTAAGCCACAGCTGTGGCAACACCAGATCCCCAATGTACTGTGCCCTAAGCCGGGGATCAAACTGGCACCCCAGTGCTCTCAAGACATGGCCAATCCCATTGCACCACAGCTGGAACTCCTCAGTTTCCTTTTTCTTCAGATGGAAATAAATAATACCTACTAGTCATAGTTGCAGGAGGATTAAATGAGTTAATGTGTAAAGCATACAGCTTACTATCTGATATTGTCAATTCTATTCCTTTCATTAAGCTCATCTGGTAAAAGGAGAAAAGCATAGGAATTTCATGCAGACAAAAGTCCTCATTTTGGCAAATACCTTCAAGTCTCAGTAACAAGATAAAACAACATATATTTCAGAGGTTAATGAGCAGATAACATTGTTGAAATCAAAGAATTAAAAGAATCTGAAGAAGGAAATAAACTTAAAAAAAATTTTTTTTTGGAGTTCCTGTTGTGGTGCAGTGGGAACAAATCTGACTAGTATCCATGAGGATGCAGCTTCGATCCATGGCCTCGCTCAGTGGGTTAAGGACCCTGCATTGCCATGAGCTGAGGTATAGGCCAGTGGCTATAGCTCTGAAGTTGCCGTGGGGGCAACCCTAAAAAAAAAAAGCAAAAAAAAAAAATTATTTTTAAATTTTTTTGGTCTTTTTTATGGCTGCACCCACAGCATATGGAGGTTCCCAGGCTAGGGGTCAAATCAGATCTGTAGCTGCCATCCTACACCACAGCCACAGTAATGTGGGATCCTTAACCCGCTGAGCAGGACCAGGGATCGAGCCTGTATCCTCATCTATGCTAGTCACATTTGTTTCTTCTGAGCCATAACAGGAACTCCGGGAATAAACTTTTTACTTATTAAGAATTACCATTTTGGTGTAGACATTGGCAAAAATGGGTCTTATCCAGATTCATTTCCTCCTTTGTTATAAATATTTGTTGGGGTGGGAAACATCATGTACATTGCTCACGAGTCTTGTTTGAGTCAGTGCTCAGCAAGGCAGCTTCAGCTCTGCTCCTGTGGCCTCCGTGGGCTGCCAGATGGTTTTTCCCCTGGCTGGCAGGGCAGTACTGGCCTTCAGAAATGGTCGGGGCAGGGACCTAAGCTTTCCACGTGGGTCTTTCCATGGTAAGGCCTGGGACTGAGTTCTATGAGCCAGCGTTCCAGATCAGCAGGAGGGCGTCGTTGTTTTTTTTTTGACCTGGTTTAGAAGTTGTGTAACATCTACCTTTGCCACAAGGAGACCCAGATCCAAGGAGAAAACAGCCTCACCTCTCAGTGGGAGAGCAGTGGACACGGTATGAGAAGAATACGTGCAGTAAAAGATGCCGTGACAGCCAAATGGAGGCTACTGCCTGCCACAGCCGACTCAGGTCAGCTCGTGACGTGGCTGGCAAGTGCTTGGCCTATTGTGTACTTCACATTTCATGCAGGCTAAAAGTGGAAGGATCTGGGTGGTGTGGAGCTGGTGTGGTGATTCACAGCTCCTTTAATTCTACATAAAACAGAGAGGGTGGTGCTCCAGAGACAGAGACTCTGGCTGGAGGAGGTTGGGAGGCATTTTCCTCAAGCACCACGATGTTAGAGTTAGTGACTCAGCCAACTTCCCAGTCCAGCAATAACATTCTGTTTCTTTGAATTTTCACCCATGATCCCCAGAGGCTAGAGTATTCTTTTGTTTCCCGTCCTTATCTATTGTGTGACGGCAGCTGCACTGCTTAGCAAGTCACCGCCACCTTACTCATCAGAGAAAGAAGCATTTAGACATGATTTTATACTTTCAGAGAAATTCCGAGGAAATGAGAACAGCATTAACATCGTTAATGGTATGCTGAGTGTTGAATATGCATTATCCCATTTAATTTTCAAAACTACTCTAAGAATTAGGCACTGTTATTATTGCTACTTAGGCACTGTTATTATTGCTATTTCACAGTTTAAAAAAGTGCAAATTGGAGAGGTGAGGTACTCGGCAAAGTTATGGAGCATCAGAGTAGGAATCCAAACCAAGTCTAGTTTCAGCACTTCCGACTTCCACTATGCCACCATATTTTATTAAAGATATAATTTTATTCATTTAACACATTTTTTTTATGGCTGTACCCATGGCATATGGAAGTCCCAGGGCCAGGGATTGAATCTGAGCCACAGCTGTGACCTACGCTGCATGTGCAGCAATGCTGAACATTTTAACCTACTGGGCCAGGCCAGGAATTGAATCTGTGCCCCTGAGGTAACCTCAGCCACTGTAGTCTGATTCTTAACCCACATCACCGCAGCAGGAACCCCATTTAACACATTGATTAGGCCTAGGATGACTTAGCATTGCTCTGGTCACCAAGGAAACATCCCTGAATAGAGAAGATAAAGTTTATGCTATCATGAAACTTACTTCTAGTGGAGAAAGAAAGACAATAACACATCAGGCAAAGTGAGATGATGACATTAAATGAGGGTGATGTCTGATGATGACTTTGTGTCAATACCTGAGTTCCAAAAAGGCAGACACAGCTAAGTCTGGGAAAAGAGCAATTCTGCCTAGGAGCAGAAAATACAAAGATCCAGAGGTGCGAAGTCCTCTGGTGAATGGGCCAAAGGGAGATTAGTACAAGACAAAGGGAAGGAGGGTACAGAGGTCAGATCATGAGCAGCGTGAAGACTGGAGGTTTCATTTTTTTCTTTTTTTTTTTTTGCTGTAAAGCATGGGGGCCAACTTACATATGCATGTATACATTTTTTTCCTCCCATTGTTATGTTGCGATGTAAGTATCTAGACATAGTTCTCAGTGCTACACAGCAGGATCTCCTTGTAAATCCATTCCAAGAGCAATAGTTTGCATTCGATAACTCCACGCTCCAGATCCCTCCCACTCCCTCCCTCTCCCCCAGGCAGCCACAAGTCTATTCTCCAAGTCCATGATTTTCTTTTCTGTGGAAATGTTCATTTGTGCTGTATATCAGATTGCAATTATAAGTGATATTATGTGGTATTTTTCTTTGTCTTTCTGACTTATTTCACTCAGTATGAGAGTCTCTAGTTCCATCCATGTTGCTGCAAATGGCATTATGTCATTCTTTTTTTATGGCTGAGTAGTATTCCACTGTGTATATATACCACGTCTTCCTAATCCAATCATCTGTCAACGGCCATTTAGGTTGTTTCCATGTCTTGACTATTGTGAATAGTGCTGCAGTGAACATGCAGGTGCATGTGTCTTTTTTAAGGAAAGTTTTGTCCGGAGAGATGCCCAAGAGTGGGACTGTGGGGTCATATGGTAGTACTATGTATCGATTTCTAAGGTACCTCCATACTGTTCTCCATAGTGGCTGTACCAGCTTACGTTCCCACCAACAGTGCAGGAGGGTTCCCTTTTCTCCACACCCCCTCCAGCACTTGTTATTTGTAGACTTATTAATGATGGCCATTCTGACTGGTGTGGTATCCCATGGTAGTTTTGATTTGCATTTCTCTTATAATCAGGGATGTTGAGCATTTTTTCATGTGCTTGTTGGCCATCTGTATATCTTCCTTGGAGAACAGTCTGACAGGTCTTTTGCCCATTTTTCATTGGGTCGTTGGCTTTGGAGGTTTTATTCTGTTAAAGGAAGCCCTTTGGAGATGTTAAGCAGATACATGGTCTGATTTGGGTGAAAACATCACTCCAGTGGTTTTGCGGAAAATGGATTTACAGGAATAAGTAGGGGTGTGGGTGCACCAGTGTAGAGCTGAAAGACAGTGCCTTAGTGAAGTTGGGGAAAAGAACAGATTTGGAAAATGTGTTCATAGAGAATCTATAGAGAATCCAAACTCTAGGACTTGACTGTAGTTGGACAGTGACGATGAGGTAAGGAAAGGATTCAAGGATAATACCTAGTTCTGGCCAGAGTGACTGTAGATGGCCGTGCAATTTGCTGAAACGGGGAAAAGAGAGGAAAGAGCAGCTTTGAAGGAAATTGAGAGCTCTGTTTTGAATATGTTAATATGTTACCTGTTAGACATCTAGATCAAAGTGCTAACTTTATGTGCAAATTGGAAGACAGGGGAGGTCAAAGCTAGAAACATACCTGTAGGTGTCACCAGTATGTAGGCAATATTTAAAGTCATGGGAGTGGATGAGCTAATGTAAGAATAAAGTGTAGATAACAAGAAGGAACCCCAAGACTAAATCCTGAGCACTCTAATATGTAGAGGCAAGTCAAAAGAGAAGAAACAAAGAATATTGAAAAAGAATGGTCAGTAAGGTAAGGAAGAAAGGCAGGAAAGTACTTGTTTACGTTGCCCCAAAATTCATATGTTGAAGCCCTAACCCCAGTACCTCAGAATGTGGTTGTATTTGGAAAGAAGGGCATTAAAGAGGTGACTAGGTTAAAATGAGGCTGTTAGGGTGGGCCCTAATTCAGTCTGTCTGGTGTCCCTGTAAGAAGAAATGGACACACACACACACAGATAGAAGGAATGTAGGAGCACAGAGACCACATGAGGACACAGTGAGAAGGTAGCCATCTGCAGGGCAAGGAGAGCACCCTTAGGAGAAACCAAACCAGATTTAAGGAGCATCAGTGAAAGATTGGGAAAAATAGAAGAGCAATTTTTAATTTTAATTGAAGTATAGTTGATTTGCAATATTGCATTAGTTTCAAGTGTACAGCATATGATTGAGTTTTTTTCCAGATTATATTCCAGTATAGATTACAAAATATTGTATGTAATTCTCAATGCTATATGGTAAGTTTTTGTTGCTTATCTATTTTATATGTGGTGGTTTGTATCTGTTAATCCCATACTCCTAATTTGTCCCTCCTCCCCCATCCCCCCTTTGGTAATCACTAGTTTTCTATATCTGATTCTTTCTGTTTTGCATATACATTAATTTGTATTATGTTTTAGATTCCACATATAAGGGATATCATATAGCTTTGTCTTTGATTTATTTCACTAAGCATAATACTTTCTAGGTCCATCTATGTTGCTGCAAGTGGCATCATTACATTCTTTTTTATGACTAAGTAATATTCTTACACACACACACACACACACACCCCACATCTTTTTATCCATTCATCTGTTGATGGACACTCAGGTTGCTACCAGAGTGTCTTGGCTATTGTGAATAGTGCTGCTATGAACATTGGGGTGCATGTATCTTTTTGAATTAGAGTTTTTATTTTTTTTCACAGATATATGTCCAACAGGGGGATTGCTGGATCATTTGGTGGCTGTATTTTTAGTTTTATAAGGACCTTCCAGGAGTTCCCATAATGGCTCAGTGGTAACGAATCCGACTAGGAACCATGAGATTGCAGGTTCCATCCCTGGCCTTGCTCAGTGGGTTAAGGATCTGGCATTGCCGTGAGATGGGGTGTAGGTTGCAGACTCGGCTGGATCTGGCATTGCTATGGCTGTGGCATAGGCTGGCAATTGTAGCTCTGATTAGACCCCTAGCCTGGGAACCTCCATATGCTGTGGGTGTGGCCCTAGAAAAGACAACAACAACAAAAAAGGACCCTCCATAATGTTTTCCATAGTGGCTGCACTTTCCTCCCAGCAATGTACAAAGTTTCCCTTTTCTCCATACCCTCCCCAGCATTTATTACTTGGAGACTTTTTGTTGATGGCCATTCTGATTGGTGTGAGGTGATAGCTCATGGTGGTTTTCAATTGCATTTCTCTAATTATTAGCAATGTTGAGCATCTTTTTCATGTGTCTGTTAGCCATGTCTTTGGAGAAATGTCTATTTAGGTCTTCTGCCCATTTTTTAATTGGGTTGTTTTCTTTGATATTGAGTTGGAAGAGCTGTTTGTATATTTTGGATATTAACCCCTTGTTGGTTACATCATTTTCAAATATTTTCTCCCAGTCTGCAGGTTGCCTTTTCACTTTGTTGATGGTTTCCTTTGCTGTGCTTATTTAAAAATTTTTTTGAAATAAAAAAATTTTTATTTTTGGCTGCGCCTGCAGCATGCAGAATACCCCAGGCCAGGGACTGAACCCATGTCACATCAGTGACTTGAGCCACAGCGGTGACAGAAGACTGACAGAAGACTTGAGTCATAGCAGTGACAGAAGCTAGAGGGACAGGAACGATGGTACCTACCATTCAGATGGAGTGATGATTTGAGGAAGGGATCTCTGATAAGGGGACTCTGCAAAGAACTAAATGAGATGAGTGAGAAGCTACAGGGAAAATTACACTCTTCCTCCAGTGTGTTTCTCCTTTACTCTCGTAATACTGACACACTCACTCTTCCAACGCCAAATGTGTGGGGTTTCCATATATCATGCAATTCTCTTTAACACCGGCTGGGTGTCCTTGAAATTCCATTCAATTCTGAACTGACTGTAGTTAGGCAGACTCCACAGGTTAAGGGCTCAGTCCCATAAGCCCTTAAATGCCACTTCAAATGCTGTTTGCAGATAGGTCCCCAGGTTGCCCACAAATTCTGAGTTGGCCACAAATCAAAAGTTCCCATTACTTTCCTCCTTGGATTTGATCATTTGCTGGCTTATTATGTAACAAAGGATATGAAAAAGGATATAGATGAACAGCCAGATGAGGAGATAGGAACAGGGTCTGGAAAGGTCCCAAGAACAGGAGCTTCTGTCCCCACAGAGCTGGGCTGTGTCACCTTCCTAACACCAACCAGAAGCTCTCCAAACTCAGGCAGGATTTTTATGGAGGTTTCATCACATAGGCATGACTGATCACTAGCTCAGGCTCCAGCCCCTCTTCCCTTCCCGGAGGACGAAGAGCGAACTAAAAGTTCCAAACTTCTGATCATGGTTTAGTCTTTCTGGTGACCAGCCCCCTACCCCGACCCCTGCCCCATTCTGAAGTTATTTAGAAATCCACCCAGAGTCACCTCATTAGAACAAAAGACACTCCTACCATGCAGGAAATGCCAAAGCATTCCTAAATCTCCTTCTCAGGGACCAGGGTCAAAGACCAAATATCAGAACAAAAGATGCTCTTTGCACTCTTATCACTTAGGAAGATACCAGGATTTTAGGAGCTCTGTGCCAGGAAGCAGGGACGGAGATAATGTGTAATTTCTTTTCTCCCCCTCTATTACATTGTGCAAGTTTAAGGTGTATAATGTGACCATTTGATATACATATATGTACTGCAAAATGATTATCAGAATAAGGTTAGTTAATACATCCATCCCGTCACATTATTACCTTTGTGTGTATAGTGATAACTTTTAATATGTACTCTCTTAGCAACTTGAAGTATACAACTAGGTATTAACTGGAGTCACCAGGCTCTATGTCACACCCCCAGGAGTTATTCATCTTATACCTGGAAGTTTGTACCCTTTGACCTTCTTCAGACATACTTCCCCACTCCCACTCCCCAACTACCAACCTACTCTGTTTCCATGAGTTTGAGGGGTATATTTTTAGGTCCTGCAGGTAAGTGAGATGATACAGTATTTCTTTTTCTGTGTTCTGACTTACTTCACTTAGCATAAATGCCCTCATAATACTTGCAGAGCCACAGTAGTGACAACACTAGATCCTTAACCCACTGAACCACCTCGGAACTCCAAGATTTCCTTCTTTTTTTTTTTTTTTTTTTTTTTTTTTTTTTTTTTTTTTTTGTCTTTTGTCTTTTGTTGTTGTTGTTGTTGTTGCTATTTCTTGGGCCGCTCCCGCGGCATGTGGAGGTTTCCAGGCTAGGGGTCCAATTGGCCTACACCAGAGCCACAGCAATGCGGGATCCGAGCCGCATCTGCAACCTACACCACAGCTCACGGCAACGCCGGATCGTTAACCCACTGAGCAAGGGCAGGGATCGTTAACCCACTGAGCAAGGGCAGGGACCGAACCCGCAACCTCATGGTTCCTAGTCGGATTCGTTAACCACTGCACCACGACGGGAACTCCGATTTCCTTCTTTTTCTTGATGGCTAAATAAGGTTTCATTTTATATATATCCACTTGTTCTCTAGCCATTCATCTGTCAATGGACACTTAGGTTGTTTCCATTATCTTGGTTATTGTAAATAATGCTGCAGTGAACACGGGGGTACATATATCTATTTGACACAGTGATTTCATTTTTGGGGGGGATATATTCCCAGGAGTGGAATTGCTATATCATATGTTAGTTCTATTTTTAATTCTTTGAGGAACCTCCACACTGTTTTCCATAGTGGCTTTACCAGTTTACATCCTCCACATTCTTGCCAACACTTGTTATATCTTCTCTTCTTGATAAAGCTTTTTTTTTTTTTTTGTGCCTTTTGTGTTTTTAGGGCTGCACCATGGCATATGGAGGTTCCCAAGCTAAGGGTCTAATCGGAGCTGTTGCTGACAGCCTAGACCAGAGCCACAGCAGCGCCAGATCCGAGCCGCATCTTCGAACTACAACACAGCTCATGGCAATGCCAGATCCTTAACCCACTGAGCAAGGCCAGGGATCGAACCCACAACCCCATGGTTCCTAGTCGGATTTGTTTCCTCTGCGCCACGATGGGAACTCCTGATAACAGCTATTCTAATGGTTGTGAGATGAGATCCAATGGCTTTGACCTAATGCTTCTCATGATTACCAATGTTGAACATTTTTTCAAGTATGCCATTTATATGTCTTATTTAGAAAAATGCTGGGAACCTCTATATGCCTTGGAGAGAGAGAGAGAAGAGAAAAATGTCTATTTAGGTCCTTTTTTGTTGTTGTTGTTTGTCTTTTTGTCTTTTAGGGCCATACCTGCGGCACATGGATTGTTCCCAGGCTAGGAGTCCAATCAGAGCTATAGCAGCTGGCCTATGCCACAGCCACAGCAATGAGGGATCCGAGCCACATCTGCAACCTACACCACAGTTCACAGCAATGCCAGATCCTTAACCCACTGAGCGAAGCCTAGAAGCCTGGGAGCTGCACCCTCATGGATGCTATTCAGTTTTGTTAACTGCTGAGCCATGACGGGAACTCCAGGTCCTTCATTTTTTAATCAGATTTTTTTTCTGTTGAATCAGAGGAATTCCTGATATTAAGCCCTTATCAGATATGTGTTTTGCAAATATTTTCTCCCATTCTGTAGTTGCCTTTTCATTTTTCGGATTATTTCTTTTGTTATTCAGAGATCTTTAGTTTGTTATAATCCCACTTGTTGATTTTTGCTTTGTTGCTTATGCTTCAAAAAATTGTTGCTAAGACCAATGTCAAGGAGATTTTACCCCTATGTTTTCTTCTATGAGTTTTACTGTTTTTGGTCTTACATTTAAGTCTTTAACTGATTTTCGGTTAATTTTTATGAGTGATATAAGATAGGAATACAGTTTCATTTATTTATGTGAATATCCAGTTTTGCCAGTACCATTTACTGAAGAGACTATCTTTTCTCTGTTGAGTATTCTTGGATCTCTAGTCAAATATTAGATGACTGTATATGTAGGTGTTTACTTCTGGGCTCCAAATTCTGTTCCACTGGTTTATGTGTCTCTCTTAAAGCCAATATGATACTGTTTTGATTACTAGAGCTTTGTGATATAGTTTAAAACCAGGACATGTGATGCCTCCAGCTTTGTTCTTCTTTCTTAAGATTGCTTTGGCTGTTAGGGATCTTCTGTGATTTCATACAAATTTTAGAATTTTTTTTTCTATTTCTATAAAAAATGCCATTGGAATCTTGATAGGGATTGCATTGAATCTATAGATGGCTTTGGGTAGTATGGAGATTTTAATGATACTGATTCTTGTAATCCATGAACACAGGCTATCTTTCCACTTATTTGTGTCTTCTTCAACTTTTTTCATCAATATATATACCTTCTATTTTTTCACAGCAGATCACTGTGAAATATGAGATGAACATTCCAGGCAGAAGGGGAATAGCATGGGAGCATGTTGGAAGTGTTTAAGGTACAACATGAGTGCTGAGTGGCTGTAGTTGAGTGAGCTAGGAGGCAAGTAAAGTTCAGACCAAACTTTGCAGGGTAAGATTGGGACTTTGGCTTTCATTCTTAGTCAGAAGGAAAGCCATTGAAAAGTTTTTTTTTTTTTTGTTCTGTTTTTTTTAGGACCACGCCTGCAGCATATGGAAGTTCCCTTGCTAGGAACTGAACTGGAGCTGCAGCTGCAGGTCTATGCCACAGTGACAGCAACATGAGAGATGAGCTGTGTCTGCAACCTACACCACAGTGCACAGCAACACCGATCTTTTAACCCACTGAGTGAGGCCAGGGATTGAACCTGCATCCTTGTGGAAACTAGTCAGGTTTGTAACCTGCTGAGCCACAACAGGAACTCCCATTGAAAAGTTTTGAGCATAAGAGTGACATTTACCTACATAAGTTTTAAAAGGATCTTACTGGCTGCTATGTTCAAACTACAGGAGGCAAAATTGTTACACAGGAGATTAGTTAGAAATCTTTCTTTCTTTCTTTCTTTATTTTTTTTTTTTTTTTCATTTTAGGATCACACCTGTGGCATATGGAAGTTCCCAGGCTAGGGGCTGAATCAGAGCTGCAGCAGCAGCCCTATGCCACAGCGACAGCAATGTGGGATCCAACCTACACCACAGCTCATTGCAATGGTGGATCCTTAACTCACTGAGTGAGGCCAGAGATTAAACCCACATCCTCATGGATACTAGTTAGATTTGTAACCTAACAATGGAACTCCTAGACAGTGGGAACTCCTAGAAATCTATTTCAATAATCTGGATGAGAGATGACAGTGGCTTGGGCTGGAAATGAGAGAGCTGGAGAGAAGTAGCTAGATCCTAAATAACTTTTGAAGGTAAAACCCAAAGATCTGCTGATGAATTGGACATGGACTGGGAGCAAAAGAGAGGAGTTAAAATTTTTTCTTTAATTTCATAAGATTTTCAAGATGATTTTTGTTTTAATCATAAATATTATCCTTAACTGCTAAGAATGCAGCCAATATCAAAGTTAGGTGACCTTGATAAACCAAGATATATATGTATGTGTGTGAGAGAATTAGTTATGAGAAGTAAAGCAATTTAGTTAAGCCTATTTAATATGTATTAGCACAATCCAAGTCCCTTGGTGTTTTACTTCTGGGCTCCTGCAATAATGTTTGCATGCATTTACTGCTTATACAGCCAAAAAGTTTTTTTTTTCCATTAATAAGCACACGAATTCACCAAGGAATATGCTCTCTGTTCTACAAAATGTGCTGTTATTGGCATGGCAGGCATGTTACTCCATGGCAGGCATATGGAGTTCCCAGGCCAGGGACTGAACCTGCATCCTGGTGCTGCAGAGATACCACCAATCCCACTATGCCACAGCATGAACACCTTCTATTTTTTCTTTTTTTTTCAAAGCTTTTTTTTTTTTTTTTTTTTTATTATTTTCCCACTGTACAGCAAGGGGGTCAGGTCATCCTTAGATGTATACATTGCAGTTACAGTTTTTTTCCCCCACCCTTTCTTCTGTTGCGACATGAGTATCTAGACATAGTTCTCAATGCTATTCAGCAGGATCTCCTTATAAATCTATTTTTTCTTATAAATGATTCCTGAAAGGATTAAACATAGCTTCTTTGAAAATTTGAGCAAATTCTGAGGGAAGATTTCTGGTCAATCTCTTTTTTAAAATATTACTATATTATAGCAAAATGTTAGCTACCTAGGACAAAATTTATAGATGTTAGGTTTTATTTATCTGTATACCCCAATTTAAAAATACTCGTGGAGTTTCCCAGTGGCTTAGCGTTTTAAGGATCCAGCTATTGTGGCCTCGGGTCACTGCTGTGGCATGGATTTGATCCCTGACCTGGGAACTTCTGCATGCCATGGGCTTGGCTAAGAAAACATTGAATATTTTGGAAACACATCTACAGAAAGTGTATTATACACATCTCTGCTTTCTTTACAGAACATTGGTACACATAATGTAACATTTTCCTAATGACTAGAGGTCTGCATTATTTAAAAGTTTTTTTTTTGTTATAGTTGATTTACAATGTTCTGTCAATTTCTGCTGTACAGCAAGGTCTGCATTATTAACAGCTGTTATTGTTATGTATTATAACATATTATGGCTGTGCTGTGCTCAAGGCCTCTTGATGAATATAGGTTAGTCTATTGGCTTCCTGATTAAATTGGCTTTCTGGCAGAGACTGCTAGTTGCCCACCAAATCCATTATCTATTTTCCCCTCATGAACAGAATTCCAAGTTTTAGCTGCTCAGATAAGAGACTGTATTTTCCAATATCCTTATACCTAGATCTGAACAGGTGACTAAGTCCTGGCCAATTAGATTTAAGTATGAGTGTTGTATGGAACTTCTGGAAATTGCTTAATAAGCTCTCCTTTCTTCTCCCTTCTTACTCCTGGATGTGATAATGGAAGTACTCTATCTTGGAACTGGAGAAAGCCTTAAGTCTAGCAACCATGAGCTAAGGATGGCAAAGCAGAAAGATGGGAGCCTGTGTCCCTGGTGACATTGTAAAGCCACCATATTACCTTTGCATTACTAACCTCTATTCTTCTTTTATATGAGAGAAAAAAATTATCTTGTTTAGGTCATTGTTATTTTGGAGTTTTCTGTTATATGCCTCCAACCCTATCCTAATTCTCTTGTTTTATGCCTCCTGTTGGCTTTGGGTTTGTGTGTATGTGATTCCTCACTTGATCTGTCTTCCCTGGGAGACCCCCACTGGCAAACCTGCATCTATTTGACCTGACTAGGATCCTACCAAGGTTAAAAAATAAAAAGCCTCTTCTCCAGAGTTTTTGGTTAAAAATATCTAGAGGCAATTGTTTGGTTTCATTGCTGCCTGAGGTGGTGGATAACATTAGAACAACCATAGGCTAACATAAACCTTGAAGTAAAAGCTAGAGAAGCTATGTCCCACAATGTCTTTGAAAAGCTCCAACACATTGCTGGTGATCTAGAAGCCAGCTCAGGCATAGGGCTGTGTGCATGCTCAGGAATGACCTGAGAAGAGTCTTTCCCTATAGGAATACAAGCTCAATGGGGGCAAAGAGTTTGTCCACTAGATCCTCACTGTCATGAACTATACTTTGCACATAGTAGAAATTCAACAAAAAATATTTGCTGACCAAATGAAGAATTAGTAAGTACTACAGAAAAGAAAATAGTCTTAGGGTTTTTTTTTTTTGCTATTGTTGGCTGCACCCATGGCACAGCAGTGACCCGAGCCACAGCAGTGACAATGCCAGATCCATAACCGCTAGGCCACCAGGGAACTCCATAGCTTTTTGTTTGGTTGTTTTTTGTTTTTGCATCTCAGGAACACCAATCAAAGAGCTATTTAACATTTCAACAATGAGAACTGACTCATACCAAAAGGATTAATGGTCAATAATTTTATTTAAATGAGAATTTGGTGGGACTACACTAATTAAATTATGTATATCAAGTGTTACATAAAACATAAATATATTTAACTTGTTATACTACACATATTCATAACCAACCAAGTTATTTGCATAAGAGTTTAAGTATCTTTTTACAATGTTAAGTGTGAAGTACAAAATCTGGGAAGGACAAAATTAAGAATCTGTGTAGAAAGATTTACTGTATACAGATGATAATTTAGGAGCTTTTCCATTCTATTGACTTATATGTCACCTCTGTGAAAACTGAGAAATGTCTTCATACATCTCACCTGCACTTCCAGTGATACAACTGCAATTTAGTCTTTGTTTACAGAGTCATAATCATTTTGCTGATTAGTTTGGTCAGTGGACTGTTATCTAGCACAATCTAATACAGTCATGAAGCTTTCCATAATTTGAAATTAAAAGCAAGACATTTATAACCAAAAGTGAAGGAAAATTTCTTTTAACCAAATGCCTTCCTGAAATTCTTGCAGTTTGAAAGTCTGGTCTATGAAGAACAGTGGTTGACAAAGATAATTAGCCCTTAGGTTAAAATGACAACTAGAAAGAATAGTGACAACACAGGAACTGTTAAATGTTGATTTAGAAAGGTAGCTGGGAGTGGGCATTGGGAGGAAGTGGGTCTTAAAATAACATCTGGGAGTAGGTGGCTCATGAGACAGGGTGACAAGGTAGTATGTGAAGAAAATGAACTAACAACTGAATTACTTTGGATGGGGTGTCATAGTAATTTGAATGTTGTATTAACTACTTTTCTCATCAATAACCAAAGCCAAGCTCATCCTTTGCTGAGATCTTGAACTAAAAGTCGTATGACTATATATCATTATGTTCATTCTACGAAAATACAATTATATAAAATATACTTAAGTGGAGAGTTCTTTTGTGGTGCAGTGCGTTAAAGATCTGGGATTGTCACTGCAGTGGCTTGGGTTGCTGCTATGACACGGGTTTGGTCCCTGGCCCAGGAATTTGGGACCAAATGCTGTGGGTGTGGCCAAAAACAAAAGGCATACTCAAGCGGGTGTATATAAGCTATACATATACTCATATATCTATTCATATTATTACAGAATAAAGAAAATATTGTGGGGAGGGGCATGATGTTTTTAAAAAGGGCATACAATAGTCATGAAAGCAGAAAAAACTGACTTTTTTCTCTTTTTTAAAAACTGCCTTTTTCTCTAGCATGAGAATTCTACAGTTAAGACAAAAGCAAATAAACAGGATTTAGAATCCAGAACTTGTGAGGCCAAGATGATATTCAGTGGAAGAAAATAGGAAGCAGTGTTTAAAGTAGGTTAATAAGTTCATCCTTAATTAAAGTCAGCTAAGAATAGGTCGGAATCAAAAAGGTGAATGAGGAGTTCCTGCCGTGGCGCAGTGGAAACGAATCCAAATAGTACCCACAAGGATTTGGATTTGATCCCCATTCCCTCTCAGTGGGTTAAGGATCTGGCATTGCCATGAGCTGTGGTGTAGATCGCAGACGTAGCTTGGATCCTGTGTTGCTGTGGCTAAGGTGTAGGCCAGTAGTTGTAGCTCTGATTCAATCCTAGCCTGGGAACTTCCATATGATGTGGGTGCCACCCTTAAAAAAAAAAAAAAAGAAAAGCGACTAACCTGAGAAAGCTTGTGGGTGAGATTTTAATTTTTTAAAGTAAAATTTAAATTAATTTATTTAAAAGCACCTATTGATGTAACTTATTAATGCTCTCATTGAAAGGAAAACATTTTTCTTTAATTTTTGTGTCTATATGTAGTGATGGATGTTCACTAAACTTACTCTGATAATCCTTTCATGATGTATGGAAGTCAAATCATTACACTGTACACTTTAAACTTATACAGTGCTGTAAGTTCCCTTGTGGCACAATGGGTTAAGGATCTGGAGTTGCCATAGCTGTGTCACAGGCCACAAATGCAGTGTGGGTTCAATCCCCGGCCTGGGAAATTTCGCATGCCACAGGTGCAACCAAAAAACCAAAATGACCAAACAAACAAAAAATTTATATAATGCTATATATCAATTATATCTCAATAAAACTGAAAGGAAAAAATAATAGCACTATTGATAGCTATAAATAAATAGTAAATAGGAAATAAATAGGAAAATAAAAAAGTAAATAGGAAAAAATAGTAAATTTTGCTACTCTTTCCTATTAATTTGTGGAAAAGTTTAAAAGCAGAACGCCTAGCAAGAGCATCATATATAACTGGTGCCCTTGACATAACTGGTTTTTTTTTTTTTTTGGCTGTGCCCATGGCACGTGGAAGTTCCCGGGGCAGGGACAAAACCTGTACCACAGCAGCGACCTGAGCTGCAGCAGTGACCTCAGATCCTTAATCTGCTATGCCATAAGGGAAGTCCTGACAGGATTTATTAACAACTGAATGTGAGGTGTAAGAGAGAGGAATCAAGGAAGATTCCAACATTTAGTCTGAGTAACAGGAAGGATGGAGTTGCCATCTACTGAGATGGAGAAGGTGTGGGAAGAGCAGATTTGGGAGTAGAAATCATAGTTTGTTCTTGAATATGTAAGATTTCAGATGCCCTTCATTAAAACTTTTTTCCGTTATGGTTTATTACAGGATATTGAATGTAGCTCCCTGTGCGATATAGTTAGAACTTGTTTAAATTTTTTTTTTTTTTTTTGCTTTTTAGGGCCAAAGGTGTGGCATATGGAAGTTCCCAGGCTAGGGGCTGAATCAGAGCTACAGCTGCTGGTCTATGCCACAGCCACAGCAACGCTGGATCTGAACCATGTCTGTGACCTATACTGCAGCTCACAGCAATGCCAGATCCTTAACCCAATGAGTGAGGCCAGGGATCAAACCCTCATCCTCATGGATACGAGTCTGGTTTGTTCCCACTGAGCCACAACAGGAACTCCTGTTTATTTTATACGTAGTAGTTTGTATCTGCTAGTACCAAACTCCTAATTTATCCCTCCCCCACTCCCTTTCCCTTCTGCCAACAAGAAGTCTATTCTATATTGGTGAGTATTTTTCTGTTTTGTAAATAAGTTATTTTGTATTATAGATTAGAGTCCAGATATAAATGATATAATATGGTATTTGTCTTTCTCTTTCTGGCTTACTTCACTTAGTATGATAATCTCTAGGTCCGTCCATGTTGCTGCAAATGGCATTATTTTATTCTTTTTTATGGCTGAGTAGTTGCCCCTAAATATACCACATCAGATGCCTTTAGACATCTGTAGCAGCAAGTTGGTGTCCCACCCATCCATGCCCCTTGCGCAGACCACATCAGTGCACTTAGGACTGCCTGACCACCAACAGCCAGCACCTCCACTTTTCAGCCAGAGGGCTTTCTCAAACTAAGACAACCTTAAAAAACACGACACAACACAGAGTGGTGGTTTCCTCCCTAATAAGAGAAAGGCATGAGGCAGAGATTCCCTGTTACTCCTTGCCGCCAGCTTCCTGCCTTTGAATGCCTTTATTTGAGAATGTGGTTATTGGTGGTGGTGTAATCATCAGGGAAAGTCCCAGGGAACGGAAGAGGGGCCAAGCCCTGGCATTGTAGAAATGAACTAATTTTAGCTGCTACCTATCTCCAGGGTGCCTGCTACATGAGAGAAACAAATCCCTCTTATTTAAGCCACTGTAAATCAGGTCTTCTCTTACTGACACTGAATGCATTCCTAACTGATTCACTGCTCAGTAATGACACTAGCTAATTTTACCAAGTACTTACTACATACTAAGTAAGTGTTTGCTAGTCTAAGCACTTTACATGTGTTTTCTCATTTAATCCTTATAATAAATTTATGAGGTAGTAACTATTATTTAAAAAATCTTTGGCTGCACCCAGAGCATGCAGAATCTTCTGGGCCAGGGACTGAGCCCATATGCCACAACAGTGTCAATGGCAGGTCCTTAACCCACTGAGCTACCAGGGAACTCTGAGGTAGTTACTTTATATCTCCACCTTAATCTTTTTGTCTTTTTAGGGCCACACCTGCAGCATATGGAGGTTCACAGGCTAGGGGTCAAATCGGAGCTGTAGTCTCCAGCCTATGCCAGAGCCACAGCAACGCAGGAGCTGAGCCATGTCTGCAACCTACACCACAGCTGACGGCTATGCCGATCCTTAACCCACTGAGCAAGGCCAGGGATCTAACCTGCAACCTCATGGTTCCTAGTCGGATTCATTAACCACTGCACCACAACGTGAACTCCGTATCTCCACCTTAGATAAGGAAATTGGGCATGGATAGGTTAAGCCATAACATGAACCCAGGCAGTCTGGTTCCAGGGCTCTTGTCCCTAAGACTCTGCTCTACTGTCTTCTAGTATTTGTGGTTATATGATTTGACATAAAACTGCAACTATAAACCTTACTGTGGCAAATTCTTTTTCATCTACACATAAACATGGACATTTATCAGGTCTTAAAAAACTTCAAATATAATGGGCAAACTTAGATAATACTGTGTATGGTGAAACAATGATCAAAGTCCATTCTCATATTCCTCCCTGCAGTTTTAGAGTTAAAATACTGTAGGAGGTACTTAAAGCAAGTTTAATTATCTTCTCGTTATGCAAATAAAATACATAATAAAGGGGGATCCCAAACTATAATACCAGCCAGTATTATAGTCCCAAACCAGAAGTGACCAGAAGTGGATGACGTCAAATGGAATTTGGGAATAGGAGAAAGGTACATGGCAACGTAATGTTGACCTCACACTTCCCCACTCCCGTTTTGAACAGAAACACTCTAAAGAACCATTAACACTCACAACTTGTATTTCCATCCATCCCACTCTCTCTTGAACCAATTAATCAAAGTTTCAGCTCAACGGCCTGAGTAAACTGCTCTTGCTGTGGGCCACAATGATGCTATGTGACTGAACCATACCAAGTCCATTTTGTCAGCCCCATCTTAGGCCAGAAGTCCTACCCCTCCCCTTTCTGCATTAACAAGCTTTAGTCCACTCACAGGAGTGCACCCAAGCCAGGTAAGTTTCCTATCAACTTTAACCCTTACGTTCATCTGATATGGAAGCTGCAGAATGCCTTCTGCTGACACAGGTAGTTAATGGGCACAAGACCCCTGGGGGGAAAAAACCCTAGGTTCCCATCAGTGCTGACCTGCCTCCCACTTGGTAGTCAGACTCTATTTTTAGCTTTGGCCCATTTAAACCTCAGTGACCCTTTTGGTGGCTCTGACTGCTGCTGAGAATGCCTCTGGATCGTGGTCTGCAGGATCAGGCCTGTGTATAAGTTACCCACAATAAACTTCCTAATTGAACTGTATGGAGTTGCCTGCTTTGTTTTTTGGTCTAAAAGTTGTTTCTCAGTTCAAAGGATAATATTCAATATCCTTGCATCCCAACAGATGTTTACATCACCAAATCCAATGTCAATTTTTTTTTTTTTTTTTTTTTTTTTTTTACTTTTGAGGGCCATACCTGCAGCACATGAAAGTTCCCAGGCTAGGGGCTGAATTGGCAGCTGCCGGCCTACATCACAGCCATGGCAATGCCAGATCTTTAACATATTGAGCAAGGCCAGGAATCAAACCCGAGTCCTCACAGACACTATGTTGGGTTCTTAACCTGCTGGGCCACAGTGGGAACTCCCCCAATGTCAATTTTTTTTTTTTTTTTTTGCTTTTTAGGGCCTCACCTGTGGCATATGGAGGTTCCCAGGCTAGGGGTCCAACTGGAGCTGTAGCCATCAGCCTACACCAGGGCCATAGCAATGCCAGATCTGAGCCATGACTGCGACCTACACCACGCCGGATCCTTAATCCACTGAGGGAGGCCAGGGATCGAACCGAAACCTCATGGTTCTTATTCGGATTCATTTCCGCTGAGCCACAAGGGGAACTCCTCCAATGTCAATTTTTAATTGGCATTGTACTGACTTATCAGCATCAAATGATGCAGTGCTCAGTCTCTATTGCAGGCTCACTGGTCTCTGAATATTGGAAGTTTCAGTGCTTGGACTTCATCCCCATTCACACCTTTGGTTTCTTGGATCATAGCTTTACCTGCCGTGGCAGCTGAACACCATAGAATGATTGACCTCAGGTGACACCATGTGGAACAGAAAGATTTGCCCAGCTGAGACAGCCTTGGATTTCTGACCCACAAAATTGTGAGTTCAAAAAAAAGGCTATTTTCAGGGTAATCTCTTTTGCTACAATAGATAACCAGAGCAAACACCATCTTTTTACTGATGACTTCACATTGCACGAACCTCTCCTCTGAATTCCAGATTGATATTTGACTGCATATTTGACGTTTCCATGCGGACATGTCTTATTCTGGGTTCTACTAGAACTGACTCTAGATAAGGATTCAAGTATAAGTAGCTTATTTGATAGGTAATCTCAAGGAAACACTAGTAGTGTCACAAGGAAGTGAGACAAGGAAAGCGTGCAAACAATGAGGGTGGGTCATCAAGCTAGTTAACATACAAGGAAACTCCTTTGTACTGTTGGAGAACTCAGGGAATTAGTTAAAACATGTGTCTCAGAGTTATCCCAGGGCAAGGGATCTGGGATATTTCTGTGCTGTTATCAGTCGCTGGTGGAGGGCTGCTCCAGGCAGGGTTCATTCCCCTGGGGCCTTACAGGCCTTACCCTTTCGGAAGCTCAGAGAAAAAGCTCTCAGGTAAAGAAATGCAACACCTGGGAGACAGACATCAAAGAGAGGACATTGAAATGGAAAAGCTGAGGGAAAATGGGCAGGACACAGACAAAGTCTGCAGGGACATTAACATTTTTAATGAATCCAGACCACTAGTTGTTTTGAAGAATGACCCACAAACTGGCTACTGGGAGATAGTTCTCCATGATCTCAGGTTTCTTCTGGATTTGTTAGCAGAGCACAAATTCTTCTCTTGTTCCGGATTATCTTTTCAAAGATATTTGAATAGTGATGTGAAAATTAACAGGAAACCTCAACTAAAATTAGAGTCAGTAGGGCCACTCCTTATCAAATACCCCAAATAGAAGAGACCTACCTTGCATCTCCAGTAGGAAGGTCCCTCTCAACCCAGCAAGAGGAAGGAAGATTTCCTTCTGGCTCAGCAACAAGCCCAACCAACAGAAAACACTGCAGCTCAGCCAATGAAGAACCATCACCATCCTGTACTCTGCTCTTGCTTTCCTCTAATGAACTTTCAGAACAGCCTCTCCTAACTCCCAATTTCTCTATAAAAGCAATCTCCCCTCCTTTGCTCTCTGAATTAGCCCAGGGTCTGCTATAGCCGCATTCCGAAGTTGCAATTCCTCTGGCTATTCCCAAATAAACTCATTTTGCTAGTGAGATAACTGGGTATCTTATTTTTCAAGCTGACAGCCTTGGAAGCTAGAGATAATGTATCCGATCAGGACACATTTAGTATTATCCATCATGATAAAGTTAATGTCTCTAAGGCAAAAGCCAGGCATGTTTGCTTCCAGCCTGTTGTAAAAATTCTGAGCCCCCTTGGCTTGGGATTCCTCTCCCGGAACTCAGCCCACAGTAAGTGCTGGCATCACCTGGCTCTTGCTATGACATCCTGTGGGAACTGAGGCTTGGGAAACTAACACAAGCTATTGCTGTGAGATAAACTGTTCTTTGTTTCTGAAGTACAAAGAATGTGTGTTTCTTCCGCCAGTATCATGAAACTATGGCAGGCTAATTTGTTACCTTGCAAGTAGGGTAAAACCTCAGATCCTTCACAATTCTTGACAATAGTTTTGGTTGTTTCCTCATGATTAGATTCAGGTTAAATGATTTTTAGTCAAGAATTCCAAGTAGATGTTGTGTACTGTCTATTGTGTCTCCTGCAAAGGCATCTGTTATTAGTGATGCTGTTTAATCACTTGGTTAAGGTGCTATCTGCTGGATGTCTCTGCTGTCAAAATATTTTTTCACTTTTGTAGTTCTTTATTTAGTTCGCTGACATAATCTCAGAATATCTCCCTACAATGATTTGATTTCCATTCCCCTTCAGTCCCCCACCTGCAGTCTGTTATTTCTCCAGGGAGCTCTGATTTTTTTCCTTATTGTTTGTTTTGTTTTACAGGGGAATAGTATTTAGAAACTAAGATCTAAATGTGCTTATTGCTACTGGAATTTCTTTGCTTCTAGACCCTTTCAGTGGATAGAACTAAGGGGTAAAATTATGAGTTCACACTGACACTTTTTCTTTTCTTTTTTTTCTTTTTTGTATATGGAGTTCTCAGGCCAGGGATCAGACTGAAGCCACAGTTGTAACCTATGCAACAGTTGCAGCAATGCTGGATCCTTAACCCACCGTTCCAGGCTAGGGACTAAACCTGCATCCTAGTGCTCCCAAGATGCTGCTGATCCTGTTGTGCCACAGTAGGAACTCCCACCCTGACACTCTCAATCCAAATATAATACTATAAGGTTTTCCTTCCCCTTCCTCCATTCCTATCTCCCATAAAACATCAGTATATTTACTTGTTTGCACTATCCAATAATAGACAAAATAATTCTAGAATTACTATTCTATTGATGGAATAGTGTAATAAATAATTAATAAATCAAAGTAACTTTCAAAATTTCTTTGTAGTTGTTAAACTATGTACCACTAAGGATGTACAGGCAGAATACTATGTTCAAAACTCACTTGAAATTTTTGTCAGTTTGATTATGTATCAGTTTGATACAATTAGGTTCATTTGTTTCACTACTTTTTTTTTTTTTTTTTTTTTTTTTTTGCTTTTTAGGGCTGCACCCACAGCATTTGGAAGTTCCCAGGCTAGGGGTCTAATTAGAACTACAGTGGATCCTTAACCCACTGATCAAGGCCAGGGATTGACCTGCTTCCTCATGGATCCTAGTTGGGTTCATTAACCACTGAGCCACAAAGGGTACTCCTGTTTCATTACTTTTGAATTAAATTATTTAAAATATAAAAAACCATTTATGTGATTAAAGATTTAAAACTTGACAAAAAGATATGCTCAGAGAAATCTCATTACTATATCCATCCATTCCACTCACACCTAGAGGTAATTGTTATGGACTGAATTGTGTTCCTCCAATTTCATATGTTGAAGCCCCCAGCTCCATGAAAGGAGTATACTTTATCTCACTGTTACATTGGATCTGGCCGCGTGACTTGCACTGGTTAATGAAGTATGAGCACACAGGACATATGACACATATGAGCAGTGTAAAGTAAATTTCTTCAGCTTGGCCTCCTGTGTGCTTGTCTTCCATCACGAGCAAATACAGCCCAGGTGAGTACTGCTCCTCTGGTCTGGCTCCTTGGATGGGAGACATGTGGAACTTGTTTGCACCTAGAGCAGAGCACAGCAGCTGACTGCTCCTCCCTCCAGCTGGCAAACTCCAACTAAGTGAGCAATAAAAATCTGTTGTTTCTAAGCTACTGAGTGTTTGAGGACAGGTCCTTTATTTTCTTGCAGGCCAGCAATTTTTAAAAAATTATATTTTTTGTAATTTATTCATGATTTAGTTTCCACTGTTCAGCTATTATAACACTGCTATAACATTTATATACAAATTTTTGTGCTTTTGTGTGGATATTTTAAATCCTCTTAGGTATATACCTAAGAATAGAATCACTGGGTCTTCTGTTAACTCTATATTTATTTAACATTTCAAGGAACTGACAGAGTGTTTTACAAAATGACTAGACCATTCTACATTTCCACTAGGTGTGTATGAACGAGGGTTCTGATTTCTCTACATCCTCACTAACAGTTATTGTATGTCTTTTTGATTAGAGTCATCCTAGTGGGTGTGAAGTGGTTCTGTGGTTCCAATTTTCATTTCCCTAATGATTGATGATACTCAGCATCTTTTCATACACTTACTGGCTGTTTATATATATTATTTGGAGAAATATCTATTCAAATCCTATACCCATTTTTTAATGGGTTGTCTTTTTTTTTTTTGTCTTTTGTCTTTTTTGTTGTTGTTGTTGCTATTTCTTGGGCCGCTCCCGCGGCATATGGAGGTTCCTAGGCTAGGGGTTGAATCAGAGCTGTAGCCACCAGCCTACGCCAGAGCCACAGCAACGCGTGATCCGAGCCGCGTCTGCAACCTACACCACAGCTCACGGCAACGCCAGATCGTTAACCCACTGAGCAAGGGCAGGGACCGAACCCGCAACCTCATGGTTCCTAGTCGGATTCGTTAACCACTGTGCCATGACGGGAACTCCCTGGGTTGTCTTTTTACTGTTGGGTTTTTAAGAGTTATTTATACATTCTGGATTTAATATCAGATATGTGGTTTGCAAAATTTTTTTCCATTCTGTGTGGTGTCTTTTCACTTTTCTGGTGGTGCCTGAGTTAGTCAACTAGGGCTGCCATAACAAAATACCACAGACTGTACATGATCTCATTTAATCTTAATTGCCTCTTTTAAAAACCCTGTCTCCAAATATAGTCACACTGTGGGTTAGGGCTTCCACATAAAATTTTGGGAGAACACAGTTCAGTTCAAAACACTCTGCCCTCTAAATACCCAAATTCATGTCCTTCTCACATGCAAAACACATTCACCCCATCCCAAACTTAACTCATTCTAGCATTGATTCTAAGTGCAAAGTCTCATCTGAATATCCTCAGGTGTGGTTTAGACTTCTGACATGAGTCAAAGACAAAATTCTCTCCAGCTGTGAGCCTGTGATAGACAAATTATTTGCTTCCAAAATACAACGGTGAGACAGGCAAATATAGACTTTTTCCATTCTCAAAGTGAGAAATCAAAGAAAGGGGAATGGGTCCAAAGCAAGTCCAAAACGCAGCAAGGCAAATTTCATTAGATTTTAAGGCTCCAGAGTAATCCTTTTGGGCTCAATTCTTCGCCCTCCGGGCCCACTGGGGTGGCACTCATCTCCTTTGTCCTGGGTGGTGGCTCCACCCCCTCAGCCCTGGGCTGCAGCTTAGTTCCTGAGGCACTGGTTGGTAGCAGGCTAGCAGCCCTATTGATCTCTGAATTGCTTTTGGTGTCAATTCCCCCTTTTCTTGAAGGACAATATGAACTGGTGGCCAGGTAGCTCTACTGTCCTGTCCATAGAATCCCTGAAATCTGACAGTATCCCTCGATTTTGTTGTCTCTATGCCACTTAGTCCAAATTGGCACACACTGGCAATGTTTCTGCTGGGATAATCCTCTTTGTATTCCTGACTACTTCTGAGGTGACTGACTAAATCCATGAATTGCACCCATGATCTCTTTTGCTTTTTAGGGCTGCACCCGCGGCACCTGGAGGTTCCCAGGCTAGGGGTCATATTGGCAGCCACAACAGATCCGAGCCATGTCTGTGACTTATACCACAGCACGCAGCAACACTGGAACCTTAACCCACTGAGCAAGGATAGGGAACGAATTCTGTACTCACGGATACTAGCCAGATTTGTTTCTGCTGAATCATGATGGGAACTCTGCAACCATGACCTCTTTATCAAATGATTGTCCAGCTACACCCTTGATGTGTTCTCCAGAATATACTTTTTCTTTCTTTTTTTGAAATATAAATAGTAATTGGGTTCTGCATCTAATTCCAAAATGTGAGGACTGGGGGTGGTTTCCCCATAGCACCAAGGAGCAAGTCTGCAGATACCAACTCAATTTTTGGGGGGCCATGCCTGCAGCATGTGGAAGTTTCCAGGACAGGGATCAAACCCATGCCACAGCAGTGACCAGGATCCTGTCTGGCATCACAAGGGAACTCCCAACTCAACTCAGTCTTGACACTATCTACCCAGAGACTGCGGCAGGTTCTGTAGGTTAAGTGCTCAGTCCCATAAGACTGCTATGCTCCTCTCCCCATCTCTAGATGCCAGCTGCAAGCCAAGTTGTTACCTGTGCGTCTGACCAACTGGCTACAAATTGGAGGTTTCAACAATCTCCCCCAACACAGGATGCCAATTTCAAGTACAGGTTGTTACCTGTACTTCTGACTGACTGGCTGTAAGTCAGAGGTTCTCATGACCCCCTCTTTGGGTTTGATTATCAGAGGGCTCACAGAACTGAGAAACATTTTTACATAATGGATTACTAGTTTATTATAGATGGATTTTATATAAGGAACAGCCAGCTAGAAGAGATGCATAGGGCAAGGTGTGGGGAAAGGGTGCAGAGCTTCCATGCCCTCCTGGTGTGTCACTCTTCCCACTTCTCCAGGTGTTCACCAACCTGAAGCTCTCTGAACCCTGCCCTTTTGAGTTTTGTGGAGGCTTCACGACATAGGCATGACTGATCAAATCATTGGCTATTGGCAATTGATTCAACCTCTAGACCCTCCCCTCCCTGGAGGTCAGTGGGTGGGGCTGAAAGTTCTAACCCTCTATTCACCTTTGGGTCCTTTGGTGACAAGCCCCCATTCTTAGGACTTTCTTAAAATCACCTCATTAACATAAATTATGTTGTGGTAGAAAGGGGTTTGTTATAAATAACAAGACACCCATTTCACCTCTATGGTTTTCAAAGTGACTTCAGGAACTGAGTAGAGACCAAACATTCAGTTTTACTGGGGGAAGCAGGATGGCAGCAAATCAGCAGTGGAGTTCCCATTCACTTATCCCTTAGGAAATGCCAAGGGTTTCGAGAACTGTGAGTCAGGAGCCTTGGATGAAGACCAAATAAATATATATGAGAGATATATTTTATTCATCTGAATGACCAAATACATATTTTTTGCCTTTCTGTCTTTTTAAGGCTGCACCTGCGGCATATTGAGGTTCCCAGGTTAGGGGTCGAATCGGAGCTGTAGCTGACGACCTATGCCACAGCCATAGCCAAGCAGGATCCGACCTACACCACAGGTCACAGCAATGCCAGATCCTCAACCCACTGATCGAGGCCAAGATGGAACCCGCAACCTCATGGTTCCTAGTTGATTTGTTTCCGCTGAGCCACGACGGGAACTCCCTGTTGTTGTTTTTTAAAGTTTTTTGAAGTTTCCATTTCTTCTATAGTCATATTTTCTGTTTATCCTTCCCCTTCCTTCCCCCAGCCCCAAGCTGGAGACTTCTAACAGTCTTTGTTTGACTGTTCATATTAAGATGAGGTAGTTGGATGCTGATGACAAATCTTTAGAACTTGGGAGGGTCTTGTCAACTTGCAGTTTCACTCTAGGGTGAGTTTTTAGGAAACTGCCTATTGTGTCAGAATAAAGAATGCTTTGCTCTTAGTCATTAAACACTCTCCCCAAAGATTACGAATACTCTTGACTTCTAGCTTAGGATAAATGCTTAGCTATTTTATCAAAGGTAAAGGGAGGGTTCTGCTGTTCAGAGATTTTTGGTTTCCTTGTTTTCAGCCCTGCTTCTCACTCTTGCTCCGTCACTGTCTCAAAATTTGTTTTTCTATATCACTTCTGGCAAGGAGGTCTCCTTTCACGGTTGCAGTATCCCCCTACATCTATTTCACATTACGGATTCTTCCATTTTTGTTTTAATCAGTCTGCACTCACTTTCTGTGTGAAAAATTACAAAAAAAATATTTTGGTGGCTTCCTTCCCAGGTTCTGTTTTGTATGCTTTTTTTTTCCCCCCATTCCTTTATTAGTATTTTAATGGGTCTCAGGAAGAAGAGGCAATTAATGCTAGTACTCAGCCAGCTTTAATTAAAAAAAATCCTAAATGTAGGTTTAAAAAGAGGTACCTGGGGGAGAAACAACTGTGGAATGGCAAAAAAAGAAAATTCCAAGTCTGTGATACTGACAGTATTCCTGTGTGTGTAGAACTTAATGCTTAGCATCTTACCACCTACAGATCCACAAAGGGATATGACAGATCTGAGCTATCTAGTTCACACCCCACTTTACAGTTAAGAAAAGTAGGACCTAGAAATAATGTGATTTTCCCGTGGTCACACAAGCAGAAAGTGGAAGAATAGAAACTGGAAAGATACGACGAGTCCACTTTGCTTTGCTTTTACTTCACCATGTTAAAAATCGGGGGAGCAGGACGGCAGATCAGCAGTTAGATGAGGAAGATCTTGAAAAACAGTCAAAAAAGGTTGGCTTTTCATAAGCGAGTAGTCATATGCCCGAGAAAATGAAATATTTTAGGCTGCTTAACTGCAAGACCTAGTGTCCTAATAGTGGGCCGCCACGTGTGGAACGTACTGAAGGGGGCGACTGTCCAGCAGACCGGGAACCGCAGGAACCCGAGTGAGCCCGGGCGGGATGTGGATGCGGTGAGTGAGAACGCCGAGGGGAGGGAAAGTGACGGTGAGGTCCTGAGGCAGGGCAGACTGGGTAACTGTGGTAGAGACTGAGCCTGACTCCACCGCTCACACCCGCAGGCGCGAAATAAACCTAATCAGCGTCCCTCTCACTCTCTCAGCTTACCTACATCCTTACATTAACAGAGCGCGGTTCCAGCGGCGCTTCGGCACCTGAGGACTGGGGCGCCTGACGCGCGCGGCCGGCTGCCGCGTGGACCAAGGCGGCGTGTCTCGGCGAGCTCCGGACTTGCGCCCGCTTGCGGGCAGCCGGAGGGCCCAGGCCCGGAAGTTCAGCAGAGGCGGGCGAGAGAGCGAGCAACACGGCGCTCCGAGCCTCCTACCAGCGGTCCGGCCAGGATGTCCGCGACACGCCCGCGAGGCGGGGGCCCACAGCTTGTACGGCGCAGCATCCTACGGCAAGCGGGAGGAGACAGGCGCCACCCGCCCGCGCGGCGAGTGCGCGCGTGTGCGCCGCGGAGCGCGGAGCCGCCCGCCCGCCGGCCCCTGGAAGGCGCCCGAAGCCTGGGAGCTGCTGAATCTCTCTCCCAGGAGGCTGCGGGAAGGCAAGCGGGCGCGGCCAGCGGGGGCGGGGCTCTAGTGACGTCAGCCAGGGGCGGGGCTGGAGTCTCGCGCAGGGGGCGGGGCGCGATGACGTAGGGCGCCCAGGCCGAGCTGTGGCGGCGGTGGCGGCGGCGGTAGTGGCGGCGGCTCCCGGGCGGCAGCGGGAGCGGCAGCCCTGAGGAGGGTGAGACGGCGGCGGTGGCGGCAGCTCGGGGTCGGGCAGCGCCTGAAGCTTCCCGCCCGTCGCTGGCGCTAGGCCCCCGTGCTCTCCTCCGCCGGGTCTTCCTCACGGCCCTGGCCGGGGCAGGGCAGCGCGCCCCCGGGGAGGGCGGAGCCGTAGGTGAGGCGCGGGGACCCCTCCCCCTCCGCGCCCTGCCGGGGGGATGGGGCGTCGTGAGGGCGGCCCCACCCAGCCCACCGGCGGGCCCCACCCGGGCGGTCTCGGGGCGGCGGCGCCGTGGCGGCGGCGGGGACCGGCGGGGGCTGCGGGTGCCTGGGAGCGCGGGTGGCTGGCCCGCGGCGTGATGTTGCGGGCGAGGCAGAGGAGATGCAGGCATCGGGGAGCCCCGAGGAAGCTGGGGTGCGGTCGGGGTGGATGTGGGTTTTGGGTACCGATGTACAGTGGTGAAGGAGGTGAGGATTCTGGGTTTTTCCCTTCTGTGAAATGTTAAGGTAGGAGATGGTGGGATTCCAAAAGGGAGATGAGCAGTGGATGCTTGCTTGCCTTTGAGGCAGTTGGAGAAGATGTTGCTCTGGGTCTCACGTTTCTGCTTGAGGGTTTGGGGTCTTTTTTCTTTTTTTTGCTCCTGGCGTGGCTGGTGGGGTCGAGGAGGGAAGAAACTCTATCTGCCTTTCGCTCAGGGGGGATAAATTGTAAGCGTGGCTGAATTTGGAGTTTTATACCCTTCAGGAAAAGCGAGATCTTCGGTTAGGACAACTTCATTCTGGCAGCAACAGTAGGGAATAGGTCCCATTCCACTTAGTCCCTTAAAGGCGTTATCTTCCACTCTTTTTTTGTGCCCAAATGATCTCATTTTTAAGCTTTATCCTAGCCCCGTAAGAGAAGGCCTGAGGATCAGGTGGTTGCTTTGGAAGACACATTTCTGAGGAGTAGTTTGCAGGTGGTTGTTGTTGACTACTTTGGATGGATGAAATGAACAGTTTGAACAGTTCTGTTGGCGCTGGTTATATGAAAAATGTTTAAATGTTTTAAAGCCCAGTTGTCTTTTACAACTCATTTCTTAGTAGACCTTGACATTTAGGTGTTTTGTGTTTAACACTTAATTATTAGAAATGATTTTTATTTCTCAGTTGCATATGTCTTTATTAGACACTTTAAAAGTGACGGGGATGTGGCATTCCCACTGTGGTGCAACAGTATCCGCAATGTCTTGGGATCCCTGGGATACAGGTGCCATCCCCTGCCTGTCACAGTGGGCTAAGGATCCGGTGTTGTGGCAGCTGCAGCTTAGGTCAGAACTGTGGCTCAGATCTGATCCCTGGCATGGGAACTCCATATACACCCCCTCTCCCCCCGGGGGACGGCCAAAAAAAAAAAAATGTGATGGGGCTGTAAATAAGCTATACCCCAATATGATTTTTTTTAAAAAAGTGAAGTAGAATAATTTTTTTGGGTAGTTTCCTGTTTCTAAGAAATGTTCTTGGAGTCAGATGGTTTTAAATTGCTCTTTAATTACATTTTGAGGGCATGTGTCACAGAATAGGTGTTATTAAGAGAAAACACTGTTCATCATGCTTCACATCACTGTTTCACAACTTAGCACATTAAATCAATCTTTTTTTTCTGAATTTCTGCTCCCTCATTGATTACATGGGCCTTATCTATATCTATTGGTTAATTTATTACTTGCTTAGAAAACAGGTCCGCAGGAGTTCCCATTATGGCGCAGTGGAAACGAATCCGACTAGAAACCCTGAGGTTGCGGGTTCCATCCATGGCCTCGATGCTCAGTGGGTTAAGGATCTAGCATTGCCGTGAACTGTGGTGTAGGTTGTAGACGCCGCTTGGATCTGGTGTTGCGGTAGATGTGGTGTAGGCCAACAGCTGTAGCTCTGATTCGATTCCTAGTCTAGTAACTTCCATATGCTGCAGGTGCGGCCCTAAAAAGCAAAAAACAAAAACAAAAACAGGTCTGGTAATGGACATTTATGTAATGGATGGAAGTAGGCATGACTTTCAATAATTAATTTATGAAGGAAGAGAAAGCGTCATGAAATGGAATTTAAGCATTGACTTTCCCAAGGTTTATGCAATTTGGGAACATAGCCAGAGGAGTGCTTTCCTGTAACCCAAGAGAGAAATATACAAAGTGAGTGTCAGTAGTTGCAGATCATCACCTTTTATAACATGCTTACTTAATGAGCAGACTATTACCTTCCAACAAATACTTCTGCTTGAAGAAACTTATAGGAAACAGAAGATTTAATAGCTATTAGGTAAGAAAGGGTGTGGTCCAATTTGTAATTATAAGCAAAAGTTTTAATTGTATTTGGACAGATCAAATTATAAGTTGGTACACTAATAGTTTTGATTTTGGATTAGTCACTTAGAAAGGGAAATTAAAATTCACATAACTATTTTTGGCTTTTAAATTATACTTTGAGGAATTCCCACTGTGGCACACTGGGTTAAGAAACTGATCACAGCAGGTTTGATCCCCAGCCCAGAGCAGTGGGTTAAAGTATCTGGTGGTGTTGCCCCAGCTGCATCGTATGTAGTAGCTATGACTTGGATTCAGTCCCTGACCTGGGAACTTCCATATGCTATGGTGAGGCCATTAAAAAAAAAAAATACACACACACACACACACACACACACACACACACACATTTCATTGGGTATGCATGGGAACAAATGTGAACTAAGGTACCAGATGAAACTTTGCGAATATATATTGCTAAGATGATATTTTCATGGCCAACAGTGGGATGTGACTCTTAGTAGGAATGCAGTCTTAAAATCTGGGGGAAAAGTGTAGGGTAGAAGTGATCTATTTCTCTTTCGAATTTCTCATCCCTGAGAAAAATGGTACATTTTATTTTTTGTCTTTTTGCCATTTCTTGGGCCACACCTGAGGCATATGGAGGTTCCCAGGCTAGGGGTCCAATCGGAGCTGTAGCCGCCGGCCTACACCACAGCTCACGGCAACACCGGATCCTTAACCCACTGAGAAAGGCCAGGGATGGAACCCACAACCTCATGGTTCCTAGTTGGATTCGTACATTTTATTTTTTGAAAAATATCACTTGGAGTTCCCGTCGTGGCTCAGTGGTTAACGAATCCGACTAGGAACCATGAGCTTGCGGGTTCCGTCCCTGGCCTTTCTCAGTGGGTTAAGGGTCCGGCGTTGCCGTGAGCTGTGGTGTAGGCCGGCGGCTACAGCTCCGATTGGACCCCTAGCCTGGGAACCTCCATATGCCTCAGGTGTGGCCCAAGAAATGGCAAAAAGAAAAAATATCACTTACTAGTCATTACTGTGATATCTTTGTTATGTATATATATATATATATATTTTTTTTTTTTTTTGCTTTTTAGGGCCGCACTTGCGGCACGTGGAGGTTCCCAGGCTAGGGGTCGAATTGAAGCTGTAGCTGCTGGCCTATGCCAGAGCCACAGCAATGCAGCATCTGAGCCGCATCTGTGACCTACACTACAGCTCATGGCAACAGCTCAGATCCTTAACTCACTGAGCTGAGGCCAGGGATGGAACCTGCAACTTCATGGTTCCTAGTTGGATTCTTTCCTCTGTGCCACAATGGGAACTCCAACTCTGAGTCTTGTGTGGTGTCCCTTTTTAAAAAAAATTACTTAAATCAGGTAACTCTGTCAGTCTGTTCAGTATTAGTATTGGAAACAAAAAAGTGAAGATTTTCATTGCAATAGCTCCTCTTTTTCTCTGCTACATTTAAGCTTTTAGAAGTAGTATAAGAGCTGTTAAATGTTTGTTTTGCACATACTGTGTCAAAAACATTGATGAAGAAAGACAAGGGAATGAAGTATTTTGGTTAATCAGATAATGATATGGGGAGTTCCTGTTGTGGCTCAGCTTGTTAAGAACCCAATTAATATCCAAGAACATGAACTTTCCATCCCTGGCCTCACTCAATGGTTTAAGGATCTGACAATGCCTTGAGCTTCAGTGTAGGTCGAAGACGCAGCTCAGATCCTGTGTGGCTGTGGCTCTGGCTGGCAGCTGCAGCTCTGATTCAACCCCTAACCTGGGAACTTCCATATGCCACAGGTGCGGCCCTAAAAACAAAAAACAACCCCAACAAAACAGTATATTCATTATCAATTTTCAGAGAAATGTAATAAAGTAAATTTAGCATGAAGATTATGTGAAATATTTATTTCCATGGCTGTTCAAAATCTGAGCCTTCAGGCACTGATTCATTCATTTGTTCATTCAACAGTTATTTACTGAGTATGGTACTGGGTACTTTTTTTTTCTTTTTAGCCTTATGGAAGTTCTCGTGCTAGTGGTTGAATTGGAGTTGTAGCTGCTGGCCTATGCCACAGCCACCTGGGATCCCAGCTGAGTCTTCAACCTACACCACAGCTCATGGCAATGCTGGATCCTTAACCCACTGAGCCAGGCCAGGGATCAAACCCTTGTCCTCATGGATACTAGTCAGGTTCGTTTCTGCTGAGCCACAGCAGGAACTCTGATACTGGGTACTTCTTCAGTCATTGGGATACGGTAGTGAACGAAGCTGACAAAAATTCCCACTTTCATGGAACTTACCTTCTGAGTCCCATTTAGGAAAATGAAGAGGAATCCAGCAAAGGAGACTAATAAGAGGTCATTGAGATAGGAGGAAAACCAGGAGATTGTGATGTACCACAAATAAAGGAATGGAAGTTTTCAAGGAGGAGGGAATGATTAATTGTATCATTGTTTAACTATGTCAGAATGTTGAGTAAAAAAGAATTCTGCTGATTATAATGTCTAAGAACAGAGAAGACTAAATGTTTTTTAGTGTGAGATGATACAAATGTAAGAATAGTTTTCTACTTCCTTGGATTGATTTTTAAAAAATATATGTGTATTTCACTTTTTTTTTTCTCCCCAGAACAAAAAATAGCCTAGGAGTGTATATTTGTACTTAGGAGATATGTAACGTTTTTGTTAATCATATATTCACTTAAGACTTAAATACGTGTGTCAAAACAGAAGGTTTAAAAGAGTACACAGGGAGAAGTAAATCTCTTCTGTCCCATCCAGTTATTCCTAAAGGCAGGTAGTGTTTCCAGTTTCTTGTTTTTCCTAACCAGTGAAATTTTGTGCAATAATACGGCATTTAGCTATTTTAAAATCGTTTAACATGTATTTTATCCTGTAGGTATTTTTTTGGTAGACTTAATATTTGTTTTTATAATTTAAGTCTAGTCACCTGCAGACCTTTTTTTTTTTTAAATTTTAAAACAGCTTTATTGAGGGATTATTTATATACCATAAAATTTACCCATTAAAGTGTACAATTCAGTTTTTTTGATGCATTCATCATCATGATCAATTCTAGAACATTTTCATCCCGATGAAAAGAAGCCCTACACTCATTCCCCTGGCCCATGGTTTTTAAGTATTGTTTTGCATTTTATGTGGGAGAAATGTTTGTGAATTACTGTATTTTTGTTTTTTAGTTTTTTCCTTTTTTTACAAAATTAACATGTAGTTGATTTATAAGGTGCCAATTTCTGCTGTACAGCAAAGTGACCCAGTCATACATTTATATACATTTTCTTTCTTACATTATCTTTCATCATGGTCTATCCCAAGAGACTGAATAGAATTCCCTGTGCTATACAGTAAGACCTCATTGCTTATCTATTCTACATGCAGTAGTTTGCATCTACCAAGCCCACACTCCCAATCCATCCCACTCCCTCCTCTCTCCCCCTAGGCAACCATAGGTCTGTTCTCAATGTCCATGAGTTTGTTTCTGTTCTGTAGATAGGATCATTTGTGCCGTATTTTAGATTCCACATATAAGTGATATTATATGGTATCTATCTGTCTGTCTTTTTCTGAGTTCATTTAGTATAAGAATCTCTAGTTGCATTCATGTTTCTGCAAATGGTATTATTTCATTCTTTTTTATGGCTGAGTAGTATTCCATTGTGTAAATGTTCCACATCTTCTTAATCCATTCATCTGTCAATAGACATTTAGTTTGTTTCCATGTCTTGGCTATTGTAAATAGTGCTGTTATGAATGTACAGGTGCATTTTTGAATTGTTGTTTTGTTCAGATATATGCCCGGGAGTGGGATTTCTGGATCACATGGTAGTTATATATATTCTGTTTTCTGAGGAACCTCCCACTGTTCTCCGTAGTTGTTGTACCAGTTTACATTCCCACCAACAGCATAGGAGGGTTCCTTTTTCTTCACGCTCTCTCTAGCATTTGTTATTTGTGGACTTATTATGATGGCCATTCTGACTGGTGTGGGGTGGTACCTCAGTGTAGTTTTGATTTGCATTCTCTAATAATTAGTTGAGCATTTTTTCATGTGATTACTGGCCATCCATATGTCTTATTTGGAGAAATGTCTATTTAGGTCTTCTGCCTGTTTTTCAATTGGGTGGGTTTTTTTGCTGTTGAATTGTATGAGTTGTTTGTATATTTTGGAGATTAAGCCCTTGTTGATGCCATTATTTGCAGCTATTTTCTCCCATTCTGTAAGTCTTTTCTTTCATTTTTCTTTTTTCTTTTTTTTATTTTAGGGCCGCATCTGTGGCATATGGAGGTTCCCAGTCTAGGTGTCCAATCAGAGCTACAGCCGCTGGCCTGTGCCACAGCAACATCAGATCCAAGCTGAGTTTTCGACCTACACCACAGCTTACAGCAATGCTGGATCCTTAATCCACTGAGGCCAGGGATCGAACCTACAACCTCATGGTTCCTAGTTGGAGTTGTTTCTGCTTCGCCATGGCAGGAACTCCTCTTTTTTTTTTTTTTTTTTTTTTTTTAATGCTTTCCTTTCCTTTACTAACTAAATGGCAGTGAAACCATTTTGTGTTTATTCTGATTGAATAAAAGCATGGGTTTGTGTAAAAGTCAAATTAGATAGCCTTTGTTTTTTTTTTGTTTTTTTTTTTTAATGACTGCACCTGTAGCACAGGGAACTGTATCCAGTCACTTGTGATGGAACATGATGGAGGATAATGTGAGAAAAAGAATATATCTATATGTGTAACTGGGTCACACTTTGTTGTATAGCAGAAATTGACAGAATATTGTAAATCAACTGTAATAAAAATATTTTTAAAAAATGGCTGCACCCTCAGCATATGGAAGTTCCTGGGCCAGGGATTGAATCTGAGCCACAGATGCAACTTCAACCTACATCAGATGCTTAACCTACTGTGCTGGGCTGGGGATTGAACCTGCACCTTTGCAGTGACCCTGGCTGCTCAAGTTGGATCCTTAACCCACTGTGCCACAGTGGGAGCTCCTAGATAGCAGTTTATTTAGCTGGATGAATACTTGTGAAGTGATTTGACTAAGTGTCTTGTTTTCATTATTCTTTCATTTATCAAATATTTATTAACATTTGTGTTCTAACAAGTCCTAGAGTAGGGCAAATGGATTCCATGATACATAAGGGACAAAGTCCCTCATCCTTAGGGAGTTTTCATTTTAGTGGGAGAAGAGAAAAAGTTAACAGTATTTTGTGGTCTTTTGTGTTAAGTTCTTCAGTAGATGACATATAGGGTTCTGTATCAGGATAGATCCCTAAACTGGACTGTAGGAAGATCTAAGATGAGATCTTAAAGGTAAGTAGGATTTGGCCAAATGAAAAGGATGCAAACAGGGAACAGCATGTGCAGGACTCAAAAGGCAAGAAAGCTGTAGGGCAAGTAGAGTGATCTGAAGATAGTTTGGTCTGGTTGGAATGTCAGGTGCTAGTGTGAAGCGTTGGCATCACTTCTTTCTGTTAAGAAGTGTATTATCTTGAAGCTCCTCTTGTGGCTCAGTGGGTTCAGAATTGGTTATAGTGTCCGTGAGGATGAGAGTTCGATCCCTGGCTTCACTCATTGGGTTAAATGTTTGGCATTGCCACAAACTGCAGTGTAGGTCACAGATGCCACTCAGATCTGGTGTTGCTATGGCTGTGACGTAGGTCTGCAGCTGCAGCTCCAATTTGACTCCTTGATTGGGAACTTCTGTAGGTCATGGGTGTGGCCGTGAAAAGGGAAATAATTACATTATTAATTTGCTTAAACTCTTTGTGGATTTCTTTCACTTTTTAGCTGTATAGCTTTGGGTGAATTACTTTATTGTCTAAAACTCTGTTAATTTTCTTATCCATAATTGAAAATAATAGTCCTACTTAATGTGATTATTGTGAAGAATAAATGAGATAGTGCTCATAAAGTTTTTAATAAAATGCTTGGAATATCCTAAGTATTCAATAGAAATTAGCTGCCCTGGTGATGACTTTAGGGTGGTGGTGATGATTTTGATGATGATGACATTGATGATGGTGAGGATAGTCCTGAAGTCTGGAATTCCTTAGGAGCCTCCAAGAGTGTTCTCGAGACTGGAAAATGACCTGACTTTAAACTTTTTTTTCTAGGAAGTGAGTATCAAAAACTTTAGACCAACACTGTTCAGTAGAATTTTGTGTTGATACCTTCACCATCAATTACAGTAGACACTAGTCACATGTGTCTGTTGATCACTTGAAATATGACTAGTGTGACTGAGAAACTATAGTTAATTTTATTAAAATTAATTTAAATAGCCGCCGTGACTAGTGGCTACTATATTGGGCAGTGCAGCTATGTATCTGTGGATTGATGAATGTAATATTGAATTCTGGCATTATTTTAGAATAGATTATTTAAAAAGTTAAAAAGTAATTTTTGGGGGCATGTTGGGGAAAGGTGATTGCTAGGATATAGCATGGATTTACTTGGTCACTTTAGATAGCAATTCTAGTTTCCTAGAATTGACATGGTTCCTAGACTGATAAATAAAGGAAATGTAGTTATAATGTGTTGAGACTTCAGCTAGATCTTTTCATGCTGTCTTTATGGAAAATATCAAAATTTATGTTCTAGATTTCATGAGAATAAGGTCTATCATGTATTCTTTACTAAGCAGATATTAGATATTTATTAAATATTCGATAAGTGAATGGGTAATACAGTTAAGTGAAGTCACAACTGGTTGTAAATGGCTGTACCCCAGAGAATGAAGAAGATGGGTTTAGGGAATGGTCTTCCTTGCCTCATCCTCATGTATGATATTGAAGTGATCCAGGAGTTGTGGCATGGAAGATAGTGGCGGTGTGAACTAGTTGCCAGCATGTCCTCACTGAGTGTGGAGGATGTCCAGGTCATCACTAGCTGGTAGTGAAGAAGTGGAGGCAGAAAAGACTGTTGCTGCGTAGCATGAAAATCAGAGTAACAAGGATTTTATGTGAGGGCTCTCCTGGTCTCTAGATGGCAGTAGAGGAAGGGAGGGTACCAGCCTCATTTCCCAGTATTGGATGTGGCATGTGAGAGTCTTCACAGACTCCACTTGAAAGGTCTCTATGGGAAGAGGCATCCTGGGAAAGTGGAGAGGTAGTGAGAATGTAGAGGAGTTTCTTTCTTTCTTTTTTTTCTTTTTTTTGGTCTTTTGTCTTTTTGTTGTTGTTGCTATTTCTTGGGCCGCTCCCATGGCATATGGAGGTTCCCAGGCTAGGGGTTGAATCGGAGCTGTAGCCGCCAGCCTACGCCAGAGCCACAGCAACGCACGATCCGAGCCGCGTCTGCAACCTACACCACAGCTCACGGCAACGCCGGATCGTTAACCCACTGAGCAAGGACAGGGACCGAACCCGCAACCTCATGGTTCCTAGCCGGACTCGTCAACCACTGCGCCACGATGGGAACTCCTAGAGGAGTTTCTTGATAGTGGAATGTAGTTCCTTGATAGTGTATTTCCTTACCCAACTAGTCTTTTTAAATTATCACTTAAACTTTTTTAAAAGTCTCTTTTGGAGTTCCTTGGTGGCTTTGTGGGTTAGGGATCTGGTGTTATCACTGCTGTGGCTAGGGTTGCTGGTGTGGCGTGGGTTTGATCCCTGGCCCAGGAACCACTGCCTGCAGTGGGTGTGGCCAAAAACCAAAAAAAAAAAAAACCCCCTCTCTCATTTCAACAGCAAACTCTTCACCAACTTCATACTTTCTCTACCTCTTGCTTTAAGTTGCTTTGCTCTTTTCATTACAGCCAAACTTTCAGAGAGTTGTCTACGTTGGCTTTATATTTCCGTTTCTTCACCTGCAATTTTCTTCTGTCTATTTCTGTCTCCACAATTTCACTGAAACTGTTTTGCTACATTACTGATGTCTTTCTTTAAATACACTGTCTATTTTTCTATCCATTTATTTAAACTCTGAGCAGCTGTACCAGTTGTCTATTGCTATGCAACAAATTACCCCCAAACTCAACTTAAAACAACAAACACTTATTGTTTCACAGTTTCTTTGGGTCAGGCATCTGGGTTTGGTGTGTCTTATCCAGAGTTACTCATAAGGCTGCAATCAAATACTGATTTGAACTGGTCATCTCAAAACTCGACTGGGGGAATGTCTGCTTCCAGCTCACTTGTGTGGCTCTTGGCTCACCTGAGCTGACTGATGGAGAAATCAGTCTCTTTGCCATTTGGTTCTCTACATAGGATTACGCCCAACATGGCACCTTGCTTCTCCTAAATTGAGAGCTCTATGGAGGAGAAGGGAGATACTAGCTAGAGTCTTCTTGTAACCTAACCTTGGAAGTGACATTCTATCACTTTTGCTTTATTCTGTTCGTTTGAAGGGAGTCACTAGGTCCAGCACACACAAGGGAGGATTCCACAAGAGCATGAATATGCAGAAGTAGGCATTGTTCAGAGCCATTTTCAAGATTGCCTACTACAGCAGAGTTTGACACAGTTGATTTTTCCTTCCTAATCTGCGTCCTCGAGGATACTAGTCGGGTTCTTTAACTGCTGAGCCACAATAGGAGCTCCTCTTTTGGAGTCTTTAGATCATGCATTTGTTTTCCTTACTGATTCTTTGGGCTCTCTTTCTAGTCACCTTTTTCAAATCTTTTTCTACCCATTCATTAAATATTTGAATTTCTCTGGGTGATCTCATCTATTTTATTTTTCATCTGTATGCTGAGTACTCATTTTTCTGTCTCAAGTTTTACCTCTCTTCTCTGTCGGAGGACTGTTACCCAGTATGTGTCTTCAACTCAGCACATTTCAAACGAATGTATTCCTCTTTGGTGCTCCTTAATTTGTTAAATGACACTTCTAGTTTCTCAATCCAGAGCTATAGGTAGTGTTCTTGATTCCCCTCTCCTCTCCTTCCATTTTACTGTTCCCTATACTTTGTAAGTGATTGCTGTCTAGGATGGTGTGAATGTTTTTATGAGGTACTGTATTCCCTGTTGGACTCTAAGCATTGTTTGCTAGGTAATTTTTAAGGTTCCTTCCAATCTTGAGATATTGGCCTGTTAGCTCTTGAAGGTTTTTAATTAGGAGACACATGATCAGAGCTGTGCTTTAGAGATATAGCAACTTGAAAACACATTAAAAAAAACCCAGCTTTATTTTTCAAGAGTCGCTTTAGTTTCACAGCCAACTTGAGTGGAGGTACAGAAATTTCCAGTAGACTCCCTGCCACCGCCATATGCATAACCTATTATCAGTATCCCCCACTAGAGTGGTCATCTGTTACAACTGGTAAACTTTGTTAACACATCATTATCACCTGAAGTCCTTTTGAACTCTCATCTTTAGTGGTTTACCAAGAATGGAACTAAGCCTTATGTTCCTTTTAGCTTTCTTTAATGCAGTGTGCTATGAAATAAATAGACAATATGAAATAGACAATGATTTTCATATGTATGTGTATACATATATATATTTTTTCCTTTTTCTTTTTTGTTTAAAAGCCCTTTGTATGTCTCCAGAGGGAGACACTTAATCTGTTTCTTAAGATCCATGATATAATTGTCTGAATGTAATTGTGTTTAAATACATGTATTTTATTCTGTAAAAAAAAAAAGCGCTTTGTATGGAATTTAGGTAACTAATTGTCTGAACTTAAGGTAAACATCTCTGAAATTTTTTTTTTTGTCCTTTTAGGGCTGAACCTGCAGCATATGGAGGTTCCCAGGCTAGGGGTTGAATTGAAGCTTTAGTCGCTGGCCTACATCACGCCACAACAATGCCAAATCTGAGCCATATCTGTGACCTATACCACAGCTTATGGCAATTCCAGATCTTTAACCCACTGAGTGAGGCCCAGGGTCGATCCTGCATCCTTGTGGATACTAGTTGGGTTCTTAACCTGCTGAGCCACAACAGGAACTCCACTCAATTTTTCTGGTGGTTTTTCTAGTGGTTTGCTGTTAATTTTTAAGTATTACCAAGTTTCTGAATCCATTCTGAAATAATTTGAGTATTCTTATGCTTAGGATTGGTATTTTTTTTTTTTTTTTGTCTTTGTTTTGTCTTTTGTTGTTGTTGTTGCTATTTCTTGGGCCGCTCCCGCGGCATATGGAGGTTCCCAGGCTAGGGGTTGAATCGGAGCTGTACCACCTGCTTACGCCAGAGCCACAGCAACGCGGGATCCGAGTTGCGTCTGCAACCTACACCACAGCTCACGGCAGCGCCGGATCGTTAACCCACTGAGCAAGGACAGGGACCGAACCCTCAACCTCATGGTTCCTAGTTGGATTCGTTAACCACTGCGCCACGACGGGAACTCCAGGATTGGTATTTCTTACTTAAAGTAGAGTAGCAATTTTCTCTCTCTTCCTGGTTATTAAAAATAAGTTAGTTGAAAATGGATATAAATTCTTTGTGTTTAAACTCACAAATGCAGGTAATATATCAGTGTATAAAATTTTTACATAGCAAGTTCTATATGTGCCTTTTCTTTCTTTTTTCTTTTTTTTTGGCTGCATCTGTGGCATGCAGAAATTCCTGGGCCAAGGATTGAACCTGTGCCACAGCAGTGACAACACCAGATCTTTAACCTACTGAGCCGTCAGGGAATAGCTCTGTGCCTTTTCTTTAAAGCACAATCAGGATTTCCTTGAAAAGTTCAAAATTAGGGGTTGATTCTTAAATTCATATTTAAATTCTTTTAAATAGTAAAGCAAAAATATCTGCTTTACAACGTTTTTATTTTCATAGTTGTCCCAGAAGACACATTTGTTTCCTTTTTTCTTTTTTTCCATTTTTTCTCTCATTCAAAAAATATTTGTAGAAAATTTAGATACTTCATTTGTGTATTGTGCTACATTTTAGCAGTATAATTATAAGACACTGCTCTCAGGATGCTGGAGACTGGGAAGGAGACAGGTAAACAGGCAATCTTAATAGAGCATGATGAGGGTTAATGATATGAGCAAGAATTGGAAGATAGACAGGAATGGTGAAAGATGAGGCTGGAAATTGAGTTTGGATCATGGAAGGCTTTCTAAGTCATGTTAGAATCTGGAATTTTACCTTGGGGCAATGACAAGACTTTGGAGACTTGAGTAAAGGAAGTAACAAATTTTATTTACTTTTTACAAAGAATGGGTAGGAGGAGGCTAAGTGAAGAGGCCAGCTAGGAGGCTGTGGCTTTAATCCTGTTAAAGCCTGAAAATGGAAGTAGTGAAATAGTGAGAGTGGGAATAGAGAAGCATACAGAATTAAAAGCTTTAAAGAACACAGGACTGGCTAATTGAATGTGTGTGTGTACTTTTGTGGGGGAAAGGACAGTTGGTGGGGATGGAGGAGACTAAAGTGGTTCTCAGACTTTGGGATGGACAGGCAGGTTAGAGGCAGTGCTGTAGTGGCTGTAGCCACTATATATGGGTCTTTAAATTTAAACTGATTTTAATTTAGACTTAAAATTTAGTTCTTCAGTTGTACTAGCCATATTTCATGTGTTCAGTAGCCAAATGGGACTAGTGGCAGATTTAGAACATTTTCATTGTCACAGAAAGTTGTTGTATAACTCTGGTCTGCAGTTTTTTCCTGCAGAGGAAAATCAGAGTAGTAGGTGGTATTCTCTGGTCTCCTAAGAACTCTGGCTGTACAACATTCTAAGGGATTCTGTGAGTCGGACAAAGTTACCACCACCCTCTCTACCACCATCCAATCATCATCAGACATGCAGCACTTTCATAATCAGAGAAGGTTCTGTTGGACAGCACTGAGCTAGAGAGATGGTGATGCCGTTCATTGAGCTATTGATGGCTGTGGTGGGGGCAACAGGAACCTGTAGAAAGGGTAGTGTCCAACAGACATATGCTATGAGCCACTTATGCAATTAAATTTTTTTTTTAATTTTTATTTATTTATTTTTCCCACTGTACAGCATGGGGGCCAAGTTACACACACATGTATACATACTTTTTCCTCCCATTGTTGTGTTGCGATGTAAGTTATCTAGACATAGTTCTCAATGCTACACACAGTAAGATCTCGTAAATCCATTCCAAGAGCAATAGTTTGCATCCAATAACCTCACACTTCGGATCCCTCCCACTCCCTCCCTCTCCCCCTGGGCAGCCACAAGTCTATTCTCCAAGTCCATGATTTTCTTTTCTGTGGAAATGTTCATTTGTGCTGTATATTAGATTCCAGTTATAAGTGATATCATATGGTATTTGTCCTTCTCTTTCTTATTTCACTCAGTATGAGAGTCTCTAGTTCCATCCATGTTGCTGCAAATGGCATTATGTCATTCTTTTTATGGCTGAGTAGTATTCCATTGTGTATATATACCACGTTTTCCTAATCCAGTCGTCTCTCGATGGACATTTAGGTTGTTTCCATGTCTTGGCTGTTGTGAGTAGTGCTGCGGTGAACATGCAGGTGCATGTGTCTTTTTTTAAGGAAAGTTTTGTCCGGATAGATGCCCAAGAGTGGGATTGCGGGGTCATGTGGTAGTACTATGTATAGATTTCTAAGGTATCTCCATACTGTTCTCCATGTACCAGCTTACGTTCCCACCAACAGTGCAGGAGGGTTCCCTTTTCTCCACACCCCCTCCAGCACTTGTTATTTGTGAACTTATTAATGATGGCCATTCTGACTGGTGTGGTATCTCATGGTAGTTTTGATTTGCATTTCTCTTATAATCAGGGATGTTGAGCATTTTTTCATGTGCTTGTTGGCCATCTGTATATCTTCCTTGGAGAACAGTCTGACAGGACTTTTGCCCATTTTTCCATTGGGTGGTTGGCTTTTTTGGTGTTGAGTTGTATAAGTTGCTTGTATATCCCAGAGATTAAGCCCTTGTTCATTGCACCATTTGAAACTATTTTCTCCCATTCTGTAAGTTGTCTTTTTGTTTTCTTTTGGGTTTCCTTTCCTGTGCAAAAGCTTGTCACTTTGATTAGGTCCCATTGGTTTATTTTTGCTCTTATTTCTGTTGCCTTGGGAGAATGACCTGAGAAAATACTCATGAGGTTGCCTATGTTCTCTTCCAGGAGTTTGATGGTGTCTTGTGCAGTTAAAATTTTAGTAGCCATATTGTTGAGTAAAAAAAAAGTTTAGATTTCACAGTTTTATAATTCATTTTATCCATTACATCCAAAATATTTTCAACATGTTGAAGAATGTCCTATTTAAAAAATGATTAATGAGCAATTTTACATTATTTCTTCATATTAAGTACTTAATTGTATACTTTTATAGCATATTTTATTTCAGATGCTAAGATTATATCAAATACTTGCTCTATATTTAGAATTCATTAAGTTTGCAGTTGAAAAAGATTCACATATCCAACTTGTTCCATACATTCTTAAAAGTTCTCTAGTAACTGAATTATCAGTTTTTAAATTTAACTTTTAATTACAATAAAATAATATTAAAAATTTAGTTTCTCAGTTTCACTAATGTTTCAAGTGCTCAACAGCTAGTGGCTGTTGTGGCTACCATATGGACAGTGTAGATCTGGAATAACCAGTTGTCTTCAGTTGATAGCTGGCAGTTCAGGTCTGGAGCTCAGTAAAGAGGTCTAAAAACAGACAGGTAGATGATAGGGACTGTGAAGAATGTGGAAATAAAAAAGAACAAGTTTGATGGAGTTCCTGCTGTGGTGCAATGGATTAATGATCTGGCTTATCTCTTTGGAGGTGTGGGTTGAACACCTGGCCTAGTGCAGTGGGTTAAGGATCCGGCATTGCTACACCTGTGGCGTAGGTCGCAGACACAGCTTGGATTTGATCCTTGGCCCCAGGAACTTCCATATGCTGTGGGGGTGGCTGAAAAGGGCGGGGGGGAACCCTTGATTTTGACATACCAATATTAACTTCTCTGTGTCCATTAAAAAACAACAACAGCAACCCTCCAAAACAAAACCAAAACCAAAAAAAAATCTTTGAATGTATTGGTGAGAGTAAAATAGATGAGGATGCAGCATATTGCAGTGGTTCTGAGACTGAGTTTAGAGTCAGATGTGTGATCTTGGGCAACTTCCTTGAGTCTTTCTAAGCCTGAGTTTCCTCATCTAGAAATGGGAATACTAAAATCTTTCTCCCTGAAAGGTTTCTGGAAGGGTTAAAGGAAGTGTTCATGGCAAGTATTTACCATATATAATGCCATGTCTCTTCATTTCTTAGTTGCCATTTCTTTCTTGTGGCCTGTACCATCAATTTAATAATTTATTCTTCTTTTAGGGAAAAATATATCTGTTTTAATTATACACCTTGTTAAGAGCTGAATCCCAATTTCTGAAACTTTAAATTACAAAGAAAAAATTATACCTTTAAACAGGAAATATACTTAACTGTTCACGCTGATGAATGCTCATTATGATCCACATACTACTATGTTAAATGCTTTATAGGATGCTGTGAAAAGATTATTTTCAAATGTGCAACGTAACATGGTATTTCTTGTGTAAAGTTTCATTTAAATGGACTTTATCATAGAAAATCTGTTTTAATTCTGGAGCTGTGAAATGTATTATGATCTAATTCTTTTTCTTACTTATTTCAGGAATCATTGAATTCTGCTTAAATTTCTTTGGATACTCATGATTTCGTTGTACTCTGGGCTAAATCTATAGAATTTAAGAATCTGTAATTCTGTATTTGGGTATATTCATGTAAAGAATTATGATGAAGAAAATCTCTTGGTAACTCATGGTATTCAGAGAAGCAGTGTAACAGAGTGGAGAAAAATGGATGCTACCAGGTAAAAAATAAAAAAACTATGATCTTTAATGGCAAATTATTTTTCCAAGTCTTTTCCTCAGGTCCCATCTTGCCCATTGTATCTGGCAGTGTGCCATTTCTCAACTGTATTAAAGAGTAGATAAGAAACATTTATATAATACTTACCTCAAGCATTGCATACCTAGAATGTGCTAGAAAATCCTGTTATCTTCTTCACAGTATTTCTTATATGCTCACTTACATCTGAATTAATATTAGACATATTACATCTGTGTTATTGAAATAATGACAGTTTTTTTTTATGATGGCTTTAGGGGTAACAAATAGGTTTGATGTAATGTGCCAGCTACATTTGGTAGTAGCAGCTAGAAGTGTTGTGTTGGGAAGGTTTTTGAGAGAAAGTCCAAAAAGAAGAAATACTTTAGATTACAGTGGCTTTTCCTTTTTGTTTCTGTTTAAATCTTTTAAGCATTTTTCCTTTAAAAAAAAGTGCTACAAGCCCATTTTGGAAAATTTTGACAGTTATTCGTATTTCCAACAGTTCTTTTTGCTATGCTTGTATGTATACAGTTGAACCTTGAATCACTGAGTGTGGGTGTTAGGGGCTCTGACCCTTCAGGCAGTTGAAAATCTGTGTATAACTTGTGGTTTGTCCTACGTGACAGGTGTTCCTTTGTGCCTGCAGATACAGCCATCCACCTATTGTGTAATACTGTAGTGTTTACTTTTGGAAAAAATCCATGTATAAATCCATGTTGTTCATGGGCCAAGTATGTTTGCAAAATTGAGAGTGGACTGTACACCAAATATATATCCACTTTCATTTACTGTATTATAAACATTTTTATATCATACATTGATCATGTTTTTTGTAGATGGCATGTTAAATCATGAAGATTTCACTTAAACATTTCCCAGTTGAATGAGTACTAATAAAGCTGGTATATCATAAGTCATAATGTAGCTGGATTCGCTACAATTTGGATTATGTAAATAGACTTTGCTTCTTGTTTTTGGAATTACTGGATCAAAATATATGAATTTTTTTCTTTTTGGGGCCCAGTGCTGCATATGGAACTTCCCGGGCTTGGGGTTGAATCGGAGCTGCAGCTGCTGTCGTCTTGCGCCACAGCCATAGTAACTCAGAAACTGAGCCGTATCTGCAACCTACTCCACAGCTTGGGACAATGCCGGATCCTTAATCCACAGTCTGAGGCCAGGGATTGAACCTACATCCTCATGGATACTAGTTGGGTTCTTAACTAGTACCGTTGAACCACAAGAGGAACCCAGACATGAATATTTTCAAGATCTTTAACATAACCATTTTCAAACGTCTTGCTTCCCAAATGCTCTTTTTTTTTTAAGGACAAAAACAAACACTTAGAATACAAATGCTTTTATTATTTTAAGGAAGAAAGTAAAACATTTGGTGTTTAAAATTTTTCACTTAAACTTTTAAAAGTTATGAAGTGTTTCAGACATGCCAAAAGATAGAATTGTCTAATTAATAAATACCTGTGTACTTACCACTTAGTTCAAGAAATAAAGTATTAGAGAGTTAAAGAACTTTTTGGATAGCTCTTCCTGATTATAAATGTCTTTACTGACAATGATGTAACTGTTTAATCTTATCCAATAACACATGTAACACAGGTCTGTATCCAAGGTCTTTTGGACTAGAATTCAAAATTTCTCAGATTTAGAAAGGTGGTGTGATGCATGTACTATGTATTATCTAACTTCCCAAGTAAGGTGGTGGGGGGGCACCGTCCAATTCCTTCTTCAGACACGTTGGTATTTTGGTATCAGTTCAAATTAGTCACAGAATTTGGGGGTTTTCAGAGATTTTTAGAATTGAGATACATTGCTGTGAACATATGCATCTATTAAGTGTGTTTGTTCAGTTTAATCTGGTAGGATTTGTTGAACTGATGGTAATGTAGTATGAGATATGGAATAAAATTGAAGATATTATAACTACCATCCAAACAATTTAATTTTAGGATTTTTAGAAATCAGGTATCAGTGAGGACTTGGGGAATGCTACACAACCTAGAACTTGGCTCTCTTGAACTGAGTGGTGTAAGTTGCTGATAAAAGTAGAGAACAAGAGTGATTAATAACCTTGTGTTTGCTTTTAACTATGTGCTAGATAAGATGTCTGTCATGGTGAGAACTTTGATAAACCTTACAATTAACTTGATTAACTGATAAGAATTATTAAAAACCACAATTAACTTGACTGTAACTGAGTTACTCAGTCTTCTCAGCCTTCCATAAAAAATAATGAAATGGCAGCTGTGACAAGTGTTGTGTCCTGGCTGCTCCTAGCAGAGGTGTTCTTTCTTGTTGGTATGTCACCAAGACAGTGCTGCTTTAGCCTTGCAGTTCTATAATTGTTGGTCTCCAGGAGAATCAGATTAAGGTGTATAGCCTGATGCCTAGTGTTAGCAGAACTGATATGCCACATGCTGAGGGTAGAAACAGAGACATCTGTGCTTTCTTTAACTTGTAGGGTTGGTTTTAACTTTCTACTAATAACAGAGACTTTGTCAGCTTGGGGCCTAGCCCGTTAATTACTGTACAATAGTGTTGAATGGTTGAGGGCCTTATTGAAGCCCTTAGTTGTGGTGAGACTTGGTGTATAAAAGTAGTTATGTGCTTGCTTACCGTTAAAATGATTGAAAAAGAAAAGAAAGGGAAAAAGGGAAAGGGAAAAAGTGGCTCCATCTGTCCTTTAGAAATAGGTTCTTACCATGCAAAGCATTTCTATGTATATGCCTATGTTTTTGTCCACTGATGGCTTTGAGTCATACAGTTCTTCTGTAACTTGCTTTTTTCCCACTCATAATATGTGATGGATGTCTTTACAGAGTTTATTAGGTACAGAGATGTACTTAAGAAAAAAAATTTTTTTGGCTGCACTTGTGGCATATGGAAGTTCTCAGGCTGGGGATCTAATCCGAGCCGCATGTGTGGCAATGCTGGATCCTTAACCCACTGTGCTACAGTGGGAACTCCCAGATAAAATTTTTTAACAGCAGTATTTTATCTTATAGTTTGGCAATATAATAATTTATCTAACCAGTCTCTTGGAAATTTAGGTTCTCTTTTTTTGCTTGTACAAAATAATAAGTGAACTTTATTGTACATATATCCTTGAACTTGTGAAATATGTCTTATAGAGAATAATTTTAAAAGTGAGACATTTAGGTCAGTGGGTGTACACATTTAAAATTTCTTTGAGGAGTTCCAGTCGTGGCGCAGTGGTTAACGAATCCGACTAGGAACCATGAGGTTGCGGGTTCGGTCCCTGCCCTTGCTCAGTGGGTTAACGATCCGGTGTTGCCGTGAGCTGTGGTGTAGGTTGTAGACGCGGCTCGGATCCCGCGTTGCTGTGGCTCTGGCGTAGGCCGGTGGCTACAGCTCCGATTTGACCCCTAGCCTGGGAACCTCCATGTGCCGCAGGAGCGGCCCAAGAAATAGCAACAACAACAACAACAAAAAAAAGACAAAAAAAAAAAAAATAAAATTTCTTTGATAGAGTCTCCCAAATTGTATTTGCATTGGATTTAACAGTTTTGGTCTATGTTAATCTTTTCATAGCGGGCTTAAGATAGCAGCACATTTCTTGTCCCTAGTGACATGTTTTTTTGTTTTTGTTTTTGTTTTTTTTTGCCATGTCTATAGCATGTGGAAATTCCTTGGCCAGATATCCAACCCATGCCACAGCAGTGGCCAGAGCTCCAGCAGTGACAACACTGGATCCTTAATCTGCTGAGCCACCAGGGAACTCTCCTAGTGGCATTTTTTTAACCTTTTAACAAAATGAACAGAATCTTAAAAAATGTTGAAATACAGCATTTAAAAATATTCAACTCTGGAGTTCCCGTCGTGGTGCAGTGGAAAAGAATCTGACTAGGAACCATGAGGTTGCAGGTTCAACCCCTGGCCTTGCTCAGTGAGTTAAGGATCCAGCGTTGCCTTGAGCTGTGGTGTAGGTTGCAGACGTGGCTCAGCTCCTGCGTTGCTGTGGCTGTGGTGTAGGCTGGCAACTGAAGTTCCGATTCGACCCCTAGCCTGGGAACCTCCACATGCTGTGGGTGCGGCCCTAAAAAGAAAAAATAATTCAAGTCACTTTCTGATAATTGCTGCTAATTAGTAACAGTATAATCCTTCACAGCAGGTGGGACTAGTAGTTTTGAGATTTAGGTCAGCATTTCACATATAAAACATTAAATAGCTGATGGATGATGTATTTTCTTGTTCACCTTATAAATATCTCATGTCACATCTGTGTCAGCCTTTCCAGTTGTAATTAATTTGAAGTAGGTTACTATGTTATTATTAAAGGATTTCCACTTTCCTTTGATTTATGAATATTTGGTGCTTCTTTGGAGACCCAGGTTGTGGAGAGCTATTATTATCCTCTAATCTGTGAGTACAGAGTGAGAGACTTCCATTTGCAGTTGTGTGTTATGCTTGTAGCTATTTGTGGGAAGGGTGAGAATGAAAAGCTAACATAGTCATTGTGTGTGGAAGTGTTTTTTAATTTTAGGCCCATGGGTATACTCCAGGATTCTAAGTGGGTATATATTTGTGTCTGTGTAGTGGGGCTGGGTGAGGGCGGTGTTCTCTCTCAGTGTGTATATAGATTTTTTTGACCATTGTTTTTCCTGTAGGGAAAAATGATCCTGGAATTTTCTAATAGTCTTGTCTTTAGTTTTCCTGACTTAGATAACAAACTTTGTGGTGTGAATATGTGGTAGTGGCCAAGTCTGAACTCATTTTATTGTTGCTGTTTTATTTTAAGAACTCTTGGAAATACATTAGTGAATATGAGAAGTAGGATTTAGGATGTTAAGAAAAACCTTGGATCACAAAGAATTGACCTCCACAGTTATACTTCTTCCATCTTCCATGTTTTTCTGTTTTATCTCAGTGTCATTTATTTCCCTGCTTCCTTTTTTGGAGGCATCAAAATGGGTTATTCTTACTGTAACTGCTTCTTGATGGTCATCCATATATTCTGGTTAAGGGATGGACAGAGCATTTTTCACTTTTCTTGTTAGCAGGAGCTTTGCTAGAGAACTAGAGAGGAAAACTCAAAATCCACCCCTGCCCCCACCTCGCTCCATGTGTAGAAGGTTTTGGGTTTTTTTTTTTTTTTTTTTTTTTTTTGCTTTTTAGGGCTGCACCTGCGTCACATGGAAGTTCGCAGGCTAGGGGTTGAATCGGAGCTACAGCTGCTGACCTACACCACAGCCACAGCAACTCGGGATCTGAGCTGTGTTTGTGACCTACACCACAGCTCATGGTAATGCCAGATCCTTAACCCACTGAGTGAGGCCAGGGATAGAACCCGACTATGGATACTAGTTGGATTCATTAACCACTGAGCCATGAAGAGAACTCCCTAGAAGGGTTTTAAAAATAGGATAAATGGATTACTAAGAGGAATAAAATTTATGAAAGTTTTATAATTACAGAAATAGGATACCACTTTTTAAAATTTAACTTAACTGTGATTTGACATTTGTTTGACTGATAGATCTTATAGGATATTGTGTAGATTCATTTCCTTCCACTTTAAGTCTATTTCATGTTGATGCTGGAGATGAATATTGCATAAAGTAGATGTCTAAAGTAGATTGGCTTTAATATCGTTAATGGTCCAACCTTCCCTCTTTTTTCCTCCCTTTTTTCCTCCTTTCTTTTTCTTCCCAAATCTATCTATCTATTTATAAACATATAGTTGAATGCATACTGTATATCACGGGTAGTAGTAAGGGCTGTGCATGATACATTGATGAATAAAGAGAGAGAGAGAGAGAGAGAGAGTGTGTGTGTGTGTGTGTGTGTGTGTGTGTGTGTATAGAAATCCTGTTCTCATAGAGTATGGTGTAGTAAATGCTGACAAAACAGGAGTTACTTGGTGGCATAGTGGTTAAGGATTTGGTGTTGATACTGCTGTGGCTTGGACTTGATCCCTGGCCTAGGAACTTCTATATGCTGCAGGCAGGGCTAAAAAGAAAAAAAAAAAAGCCCAACAAACAACAACAAAACAGACAAAACATGTAAAGAAAGTAATTGTACATTGTGGTAAATCTTAGGAAGAGAACAAAAGGAATTATGTGTTCTCTGTAGTTCCAGTTACTACCTGGTTCTGTGGTGAGTATTGTTTACATTATCATATTATAATTGGCTTTCTTTTTTCAGAATTGATTTGTAGACAAAAAATGGTTATAGATCAGAAAATAAATGCTACACACCTGTGTAAAAGTATAGGTGATTAATGTGTAAAAGTATAGGTGATTAATGTGAGGTAGCTGGGTATACTGGAACTTTTGATTCCTTACCCTACACTGAGATGGTAATGGGAAGTTAAGAATTTAAATTATATACTCATATTGCTGTTGAATAGATGTATATTGTAAATGTTATATTGTAAATGTTATGAAGAAATGATTTAGTTATATACATACAAAATATTATTCAGCCATAAAATGGAATGAAATACTGATATAGGCTACAAAATGAATGAACCTTTAAAACACTGTGCTAAATGAAAGAAACCAGACACAGTATGCCTCTACTGTATGATTCCATTTATATGAAATGTCTAGAGTAGGCAAATCTATGGAGACAAAGTATATTGGTTGACCAGGCCTGGGGAATGGGAAGTGGGGAGTTACTGCTTATAGGTTTGTCAGGTTTCTTTTTGCTGTGATGAAAATAGTACGTGATTAGATATTTTGTGGTATGGTTGCACAAATTTTGTGAATATACTAATAATCACTGGATTTTACACTTTAAAATGGTGGATTTTGTGGTTTGTGAATTATATCTCAAAAATGCTGAAAGATAAATAAAATAGACAATGCAAAAAAAGTATATTGATTCTTAGTGGGGCACGGAGGGAGAAATCAGAGGGTAGTAGAATATAAAATAAAAAATAATCCTCTGGTCTCATGTCCCCTACCCTCCATTTAGGAATGTCTATCAAAATGAACTGCTGTTATTAATGATGGTAGTATGTCATATCCCTTAAATATGTTGAGATGAGAGAATAAAATTAAGGATCATCGGTAGACTGGAAAGAGGCAAGACTGTCTAGGCAAGGAACTGTTTAAGATTTTGTTGCAATATTAGTGGCCACACAGGATAAGTTTGTAGCTGTAGAGATAGAAAGATAAGAATTGATGGTACACAGTGATTGATTAGTTAATGGAAGTTGAGTAGAGGAGTGAAAAGGAGTAGCCAAAATGAATTCTGTCAAAATAGGGAATGTAGGAGGAGAGGGGTATATACTCCCCTTTAAGGGAGGAGTAGCAAAGAATTTATGCAGGTACTTTAGAAATACCACAAACACTTATCAGGAGAGTGAGTCTTTCCTGCATGCCCTGAATGCAAGCCCTGACTGCTTTTAACCTGGACCATTTCTCAGCATGGCGTTTGCAGCAAGCCACCTTGAGGGATGAGGTAATGTCTTCCGTTGGGAGAATTAGGCTTATTTATTTCTTATTGTAGAAGTCTGGGTTCCCTAAACAGTGTACCTCCGCAGATCCATTGCATTTGTAGTATCTATCTGGGCCCCTTTGTGTCACCTTGTGGGAGTTGGGGGTAAAGTGATGCTTACTCTGCTGGCACGCCAGTAACAAAGTTCTTTGTCTCTGACCCAGGAGACACGTGTTCAGTATGATAAGTAGAGAGAGAAGGTTTGAAATAGCCACAGCAGATCCTAGATGGGCGCTACCGAAGTTGGATAGGAAGCAAACTGAGGGCATTGTTGGGCTCTGGGGCCAACATTATGGGTTCAAACTGAATAGCTGCATGATTTTTCCAACAGCAGTTGGGATTCCAGGTAGGTAATCAGTGAAGGTGTTTATTTTGGATTAATCAAGGGCAGGAGAGTTTGGAATGTGAAATCTCTTAAAAACTTTTGTGGTATAATTTATGTACAAGAAACTGAACATATTTAAATTATGTAGTTTTTGAGTTTTGACCTGTATACCTGGGAAGCCCCACCCCAGTCAAGATAGTGAACACTTTCATCACCCGAAAAGTTCCTCTTTCTCCTTCATGGTCTGCATCCCTTAACCCCAACCCCAGGGACATGCGAATTTGATTTCTGCCCTAATAGATTCCTTGTAGAATTTTATATAAATGGAATCATACAGCTTTACTTTTTTTTTTTCCTTGAAGTTCTTTTTTGTCAGCTCTTTAAAGTGTAAGAATTATATTGTGGTTGTGGGTCTGGCAAATTTTTTAAAGAAATTTATTTTTTTAAACACTGCCTTCACTGGAGCTCATATTAGAAAGCCAGTATGAGGGCTTCAGGCAGAGCTGGTAGATTTTCTTCTTTTGTTGTAGAAATAAATATAGTTTTGATAGTAATAAAGACTCCACATGCAAATGCCATTTCGAGTCTTAAAAGCTTGAACATTAGAGGGCACCTGTAGTGTTGAAGACTTGATGTAGATTTTTGTTACTGGATCTTGGAATGTTTAGTATGATTTAGTTACTTGACTACAATATTTGAATTACTTAAAAAAAAATCTTTGCATCCCTCTTTGATCTTGAAATAGAATTCACTTGAATAGTAGTATGTAGATTATTACTTGTCACCAACCTTAGAGTCCAGATTAATCATGAAAAGGAGTTTTTACTTCCTGAGCTAGGTTAGTCCTGGGAAGGAATTTCCTAACATTACTAGTAGAATATTGAAATTTCTGAACTTGGTGTACTATTGCTATTAATGCGTTGGAACATTGAGACTATTTATTTCCTGTCCTGCTTGTTGTTACCTTGGGGCTATCTTTACTGGATCTCTAAATTAGAGTTGAGACTACCAATGTATTTCTGAAGGTCTTTAACCTTTTTGAGTTTGACTAGAATATATAGACCCTGTAAAGTCTTATTTTTGACCATGTGGTTTACTTGAATTGTGTTTTCTTTCTTTTTTCTCAGGGCTGCGCCTGCAGCATATGGCAGTTCTCAGGCTAGGGGTTGAATTGGAGTTGCAGCTGTCAGCCTGTACCACAGCCACAGCAACGTGGGATCCGAGCCACGTCTGTGACCTACACCACAGCTCTCAGCAATGCCAGATTCTTAAGCCACTGAATGAGGCCAGGCATTGAACCTGCATCCTCAAGGTTACTAGTCAGATTCGTTTCCGCAGAGCCAACGTGGGAACTCTATGTGTGGGAATTATTTATATATTTTGTATCCAGACCTTTATACATACGTTAGAAATGTTTTTCACCTAGGTTTTGGTTTTTCATCTAATTTTTGGTATATTTTGTCATTTTGATGGAATTGAATGTATTAGTTATTTTTCTTGTTTTCTGCCTTTTTCTTTCTTTTTTTTTTGGTCTTTTCTAGGGCCACACCTGTGGTGTATGGAGGTTCCCTCCCAGGCTTGGGGTCTAATTGGAGCTGTAACTGCTGGCCTACACCACAGGCACAGCAACACCATATCTGAGCCGCGTCTGCGACTTACACCACAGCTCATGGCAATGCCGGATCCTTAACCCACTAAGTGAGGCCAGGGATCAAACCTGCAACCTCATGGTTCCTAGTCAGATTCATTAACCAGTGAGCCAGGACAGGAACTCTGCCTTTTGTTTCTTAAGCCCTTCCTTAACTCAAGTTCACATGGATATTCACCTAAGTTTTTTTCTTTACTTTTAATAGCTTTAAGATGTATATCTGTAATGGATATAGAATTTGTTTCAGTATACTGTACGAAGTAGGGATGTAACTTATTTTTTCCAAGAGCACCAATTGCTCAAACTTCATTTACTGAATGATTTATCCTTTCCTTGCTGTTTTGAAATGTCACTTTTAGCATATACTAAACTCATATGTAATTTAGAGTCTGTTCCTGGGCCAGTACTACATAGTTTTAATCATTCTAGCTTTGAAAGGTTCCGAGTCCTTATGCGAAATCCTAGGGGTCCGATGTGGTTTTGGAGTCCAGATTTTTTTTCCCCTGTAATGGCCAGTGGGCATTATGCAGTATCCTGTAATCATACACATTGTTTTCCCAGTGAAGTGTATGAATAACCACAGTAAGTGACCTCATATCAGATTATGCCAAGTTTTGCTGCTGAGTGAGTTAAGATGAAAAAAAAAAAAACAACCCTCTTATTTTCAGAGTTTTTAAAATTTTTGTATTGCAAATAAAGAATCATGGACTTATAATGTAGATTGCTGTTTAGGGAGTGTCTTCCTTTGTTCTTCTGTTTCAGATTGTTTTCGTTACTGTTTTACCTTACCTCTTCTGTTTGAATTTTCGAGTTAGCCGGTTATGAAGGATGCCGTAGAAATTTTCATTGGCCTGTGAAGTGGTTGGGGAAGAACTGACACCTTTACAGTGTTTGTCTTTTCATCCTTGAACATGGATAACTTTCCTTTTGTTCAGGAAAGTTTTATGGTTTTTTTACAAAAATTATTGAACATTTTTGTTAGATTGATATCAAAGTGTTTTTATGGTTTTGTTGCTATTTAAAAAATGCATTTTCTAATTATTATTACTGATGTACAGGAAAGTATTGATATTTATGTATTGGTCTGTACCTAAGCAGTTGGTTGAGTTCTGTTATTGGTTCTAATAACTCGTCAGTTGATGATGTTGGGTTTTCCAGTTAGAAAATCGTATATTCACACATTGACTATTTTTTTCTTTTCCTTGCTAATCTTTATACCTCTTATTTCTTTTTCTTTTCCATTTGCTTGGTTTGGTTTCAATATTCAGTTTTGAGACATGGTGGATGTTTTTAGAGTGATGTTTACTGAGAAATAAGTTGTGCTCTGAACAAATGCATGAGTAAACATGATTAAAGGGGAGCTATTCCTCAAGTGGGGTCAGTTAAAAGTGTCTGAGAAGGGAAATGTTTCTTATTGGAGGAGTTAATGTGTGATCTTTTCATTGCAGATAATGGCGTAAGCTATTTCTTCAAGATTGGACAGCTGAGGACCTGTTATTTCTGATTAGCCTTAAGCGGACTTACAGCCATAGAGAAACCTCAGAGAGTTCCATATTTTGGTTTTGCTTTATACTTGTCCTGGCACCTGAATTCACTTGCAACCATGTATGGAAGTGCTCGCTCAGTTGGGAAGGTGGAATCAAGCAACCAGAGCCCTGGGCGTTCACCTAGGCTTCCACGTTCCCCTCGCTTGGGTCATCGTCGAACCAATAGTACAGGAGGGAGTTCTGGAAGCAGTGTCGGAGGTGGCAGTGGGAAAACCCTTTCAATGGAGAATATTCAATCCTTGAATGCTGCCTATGCCACTTCTGGCCCTATGTACCTAAGTGACCATGAAAATGTGGGTTCAGAAACACCTAAAAGCACCATGACACTTGGCCGATCTGGAGGACGTCTGCCTTATGGTGTGAGGATGACTGCCATGGGCAGTAGCCCCAATATAGCGAGCAGTGGGGTTGCTAGTGACACTATCGCATTTGGAGAGCATCACCTCCCTCCTGTGAGCATGGCATCTACCGTTCCTCACTCTCTTCGTCAGGCAAGAGATAATACAATCATGGATCTTCAGACACAGCTGAAGGAAGTATTAAGAGAGAATGATCTCTTGCGAAAGGATGTAGAAGTAAAGGAGAGCAAATTAAGTTCTTCAATGAATAGCATCAAGACCTTCTGGAGCCCAGAGCTGAAGAAAGAACGAGCCCTGAGAAAAGATGAAGCTTCCAAAATCACTATTTGGAAGGAACAGTATAGAGTTGTGCAGGAGGAAAACCAGGTTGGTTTTATATGTGTTTGCCTTTATGTGCTCTGAATAAGTGAAACTGAATTCATGTGTGTAAATGAAATGAGCTATTCTTTTTCTTTTCTTTCTGAGGTTTTTCCCTTCTTGGCTCATTTATTTTCCTTTTTCCTGTTATTCTTAGTATTTTATGTTCTCTGTGTCTCAGCCTTTTCCAAATTGGTTCTGTGCCTTAATTGTTTTCTGGTTGCTCACCGTACTTGCATTTCTTTTCCCTAGCTTCTCTTTCTCTTCTTTTCCTTCAGCATATATTACCTTTTTGAAATCTTGTGAGAATGTAATTTTCCTACATGCTCTAAGGTCTGTCGTCAAAATTATTCAGGCTGTGGAGTTCCCGTCATGGCTCAGCGGCAATGAAGCTGACCAGCATCCATGAGGACACAGGTTCGATCCCTGGCCTTGCTCAGTGGGTTAGGGATCCGGCATGGTATAGGTCGCAGATGCAGCTCAGATCCTTAGTTGCTGTGGCTATGTTGTAGTCAGGCTCCGATTGGACCCCTGGCCTGGGAACCTGCATGTGCCTCGGGTGTGGCCCTAAAAAGACAAAAAAAAAAAAAAATTATTCAGGCTATGTAATTTAAGTGTGCGGTGTAGTATTAAGATTTACCTTTGTAAATATTTTAAAAAATCTTAAACTATCACAAGGCAGATTCATATGTTGACAGTATAGAATGGATATTAGTTAAAAGTTAATATTAATGGTGTAAATATGTATTAAGTACCAAAAATGAGTAGCAGTTCTTTCACATTTATGAAGTTTAACTTCAGGATCCTTTTTTTTTTTTTTTCTTTTTTTAAGAATTTTTTATTTCTTCAAATTTAAGGATTTAAGGTGGAAGAAAGGCAACTTGGTGTGATTGATTATATGTAAAATATAAAGTGGATTTTGGTAGGAGTTGAATGTTAAATTGAGGTTATTAAATTCATCATTGGATTAAGTAGCCTCCAAAGTACCTTTGTGATGCTGCTGAAAATATTCCTATCACTAGGATGGTTTTTATTATCAAGCAACTTGGAAATATTCATTTTAATGAGGAAAAAAATACTGGCTTCTTTATTTTCAAGTAATTCAGGCAGCTAATTATGCCTATACTTTAAAAGATCTGTGAATAAAAAGCAATGGCAATAACCTCTCTAATTACCAAGCTACATTCAAAGGCAAAATATTGGAGTCTTCTGTAAAGACTATGGTGGGGACTCAGCAGTTCAATCCAGGGGAAGGGAAACAGTCCGCAGGGCTATGATGCCAAAAAACCATATGCACTGAGGGAGGGTGAACACTGCTTTATCTAGATTCCGCCCCTTGCCCTAATTAAATACTAGTGCTGGCAGGAATAGATGCTTCCTGCACCCACTGTAATTACCACACAATCCTAAAATTGTATCACTTTGGTCCAAAAAACGAAGGGTGCAATTTTAAAGCAAAGTGAAACACTGCAATGAGATATAGAGAACTGAGAATGCTAATTAATAGATTATAGTGAGCCAGCAGTGGGCCCTAATTAAACTCTGCATTCATTACACCCTCCACAGCCCTCAGAGGTCAGACATTTTCCACTTTACAGAGAAGATTGGTTTAATAGGATTTACAGTAATTAAACAAATTTCCCCATTTCAGTTTGAGATCGGGGATTTAGATACATTCTAAATGTTTGATTTGATTGGACCATAGAGATCTTGTCTAGAATCCTATCAAATGAAAAATACACCTGTGCTTAGAATGTCTAATGTGCCTGATTCATTATTATGAAGTCCTTTTAGAAGATTCTTTCTAAAATAAATATCCATCTATTTTTATGTTTCATACTACTTTTGTTACTGAACTTTCAAATACTGGTGGTTGGAGAAATGGAACAATATATGTTTTAGCAGGTAAGGTCTTTTTTTTTTCTTTTTTTTTTTTCTTTTTGAAACTGACAATGGGGAGGGCTATTTTTTAAATTTTTTTCTTTTTCCAGGTCTGCACACATGGCATATGGAAGTTCCCAGGCTAGGGGTTGAATCTGAGCTACAGCTGCCAGCCTACACCACAGCCACAGTCACAGCAAGTCAAGATCCAAGTGCATCTGTGATAGCTCATGAAATGGAATGCCAGATCCTTAACCCACTGAGCGGACCAGAGAAAGAGTCCTCATGGATACTAGTAGAGTTTGTTACCTGCTGAGCCACAACAGGAACTCTGGTGGAAGGCTTTTGATGTGTTTACTTGATGAATAAAAATCCAGCTATGAACTTGGTTGAATTGCAAAGCTAAGGCTTTGAATGATTTATATTTTTGATTTTATTTTAACCAGCATCAAATAAGATATTGTACTTTTTTAATTATGCCTCATAATATTTTTTTATGTTGAGTTTAATTGGAAGCTTATTTTATTTTTTAATTTTTTTTGCTTTTTTCAGGTCTGCACTAGTGGCACATGGAGGTTCTCAGCCTAGGGTTTGAATGTGAGCTACAGCTGCCAGCCTACACCACAGCCACAGCAACATGGCATCCGAGCCGTGTTTGCAACCTACACCGCAGCTCTTGGCAATGCCAGATCCCCAACCCACTGAGTGAGGCCAGGTATCGAACCTGCATCCTCATGGATACTAATTGGATTTGTTTCTGCTGCACCACAATGGGAACTCCTGGAAGCCTATTTTAAAAATAAGTATTTTAAACGGCCTTCATTGGAATTTTGTGTGATCAGAGTGCATTTAAAAAATACGGTTTGGCAAGTGAGGTTTTTTTTAAATTTTTGCTTTGTGTATTTTTTTCTTTTTGAAGTCTGATTTTATTCAGGATTCTCATTTTTTGATTTTTATTTATTTAGGGATCAAGAGAATTTGAAGTTCAGAAATTAAAAAGATAAACCTATCCTCTGTAGATCCTTTGTTTTGCCATTTATTCTGTTTGGATGCTGGTGACTATTAACATTCTAATGATTTTAGGTTATACCTTGATTTTTCACATAATGAAATCTATTATTATTATTATTATTATTATTTTTGGCTGTGTCTGAGACATGCACAAATCCCCAGTCCAGGGATCGAACCTGTGCCACAGTAGTGACAACGCCCCCAGATTCTTAATATGTTGAGCAACCAGGGATCTCCCATTATTATGTGAATTTAAATAAATTTTTCCAGGCGGTTGCTAATTGTTTCACTGTCATTTAAAGTCTGATTTCGGAGTTCCTGCTGTGGTGCAACATTGCATCTCTGCAGCACCAGGATCAGGTTTGATCCCCCACCCTGCCACAGTGAGTTAAAGGATATGGTGTCACGGCATGGGTCATAACTGTGGCTGAGATTTGAACTCCATATGCCATGGGACAGCCCAAAAAAGAAGGGGGGGGGCAGAAAATAAAGTCTTATCTCACAACCTTGGATCTCTGTCTTGCACTATTTGTTTAACTTTTCTTTTTGATAATTCCATTTTAACGCAGAGATGTATTATGAATGATTATTCAGAGTATGTGAATAAATCAGTATCCTAGTCTATTTTCCAGATAGATATGATGGTTGTTTGGTGTTCCAGAAATGGGATGTGTGTGTTAAAGGCACTGTGTGGAATGTCCTGAGAAAATTAAACCAGTGTAAGATAGATATATGCTCCTTTGAGGGAGTTCACAGTCATTTTGAGAAGTAAAACTTGTGGCTTGTGGAAATTTAAGCTACCCATCCATTGGGTTTTGTCATGTGCGAAGGTATATAAATGCATAAGGGAAATTGGTTTCTTGTAGAGCTTGTAAGTTTGCTTCCCTGGAATGTAGTGGAGTATTATGAAAAATGATCCAGTGAATCTAATAAAAAATGTTGTGCAGATATCTGGCAGAGCTTATTTGTGAGGAGATAAGGGAATTTGCCAGAGGATTGCAGTCTCTTTTACCCCCCTGCCCCTTACATTTCACAGTGCAGTCTAGTGTGTGATTCATCTCAGTGATAGAATTTGTTTTATGGGTTTGCTAATTTACAGAATCTTTGCAGTGAGCAGTCTAAATATGAGTTGGAAAACCCATTTAAAAAAAATTCTTTTGTCTAGGAGAAACCAGAAAATGAACTTATAGTTTTTAGTTACATTAATACTGATCAAGAGATGTCATAGTTCCATTTTACTATTTAAAATCATGCTTGGAACTTGATATCGTTTTAACAATTATCATTTTAATCAATTAATATGGGCACTCAGTTTGCCCAGAATAGTGTAAAACATTGGAAACCGTGCTTTATAACAAGTGGTTGGGGGAATTCTAAAGAAAAGACTTGTGACGTTTTAGATGTACTCTGTGTTTTCAGTAGGCCACCATGAAGAAGGAAGTTTTTTTGCCTTTCTTTCTTTTTTGGTATTTTTTTAAGAAGGCCAGTACTGCAAAAATGAGTACAAACATGAAGGTTTAGATTCTGGCTCCATGGAGGAATGTATTTTCTAACAAAGCTCTGTTTGATGAAAGAGTCAGTTTCATGGTATAGGCTTGACCATGGCTAGAACTGGCTCCTAGGAGGCCAAATTGCTTCTGGCAGCCTCTGTAGGTGCTTCAGGTCTTTCAGCTCTGCAGAATCCCCCAAGTGATTTGGAGTAAAGCAGCACTTCATGGGGAACCATTTGAGAATTACCTGTCCTCCCACCCTATTTTATCACTCCCTGCCTCTTTCCCTTTATGATAGATAGCTTTATCGAGGTATAATTTAATTCAGCCTTAAAAAGTGTATCACTTTTTTCATTCTTAATCTGACTTATTCAAAGAAGAATTTGAGGAAAGCTAACAGAAAGTGGCCCTAGGGAGTTCTTGAACAAGGGAAAGAATGACAACCAAAAAAACTGTTTAGGAGCAGGTTTTACTGCTCCTCAGCAGAGAGGATTGCTGGAAGGCAGGCAGGGAAAACAGATGAGTTTGTTGTAGAAAGCCTGGATTCATTTAGGTACTAGGAATGGAGAAGAAGGTGCACATCCATGAGACCTTTTCAAAGAAGTATTTAGATAATAGACTATGACGGCAAGAACCATGGTATTGTGATTGAGGAAATGTTTTTGCCGTTGATGATAAATGGATAGAGATTAGAAGTGAAACTAGATTTAGGCTAGGAAGCGATGAATTTAGTTTTAATTTGAGAAGTTTTTCATAAGCATTTGGAAATCAGAGACTAATGCCTGTGACCTTAGGTACATGCACACGGATGTTATTACATGTATGCTTTTTGACATTGGAAGCTTTACTGATCTAGTTAATTCAGTATCACTAGCTACATATCTCTGCTTACGGGAGTAAGGAATGGCAAGAGAGGGAAAAGCCATTAAATGGTACATGTTTTATATGTGTTTTCTCACCCAGCTGTTTTTGTTTTGGTCTTCTGCCTTTGTTGTATTTTTCTCTGAAGATAGATAACTCAAGTGATTCTCTTGATTATTGAAAGTCAGCATTCATCTAGAAAGGTTAGTGTTTGTATTCCTGTGATGGATGAAGTTCTGCTAGTAGATGTCCTTTATTTTTAGTTAACAAGTTCATTGAAGTCAAGTATATCTGCATGATGAATTTGGAGTAAATTTGTCAAGAAGGGAAATAATGTGGAAATGTGCCTTCAGCAAAGAAATGATTAACTTTGTATTAAAATGTTATGACCCGACATAGTGTCCATGAGAATGTGGGTTTGGTCCCTGGCCTCGATCAGTGGGTTAAAGATCCGGTGTTGCCTGCCCCCGTAGCATGTGGAAGTTCCTGGGCCCAGGAATTGAACTTGTGCAACAGCAGTGACTTGAGCCACTGCAGTGACAATGCTGAATTTTTAACCCACTCAGTCACATAGGAACTCCTGTCTTGCACTTTGAATAGATCTTTAAAAGTAGAGAATATATGGTAATAATACATATGCCTTCTGCTTTTGTAACATTGCAAAACATTGGTCATTTGGAAACTATCAGTTCTTTGAGTTATGCAAGTCTTCTAGATGTTGACACATTGCATTAGACAGATTAAAAAATATTCATTAATATCATTTCCTATCTCATCAGAAAAGTCTAATAAGTATTAGTAAACTGTCAGGTTCACCAGGCAGGAGATACAAGTTTTCCAAAATTCTGAATTTTGTTTGAAACATCAGATTTTCTCATTGGCAAGAAATAGTGCCAGTTATTGTCTCTGAGTTGATAGGTTTGTTTCATAAAATTTTTTTTTTTTTTTTTTTTTTTGCACATCCGTGGCATGTGGAAGTTCCCAGACCAGGGATCCAGTTCATGCCATAGCAGTGACTCAAGCTGCTGTTGTGACAATGCCAGATCCTTAACCTGCTGTGCCACAAGGCAGATGCTCTTTTATTAATTCTTGAGAATTTAGCCATATACCTGAGTCTGAATAATCATTGGTTCTGAGTTTAGTCTTTTAAATTAAAATGCTGCTCATTGACGCAGGCATTATATTACAGTGTGCAGCAGAAGTGCCTTAAGCTTCTTTGAGAAAGAGAGACCTGAATGATATGACTCTAGGGGAAAATGTTCCAGGCAGAAGGGACTACCAGTCTAAAGGCCTTACTGGGATTTTCTGACTCTGGTCAGAGGTTGCCACTAAGGGTTTCAACTAGTTTATTCTTCTTTTCTTTTTTAGGACCACACCCAAGGCATAAGAAATTTCCTAGGCCAGGGGTCAAATCAGTGCTGAAGCTGCTGGCCTACACCACAGCCACAGCAACATGGGATCCGAGCTGTGTCTGCGACCTACACCACAGCAACGCTGAATCCTTAACCCACTGAGTGAGGCCAGGGATCAAACCCGAATCCTCATGGATACTTGCTAGTTTATTCTTTAACCTCTTATCTGTTCAGTGTTATAATAAAACACTGTGGTCTTTGACATTAAGGCTTTTGCTTCTTGGCCACAGTTAAGGAAATTATACTATTTCTTTAGTAGTAGTAAATAATAAATCTAATAAGCTGAAATTCAGCCTAAACAATATTAAATAATAGAAAACTTCACTGTTCTAGAAAGCTGGAAAGGTACTTCTTCAAAGTTTTGGAATGGGTTTATCCATGTGCACTGAGTGAAAAATTCCTGCTTTAAGATCTGTTGTTAACAGTTTTGGTTGTGCAGTCTCAGATATTAACTGTGTGTAGAGATGCCACTCTCTCTCACAAGCTGTGAAAATGTTTCTCCATTTAAACACTACTTTCAATGTTTACTATTTAATATATTGTTGATTTAACAAATATTGAGCACCTCCTTTGTACCATTATATTTTTCTGGTGAACTGCTCTAACTGAAAAATAAAGCTGAAAGCAATGTAAAAACTTTATAAGGTGGTAAGTTTGCTTTCTTGAATTTTTGGACTTCTGAATCAACATTAACCTTAAAGTGTCTCAGTGATTTAGAGGATCTGTGTAAAGAACTCATACATTTTCTCCTGGATTGTTCTTTTCACACTGTATCTTATTTTTTAGGGTAAGATGGATATGAGGATAGTAGACTTTTAAAAATATACAGTAACCCATAGTAGAAACATCATAACATAGTAGAGAGCAAGCTGAAAAAGGTCAAAAGATCCAGTGTTTTCTTGTTGCTGTTTGTTGATTGTTGATTATGGTATGGATATATTTCTGTGCTTAGAGGGGTTCCTTGGGTGGGTTATCTTAGCCAATAGTTACAATTGGCTAACCAGGAAATGTCTGCTAATTGAATGTTTCATGGTAAGGATTTCTCTTTGGTCATTTACCCAGTTTTTACTATGAAGAAATTAAAAAAGGACATATTGGTCAATTTTTTATTGTAATTGCCATTTTTAATTTTGTTTGCTCTCTGAGAGCCATTTAATATCCATAACCCTAAATGAAGCAGGACTTCAATTCTTCAAGAATCACTGCATACTTTAAAAATTATCTTGTTAAAAAAAAAAAATCTTAAAAGGAGTTCCCATTGTGGTTCAGCAGAAACAGATCTGCCTAGGAACCATGAGGTTGTGGGTTTGATCCCTGGCCTTGCTCAGTGGGTTAAGGATCCAGCGTTGCAGTGAACTGTGGTGTAGGTCGAAGACATGGCTTGGATCTGGTGTTGCTGTGGCTTTGTTGTAGTCCAGCAGCAACAGCTCTTATTAGATCCCTAGCCTGGGAACCTAAATATGCTGCTGGGCATGGCCCTAAAAAGATAAAAGACCAAAAAAAAAAAAAAAAAAAAAATCTTGTGAGCAGTGCTTGAATATTATAATTTGTTGTCCTGAGAAAGCAAGCAAATCATCAAGAATTCCTTGACAGTAGGAATCTGTATTACTATTGTTTAACTATTAGCATTGTAAAATTCTGAAAGAGATCTGTTTTAAAGATTAAGAGTATTGCCAGGCAATGCATATTAAACCATTCTCTAGAAAAATTTATGTAGATTTTTATTATCCAGTTTGTGCTTGAGGAATACCCATGAAGCTTAAAATAGAGAGCTGTTGTTGAGTGTAGAGCCCATGATAGGTGCTGCCTTCTGCCAAAGTTACTTGTGTTTGTTTTGGCCTGTTCTTTTGTGTGTTTCATCTTGGTTTGGTTTTTAAATTCTCTGAATGGTTAAAAAAAAAAAAAAGTATTTTTATTTTCTGATTTTGCCAGCATAAGGTGTGATGAGAGGTTGTCACCCACTGGGTTATCATATAATACCTTTTCTTCCCAGAGGTATTATATGATACCTTTTTTTTATCACTCAAATGAATTTATCACATCTGTAGTTGTATAATGATCATAGCAATCTGATTTCACAGGATTTCCATCCCACAGCCCAAGCACATCCCCCCACCTCCCCAAACTGTCTCCTCCGGAGACCATAAGTTTTTCAATGTCTGTGAGTCAGCATCTGTTCTGCAAAGAAGTTCAGTCTGTCCTTTTTTCAGATTCCACATGTCAGTGAAAGCATTTGATGTTGGTGTCTCATTGTATGGCTGACTTCACTTAGCATGATAGTTTCTAGGTCCATCCATGTTGCTACAAATGCTGGTATTTCATTCTTTTTAATGGCTGAGTAATACTCCATTGTGTATATGTACCACATCTTCTTGATCCACTCTTCTGTCGATGGACATTTAGGTTGTTCCCGTGTTTTGGCTATTGTAAATAGTGCTGCAGTGAACATTGGAGTACATGTGTCTTTGTGAGTCATGGTGCCCAGGAGTGGGATTGCTGGATCAAATGGTAGTTCTCTGTTTAGTTTTCTGAGGAATCTCCATACTGCTTTCCACAGTGGTTGCACCAATTTACAATCCCACCAACAGTGTACTAGGGTTCCTTTTTCTCCACACCCTCTCTAGCACTTATTGTTTGTAGACTTTTTTGATGATGGCCATTCTGGCTGGTGTAAGGTGGTACCTCATAGTGGTTTTGATTTGCATTTCTGTAATCATGAGTGATGTTGAACATCTTTTCATGTGTTTCTCGGCCAATTGTATGTCTTCTTTGGAGAACTGTCTGTTTAGATCTTCTGCCCATTTTTTGATGGGCTTGTTTGTTTTTTTGGTATGGAGCTGCAGAAGGTGTTTATAAATTTTGGAGATTAATCCCTTGTCAGTTGATTCACTTGCAAAGATGTTCTCCCATTCTGTGGGTTGTCTTTTCATTTTGTTTAGGATTTCCTTTGCTGTGCAGAAACTTTTCAGTTTGATTAGGTCCCATTTGTTTATTTTTGTTTTTATCGTCAATACTCTAAGAGGTAGATCTGAGAAGATGTTGCTCTCATTTATGTCAGAGAGTGTTTGGCCTATGTTTTCCTCTAAGAGTTTTATAGTGTCTGATTTTATATCTAGGTCTTTCATCCATTGTGAGTTTATTTTTGTGTATGGTGTTAGGGAGTGTTCTAATTTCATTCTTTTCCATGTGGTTGTCCAGTTTTCCCAGCACCACTTATTGAACAGGCTGTCTCTTCTCCATTGTATATTCTTGCCTCCTTTGTCATAGATTAGTTGGCTGTAGGTGTGTGGGTTTAATTCTGGGCTTTCTATCCTGTTCCACTGATCTATATTTCTGTCTTTGTGCCAGTACCATACGGTTTTGATGATTGTTGCTTTGTAGTATAGTCTGAAGTCCGGGAGCCTGATTCCTCCAGCTCCATTTTTCTTTTTTAGGATGTCTTTGGCTATTCTGGGTCTTTTGTGCTTCCAAACAAACTTTAAAATATTTTGTTTGAGTTCTGTGAAAAATGTCCTTGGTAATTTGATAGGGATTGCATTGAATCTATAGATTGCCTTAGGTAGTATGGTCATTTTGATAATATTAACTCTTCCACTCCACGAGCATGGTATATCTTTCCATCTATTTGTGTCATCTTGAATTTCTTTCATCAGTGGCTTATGGTTTTCAGAGTACAGGTCTTTTGTTTCTTTAGGTAGGTTTACTCCTAGCTATTTTATTCTTTTGGATGCGATGGTAAACGGGATTGCTTCCCTAATTTCTTTTTCTGCTCTTTCATTGTTAGTGTATAGAAATGCCGTCGATTTCTGTGTATTAATTTTGTATCCTGCGACTTTGCCAAATTCGTGGATGAGCTCTAACAGTTTTCTGGTAGAGTCTTTAGGATTCTCTAGGTTTAGTGTCAGGTCATCTGCAAATAGTGATAGTTTTACTTCTACCTTTCCAATTTAGATTCCTTTTATTTCTTTCTCTTCTCTGATTGCTGTGGCTAGGACTTCCAGAACTATGTTGAAGAGTAGTGGCAAGAGCGGATATCCTTGTCTTGTTCCTGATCTCAGTGGGAATTCTTTCAGCTTTTCACCATTGAGAATGATGTTTGCTGTGGGTTTGTCGTATATGGCCTTTATCATATTGAGGTAGGTTCCCGTTATGCCTACTTTCCGGAGGGTTTTTATCAGAAATGGGTGTTGGATTTGTCAAAGGCTTTTTCTGCATCCATTGAGAGGATCATATGGTTTTTATTCTTCAGTTTGTTAATGTGGTGTATCACACTGATGGATTTGTGGATATTGAAGAACCCTTGCATCTCTGGGATAAATCCCACTTGATCATGATGTACAATCCTTTTAATGTATAGTTGGATGCGGTTTGCTAGTATTTTGTTGAGGATTTTTGCATCTATGTTCATCAGTGAAATTGGCCTGTAGTTTTCTTTTTTTGTGGAGTCTTTGTCTGGTTTTGGTCCCAGGGTGATGGTGGCCTCGTAGAATGAGTTTGGGAGTATCCCTTCTTCTGCAATTTTTTGGAATAGTTTCAGAAGGATAGGTGTTAGCTCATCTCTAAATGTCTGATAGAGTTCGCCTGTGAAGCAAGCCATCTGGTCCTGGACTTTTGTTTGTTGGAAGCTTTTTAATCACATTTTCACTTTCAGTTCTTGTGATGGGTCCATTCATCTTTTCTATTTCATCTTGATTTAGTCTTGGAAGATTGTGCTTTTCTAAGAATTTGTCCATTTCTTCTAGGTTTTCCGTTTTATTGGCATATAGCTGCAATTATAGTCTCTTATGCTCCTTTGTATTTCTGTGATGTCCATTGTTACTTCTCCTTTTTCATTTCTAATTTTATTGATTTGAGTCCTCTCTCTTTTTTGCTTGATAAGTCTGGCTAGGGGGTTATCAATTTTGTTGATCTTTTCAAAGAACCAGCTTTTCATTTCATTGCTCTTTTCTATGGTTTTCTTTGTTTCTAGTTCATTGATTTCTGCTCTGATCTTTATGATTTCTTTCCTTCTACTAACTTTAGGTCTTGTCTCTTCTCTCTCAGGCTGCTTTAGATGTAAAGTTAGCTTGTTTATTTGAGCTTTTTCTTGTTTCCTGAGGTGGGCTTGTATTGCTATAAACTTTCCTCTTAGAACGGCTTTTGCAGCATCCCATAGGTTTTGGAGTGTTGTGTCTTTGTTGTCATTTGCTTCTAGGTATTTTTTAATTTCCTCTTTGATTTCTTCAGTGATCCATTGGTTGTTCAGTAGCATGTTGTTGAGTCTCCATGTGTTTGTGGTTTTTTTTTTTTTTTTTTTTTTTGCAGTTTTTATCTTGTTGTTGATTTCCAGTCATGTAGGGTTGTGGTCAGAAAAGATGCTTGATATGATTTCAGTTTTCTTAAAGTTACCAAGACTTGATTTGTAGCCCAGGATATGATCAATCTTAGAGAATGTTCCGTGCACACTTGAGAAGAAAGTGTATTCTGTTGCTTTTGGATGGAATGTCCTATAAACATCTATTAAGTCCATCTGGTTTAATGCATCATTCAGGGCCTGTGTTTCCTTATTGATTTTCTGTCTGGTTGATCTGTCCATTGCTGTAGGTGGGGTGTTAAAGTCCCCAACTATGATTGTGTTATTGTCTATTTCTCCTTTAAAGTTGTTAGCAGTTGCCTTATATATTGTGGTGAACCTTTGTTGGGTGTATAGATATTTAAAATTGTTATATCTTCTTGGATTGATCCTTTGGTCATTATGTAGTGACCTTCCTTGTCCCTTAAAATATTCTTCATTTTAAAGTCTATTTTGTCTGATATGAGTATTGCTCCAGCTTTCTTTTGATCCCCGTTTGTGTGAAATATTTTCTTCCATCCTCTCACTTTCAATTTGTATGTGTCCCTAGAAGTGAAGTGGGTCTCTTGAAGACAGCATATATATGGGTCTTGTTTTTGTATCCATTCAGGCAGTCTATGTCCTTTGGTTGGGGCGTTTAGTCCATTAACATTCAAGGTAATTATTGGTATGTATGTTCTTATTGCCATTTTATTAATTGCTTTGGATTTGTTTTTGCTGCTCTTTTTTCTTTCCTTCTTCTCTTGTTCTTTTCGCCTAGAGAAGTTCCTTTAGTATTTGTTGTAAGGCTGGTTTAGTGTTGCTGAATTCTCTCAGCTTTTGCTTATCTGTGAAGGTTTTGATTTCTCCTTCAAATCTGAATGAGAACCTTGCTGGGTAAAGTAATCTTGGTTGGAGGTTTTTTCCTTTCATCACGTTAAGTATATCATGCCACTCCCTTCTGGCCTGCAGAGTTTCTGCTGAAAAATCTGCCAATAACCTTATTGGGGTTCCCTTGTATGTTACTTGTTTCTTTTCCCTAGCTGCTTTCAGTATTTTCTCTTTGTCTTTAATTTTGGTCTGTTTGATTAATATGTGTCTTGGGGTGTTGCTCCTTGGGTTTATTTTATATGGTACTCATTGTGCTTACTGGATTTGAGTGAGTAATTCCTTCCCCATGTTAGGGAAGTTTTCGGCTCTTATCTCTTGGAATATTTTTTCTGTCTACTCTCTCTTCTCCTTCTGGCACCCCTGTAATACGGATGTTGGTGTGTTTAATGTTGTCCCAGAGTTCTCTGAGACTCTCTTCTTTCCTTTTCAGTCTTCTTTCTCTTTTCTGTTCCATACTCGTAGGTTCCACTAATCTGTCCTCCACCTCGCTTATTCGTTCTTCTGCCTCCTATATTCTGCTGTTAGCTGCTTCTAGTGAATGTTTTATTTCAGTTATTGTATATTGCATCTCTTCTTGTTTAAGTTTTATATCTTGTATCTCTTTGCTCAGTGTTTCCTGTAAATTACCCATCTTTGCCTCCAGTTTATTTCCAATGTCTTGCATCATCTTCAGCATCCACAGTCTAAAGTCTTTTTCCTGGAGGCTGAGAATCTCCTCATTGCTTAGCTGATTTTCTGGGGTTTTTCCTTTCTTCCTCATCAGAGTTATAGTTCTCTGTCTTTTCATTTTTATAGGTTTTTGGTGTGGTGACCTTTTTATAGATAAGAGAGTTGTAGCCTCTCTTGCTTCTGGTGTCTGCCCTCCTTGTGCCTGAAATCAGTATGGGAGCTTGCTGTAGGCTTCCTGATGGGAGGGGCTGGTGCCTGCCCACTGGTAGATGGAGCTGATTCTAATCCCTCTGGTGGTGGGACTTAGTCTCTGGATGGGATTAGCGGCAGCTGTGTGCCTGAGGGATCTTTAGGCAGCCTGTTTACTGATGGGTGGGGCTGTGATCCCACCTGGGTTGTTCTTTGGCCTGGGGCTTCTCAGCATCTGACTGAAGGGTGGAGCCAGATTTTCCCAAAATGGCCACCTCCAGAGAAAGGTATGGCTGCTGAATATTCCTTGTCCTTGTTAATATTCAATGTCCTTCCCTCGCAACAAGCCGCGTTCACCCCTGTTTTCCCAGGATGTCCTCCAGGAAACTGCAGTCAGGTTTGACCCAGATTTCTATGGAGACTTTGCTTTGCCCTGGGACTCAGTGCATGTGAAAGTCTGTGTGTGCCTAAGAATGTGGTCTCCATTTCCCCCAGTCCCATGGAGCTCCTGCACACAAGCCCCACTGGCCTTCAATGCCAGATGCTCCAGGGGCTCTTTCTCCCAGTGCCAGATCCCTACACGTGGGAGTTTGATATGGGGCTCAGAACTCTCACTCCTGTAGGTGAGTCTCTGTGAACCAGTTACTTTCCAGTCTGTGGGCTTCCCACCTGGGAGGTATGGGGTTGTTTATATCGTGAAATCACCCCTCCTACCTCTTGATGTGGCCTCCTCTTTTTCTTCTGGAGTAGGATATCTTTTTTAAGGTTTCCGGTCCATTTGGGTGAAGAATGCTCAGTCTTTTGTTGTGAATTTTGTTGTTTTTAGGAGAGAAGTTGAGCTCCAGTCCTTCTATTCTGCCGTCTTGGACAAGTTAATCTTTTAAAGTTTTCCTCTATGCTGTACAGTTTTGTGATTGAGAAACTTTGTCCTTCCTTTTCATACTATCTTTAAAGCATAACTGAAGGAAATGTTTTTTCAGGTTAAGTTTCTTCATTAATTTATATTGAATTCTTAAGTGTTCTGTGAAATTCAGGAATAGATTTTGTGCTGTAATTCAGGTATTTTCATTGTCGAAAAACAAATAATGGCATATTTATCTGCTTGGAGTAAAGAGTTTTGGACAGGTATTTATATATATGTACATGTATTTTATTCTTTGTACACCAGTATCCCTGTTGTTGGTCTGAGATAATAATATTAAACTGCTTCGATTAGGTGTTCACAAAAAAATTTTTGTTTAAGCGTGGTATTTTATTTTTTTCTATGCAGTTTCACTGTTTACAAATGTCCTGCAGCATTCAGTCTATCTCAAAGAAAATGTTTTGGGGGAGTTAAATGAAACTGTTGTGTAGGATTTAAAATCTACTGAGCAAGTAGAAGAATATATTCAGACAATGTTCTTAGTTTTGATTATCTTTCATAGATTTGATAATCTGGGTAATTAGTAACTTATTCTTGCCACATGGCTCTTTATAGGCATAGGAACTTAGAATAGGTGCCACATTCTTAGGAGAGAAGCATACTTGAGTTCCAGTCTTTCCTACCCTATAATTTCATGGGGTTTAGTTCTTGTTTCTCTATGAAAACATGTTACCATGGTACAGAGCATTTTCAAGAAATGAAGCAGGTGAAAGAGAATCTATTTAAATGGTAGTGGATAAATTCCTGAATTTCTCATGATATTTTTGGTGATAGGTGCTTATTTTCAAGAGTAGTGTGTTGGTTCTCAGTTGTTGGAAAGTTGTGGGAACATTGGCTGCTAGAATAATTTGGAGGCAGAAGGTATTTCTGGGATTTAGGGTAAAGAGGGCCCAGGATTGCTGGATACCCTGCAGTGCCCTGCATTGAAAAATTCTTCATTCCATGTGATTTTCAAATGTCTTGCCAGAAAGTTGTGTAGATCAGAAATCTGTTTATAATGACCTGAGTCCAGATCTTAACTACTGGAATGTGCAATAAATATGTTAGCATTTTTTGAGTAGCTTCAGTATATACTGAGTTCTCTAGCATTGGGACCACTCTGTAAATTTATGGAAGATTGTTTTGTTTGGAACTTTATGTAGAGTTTTTATTATTTTAGAAAGCAACTTCAGCAGTATTGCATTGTTGGCCAACGCATCCACCAAACAGCCTCTGTTCCCATGTGAACACATAGCAGCTGTATTGCAGCGTATCATACACTGACATATGTATTATTTTATTATAAACTTTTTTCTTTCATAGAGCATTATATTGAATTTTTGGATTGCATGTGAGGGTAGCCTTATTATCTTTGAATTTTATTATAAAATAATAAAGGACACACGACAAAATGTTTGTCATAAGAAGGGGAAGCGTAGCATTGGGTCTGACGAGCTTGGGAATGACTGGTAGAACACTGAGTCTAAAAAAGGAGACTTGCATTCTCATTTTGATCTGGCTCTGCCAGTCAGTAACTAGGTGTGTGACCACGAGGATTATTTAATCTTTTTGGACTTGTTTTCTCATCTGTAAACTCCAGAGGGTTGGACAGGGTGATCTTTAAGAGACTGACTTCTACAATGATCTATCAGTTACCTAATGGAAGTCTCTGTTAGAATCTCTTCATTTTGATTTCAGTGTCCTAGTTCAACACTGAGTCACATAAACAAGTTAGGTGCTTCTGGAAATGAGAAATACCTGACTGTTGACGTCCTTTACAGGGTAGGTAGCATAAAATTAATGCTTGCATATGAGGAGCAAGGAGCTTTTGTGTTTCATCAGTGGTCGTATGGAGAAGATGCTTTTATGATGGTTGTATAATTAAGTGAGATTAAAGGAGATAATATATATAAAATTATGGACAAGACTAAATGCCACTCTAGGTATACAGTGCAATAAATATTAGAATCAAATAAAATATTTATAAATACAAAGAATATTTTAGAACTTTTTTTTTTTTGGTCTTTTTGTCATTTCTTGGGCCACTCCCGTGGCATATGGAGGTTTCCAGGCTAGGGGTTGAATCAGAGCTGTAGCTGCCGGCCTTCGCCAGAGCCACAGCAATGTGGGATCTGAGCTGCGTCTGCCACCTAACACCACAGCTCCCACAGCTCATGGCAATGCCGCATCCTTAACCCACTGAGCAAGGCCAGGGATCGAACCCGCAACCTCATGGTTCCTAGTCGGATTCGTTAACCATTGAGCCACGACAGGAACTCCCTAGAACTTTTTTTGAAGTATGGAATGTATCTTATAATCTACCACGAGAAGGGAAGCAGTAGCAAGGGACCTATACAGGTTTTCTAGAAAGTGGGTCGCAATGGATAATAAGTTTCTTTTGGATAACTAATTACTACCAATATAGCCTTAATATTCCTGAAGGAGTTACCAGGAACTTAGAGTAGGATAATTAGCTCTCAGGATTTTCAGTTACAGTCATATCCATTATTTAACATTTTTATTTCCACAATGACTCATCCGTGAATTATAGAGTGCTTTCCCAAAAGGAATGTAATATTGCTGGAAATAATTTTTTTTACTGCTCTTTTTTCTTTCTGTGGTTAGGAGTTTCTGGCTGGTTAGATGGACCCCAAACTGTCTGTAAATAACTTAAACTATGTGCCTTTGTATGAAAAAGACTTTAACTTCCACAAAACAGCGGAGATTTTTTGAGAATGAGCAACATGGAATGTTTATATTACTCTATTTAAAACTATTTCTGTGCTGTTACCTTTTTTTAGCTGAAATTTTAATGTAAATATATGTCCCTAAAAGTGCTTTTTGCTCACATTATCTCTGTTAGTATTTCAGTGACATTAAAATAGAGCATTCCATCTGGTGTTCTCTTTGGTTTTTATATCATCCATTGTACCTTTAAAAATAGTGTAATAGATTTGTCAGTGGAAATGACGTCTTACAGTGACACTAGTATCAAGTACAGCTCTGAGTACCACTGTAGAGACTCAGTGATCATGTTAACAATAACTACTTTTATTGAGCATTTACAAATACCATACTAGATTCTTTCATATGTTATTTCTAATACTAATAACAATCTTGTAGGGAAGTGATATTGTCCTCATTTGCAGGTGAGGAAGTGAAAAATTGAGAGAGTAACCTTTTCATGTGTCACATCTGGAAAGTGATCGAACTTGGTCACTCTGGTTACAAAGCCAACTAAAATGTCATTGTGTAATTTTCAGTTAAGAACAACTGAGTGAAATGTAGATACTTGTTTAAAATATTTATTGAAAAACTAACACGTAGTCATTTCTTAAATGTGAAAGACTACGTTAAAATTCCTATCTGTTTTAATTAGAAGAGAAAATACAAGAATAGACGTATCCTAGGATACAAAGGCTTCTAGGAAGGAGTGAACATTAAGAGAAAGGACTGAGGAATGAGATATAGGCGACCCACTGAGCACATGCAAAGATATAATTTGATTAGTTTAATTTGACACCGGCAGGAATCTGTGACATACAGCACTACATTTCTTGTTTTGATTAGGCAGAAAGTTTTAAGTTAAGGATTCCTAGACTTAGATTTCACATACCAGGAAGATAAAGAAATAAACAACTATTCCCTATCACCCTCCTCCCCCCACCAAAAAAAAGTAGGGGAGCAGGCCTGGCATGGGATTGTCAAATAAAGACAATTTAAAAAAAGATAAGTGACCCCGTACTCTTACCATCATTTTTAAAGAGGGGAAACATTGTAACACTAAAGGAGTTGGACTTGCATAATCAGAGTAAAGAATAGTTCTTCCAAAGAAAATAGAGCTTTTTAATTTACAGTGAGAATTTTATTAAGGAGTGGTGGAGGAGTTCCTGTCCTGGCTCAGTGGTAACAAACCTGAGTCTATGAGGACGCGGGTTTGATCCCTGTCCTTACTCAGTGTGTTAAGGATCCGGTGTTGCTGTGAGCTGTGGTATAGGTCACAGACGAGGCTCGGATCTTGAGTTGCTATGGCTGTGATGTAGGCCGGCAGCTGTAGCTCTGATTCAACCCCTAGCCTAGGAACTTCCATGTGCCCAGAGTGCAGCCCTAAAAACCAAAAAAAGGGGGGGGAGATTGGTGGAAACTTGGTCCCCATGGGTTGGAATTTAAGATGCACTGATTTATAAGAGGGCTTGCATGTTGTAGTTCTGGGCCAATCCTGCCCACAGGATTTGTACATCCTCACAAACTAAGAATGGTTTTATGGTTTTAAATGATGGAAAAAAAAAAAGAAAAGAGGAGTACTGTTTTGTGAATGTGAAAATTATATGAAATCCAGGAGTTCCCATCTTGGCGCAGTGATTAACGAATCTGACTAGGAACCATGAGGTTGCGGGTTTGGTGCCTGCCCTTGCTCAGTGGATTAACGATCTGGCGTTGCTGTGAGCTGTGGTGTAGGTTGCAGATGCGGCTCGGGTCCCAAGTTGCTGTGGCTCTGGCGTAGGCTGGCAGCTACAGCTCCGATTCAACCCCTAGCCTGGGAACCTCCATATGCCGCGGGAGCGGCCCAAAAAATAGCAAAAAGACAAAAAAAAAAAATATATATATATATATGAAATCCAAACTTCAGTGTCTAAGTAAAATATGACTTAAATATCTCCAGGCTGACTTTGTGTATTGTCTGTAAATGCTTTCCTACCACAGCGGTGTACTCGGGTCATTGTGACAGAGTCCACATGCCCCTCTGAACCTGAAATGTTTAATCTGGCCCTTTACAGAGAAAGTTGGATGACATCCGGTTTAGACAACAGAGTAAGTGGTGAAAGCTAACAGCTACTCCTGCTCAAAGCAGTAATAGCTGGGGTAGTGTTTGCTAACACACAGACTCTGTTTTACGTGCTCTGCTTAAATTATTTATCGTCATTACGTCTTATGGAGGTATTGTTATTTTTATTTTACTGATATGAAAATAGAGGCTTAGAGAGAATATGTAATCTGCCCAAGGTCACACAGCTGTTAAGTGGAAGAGGTAGGATTTAGGCCCAAAGAGTGTGCAACACATTTCTGCTCCTTTCTGCTGTACTAGGTGGTCAGGAAAAAGAAACGCGAAGAGGACATTTTGGGACACTGAATACATTCTTCACATTTACCTTATTATTTCAGGAATGTTACCTTATTATTTGAGCAATGTTATAGTTGCTCAGTATATTATCATTGAGGAGTAAAATGAAGAAATTAACGTTAATTGCATCATGGTTTATGAGCTTTTTTGACTCAGTGGATTTTTCCCAGAGGTTTGTGGTTTAGATGATCTTTTTTTTTTTGTTTGTTTTCTTTTGTTTTTACAATTGCACCTGTGGCACATTGGAAGTTCCTGGGCTAGGGGTAGAATTGGAGTTGCAGCTGCTGGCCTGCACCACAGCAACATCGGATCTGAGTGGCATCAGTGCCCTACACTGCAGCTTGTGGCAACACTGGATCCTTAACCAACTGAGTGAAGCTGTGGATCAAATTCAAATCCTCACAGAGACCATGTTGGGTTCTTAGTCTGCTGAGCCACAACGGGAACTCCTAGATCTACTTATTGATGTCCTACTTACCGAACTTTTGAGCAAGTGAATGTCATTTCTGGACCATATTGACTAGTTTTTGGTATTAGAATAGTAACTGTTAACTTGGTAGGGAGTTACTGTGTTCTTCACCGCCATCACAAATAAGTATTATTTTGTTCTTAAGGAGCAGAAGGTATACTGCCCAAGTCATTGATTCAATTAAAATTAAACTTTTTGACATATACAGATATATTTTAAATAAATAATGGCTTTTAAAAAAAGAATAAATATGGCTTTCTATGCCAGAGTCTGAAAAAAAAGAATTACCTGTAGTTGGATATTTAGATGAATCTATTCTAGAAGAAATCATTATTTTACTTTTAGGGAAGAAGACTGAGGGAAGAAAGTGAGGTTTCAAAAACTAGTTGAATGAGGGAAGGAATATTAGCAAGTAAATGAATAAACTGAATTAGTGTAGCCAATTCTAATTTCACTAATATGATATTCAAAACCAGCTTTTATACATTCTCATAACAGTATAAAATGCTGATTTAAGTAAATTGAGGTCTAGACTACACTTTATCTGAATTAAATAATCACGTGTATTTTGAGATTTAAAAATGATGGTAAGTGATATTAAGTGTTGTGATCCTCTGAAACCTAGAAACCTACTGGGTCTGAAATTGATTTTAATGGGTTAGGACCATTGAGAAATAGGACTGACAGTTAAGGTTGTTTTTTCAAATCTTTTAAATTGCCCACTGAGTTTTTCTTTTTTTTTCTTTTTTTTTTTTTTTTGTCTTTTGTCGTTTGTTGTTTGTTGTTGTTGTTGCTATTTCTTGGGCCGCTCCTGCGGCATATGGAGGTTTCCAGGCCAAGGGTTGAATCGGAGCTGTAGCCACCAGCCTACGCCAGAGCCACAGCAACGCAGGATCCGAGCTGTGTCTGCAACCTACACCACAGCTCACGGCAACGCCGGATCGTTAATCCACTGAGCAAGGGCAGGGACCGAACCCGCAACCTCATGGTTCCTAGTCGGATTCGTTAACCACTGCGCCACGACGGGAACTCCTGAGTTTTTCTTAATAAAGATGGAGTCCGGAAACAGGGACTTTGGTGATTTGCAGTGGGTGGGGTGTGATTAGGGTGGTTGGAGGGGGGTTATGCGAAGGGTGGGGCAGTGGTAAAGGTTGATTTTTGACTATTTTGGAAGTTGCTGTCTTTTTTGATTTTGGACAAATATTTGTAGGCTAGAAATATAATGCAGATAAAGCTTCCAGTGTTTTTTATGCTAGAGGGAATTGAATTTGTCCATTTGAATTGACTTGTTTCTGAATTTTTGCATGTGTGTGGTTTCTCTTTGCTCTATTGTTACTCTTCCTCCCAGCAAGGTAAGAGTTACAGGGTTGGTAGAATTAAATTGCATCATTGGGTTTTCTTCCTCTTAATCATTCCATCCATAATTTGACACTAGTAATTTTGGAAAATGTTGCTTATTATAAGAGTTAGCTGGAATTAAAATCTAAAACTTGACTCTGCCCAGGTTGAGGTGGCATGTTTTAGTCCTTGATAGCTACTGCCATCTCTTCTTCTGTGACAGATGGCTTCCCCTCCTGGTTGTAATCCCACTGCTGATTTTTTTCAAAGAATGAATGCCATGTGTTCCCCATTTTGGCTGTGATTTTCTTCTGCCTCCTCATTGGCTTCAGAGGAACTTGAAATTGGATGTACTTACTGTTGGCAGTTATGGCAGGAAGTGAATACAACTGTGACTATGCCAAGTGTTCATTTATTAGAAGAATTGTAGTTTCCGAAAATTAAACATCATTTCTTTATCATACCGAGAGTAAAGGGAATTTTGTTTTTTTTAAAGAATATACTTTTCACTTGATGTTGTACAGTAAATATTTTTTATCTTTTATTACAAAATAAGCTTTAAAACCTGAGTTTCACATGCTCAAAAATTTATGGTATATTGGACTGTAGTTGGTTTGTACAGGCTATTGAAAGAATAGATCTAATTTTACTATGTGTAATGACTGTAATCATGAAAGGGATTTGTAATGTAGGGAATCCAAAAACAATGGAAATTGATTGTGATGTTTGGCACTGACTTTGAACTTATATATGCTTTGCGGTACACATGGATAATACTGTCTGTCCATTTTAACTTTCCTGCTCTGTATGTTCCTTTTCCATTGGTGGATATAAATGACATCATCTGAAGCACTAAAGAAAACTTTTAAGTCTAAATCTGAACCAGTTTAATTCTATACAAATTCTGTTCATATTTGGAGGTAAATGGTGTTTGGCTTTAAAAACAAAAACAGGGAGTTCCCGTCGTGGCGCAGTGGTTAACGAACCCGACTAGGAACCATGAGGTTGCAGGTTCAGTCCCTGCCCTTGCTCAGTGGGTTAATGATCCGGCGTTGCCGTGAGCTGTGGTGTAGGTTGCAGACGTGGCTCGGATCCAGCGTTGCTGTGGCTCTGGCGTAGGCTGGTGGCTACAGCTCCGATTAGACCCCTAGCCTGGGAACCTCCATATGCCGCGGGAGCAGCCCAAGAAATAGCAAAAAGACAAAAAAAAAAAAAAAAAAAATAAATAAATAAATAAATAAAAAACAAAAACAGGGAGTTCCCGTCGTGGCTCAGTGGTTAATGAATCCAACTAGGAACTATGAGATTGTGGGTTCCATCCCTGGCCTTGCTCAGTGGGTTAAGGATTTAGCGTTGCCCTGTGAGCTGTAGTGTAGGTCGCAGACGAGGCTCAGATCCTGCGTTGCTTTGGCTCTGGCGAAGGCTGGCAGCTACAACTCTGATTAGACCCCTAGCCTGGGAACCTCCATATGCCGTGGGAGCGGCCCTAGAAAAGTCAGAAAGACAAAATAAATAAATAAATAAATAAAAAACAAAAACAAAACATGGAGTTCCTGTGGTGGCTCAGCGGAAACAAACCTGACTAGTATCCATATGGACGCAGGTTTGATCCCTGGCCTCACTCAGTGGGTTAAGCATCTGGCATTGCCATGAGCTGTGCTGTAAGCTGAAGATGCAACTCGAATCCCGCAATTCTGTGGCTGTGGTGTAGGCCAGCAGCTGTAGCTTCCATTCGACCCCTAGCCTGGGAACCTCCATGTGCTATGGGTGCAGCCCTAAAAAGACAAAAAACAAAACAAACCCTTCCAGGTCAGAGTAAACAAAGGGCATTTCCTGACCTCACCCCACCCCCCAAAAAGGAAAGATAAGTATAAACAAATATGTTCATATTTCCCTCATTAGTGTTGGGATTTGGAATTTCTGTCCTCAGAAGTCACTGTTCTGTCAGTTTTCTGTATTTGGTTGAGTAAATCTCGTGCAGCGATGGCAAAAGTGTTGTCCAGCTTCTAAATCTGTTAGCCACTAAATCTCTCAGTATAATCTTGCTAGCTGAACCTGGCTCAGTGGTTCTTAACTTTGGCTAGCATCACCTGAGAAGTTTAAGGGAAAAAAAAAAAAGATGCCTGGTCTCACCTTCACCCCCAGAGATTCTAATTTAATTGGAGCTGGGGCACGGCCTCCGTGTAAGGGTTTTTAAAAGCTCCCCAGGTAACTCTAATGTGCTCTTATGGTTGAGAACGACTGGCTACTAATAATGGATAAGAGTTGGTAGGTAAACTGAAATCTCTTCTCAGTTCTGTCTAGTGAGGTGATTTATGACCATCCCACAATATACAAATAGTTAAAAACAATTTCAGTTTGAGTGAGTAGAGAATATTTATCATTGGAATTTGAGAGTACAAATTTGGCGAGGTTAGATTATGTCAGTACTTTGTGACTTGTTTTTTAGGGCCACACCTGCAGCATATGGAGGTTTTTGGGCTAGGGATCAAATCAGAGCTACAGCTGCTGGTCTACACCGCAGCCATAGCAATACCAGATCTGAGCCGTGTCTGCGACTTACACCACAGCTCATGGCAACGCTGGATCCTTAACCCACTGAGCAAGGCTAGGGATGGAACCTGCAACCTCATGGTTCCTAGTCGGATTCGTTAACCACTGCACCACAATGGGAACTCTGCTTTTTTGTTTATTTTAAATAAACAACAGACATTTACTTCTCACAGTTCTGGAGACTGGAGGTAGGAGAGCAGGGTGCTGCATGGCAGGTTTGGTCCTGGTCCTCTCCCAGGTTGTCACCTTCTCTTTGCTTGTCCTCAAGCAAGGAAGGGGTGGGCATCAGTATTTTTAAAACACTCTCACAGGTAATTGTAATGTATATTTTGTGCTGAGAATTTGAGGGTTTTTTTTTTTTTTTTTAAGAAAAAGTACAATATAAATAGACGAAGAAGCATAAATTCATGAGTGTTAGTAAATTATCTGGTGGAATTGAAGGAAGGCAGTGGCCACCTAGGGGTGTGGTGGGAAGGAGGGAAAAGAAGGTAAATTGGTAAAGCACACAGATGCTTCATTTGTCCTAATTATCTCCTCTACCCCAGCCTGCCTGTCTTGTTTTCTGTTCTGGGTGAATGTTAAGATCTTTTAACTAGTCAGATGGACGTTACACTTAAATGTGGATCAGAATTATGTGGAGGGTTTGTTAAAACACACATTGCTGGGCCCTGCCCTCAGAATTTCTGAGTGAGTGGGCCTACAGTGGGGCCCAAGAATTTATACATTTAACAGTTTCCCAGCTGATTTTTTTTTTTGTCTTTTTAGCGTCGCACCCATGGCACATGGAGGTACCCAGGCCAAGGGTCCAATCGGAGCTGTAGTCACCGGCCTGCGCCACAACCACAGCTACGCCAGATCCGAGCCGCGTCTGCAACCCACATCACAGCTCACAGCAACGCCAGATCCTTAACCCACTGAGCAACGCCAGGGATCAAACCTGCAACCTCATGGTTCCTAGTCAGATTCGTTTCCAGTGCACCATGATGGGAACTTCAAGATTTATTTTCTCTATGTATATCCAGAAAACTTTAAAAATAATAAAACAAATACAAACCCATGTATCCATTTCCTAAAATTAGCAAATGTTAGTGGTCTATGGAGAAATAGTCCATATGAATTAATATTCCTTTTTTGGAGTTCCTGTCATGGTACAGTGGTTAGCAAACCCGACTAGCATCCATGAGGACTCGGGTTTGATCCCTGGCCTCGCTCAGTGGGTTAAGGATCTGGCATTGCCGTGAGACATGGTTCTGATCTGGTGTTGCTGTGACTCTGGTGTAGGCCGGCTCCTACAACTCTGATTGGACCCCTAGCCTGGGAACCTCCGTGTGCCAAGGGTGTGGCCCTAAAAAGACAAAATAAAAAAAAATCCTTTTTTGGTTTTAATAGGCTGCTGTATCTTATTTCACACTCTTTCAATTTATTTCACAATTTCAACTTATTTCACAATTTTACAGTGAGTGAAATATGGCAACTTCTTTGGGCTTGAGATCAGTGCTCTTTGAGGAAAACTACCATAATTCGTTAACTTGTTTGATCAGTCTTTTAGGCAACAAAGTGAAATAGGGACTGAAAAAAGGTTCAGTCCTGATTATATGCTCAATCTGAAAAAAACATTAAGAAGTATTATATACTTAAAAATGAAGTCATCAGATGTAGTCATTTTATCCTGTTTTATTTTGAAATAGTTTATCTGAATAGTTCACAGAATTAAAAAGCTCAATTTCTTTGTGTGTTTGGAAACCTGGGAAGAAAAAGGGTAAGCTACTATGTATGGGGGTGTAAAAAATGTGACAGTTGTGAAAACGTAGTAACCCAAACTCCAAAGGGGGAATAGTTGCATCATTTGTTCACTTCTAAAACAGTTTGTTCTTCCCTAAATATAACTGATGTTCTGTACAAATATGAGTCAAGAGGAAAAAACACCGAATTCATAATCAGAAAAAACACCAAATCAACATGATTCTGGAACAGTTTTGGTGGCTTTGATTAGTCTTGCCTAGCTTTTTGTCATGCTTTAAATAGAAGGCTCATTTTAGTAGAGGCCTCCCAGCCAAGTTAGTTCTGTGAGGTTGAAATGATGCTGTTTTATATCCTTCTGAAGGACATTATTAATCACCTCTGTGTATTTTTTCATCTTGAAGCTAATAATCAGGTTCCCTGAACTTGCTAGAGACTGTGAGTTTTCCTCACCATTTTTGAAGTGAGGATTTGTATGTGACTTTGGAAAGTATGGACTTAACCGTCTGATGAGAAATCTCTGTGAGGCTTTACTATATTCATGGATAAGAATCTGGAAATTCACAAAGAGAAAATTATTTAAAATGTTATATGCTATAAAAAATCCTATATTCAAAGTTTGAACTATCATAATTCTCCATTCCTGAGGATCAGCCAGACTTTGAAATCTAAGGCTCCTCAGGAAGTGCCTTTCTTTTGGCAGCAGGCTGCTCTCAAGCCAGATGATTCTCCAGGACCTGGACACAGTGTGTTGTGTGATCACATCACAGAGCACTTGCAGTTGGCTAGAACTGTGTATTGCAACCCCTTCAGGATTTTTTTTATACGGAAGTACCCAGGTTAGGGGTTGAATTGGAGCTGCATCTGCTGGCCAACGCCACAGCCACTTGGGATCTGAGCTGCATCTGTGACTTACACCACAGATCGAGGCAACACCGAGTCCTTAATGACTTAAACCACAGCTCACAGCAACACTGGGTCCTTAACCCAGGATTTTTGCTTTTGCCTATCATTTGTGTGTTACTAAGATCCTTACCCCATTTCCCTGTTAAAATACTCACTTAGTTTGTACCTTGCCTGTTTGTGTATTTACTGACTTAGGTAGTCTAGTCAAAGTTCAGCATGTACGCAGAGTGAGTGGCAGTATTGGCTGTTTTTCTCGTGGTGTGTCACTGCATTATCTGGGATGGAATGCTTTGTGGGTATCCATGTGGTTTCCTGACGAGAGAAAGGAGGTCCAGCTGCATTCACTCTCATAAGATGACCTTTGTTTCTACATGTGCTCTTGTCCAACATAGCATTGTCTAGCCAGTCTATCAATAAATATTTATTGAGTGCCTACGATGAATGCCCAGTAGTATGCTGGGTGCTTTGACGGAGTTTTTTCTTTCTTTTTTTTTTTTTTTTAAGGAGAGGAAGGAGAAACAAACAGTGACAGGCATTTGTGAAGTTTAAAAGCATGTTATCATGAAGTAGATATGCTCTGGGGTTTTCTAAAGATGAATTATTTTTGGTGGGTTGGAATTCTAGAGTATTTTTGCCTAGACTAGGTTCAAGAATTGGATTATTCATAAGAGTGGAATATTATCTGATTTTAAAGATTTCTTCAAATTTGGTATTTTATATATAGCTTTTTATTTTTATTTATTTATTTATGTATTTTTATTTTTATTTTTATTTTTTTGTCTTTTTGCCATTTCTTGGGCCGCTCCTGCAGCACATGGAGGCTCCCAGGCTAGCGGTCGAATCAGAGCTGTAGTCGCCAGCCTACGCTAGAGCTACAGCAACGCGGGATCCGAGCTGTGTCTGCGACCTACATCACGTAGCCTTGTGGTTCCTAGTCGGATTCGTTAACCACTGAGCTATGACAGGAACTCCCTATATATAGCTTTTTAAAAATCAGTGTATCAAAATATGTAGTGTATGTCCCACAATTTCAAGGATATTAAAAAGTCCTTGAGGGGAGTTCCCATCATGGCTCAGTGGTAATGAACCTGACTAGTATCCATGAGGATGCGGGTTCGATCCTGGGCCTCACTCAGTGGGTTAAGGATCTAGCATTGCTGTGAGCTCTGGTGTGGGTCGTGGATGTGGCTCGGATCCATTGTTTCTGTGGCTGTGGCATAGGATGGCAGCTACAGCTTCTATTTGACCCCTACCCTGGGAACTTCCATATGCCACGGGTGCAGCCCTAAAAAAGACAAAAAAAAAAAAAAGTTTTTGAAATGGAAAGATATTCATAATATATTAAAAGAATACAAATGGTATATAGGTATACTATAGTTAATTTCTTTGGAGGCAGTATAGAGTCATTATAGTTTTAAAAGCACAAAACTATGGAGTCAGACTGCTGGATGTTTCTGCCACTTATGATCCAAGTGACCTAGAGAAGGTCTGTTTTCTTTGTGTCTTGGTTTCCTTATTTGTAAAGTGAAAATAATGATAGTGCATCATGGGGGAGATGTAGGATTATATGAGTTAAAATACATAGTGCCTTTATAGTAGGATAATAACATTATTGTTTTTTCCTTTAAAGATGAATTTCAGCATAGAAAAAAATGTTTTGAAGGAATCCCACCAAAATATTTTCAGTGATTTCTCTTAGAATTTTATTGATTTTTTCTTACTGTTTGTCTCTAATTCCTTATTTTTTCTTAAATCGACGTGCATTTATTATATAATAAAAGATAATGAAGAATAAGATTTAGTCTGAATGTATATATAAGTTGTTGTAAGACAAAAAGTAATTAGAATTAATTACTAGTAAATTAGTATTTGACGGATATTGAATGGACTGCAGAGGTGTGATTTTATTCTTAAGTTGTTCACAATGTATCATAGGAAACGTGGTAGAGACACAGAAAGGGAAAAATCCTAAAAGCTGGTTTGTTCAGCTTTCCATCCACCTCCTTCAGTGTCTGTGACAGATGTAAGTCAGCAGTGTCTTGTTGTTTAAGGTAATGTGGTTCAGCAGGTTAAGGATCTGGTGTTGTCACTGCAAGCAGCTGGGGTCATTGCTATGGTGTAGATTTGATCCCTGGCTGGAAAACTTGCATGTGCTGTGGACAGAGCCAAAAAAAAAATTTTTTTTTTTTTGATAGATATGTGTTAGGAAATTTTCTTAGCACTAGACCTGCCTCTGTGTAACTACTTAGCATTTATCTTAGGTTTTCAGTTTGGAGCTAGGTGGAATAAATCTAATGCTTCTTCCAGAATAATGATTTAATAGAAAAGGAGTTTATCAAATAGATAACGAGTAGCTCATGGAATTCCGGTAAGGCTGGAGAATTAGGCTTGAGGCTTAGCTTTTTATAATGTTCTACACCATGCTGAGGAAGAAACTTCCACTATTTCTGCTGCTTCATCAGAACCTTCAGTTGATGGTTGATGACACTGAAGAGCCAAGAATTGACCTTGTAATCACTAGGAAACTGGTGCTATACCCATTTTCCCTGAGCTGGATTCATCTGTTACCATCTGCACCAGTAAACATGGAAGGTAGAGCCTCCTTCCACTTGTTACTGAATTCCATATCAATCTTAAGTGCATACAAACGTTGGCAGTGTCTAGATACCTGCCTGGGTCTGGCTAGAAGGGAGTGTGGGAATTTGAGTCTTCACTCTTACATTGGGGAAGCAGGACTCATAAGGAGGGGATTTCTTCACATGTAGAACAACTGCTTAAAAGATTATGAACACAAGCATATGAAAAGATGTTTAACGTTGCTAGTCATTAGGGAAATGCAAATCAAAACCACCTGAGTACCACTTCACACCCACTAGGGTGGCTCTAATAATGAAAAAAAAAAAAAAAAGGAAATAACAGGTATTGGTGGGAATGTAGAGAAATTGGAACCTTTTATATACTGCTGGTGGGAATATAAAATGGTTCAGGCCACTGTGGGAAATAGTTTGGCACTTCTTCAAAAAGCTAAATATAGAATTGCCATATGACTTTGCAGTTTCACTTCTAAGTATATACTCACAAGAACTGAGAACTGACATTCAAACAGGTACATGTATATGTGTGTTTTTAGCGGCATAATTCACAATAACCAAAAGATGGAAATAGTTCACATGTTCATTGTGGGTGAATGGATAAATAAAATGGGTTATATACATACAACAGAATATTATTCAGGCATAAAAAAGAATTAAGTTCTGACATCCACTGTGATGTGGGTGTTTCTCCAAAACATTAAGTGAAAGAAGATAGAAAAAGCCACATATTGTATGGTTCTGTTTATATGAAATATGTACCATAGATTAATATAGAGGGAGCACCAGTTTGTGTTACCAGGGCCGTGGGGAAAAACTATTTAATGGGTAAGAAAGAAGTTTTACTTCAGAGTGATGGAAATATGTTGGAGCTAGATGAAGGTAGTGGTTGCACAACATTGCACATGTACTAAGTGCCACTGAGTTGTTCATTTTAAAATGGTTAATTTTATGTGAATTTCATCTCAATAAATTTGTTTTTTAAAAAGGTTATTAACAGCCTTTAGTGAGACATGTTCATTGTGAAGATGGTTATAACAACTGTCATTTGTTGAGTATTTACTATAGGCTGGAGACTTTACAAATATTTATTCTAATCCTTATGGTAGCATTGCAAGGTAGGTATTAGAAACAAGAAAAACAAAGAACTATATTAGTGGGCTTAAAAATTTCTTTACAGTTTAAGGTACTGATTTGAATTACTTTAAACTTAGTTTATCATCAAATTAAGAGTGAGCTCTTGAATCTAATCAAAGACCTGTAGAGAGCACTCTTATTCCTTACTGTGCTCTGGTTATGTTTAGAGCATCTTAAGTCATAAATTTAGATTTGTTGTATTAATTTGATATTTTGGAAACTACCAGTTTGAAGCATCTGATTTTGAACTTGCACTTTTTTGAATTCTTTTTTATCTTTTAGTTTTTAGTATTGTAGTTGAAAAAATGTTTTCCTCCCATGGAAAAAGTGTTTGTATTTGCAGCCTCATTAAGTTTGGTGTTTTATATATATATGTGTGTGTGTGTGTGTGTGTATATATATTTTTTTTTTTCTGGCTGGCCTGTGCCATGTGGAAGTTCCTGGGCCAGGGATCAAACTCACATCACAGTGGTGACCTGAGCTGCTGCAGTGACAACACCAGATCCTTAACCCACTGCACTACAAGGGAACTCACAAGTTTGATATTTTTGATTTAAAAAAAACCTGAAAATTAAACTTAAAAATTTAACAAAAATACATATATGTTTTATGAAAGAGTTTAAATTGGTGATTTATGTTAAATGGTAAATTAATTTTAACTTGGAAAGGAATTTCCGTTTTGATAGTCTTTCTTTTTTATCCTGGTATCTAGTTTTAAAATCCTGGTTAAATATATTCTTTTGGGGGTTTGTCAAATATTGATGATTTAGGCATAACTGGTCCGTTGAGAACATTATATGAATGAAAGTTTGCCTACTTTGAGTTTAAAAACTGGTAGTCATTTTATGAAAACTTTGAGTAACAGTAGTTAAAATCAGTATTTCCTTTTAAGCTATTTAATACCATCTAATATTTTGATTTATTTTAGCAATATATATTTCGATTTGGCATAAACCAAGCACTCTTAAAATCACAGTCTATATAGAAATATATGTTTTATATATATATTTAATATATATACACATATATATATATATATACACACCTAACCAAAACATAAGCTTCATGATAAAACATTTGCTCTATGAGAGATATACTTAGCTATTTAAAATTTTATTGAAAAATATGTAAATTATCAACCACTGGATTGATTTTACAACTCACTTTATAATAAGTCAGCTTGAAAAGTCTCCAGTGACTATGGAATTTTACTGTAGTTAAGTAGTTAAGATTTGGGGGAAACTCTAAAAAATCTATGCAACTTTGTAACCAGAACAGTTAACGGAAATAATGAATAGTACCTCAAGTGAAACTTGCACAGCCGTGGGATTGCAGGTTGTTGTGGCTGGAGGCTGCTCCAGCGGATATTGAAAACTCATAAATTAATTGAGTAGAAATTCTTTCTTGCAAGTGGAGGTGGGTGTCTGAGCACAAGAGCAAGTGCAGCCTGCCTTGAACCGAGAGCAGGGGGTGCTTGGGGGTGCGCTTTGTGAGAAGGGAGCCCTGACTGCAGGTGCTCATTTTTAATTGCCTTGAAGTGGGAAGGATTCCTGTTTATGCAGTGGCCAGGCTGAGAACATTCTCATTTCCTGCCAATGGGGATAATTCTGCTTCTGCCCTTTGTGATTCCTTTGCTTTGGAAAAATTGCTTATGAACTGGCAGAGTTTTGATATAATGATATCTTCTATTTACCATCATTATGCATGAGCTAATTCATAATGTAAAAATACACTTTATAGCAAAACAGACTGTATGTGTGTCCTTTGGAGTTTGCCGCTTTCCCTGTATTCCATTTTAACACTGCTTTTTAGAGTAATTTCTATAGCTGCTTGTGTCAGCTTGACATTTTGATTTCAAAGATGCTTTTATAGTCTTGTTCCAAATGTCAAACAGTGACTCCAGAGTTTCTGAATGATAGGCATAAACTCTTACTAGTGCTTTTGTTAGACGCATAAGATGATTTTACAGTTTCTTTGTTCTGTCCGTATCTGTAAACTGTTGCTTAAATGAGAGTTTCTCTTGAGTCTACAGATTACATTTATATTGCTTAGTGAAGCTTTTATATATTGACTTCATGTTATTTGCTGCCTAAGTTTTATACTTTTGTGAAATTTGGACTTGATTAGAACCTCGATGACACTTGGTGGGGAAGGGATTTTCATAGCAGGCAGATTTTACATGTAGGGCAAATTTCAAGGAAAACTACTGCTTAATAGCCCCTAGACGTCCCTCATTAGTGTATATTTGAAGGGTCAGTGAATTCCATAGTTTATGTGGTGGTAATCAGAGTTTCTTGACTGGAGAGTAACCTTACTCCTAAAAGACTGATTTTGGAGTACGTAGAAGGGCATATTATCAGAATAGTACTGTTAATATTGTTCTGTGTGTTCTTAAATTCAGTCTCTTTTATTTTATAAAGCACAGTTGTGTATCTTTAGGAAGCAGATACTTAATTTTAGCAATGTTACTTCTTTCTCCAAACACAGGGTAGATGATGGAGGGATTTGTAGAGTCATCCTTAGAAGATTTTTTTCATTACAAATAAAAAATACATACAATAAAAACATTTTAAGAATGCATAAGTGTACCTAGGGAAAAAACTCTCCTGTAATCCCGTTAGAGACATACGCAGTTGGGATTGTATAATGTGTCTATTCATGTGTATGTACGCATACACCCACATACACACTCTTTGTTACTACTTTTTAAAATTTAATGGTGAGCATTTCTCCTGTGTTAGTAAATATTTTTCAGAAACATTGTTTTAAATGACTACATAGAATTGTCATATTTTTAGCCATTCTATTGTAGGATATTTAGGACTTTTCACATGTTTTGTCATATGTATTACTGTTAGGGATATCTTTATTAATACATTTTCAATTTCTGATTATTTTCCTATGGTGGGTTACTATAAAGTTGAATCTGTTGATCAAAGAGGATTGAAGGAATTATAGGAGAGTTTTTCCTATATAAATTTATATATCCTTAAAATGTTTAACATATGTATTTATTACTTTGTAATGAGAAAATGTTGCAAAAATGACCATACAAATCACTATATTATCTACCTTATATTTGGAGAGAATAGCAGCATTGCTAAAAGATGGCCTTTGCTGCCTAAGGATAATATGGCTGTGCTTTTAAATTAAAGTCATTTCTCCAGAAAGATTGGACCACTTTAGACAATCACCAGCAGGTGTATAAGAATGCATATGCCATCTTACTACTCATAATAATATAAAATCCTGTGTCTGAAAAAAACTTTTACCACTTTTATAGGTTAAAAAGTATTATTTTGCTTCTACTTACAGTTCTTTGTTTACGTTTTCATGTGTTGACACATGATGTGTTTAATTCACATCATCTGTGAATTGTGTATTCCTATTTATTCTCTTCGGAACAGAAAGGTCATAGTGTTTCAGTGAATTACATGGGCTTTTTCAGTAGTGAGGATAAAGTTCCTTCACAATTATGTAAATAATTTTTAGTATTTGTCATTTACTACTTAGTTTAATTTTTTTTTTTTTTTTTTGGGTGGGGGACAAAAGTGGTATATGGAAGTTCCTGGGCAAGGGATTGAACCCATGCAGCAGCAGCAATCCAAACTACTTCAGTGATAGTGCCAGATCCTTAACATGCTGCACCACAGAGAATTCTCCCTTAGTTTTTGATTTTTGATGTATACAGTTCTAGATTTCTAAGCAGTAAAATGTATTTTCCTTATATTTTTAATTTGTAATTTCTTTGTAATTCCATACATTTCTTTTTTTAGAAGGCCCTTCCCTATCTGAATATGTCTGTATTTTCTTCTTTTTATTTTCTAATTAATTTGCTTTTTATACTTAGTTCTTTAATCTTCTTGGGACTTACTTTTAATTTTGTGTGGGAGGAACATATTTATTTTGACGTTTTCCTAATAGTTGAAAAGTTTTCAAAGAAAATTCTGTGATCAGTGATCAATCACTTTCCTTTCGGTTTGTGGCATTTCCTTTTTCTTTCTTCAGTGCTTAATTATTGTGAGCTCTGTTCCATTGATCTCTTTGTTGCTTCTTTCTAGTACTACATTGATTTAATTATTACACGTTTATAATTTGTATTAATGGCTGATTGGGTGTTGAAAAAAATTCCTTCAAATATATATATATGTGTGTGTGTGTGTATGTATATGCCATTATCAACTCTATTCTGTGCTGCCAGACTCTTCCTATATGCTGGCTTCCTGAGGTATCAGTTTAAATGGTACTTCTTCAAAGAGACCTTTCCTCACCATGCTGCCTCAAGTAGGGCAACCTATGCCAGTATAAGCACAAATAACTCAGTCTTTCAGAAGTCATTTTCTTTTCACACCAAATCTTCCAAATTCAGTTCTCATATTCCTCATTATTGGGTAGGATGTTAAAATGAAGACAACTGTTGACCTACCATCAGCTCCTATTTCATTACTCAAAATTTCCTTTATGTATTATGTCCAAGAATACCAGGAACATTTCAAAAGCATATGGTTTTAAGACAAAAAAAGATAGTTAAAGCCTTCAAAAAAATACAACCTATCTTAGTATTTGCTGATTGATTGCTATTGAAAATTCTTACCACTAGCAAATTCTGTCACTTAAGAGAAATGACTTATTATTTAAGAGATAAATTATAGGAGTTCCTTGGTGGCTTAGCTGGTTAAGGATCCAGCATTGTCACTGATGTGTCTTGGGGTCATTGCTGTGGCATTCATGGGTTTATTCCCTGGCCTGGTCACTTCCATATGCTGTGGGCTTGGCCAAAAAAAAAAAAAAAAAGTATAAATTCTAAAGTTGTGGTTAGAAAAGGATGTTATATAGTACACTTTTTAAATACAGTACCTTTTTTGTTATGTACTAGATGAAAAGGACAGGGAGTGTTTGGGGCAAAAGATCCAAGAACTCCTCTGTAAACCTTTGTCCCGTTTTAAGACAAAGTATTAGGACATCTGTGACATAGAGTTTCAAGCTAGGTGTCCCTGAGAATTTTCAGCTGCACCAGAGCAGTTGCTTAACAGACTGGAGAGTTTGTGGGATAACTACCACAAGAGACCAGATATGATGATGACATGAAAATTGATTAAGACAGTCAATAGCATAAGAAAAGGGTATGAAAAGGTTTTTAGGGGTACTAATTTCACTGAGAAGGCTGGTGAGATTTTTGGTGCTCTATTGTTTTTCTTTACACAGGGCATATCAAAAAGAAAGCAAGGAATTTGAGTACACTAACCAACTTTATTTTTCGTGAAAGAGAAAGCCCCTTGTGATTTTAATGTCACCTAATTATTTTCTTTACTGTTCATGTGCTTGAACCAACACCAACGCAAATAGCTGATTATAAGGCTGTACTGCTTCACTGGCAGTAATAGTAATGACCCTCATACAATCCTCAGTAGATAAACAGCTAATTGGTTTATAGCCATTACTCTAATTAAATAATTTTCATAAATTATAAGGCTCGTGTTGGGGGTTATGCTATCAGATGGGTTGTTTTGTCCTGATGTATTTTACTTTGGTGAAGAGTTATAAGCTATAATTCAAATAAAATGAAGGGACTATTGAGATGATTCAGCCAATGCTTTCACAAAAGAAGTTTAAGCTACTCCTTTTTTTCAAGCAGATATTATTCAGATATAGAAATAAAACTTATTTTAAGAAGTCAAATGCAAAAAAAGGCAGGAATGTTCTGATTGAGACAGGAACAGAGCCCAGATGCCCTGGTATCACTCTGCCAGCACTCCCTGAGCCACTGCCAGGACTTCTTGGGGCCTGCTGCCTTAGGCTACTAACCAAACCTTTTGATTTTACAAACAGCAACAATGGTAACTGCCGTTTATTGATAATTTACAATGTGATAGGTGCCCTCTCTTATTGGTAATTATTATAGTAACCCTGCAGGTTAAGTTTCTTAAGGTTCATAGTATAGATGAATACATTAAGGCTCAGAGTGTTTTAAGTAACTTCACTGAGGTCATCCTGATGGAACTAGGAATTGAACCCAAAGCCAAAATCTTTCTTGGTCTGTGTTCTCCCCTTAACTTAGAGTCCTTATCACCTTTCACTTCCTGTGATACTGTGTTTTCTTGATTTCTACCACTTTCCTCTCTGCCCCTCTTGTCTCCTTTGCCATCCTCTTATCCAACATCTGTTGCCATCCTCTTATCCAATATCTGCTGTCTAATGTTGAATCAGTCCTATCATTATCTCTTCTTATTCTTTTTTTTTCTCTCTTAGGGAGGCTTATCCACTACTTTGGCTTCAGTTAACATCTGTGTATCAAAGCTTCCACACTTACATCTTTAGCTGTTGTTATTCCTCTAAGCTCCAGTCCCATATGTCCAGTTTTTCCTTGAAACTTTTTCTCAGCATCTCGATAGCACTTCGAGATCCCTCCTCAATTCCTATCCTTCCTTATTTTTCCCCATATTTGCTTATGATACCACCAAGATGTCCACAGTGTTTAAGTCAGGAACTTTAGAATCTTCCTTGATTGCCTCACTCCCTCATTTCCCACCCTGCTGGTCAAATCCTGGTGATTTCTTTTCTCTGAAGTATTTTTCTAAGCCATCCATTTTCCCACCCCACAGCCACTGTCATAGTGTGGTCATGGTCCCTGCTGGCTGAGATACTCTGCTATTCCCCCGACTTTCTCCAGTCTTTCTCTTTCCCCTAATGTGCAGCCAATTTGTGCTTTTGAAAATGCACACGTGATAAAGTTTGAGTCCTCACTCCACCACCCACTACTTATGTGACCTTGGCAGGTTGCTAAGTCTCTCCAAACCTTAATTTCCTCATCTGTAAAATGGTTGTGTAATTCTTACCTCATGTGATTGTTGTAAGAATTAAATGAGGTGGTATGTGCTTGGCACATGGCCAGCACTTGATAAATATTGATGATGGTGGAGATGAGTGTACTCTGCTCAGAGCATTTTCTGGGCTTTCTGTTGCCCTTAAAGTCCATTAAAACTCTTGCCACACTTCCTGGGTGCTCATTCTCCTTAATTCCTCAAATGTGCTCTGCCCTCTCCTTCCTCCGGTCTTCACCTGAGTGGTCTTCCCTTCACTGAGTAAGCATTGTGTCTTTAAATAGTTAATGGAAATTAACTCATTCTCCTGATCTCATTTAGCTCCCCCATCACTTTCTTGGGTAAACTTTTTCTGAACCTCCCCAGGTGGGTCAGGTCTTTTTGTTATGTATTCTCTTATTCTTACTACCTTGGATTTAAGCTTTTATTCCTGTTTGCAGTTATTTTGTGTGTGTGTGTGTGTGTGTGTGTGTGTGTATTTTTGTTGTGGGGGTTAATGACTGTCTTATCTGCTCTTATCTGTCTCTCCACCTTTTTTTTTTGTGGATACAGACTATGTTTATTAGACCCACCTGCCATTGTGTCTCTGGCAGGGAGCATAATGCCTGCTGCTTTAATAGTGGCTAAAAATCTTCCATCAGTGAAGGATTATACTCGAGTATTTTTTTTCTACTTCAGTGTTTGGTTAGGTTTATATTTCAACAGCATTGCCTCCTTTACAGGCAGAACTGTCAGAAGTGGACTTTTTCATGTTAATTACTAGCTCGTTTTCTCGATGGAGGGAACTCCAATACCAGAATCTGTCCTTCTTCTGGTATTGAAACAGGCTCTGGGTTAGTTTTTCCTCCTAGGGGAAAGTGCTGTTCTTGGGTTCTAGGTTTTGTGTTTTTGTGGCACTTGTCTATGGGTCGGAATTCAAATTTTCTTTTGCTTAAGTCTGTGTTAGAAATATGAAGTATTTTAGGTTCACTAATATTATCAAATATTCCTTCATGAACCTCATTTGTTTTCTTTTCTTTCTTTTTTTTTTTTTTTGTGTGTGTGTGTTTTAGGGCCTCACCCACAGCATTATGGAGGGTCACGGGTTAGGGGTCAAATCAGAGCTGTGGCTGCTGGCCTACACCACAGCCATAGCAACGCCACATGCGAGCCTTGCCTGTGACCTACACCACAGCTCATGGCAGCACTGGATCCTAAACCCACTCAGTGAGGCCAGGGATCGAACCTGCATTCTCATGGGTACTAGTCAGATTTGTTTCCACTGAGCCACTATGGGAACTCCTCATTTGTTTTCTTGGTTTTGTTTAGTTACTTTGGGTTAAACAAGTAGCTTTATTTTAAAAGACAATTTTCCCTGTAATATGGGGATCAAATAATTTGTTCTTCATAACTGTCAGGAAAAAGAATTATGTAAGCATCTATTCCAGTTTACTTAGTTTAAAATTATTTTAAACATTAGTAATGAATTAGGGATATGACCTCCCCCCCATATACCTGATAAGAAAAAGAAGCCTGCTTATTTATCTTTTTAATAAATATGAAAGAGACAGAAAGGAAATTCTTGAAACTGTTGACTGTTGTTGCTCTCAAATTTTGCTTAAGATCATTTTACAGAAATCTTTGACATCAAAATTTTGGTATTAAGATTAAAATAGTTGTATTTTGTGGAGATTTTCAGGGAACAATGCCGTTTTAGGATGTAGAGTGAGAGAAAAGAAATTAGATTTCTCCCAAATCTTTTCTGTTTCTTCTCTCATTCCTTCTTTCAGAGCGAGAAGATCCTATGGGTAGAATTTTTTTCTTTTTTGACAAAATTCTCATGCTTTAGAGTGATACTAGATAGGGCTCTGCTAAAGTAACTTCATAATTAACAGTTTTCTTTGAAAACATTCTGCCTTTATTCCTTTTTTTTTTTTTTTTTTTTGGTGTATTTAGGGCTGCACTTGCAGCATATGGAAGTTCCCAGGCTAGGGGTCAAATCGGAACTGTAGCTGCTGGCCTATACCACAGCTACAGCAGCGTGGGATCCAAGCCACGCCTGAGGCCTATATCACAGCTCATGGCCACACCAGATCCTCAGCCCACTGATTGAGGCCAGGGATTGAACCCGAAACTTCACGAATCCTAGTCAGATTCGTTTCCTCTCAGCCAAGATGGGAACTCCCTGCCTTTATTCCTTATGGATGGAATTAAATGCACAAACATTTGACTTTTTTTTTTTTTTTATTATTTTCCCACTGTACAGCAAGGGGGTCAGGTCATCCTTAGATGTATACATTGCAGTTACAGTTTTTTCCCCCACCCTTTCTTCTGTTGCGACATGAGTATCTAGACATAGTTCTCAATGCTATTCAGCAGGATCTCCTTATAAATCTATTCTAGGTTGTGTCTGATAAGCCCAAGCTCCCGATCCCTCCCATTCCCTCCCCCTCCCATCAGGCAACCACAAGTCTCTTCTCCAAGTCCATGATTTTCTTTTCTGAGGAGATGTTCATTTGTGCTGGATATTAGATTCCAGTTATAAGTGATATCATATGGTATTTGTCTTTGTCTTTCTGGCTCATTTCACTCAGTATGAGATTCTCTAGTTCCATCCATGTTGCTGCAAATGGCATTATGTCATCCTTTTTTATGGCTGAGTAGTATTCCATTGTGTATATATACCACACCTTCCGAATCCAATCATCTGTCGATGGACATTTGGATTGTTTCTATGTCCTGGCTATTGTGAATAGGGCTGCAATGAACATGCGGGTGCATGTGTCTCTTTTAAGTAGAGCTTTGTCCAGATAGATGCCCAAGAGTGGGATTGCAGGGTCATATGGAAGTTCTATGTATAGATTTCTAAGGTATCTCCAAACTGTTCTCCATAGTGGCTGTACCAGTTTACATTCCCACCAGCAGTGCAGGAGGGTTCCCTTTTCTCCACAGCCCCTCCAGCACTTGTTATTTGTGGATTTATTAATGATGGCCATTCTGACTGGTGTGAGGTGGTATCTCATGGTAGTTTTGATTTGCATTTCTCTTATAATCAGCGATGTTGAGCATTTTTTCATGTGTTTGTTGGCCATCTGTATATCTTCCTTGGAGAAATGTCTATTCAGGTCTTTTGCCCATTTTTCCATTGATTGATTGGGTTTTTTGCTGTTGAGTTGTATAAGTTGCTTGTATATTCTAGAGATTAAGCCCTTGTCAGTTGCATCATTTGAAACTATTTTCTCCCATTCTGTAAGTTGTCTTTTTGTTTTCTTTTTGGTTTCCTTTGCTGTGCAAAAGCTTTTCAGTTTGATGAGGTCCCATGGGTTTATTTTTGCTCTAATTTCTATTGCTTTGGGAGACTGACCTGAGAAAATATTCATGATGTTGATGTCAGAGAGTGTTTTGCCTATGTTTTCTTCTAGGAGTTTGATGGTGTCCTGTCGTATATTTAAGTCTTTCAGCCATTTGGAGTTTATTTTTGTGCATGGTGTGAGGGTGTGTTCTAGTTTCATTGCTTTGCATGCAGCTGTCCAGGTTTCCCAGCAATGCTTGCTGAATAGACTTTCCTTTTCCCATTTGATGTTCCTGCCTCCCTTGTCAAAGATTAATTGACCATAGGTGTCAGGGTTTATTTCCGGATTCTCTATTCTGTTCCATTGGTCTGTCTGTCTGTTTTGATACCAGTACCACACTGTTTTGATGACTGTGGCTTTGTAGTATTTCCTGAAGTCTGGGAGAGTTATGCCTCCTGCTTGGTTTTTGTTTCTCAGGATTGCTTTGGCGATTCTGGGTCTTTTGTAGTTCCATATAAATGTTTGGATTGTTTGTTCTAGTTCTGTGAACAATGTCATGGGTAATTTGATAGGGATTGCATTGAATCTGTAGATTGCTTTGGGTAGGATGGCCATTTTCACAATATTGATTTTTCCAATCCAGGAACATGGAATATCTTTCCATTTCTTTACATCTTCTTTGATTTCTTTGATTAAAGTTTTATAGTTCTCGGCATATAGGTCCTTTACCTCTTTGGTCAGGTGTATTCCGAGGTATTTGATTTTGTGAGGTACAATTTTAAAAGGTATCATTTTTTTGTATTCCTTTTCTAATGTTTCATTGCTGGTATACAGAAATGCAACTGACTTCTGAATGTTAATCTTATATCCTGCCACTTTGCTGAATTTATTAATCAGTTCAAAGAGTTTTGGGGTTGAGTCCTTAGGGTTTTCTAGGTATAGTATCATATCATCTGCATACAGTGACAGTTTGATCTCTTCTCTTCCTATATGGATGCCTTTGATTTCTTTTGTTTGTCTAATTGCTGTGGCTAAGACTTCCAAAACGATGTTGAAGAGCAGTGGTGAGAGTGGGCATCCCTGTCTTGTTCCAGATTTGAGTGAGAAGGCTTTCAGTTTTTCCCCATTGAGGATTATATTTGCTGTGGGTTTATCATAAATGGCTTTGATTATATTCAGGAATGTTCCCTCTATACCCACTTTGGCGAGGGTCTTGATCATGAATGGATGTTGAACTTTGACATTTGACTTTTTTTAAAAGTAGCAACCCAGTCCATTTCTGCCAAAAATTTCCTTCTAGGAAAATGTCTTATGATTAATGGAAAGTGTTATATGATAAAATGGTTCTGTAGATATGAAAATTACAGGCTGGATATTTGATTCCTTTTATCATCTCTTTCATGCATGTTGTTTATATTAAATTAAAAAAGGTGTAAGTTTAAATGACCAGTAGCATTGAAAATGACTCTACTACCTGGCGATTTCATTTCTGTATGTCTCCTGGACAGAAACTTTTACACATGTACATAAGGAGACAGATGGATGTACATGTGCTTATTATAACAGTGAAAAAGTCGGAAAATACCTAACTGCTCTTCAGTAGTTGAGTAGATAGGTTGGTATTTATTCATAAAGTGGAATATGAGTACATAGTCCCTTAGCGCAGACATTTTTTCTTTTTTTAATGGCCACACCCATGGCAGATGGAAGTTCCCAGGCCAGGGACTGAATCTGAGCCACAGCTACAACCTGTGCCACAGCTGTAGCAACATCTGATCCTTTAACTCACTGAGCCAGTCTGGTGCAAAAACCCTTGCCATTGCTGCTACCCAAGCTGCTCCAGTTGGACTTTTTTTTTTCTTTCCTATTTTTGGCTGCCCCGTGGAGGTATGGAGGTACCTACCAGGCCAGGGATCAGATCTGAGCTGAAGTTGCAACCTAAGCCACACTGTGGCAATTCTGGATCGTTAATTCACTGTGCGGGACCAGGAATTGAATCCGTAACCTAGCACTCCCAAGATGCCACTGATCCCATTGTGCCCCAGGGGGAGCTCCTGCAGTTGGATTCTTAATCCACTGTGTCACAGTGGGAACTCCAGGGCAGATGTATTTTGGAGTTTAGATTTTTTTTCAGATTTTTAAAGGTACTCCAATATATGTATCGTATATTGTGTAACACTCCTATTGGGATCTGGGCAACACTCAGTAATCAAACATATTAATATATCTGTAGCAGAACTTGGGGATATTCACATTAAATTGGATAAATAGATAGTAAATAGCCTCATAGCAGTTGAATCAAGTTTTTCCATTAAGTTTGGAGAAAAATTTAGTCCTGAAAGCTTTTTGGATTTTGGAATTCAGATAAGGAATTATGAAACCTCCATTGTACAGTTTATAAAAATAAATGAACTAGATATATATATCTTGATAAATCTCAAACACACTTTTTAAAAATTTAAGTATAGGTGACATATAACATTATATTAGTTTCATGTATGCAACACAATGATTCACTATTTGGATAGATTACAAAATAATCAACACACTATGTCTCATTACCATCAGTCACCACACTTGGTTACAAAGAAATTTTTTTCTTGTGATAAGAGAACTTTCAAGATCTATTCTCTTGGAAGTTCCCGTAGCAGCTCTGTGGTTAACGAATCTGACTAGCATCCATGAAGATGCAGGTTTGATCCCTGGCCTTGCTCAGTGGGTTAAGGATCTGGCATTGCCATGAGCTGTGGTGTAGGTCAAAGACAGGGCTTGGATCCTGCGTGGCTGTGGCTGTGGTATAAGCCAACAGCCACGATTTGACCCTTAGCCTGGGAACTTCCATATGCTGTGGGCATAGCCCTAAAAAGCAAAAAAAAAAAAAGCAAAAAAAAATCTACTCTCTTAAAAACTTTCAAATATGTACTATATTATTGAATATAGTCACCATGTTGTACATTATATTCCCAGGACTCATTTATTTTATAACTGGAAGTGTGTACCTTTTGACTTCCTTTACCCATTTCATCCACCCTCTACCCCTCACCTCTGGCATCCACCAATCTTTTTTTGTACCTGTGAGTTTCCACCCCCTACTGCAGATAGTTAAGATTTTATTGTTTTTTTATGGTTAATGTCCTGTTATACATATATCTGTATATACACCACATTTACTTTATCCATTCATCCATTGATGGACACTTAGGTTGTTTTTGTATCTTGGGTATTATGAATAATAATGAACAAGGGGGTGCATAAGTCTTTTCAAGTTAGTATTTTTGTTTTCTTTGGATAAAAACTCAGAAGTGGAATTGCTGGATCTAATGGCAATTCTATTTTTAATTTTTTGAGGAACCTTTGTATTGTTTTCCATAGTGGCTGTAGCAGTTTGCATTCTCGAACACATTATGTTGAGTAACAAAAGCAATTTGCGAAGAGAACCATCCAGATAACATCATTTATGTGAATTTTAAGTAAGCAACAGAGAGAGAGAGATCTGAAGCAATTAAGACAAATTGTTGAGTGATTTCCTGGCTTTGTTGTATATTTGAATGAGTCTTTATAGCCCCAAGCTTCTGCTTTCTTCTCTTTTACCTCTTTAAGAATGCAGAGTTACAGCTGAATTAGGTGATAGAGCATACTACATGTTAGAACTGGAATGCTCTTAAAATATACTAAATTATCCTCCTTTCTTTTAAGTGAAATCATTCCTACTTGTTTTTTTTGTTGTTGTTGTTTTTTGTTTTTTTGTTTGTTTGTTTTTTGTCTTTTTGCTATTTCTTTGGGCCGCTCCCTCAGCATATGGAGGTTCCCAGGCTACGGGTCGAATCGGACAGGGCTGTAGCCACTGGCCTACGCCAGAGCCACAGCAACTCGGGATCCGAGCCGTGTCTGCAACCTACACCACAGCTCACGGCAATGCTGGATCCTTAACCCACTGAGCAAGGGCAGGGACCGAACCTGCAACCTCATGGTTCCTAGTCGGATTCGTTAACCACTGCGCCATGATGGGAACTCCCCATTCCTACTTGTTAAGAAATTGTCTTGACTGTTTACTTTTCCCTTTTCAGGGAACATTTTCTTTTCCCTTTTCTCTTTCAGCTTTTTTGTTGGAGTATAGTTTACATACAGCAAGATACTTGGTTGGATCTTACATATCATAGTTCCTGAGTTTTCACAAATGCCACCAATACTTGTGTAATCCACAGTCTTATCAAGATACAGACCATTTCCATTGTTCCATCATCTTCTTTTGAGCTTCTTCCCAAGTTACTCTTTTCCCTGCGCTGCCAACAAATAGTCTATTGATTCCTTTCACTTTAGATTTGTTTTGCCTGTTCTAGAACTTCCTGTAAGTGGAATCATAGAGTCTGCACTCTTTTGTCCTTGGCTTCTTTTGCTCAGCCTATTGTTTTTGAAGTTTATTTGCAGTGTTGCAATGTATCTGTCTGTAGTCATCCTCAATATTTAGTAGTCTTCATTGTTGCCGAAGCTTGGCCTCTGTCCACCGGTGCTGGGTAGAAACATGGAGACAGAGTTTTGGGTGAAGGGGAGAAAGATAGCTTTTATTGCTTTACCATGCAAAGGAGTCCACAGCAGGCCCTCCATTGGGAAGAATTGTGGGGAGTTTTATAGTAAAAAGGAGAAAAGCAGGTTTTCAGATAGGAATCAGGATTGGGGCAAACATACAGTCTTCTTTCTTTGGGGGAATCTTAGTCATCAAGGCTGACATCTGGAGAGCTCGGCATTATCATGATGGTGGTCTTCTGAGTTGTTGCCTAGAATGACAGTACTTGTGAAAGGACCATATTGATGAGAGATTAGAACAAACTAGGAGAGTTCCCGAAAAACATGTGCTAATAATCTTAAACCCACGGGCAATAGTGCTGAGAGTGCCTAAACTTTCGTTTGTAATTGCTTCTGTTTAGGATGCAGTTAAGCCAGGGAGAAGGACAAGGAAGGACTCTAGGAGTTCCCGTCATGGTTCAGTGGCTAACGAATCTGACTAGGAACCATGAGGTTGTGGGTTCGATCCCTGGCCTTGCTCAGTGGGTTAAGGATCCAGTGTTGCCGTGAGCTGTGGTGTAGGTTGCAGCCGAGGCTCAGATCCTGCGTTGCTGTGGCTCTGGCGTCGGCCGGCGGCTACAGGCTCCAATTTGACCCCTAGCCTGGGAACCTCCATATGCCGAGGGAGCGGCCCAAGAAACAGCAAGAGGACAAAAAAAAAAAAAAAAAAAAAAAAAAAGGGAGGACTCCAGTCTGTTCAGTATTAATGTATTGATTTCTAAAAGGGGCATAAGGAATGCAACTTTTCTCTTAGGTGTATTAAGATCCCTACATCATTATCTGTATCCCTTGAGAGGGAACCAGGATCCTGCCCCAAAGCTGTGGTATTGTTTCTTGACTGTTCATTCCTGGTCTTTGCAACCGCTTCCTTCCCTGATCAGCAACTGTCTGAACCTGTCCCTAGGAACCCAGGGAAGGCTATGGAGGCTGAATGAGGCCCATTTGCCAAAAACGAGAAATGAGGGATAGAGAAAGGCTTTTGTGTCCAGGAGCTCTACAGGGCCCTGCTCGGTTACAGTATCGAATAACTGGTTTATCCATTCTTCTTTTGGAGGAGTTGTTTCCAGTTTTGGCTTTTATGGGTAAAGCTGTTGTAAACATTTTCATACACATGTGTTTGTGGACCTGTTTTTATTTTCTTGCCTTGGGAGACTGACCTAAGAAAACATTCATATGGTTGATGTCAGAGCATGTTTTGCCTGTGTTCTCTTCTGGGAGTTTTATGGTGTCTTGTCTCATGTGTAAGTCTTTAAGCCATTTTGAGTTTATTTTTGTGCCTGGTGTGAGTGTGTGTGTGTAGTTTCATTGATTTATATGCAGCTGCCCAGTTTTCCCAGCACCACTTGCCGAAGAGACTGTTTTTTCCCCATTTTATATTCTTTGCCTCCTTTGTCAAAGATGAATTGACCACAGGTTTATTTCTGGATTTTCTCTTCTGTTTCATTGGGCCATATATCTGTTTTTTTCTTTTTATTATAGTTTATTTACAGTGTTCTGTCAATTTCTACTGTACAGCAAAGTATCCCAGTTTTATATATATATATCTCCATGAATATATATACATATATATGCACATTCTTTTTCTCACATTATCTTCCCTCATGTTCCATCACAAGTGACTAGATATAGTTCCCTTTGCTGTACAGCAGGATCTCATTGCTTATCCACTTCAGATGCAAAAGTTTACATCTACTCCACTCCAGACTCCCAGTCCATCCCACTCTCTTCCCGTGTATGTCTGTTTTTGTATCAGTACTACACTGTCTTGATTACTGTAGCTTTGTTTTACTGTCTGCAGTCTGGGAGAGTTATGCCTTCTGCTTGGTTTTTTTTACCCCTTCCCAATTCCCACTTTGGTCAGTTCTGGGTTTTTTATGGTTCCGTATAAATTTTTGGGCTGTTTATTTCTAGTTCTGTGAAAAATATCATGGGTAATTTGATAGGGATCACATTAAATCTGTTGATTGCTTTGGGTAATATGGCCACTGTAACTATTAATTCTTCCATTCCAGGAGCATGGAATATCTTTCCATTTCTTTGAATCCTCTTTAAATTCCTTGATTAATGTTTTTTAGTTCTCAGCATATAAGTCTTTTCACCTCCTTGGTCAGGTTTATTCTTAGATATTTAATTTTTTGGGGGTGTCCTTTTAAAAGATACGTATTTTTTTGCATTTGTTTCCTAATATTTTGTTGTTAGCATACAGAAATGCAACTGATTTCTGAATGTTTATCTTATATTCTGCCACTTTGCTGAATTCATTGATCAGTCTGAGTAGTTTTTGTGTGGAGTCTTTAGGGTTTTCTATATATATAGTATCATGTCTTCTGTAGAGAGTGACAGTTTTACCTCTCCTCTTTTAGTTTGGATACCTTTTATTTCTTTTGTCTGATTGCTCTGGCCAGTGTTGAATAAAAGTGGTGAGAGTGGGCATCCTTGTCTTGTTCCAGATTTTAGTGGGAAGACTTTCAGCTTTTCTCCATTTAGTATTATTTTGGCTGTGGGTTTGTGATAAATGGCTTTTATTTATGTTAAGGTATATTCCCTCTGTACCCATTTTGGTAAGAGTTTTTATCACCAATGGATATTGGATTTTGTCAAATACTTTTCCTGCATCTGTTGAGATGATGATGTGGTTTTTGAGTTTTCTTTTGTTAATGTGGTGTATGACATTATTTAATTTGCATATGTTGAACCATCCTTGTGAATTTGGGATGAATCCCACTTGGTCCTTGTGTATGATCTTTTTTATGTGTTGTTGGATTTGGTTGGCTAAAATTTTTTTGGGAATTTTTGCGTCTATATTCATCAGAGATACTGGTGTTTAATTTTCTTTTCTGGTAGTATCTTTGTCTGGTTTTGGTATTGGGATGATGGTGGTGGATTGCTTTAATTCAAATGCCAGCTCTTTTACTTACTAGATGATCTTGGGGCAAGTTCCTTAAGTCTCTGTAAGCCTGGTGTCGTCATCAGTAAAATTGAAATAATAGTACATGTGTTGTAGCGAGGAGTAAATGAAATAACACATAAAAAGTGCTTGGCACAATTTGGTATGCACTCATTAAATGTTTATTACTTAATGTGCAAATTGTAAAACACTTAACAGTCATTTTGTATTTTGATATTCCTTGTGGTTTTTTTGATAAAGTTATTTATATCATGTGTTTGTATTGCTATAGATTTCCTGTGTCTTTCCCCTCTCCTCAGCTTCAGTTCTGTGTAATACCTTGTGTTAATTTTGAACAATGTCTTTTAGTCATGGCTTAAGCAAAATGAAGAGCTGCTAGACTTTGTTTCCTGCTGGTAATAAAGACAAGTTACTGACATTTTACAGATTATCTCAATCATATTTAAAGGCAGTGTAAAACAAAATACTGTGAATCTGAATTTGCTAAATGCAGGGTTCTCAGCGCTCTGGTGGCTACTTTCTGACTGGCCCTATTCTGCTTTATTTTTGCTACTTGAGAAGGAAAGCTGATTTGGGTTTTCTTTTTTGTCTTGATTCTAGCACATGCAAATGACAATCCAGGCTCTGCAGGATGAATTGCGGATCCAGAGGGACCTGAACCAGCTGTTTCAACAAGATAGTAGCAGTAGGACTGGTGAACCTTGTGTGGCAGAGCTGACGGAGGAGAACTTTCAGAGGTTGCATGCTGAGCATGAGCGACAGGCCAAAGAACTCTTCCTTCTTCGAAAAACTCTGGAGGAAATGGAACTACGGATTGAGACTCAGAAGCAAACCCTGAATGCTCGGGATGAATCCATCAAGAAGCTTCTGGAGATGTTGCAGAGCAAGGGCCTTTCTGCTAAGGCTACTGAGGAAGACCATGAGAGAACAAGGAGACTGGCAGAGGCAGAGATGCACGTCCATCACCTAGAAAGCCTTTTGGACCAGAAGGAAAAAGAGAATGCTCTGTTGAGAGAGGTGAGTGACTGCTTTTTTTCAGTTGTTATGACTTACAGTCTTTTTTTCTAGATTTGTCAGCATTTTGGCCTAGATAAACTTAGATGCTCTCCTAGACTATTGGAAGGGAATTTCTTCTTTCATACTTAGGTTCTGTGCTGATTTCTATTCTAATTTGCTATGGGATGACATTAGCTGGTATGTATTCTGGCTTAATAATCTCCTGGATCTTTTTTTTCCCCCTCTTGGATTCTATAGACTCATTTTATTGCTACAGAGGGACAGAATTTTCTTGATTTGTTACTCATCTCTTGATTTGTTCATAGACACACACACACAACAAAGTCAGAATCAGAGTAGCTGTTGCTCAATTTTAAAATATTAGTAAATGAAAGTAAGCAGTTACCTCAGTTTAAGTGTGCTTATAAAGTCCTTGGCAGCAGTAATGGATATTTGCCCTATTTCCATGGAAACTGTTGCCTTGCTATAAAAGATACGTGATAAAAATCATTTGCTGCCATGGAGGCACAGCTAGAAAGAGTGATATAGAAGCGTACTGTCCCTTATTTTTCAGAGAGGAAACTCAGACTTTAGCTGACCACTGTGCCTATTGATAATTTTTCACTTTTCTAGGTAATGCTTTGTTTTCAAGAATTCATCTTTCATTGAATTTTAAAAAATTGACTGCTGTAATTCTCTATATAAGGTCAGAGACTTCAGATAACTTTAACAGTAGGATAGGGGGAAAAAAAATCTCAGGATTGTTTTTAGTGCCAGTCTGAATAATCCCTTTTAAAATGAAATGTGAGGAAGGAGGGCTAAAAGCAGCAAAACTTCCAACTTCCTATGATGATGGAAATGATCTATATATGCCCTGTATATTATGGTAGCCACCAACTGCATGTGACTGTTGAGCAATTGAAATGTGGCTGAGGAACTGAATTTTAAATTTTATTTAAATATAACTAATGTAAAATTAAAGTATCTCATGTAAGTAGTGGCTGCTGTATTAGTGCAGTGATGCATAACGTAATGTCACCAGCTTTTCTTTGTCTTTGTTGGCTGCGCCTGTGACACGTGGAAGTTCCCAGGTTCGGGATTGAACCTGTCACAGCAGTGACCCAAGCCACAGTAGTGATAACGCTGGATCCTTAACTGCTAGGCTACCAGGGAATGCCTCACCAGCTTTTCTTAATAATTTGTCTTGAGCATCTTTCTTTGTCAGTACATGTGGAGTTTTATAATTTCAGTTGAATTTATAATATTCCATTACATTTACATTACATTATCTCTTTTTTGTTGTTGTTGGTGGTGGTGTTTTTGTTTTGTTTTTCTTAAAGTTTTATTGAAATATAGTTAATTTGCAAGGTTGGGATAATTTCTGCTGTACAACAAGGTGACCCAGTCATACATATACGCATATCCATTCTCTCTCAGGTTCTTTTCCCGCATAGATGATCACAGAATATTGGGTAGAGTTCTCTTTGCTATACAGCAGGTCCCCGTTGACCAGTCATTCAGTATACCTCAGTGTGCATATGCCAATCCCAAACCCCCAGTCCATCCCTTCCATCTGCCTCCTGTCGCCTTTGGTAACCTTAAGTTTTTTAAAGTTGTGAGTCTGTTTCTTCTCTGCAAATAAGCTCATTTGTATCCTTTTTTAAGAGTCCACGTATAGGTGACATCATATTTTTTTTTTTAAATCTCTTCACTATGGAAAATTTAGACTACTATTAATTTTTCATCATTATAAAAGTGTGCTGCACTGAATATCCCTAGCCATATATTCCTGTACGTTAAGTTTTTTCTTTAGGATGAACTCTCAGAAATGAATTTGCTCAGGGTGTGTACATGTTCAAAATTCTGAATGTCAGACTTGTCTTCCAGAGTGATTGGAGCAATTTATCCTAACAGCGTATACTGTGTTTTTAATGGTTAATCTGCAGCTGTGTACATTACAGTCTTCAGATTACCAGACAGTACTGTTTTGGAGAATTTTCTGTCAGTGTTGTAGACACTATCCAAAGTTTCTTGCAGTTAACTTTGAAGAGTTTGTATTTTAATGAGGTAACCTGGAGCCTGCCATAGAACATGGTTAGAGAAGCTGTAATAATCTCAAACAGCATGCAGCATGAAAACCCTACCAGCATCGTGAGAACTTTGAATGTTACATTTTTGCTGCTTCTGTCCTGAATATTTCCACCTATGCCCATATATTTTTTGAGTTTTAGAGTTAATAAATCGTGAATAGTTAAGGATTGTGAAAAGCCACAGTGTTACTCTGGCAGAGTACAATCAGAAATATGGTGAATTTGAACAAGCAGTAGGAAGGAACATGAGTTTATGACACATTTTGAAATAACAAGCTCTACGAAATATCAAGTCGCACTTCTGAACATAATGTGGAAAGAAATATAGGCCTTGTTAGTTGTACCAGTGCCCAATTCCAGTTGCCGCTCGTAGTGTGGCATCCTCTTACAGAAAACACAGTCATGTGGATTAAAATTGTTTTAAGAGCCTGTGGAAGTGATTGCTTGAGTAACATGTTTAGAATGTTTGTTTTCCTTTCCCTTTCTCCTGCTTACCTTTAAGATTTAGCTCAGATTTCAGTTCTTCTGTGAAGTCTTCCCTGTGCAGCTCTATACATAGATGTAAATGAACCATTCATAGTACACCTACGTATGTGTTTCTTCATTGTTTGATTAATTTTTTGCATCAAGTTTATGGATGGATATATATAATTTATCTTGTCAGTGTCTAACAAATCCACAGTGGGTACTTAAGAAATGCTGGTTGAATAAGTTGAAACATTAGGAAAGATTTAAACGGGAAGCTTACAGAAGGAAGGATAGTTTTTCCAATTCTTTTTTATCGTACTGGATACTAAAACCCGATGAAGGTTAGAAAACAAATGAACTAAAACCCCAAACCAGTTTTGCTTATGAGTTTAGATACAGAAATTATAAATAAGATATTGGCAAGTAAAATCAGTGTATGATATAAGTGTAATATTCTGACCAAAAGGAGTTGATTCTAGGGCTTGATGTATCATTCACAGTTTTAGTTTGTAAAAGGTAAAAGGAAAAGACAACCTTACAGTGTTTGATAGCTATCTCAGAGACGTTAGATAAAATGTCACGGACACTTTGAAAACTAAACCAGATAAAAAGAATTGATCCTTTTATAGCATAAGTTAAATAGAAACAACTCAATAATATGCGCATTATAAACATGTTTCAGACTAGTAGGGCCAGCATCGTGTTTACTGTGACATACCAGACATCACTAGAAGTTAGAGGGAGGTCAAAGATAGCTATGTTCATCAATATTTAACATTATTGTAGAAGTGTTAGGCAGTGCAATTAGATAAGGAAAATCGAATAACTAATGTCAGTAGTGATAATGGAAAGGATGGAGCTACATTTTCATTACAGCATAGATGGGAGCATTAATATAAACATGTTGTTTTCCCCCAACTCTGTATATTTAATGTAATCCCAATACAAATATTCTTGAAACATGCCCAAATGATGTTGCAGTTTATTTGCAAGAAGAGCAGTGTAGGAACACTTGTTTAAAGCAGATCATGATATATGTATTTTGAGCTCAGTCATATTAAAATGTGTGATTCTGGCACAGTATTAGATAGCTAGATGGATGAAACAGAACCTGAAAATAATATAGTTATGATGCCTGTTTTGGAATAATGGCCATCTATTTGGAAAACAATTACATAGTTACATTAAATTAGATTTTAGGTGAAGAGCTACTTCTTAAAGAATAAAAACACTGAAAGAAAATGTAAGTAAAAAGCTTTTATTGTTAATCTTGAGATAGGAAAGAGTCTTTTACTGCCATAGCAAGAACCTTAAATAATTAAATTTGTGTATGTTAGAAAGTCCAGTTAACAAAAGTTAAAATGATAATTTGGGGTAAAGCTTTGTAACATGTGGCTGGACTATTACGTAAAGATTGTTGGTGATTTATTTGGAGGCGTTTCCTTCTTTCTAGCACATTAAACAGTGGTATGTCTTACAATCAGTGGCATCTTAGATTTGATGAAATACAGTAACATTAAAATAGCACTCATATCCAGGAACGTTTGTGACTAGATTTCCATTTTCTTTATGAGCACGATTCTGTAAATAGCAGGTCAGTAATTCCCCCAAATAAAAGACACAGAAGAAAATATTAAAAATTTAAATTAAGCATTGTATTTTCTGTTTGTACCAAAATTACATTGTTATGTGACTTGCTGTTAGATTTTGTATTGTTTACTGGAGTGCCTTTCCTTTGGTGGATAGAAGAGTGAAGACATCTATAGGACAAGTAGTGAACTGCAGTCAAGACATGGTTAGTGCCTGAGGCCTGGGCATATGGAATTTTAACAGGCTTTACAAGTGATTCTGTTAAACACCAACTTTTGATTTTCAGTCTATTGGCAGAATATACTAAGTTGGCTGTGGAATTTTTGTTTTTTGTTTCTCTTTTTACACATGCAGTATATGGAAGTTCCCAGGCCAGGAATCAAACTTGAGCCACAGCAGTGACAATTACTGGATCCTTAACCCACTGAGCCACCAGGAAACTCTAGCTATGTAATTTTTGGATCAGCAGTCCATATGCATTCCTGGCATTGTCTATAGGCTGCATAAATAATGTATTTCAGATCTGTATGTCCTTCTTTTTTTTTAAAAAAGTATGGAGAGTTCCCATTGTGGCTTAGGTGGTTAAGAACCTGACAAGTATCCATGAGGATATGGGTTCGATCCCTGAGCTTGCTCAGTGGGTTAAGGATCTGGCCTTGCCGTGAGCTGAGGCATAGGTTGCAGATGCTGCTCAGATCTGGTGTTGCTGTGGCTGTGGCATAGGCCAGCAGCTGCAGCTCTAATTTAACCTCTAGCCTGGGAACTTCCATATGCCGCAGGTGTGGCTGTTAAAGTAAACAAACAAATAAATAAATTTTAAAAATGTAGATCCTTGAGTTCTCCTCTGGTGCAGTGGGTTAAGGATCTGGCATTGCACTGCAGCAGCTTAAGCAGGAACTTCAACATGCCAGGGTGTGGCCAAAATAGATAAATGAAACGTAGATCCTATTGTGATGAATAAAATACTAAATTGTTTTAAAATATTTACATATATGCTAATTTTTGTCTCTGTAATATTTCAGTCAACAACCCTTGTTTAGTACAACTGTTGTCATGTTAGGATTTGCCGAAGTGTTTGAGGTTAAAAGTCCTACTGTTTGACTAGGTCTGGGCTAGTCATTCTGACTCTTAACGAGCATATCTGAGGAATGCCTGTCTGTATCTTTGGCAGTTGTAGGGTAAAAGCAGAGAAGCTGTAGGGGAAAAAAAGAGAAATAAATATATATACACAAAAAACAGGAACAATGGACAGAGAATAGAAGGAACTGAAAAAAGAAAAAGGTGACCCTAGTTAGTTTGCCCTTTCTTTGTGATTGTAGAAAATGCAAAGTTACATAGGTTCCCCCCCCCTTCTTTTTGGTGTGTTATATGTATCTCTGTTCCATCTGACAGGAAGATATGTTTTCGCAGAATAATGCCGTTACTAGAGGTGGTAGAAGGTTGAAGTGCAATACTGTCTGTCATTGGATGAATTGAGATACAGAAAGGAGTGAGGGCTCTTTCTTCAATTCTCTGTGTCAAGTATAGTAAGCCCAGAACCTGCGTGCGAGATTTAAATCTGTTGAAGGGCATCTGCCTTTGAACCAGGGGTGCTGGGGGCTAAAACTGAAACCTGAAAAAAAAGAAATTTCAGACGTAAGTACTACTTGTCAATCACAAATATTTCTTTTTCTCAATTGTGTAGGTAAATGTTAACATACTTTTAAAAGGAAACTACCAATGGAAGAGGGAAATTTTGTTCGTAAATTGTTTTCTTTCTCTAGTCAGTATTCTTTTTTTTTTTTTTTTTGTCTTTTTGCCATTTCTTGGGCTGCTCTCACGGCATATGGAGGTTCCCAGGCTAGGGGTCCAATCGAGCTGTAGCCACCGGCCTACACCAGAGCCACAGCAATGTGGGATCTGAGCCACATCTGCGACCTACACCACAGCTAACAGCAATGCCGGATCCTTCTTTTTTTTTCATCTTTACCATTTCTTGGGCCGCTCCCATGGCATATGGAGGTTCCCAGGCTAGGGGTCGAATCGGAGCTGTAGCTGCCAGCCTATGCCAGAGCCACAGCAATGTGGGATCTGAGCCGCGTCTGTGACCTACACCACAGCTCACGGCAACACCGGATCCTTAACCCGCTGAGCAAGGCCAGGGATGGAACTCGAAACCTCATGGTTCCTAGTTGGATTCGTTAACCACTGAGCCATGACGGGAACTCCAGTATTCTTTAAATTAATGAAAGAAAATGAACACATTTTCTACTGGGTACCACAGTTGACAGTGTAATTCTACCTGCACTTTAATTTTTTTTCTGTTCTTTTTAGGGCTGAACCTGCAGCATATGGTGGTTCCAGGCTAGTGATTGAATCGGAACTACAGCTGCCAGCCTACACCACAGCCACAGCAACACGGGATCTGAGCCGCATATGTGACCTACACCACAGCTCACAGCAACACTGGATCCTTAGCCCACTGATCTAGGCCAGGGATTGAACCTGTGTTCTCATGGATACTAGTCAGATTCATTTCTGCTGAGCCAGGACGGGAACTCCTAATTTTTTTTTAATGAAAATTTTCAGACTAAAAAGAGCAAAATAAAGCAAGCATATAGTATGTTCTACTTCTTACATTTGTTTGAATAGTGCATTCTTCTTTTTTTTCCTTTTTAGGGCCGCACCCATGTCATATGGAGGTTCCCAGGCCAGGGGTTGAATCGGAGCTACGGCTTCTGGCCTACGCCACAGCCACAGCCACAGCCACAGCCACAGCAACTCCAGAACCAAGCTGAGTCTGCGACCTACACCACAGCTTACGGCAACGCTGGACTCTTAACCCACTGAGTGAGGCCAGATAATGAACCTGCAACCTCATAGTTCCTAGTCGGATTCGTTTCTGGTGCACCATGAGGGGAACTCCTTCTGTTTCGTTTTGTTTTTGAATAGTGCATTCATTTTTATTTCCAGAGTCTTCTCTGTTTATTAACAGGGTTTGAGTCAGGCTTGTACCCTGTGTGTGGGGGGAGTTTATCAGACCACTGAGCTTGAATGTGCAGGCCTTGGAATGGTTATAAGCGATGGGTTTTAAAATGTCTTAATAGGAAAGCTTTATGCTTGTGAGTGGTTTAAAGTTCATCCTAGTTCCTTAGCAGAGCAGGATTTTTTTATTCAAATGGATTTCCGCTTTCTTTATATATTGCTTATATGCTTGCCAGAGTTTAAAGAGAAATTGTAATAGTTTCACCTTAAAGCATTTGGAAATTTACCTAATTTAGAAGAAGGTAATGGGAAAGAGATCAGATAAATTAGTTCAGTATCTGAACTGTGAGGTATTTCAAAGAAATGCAATTTTAATATATCAAGTGAGGTACAGAATTATTTTTTCTTTTTAGGGCCGCACCTACAGCATGTGGAAGTTGCCCTGCATAAGGGTCTGATCAGAGTTGCAGCTGCCCGCTTACACCACAGCCACAGCAACTCCAGATCCAAGCTGCATCTGCGACCTACAGCACAGCCCATGGCTGGATCCTTAACCCCTCTGAGCGGGGCCAGGGATCGAACCTACATCCTCATGGATACTAGTTGGGTTTGTTTCTGTTGAGCCACAACGGGAACGCCCAAGAAATAATATAGGAAAAATGTGAAGTGTAGGTCACAGGACTTTATTAATAGGTGAAATTATTTAGAATTAGAAGGATTTGTTTTATTTTGTTTACACATTTTAAAGTTTTGCATTCATTTATTAAACATGTATTGTTAAATATCTGTGTGACTCCCATTGCCTGTTTACAATATAGGGAATAGATTAAGTGTGGACAAGCTGGGGCTGGGAGGTAACTGATGAGTTTATTGCTTTCATGGAAGTGAGAGATTGTTATGGTCTGAACTAGCATGTTCAGATTTTGTTCTAGATTAACATGTTCTGGGTTTTACTGTCTTTATTAATGAAGTGTTCTTAAATTTTTTATTATTATTTAAAAAAATTATAGTTGATTTACAATGTTGTGCCAGTTTCTGCTGTACAGAACCCATTCATACATACAGTCCTTTTCTTATCTTATTTTCAGTCATGGTCTATCCCAAGAGACTGGATATAGTTCTTAATGAAGTGTTTTTTCTTACAAGCATTAATTGTGGATTAACATGGCCCTTACAAGCCTTGCTTTTAGACTCTTTTGGGGCTAGTCTTGATGGCCTTTCCTCCAGGGCTAGACTCCCTCTGCTCCTAAGATGTGGCCTTTCTGGTGTCTATCCTCAGTGCCTCTGATGTTTTCTCCAACTTTGGCTATTTGGGGCTTGAATTTTTTCCAGCCCCATGTCAGTTCAGGTCGTTGCTCAGCTCATAGCTCTCTGTTAGTTGTTCTGTCCCTAGTAGTTGTTCTGTGTCTGACATTGTAGAGTCTTTCCCTGTGTGTGCACACTTTGTATTTGGCCAAAGACTCCAGGGGACCTCTGTCAGTTTAGATACTATTGCTTTCCTGGCTAGCTACCTTCTTTGTGCTATTCTGCTCTGCTCGTTTCTGCTATCTTTAGGACTCTTACCTGTTGGTCTGTCTTCTGAGCTCTGCAGGACTGCTCTTTTCTGTTTGGTCTTCCTATCCCTATATCACATATTGGATAGCAACTCTGGACCGTGACCTTGTTAGTTTCTCTTCTCTCAAGGAGCATGGTCTTGTGCTTCTTGTTTTCCAGTGTCTAAAAAGTTTCTTCATGCATTTGTCTAATTTTAAAATAGATTATGACAAGAGGGCCAGTCTTCTACCTGTTACAGTCAGGTTGTATTAACCTTATAGAGAGTGACAAGTCAATGGGAAACTCATTGAAGAATTTAAAACAGACTAGTACCATGATTTGTGCTTTATCAAGATGACCTCCATTGCTTTCTTTAAAATGGACAGAGGAAATGGAAGGAAATTTAACTAGAGGCTATTGTAGCAATCGAGGCTTAAACTAGACTGGAAGTGGAGTGAATGTTAAATTCAAGAGCTATTTTGAAGATAGAACAATCAGGACCTGCTCTAGAATTGGTGGTAGGAAATGCAGATCGGGGAGGAATGAATGGAGACACTCTGGTGTTTGGTGTGAGCCACCGGCAGGGTAGTGCCATTTAAGGAGATAGGAATACCCCTCAGTCATCAGAGGAGGGTCTAGAATAAAGGGGAGAAAATCAAGAGTTTTGTTTTGGGTAAAATAAGTTTGAGTTACTTAGTAGACATCTATACAGAGATGTCAAGTAGGCAGGCAGAGGGCAGTTCTAGAAGTTCACCAGCACTGTCCACACGGAAAGTATCCATATCTATTCTCTGGGGTCATTATAGGCCATCCCAGGGTAATTTGTAATTACTGACTGACAGAGATGTTCACAAAATCTGACAGGAAAATAGCCTGAGAAGGTCTGGTAGCTTCAGGGTAATCCTTGAAGACCCTAACTGAATTCTACTGTCTCCTTCTTTTCCGATCCTGAATGCACTGAAATTTGGATTGAAAAAAAATAGCTGTTTTTCTGACATTTGTTAAACATAGCCTATTTTGGAAACTCATTCAACAATCTTACCTTCTTCGTTTTTTTCTCCTCCTTCTCCTTTTTTTTTTTTTTTTTTTTTTTTTTTTTTTTTTTTTTTAACCTGCAGCATATGGAACTTCTCGAGCTAGGGGTCAAATCAGAGCTGCAGTTACCATCCTACATCATAGCCATGGTAATGCCAGATCCGAGCTGCCATCTGCAACCTATACCATAGCTCATGGCAACACTGGATCCTTTAACCCACTGAGTGAAGCCTGGGATTGAACCCAAATCCTCATGGATACTAGTTGAGTTCTTAACCTGCTGAGCCACAATGGGAACTCCCTTACCTTCTTTTTTTTTCTGATTGTAGCCCCTCTGGAGCGAGATTTCCATCCTAGGTGGCCAGGTGGCTATTGCAGTGGGAGGAGATGGCTGTGGAAAGGGTATTGTCAACACAGATGCTTTCAGTAGCTTTCACAGTGCAGTCCATGACTGCTTTGATTTCTCCTTTTGTTTTATTTTATTTATTTATTTATTTTTGCTTTGTAGGGCCACACCCGCGGCACATGGAAGTTCTCAGGCTAGGGGTTGAATCAGAGCTGTAGCTGCTGGCCTACACCACAGCCGCATCAATGCAGGATCCGAGCCGAGTCTGCAACGTACACCACAGCTCACTGCAACACCAGATCCTTAATCCACTGAGCGAGGCCAGGGATTAAATCTGTATCCTCATGGATGCTAGTCAGATTCGTTAACTGCTGAGCCAAGAGGGGAACTCCTGATTTCTCCTTTTAAAAGGGGAATATTTCTAACCCCCTTTTGAATTGTTTGGAGTTCTGAGAATGTCTTGGAGTCATGTGGAAGAGTGATACACAAGCCTGGGAATGTGCTGGAGTGTGAGTTGTCGTAGTGGCTCAGTGTGTGAAACCAGGTGTTCAGAGACAGTCACGCTCCTGAGACCCTTAGCCCCAATGCAGTCTGTGGGTTTCCTGGTCTGCAGGAAAAGGTCCAGGAAACAGAAAGTCATCAGTGTCTCCCAAGGCTGTAGTAATGCAGCTACTGCTCCTCACCTCTCCACTCCCCCTCTGAAGAAAGAGTGAAAAGGAGGGCGCTTACTCTCTCTTGCTTCTCTTTTATTTTTTAATTTTTTTTAATGATTTTTATTTTTTCCATTATAGTTGGTTTGTCTCTTGTTTCTCTTCTGTAGGAGATGCATCGGAGATTTGAGAATGCCCCGGATTCTGCCAAAACTAAAGCTCTGCAAACTGTTATTGAGATGAAGGTAAGTGAGACCTTACTTAGTTAGGAATCTTACATGTCAGTTCACACTTTCAAGTGGCCATACTTTCACATGTGAGTTTCAGAAAGTGGTATGTAGTAATATTTCACTTATTTTGTAGACTGAGAAGAAATAGTAAGATTTAATGAAAGTGACCCATTAAAAGAACTTCAGTTTCATTTCCTTTTGTCCAGCATTTCTTGAAATCAGCTGTCCTCAAACCTTTTGATCTCAGGTCACTTTTTCTCTTAAAGTGACTCATTTTACCCATTTTTAAGAAAATGTTTGCTGATTATCAAGTTTGTCAGTTTTTCTCTGAAATGAGAATAGGGCTTTATGAAGGAAGTATGTGATTCAGCTGGCAGCCCAGGAGCACCCAGTGCTAGCCTGGGGAGCAGTGGAAGTGCCTGGATCCTTCCTGTTTCATCACATGGAACATTAAAAGGTACTTACTCAATAGTTGAGTACTGAGTAGGACTTTTTTTTTTTTTTTTTTTTTTGCGTAGCTACATGTGGAAGTTCCTGGGCCGGGGGTCAAACTTGCGCCATAGCAGTGATCCTAGCCACAGCAATGACAAAGCTGGATCCCCAACCATCAGGCTACCAGGGAATTCCACCAAGGACATTCTTAGGTGAAGCAGTGTTTGCAAAATTTTCTTATTTATCTTTTTTGACTGAGAGTGCCTGACACTGAAGAATAACAGTGACTGCTAGTACCCTCTGGTGCTGTTGTGGTTGTCCTGAGTCATTCGAGTTTTTGCCCATCTTCAGTGCAAATATTAACATGGTGGAAAAGGCATGTAAAGTCATAGTATTATTAGGAAAATAGTTTTGACTTCACAAAAGGACGAGGAGGCACCCCCTGGGTTCCACAGACCATACTTTGAAGACCTCAGCTTTAAGTTAATGAATAATGCAAGAAACTGTGAATCACAGCAGAAAGTTAACTCAGAAAAAGACTGAAAGGAAATTCTACAATTAAAAAAGAAAAAGTTAATGAATAGTTGGAAATCTTTAGGCTGTACATTTATACTACTTGGTGATTAAGATCTTGCCTTCTGAGTTAAATTCCCTAGATTCAGAATCTGGCTTTACTTAATTAGTGCATAACATAGAAGAAGTGCCTAACCTCTTCATGCCTCAATTTCTTTGTTGATAAATAGTGATAATAACAGTACCTGTTCCATGGGTTGTTTTGTGGTTTAAATTAGTTAAAGCAAGTAAAACACTTTAAACAGGACCTGGCACATAGTAAACATTTAATCAATGTTACCTGTTATTGCTATTATTATTTTTATTACCAATGTATTCTTTCTTACAAAAGGCGGAAGACTGTTACAGATAGGAGCTCCTCTACCCCCAACCCCCATTTCTCTCTCTCCCTCGTGCACTCTCTCTCTCTTTTTTTCTTAAGGGATGCACCTGTGGCATGTGGAAGTTCCCAGGCTAGGGGTCCAATTGGAGCTGTAGTTGCTGGCCTACACCACAGCCACAGCAACACTAGATTCAAGCCAAGTCTGTGACCTACACCACAGCTCATGGTAACACCAGATCCTTTAACCCACTGAGCGAGGCCAGCCAGGTATTGAACCCTCATCCTCATGGATGCTAGTTAGGTTCGTTTCCATTGAGCCCTGATGGGAAGTTCCTCTGTCTCTTTTTGAAACTTTTTCATATCCCCTAAAAAGTTTGACAGAGTGTTTTGTATTGTGGTCTTTCATTTAATATTTGTTGATGTGACAAGAATATTTAGTTTTTGGTATATAAATAGCTTTATGTAAATAAATATTTCTCAAGTACAGTTCTGAGAACCTATCTCTTAGATGATTTCCTCTTAAAATTTAGTTTATATTGTATACATCTTTATTCTTACTGGGGGAAGAGTTTACCAAACAAATTCCAAATTAGCGGATTCTGAGTTCTTTGTAGTTAGACAGTTATTAGTCTTGAACATAATCTTGTAAAAAGTCTTTAGAAAGGTTTAATTGCATGTTCACATTTCCAACATGTTTATTTGTACATGTGATTTCCTGATCCCTGTTGGAACCTAAAAATAAAACACATGAGTCTCTCTATTTACGGAATTATTTTACCTGCCTTTTGACAGCATGGGGAAGTGTACCAGTTTTAACTGGCAGTAACTCTATTTTAGGTTGTATTAATTTTCGGCCATCCTACTAAGAAGGAAGAGATTCCAAAATCCTAGTGGCCCAGTGGGGTCAGGTTGTTGTTATGTTGAAATCACAGCTGAAATAGTTAAGATGCTGAGAGTGGCATGAGCTTGAGAGAATTGTGAAGCTCTGGAGAGAAGGAAAAGGAAGCTGATTGGTAGACTGTGAAAGAGCCTGCAGGTCTTCAAGGTGACATAATATCTTTTCTCTTTCCTCCTCTCCATCCTCCTCCCTTCTCCCACCCCTGTACTTGTTTCAGTCTTTTCCCTCTGCTCCCTTCTCTATTCTTCTTTAATTTTTTTCTTTTTCCTTTAGCTGTGGAGGAGCAGGAAAGAATTACCAGACTGCTGTAGGGTTAGAGTTTTGCTGAGTAGATATAGCAGAATTACTGGGATGCACATGAATTGAAGGAGTGGTTTGGATGATCAGTCCAGGAATGTAGCCTGGATTGGAAGGAAGAGAATTCAGAGTGGACTGACAGGTTGGATGAAAAAGTGAAAGGAAAGTGGGGATCTCTATGAGATGGAAGAAAGGCAGTTAATGAGAGTGACGATGTGACAGGCCTGGGAGGAGAGTCCTGGGTGATGTGGTATTGAAAACTGGATAGCTAAAATGGACTGGAGGATGAGTTCATTAGAATTAAGGATGTCAAGGATTTCAGACATTAAAATCCTAGGATGATGGCAAGAGTGGCATTTGAAGGAAAGGTTGATTGTGAGCCAGGTGCTGAAGACTTCACATGGGCAGGGCTGATTGGGAAGTCCCTTGGTGCAGCAGTGAGGACGGGGAGAGAAGAAGAGAAGGAGCTTTAAAGGGAAGGGCATTGAGAAGCCTCGAGGATGCCCACACTTTCCCTGCTGATTTTTGGTGCTGGAGGATTAGTGAACCTCACTGGAGAGAGTTTGGGGAGATTATATCCATTGGGGATGCCAGGGTTTACTTGGGGTAGAGGGACAACTTTTGAAAAGAAATTGAAGATTTGGGAAATTGAAGATTTTGGGAAATTGAAGATTTGGAGCAGAGGATTTCAATGGGCTCTGGGGGGGTTAATGATGGGAGACCCAGGGCTGGGAAAGTACAGAGTAGTAAGATGATAAAGAATTTACTGACTTCATTTATATATATTATGCATTCTAGGAGTAAGAAACCTCCTTGGAAAGACTCTCCTCAAACCCAGCCCGAGTGCTGGTTGAGTTGGTGGTAGAACTAGTCAGGCATATCAGGCATTCATTTTCTGGTCTCATCCTAGAGAGCAGCCTGCAGGTTCTTTTTCAGGGTAGTCAGTGCCTGCCTCCTGGCTTTCAGAGCTGCAGTTATGATCTCAGTGCATGATTTCATGGTGCTCGATTGGTAGTGAAGTTGCTGATTTGGTCAAGAGCAGCCTCTCTATCTGGGTTGGGATTAGGGGAGAAAATGGATGTTTCTTTTCTTTTTTTTTTTAAGGTCCACGCCTTCGGCACATGGAGGTTCCAAGGCTAGGGGTTGAATTGGAGCCACAAGCACTGGCCTACGCCACAGCCACAGCAACACAGGATCCGAGCCACGTCTGTGACCTACACCACAGCTCACGGCAATGCCAGATCCTTAACTCACTGAGGCCAGGGACTGAATAAGAGTCCTCATGGATACTAGTTGGGTTCCTTACCTGAGACTCAGCAGGAAATCCGGATAATGTTTCTTGGAAAGGGCCTTGTAGGGGCTTCGTGGAGGTGGAGGCTGTGCCATGTGTAAAGCCAGGGTTCTCAGCTGGAGGCTGCTTTGTCTTATGTGGACACCAGTGATGCTAGAAATATGTCCTCTCTCTCTGCTGTCCTCTTTCCTTACCACCCAGGCTGATGTCAGAGGTGAACCACATTTCACTTTCCTTCATTTGCTGGCTAGTCACATGCCAGTACCTATCACTTCAGTCATTCTTGAGGCACAACATCCTGATATTTCCAGGAAGATTTAGGGTGATCTTAGAAGTGAATTTTCAGATAGTGCATTTGAAGTAGTTTATTTATTCCTTATGGGCCAGGATAATTTAAAATGAGTAAATCAAAATCCTGGTTTGGAGTGTCTTTTGATTGTATTAATTTAATATTTTTAGAGTGTCTTTGATTGTATTAATTTAATATTTTAAATTTTGAACCAAATCTAACTTTCATTTGAATAAATATGTAAAAGAAAATTTTCATTGGGTTATTTTTAAAGGTAATACAATGCAAGTCTAAAAATGGCTGGTTGTAATTACTTCGTGATAAATCCTTTAACTTTTTTTTTTTTCCCCCACTTTTAGGGCTGCACCCTGTGGCAAATGGAAGTTCCCAGGCGCCAGGCCCAAGAAGAGCTGCAGCCACCAGCCTACGCCATAGCAACACCAGATCTGAGTTGTCTGCAACCTATACCACAGCTCACAGCAATGCCAGATCCTTAACCCACTGAGCGAAGCCAGTCATGGAACCTGCAGCCTCATAGATGTTAGTTGGGTTCGTTAACCACTGAGCCACGGGGTTCCCAGGACTCGGGTTCAATCCCTGGCCTTGCTCAGGGAATTAAGGATCTGGTGTTGTCATGAACTGTGGTGTAGGTCGCAGACAAAGCTCAGATCCAGCATTGCTGTGGCTCTGGCATAGGCTGGCAATTATAGTTCCAATTGAACTCCTAGCCTAGGAACCTTCATATGCTGCAGGTGTGGCCCTCAAAGACAAAAAGACCAAAAAAAAAAAGGCCTCTGAACCACAATGGGAACTCCAAATCCTTTGACTCTTATCTGCATGCTCTTGGAGTTATGATAGCAAGGAACGTCAGTCAAGACATCCTTGAGATAAAGTGAAAAAAAGGAAAGTCAATCCCAGAATTTCTTCCTAGAGGAATGGTTTCCTCTAATATTCCAAATAAACTAAGCTATACTTAATTTATGTTCTTTAAGTTATTTCTTAGATGATTAAGCATATCAATTATAGATGTAAAAGTATTTTATCTTGGAGTTTTCTGTAGGTGGTATCTAAAGTAATCTGTGGATAAACTAGATACTGTGACAGACAAAAACCAAGAAAATGAGTATAGAAGGATATTGTTTTAGGAGGTGATATTTGTGGTGATGCTGATTTACAAGGACAGAGATGTTTCTTTTAAAAAATTATTGTGAAATATTTCAAATGCATGGTGAAGTATAGCAAACAAGTAAAGTAAGTAATATAGTTGTCCTCCCTTATCTGCAGGTGATATGTTCTAAGATCCTCAGTCTTGGACGGGTGGGATGTTAACAAATCTTTATTAATGTAGATATAGTCAAACACCATTGTATAAATCTTTGAAACTTTCTTACTCTTCTCACCACTCCTTTAGGGGAAGAAATAAACCTTTTAGGGGTTGCCAGGTAAAATGGTAAAATATTATAGCTAGAAAAGGTTTTACTGATAATATTACAGAATTTTTCACCAGAAGTTTGTTGACCATAAAGTACCAAACAACTTTAGTTTTCCATTGCTGCTTCTTTAATTGATACTCTCAACTTTAATCAGACGGGTGCAAAGGAAGGAGTAGAGGAAAAATCATAGATCCTAGTCCTCCTTCTCCCACCCAAATGGCCATGAAGGATATATTTTAGAAGCAAGATGCCAGTGGTAGTTTTTCTTAATATTTGTTTATCTTTATTAATTTAAACATCTGCAAAAGAGACTTACTCGATTTCTGATTTTTTGTGAATACTTTAATGTCTAAATCTTCTGTTGCCCTTAGGATTCAAAAATTTCCTCTATGGAGCGTGGGCTCCGAGACTTGGAAGAAGAGATTCAGATGCTGAAATCAAATGGGGCTTTGAGTACTGAGGAACGAGAAGAAGAAATGAAGCAAATGGAGGTCTATCGCAGCCATTCCAAGTTTATGAAAAATAAGGTAATGGTGTGTGCTAATGTGATTTTTAAAAGGGGTTTGAAAAATTGATGCATATTCCTACTTCGGTGATGGTGGACTTCACGCTGTTTTATCAGGTATCAGGGAAGACTACTTGTAATTCTTTCAGATAGAGCTTGACCAGGATTAAAGTCAGAATTATTGATGTCATATAGTTATCTCAGATTTCACTTAAAAGAAAATTACCTGTAAGAGGCTAAGTATGTATTATCACAGTTTAACATTTCATGTCTGTCATTACCTCTGAGGTGATTTGTAGAATTACATCCAGATGAGTTTTTCTCACTATATGAAACGTTCCCTGCCTCTTGTGAAAGATTTTAAAAGTCGAAACCCTAAGAGGCTGAACACCCTCTTCCTTTTTTCCCTGAAATGGCTTAAATAAAATCGTGTTTTCCCTTCAAACACAGTTCCCTAGAGGAAAGCCCTTTGCACTTTCCCTTGGAGAAGGTCCTTGTGGATCGGGCTTATTGTTTCCCTTGTGCACTTGGGGTGCATGCACAGTGAGATGGATGGGTCAGTCTGTGTTTTCACCTCAGTCACCGTGTTCCTTCCTTAGAGCAAAGGCGTTTAGTGTGATTCTATAAACTACTTTAGGCAAATTGCAGGATTTAGTTTATTACATTTATCAGTTTATCAGGTTTGTTGTGTTTTAATTAAATAGCCTCATGTCAATTACGGAATATTAGCTAGAACATAATTCCCCTCCCCACCCCCAGCCGGCCCCCATATCCCAGTTGTGTTAGTTCCCCAGTTCCTTAGGCGTGAACACTGTTCCTTTCATGATACAACTGTAACTCCTTCCCCATTTCTGGCTTCTTGCTGCAATGCCCATACCTGCACAGAAGTCAGTAAGATGTTCCTCTATTTTAAGAACCTGTTATCAACGACTACAGCCAATTTCATCTAACTTTTAGAACTTAAAAATTCACATGTCCAACTTTCTGTTTTGATTTTTCACTCTAATGAGAATGAAATGGAATATAATCTCTGCTTCCCATTTGCTGATTAGCACATTCCAGTCCATTTGAAAAACCCTGAGGAAAGAGAGAACCCGAGTAGGGTCCTTTGATGAGGGAATTAGGGGAACAGATTTGATCATGTTCTATAAGTTATTGTTCTTTTCAGTTATTGCTCTGGCTCAAAAGCAGATGATAAGAAGACCTAAGCTGACACAAAAGTGAAAAAGACTAACAATGTCGTGACAGGTAGAGCAACTGAAGGAGGAGCTAAATTCCAAAGAGGCTCAAGGGGAGGAGCTGAAAAAGAGAGCGGCTGGTCTTCAGGCCGAGGTCTTTGCCGTAAGATTTATTCTCTGCGTGCGGTGGTCCCACAGTGGGACCCTGCTGCTCTGGCTCTGGGTGCTCACACTTTCTTGCTCTGTGGCTGGCAGCTTTGCCCAGTACTAGCACTAACCAGCCTGCTCTGCTCTTTAACCGACTCCTGTTTACCAGTTTGACCCAAATGTCGCCTTGTGTGCAGTGAGCCCTCACATGCTCTGGAAGCCCTGTCCCTGGTTTTTATTGTTGCTCTGTCACTGTATGGATGGTACCTCAAAGCTTGTTTTTTTCTCCATACTTTTCCTGTTACTGAATTTATATGAGTGGTCTCTCTTCTTAATACAAAGAAAATGCAGATGTTCTAGGTCCATCAACCAGTGTTTATTTGAATTTGATTTCTTGAGTAAAGTACTTTACCTTCATATGTAGACTTCACCTTTAAGCCCCAGTAGGTGATTTTGCAATAAATTTTACTTTCGTTAGACAGATGTGTAGGAAGTGATTAGCTGATTTAGAGTTATCTAGTAAATTAGAAGTAGCATGAAACTTAGTCTCTAAATCTAGTTTAGTCTTCTGTGTAGAAAACTTTTTTTTTTTTTGTCTTTTTGCTATTTCTTTGGGCCGCTCCTGTGGCATATGGAGGTTCCCAGGCTAGGGGTCGAATCGGAACTGTAGCCACTGGCCTACGCCAGAGCCACAGCAACGCGGGATCCGAGCCTCGTCTGCAACCTACACCACAGCTCACGGCAACGCTGGATCGTTAACCCACTGAGCAAGGGCAGGGACCAAACCCGCAACCTCATGGTTCCTAGTCGGATTCGTTAACCACTGCGCCACGACGGGAACTCCCTGTGTAGAAAACTTGAAATTCCATTTCACACTGTAATAAAATAATTCTAATGAAACAGCTAACCCTTGAGTACTTATTATAAGCATTTTGTAACCTACTAAGGTAGGTATATTATCAACTCAATTTATGGATAAGGAGACTAAGGTAACAGTGGTGCTCAGGAAACACAGCTCATAAGAGGCAGAGTTTAATTTTTGGATAAGCCATCTAGTTCCAGAGCCTGGGCTGATGAGCTCTCCACTCCTCTGCCCCTGTGCTCAGCCATGCACATTTGTCTCAGAGGTGTCAGGAAAACTGCTTCTGAAAATAATGGTGGGATAAGACTGGAATGCAGCATTAAAAAAAAAAACAAAACTCAAAACTTTTGCTAATTTAGTGTACTTGGTATTTATGAACCACTTTACAGTATAGATAGAAGAGTTAGATATTTTGTCTAAAAGGGTCCAGTTTGGTTTGTGGTAACTATGTATTGTCTAGAGGAGAAGTTGATCTATAAATTTTTTCATCAGCACTATTATTAATTTCTTTTTGTGTTTAAAACAGACTAAGCACATTCTATACATTGTGTGTATGTATGGAAGTATTTATCTTTTTTTTTTTTTTTGCTTTTGAGGGCCACATCAGCAGCATATGGAGGTTCCCAGGCAAGGGATCGAATCAGAGCTGCAGCTGCCAGCCTACACCACCGCCACAGCAATGCCAGATCCTAACTCACTGAGTGAGGCCAGGGAGTGAACCCAAATCCTAGTCGGGTTTGTTACTGTTGAGCCATTATGGGAACTCCTCCATACTTTGTTTTCTCTCACCCGAACACAACACAGTGGCACTAATTTGCTTTCTCCCTCTTACTGATTAGGAACTAAGGCTTAAAGAGTAATTATTCTAGAAGACATGCTCTTCCTCACATGTGATTGGCTACACAGCCTTATGCTTCTAACTTTTAAGGAAAATTTGTGCTTCTAAACTTCTCTTTCCATTTAGAATATTTTCTTCCCTTATTCTCAGTCTTTATGGTCAATATAGCATTATTTGGAGATTTTTTAATAATGCAGATGATGAGGAAACTGAGACTTTGTATATTTTTTGATCACATGATCAGAAGTAGCTGGAAATTTGAGTAATCTTTAAGCCACAGTTCTTTAGCTGATGAGATGAGAATGTTTTGATCATTTCTCCTAAGTATTCATACAACACATGTATTCTTAGTGCATTCAGTTTGTTAGGGATGGTACAATATAAGGTGTGTTTTTTATTGGTAAAGGGATGTCCTGAAAGATGCTACACCATTATGGTATGTGGTACCTCCTGGGTACCTATCTGTATTAAAGGATGGAAATAGCTGCTGTTTACGGTTATTTTCCATTGATGCTCTAGAGTATCCGAGAGTACTTTGCATTCACTGAGCACACAGAAATATTTGTTGAATGAATGAATAATTACATTTGTAAAGAGATTTTATGCATATGATAAAAGTGCTTGTCTTCCTGCAGAAACAAGAGTAAATTAGTGCTTCTTAAAAGTCTAATTTTATTTAAAATAAAATTTATTTCATATTTCCTCATGGGAAATTGTTGTCAAAAGCTTTGTCCCTTACACCTAAGATTATTACAGTTAAAATACTTCAGATATGTTCAGTTTTAAAAAAAGTATTTTTTCATCAGTGATACTGAAATTGCTGACTCCTTGTCAAATTTATACTTCCAGTAATTAGTCTATATTTTAGTAGATAGATATCTTGCTAATATAAAATAATACATTATATAAAAGTAGATCTGATTTCTGTTAATTTGGCTTACATTTGGAATAAAAGACTATATAGGTTATTAGAAACAGTAGAAATATAAAGTAGATGTTTGAGATAAAATGTGTTCTAAGTTAAGATGAGAAAAAAATTATGGGGAGTTGAAAGAAAGAGTGGCACTGTTGATTTATGGATTACTCTGTCAGAGTAATTCAAATTCACATTACACATGTAGATTCTTATAGAATGAGATGTTATGCATTCTTTATTTAGATTAGATTAACTTTTATCCATTTTGTTGATATGACATGTTGTAGTTGGTATAACTTTTGTCAGTGGAATCTTTTTTTAGGTCAGTACCCCCAATTCATCAAAAAAAAAGTACAGGATTTTTTTTTTTTTTTTTTTTTTTTTTTGCTTTTTAGGGCCACACTTGCAGCATATGGAAGTTCCCAGGCTAGGGGTACAATCAAAGCTGCAGCTGCTGGCCTACGCCACAGCAGCATGGGATATGAGTTGTGTCTGCAACCTACACCACAGCTCGCAGCAACACCAGATCCTTAACCCACTGAGTGAGGCCAGGTATCAAACCTGAGTCCTCATGGATACTAGGCAGGTTTGTTACTGCTGAGCCACAATGGGAACTCCCCAAAATTATAGGATTTTTAAAAAGCACATGTTTATAATGTCACTTAGTGGCTTTTTATGATAAGGACTTTATGTAAAATTTCATTGAGAATGAAAGAAAAAATGAAAAAATAAAGCAGCAGCAGCTTTTGAATTTAAATAGCAATGCTAGGAAATTTTTTTTCTTTCTTTCTGTATTATATCTCCACTAATCCTGCTTTATGTTTTGAAGTTTATTATGACTTAATAAAAGGAAAACTGTTTCAGTAATCTTCAGATGCTTACTTATCTTTCACAGTTACCTAATTGGATTGGGATTTTTCTCTTTCTACTCTTTTCCAAGGGATTTCAAAAAACGTTTAGGAGATACAATAAGTGGAAAATGAAAATTTTACTATTAGTTGAATAAGCTTTGTCTTTTTTTTTTTTTTGGAGGAGTTGGTTATCTAAGATTAGATGATGCAAAGAGTTGAATTATGTCCTGTCATAAAATTAATGCTGTGTATTTAGTGACCTGGATCAGTTAGAAATCTAGATCAGAAGTGCTGGTTTTATTTCTTTTTTTTTTTTCCTTACACTGTTTTCTTTTCTTCCCTAGATTGGTCAGGTGAAGCAGGAATTGTCCAGGAAGGACACAGAACTACTAGCCCTACAGACAAAGCTAGAAACACTCACAAACCAGTTCTCAGACAGCAAGCAGCACATTGAAGTGTTGAAGGAGTCCTTGACGGCTAAGGAGCAGAGGGCCGCCATCCTGCAGACTGAGGTAACGGAAACTGAGATTTGCACAGGGTCTATTCCCTGGCACCTTTTCATATTTGTTACCAGTGCACTTTTGTTAGGTTTTGAGATATGGGAGCTATGAATAATGTTATAATGAATTCTTTAGAAATGTGATCCGTTGTTGTACTAAACTATCTTGTTTCTGTTGTTCTTGGATCTAACAAATTAAAACTAGGGCAACTTGGAGTTCCTGTCGTGGCGCAGTGGTTAACGAATCCGACTAGGAACCATGAGGTCGAGGGTTCGATCCCTGCCCTTGCTCAGTGGGTTAACGATCTGGCGTGGTGTAGGTTGCAGACGAGGCTCGGATCCCGCATTGCTGTGGCTCTGGCGTAGGCCAGGAGCTGCAGCTCCGATTCAACCCCTAGCCTGGGAACCTCCATGTGCTGCGGGAGCGGCCCAAAGAAATAGCAAAAAGACAAAAAAAAAAAAAAAAAAAAAAAACTAGGGCAGCTTATGTGTTTTGATACTTTGGACTTTGATTAAGTCTGTTCTAAGTACACTTTAAACTAACATTATGAAATGAAAAGACATTTGTAAAAGTGTCTGTCCTCACCCATGGCAAATCTTGCAGTCATGAATCCCGGTGGGCTTGGTCAGCGTATGTTGGGTTATTAAGTGTTCTCAATTTTTAGTATTATGATTAGCTTTAAGTAGGCAAATTGCAGAGTCTAGAAATGTTTGAGATAAATTTCGTTTTGAACTAAGGATCATTAGACAACGTGCCTTCATATCCTCTTTGAAAATAAAGTTAGCTTTCAAGATCTTAGAAGGAGTTCCCGACGTGGCGCAGTGGTTAACGAATCCGACTAGGAACCATGAGGTTGCGGGTTCGGTCCCTGCCCTTGCTCAGTGGGTTAACGATCCGGCGTTGCCGTGAGCTGTGGTGTAGGTTGCAGACGCGGCTCGGATCCCGCGTTGCTGTGGCTCTGGCGTAGGCCGGTGGCTACAGCTCCGATTCCACCCCTAGCCTGGGAACCTCCATATGCCGTGGGAGCGGCCCAAGAAATAGCAACAACAGCAACAACAACAACAAAAAAAAAGAGACAAAAAAGACAAAAAAAAAAAAAAAAAAAAAAAAAGATCTTAGAAGATTGTCTAGTCTCTCAATCATGATTTGAAATAAGAACACACTAATTTTAAACAGATGAAAACTTATCATATTTGTAGTGAGAAGTAATTGATGATGTTCTTTTGGTTTACTGTCTTAAGGAAAATATTTTCTGAAGAACTCGAGGAGCTAGAAAATTTAGGTTGAAATAGGTCAGCAGTTTTGCTTTGTAGAGGAAAAATAAAGCTTATTATAGTATAGAGTAGTTTTTTTGTTTTCTCTTGAAAAACCTGATAATAGATAAATAAAAGCATAGTTTAATGAAAGAAAGGAATTGGATAGGAAAAAGAATGCATAAGAATATCATGGACCCAGAAGTACCAAATCTTTAAGTGAGGAGGAATGGGAAAATGACCAAAATATTTCATGTAATATTTTCTTTCTTTCTTTCTTTCTTTCTTTTCTTTCTTTCTTTCTTTCTTTCTTTCTTTCTTTCTTTCTTTCTTTCTTTCTTTCTTTCTTTCTTTTTTACACGTTGGGACTTTGTTGAAAATGACAGATTTGGGTGATATATTTATGATTTTCCTTGAAACTTATGCTTTTTTATTTATTTTAAATTTTTATTTATATATATTTTTGGCTGTGCCTGTGTCATGTGGAAGTTCCCAGGCCAGGGACTGAACTGGAGCCACAGCAGTGACAACACTGGATCCTTAACTCCCTGAGCCACAAGGGAACTCCTACTTTTCCTATGTTAATTATGTTTCTATTTTATTATGATATTAGCTCCTTACCTCAGAGGGATGTTTTGGGTATACTTAGGCTTAGCCAGAGCCTGGAGTCACAGTTCTGAGTTTGAATTTGTGTCACCACCTACTACCAGGTGCAGGATCTGGGCATGTTACTTAGATTCATGGTGTCACATCTTAACACATCTGTGAGATGAAGAGGAGTGCCTTGCTCATTAGGTCGTTGTTAGCGCTAAACTAATTCATTCATGTTTGGTGCCTGGCACATATTAAGGTCTTTGTACATCAGTTATTGACATCGTTATGATTCTTGTAATACAGTCAGCTAATATATATAACTATGATAAGAGAATATTGTTGCTTTTCTATTCATTGGCATACATTTTATGTAGACGTTCTGATATTTAATATTTTTATCATGCTAAAGTAAGTTTTATGTGGGGAACTGCAGATATAGAATTATCTGGAAAATGATACCTCAAATTTATTAATTTATAGCTTTATTAGAGTTTTTCACATCAGTACCTGGGGTGCATGCAGTATTTCAAAAGAGTCAGAAGAGGGCGCCAGTGTCTCAGAAGTGACCCTACTACCAAGTTGGCTGCTCTTATAGCATTGGATGGAGGAGGTGGCAGGTGTGTGAATCAGAGAACCAGACAGTTGGGTAATGATAATGCAAACACTTAAAAGCTTGTCACAATCTAATAGATGACTTCTTCCCCTTGGCAGTCCCTCTCACAAAGTGTTCTTATTAGCTAGGTCTTGCACAGATGGGCTTGTGATTGGTTTCTTGTACCCTAGAGAGCAAAGACTGTATTTGTGGTCATTCTTGGATGGTTTTTATATATGTTTTTAGCCATTGTGGGAGTAACTGAGTTTCACCAATTACCCCTGTAAGTTATTAGGACAACTGCTCAAATATAAATGTCTCATTCTAAAAGATAATAGTAGAAAAGCGAAGTTCCTTTTGATTTGGGATGATTATATGAATGTTATATGCCAGATTATTAGGATTTACTTTTTTTCGTTACTCTGGTGACACTTGACAAGGGTCACTTTTTCCAAAGCAGCTTTCTCCTGTTGGGTCCTATAAAAGGCAGTTTGAACCAGCTTTTTGAAAGTTCTCACCTATTTCTATAATTTGTTCTTAATCTCTTCCTCTTCTCTGAAGCTATCTTAGACTTTCATCTAGCTCTCAAATCACTAAATTTAGGCACATATGAAAAAGAACATGGATTAAGGAGTTTAAAAAAATTTTTAAACTCTTTAAGGAACAGCAGGATTGGGAAAAGACCTGATTTTTTTCCTGTCGAGGGTTGAGGGAGCGAGGTCATTTTGTGTGGGGCAGTGTATAATTTATAGTATCCATGGAATTGTTCCCATTTAATCTCCTTTAATCTGTCGATGGTCACAGAGGTGGTCTGGATTTAGTAGCATAGTGGTCAAAAGCATGGACTTTGGAGCCACACCTAGGCTTGAAACACGGTATTCTATATTTATTATGTGACCTTGGATGAATTACTTTACCTCTTTAATCTGCCGTTTTTTCATCTGTCAGTGAGGATAGTAATAATACCAACTTCCTAAGCTTAGAATAGATGTTTAATGTGGCTAGAACAGATTTTAATTATGAAGCTCTCATCTGAATTTGAAGGGATATATTAAATATTACTGGGTTAAAATATCACCATTTTTTTTAAATTATAAATTTATAGGCCCCTCACTTCATTTTGTACAAATAAACTGTGTACTGAGGAATGGCACACCTCTACCCTTGGCTTTTTTGAATTTTCTCTGAGCTTGTCAAATTTTTGTTGGATTGAGGTGTCAAAAAGAACTCAATGCAGTTGGTTGAAATAGGCTTTTAAAAAGGCTTATTTGGAGTTTCCATCGTGGCTCCGTGGTTAACGAATCCGACTAGGAACCATGAGGTTGCGGGTTTGATCCCTGGCCTCCCTCAGTGGGTTAAGGACCTGGCGTTACTGTGAGCTGTGGTGTAGGTCGCAGACGTGGCTTGGATCCTGTGTTGCTGTGGTTCTGGCATAGGCCTGTGGCTACAGCTCCGATTAGACCCCTATCCTCCATATGCCGAGGGAGCGGCCCTAGAAAAGGCAATAAAAATAAAAAATAAAAAGGCTTATTTGTGTACTTTTTTAGTCTTATAGCCTAATGACCTTCATTCATCTTCTTTTCTAGTTGTGAACAATGGGAGGTGTGGTGATAGGAAATTATTCTTTTTTTTTTTTTTTTTTTTTTTTTTAGTCTTTTTGCTATTTCTTTGGGCCACTCCCTCGGCATATGGAGGTTCCCAGGCTAGGGGTCCAATCAGAGCTGTAGCCACCGGCCTACGCCAGAGCCATAGCAACGCGGGACCTGAGCCACGTCTGCAACCTACACTACAGCTCACGGTAATGCCGGATCCTTAACCCACTGAGCAAGGCCAGGGATCGAACCCACAACCTCATGGTTTCTAGTTGGATTCGCCAACCACTGTGCCACGATGGGAACTCCAGGAAATTATTCTTAATGATCTTGGGCAAGTCACTTAGTTTGGGCTTTGATTTCCTCAGCTTTAAAATTAGAAGTAGTTTGTGGGGTTTTTACTTACTTTTTTGTTTGTTTTTGTTTTTCAGGGCCACACCTGTGGCACATGAAAGTTCCCAGGCTAGAGGTCAAATTAGAGCTGCAGCTGCCGGCCTACACCACAGCCAAGCAACATGGGAACCGAGCTGTTACTGTAGCCTATGATACAGCTCACGGATTGAGTGAGGCCAGGGATTGAACCTTCATTGTCATGGATGCTGGTCAGGTTCATAACCCTCTGAGCCTCAAGGGGAGCTCCTAGGAGTAGTTTAGACTATTTAATTTTTTAAAAATTTATGAAATACTGTCAAATACAGGGAAAATGCAGAAAATAATGTAATAGACACCACTCAGATTTAACTTCCATGTTTGACCACATTAGGTGATCTTTAAAAGTTCTTAAAAAGAAAAGTTTCATAAAAAAAAATAAAGTCTCATTCTAAACAATTATTCAATGAAAGATCTGGTTTAAACAGAAAATTTTGTTAGAATCTCGGATTTTTAAAAGTGATTTGGGGAGTTCTCCTCGTTGCAGAGTGGAAATGAATCCGACTAGTATCCATGAGGATGCAGATTCAATCCCTGGCCTGGCTCAGTGGGTCAGGGGTCCATTGTTGCCGTGAGCTCTGGTGTGGGTTGTAGATACAGCTCAGATTTGGCGTTGCTATGGCTGTGGCTCTGGCTGTGGTCAGCAGCTGCAGTTCCTATTGTACCCCTTGCTTGGGAACTTCCATATGCCACCAGTATAGCCCTAAAAAAGCAAACAAAAAACTTATTGGATCTAGAAATAAATATTTTGAAGCTGTCATGATGGGGATGGTGGTTAAAGCCTTAGGAAGGAATTTATTTCTGCAGAGAAAGCTGAATATATAGAGAGATGTAAAAAGGGGAAGATGACAGAGGATCTAGTGAAGAAAACTGAAAAGGTGTGTCCAGAGAGTTAGCAAGGGAGCAAGTTGTAAATCCTAAAAGAGGAATTCTAGGAAATGTGCCATTGTTTCCATGCAGTTATTACTCCTGATGTGCACAGGTGAAAAATAAAGGAAAGTTGGAGTTTCCATTGTGGCGCAGTGGAAACAAATTCAGCTAGTAACCATGAGGTTGCAAGTTCAATCCCTGGCCTTCATCAGTGGGTTAAGGATCCCACGCTGCCGTGAGCTATGGTGGTATAGGTTGCAGACATGGCACAAATCCAGTGTTGCTGTGGCTGGGGTGTAGGCCGTAGCTGTAGCTCCAATCCAACCCTAGCCTGGGAACCTCCATATGCCATGGGTGTGGCCCTAAAGAAGGGGGAAAAAAAAAAGGTTAAGGTGGGTTGAGATAATAATGGTTTTGTGATCAGAAGAGGCAAAAATTGCAAGGTAGCCATCTTTCTGTTCATGTCCACTGGTAAAGAAAGTCTTGTAGAGGAAAAACCTTCTGTTTTTGTTGAAGTTGGCATAACCTCTTTGCCCAGACCTTGATCATTGGCAAGCTGGATGGATGCTTTTCCTCCAGCTCAGTTGATGTGAATAAACAAGGTCTTATTCCTCCTGCCATGAATGGTGTTAGGGTGATGACTGTTTGTCCTGCTAGTCTCTGAGGGGTTTTCCTGAATACGTTTTTTGTGGTTTGCAAAATATGGACCCCACGCAAAATTATGCTATGAACTTAGATCACTCCAAACCAAAAGATCAGTGTAGAATTCAGAGCAATTAATCTAGTAGTTGCAAAGTGGTTTTTGTGGTTGTTTTTATCTCACATCTCTAGACCCGCACATTTAAATTCTGTATTGCACAAAAAGGCAGAACAAGGAAAAGTATACACAGGTGATTTGAATTTAATATTTCATAAAGAAAAATTATTTAGTAATTATAGTATGGGCTTGGGTAGTTTTGTGCCTAATATTTGTGGTAGGAAATATTTTTAATATCAAAGCCTGCATTTCCTGCTGCTCTTTCTATGTTTATAATAAAGAGTTTTCATTCTTTACCTTTTTCAGTCACCAGTTCCTGTGGGTCTCATACCTGACATTCCCTCAAAATGGCATGCAGGTATTTATGAGTGGTTAGTCCAGGCACATTTCCAGGTCACTTAGCAGAGTCAGGGACCAGTGTAAAGGGACATCTGGGTACTTTCAGTAAAGCAGCAGAAATATGAGGTCTCATAGTTACCATCCTGAGACCTAGGTCCCATCAAAATGAGAAGCATTTACAAGTGATGAGGGATGTTTTCCTGCTATGTTCTGATTCCTGACCCACAGATGAAAAGCCTTTCATTTTTTTGAAATTAATGCCGAGAAGAACTGAAAGACAAGGCAGTTCAGACTTATCTAAGGTTTAAATATCTGGGCTTTTGGCCTTTGCAATAAGAACTTAATAGTGTATTTCAGGGAAATTAGGTAATATGTTTTTTAGGTGAGTTTAGGTAATGTGTTTTTTGCTTGTGGTTATTGGAATATATATAGTATACAATATATAAATTAGAATGTGGGAATTAGGTAGAAATGATTTAGTATGTCATTTACTTTTAGATTTCTGGCATGTGTACTTTTCTAAGACTCTGACCTCTGTAACTGTGCAGCGGGTCAAAGGATTGAACTCTTGACTCACCATGACGAAGGTCCTGTAATGAGTTCACTAATAGGAACCACATCGGATACTGTCAGATAGGACTAGCAGCCATGTGGGCCTGCTGGAGCTGAGCTTTTTAACACACACCAACTGGATGAGGGTCCCTGGGCCCTTCTGGCATCTCAAGAAGGCTGGTTGTTGAATTTTCGATTCCACAAGGGTCTTCACTCTGTGGTGACAGTTTTTTTCTCTGTTGAATCAGTATTCAGTCTGTTCTGGCATTTCTCTTCTGGCCTTTTTTTTTTCTTCTTTGAATGAAGTGTTTCTGATTTAATAGGTAGGTGAAGGAGCACTGGCACTGGGGGCAACTGTATACATCTCTTTGGAAGGAATTGCATTCCTTTCTTTTCACTTAACCATTCATGAAAATCTTACATTCTTAGGTGGATGCTCTGCGGTTGCGTTTGGAGGAGAAGGAAACCATGCTGAATAAGAAGACAAAACAGATCCAGGATATGGCTGAGGAGAAGGGGACACAAGCTGGAGAGATCCATGACCTAAAGGACATGCTGGATGTGAAGGAGCGGAAAGTTAATGTTTTGCAGAAGAAGGTGAGGCGCAGGTATTCTGAGCCCAGGGCCTCATGTTGGGCACATGGCCTCATTCTTGCCCCTGAGTTATATCTAAGTGCTGTCAGTTTGTTTCATGCCTGTTTATGTTTTTGCTGGTAGTCATCAAAGTTGTTGTTGCAGTAGGTAGATTGTTAAAACTGCTCTGCATATTCTGTTTTTAAAATTTTGAAGTAAAAATTCTTTAGTGTCTTTAGTAGTATGTTCCATGTTCCTGTTTCTGAAAAGTGCCTGGTAAATTGACAGAGTGTTTGTGTTGGCATTCTCCTGCCTCTTCTAATCTCTGTATTTTATGGGAACTGTAGCCATGTGAGTTAGTGTAGCACATGGACAAGGGAAACCTGTAGCTCCATACACATGATCAACAAGACTACAGTTTTAAATAGAAGCACATGCTGCTGTCATGGCATATAATGTGCGTCTGTCAAGAAAAGGAAGACTGTCCTCCCTTTTTTACCTTAATAATCACTAGAAATTGGCTAACTGTAATAAATAAGGAAAGTCCTAACAAATGTCCCCCCCATACTTTTAGCTTAATTAAAGGGTGCCTTTGAGATAATAGTGACACTAGACACTGGTATTTATTGTTCCTCTCCACTGAGATTGATTAGAAATATTTGGCATTGTCTCAGTTTATTTTTAACAACTCTAACAAAATCCAAGGAATAAAACTCTCTTCACTAAACTTGACATTCAGCCTTTCTCTAAGTACACATGACCGTGTTCAGTATTTGTCCTCTGTTAAATTAGTTGGTTTTCATTTGTTTTCTGTGAGTAAACATAAAAATTTGATCACTCTAAATAGTTGACTTTGATATCTTGTTAGTGGATGCTGATTTGTTTTACATTTTTATGCACACATCCTTCTCACCTTGCCCCTCAACTGCTTGTTTCCCCTTACCTATTTCTTATATATTCTTCCAGGAATAGTTTACATATTTACAAGCAAATATGTATTCCATTCCCCCCCCCCCGTTTTCTTCCTCTTTTTGTGTTCTTTCAGAAGCATTTTATGTATAATCCATATAAAGCAAAAGTATTTGTTTAAACAGAAATGCAATCATTCCTTGTTGCCTTTTCCTTTCCTTTTTTCCTTTAATATATTTTGAAATTCCTTCTGGGGCTTCCTCATTGTTGTGCCAACAGCACTATGTGGATGTACTGCAATTTATTTACAAGGTTTCTACTGATGGACAGTTTGCTTAAAATTTCTGCTTTTACATAAAATGATGCTGCAATTTAATAATGTGTATATTTATTTATATCTGAAGTATATTTCTAGGTAAAATACTTAAAGTGGAATTGCTGGCCGAAGGGATAAGTGTTTGTAATGTTGGTAGATTTTGCCAAGTTATAGGTATATTGGTTGGAACCTAAAGGTTATTTGAAAGTAATGCATGTCTTATCTTTAACTAGATAAGCATTTAAAAAAAAGTTTTTAATAATCGTGACTAAAGGTTCAGAGTTAGAAATAATACCTCCTTATCTTGGAATGATCATAGTTTGTAAAAATAAAGTGGCAACACTTCCATTAGCTACTTTATATCTATAATCTTGTTAATCCTGGCACCCTTTTGGTAGTAGCTTTTAGATCTTGATTGCTCTGTTATAATCAATGACTAAATTTTTATTTATTTATTTATTTTTGTCTTTTTGCTATTTCTTGGGCCGCTCCCGCGGCATATGGAGGTTCCCAGGCTAGGGGTCCAATCGGAGCTGTAGCCACCGGCCTACGCCAGAGCCACAGCAACACAGGATCCAAGCCGCATCTGCAACCTACACCACAGTTCACGGCAACGCCGGATCGTTAACCCACTGAGCAAGGGCAGGGACCGAACCCGCAACCTCATGGTTCCTAGTCGGATTCGTTAACCACTGCGCCACGACAGGAACTCCGATGGCTAAATTTTTAGATCATAACACATAAGAAATATATTTTATGTGTGACATAATGTGTACATTAATCTGTATCTACCTATGGTATACATCCTTAGAGGATACAACTAAAACAGAATTTTCGCAAAATATATTTACTCTAACTTCATGAAATATACTCTGAACTATCTTCTCCCATTTCTTAAATTAAAAAAGTTTGTCTCAATCCATTAAATTATTTCCATTAATTATTAAGTTAGTACCCACTAATCACTTTGCTGCCTTGGTATAAATCTCCCATGCTCCTCTATACCTACCCCCAAAACAAAACTAAGAATAAGCCCCATAGTCTCAGACATATTACATGATAAGAGAGGTTCACTTGTACAGATTTGTTTAGCTAAAAAGTGATAGTTTCAGGTTTTGTTACAAGGTTGGTCTTAGGCCAAAATGTAGCTCTTCTGGTTATAGCAGTTCCCCTGTTGGGAGGATTAGACGGTAAAATGTGTTAAAGCTATCTGATACTCTAGAACATCATATAAATATTATATGTATTATTCTTTGTCTAGTCTCTTTATCTTTTGCCATGAAGGACCAGTGCAGTAGGCTGTGGGGGGCCAGTAATTGTGTCCTTTTTGGCACACTATACTGCCTCACTAACCTGTCATCTGAGACTTTGATTTGTCTTCAAACAGTTATCAAATAGGTAACACAGGTACTTTCAAAACTGGTTTAGATTATTTCTGCCTCTTTTAAAATGACTGCCTCTATACCTGTCATTTTCAATGCTTACATCCTTTTTGTTCTGTCTACTCAACTTTGTTGTAGAAGTTACTGTACTGATGTCATCAGATTCATCATTTGTGATGTGTTTGCTGGACTATTGTTTGCTGATAAAATAGAAATGGCTTTTTGGATCCACATAAAACAAACAAACAAAGCCACAGTAAATTTAGAGGCAGTTTAAGGTTTTCAGAAGAGCTGTAATTATTTTTATTAGGACTTTGCTTTCTTGAGCTGCAAATATCCTCTTGCTCTAGGATACTATTAGCAAGTTTGACTTTCAGATGGTTGCAAACAGAGGAAACATGGTTGAGTGTTTTGTCACAAGGTTGGTCTTATTGCAACCCTTCATGAAGTGCTGGATTGTGCCCTTCATGGAGGCTGGGGTTGAGGGAGTGGGGTAAACTATGATGAGTTGGGTGGTGGTGATATGATGGTGGCTTAAAGAGGCCACGTAGAGTATAGTGAGCCCTACAAACAGTATTTAGAAGGCAGTACCTGCAGAGTAGGTGATGTAGGAGATCTGGGAGAAGAGCGACAGGATGCAGATGAAACGGCGCAGAGGGTGGTGACTATGGAGGCCACACATCTAGCATCTGTTGTGCTATGGGACACTGGTTATGGCCCAGTGCCCGTGTATAGTAGTGTAACAAATAATGACGTAAATATGACATAAATATATCTTGTTCATAACTTGATATTGTATGCATCTAAAAAAACTGGCCCAGTTCTCTAAAAAGCTTATGCCTTTTTTGTATTAAGATGTCTTTCTGCATCTTCATCAGATATTTGTCGCCAAACCTTCTAAAATTTCCCCTGATCTGGTAATTTAAAAAAGTCTATTTTCTTGCTTAGCATATATTTAAATTTGAGTGCATGTTGAGCATTTTTTCATAGGGTTTTCTTTGTTTAGATGCTACATAGTCATGTCATTTCCACATTTTTCTATTAGATTTCCCCCCTTATTAATTTATAGGATTTCCTTAGTAAGTGAATGGGCCTCTTTCCTCGTGTCTTACGAATGTATTTCCATCTTTGTCGTTTAATTTTTTGCTTCCTTTACAGTATTTGTTAAAGAATTTATGTGTCAAATTTAGTAGTCCTTTCTTCCGTTCTCTCAATTTTAGTCACACTTAGAAAGTCCTTATGCCCACCAAGGTTATGTAGTTCACTCATGCTTTCTTCTGGTACTTTCAAGGTTCTTTTTTCTTTACACCTAAAAATTATTTTATAAAATTTACATATTGGCTATAATGATTCAGCTTTATGTGTGGCCAGCCAGTTGTCATTACAATATTTATTAAATAATCTACCTTTTTTCTTCTGATTTGAAATGCCACAAATTAATTATCTTATAAACTTGGGCCAGTTGCTGGTCTGTTCCATTGATCTGCCTCTCCTTCTGTGTCAGTATCAAGCTGTTTCAGTTGTTGTAGCTTCATAATGCATTTAGTATTTAGTAGGGATGTTCTGCTTTATTAATTTTCTTTTTTGAAGGAATTTCTGACTTTTCTCTCACTTGTTTCTTTTTCCAGATGAATTTAGTATCATTTTGTCAGATTCTTCTCTTCAGAAAATAACCTTGTTATTCTTGATTAGAATGTGATATCTTCAAAGTCAAGAAAGTTTCGGGGCGGGGGGGATGATTATTTTTGTCAAATACTGCTGAGTTAAATAGGTGAAGATTGAGAATTTGCTATTGGATTTAATAATGTGAAGGTCCTTAGTAACTTTGAATACAACAGTTGCATGGAATGGGAAAAGTATAATTTGTGCCTAGTTTTCCTAATCTATGACTTTTAGTAATGTACTTAATTTAATTTTTTATGTCTTGGTTTAAGAATTTTTAAAGTGAAGCAATATCTATTGATTATTTTTTATGAAAAATACTTAGTTATTTATAATGCCCTTCCTGGTTTTTGTTGGTAAGCTTTGTTGTCTTTTGCTGAGCCCATAATACTTTTCACATTTTCATTGTGTTGCTTTTTGAGAAGGAAAAAGTCTTTTCTGTAAATGTAATTTATATTGTTTAGTCTTTATTTTTTAAAAAATTTTAATTGCAATATAGTTGATTTATAATGTGTTAATTTCTGCTGTTCAGCAAAGTGACTCATTTATACGCATGTATATGTTCTTTTTCATATTCTTTTCCTTTATGGTTTATCCCAAGATATTGAATATAGTTCCCTGTGCTCTATATACAAGGAGGACTTTGTTGTTTATCCATTCTGTATGTAGTAATTTGCATGTACTAACCCCAGATTCCCAGTCCGTCCCTCCTCTACTGTTTAGCCTTCCTTTATTTCTGTGTTTAACTAAATTAATGTTACCAGTAGTTGTAGCATCACAACTTCCCTGTTCCCACTGTTTACATTTCATTCAATTATTGGTTCCCTAAGAAATCCTTTGAATACTGTTTCAAGAGTGGTCTTCGGGTGCTTGCTTGTTGGCCATGCATTTATTTTATGCATATACTTTGTAACTTAATTACTTCAGGGCTACAAAAAGCATAGAGAATAAGGTGATAATAATTGTAATTACTCAACTTGGGAAGTAAAATTTCAAATACAGTTGAAGTTCTTTGGCATATTTTTTCTTGATAGCATTCTCTTCCATTCTTTCTCAGAAATAAACACTTACTTTGGTGCTTGTCACCCATTACTTAGGTCAGGATGCATGTTTTTCTACAAGCTGCTTACGTATTAATAAAATATATATAAGAGGAAATACCCATGGCAAAAAAATAAGAGAAGTTATTTTCCCTTACTGTAACAAGGGGAATGTAAAATAAGACCAGATTAAGAAACCATTTATATTTATGATTTTAGGAGTTCCCATTGTGGTGCAGCAGAAACAAATCTGACTAGGAACCATGAGGTTGCCGGTTCGATCCCTGGCCTCGCTCAGTGGGTTAAGGATCCAGCATTGCTGTGTGCTGTGGCGTGGGTCATAGATGTGGCTCGGATCTGATGTTGCTGTGGCTTTTGTGTAGGCCGGCAGCTGTAGCCCCGATTGGACCCCTAGCCTGGGAACCTCTATGTGCCACGGGTGCAGCCCTAAAAAGCAACAAAAGAAAAAGAAATTAAAAATTAAAAAATATTTATGATTTTAAGCTGTGTTGGCAAAAATTAAGTGTGACAGTATCAAGTGTTGGTAAATATGGCAACTAGATTTCTCATGCAGTGCTGTTGGATTTTTTAAATAAGTACAACTATTTTGGAAAGCACTTATTAAACATAAGGGTACCTTGCCAGATACATATACTTTAGTTGAATCCCAGCTGCTTGTTTGATTAAAATTTCCTACAAAGTCCGACAAGTGGATTTGTTCAGCTTATGGTCAGATATGTCCAATTATGGTGAATGAATGGCTTGGACAGTTTTGCCCCTCTTTCCTTGAATCAGAATTTGGCTACTTACAGTATTTGCTGATTAACTTGGGGCCATATTGAACAAGTGTAATCCTCCTTCAGCAGGATGATGTTTTAGATACTGGGAGAGCCTGTATTTGACAGCACCCAAATCTTATTTTCCTAAGTGAAATATTTCTGTTCCTCCTGTTATTCTTATTTGCCCTGGTTAATTTTTCTGGTGGCAGTTGTTCTCAGTTCATTTTTCTTCCTTACCTTACTTGTCCATTTGGAATTTTGGGTCTAGTTGTGAGGGAGATGATTAGAACATTACTAATGTTCTGTTCTTAGCCGCAGCTGGAATTTGATATTGGGAAAACTCACTGAACTCACTAACCTTAAGTTTCTTCATTTATAGACAGGATTTAATAGTTACCTTGCCCCCGGGGGGGGGGTGTTGTTTTGTTTTGTTTTGTTTTTGCTCTTTTAGAGCAGATGGAAACTCCCCAGCTAGGGGTTGAATTGGAGCTGCAGCTGCTAGCCTATACCACTGACACAGCAACGCGGTATCCGAGCTGTGTCTGCAACCTGTACCACACAGCTCATGGCAGTGCTGAATCCTTCACCCACTGAGTAAGGCCCAGGGATCGCATCTGTGTCCTTATGGATACTAGCTAGGTTTGTTTCCGCTGAGCCACAATGGGAACCCCAGGGAGTTTTTTTTAAAGGATGTAGTGTATGTGAAAGCACCTTGAATCTATGTCCTGTTATTTACCCGGGATGTATTAATAAGTGTTAATGTTGTTTTATTCTTACTAAATTTTACTATGCTAAATTCAGCCGATTAATCTTTGAGAGTCTTGGGTTTTTGTTTTGTTTTGTTTTTTGCTGTTCTGGCCGGGGCAGGGCTGTATACTGAGTTCCTGGGCCAGGGATCCGATCCCAGCTGCAGCTGTGGCAATGCTGGATCCTTAACCCACTGTGCCTGGCGGCCAGGGATCAAACTATCGACCCAGTGTTCCGGAGATGCTATTGATCTTGTGCCACAGCATGAACTCCTGAGAGTCTTTGAATATTGATTTATTTAGTCCATTTATCTCCTTCAGTTTTATGCCTTCTACCCACTTCTGAGCATATTCTTTGTGCTTTCATATAAATGATAAAATGCATAGGCCTAGAAAAGATTTTTATGGTGTATTTTAAGAAACCTCTTTCAGATTGATGTATTTATCCAAACAATTCTCAGAGCTCCTTTTGTTGTGTGTAGGATTTCTTTTTGTAATCCCAGTTTGTCTAGTCTTTTTATAAATCCGTTTTCCCCTCTGTTCTTCATCCAGAAGAAATCTGTCTTCAAAAATCTGAGTCCATTGGAGAGAAAACTCTGCATAATTCCTTCTTATCATGATTCCTGGGTTATGAGCCGTGTGATGCACACCTGCACATCTTCCTAGCTTTCTCAGCAGTGTGTGTGTGTACACTGGAATCTCCTTGGCTCCTCTCCTTTTCCCACTTTCTGAGTCTATTTAGTTTTAGGTAGTCATATCATCCTCTTGTGGGCTTTCCAGGCATCCTCAGCTGTCTTCATTCGTGCAGGCAGCATGGTGCCTTCTCCTGCACCCTTGGCACTGTGCTAAGTGCAGAGGCCAGGGTGATTTCTGCTCTCCCAGTCTCAGAGTTCTGGGAGTTAAGGAAGTTATGACACAGTGTACAGTGCGTGTGTAGTGGGCACAAAGCAAGGTGTTTTAGACTTGACCTTGTGTGGTGAAAGGGTCTAAGAAAGTCTTAGCAGCCAAATCTTCAAAATTGTGTGAAAGCTTGCTAGGCAGATGGGGAGGGCATGAGATGTCCCAACGTGAGAGAGCAGTGTGAATGAAAAGGGAGAGAGAGTAGTGTCCTTTCTAGAGGGTCGCACCCTGGAATTTGACCACACTTCCTTTCATATTTTGTAATATGGATTCTTAAAAAGTTCTGGTAGACTCTGTCTTCAAACACCTTTTTTTTTTTTTTTTCTTATTATGAACTCTCATATCACCTGGTCTCTGGGAAAATTATTTCCACTTCTTATATAATGAGAAGATTTTCAGTGAATGAACTCATCTTTGTTGTCCTATTAGTTAGAAAATAGGAAAACTAGTAAATAGAATTTAAGTTTTCTTTCCCCTGGCCCTGAAGATTCTCCACCAGCAACTTTAGAAATTAACCTGGAGTGGGATGTTGAAGTATAACCTTTCAGGTAAAACTTCAGATATTCTTAGTATGTGCCTTAATTCTGCACAGCACTTAACCAACTTTTCTCCTGTATTTAGACACTTAACTCCATAAGGAAGGAGGGGTATGGTAACTCTGCTTCCATCCTTGTCTTGCTTGTGGCATCTGCATTCTCTAGTCACTTTTGTCACAAATATTACTTATAATTGTATATTTAAGTAATATTACTTATTTTAATATTTAAGGAGAATACCAGGAAACAGTGTATCACTTTGACTTCACTCTTGGCATATTAAATACACATTAAAAGTCATGTTTTCTGAGAATAGTAGCAGCTGTGATAATGGCTGGATTGTGAGTCACATACTCTGGACCACTTTGGGCTCTGTCTGGGCCACTGCCACCTGCCCACAGTCTTCCAGCTTTCTAGGTGGTGTGTGTATTTGTATGCACGGGGCTAGCCCTGTGCTCAGAGAGTGAAATGGGACAATAGCAGATGGCCAAGCATGCTGTACAATGGGATTAGCATTGGCCCCTCCTTCCCAGGGCTCTCCCCTATGGTTTAAAGTAGTTTTGTGTTACAGTAAATTTCTTATCTTTATAATAAGTCACTGACCTGGAAAATGTAATTGAGCATTTGAATCTGAGCTGCATTCAAAATCTGTGTTAAAATTGTGCAGCTTCTTGCTTGATTGATTATAAATGCTAATATAGCTTGGAGTTTAATTTGCTGACGCAGATGTTATCATCTTTCCCTCTATGCTTTTGTAACTGTTTATTTCACCTTGCTTGCATCTCCAGTTTCCTAGGTTTTGGTATTTAGAGTTTAGATTTAGCAATAGCAGAAAGCTAATTGGTACGTAGACCAATAAAGGGAAAACCTTCTAAGATTGGTTAAGCCTACCATTATTTCGTTTTGGGTAGGAAGTCAGAATAGGTTCATAAAGAATGAACTATAAATATAAAAATGAACTAAAATACTCTGTTTTCTGTGGAGTCTTGACTTAAGGCAGTGTTAGTTTCTTCACTTTTCCATATCATAAAATGGAAAGGAGAATATGTTTTATCATTGAAAACAATATTTACTAATTTTATTCTGAGTACATTAATACTTTAAAAATTATGCTCTTTTATTTTTAATAAAGATTAATGGCAGTGTTTTTTAAATACTATTTTTAAGTCTCAAGCCAGTGGTTAATGAAGCTAAGTTAAAAGAAAACCAGGTCAGGTCCTAATTGGATATTTAGTTGGAAACTTAATATACTTAGGCATTAGAATTTTCTCTTTTCTTTTACTTCATTTTTTTATTTTAAGTGATTTTTATTTTTTTCCATTATAGCTGGTTTACAGTATGCTGTCAGTTTTCTACTGTACAGCAAGGTGACCCAGTCACATGTACATATATACATTCTTTTTTTTTTAACTTATTTTTTAATAGAACTCAGTTTAATTAAATTTTTTATCAGTGAAGAATATGTGTAGCCAAATTCTTGAAATATTTTATTGAAAAAATAATGCAGAGTAAAGGAAATCTGATTGATGACAATATTTCTGTTGGGGATTATACTTCATGTGGATTTACTTTTTTTTTTTTTTTTTTTTTCTAGGGCTACACCTGCGGCATATGGAGGTTCCCAGGCTAGGGGTCTAATCGGAGCTACATCTGCCGGCCTACGCCACAGCCATGTCAACTCCAGATCCGAGCCATGTCTGAGACCTACACCACAGCTCACCACAACGCCAGATGCTTAACCCACTGAGCAAGGCCAGGGATCGAACCCGCAACCTCATGGTTCCTAGTTGGATTTGTTAACCACTGAGCCACGATGGGAACTCCTTGGATTTACTTTGTTTCATATAATTTTTTTCCCCTTCACTTTTTCAAGTAAACCTTAAGTAGGGTAGGTAGTTGAACTTGCAGTCTGATTTAACTTCCATTTTATCAGCAGATAACTTTTTAAATGATGCTGGTATTATACAAGTGACATCTTATAATGATTGAAGATTTAATCCCTAAAAAAGGGAGGGTCTTAGTTTATTTTGTTATAAAATATCTTTAATTATGGTGTTTTTCTCCTCACCATTACTCTTCTTCAAAACATGCTTCTCCAAAAAATAAAAATGGTGAAACAAAACACAACATGCCTTGTCCCTACATTCATGTAATTTAGAGACAGTAAACTTTAGGTATCTGTGATTAAAGCAACAGGAGCAGTAGCATTGCTTTACAACAGGTAGAGAAAAACCTATCGCTGCATAGTAAACTATCACTAAAGCTTAGTGGCTGAAACAACCATTTTATTTGTGAATCAGGAATTCAGGAAGGGCTCTCTTCTGTAGTTTGTCCCTGATTTGTTTGGTGACCCCCTACCAAGATGGTATCTTTTCTTTGTGTTCGTTCTGTCTAGGTATTCCTTGGCCTCTGGCTCTGTGGCCGCATGGCCAGTTAAGGGTTATGCTAGGAATTGGCTTGGAGGTGGCAGAGATTCCTTTTGCTATATTCTTTTGGTCATAGTAATCACAGGACCTACTTGGGTGCGGTTGGGGGGAGGTCAAGAAAAATACTCCGCATCTTTGGAGGAGTGGCAAAGCCATGTGACAGAAGAGCCTGTAAGGTGGGAGATATTGTTGTGATCGTCTTTGGAAAATATCTGCTCCAGGTGAATAAAAATGTTGGATAAAGGATGAAGGGTTGAGAGTATGAGGGTGACATAACTTTGCTGTTGTCTTCGGACTTTTTTTTTTTCTATTTCTATGTTCTGTTCACAGTGTTTAAATCTCTTCATGGGATTTCTACTTTCATCCATGTATCCCAATGGAAGTCACTTCCAACCAGAAGGAATTCTAAATAGTTTAAAATTGTTTTACTCAATTGAGAAAATATCTTAGGGTATGAAAACAATTGTAGGAAAAGGGTACAGAGGAATAAGGTGTGTGGAAAGAGGGGACTGACAGCAAAAGTGAATTAGTGCTGCCTGATAAGTTGGAGATCACCTTAGGTGCGAAGCACAACTGTCTAGATGACAGCTTTTCATGTTAGTGATCTAACATGGGAGAGACAGCGATTGCAAAATTTTTAAGTCCATTAAGAACAGACAAACTTGGCCAAACTGTTCAGTATTTTTTTTTTTTTTTTGGTCTTTTTGCCATTTCTTGGGCCTCTCCTGAGGCATATGGAGGTTCCCAGGCTAGGGGTCGAATTGCAGCCATAGCCACCGGCCTACGCCAGAGCCACAGCAACATGGGATCCAAGCCGCACCTACAACCTACACCACAGCTCACGGCAACGCCGGATCCTTAACCCACTGAGCAAGGCCAGGGATCAAACCTGCAACCTCACGGTTCCTAATTGGATTCATTAACCACTGCGCCACGACAGGAACTCCAAACTGTTCAGTATTATTTGGAGAACAAAGCAGGATAAATCTCAGTCTTAGAGTGGTTTCACACTTCATTGGTAGATATTGGGAATCTTGACTTTCAAGCTAGCACCATGGGGTTAATTGGACTGATGCCTTTTTTACCTGTCCTAATTGAGGTATAATTCACATACCATAAAATTTACTAATTTAAACTGTATAATTCAGTTGTTTTTGTATACTTCCAAGGTTGTGCAATCATCACTCCTGTCCAATTCCAGAACATTTTTGTGACCCCCAAAAGAAACCCATACCTGTCAGTAGTAACAACCCCTATCCTTTGCAACCACTACCTACATTTTGTGTCTGTCAATTTGCCTGTTCTAGATAGTTCACATAAATGTAATCATATAATATGCAGCTTTTTCTGTCTTGCCTCTTTAACAATATTTTCAAGGTTCATTGACCTTGTAGCAAGTGTCAGAACTTTATTCCTTTTTATGGCTGAATAATATTCCATTGTAGTGAATATACACATTTTGTTTGTCTGTTCATCAGGTTCTGAACATTTGGGTTGTTGCCACTTTTTGGCTATTATGAAATAATGATTCTACGAACAGCTATGTACAAGTTTTTGTATGAAAATATATTTTCGTTTCTCTTTTGTATGTATCTTGGAATGGAATTGATGTTCATACTTAACTTTTTGAGGAACTTCCAAATTGTTTCTAAGGAGCTGAAGGCTTTTACACTTCTCTCAACACTTTTTTGCTTTTTTTAAAATTTTTATTTTTTATTTTTTAGGGCCATACCCGCGGCATATGGAGGTTCCCAGCGTAGGGGTCGAGTTGGAGCTATAGCTGCCAGCATACGCTATAGCCACAGCAATGCAGGATCCGAGCCAAGTCTGGGACCTACACCACAGCTCATGGCAACACCAGATCCTTAACCCACTGAGCAAGGCCAGGGATTGAACCTGCAACCTCATGGTTCCTAGTCGGATTTGTTACCGCTGAGCTACAATGGGAACCCTGGGGTGCATTTTTATTTTATTTTATTTTTTTTTGTCTTTTTGCCTTTTCTTGAGCCACTCCCATGGCATATGGAGGTTCCCAGGCTAGGGGTCGAATCGGAGCTGTGGCCACCAGCTTCTGCCAGAGCCACAGCAACGTGGGATCCAAGCCACATCTTCGAACCACACCACAGCTCACGGCAACACCGGATCCTTAACCCACTGAGCAAGACCAGGGATCGAACCTGCAGCCTCATGGTTCCTAGTCAGATTCATTAACCACTGCGCCACGATGGGAACTCCCCAGTGTGCATTTTTAACAAATGCCTTTTATTAGGTTGAGGAAGTTCCCTTCTATTCCTAGTTTATTGTTTTTTTGTAATGAAAAGGTGTTGGATTTTGTCAAATGCTTCTTATATAGCCATTGAAATGATTCGTGGTTTCTGTTCTTTATTAATATGGTACATTGTCTTGATTTTTTTTTTTTTTTTTTTTTTTTGTCTTTTGTCTTTTTAGAGTCGCACCAGTGGCATATAGAGGTGACAGGCTAGGGGTTTCTTCAGAGCTACAGCTGCTGGCCCACACCACAGCCACACCAGATCTGAGCCACATCTGGAACCTACACTACAGCTCACAGCAACACCAGATCCTTAATCCACTGAGTGAGGGCAGGGATTGAACCCACAACCTCCTGGTTCCTTGTTGGATTTGTTTCCACTGTACCATGATGGGAACTCCTTGACTGATTTTTGTATGTTGAATCAATCTTGCATTCCTGGGATAAGGGTGGATGTGTGTTTAAAGGGCTGTGTAGTTTTCAGCTGGAGAAATGTGGAAACTTGTTCTACCATCGTTATCATGGAGGTAATAGGAATGGACCTGAGAGAACATTGCCTTTGGATAAATTCTTTATTTTCAGGTGCTAAGGTATAAGTAAGAACTATTCAGAGGCTTATACTGTAATGTTTTCTACAACATAGAAGTAATTTTGATCCTTATTAAAATATCATTTCTTTTGACTTTATGTAATCTGTAATTTGAGGATTTATGTACACATGTCCATTTCTATTGTATGCCATATTAATATAATCAGAGTCTTGCAAGCTCTAGTTCAGGGTGCCTTGACTTCTGTTTTGACTGAACACACATTCTGAACTTGAAAAATGGTTATTAACAAGTAATATATAAGGGTCACATGTCTGTTGTGATAAAGGAGGTTCTTAGTGGTCTCTTATAGCAGGAACTTGTCAGAGTATAAATACATAGATAAGTATCTAGAAAGGGACAAAGATTTGAAAAAAAAAACCGCTCGATCAAAGTTTTGAGGCACAGTTAATATTTTTTTTCTGCTTAAAACAACTTATAATTTGACATGAATCAACTTGCCTTGCGTTCTCACCTGCGGGAATGTGCGTTTGGATAGGTGCCTAGGTGCCTGTCAGCTCTAGTTGAGAAGTTGAAATAATTAACCTCCTGAGGTTATTATATTGAACTTTGATGAAGTAACTTTTTGTGATTGTCCTTCTCTGCCACGTCGATATGAGCACCCTCAGCAGAAAATAGCTTCCAGCATCAGACATGTATTTTGTCCTTTGTCTGTTTTACTTTCCTATAACTGCCAGACCTCCTCACTTTTTTCTCTCAACACATTTTTTTAACTGCAGGGTTTTTTAAGATTAGAAAAATCACCAAGTTGACCTTACTTCAGGCCATAAAATAAAATAAAAACTTAGTAAGATGAACTGAAATTTAGACTTAAAAATATGTGAACTGGAATTTAGACTTAAAAATATGTGAAGCATCCCATTAGGATCATCTATTTCAAATAGGTTTTGAAAGTCTTGGTTCCTTTGGATTCATTTGTTGTCTCCCAGCCTTTCTTTGGCTGTAAGGAAAATCCCCTACATCTCTGACAGTACAAAACTGTGAAACATGTGGGTTGAATAGGGTTGCTTCCATGTCCCACAGAATCCCCCAGAGATTTCCCATGTTGATAAATGTATATGTTAAGAGAATCTCTCCTATCATAATCCTAATCATATTTCTTTTCTTTTTTGTCTTTTTAGGGCTGCACCTGTGGCAAGTGGAAGTTCCCAGGCTAGGAGTTGAATCAGAGCTGTAGCTGCCAGCCTACACCACAGCCACAGCAACACCAGATCTGAGCCACGTCTGTGACCTACACCATGGCTCATGGCAACTCCAGATCCTTAACCCACTGAATGAGGCCAGGAATCGAACCCACATCCTCATGGATACTAGTTGGGTTTGTTACTGCTGTGCCACAATGGGAACTCCAATCCTAATTATATTTCTTATCGTAAATCCTAAGATTTCTTAGATAGCAGTTAAAAGATTGTTGGTTTTGTCATTATCATTGAAGTAATGGAAGTACATTTAAATATTTGAAAAATACAGAAAAGCTATAACAAAGAAAATTTATGTAAAAATAAACCTTTCCTTACGTCAAGCTAGGATAATATTGTACATTTTGGTAATTTTTCTTTTTCTTGTAATAGTGTATGGTAAACAAGTTTCTGCATCCTTACCCAGTCATCAAATATATGAATTGTAATTGTTGAATAATATTCCATTGAGTGGATAGCTATTTGTTTTAGCTAGCTTTCTGTTGTTAGGCATTTTATTTTTCCCAACTTTGCTACTGTAAATAAGTAATGCAGAGAATAGTTGTTCCTTTTTTGGTAGGGGTAGGGGGTGGGCAGAAACTAGTGTAGTGTGTGTGCTTTAATTAGTTCTTTAAAAGTGCTGAGTTTTTCATCATTAAAATATAGTGAACTATTAGATATGAGTGTTCTGTCTAGACAGCCATTGTTATTGTACAGCTTCAGGGGACACCATTCATATAGATGATGTGAATTGAGGTTCTAGGGACAGTCTCATCCTTGGCACTGCTTCAGAAGGATAGTCATTGTGGATTAATGAATCCTCTTTGCTTTGTGAACAATTTCAACATAGGAAGATCTATCAAATTATGTGCCTGCTAGATATAAAAAGAAGTAGTTGAGCCATTTCCATAGTTGCCTACTACTCAGATTTTGACTGGCAGTGACCTTTGCTCTCACCAGCTTTTGCTTCATATTATCCATTTATTTTAATCCAAGAGGTCCCTAGTTTTATTACCTGTACCATGAGCAAGTGTATCAAGGAACTTACTTCCCCTCCCAGCGATTAATAAAATCTAACAGTGGACTCAGACTACACTTTCCTAAAGGTCATACCTATACTTCCTGTATAGTTAGGTTTGAACAGTTTTTAAGATGAAATATATTAGTACTCTGCTGAAGTTTATTACTTTTTAAGTGTTCTCATCTTCCTCTTCATAAGAATATGGTTGGGAAGTTCCCTGTGGCACAATGGGTTGAGGATCTGGAGTTGCCACCACTGTGGTGCAGGTCACAACTGCAGTGTAGATTCGACCCTGGCCAAGAAACTTCCATGTGCCGGGGATATGGCCCCCCAAAATTTTAATTTTAGAATGGAAAGGAATATTAGTGGTTTTTGTTTTATAGGTAAGTGATTAGATCAAGTAACTGGCACAGCGTGACACGGCTAGCTGTTTATTCATTACAGTGATCCACTCCATTACTTACGAGAGTAGCACGATTGAGAGGGAAACTCAACCAAAGAAATAATTGATTGTCAGCTTGAATTTTTGCTGGGTTTATTAAAGACCCCAGCAGTAATTGAGAATACAGATATGGGAGGTTTAGCAGCCCAAATTGCATTTAAAACATTGCTTAGAGGAGTTCCCGTCGTGGCGCAGTGGTTAACGAATCCGACTAGGAACCATGAGGTTGCGGGTTCGGTCCCTGCCCTTGCTCGGTGGGTTAACGATCCGGCGTTGCCGTGAGCTGTGGTGTAGGTTGCAGACGCGGCTCGGATCCCGCGTTGCTGTGGCTCTGGCGTAGGCCGGTGGCTACAGCTCCGATTCGACCCCTAGCCTGGGAACCTCCATATGCCGCGGGAGCGGCCCAAAGAAATAGCAAAAAGACAAAAAAAAAAAACCAAAAAACATTGCTTAGAGTTCCTCATGACTTTGTTACTCTCGTATCTACTAATCAGTGGAAACACATGACTAGACAAGTAAAATTTAGAGGCCAGTATAGTCTGGGCAAAGCCTTCTCACTTTGGTAAATTATAGTTGTGCCTTGTTAGTACATTTCACAGGAGTGCAGTGTAGTAGACAATTGCTTAGAAATTAGGGGACTTAGTGAATTTTTTTTTCCTAGAGCCTGTTGATTACTATAGATCCCTTTTTGCCAGCTGATTATGACCAGTTCATCCAAACTATACTTCTGCCATTGATATTGAAAGATATTAACCAGAAGGCAAAAGTCGGAGCCTTCCTGAAAAACTTGCTTCACACGGTAAATTTGATGCTGATGGCTACTTAGAACAAGTGTGGAGGCATAATCAAAAAAAGTTCTTTCCTTTAAATGATGTTCAGAGTGGTTAGGTGGCTGCAAGAAGTATTGGGGGATTTCTGATCCTTAGAACTATATCCTATAGGAAGTCTCTTCTACTTTTACTCAGTGATTAGGGCCTCAGAGGTAGAGTAATCAGTTCCACTTGACTAAGAATAAATCACCCACGTTGAAACATGACAGTTTTTGACACCTGGCAATGCTGATAAAACCAAAACAAAAGATGTTAAGAAATCTGTTCCGATAGGGAACTAGACTTGATGGGTTCACATGTAGCGTGCATTTGGCAGTAGTCGTCATCCTCTTTCTTCGAGTTTTCTCTCTCTTTGTAAAATAGAAATTGTATGAGAAGACTCTATGTAATTATTATGTTATTTTTATTTTCTTCCCAGGCCATAAATATAATTAAGAGGTTATTTTAAGGAAAATGTCTTCTTTTTCTAACTTAAAAAGTATTTCCTTCTCAAATTCTTCATTGTTTGTTTTTCTCTGTGATATTAGACTGTATGTATAAACCTGATTGATTCCCCCACTTATCAGGGACACAGATGTATAGAATAAACACTGATTCCTTCCATCTTGTGTAGGAATTGAATACATGCTAATAGGTACTTAATGATTTCTTTTTATAACAGGGTATGCATAAATTAGGAAAAAGCCCATAGAATTATAAAATATGTCATTTTATGCATCAGTCTTTCTGTTGATTTTCAATATTATTAAGTATAAATAATTAAAGGAAGAAAAGCTTTTTAGCTGTTGATAAGTGCTCCTCAGTCCACATGTATAAATAAAGTAGCCTCCTTCTACCCCTTGAAAGTCAGGTTATATAGACTGCTTTTTTTGTTTTTTGTTGTTTTTTTGACTGCACCCATACCATGTGGAAGTTCCTGGGCCAGGGATTCAACCTGTGCCACAGCAGTGACAACACCGGATCCTTAAGTTTGCTGAGCTATGAGGGAGCTTCTAAATAGATTGTTTTAATACTATCATGTTACTTGTCCTGATATCAGGTATCTCTGGTTCTACCCACCAGCTTTAATGTGTTGTGTGTGGCTGTACATACACGGAGGTTTGTGGAATACACACTTCAGCATGGGCTGTGGTTTGGTACCTTTGCCCTTCATTCTTTGCTTCAGTTGGGGAGAAAATTTCAATATGTGACCGTAGTACTAATATGTTGTATTTATTGATTAACACTACTCAGTAATGCAGAATGGTTTATGGAAGGATGCTTGAGACATCTTTGTGTGATTTTTTTTTTCCATTACAGAACATATTATTTATAGTACAGTGATTAAGAGTAGAGTTCTGGAGCTCGATTGCCTCAGAATTATAATCTTGTGGTGGTGCTTTAATAGCTGTTATACATAGAGTTGTTAAAACAGTGCCTGACACACTACACTCTTTGTCAGTGTTAGTGGTCCCTCTATCAACACCACCTGCTCTCCACCATCATCATCATCATCATTATTTTTGTTTTTATCATATTATTATTTTAGAGATTTTGTGGTTTCTGTTTCTACAAAATGGAAAGTTTTTCTTTTCTTGGTAGATATTCTGAGCATATTTAAATGAGTATTTTCCCACTGAGCATGATTCCAAACGATCATCTTTATCATAGTATTCAAGCATGTGCTGGTGATCCAGCTTTTCTCTTGGCTGTTATATTCGAAACTTCTGTAAATAATGCATTTTAAATCCTGAGGATACTTGAACTTAGTATAGAATGAGATTTCCACAGTATATTTTATAGAAATTGCATAGTTAATACTGAAATGATATGATGTGGGACTATCAGGGTGAACAGTTTTCACAACCTCAGCATTGAATTAGTGAAAAAGAAGAGAATAATGGCAGGAATAATGTGGTAGCATTCATAGACCTCTCTGATTAGTGACACATGTGAATCCAGAGATCCTAGATCACAAAAGCACATTTTTTTTTTTTTTTTAATGGCTACACCTGTGGCATATGGCTGGAAGTTCCTGGGTCAGGGGTCTAATTGGAGCTGCAGCTGAGGCCTATGCCATAGTTTGTAGCAACACCAGATCCTTAACCCACTGAGTGAGGTCAGGAATTGAACCCACATCCTCATAGAGACAAGTCAGGTCCTTTATCTGCTGTGCCACAATGGGAACTCCACAAAAGCACAATCTTGAATGACAACCAAAGTGAGGATATCTAAAGGGAATTTTCAGTAGAATTGAGCTATCGTTGATCATGATGCTGGATAAATGAGAAGTGTTTTTTCTATACCCCTCCTCCCTCACACCACATAGAGCCTCTCTTGGGTTTATTTCATGCTTATGTAACTAGTTTGCACGTATCTGTGTCTAGTTCAAGTCTCTGTCATGGATGGCAAACTTGCCCAAAGGAGGCCTTTTTAGTGACCACTGTCCTTTGTTTATTTTGTCAATTCCTTTCGCTGTGGAATGTTTATTTCTTCTCTTTAGAAGTAAATAGGAGTCCAAGAATAGCCACCTTTTTCCTCCCCTCTAATTTAACAATCTGTTTAGACAGCTGGGTGATTGAAGAAGTATCTTAAGGAGAACTTGGCAGGTAATGAGGATTCTACCTAGTTTAGCAGCTTCTTCTCTGAGTGTATCAGGAAAAGGTTTTCTGCTGGCAAAGACCTTTAATAGTTTGACTACATATAAATTATGTAAGTGAAATTGTTAACAGTTAACATCTTAATTTCTTTCTTAGATGCTGATGATAGAGCAGAAAGAAAGGTATTATCCTTACCATGCATATTTGTATATTAGGTGGGCTCATAAAACAAATATCTTTTCTTATATGTAAAACTTGGCTGGTTCTGTAAGATTTCATTTTGAAAAAAATGTGCTTGCACTGCTCTTTCTTGGTAAGAAAGTCTGATCAACAGCACGATCATATCTTTTCTTTTTTTTTTTTTTTTTTTTTTTTTTTATTAAATTTTATTTTATTTTCCCACTGTACAGCAAGGGGGTCAGGTTATCCTTACATGTATACATTACAATTACAGTCATATCTTTTCTTTGTGTAAGGTTTGTATGTTAGCAATGAGAGTGACCTGCACAGCTGGCTAAGCATGTGAATACCAGCTCATTGCATCCTGTATGTATATCCAGTACTAGATTTTTAAGTGGCAAAACCTCTTTTGTGGTTATAAATTTGCCTAAGTGTTGATCCATATGGGAGTCCAACAGTAGTGTCTGATTAAACTAAAGGAAACTAATGCTTTGCATCTGTGATGGTCTTTCGTCACAATAGGCTTTGGACTTTTCCTGGTTCATCTGTAGGATTATTTCCTTGTTACAGAGTGAAAAATCCAAGCCTTGCAGTGTTCATGACCCCCTATTCTAAATTTATCAAGTCTTTTTACTTAGGTTATTTGTTCCTGCTGTGGGTTCTCATTGACTCTGGAGAGGGACTTTTTTTCTTCCCCTGTGGAATGAAGCAGACCCTTTAAGAACTTATATTAAATTGATTGCTGCAGGGAATTATTGGAAGGTTGGATCTAAGGTTGTTTTGTAGTTTCTTTCTTGGCAAAAGTTTATGTGTATGGCTAAATACAGTTTATACAAGTCCAGGCATATGTATTATTTACTGATTAATGAACCAATATATTATAGGTTCATATCTGATGTGTGCCAGATATGAAAATACAAAACTCGATGGAGAGTAGGATCCAGTCTACTCATGGAGACGTGTATAAAACAGATAATTAGAGTTATGTATAGATGGATGGAAAAACGGAGATAAATGTTATAAATATAGGTAGAAACAAGAATGGGGAATGTGTGTATGTATGTACGTATAATATGTATGTGTTTGATGGAATACAGACAGTGATCATCTTATTGTCATAGGGTTAAGAGCGAGACAATCTTCGCAAAGGAGAGAACATTTATGTTGCTTTTTGGAAACCATATAAACCAGCTGGTTCTAGTATTAGCTCAAGAGGAGACTAGGAGTATATATTCTTCTGCTTCATTTTCCTCCATAGGATTTATTGCTGTTCTACATACTATGGTTATTTCATTCATTCATTCATTCGTTCACTCATTGTCTACTGTATTGGCTCTTTGAGGGTAGGGATTTTTATGACTTTTGATTACTTCTACATCCTCAATGCCTAGAAAAGTGCCTGGCATGTATGTAGCAGGAGCTCAAATATGTGTTGAATGAAAGAATGAAGTTTCTGTGTTTGAGAATATTTGCCTGACTTATTAATTTTCCTTGAGCTTGTTAAAGATATCTCTCTACATCCTTCATATTTTTTCTATTTTTCATTACGTGTACGTGACTTTCCCTACTGATGCTGTTTCCACAGTTTCACAAACTCATCCTCTCTTTTCCATATTTTTTTTTTTTTTTGGTCTTTTTTTGCTATTTCTTTGGGCCGCTCCCGCGGCATATGGAGGTTCCCAGGCTAGGGGTCGAATCGGAGCTGTAGCCACCGGCCTACGCCAGAGCCACAGCAACGCGGGATCCGAGCCGCGTCTGCAACCTACACCACAGCTCACGGCAACGCCGGATCGTTAATCCACTGAGCAAGGCCAGGGACCAAACCCGCAACCTCATGGTTCCTAGTCGGATTCGTTAACCACTGCGCCACGACGGGAACTCCTATACAGCTGATTTGTTTTTCTTACTGTCCAGCTGTTCCTGCAGCATGTGGAGGTTCCCAGGAGCTGGCCTACACCACAGCCATAGCAACACAGGATCCGAGCCGCATCTGCAACCTACACCACAGCTCATGGGAACGCCGGATCCTTAACCCACTGAACGAGGCCAGGGATCGAACCCACAACCTCATGGTTCCTAGTCAGATTCGATTCCACTGGGCCACAACAGGAACTCCCCTCAACATTTATTTAAAGAACTCCCTCTTGGCATTTACACTGTCATTTTGGAAGTAATCCAGTTTCTTATGGCTTTACCTCTCTGTAGATCTTCTCTTTATCCTGTATGTGTTGGGTCTTTTCTCTCTTCTGGCTACAAATTCTACGTTTAAAGTTTTGCTTGCAGTTCTAAAACCCTCAGGATCAAAAGTTATTTCCATAGAACACACACTGACAGACAACCCTGATCTATCTGTTTCCAACTTAAAATGATCAGTATTGTGTCTATTTGTATTTCTTTTAATTTCCTTTTTCCCTCTTAAATGTGTGTGCACAACTCAGATTGAAAATCTCCAAGAGCAACTTAGAGATAAGGAAAAGCAGATGAGCAGCTTGAAGGAGCGAGTCAAATCATTGCAGGCTGACACCACCAACACTGACACTGCCTTGACAACTTTGGAGGAGGCCCTTGCGGAGAAGGTGAGTGACTAGCCCAGGCTCCTCACAGACACATCTCTTCTGTTTTCTCATTAGTCTAGATTTGCTCTAGTGATGAGACTTCTCTTCTCTGAGAGAAGTTGCTTTGGAAAAGGGAAAAGAGCTCCCTCTGCTATTGCTAACATGTCTAGTATAAGAGCAAGAAGATCTATTTCATTGTTGCCAATGTAAGAATCTGTTGCTAGGCAACATGGGCTCCGCACTAGAGGGTAGTGGTTAAGTTTTCTCAAATCAGCCATATATTCCCCATTTACTGTCTTCTGAAGACAAAGAAACATTCTTTTTATGTACATGTTTAGCTGGAATTTGGTGATGTGGGAATATCAGACATTGAACATCAGGAGGCAGTATTAGTTCCTTTTTGCTTAAGCCACCTTGGTACCTAATATATCCATGGGTTTCAGTTACTGATATAGTGTACTTGCTGTTTATCTAGTCTTGGCCGTGCCACTTCACTTTGCCTTGATGAGCAAACCTGGTTTTTCAGGAATGGTTAGCTAAATGAAGAAGTGGCCCAATATGACAAGTATTAATATCTTGGAAAGAGGTTTAAGGAATTTTGGTGGAACATTTAATTGGGTTTTATTTTATTTTTTTTAAAGGAATACGGTCACTGTTTCTTAAGCCTCTTGAACTCAGAATGCTTCAGGCTGCCTGCCAGGGATCAAGGCTTGACCCCTAAATATATTCAGAAATAATATGCAGAAATATACTTAAATTGCTTCAACTTTCAAACTTCCTGAGTATCTGTTGACAGAAGTTTTAATGGTTTCTGTTTTCTTTACCCCTCCTTATGTTTTAAGCTCAACAAATCATAATCTCCCCAACAATTGTGCGTTGTTTTTGTTGCTGTATTGACAACATGTGAATAATATATAAAGAAGAAATATTTGCTACTTATTGTCCTTAGGGTGTATATATAAGTTTTTGTTATTTGGGAATTGGATAAATGGGATTATTCCAAAAGAATACCTCAGGGACATCTAGTCCTAGTTACGATTATAGAGAAAGAGACCTAGAGGGATCAAAAGAGTAAAGCCAGGTGTTTGTTGCAGCATGATAGGTAGGAAAGATGAATTCTTAAAAAGTAAATTGTTTATGACTTAGCACTATCTTTTGAATGGAGCATGGAATTATGAAATTTTATCAGCTAAAAGCTCTATTAAAGTTGTACTATAGAAATATGAAAGGAATTTTCTGATGTACTGATGTGCTTTCTTAACAGGAGCGGACTATTGAACGCTTAAAGGAGCAGCGGGACCGAGATGAGCGAGAAAAACAGGAGGAAATTGATAACTACAAAAAAGATCTTAAAGATTTGAAAGAAAAAGTCAGCCTATTGCAAGGCGACCTCTCAGAGAAAGAGGTTGAGATCACCAAAATGGAATTATTTGGTTTGCTTAGTTAGTGCCTTGTGTGTATGTGGTGTTTGTATGTAACGTAATATATATAAAAAGCATCTGGGAGTTCCCATTGTGGCTGCAGCAGAAACAAATCTGACTTGAGAGTTCGACCCCTGGCCTCAATCAGTGGGTTAAGGATCTGACATTGATGTGAGCTGTGGTGTAGGTCGAAGACACGGCTCTAATCTGGTGCTGCTGTGGCTATGGCGTAGGCCGGCGGCAGCAGCTCCAATTGGACCCCTAGCCAGGGAACTTCCATGTGCCACACATGCCGCCCTAAAATCACACACACACGCACACACAAAGGTATCTGATGGAAGATTTCAAAAATGTTCTTATAGCAGATCTTTTGGGAAAACCTTAAGGGATATTTTGAGAAGCTTTGCAGTAGATTGAATCATTTATTCCCTAAGTCTTACCTCTTACCTCTTTCAGCTTTTACGAGTTGTTTTCTTACAATTTAATGACATTTTATAGATCCTAAAATAACAGTATTTCTCAGTTATGTTTGGAGAAATATGTGCTTATATGAAAGGTGATAGACAAATAGGAAATGCAAAAAGAGGACAGTTTATTTATATCATCTCATAAAGGTCACTTCAACATTCACATAGAAATTTTAAGTGATTGTTGCCCAATTAGGTGAGTTAATAATATGCTTTGATCTTACTTGTGGAGAATGTTGTTGATGTCCACCAAATAGCAAAAATGCCTAACGTCTTGTTACCACATAATCATGAGCTTTAGGGACATTCTCAGGGTTTTCTTTCTATTAATCTTTAGGAACATTTATGGAAATTTAAGTTTTTAGTGGAATTTTTCTTCTAAAAGGGAAGAGTACTTTATATTTAACAGTATAGCCGCTGTGGTTGACTGCTTACATTCACAAAGGTTGATGTACTTGCATTTATTTTTTGGGAATGAGTAGGTATTGGTTGATACAGCTCTTTAAATCACTATTCAATTGGTGTTTCTTGGGAATTCATTTTCTTTCAGTCAGGACTTGAAAGCCATAGCTAAGGAGTTCCCTAGTGGCCTAGTGGTTAAGCATCCAGCATTGTCACTGCTGTGGCTGAGGTTCGATCCCTGGCCTGGTAACTTCTGCATGCTTTGGACATGGCCAAAAAAAAAAAAAAAAAAAGAGAGAAAGAGAAAGCCAGAGCTAATATTATTGTTTTATATATCATGTTCTTGAAATGTCAGTATATGGTAATAGAAAAAAACAACAAGCTACCAGGAAAATAAATTTAAGAACTTGAATCTCTATTTTACTAATAAATAGTATTTAATTTTCAACATGTGTTGCTTCTTTTAGGCTTCACTCTTGGATCTGAAAGAACATGCTTCTTCTCTGGCTTCCTCAGGACTGAAAAAGGACTCACGGCTTAAGACACTAGAAATTGCTTTGGAGCAGAAGAAGGAAGAGTGTCTGAAAATGGAATCACAGTTGAAAAAGGTTAAAGAAAACTTTTCCGTTTTCTTTCTGTGCTTTAAATAAGAACATAGTAGAAAACTCTACAGAGTTCATATGGAATAGTTTGACAATGGAGTAGTAATCTTCTAAGCTTCAAAATAACTTTTATATCTTGATTAATTCTCTTAGCATTCTTATCCTGTTTTACTTTATTCCTGGGTCCCCAGTTCAGAGAGAGATTAAAATAAGCAGCTCCTTGATAGATGAAATGTAAGATCACAATGTAAAAAAGTCTCAATTATCTGATATTTTTCTTCCATAAGCACTAGGTTTCTTAGAAGGAGATAATTTAACAGTCACCCATACCAGTGAATATTAGGATATGGTGCAGATACTTACTCTCCATTGCATTGATTTATACCTCTCTAATATTTATATGGCAGTTGGTAGTTTTCAAAGCACTTACATATTTATTTTCTCTGAGCTATCAACTCTGATCACTGGGTCCAGTTCATATGGTTACTAATGAAAAGGGGTACAGCCTGTTCTTCAGACTTTAGGCATTGTTCTCTTTCTGTATATTGCATGTGTTCAATATGAAACTCCATAATGGATCATTATTTTAGGGTATGCCAAGAAAAACATCATGTTCTTAAGCTAAGGAAAGGCAGAAAATCCAGTATCTTAAAGTTACTTCTGAATAAGTAGGAAAATTCTTTTTTTGAGATTAAGTCAGATTTGATAGTTGACTTCCCCTCCTCACTAAATAAGCAGGGATAACTTTCTATTTAATACTAGAATATTGAAGATAAAATGGTTAGATATATTTAGGATTATAAAACTGAGCAGTAGTAAATGTTATTCACTAACATTTCAAACTCCCTTGTTTATGACAACCCCACATTTTCTTTTTTTTTCACCTGCGCCTGAGGCATGTGCAAGTTCCCAGGCCAGGGATCTTTAATAGGCCAGGCCTTCAGGGTACTCCCCGCATTTTCTTTTTGTTTATTTTTAATCTCCTTGTTATCAGGATACTTCTATAGCTGGTCTTTTATATGATTTCTTATACTTTGTATTTAGGTTGATGATAAAAAAATAAAGCTATCTTTGGGTAGAGGAGGTTGGTGACTTTCCCTTACTTTGATTTTTTTACTTGTTTTTCTGCCCACTGCCATTTTTCTTTTCATATTTTCCCTTATCTCATTCTGGACAGTTGTAACTTTTCATTTTAATGAATTACTGATGTTTTCCTACTACACTGCTCCTACAATGCACTCCTCCAAGAAGGAGATAATCAGTTTTCTGTTTGTTTCATTTGTTCTTCATTTCTTTTTGTCACTTCTTTACTGCCTTTTGTTTTTTTTGTTTTTGTTTTTTTTGTCTTTTTGTCTTTTGTTGTTGTTGTTGTTGCTATTTCTTGGGCCGCTCCCACGGCATATGGAGGTTCCCAGGCTAGGGGTTGAATCGGAGCTGTAGGCACCGGCCTATGCCAGAGCCACAGCAACGCAGGATCCAAGCCGCGTCTGCAACCTACACCACAGCCCACGGCAATGCCGGATCGTTCACCCACTGAGCAAGGGCAGGGACCGAACCCGCAACCTCATGGTTCCTAGTTGGATTCGTTAACCACTGCGCCACGACGGGAACTCCATTTTTTTTTTTTTTTTCTGCCTTCTGTTTTGAGCATTTTGTATGATTCCCTTTTCTCTCCCCTCTTAGAATATCAATTATGTTTCTTAAAAGTTTTGAGATAGTTGCCCTAGAGTTTGCAATGTACATTTTGACTTTTTTTCCTACAGCTTTTTCAGTGTTGAAATTGTATGTATTTAAGGTGTACAACATGATGATTTGATCTGTGTGTATATTGTGAAATGATTACTGTAGTCAAGCTAATTAATATTTATTCATCACCTTATCTAGTGGCCTTTGTGTGTATGTGTGTGTGTATGTGTGGTGGGAACACTTTTAATTTTGGAGTATAATTGGGAGGAATAAATTAAGAGTTTGGGATTAACATATACACACTACTATATATAAAATAGATAACCAACAGGCACATACTATATAGCACAGGAAACTACTCAGTGTCTTGTAATAACTTATAATGGAAGACTATATATATATATATATATATATATATATATATATATAAACTGAATTACTTTGTTGTATACCTGAAACTGACACAACATTGTAAATCAACTATATTTCAATAAGAATTTAAAAAATTAAATTGGAGTATAATTGACATAATAACATATTAGTTTCAGGAGTACACATAAATGATTCAGTATTTGTATATATTGCAAAATGATCAACACAATAAGTCTAGTGAACATCCATCAATGCATATAGTTATAAATTTTTTGTGTGTGAGATTTACTCTCTTAGCAACTTTCAAATATGCAGTACATATTTATAGTCACAATTGCTGTGTACTACATCCCCAGGACTTACTGCTTATAACTGGAAATTTATGCTTTTTGGTCACCTTCACCCATTTTGCCCTGAATCCCTACTTTTGGCAACCACCAGTCTTTTCACTTTATCTGTGAGCTTCATCTTTTTGTTGTTGTTGTTTAGATTCCATGTATAAGTCCAGTCATGTGATATTTGTCTTCCTCTGTCTGATTTATCTTACTTAGCATAATACCCTCAAAATCCATCCATCTTGTTGCAAGTGGCAATATTTTTACCCTTTTTATGGCAAACACTACTGTGTATATACGTACATACATACCACATTTTTTTTAATCCATCCATTGGTTCAACATTTAAATTGTTGAGAACACTTTTTAAGATCTATTCTCTTGGCAAATTTCAAGTATGCCACACAACATTATTAACTGTAGTCATTATCTGTACTTAGATCCCCCAGGACTTATTCATCTTAGACGAGATCGGAAGCGTTCAGGGTGGTATGTTGTAGACAGGACTTACTCACCTTAGAACTGAGAGTTTGTACACTTTGACCAACCTCTCCCCATTTCCCCCACCCCCAGCCCCTGACAATCATTCTTCTACCCTCTGCTTTTATGAGTTCAACTTTTTAAGATTCCATGTTATAAGCGAGACTTTAGTGTTTTTTGTATGTAGCATTTCCTTTTGATTCTTTCTTAGAGTGTCCGTTTCTCTGCTTATACTGTCCATCTACTCTTGGCTCTTGTCTCCTTTTTCCATTAGAGCCTTTAACTTTTAATTCTAGTTTATTTTGTTTCGTTTATTTTGTTTTTGGCTGCACCCATGGCATGTGGAAGTTCCCTGGATCAGGAATTGAACCCGCCCTGCATTTGCAACATGTGCCACAGTGGTGCCAGGGCCAGATCCTTAACCAGCTATGCCACAAGGAACTTCCTAATTATAGTTACTCTAAATTCCCTGGCTGATAATTCCAACATCTGTGTCAAATATCTGAGTCTAGTTTTTAGCAGTAGGGGCTAGGATGGGAGAAATGTCCTTTCCCCGGGTGGGATAAAGCTCTGTTAGAATTTTTACTCTTGGAGAGTCTGTCTTTGGATAGAGTATGCTTTGGATATATTTCACAGTTGTTACTCTTCCCCTTGCTCTCAGAGCCACAGGGGGATTTTTATGAGCTCTTCACTGTGTGACCCTAGTGTGTGTGGTTCCTGGTGATAAAGCCTGTGAAAGTATGGGGGCTCCCCTTACACTGTAGCCCCAAGGACTTTCTCACTCTAGCTCGTGTGTCCACACTCAGCCTTTAAGTGTTTCTGCCAGCAGCTTCTGCTCCAGGAAAGCAGTCTCAACTTCAACTCTATGGCTTTGTCTCTTGATTTTGGAGGGGTAATTTGTCCTGTGACCTCAGTTTTTTGATAGGTCCAAAAAAAGTCATTTTCTCTTTTTCAACTTGTTCTTGTAAGAACGGTAGTGGTGACTTGTGAGTTTTTTACATGTTGGAAGTTAAAGTGGGTTTTCCATATGAAACAGATCCACTCGTTTTATGGAGGTATTTGTTTGAATTTTGCCGTTTTAGAATAAAGTCTAAAAATAACAGTATAAAAAGACAACTTATTATATTTGGGAATCAGCTTTAGTTTTATGCTGATTAACATATAAATATTTATGGAATCAATAATCTACCTATCAGGATTTTTTTTTTTTTTTTTGGCTTTTTTTGGCTTTTTAGGGCTGCACCCACAGCATATAGAAATTCCCAGGCTAGGGGTCAAGTCGGAGCTACAGCTGCTGGCCTACGCCACAGCCACAGCAACACAGGATCTGAGCCATGTCTGTGACGTATACCACAGCTCCTGGAAATGCAGGATCCTTAACCCACTAAACAAGGCCAGGGATCAACTCACACTTTCACGGATACTAGTCGGGTTTGTTACTGCTGAACCACAATGGGAACTCCCTACTATCAAGAATTTGAAAGTAGATCACAGAGGTCTTAATTAATAAATATACATGCTTTATACAGGTTTTTCTTTTTTTCTTTTTTAAAGGGTCACACCCATGGCATCTGGAAGTTCCTGGGCCAGAGATTGAATCTGAGCCACAGCTGTGACCTATGCTTGCAGCTGCAGCAATGCCAGATCCTTTAGCCCACTGTACCAGGCCTGGGATCAGACCTCTGCCTCTGCAGCAACTTGAGCCACTGTGTCACAGCAGGAATTCCTTATACAGTTTTTTTAGTTTTGCTAGATGTTGAATGAATTTGAGTATTTTATATGTTTTAAGTGTTTCTAAACTTAATTTATATTGGAAAATTACCTTATTGAAAAGGAAAAAATCCTTTGACTTTTAAAAATGTCATAAAATTGGAGTTCCTGTCGTGGCTCAGCAGAAATGAATCCGACTAGGAACCATGAGGTTTTGGGTTTGATCCCTGGCCTTGCTCAGTGGGTTAAGGATCCAGCATTGCCATGAGCTGTGGTGTAGGCTACAGACGAGGTTTGGTTCTGGAGTTGCTGTGGCTGTGGTGTAGGTTGGCAGCTGTTGCTCTGATTAGACCTCTAGCCTGGAAACCTCCATATGCCGCAGGTGCGGCCCTAAAAAGACTAAAAAGACAAAAAGAGTCATAAAATAAATGAGAGCACACTTCCTAATGTAAGATTGAGATAAGAGTTTAGTAATAAAATGTGGGACTCAGAATAATTGTTAAATATCATATTTGAGATTTTATCCCATTCTGATAGATACATACCTCCCTAGCATTATGACATTTTAAAAGCAGAGCAGTGAAATAAGTCAGAAATTACTGTATAATTTCACTTGTTTGTGGAAGGTAAAAAACAAAAACAACAAAAAAAGAAACAAACCAAAACCTGAACATACAAATATGAGGACAGAATTGGTGTTTGCCAGGAGTTCCTGTTGTGGCACAGCGGAAGCGACCAGTAACCACGAGATTACAGGTTCGATCCCTGGCCTCGCTCCGTGGGTTAAGGATCTTAGCTGTGGTATAGGTTGCAGACGTGGTTTGGATCCTGGATTGCTGTGGCTGTGGTGTAGGCTGGCAGTTGTGGCTCCAATTCAACCTCTAGCCTGGGAACCTCCATATGCCCTAAAAGGCTTAAAAAAAAAAAAAAAAATTTGGTATTTGCCAGAAATGGAGGGTGCTGTGTGGTGTGTGTGTAAAGTGGGTGAAGGTGGTCACAAAGTACAAACTTCCAGTTACAAAAAATAATGCACCTGTGTAGTGATGGGTGTTAAATAGATTTAATGTGATCATTTCCCAATATCTATACATATTGAGTCATTGTCGTACACCTGAAGGTAATATAATGTCAATTATGTATCACTAAAAAAGTAATAATAAAAGCAGAGAAAATATTGTTGCATGTTTTTTTTTTCCACTACAGTTTTAATTCTTTTTAGTGGTTTACTAGATTTAGAATTTTATCTTTGTCATCTATATTAGCAGTCTCTTTTACTTTATAGTTTATTTGTAGGTTTACATGAAGTAATACTTGCATGTTTTCTTCCTGCTAAAAACAGTAACTGGTGCACGGTTGGTGTTATATTTATTCAGAAGAAGTTGAGATTCTCAAAGAAAATTTCTTCTTTATTTTGTTTGGAGTAGTAAATAAATAGTCTTGGAATAATAACTTGAGGTCATTTTGACCTATTTAAAGCTGAAGGATTTATATGCTATATCTGAATTTTGGTATTTTATATCTTCAGTATGAGTTAATAACCACAAAATTATTAAAGTATTGAAATTCAGCTTTTCAAATATCAGATTTTTTCAAAATGCTAAATTCCTTTTTCCTACCTCTGAAAAGAAATACCTATTTCTAGACTGAATTTTTTTTCAAGTTTTTTTTTAATCCATATTTGTTAACCTTTTACTTTTTTTTCTCTTGCTTGTTCTATTCTTACACCATTTGCTTTTACTTTTCTTTCTTCTTTCCTACCTGACCCTTCTCTCCCCCGGGCATCCTGAAACAGGTCACCCCTCCAAGCCATAAAGTCCTGGTTGATGTTTTTTCTGTATTTGCCACGATATGACTTTTTACCACCACCACAGAGAAGAGTGAATACACTTGACCCTCTTACCTTTCCCTTCTTCAAATAGGAACTGTAGATTTTTGTGTGTGTATGTGTGCCATTTCTTGGGCTGCTCTCTTGGCACGTGGAGGTTCCCAGGCTAGGGATCACATTGGAGCTACAGCTGTCAGCCTGTGCCAGAGCCACAGCAACACAGGATCCGAGCCGTGTCTGCGACCTACATCCAGCTCACAGCAACACTGGATCCTTAACCCACCGAGCAAGGCCAGGGATCAAACCTGCAACCTCATGGTTCCTAGTCGGATTCGTTGACCACTGAACGACGATGGGAACTCCTAGAAATTTTTTTTTTTTTTAAATGACTTCTTTCTAAAG